>NC_091283.1:654686070-655912623 GCF_032444005.1 Ranitomeya imitator
ATATATATACCTATTCTATCAGTGAGGCACATATATGTATATATATTAAAATTTCATACAGCGCTAGATAGCAAAAGCCGGCAATTGAATTACCGGCTTTTAAGCTATCTCCTTCCAAAACCCAACATGATATGAGACATGGTTTACATACAGTAAACCATGTCATATTCCCATTTTTTTTTTTGCATATTCCACACTACTAATGTTAGTAGTGTGTATGTGCAAAATTTGGGCGTTCTAGCTATTAAATTAAAGGGTTAAATGGCGGAAAAAATTGGCGTGGGCTCCTGCGCAATTTTCTCCGCCAGAGAAACCCCAGCGAATTAATGGAAGCTAGGTCAATGACCTGTAGTTACCTTCATTCGCGGTGAGGCGCCCTCTGCTGGTTGTCCTCATATGAACTCGAGCCTGGGAACTTTTCTGATTTTTTTTTTCCCACGCTCGAAGGACATCCAGCAGAGGGAGTGGGAAGAGAGTGGCCAAGTGCCAGAATAGGCGCATCTTCCAGATGTGCCTTTTCTGGGGTGGCTGGGGGCAGATGTTTTAAGCCAAAGGGGGCCAATAACCGTGGACCCTCTCTAGGCTATTAATATCTGCCCTCAGTCACTGGCTTTACTACTCTGGCGGAGAAAATTGCGCGGGAGCCCATGCCAATTTTTTCCGCCATTTAACCCTTTAATTTAATAGCTATAACGCCCAAATTTTGCACATACACACTACTAACAGTAGTGTGGAATATGCAAAAAAATGGGGATATGACAAGGTTTACTGTATGTAAACCATGTCTCATATCATGTCGGGTTTTGGAAGGAGAAAGCAAAAGCCGGCAATTGAATTACCGGCTTTTAAGCTATCTCGCGCTGGATGAAATATTAATATATGTGTCTCACTAACATATATATATATATATATATATATATATATATATATATATACACACAGTACATGTGTTTTTAATATTTTTTGAGCACATGGATCCCTTGTATATCCGTATGTCGGTTTTGCAAGCCTGCGAGAAAATCTCGCAGTACGGATGCCATACGGATTACATACGGATGATGCCATGCGCAAAATATGCTGACACACCCTGCCTACGGAGGAGATACGGACCACTATTTTGGGGACTTTTCTGCGTATTACGGCCGTAAATTACGGACCGTATTTTTACACGCTGAGTGTGACGCCGGCCTAACTGTGTAGAACAGTTTAAAAAATAAAATTAACAAAGGGTTGTGAGTGTGACAGCCAGGTAGGTAATAACTTCATATGAATTTATCAAAGGGGTACACGTTTCATGTATACATGCCTTCCCTGAGGAAGACGTGTTCGATGTTGAAACGCGTAGCAATTATTTATTTTTTAATACATTCAGATTCTCAGGGAGATCAGTGTCCGGCCCATAGATCGTAACAGCACATTTACTTTTAAGAAAAACATGGATTTCTCTTTAGTAAAATATTGGATCGCAGATATTAAGGTATTACTTTATTCAGCTTCCTACTACCTGCGGGCCCATATAGACGACTTAGGAGGGTTCATCCTACTGACTGATTCCCTTTAAGAAGATACAATTTCCATGCCTTCCTCACCATTTCTGGTCATTGTATTAAATAGGGCATGTAGAAGATAACAATGCATTAAAAAAGCCCTCAAATTAATACAATTACATTTTATTACCAGCAAAAATAGGTTATCTATATAACAGTGCGTTTTTGAAGAAAATGTTACCGGAGTTTGGTAGAACTTTACTAAAAATGGAAAATAATCTTGCATAAGAAGAAGGATATGGCAGATTTTTATTGAACGTTTAATAAAAGCAGAAAATAATAATACAGAGTTTTTAATACAGTTTACCACTGAGGTAGAGGAGTGCCTCCTTGCTGTGTGTAAATATCGAGTTTTTAGAGGATAATACCATTGTTATGTATTTATTTTTAAAGGTGACTTCTCCCAAAAATCAACAACTTCCTATGACTTTATTATGGTTCCTTCAATTTTATTATTCAGCTCCGCAATTATTCGTCAATTGTGAACGTGATAAAAAAGAAAAAGAAAATAAGAAAAAGTAGTCATAAACCCATCCGTAGTATCAGCAAATAGTTATAGCTTTAAGCTTCAAGTGAAGCTTCGTAACATAAAACAATTTTGTAATATAAATATCTGAGCAGATAATACTTGGGACATATCTTGAGAATGCAAACGTACTGTCGTTGCCATGTCTGTAAAAAAAACAAAACAAAAAAAAAAACCATAGGAGCTGTCACGATTTCCATGAGAACAGTGCAGGAGCCCGTCGGTTCCTTTTATGTAATGGTAATGGCGCCTGTAGTCTGCTGCTAGCACTGGTAGGGCAGCTGCAGACTTTCTGTACTGCTTACCTAATGACACCCACTTGAACACATCAGTCAGGTGGTGACTATTAAGGATTAACATGGTGGCGACAGCAGCAGGAATATAAATATACCTTACGTACAGAAAAAATGATTAAAAAAATTATACTGTAATTAAGGTTCAAATTGTGATTTTACTCTGTATATTGGCAAGTTTACATACAGATTGAATTGGAGAACATTAGGATAGGCAAGTATTGTATATATACACAGATGTGGCCAAACGTTTGCGTTTGCTAATGGGTGTGTGTGTATATATGTATTATATACACATACACACACACACAAACCCAGCACCAGCCAAAGGTTTGGACACCCGTGTTCATGGAATGGTTTTCCTTTGTTTTTAAAGGAATGTGCACATTTTAGATTCAAATGGAAATCAGCAAAACTACAAAGGAAAATTTATGGAAACAAGAAATAAAAAGAATTTTGTGAAACAAACCTGAATATGTGTAAGACCTTAGATTCCTCAAAGTTTCCCCCCCACCTTTAGGCCAGTTTCACACGCCCATTTTTTTTTCCGGTGCCGAAGATCACAGTGTCCATATATCCGTTTGTGTAATACTTGTGGCACACATATGGCATGCATGTGCCGCATCAGTACCACACGGAAGGGTGCTAAGGAAGAAGCGGTACATGCCGGCATCAAGCAGGGGCGAATGATGAGAGTTGTATTCAAGTCAGAACAATGACAGCAGGCGACGGCTGATGAGACTTTTACTACCATCAGCCTACACCTGCTGATGCTAATAACAATGACAGCAGGAACGGCAGATGGGAGTATTCATCACAACTCCTGCGCTGTAAATAAATAATTTAAAAAAAAACATCATGGGTTCTATTTTCTATAACCAGACAGGCAAAACTGACAGCTCGGCAGCAACCCTCAGCTGTCAGCTTCAGCAAGGCTGGTCATCAAAAATAGAGGGGTCCCCACGCGGTTTTTTTAATTAAATAAATAATTTTAATAAACTGCATGTGGTCCCCATTTTATTTTTGACAACCAGTCTTGCTAAAGCAGAAAGTTGGGGGCTGGTATTCTTAGGCTGTAAGGGTCCATTGATATAGGTCTCCCCCAGCCTAAAAATGCCAGCCTGTAGCCGCCCAGAAAAGGCGCATCTATTCCAGAAAATAGAGAGGAATCCATGCCGTTTTTTTATTATTCATTTACAGTACAAGAGCCCGCTGATGAATACGCCCATCAGCTGCTCCTGCTCTAACTGTTATTAGCGGCAGCAGGTGTAAGATGATGAGAGTAATAGTTCCATAAGAAACCGCCTGCTGTTATTGTTATCACTTGAATACAGCTCATTCTCCTCTGCTCACCCCGATTGCCGGCAGAACAGAGGAGAATGATGAGAGCAGTCTTAAGCACCCGGCGGCGGAGAACAGTGCTAACTGTAGCGCTGCTTGTCAGGTGTCGGGATGTGTCACACAGATGACATCCCAGTGTGTCATCTGTGTGCGGGACGTTTTGTGGCACCATGCGCCGGTAAAAAAACGGACATGTCTACATGTGGGTCACACAAACACATGGTCCGTGGAAACACACAGCCATGTGCCCAGCACCGTAGATTTCAATGTGTCTACATGTGTCAGTGTCTCCAGTACGTGGAAAAATTGTCACCACAAGTACAGGAGGTACTTACTGTGACAACAACTTTAAACCCTGTTGAATTCTTTCAAGCAGCTTTTTCAGATCATCACGTGGAATAGCTTCCATTGAATTGGTATGGTCAAGGGATCATTTGTTGCCAGCTTTCAGAAAGTTTTTCCAACCAACCATCAGGTGTTGTTTGCAGTGGCAGTTTTGGTAGACAGGTCCATACAGTACTGAACCCGATTTCATAACTGTTCTAAGCCAGAATATGGCAAAAAAAAACACAAGTAAGTAACCAGAAACAGCAATCCAGCATTACTTTAAGACATAAAGGCAAGTCTAAAAAACTGAAAGAATCTTGCAGGTATCCTCAAGTGCAGTCACAAAATCAATCACTGTGTTGAAACTGGCTCTCATGGGAACCACACCAGGAAAGAATGCCCAAGAATTATGTCTGTGCATAGTTCATCAGTGTGATCAGCTTCAAAACAAGAAATTGTTTGGGCCAAGCATCCCGTAAAGCCTATGGAACCAATGAGGAGAGGGATGGAGTGCTGTATCAGATGGCACGGCATCCACAATCACCAGATCTCAACCCCACTGAGATTGATTTGGATGAGTTGGACCGCAAAGTGAAGTCAAAGCATTCAACAAGTGCTCAGCACATCTGGGAACTCCTTCAAGATTGTTGAGAGCCATTCCAGGTAACTATGTGATAAAACTGCTTTAGAAACTTTTTTTTTCACTTCTTATTTCTTATACATGCTCTCTCAATTTTGCTGCCTTCAGTGTGAACCTACAAGTGCACATTCCAATAAGAACAAGTTAAACCATTGCATGAACAGGTGTGTCCAAACTTTTGACTGGTACTGTACATATAAAGCTATCCGTATGCATCTATGAGAGAAGATGCATTTATGACTTACGTTTTGGTTTAGAATATGTTATCCCATAAAAGTCTATAGATCATTCAAAGTAGTCTTGTGGTAAAAAGGTTACTCCAGAGCAGAGAATGGTAGCAAGGGCCATCTCTGGGTAAGCGGAGTCTAAAAGCGATATAAACTTGTACTGATATTAAGAAGAATGTGGTCTTCAATGACAAGAGCTCATAGAGATGCTGTCCTTGAGCCGATCTCATTTTAAAGCTACAGTTTTATCCGTTGTGGTAACACTTTGCATTTGCAAAAAAATTAGGCAAAACATAAAAATAATCATTGTATAAAAATAATCTCCCTAGTTATATACTGTCCACATCTTCAGGTTCAAAGGCAAAGATCTGGATTTATTTAAGTTCTTCTGGTGTCTCCCCCACGTTACTCTGCCGAGTGATCCTGGCTTTGCGGGTGAGGGGTTCTGCCTCCTGCAGGCGTTTGCTGACAAGTGCGGCCCCTTGAAGCTCGGATACAGACTGAGACTTAACAGCATGCCCTGTCCGGGATGACTCAGATTGTGGCGCTCCAGGCTTCTTTTTGCGTCTGGATCGCCGGCGGGCAGATGATGATGTACTATGGGAGGCTGGGGAAGAAGGACCGCTACTTCCAAATACCTGTAAAAATGTACAATTTTAGAAAAATTCAGTATTGGGATATACGTTTTTGTGCATTTTATACCACACCAGCTTACATGAAGATATTCCTACATTTTTCGGCTCACCATTCTGTGCTGGTTTTGTATAGTTTAAAGTGAATCTGTCAGCAAAACTCAGCCGTGTAAAGGACGCATAGATGAAATAATGGTCTCTGCTTCTACATTATGGTGCAAAAACCTGCTGACAGATTCCCTTTAACAGTGAACACAACTAGGTTATTCTGATACAGAGTTTAGAAACATCACCTTGGTAAAGGCCAAAAAAATCAGCACTGGATAAAAACATCCATATCTCTGGAAATATATGATTAGTTAGAGGAACGGCGGGAAGAATATAAAAGCTCTAATGCATGCACAGGAAGGTCCTGATGAAGAGGACTGTCAGGGTCTGGTACAACCATTCTGTTTGCAGATCACACCCGACACTGAACGTTTACTTCGCTAGGACACCTGGTGCAGGAACGATGCGCAGGGATGAAGAAGACAGTAAGTTTCTGAAAACTATGCAGATTGTGCCAGAGACTGACAGTCTTCTACATAAGGACTTTCCACCGCTCTGGTGAAACAGTACTTGCACTAGATCTCAGGTAGCAGAGGAAAGTCACTGAAAGAAGAGTGACCTGTCCATCACTCACAGGCAGCAGGTGGGGGAATAGTGAAGAGAGGTAGCACAACTGTAAGTGACATGCCCGCCCACTGCACTTAAGGGTCATTTGCATAACAATTCAACAATAACATTTCTCCAAAATGTAAATTCGGATATCTGAAATAAAGGTATGGATGTAAACAGCCTTACAGTGCCGTTATGTAGGTGGCATTAGTTTGGAGTATAAAAACCTGACGACAGCTCTGATATACAGTGTACTATCGGAGTGACAGAATAGTCTGAGATGTAAGTGCTGGAAAGCGCCAAATTCCATGTATACGTGCCTCATCAAGAGATGGGTTCTCCTCCAGCAATCCAGAAGTCTTTTGGCTTGGATCTGTTGAGGTCAATTCTCCTTCCTTGACTCCTGCGTCTTGGTGCTCGGCTTCACATAAAGGCTCATCCTGGTATATAAAGCTTCCCTCTCCCACTGATAAACTCTCATCCACAGAAGATACACTGTCAAACTGATCTGACCCACTTTCCCGACTCTCAGAGACAGTGTTCAGCTTCTCCAGGTGTCTACCATCTTCACACATGGTATGCTCCTCTGGTGCAGTTTCTGATGCCTCCATCTCACTGATGGATCTCATGAGAGCTCGCAAGTTCATCTTCCTCGGTCTATTAATAAGGGATGTCTCAGAAGACCCAGACTGGGCTTTTGGAAGACTTGGTAGTTGTGGAGATGCTGTTGTGGAGTTCAGATGCCACAGATAACTATGTCTTTGCTTACTACCGGAAAAAAACATGATATAGAGAATTAAATCAAAGAATATTCATCATGACTGTTAAAGGTGTTGTCCCACGAACAACTGTAGATTTTAATCAGTAGATCGTAGAATATTAAACAGTTCTTCAGTTAGACAAAGAAGTAGCTGGAAGAGTCCCTGCCTGTGGTACCAGTATAATGTATTCACTTCTGCTGCCTCCACTTGCCAGAAGCTATGTAGTATGATCTGCAGCGCCTCTACAAGGTCAGACACCGCCACTACACATTTTACATTAAGATTATCTCAGCTTGGCAACATTTTATTAAACACTTCCAGTTGCAGAACGTCTTAATATTCCGTGATCAATTGTTTGAGATGTCACCTCGCTGCTCCCCTCCCTTAATCATGACCTTTGTATAGGCTCATTAAATGCTTCAATACAAAAGATAGGGTTGGACTCTGATTATTATGGCTATGTTTATGTGTTGTTTCATGAAACAACAGCAAGTAGGAGTCTAAAAAAGCCCCATACTGAAAAAAAATATTCTTAATAAAGATAGGGATATAAAAAGAATGATACAAAAAAAGTAACAAAAAAAAGATTTAAACAAATTTTCATATGATAGTTATCCTTTAGTGCCAAGCTAAGAGACTGGCGGTACAACAAAGAATGCACCAGGTATATGGTACAATTACAGTTTTCAGTTCGGTTATCTGTTGTAAATGTACAAATTTGCAACCAAGTATTGATCAGGTGCACTTAGAGGGGCAGTACATTGCTGAATATCTCTTTATGCCTCCAAAGTACTGCATAAAATAAAAAAAAACACATGCTTTTAATATTTAGAAAAGACACGTGTGTTGGTCCATGCTGCAAGGTCACTATGTGCAGGGATGGGGAGTCAGATGAGGCAGCACTCCAACCTGACCCCAATGAGGGGAGAGGCGGAGTATTGTAATTGGGGGCGAAAAGGTGCACCAAGCTCTTGGCCATGAAGGTGCACTGAAGCTCCCTCGTTTACATATGTAGTAAAATGCTTTTTCAATAAAACATATTTAATAAAATCTACAGTACAAGTACAATCGCCCTGATTCATCAAAGTGTTTTCACCAGAAATTTTGCAACTTTTCTTGGCCAATTTTCTAGCGAAACTTATCTGATGTACAATACTCGCCTTGCTCCTAGGATGCCCTGGTATGTCTGAAGCTGTCGCAGAAATCCCGCATTTGGTTGCACAATGCTTCTTCTCTCCTTAACGTGCTTTAAAGCTTCTTCGAAGGTCCACTCGTACTCCTTCATGGCATAAGCTATAACCGTGGACGCTGATCGAGAGACGCCCATCTTACAGTGAACAAGGACACAGGTGCCTTTTCGCCTGTGGCAACACAAGAAACAGATAGTGTTAGATACTGCAGGGACCAACAGTGGGAGCAGGGCCTGGCATAACTGAAATATTAAAGAAAACGCAGACTACCGCAAGTCACTACCACACAGGTCTGTTGGTAAATCAGACAGCGCAGTAATTCCTACAGCTCTCTAATACAGTATGTACAGGTGCCCTCACAGACTTGCATTTCTCAGGCTCAGTATCAGTATAAACTCCAAGGCAGCCATCTGTCCCTAATGGATGCTGAATGTCATCATATGGCTGCAAGTTTATACTATATATATGGTTCTTATTTTTAATTAGATATGTAATGCATGTTTTTCTGGTTCTTCTAGATAACCAGCTCTGCCTATTGGTGATTCCCTCTCTTAATTCCTGGTTGTGAGATGGGTTATGCTACAAACCTAAGAGGCCTGTCAAAACTTCTTAAATGGAATTTGTCAGCATCATTCCTCTCCCCTCCCAAACTATCTACACTATGTAGCCGTTTGAAAGACAAATCCAGCAACACCTTTACATAGTTAGTTAGTTCCTTAGTATATGATGAATGGATATACAAATGAGGCTTTAGGACTATGGTAGATCTGAGGCCTTTGCCACTCTAGCTCTATTCCTTACCCAGCAGTGCCTCCTTCTGCTTGGCTGATAGCCTCCATGATGTGTGACTTCAGACAAAAGAGCTCAGTCAAGCATCAGGAGATGGGGATAGAGCTGGAGTGACAGAAGCTTCAGATCTATTATAGCCCTTCAGCCTCATCGATTTAAGCACTCCTTTCTCAGTAACAAGGAACAGGCCAGACATGTAATGGTATTGCCTGACTTATCTTTGACAAAGCTACCATACAGTATATGTACATATAAATAGTGTGAGTGTTGAAATCCTGCCGCAGGGTTCTCTATAGGACGGCCCTACCAATCATGTTATATAATGTGTATGGGGCCGCCGCCAACTCTCTCCGACAGGTGATGTTAGAGGAGAGCGAACCGAGCTTGTTGAGTTTTAACACCTGTTGCTTTTATTCCCAGAGAAATTAAGCCTTCGCAAGAGGTTTATTCCATGCTATCTACGGCATTTAGCAAATAACAAAATGTACTATTCATGCAAAATTATGGGATAAATTATGAGGATAATGACAGTGAACATCACAAAAATGAGAAAAAAAAAATTTAAAAAAAGCACCAGCACAGCAAGAACAAGGTCAAACCCTGTGGATGAGAACTGATCCCAGGACAGGCAGGCGTCAGTGTCAGGAAAGCAGGATGCAGGAAGGGTGGACAGGAATATTGCAGAAGGTAGCCATGGCTTCCCAGATCGGAAGCATGCTAGATATAGCCAAATACACTACAGCAGTGATGGGAATGTCCAATCAGAACTGAGAAAGTGAAGAACAAAAAGAGCAACCTGAGATTACTGGGTGCCATCATAATAAAACATTACCAAGCACCACCAAAATTCAATCAATCAAGTTACATTCTACAAAGATTTTGTGCACAGTCCAGTCAGTGAATGGAGCCATATATATAGCGGGCGCATCCAGGTTTCTGACAACTGCTGACAAACGCATGCATTCATAGGAATGAGAGTGAGGTGGAGGCAACTGAAATGTGATACTTTTTACATTTGGGAGCCAGTTAGCCCTGCGACTAGAAAATCTTGTCTGAAAGTCTTGCCAATTAATAACATTCAGGCACACAAAGAATAATAACGGGGGAATTTGCCATCTCTACAACAATTTTCTAGCAATAACACATTAGATATTTTTTGCACAATCTACGGTCCTGCCATGACACTTTTCCCAACAGGGGTTAGTGGCCAAACAGTGACTTACAGCAGAAGTGACAACAGATCATGAAATGGAAAAAAAAATCAATATTGGCAAAATAAAAAAAAATACATGTAGCACAAAAACGGAATTACACAATAGGTCATTCTCTGATGATACCTTCATTTTAAAAAAACGTGCATGGCACCGGAAGGGAGTGTAAGTGTTGTATATGGGGGCAAACATTTGCTTATTGAGGAAGAGTAGTGGACAACTTCTTAAATGGGAATTTCTTACTAAAGACAAAAAAAATGTTTTTCGGTGGTGTTAAAAGTCTGACCGTGGGAATCCCACTGTTATGATCCCACTTCCCTGTGCTACCTTATCTCACTGCTTAAGGCCTGTTTCACACGTCAGTGTCTCCGGTACGTGAGGTGACAGTTTCCTCACGTACCGGAGACACTGACACACGTAGACACATAAAAATCACTGCATCTGTTCAGATGCCAGTGATTTTTTGCGGACCGTGTCTCCGTGTGCCAAACACGGAGACATGTCAGTGTTCGTGGGAGCGCACGGATTACACGGACCCATTAAAGTCATTGGGTCCGTGTAAAACACGTACCGCACACGGACGTTGTCTGTGTGCAGTCCGTGTGCCGTGCAGGGGACAGCATTAAGCGCTGTCCCCCCCACTGGTGCTGAATCCTCAATTCATATCTTCCTTGCAGCAGTGTTTGCTGCATAGAAGATATGAATAATAGTGTTTAAAATAAAGATCTATCTGTCCGACGCCCTCCCACCCCCTGTGCGCCCCCCCACTGTTCTGAAAATACTCCCCCGCCTCCCTCATTGGCTGTCGCTGCTTCCTGGTCTGGCTGCATCTTCTCCTGTATGCGGTCACGTGGGGCCGCCGATTACAGTAATGAATATGCGGCTCCACCCCTGTGGGAGGTGGAGCCGCATATTCATTACTGTAAATGAGTGGCCCCACGTGACCGCATACAGGAGAAGATGCGGCCAGACCAGGAAGCAGCGACAGCTAACAAGGGAGGCAGGTGAGTATTTTCAGAACAGCGGGGGGGGGGGGGGGGGGGGCGGGGGGTACGCGCACAGGGGGTGGGAGGGCGTCGGACAGATAGATCTTTATTTTAAACACTATTATTCATATCTTCCCTGCAGCAAGCGCTGCTGCAGGGAAGATATGAATCGCGGATTCAGCACCAGTGAGGGGGACAGCGCTTAATGTAGCGCTGTCCCCTGCACGGCACACGGACTGCACACGGACAACGTCCGTGTGCGGTACGTGTTTTACACAGACCCATTGACTTTAATGGGTCCGTGTAATACGTGCGCTCCCACGAACACTGACATGTCTCCGTGTTTGGCACACGGAGACACAGTCCGCAAAAAATCACTGACATCTGAACAGATGCAGTGATTTTTATGTGTCTACGTGTGTCAGTGTCTCTGGTACGTGAGGAAACTGTCACCTCACGTACCAGAGACACTGACGTGTGGAACCGGCCTAACAGAGCTGCAAGTGAAGAGTGGGGAATCAGTAAGACCCCATGATCAGGTATTTATCATCTATACTTTGGATAGGTGATGGATATCTTTTGTAAAAAAGAAAAAAAAAATAAACATGCATTTAGAGATGAGCGGCTCTGCGGGTCGGTAAATAGCTGAAATCTGTCAATCGTGCACAAGACCTGGTAGATGAAAGTGCACAACGTCAGACAACCATTACAAAGGGATTTTCTCCCTTGAACCTCTTAAAGACAGCGCCTTTTTCGGGTTTTTTTGCCTTCTTTTCTTCAAAGTGCCATAACTTTTCATGTTTCCATCTACATAGGGCTTGTAAGATTTAGTTTTGAATGTCACCATTCATTTTACCATACAATGTACTGAGAAATGAGAACAGAATTTCAAGTGTGGTGAAAAGAATAAAAACAGAGCACTTCTGTCATTGTTTTTTGGGTTTTGCTTTTTTCGGCGTTAATTGTGCTGTAAAAAATGACCTGACCACATGATTCTGCAGGTCAGTACAATTACGGCGATACCCAACATGCATAGATTTTAGCTATTTCAGCAACGTAAACAAATTCTAAATCTTGTATAACAAACTGGGTTCGTGTTGACATTTTTGAGACCCATAATGTCTTTATCTTTTCTATCAATAGAGCTATATTTTGTGCACACAAAGCAGTAGATTTCATTGTTATCAGTTTGTAGTACATGATCACTTCATCAAAAATGCAATTTTGGCGGTGCAATCATTTTTTTTTTTTTTTACTTTTTTTTATTGAAAGATCGTACTTTTATGGAAGTGGTGATAGCAAATGATTATTTTTTTAAGAACTTATTTTTAATTAAGTAGAAAGGTGATTTAAAGATTTTATAATTTTTATGTTTTTTTTATATATATTTTTTTAAAACCTTTCTTCTACTTTTCGCTTTTTTTTTTTGGACCCCGAGTGAACTTGATCCTGCAATAATTCCGTTGCTTATCTATATATGAAATATAGTATATTATGTAGTCTGTAGGTTCAATCACAGTCTCCTATGAAGCGCTTTAACGGGATAACAGCAAAGATCAGAGATTGCTCTGGCCACTGCTGTTAGAGGCAGATGCTGGCTGTGTAAAACAGTTGACACCTGCCTTGTGTGGCTTGGGCTTAGGCCATGCCATACACCTGCTCTATGATGTAATAGTATGTCTAGAGGTGAGAAGGGATGAAGATCTTTTAGTGTATCCACCGCTGGCCACGTAATGAGTTACAGAGAGTGATCAGTGCAGCCAATCACTAAGCTCAGTGGCTTTGTGTAGACCATTTTGACAGGACTCTTGAACCTAGCATTGGCTTGGCTGCAGGACTCATGTGCTGTAGTCGAGACTTCACAGCTGCAACCATGTTATCAAAAAACTGAGGGCAACAGCAGACAGACATTGATGGCGAGACACTGGATAAGTAAAGCGGATTTTCTTATTTGTACCCAACACAAGCCTAAGTCCAAAAGAAAAAAAAAAATCAACAAACATTCAAGTTGACCATACCAATAAGACAAAATTAGTTTGAACCCACAGATTTCAGAAGAATCTGATGATCTAATGTTATGGGGATATCAAGACTCACCCCTGTCAAAAAAAAAAAAAAGACCTGTCAACATACGTGCAGTCATTTTATAAATATGTAGAGAAAAAAACTAGTAAATGATATGACCAGGATTAGGCTATGTGCACACGTTGCAGAATTGCAGTGGAAATTTACACGGCAATTCTGCAACTCCCTGCCACAGGAAATACGCATGCAGAATTAGCGTGCATATTCCCGCTAAACACTAGCGTTTTGCAAGTGTAATTAGCTTGCAGAAACGCTAGCGTTTCCAAGCCATCTGTAGCATCGCTTGGAAAACTGATTGACAGGTTGGTCACACTTGTCAAACATAGTGTTTGACAAGTGTGACTAACTTTTTACTATTGATGTTACCTATGCAGCATCAATAGTAAAAAGATATAATGTTAAAAATAATAAAATAAATAATCGTGATATTCTCACCTTCCGGCGGCCCCCGCAGCCTTCCCGATCCTCGTGATGTTCCCGGCAACTCCCGTTCCCAGTGATGCCTTGCGGCAATGACCCCAGATGATGTAGCATCATGCGAGACCGCTACGTCATCAGAGGTCATTGTCGCAAGGCATTACTGGGAACGGGAGCATCGCGAGAAGCGGGAAGGCTGCGGGGGCCGCCGGAAGGCGAGAATATGACCATTTTTTATTTTAATTCTTTTTTTTTTACAGGTATATGGTTCCCATGGTTCTGGAGTAGAGTCTCCTCTCCTCCACCCTGGGTAGCAACCGCACATGATCCGCTTACTTCCCGCATGGTGGGCATGGCCCCATGCGGCAAGTAAGCGGATCAATGCACTCCTATGTGAGCGGAATCGCCACGATACCACACAAAGAATAAACATGCTGTGTTTTTTCCAGAATGCGATTCCGCCGCGGAAAAAAAAGCAGCATGTGCACAAAAAATGCAGAATGCATTAAAAATGGTGGGATGCTTATGCAAGTGTTTTTTTTTAGCGTTTTTTTGGCGGAAACGGACGAAAAAATGCTAAAAAAAAAAGGCTAAAGATCCTGAACGTGTGCACATAGCCTTAAAGGCATCCCTGCACAACCACTGGCAACAATGACATCCTCCAACGGTTACTTGTAGCCATCTGTGATGCCCTTTCATCTTCCTGATGGTAGTTGCTCGCACTTGAATATTTGCAGGGTTCCTTTTCCCAGTAGCAGTTTTCGTCTCTCTCAGGATTTTTAGCTCAGTACTTCTTGCTGGCCAGTTTAAAACTATCCATTTTTACTGCTGAACCATTCTTATGTACTTTTGGATGTGTGCTTTAGGTCATCCTATTGTATGGCCCGTCTTTTGTTTGACTCACTTATTTATTGCTTCTGTAAAACGTTCTGCGCCTCCAGGATTCTCCATCGTGATTTACTGTGGATAGGAACTACTTTTCTGTAGGCTTCGATTTATCATATATCTTGGTTTTATTTGTCTTTAGAACACATTCCCAAAAACAATGTGGTTCATCTATGCAACTCTTGACAAAAAGTTCTGCCATTCTGTTTTTATGCTTTTTTTTAAAGCAGCGAGGCCATCCCTTCCCTTTTCCCATACAGCTCTGCTTTGTTCAGTGTGCGACATATGTTAAGAGTTGAGACAATCACCCTAGCTCCCTTAGCCTATGGCCACCACCCTTTGCTGTGCTCCACACTCAGCTTTTACAAGTTGATTGGTGCTTCTCTGTGACTTAGGCCGGGATCACACATGCGAGAAACATGTCCGTGTCTCGCATGTGAAATCCAAGCTCTGGCGCCGGCACTTCAGATCGGAGCGTGCGGCTCCATGTGTTGCTATGCGGCCGCACGCTCCGCTCCACAGTGCCGGCGCCAGAGCTTGGATTTCACATGCGAGACACGGACGTGTTTCTCGCATGTGTGATCCCGGCCTTACCAGTAATCTCTCTGGGCCTTTTTTAAGGCCCAGGTGGACACATCACTTTGTGTGAGTGTTAAGACAGTACTGTGTTTAGATGCTGCTTGTTCAGATGCTGTTGGAATAGCCAGCTTCTTCAGTTGCTTCTAGCACCACAGACTTCTGTGATTAACAACCATGGCTCCACAAGAATAACTTGTTAACCCATTGTTTGCAGCAAGCAATATCAACTGACATCTAGAAACTAATCAATCTTTTTCCGCAGAGCAATGGGAGAATGCATTGGAATAATCCTATTTCTCCCACACTTCCATGCGCCTCCATGAATCCTATTTTAAAGTCTTGGCTGGGTGGTGCTTCGCTCCCATTAGGCTAGTTCATTTTAATTGTAACCGCTCTTCTCTTTGCTGGAGAAATTGCAGACAACCGGGCACTTAATGCCATACATTTTGCAGCTGTCCTAAAATCAAGAGGCAGATTTCTTCACTGATCTCAAAACTGTTTAATACATTTACTTCAATCACTCCACAAATGGCTCTCCTTTCTATTGGTCTAGGAAATGTTGAACCTGCTCACAGACAACTCTTAATCCACATTTTTCTTGTAGTCAAAAACTCAATCGCTTTCCTTTGGAATTAAACTATTCCTCCCAAACTGTGAGATATCATCGAAAAGATATCTTTTCATTGCTCCTTAGAGATCAGATTTGTATTATCAACAATTATCTTACAAATCACCATACAAAATGGGATCGCTGGACCTTAAGCTTCCCCTAATTCTTGTTTTATATACCATAGTCGAATTTATAACTGTATCTATTCTTCCTCCCCCACATTTTTGGTATTTTGTGAGCGATAGAAATATAACTCTTTTTAATCATTTGTTTAATTGTTTTTTTTTTGCTGTTACCATAGTTAGAGTTATTGTTATATTGTCTATTTAATCTACATAGTCCAATGTTATTTCCTTTGTACCTTACGATGGTGCATATTAAGTTCTCCATGTTTTCTTCCTCCTTTCACCTTCCCTTCCCCTTCTTTATTGATGATGAATCCTTCATTACCCATTCCCTTTTATCCCCTCCCCACCTATGTTACATTTTAAAATCTTAATAAAAACTTTGAAAAACATTTAGAGACTAATCAATACACAGCAGTTATCTTTGCAAATGCCTGTGATTGATGCAAACCATCAGACCTGCAAGTTAACCCACCACTAGCTGTCTGCAACTTAACTAACCACTAGCTCTCTGCAAGTTAACCCACCACAAGCTCTCTGCAAGTTAACCCACCACTAGCTCTCTGCAAGTTAACCCACCACTTGCTCTCTGCAAGTTAACCCACCACTAGCTCTCTGCAAGTTAACCCACCACTAGCTCTCTGTAAGTTAATCTACCACTTGCTCTCTGCAAGTTAACCCACCACTAGCTCTCTGTAAGTTAATCTACCACTTGCTCTCTGCAAGTTAACCCACCACTAGCTCTCTGTAAGTTAATCTACCACTAGCTCTCTGCAAGTTAACCCACCACTAGCTCTCTGTAAGTTAATCTACCACTTGCTCTCTGCAAGTTAACCCACCACTAGCTCTCTGCAAGTTAACCCACCACTTGCTCTCTGCAAGTTAACCCACCACTAGCTCTCTGTAAGTTAATCTACCACTAGCTCTCTGCAAGTTAACCCACCACTAGCTCTCTGCAAGTTAACTCATCACTAGCTCTCTGCAAGTTAACCATTGTTTCCTAAGAGCAAACTATTATTGGAAACTGTTCGTATTAAGCCATTTCTGCCACCTACACCTGTGTGCTGCTTCAATCCTGCCTTTATCCTCTTTATCTGCCCTTGTGGTTCTGTGGCTTCCAGTGTGTATTGCTCGCTATTTGTCTTCTGTCCAGCATAACCAGTTGTCCAGGTCCTACAGATCCTACTGTCCCATGTGCTTTCCAGCCTGCTGTGCCAACACTTTGGGTCCATGTGTCCCCCCTGAGCTGCGGGTCCTCAGCAGTTTCCCATGTGTTTACAGTACAATGTAAACTTATGGGAAAATGCAATCTGCAGTGCACATGCTGCGGAAAAAAATGCGCGGAAATGCAGCGGTTTACATTCCGCAGCATGTCATTTCTTTGTGCGGAATCCGCACAAAAACCGCGGTAAATCCGCAATAAATCCGCAGGAAAAACGCAGTGTTTTTGCCCTGCGGATTTATCAAATCCGCTGCGGAAAAATCCGCAGAGGATCATTCTACGTGTGCACATACCCTAACAGTAGGATCAGGCGAGTCTAATTTCTAATCAATTACAGGTTAGTACAATTTTGTCCTCTGTATTAAACTGAACAAAGACCGCCATGAATAATGTCCTGGCATTCTTTTTAATTTTGTTACCTATTTTCCTGCCAAGTTATTTTTGACAGAAAAAAACCCCACAGACTTTATATATCACAAATGTATACTTTTTTTTACCAAGGCTATGGAAGGGGTATTCGGAGATACATGTTATTGCAATCTAGCTTTCTTGACTCAACATAAATATATGTTTTCTTTGGTTTTAACTAAAGGGTTATTCCCATCTTTAGAAGTTATCACCTATCCAGGAGTATAATTTGCTGATTGGAGGGGGTCTGAGTGCTAGGATCTTTATTAATGATGAGTGAGTATGCTAGTTTCTAGAGTTTCTCCGACTATGCTCTGGTGGTCTCCGAGTATTTGTGAGGGCTCAGAGATTTAGTTTGTGTCGACGCAGCTGCATGATTTGCGGCTGCTAGACAGCTTGAATACATGTGGGGATTGCCTGTTTGTTAGGTAATCCCCACGTGTATTGAAGCTGTTTAGCAGCCGCAAATCATGCAGCTGCGTTGACAACTAAATCTGCGAGCACGCCAAAATACTCGGAGACCACCCGAGCTTGCTCAGAGATACTCACGTAACGAGCATACTCGCTCATCAATAATCTTTACCAATCACAAGAACAAGGATCTAATATATGTCCAATGTTATTTATCACTTATTCAATGGATAGATGAAAACATCTAAAGATGGAAATAATCCTTACAGTTTGTCAACAGCAATAATGATCAGTGTTGCAACTACTTATCATCTGCAGATGTATGGCAGGCATATTGGGTATACTTTAGTTACGCTACAGGAATCAATAGGCCTTGGATTGTACCTACAGCTTAATCCTACCTGGCACTGGAGATGAAACTGTGCGTCTCCTTCCAATATTGCAGCAGGTTTGTGCTCTCTTCATCCAAGACCCGAATGTTTAAATAACTAAATGTCTCAGGAAAGAAGTTATCAATTTCACGGGTGACATTTAGTATGTGTGAGACCCTGAGGAGAAAAAATAAAAAGATAAAATGGTATCTTGTGCTAACACACTATCGGTTACAATGTTGTTAAAAAGTATTTGCCCCTCCCTCAAAACTTCTATTTTTGCATCATTCTAGATTGGTCACATTAACCTATTTTTTGGTTTTGTGATGCATCTGACAGTTCAATCTTTCACTCAACTACAACAAGTACTAGATCGCAGTACATAGTCCAATATCCCATAAAAATAACTGATTTGGCTGGTCCAACAGCTCATGGGAATATTTGAGCACGTAAGATGAAGGGCACAGTTAGACTTCATTGCTCATGAAAATGTAATAAAGGAGGAGGTGGCATGATATCAAAACCCTGACCATTAAAGCATTATTGGTTCTCTATGATAAATATATACATATTGGCATGACAGTACAAACCATTGTAGCCCTTAGGGCATTGGTAACGGTGACTCAGCAAAAAAAACAAAAACACAACTCTTAGTCTTTGCAGGGTCCCTAGGCTGAATAATATGCTCCCGATCGTATTTAAATGCTTCAGATCTTCCAACTAATTTTAATATAATAGAAAGATAACATGAGTAAATATAATGGAGTTTTTTATAGGATTAATCCATTTATTGAAGAAAAAATGTATTGAAGCCCTATATCACCCATGTGAAAAACATAATTGACACCTGAAACCTAACATATTGCACCATTCTCAGCTCTAACTGCAATTAGACATTTGCAATAACTTGCAATGAGTCTTACACACAGTACCGATAAAAAGTTTTGACACACCTGACCATGAAGTAAAACCACAAAGGTGGAAACAAGTATTAAAAAAAATGCATATGAAAAACCAGAATGTGTGTTAAATCATAGGTTACAGCTATACACCCCCTTGGCATGATCTCAAGTAGCTTCATCAAGTAGTAAACCAGAATGGCTTCAAATGAATAGGTATACCTCGTCAAGAATTCATGTTTTAATATCGCTGGCCTTCAGAAGGTGATTGTGACTAACAGGTGTTTTTCACAGAGGTCATGTTGGTACATAGTCCCACACAATGCTGGACCCTATTTAACAGCTATTCAAAGCCAGAATACGGCAGCAACTAAGTAACAAAAAATGACTCTCCATGACTTGAAGACATGTAGAGTCAATCTCGAAAATTGTTAGAAAGTTGAAGGTATCCTCATGAAAACCATGAATAACTATGATGAAACTGGCTCACAAGAAGACAGGGCCAGGTAATGAAGACCAAAAATCACCTCTTCTACAGAGGACAAGTTCAACATAGTTACCAGTCTCAGGAAATATAAATTGCCAGCACCTCAGATAGATGTTATGATAAGGTAATTCAGTACCACAATGGACATAGAGGTCAGAGCACATACAGTGACCTGACAATAACCCAAAAACATAGAACGAGCTCTGAGACGTGGGAACTCTGCTGACCGCAATCCCTAATCCTCTCCAACCACACTAGAGACAGCCGTGGATTGCGCCTAACGCTCCCTATGCAACTCGGCACAGCCTGAGAAACTAGCTAGCCTGAAGATAGAAAATAAGCCCACCTTGCCTCAGAGAAATACCCCAAAGGAAAAGGCAGCCCCCACATATAATGACTGTGAGTTAAGATGAAAAAACAAACGTAGAGATGAAATAGATTTAGCAAAGTGAGACTTTCTGAACAGAGCGAGGATAGGAAAGGTAACTTTGCGGTCAACACAAAACCCTACAAAAACCACGCAAAGGGGGCAAAAAGACCCTCCGTACCGAACTAATGGCACGTAGGTACACCCTCTGCGTCCCAGAGCTTCCAGCAAGCAGGAAAAAACAAATATAAAGCTGGACAGAAAAAACAGCAAACAAAATAGCAAAGCGAAACTTAGCTATGCAGAGCAGCAGGCCACAGGAACGATCCAGGAGGAAACAGGTCCAATACTAGAACATTGCCTGGAGGCCAGGATCAAAGCACTAGGTGGAGTTAAATAGAGCAGCACCTAACGACTTCACCACATCACCTGAGGAAGGAAACTCAGAAGCCGCAGTACCACTTTCCTCCACCAACGGAAGCTCACAGAGAGAATCAGCCGAAGTACCACTTGTGACCACAGGAGGGAGCTCTGCCACAGAATTCACAACAATAGATGACTCTCTGACATAAAAATCAATTGCCCAGAGGAGACTGCGAGAAGCATGTCTCTATGATTGAATTCCTGCAAAGAAGCCACTAATGGATATTTAATCATTGTGGTCTGATGAGTCAAACTTTGAGATTTTTGGTACCAATTGCCAGCTATGTCTTTGTAAGATGCAGAAAAGGGAGCAGATGGTTTCTACATGTGTGGTGCCCACCAAAATGCAAGGAGAGGGAGGTGAGATGTGATGGAGGGCTTAGATAATGGCATAAGACAGGCAAGAAATATATTCACATGCTTTAAAAGGTTATCATGCATGTCACATGGGTTCGATTTCAGTGTAATTTCTGGCCTAGTAAAGGTTCTAGCGCAATGTGGACATTTTTTTATTATTTTTGTCTTCTCTAGATTTTTGTGTTTGCGTCATAATAAAGATTAAGCTGTCTTAGCAGCTACTTAAAGGTCAACGACAATCTATATTATACCAATAGGAACCCTTTATGTACTAAAGATAACACAGATAAAATATAGCTTTTAATTAATATACCAATTAAAACCAATTAATTGGTATATTAATTAAAAGCTATATTTTATCTGTGTTATCTTTAGTACATAAAGGGTTCCTATTGGTATAATATAAAATTTAGAAATGGCAACTGATCTTTTGTATTTGTCCTTTTTTCCATTACATATGTTTTACATCTATTTGATTAGCACTTAATTTATATATAGGTGGTGTCTGCTTTATTGGATTTTTTTGCTTTTACAAATTCAAAACAAAACACACAGCATAACTATGACAACATTTGGCAATGATATGCTATCATTTCTGTTGCAACAGGACAAGGACCCAAAGTACACCTCCAGACTGTATAAGGGTTATATGGAGGAGAGAGAGAGAGTGCTGCGACAGATGACATGGCCTCCACAATCACAGAGCCACAACCCAACTGGGATGAGCTAGGCTGTAGAGTGAAGGTAAAGTGTTCAGCACCTCTGGAAACTCATTCATGACTATAGGAAAGTTGTTCCAGGTAGTTGACGAAGCTGCGTGAGGAAATTCCAAGGGGGTTTAAATCTGTCATCAGAGAAGACTTTGAGGAATTTAAATTTTTATCATTTTATGGTTAGTTTCATTTGCGTTTCTTTACCCCTTGTTTTTGTATGTATTCCTTCAATGTTTTGCTACCTTCAGTCTGAATCTACAATGTGCACATTCCAAAAAAGACAAGTCCAAAATCTTAACTGGTACTGTATTTGTGGAGGAATACTGACCCAATCTTCTTCACAGAATTGTTTTCATTTAGCTATGTTGGAAGGTTTTTAGAATTAACTGGCCATTTAGTGTCTTAAAAGGATAAAAACTAGGAGGAAAAAGCACAATAGGGTTTTATCTAATGGAGATGTGGGTGTTAAATAAGGTGATGTTAACACGATTTAGTTGTGTATACACAACATTTCCACCATTTTTATTTCCAGCTGCTGCAGGTCCAACAGGTCATTAGATCGGGAAAACACAGATGAGGAAGATTTGCGGATAATCTGTGCTGCTGCTGGTATCCCATATAATAGAGTCCAGACAAAGTATAGGCGTCTTTTTCTTTATTCAGTCAATGTGTTTCGAAGTACTACAGACTTCTTCATCAAGGCAAGAAAAGCTTAGATCACAACACAATGCAGTTACATTTATAGTAATGAAAGTTCAAATCTTGATGCCAGATAGACACATGATGGACCCCTGATAAGTCAGAGTTCATCACCGTTCATAAGGAAAAAAAAGGAAAAGAAGGTTTTTAGAAGCTGATAGTATATTATTTTTCTGTATGTCAAGTCTATACTAAATATTGACGCCTAAACTATAAATTCTTTGACATTGATTCCCTTGCTAAGTCATCATATAGCCAGCACTGTTTGCACTTTACTCAGGTTACTGCATAGCCCCCTGAATCTATGAAACCAATACAGAATATATTCACGTATCTTCTATGACCAACTGGATGAGTTTAAATTTACATAAGATTCAAGAAACACTTGCTGTGTATCCACTGGGAATGTAAGACGATAAATGTGATATAGTACCATAAGCTTTATTAATTGCGGACACAAAAAAAATTACATTCAAATCAGAAAAGAAATTAAAAAACTGAAACTAAATAAAGCCCCTGGCCCAGATGGCTACACAAACGAATTCTACAAGTATTTAGCTGCCGAAATTTCCCCATTGTTAGAATCGATTTTTAATAAATTCTCAGGGAGATCCCATTTTACCTTCCGCAAATATGGCCTACATAAAATTATTACTGAAACCAGACAAAGAACCTCTGTCCCCTAACTCGTCTAGGCCAAATTTTCTTATTAACTCTGACATTACAATAATATCCAAAATAATGGCTGATAGACTGGCTTCCATTATACCTCACCTCATATCCCCCGTAAAGGCAGGTTTTGTAAAAGGTCACTCAGCCACATTGAACAATCTTGCCGGCCTCTCTTGCTATATAACAGACTGGCTTCAGAAGACACATATATTCTGATTACACGCTGGAATCTGACTATGCCTATCCATTTAATTTTATAGCCCTTCTTGATTCCCGGTTTGCCTCGTTACCCCCAGGAATTTAAAGATTGATTATTTTTAGGGATACTATGTCCACTTGGAAGGCAGTAAGGAAAAAATTTGGTTTATCTTTTAGCGTCTGAAAACACCTTCCTATCATGGGTGATATTTCAGTTTTTCTTTTTATTAAATTTGCAAAACATTCTACATTTCTGTTTCAGTCAAGATGGGGTGCAGAGTGTACATTAATGTGAAAAAATGAACTTTTTTGATTTTACCAAATGGCTGCAATGAAACAAAGAGTGAAAAAAGGGGTCTGAGTACTTTCCGTACCCACTGTAAATACTGGCTTGATTCAGACCCCCCATTGTAGTATTAATAGCGCAAATGAAGCATTTTATGGAGGTGGAACAAAGACATGCCTTACGTAATAAAGAAACGCAAGCGGGAAAGTTTCTTATGAAATGGAAACAATTTATTATGCATTGTTGCTCTTTGGGGGAAAAGAGGAGTATGGTAGAACCTTCACATCTACCGCTTGGTACATACTAGAGGATCTGAAACACAATCTGGGGTTACTACGGCTGCGTTAAGGTTGGGGAGGATACGTCTAGGTGTATAATTTAATTACAATATAACAGTTTTCATGATGGTGTTTAATAAAGCTTAATGTCAGCTAGTTCACTTATTTAAATAGTTGAGATTAGTTTAAGGTTTTCATTTTAATTTCTATGTTTTATTCCATGCCAGCTTAACTCACTTAAGTCTGCATTATCTGCCTTGTCTGCGTATGGGCATCTGTTTTTCCATACATTCTGGTCTGTTATTGTATTTCTCAAAAATTTCAATAAAAATTAGGCTTAAAAAAAAAAAAAAAAAAAAAAATCAGAAAAGGAAAACATTCCTCAAAAAAGTATAAAATTACATGATGTGGGTATAAGAATAATTAATAACACATGCCATGGAGTACATAAAAATATATTAAATGGAAGGCGATGTCAGTATTGGATAAATATATAAAGTGATTTATAAATAGGTCAAATTAGTTAATATGTAACACAACAGTTTCAGACCTTATAGTAAGAATACCATACACTTAGTGAAACATGGCCATTAAGTAAAAAAGTACATGGCCAAATATGAACACACGTGCAATGTATGTATATTTTGTAAGACCGCTCTAAAGTAGAAAGCAAGAATAGCCATATATCTTCGAAAATAATGAATGATCACTGAAAATATATGTCAAGGCCAATTAAACAACAAATAAAATAGCCAATATATATGAAGTGACAAATGCCATGTGAAGTTACAAATAGTGGAATAAAAGAATAAATATGCATGTACCTTTATACCTAGTGCTAAATGTAAATGGGCCAAAAACAAGTATGCATATCCACAAGAGTAAAAATAAGGCTGACCGATAGATACAGACCGCACAAACAATGTAATATGCCCAGAGCTGTCAAGGCTCTCCTGGTGAAATTTTGGTAGAATGGCCACTCCTTTTAGCTTCTGGACGTGATTGTGGTTTGCTCTAATCGCAGCGCCTTGGGGATGACATTGTAATCTTTTCTAAACTGGTAGATTTAAATTACTTGAGATCTAATCTGAATTTGAAACTCTTTAGAACATTGCACTGTGTGCTGCTTTTTGAGACTTCCTAGTCTGCCTCACATTGCCTGATAAGTTCTACTTCGGTGATGTTTAGGGTCGTCACACGACTGGCAGTAATTACCATATGACTGTGTGTGATTAATGAATTTTAACAAAACTGTCAATTGAATTTGGGTAACTAGTTGATTTAGAAGCAATTACTTTTTCACATAGGTTAGGAAGGACTGAACAGCATTTTTCCTGCAAGAACCAAGACTTTAAGTTAAAAACAGCATTTTGTGTTTACTTGGGTTACACTTGTCTAATGTTAAGCCCATGTCGACTAACACTGAACTGCAAGTACTTCTTCCAACCTACTATACATGTATAAAGTGGGGATGGAGCAGGCTCAGGTTCTGAACCTGCTCCATCAGCAGCTTGTATCAGCAGTGAATAACAGCTGACACTCTGCTTCAATAGCCACAGTCATTTAACGCCATAGATGCAGTGTTCAATAGCAACTAAGACATCCAGGTGATTGACGGTAGTGGGGCTCCTTCCATACCCAATTGTTTCCATTCAATAAGATTCTAGGGTGCTGATGCTTGCTATGGCAGTCATAAGCAGCAGGGTCTAAAAGGCTGAATATCAGTATAAATCAGACATGTACAATACACTGCAATAAAGTGTTTTGGGAAACACAAAAAAAAGTATTAAAAAAAAAAAAAGGTACTCCTAGTGGAACTACAAACTGTAATGGTAAGACGTATTACGACTACGCTTACCCTTGCCAAATCTTTAAAATATGCATACATTCTTTAAAGCTAACAACAGCTATGGAGATTCTGGCTTCACTTTTATCCTAAGTCATGGGGCAAGCCTTGTCAAAGGGTGGAAATTGACTTTTTGGTTTGAAACTTCCAATGGGTGGCACTAGAGTTCTATTTCTCTCTTAAAAGGCAATTTGCATATCTAAATTTCCCAGAGGAGCATTGCATGGCCTATAAGTCTCCTTAAACTGGCATTTCAGGTAGACCTTAGACCTAGATGTTATGACTGTCATCTTAGTGATGCATGTTTTGGACTTTCTAATGGGACAAAAAAACAAACAAAACAAATACAGATGAAAATCATATTAAAAACAGTGATCTCATTTTCTTGAGTGAAAAAATGCACATATGAATAAGGCCTTATAGTAGATAAATACATTGAAGAGATGTAGTCTTCAAAATGGACTCACTTCTCAGTTTTCACTCTATTTGGTAGCTTATCGGGTCTGCAAAAGCAGCATATTACCAAAAAGCTAACCAGCAAAACTTGTTCTTCAAAAGTCAGCAGTTTCATCTTGATACGTGGCTTTGCTTTTCCTGGGAAAACCCACTTGTAGGAATTAGGTATGTATTAGGCAGCGTTCACACAGGAACTGGATTCTTGTGTCAAAACGATGTCACATTATTTCCAATGGTTGTACAGTACCTAAACAAAACCATAACTATAAATTCCTAGCCTTGCCCAGGCACTAACTAAACAATATAGACCCTGGCTACTTCAGACAACGCTGAGCTAGTCCCAGTTTGGCCCCACAAAACAGTTACCGTTCATAGCAACCAGTGATACTTGCAGTCTGGTACACACAGCTTGTGCAGGTTCTTCTCAAAGAGCGATTATAGCTTGTCTCGCTCTCAAGATCCAAAACAGTACACTCTTGTCAGCTTCCACCAGCTGACTAAGGTGAACACCTAACCTGGTTATATGCAGAGCAAGCTACTGTAGGTGCAAGTAATCAGAAACATAAAAAAAAAAGTTTGGGCTGAAAGCCCTAGCTAGCGCACCAACTCCAGCCACAGGTGCACGGGACTTCGTCCGGACTCGACGTGAAACAACAATCAATAAAGATAGATGTCCTAGCACCATAAACGAATTCTTTTATTATGGAAACATTAAAACATCAAATGTGGCTTGATCCTCACAGCGTGGAGGTGCACATAACCACCGACAATTCAGGCTGAATTGTAGAGCTAGGATTTAACCCTAGCCTAACTGGCTTTGCTGCAGTATGTTCAGATTTTTAAAGTGGATTTTAAGTCACATCCCGATTTAAAATTTGCGTGAAAATAAAACAAAACTCCATTGTGCATTAGTTTCTGAAAAACATCTAATAGGGTGAAAATGCCCAATAAATTTCTTTATAAAAACCTTGAGATGTTTCATTTCTTTTCTTATTTTATCTACGAGCGTGCGCAATTGTTGGGACTATGCTTAATAGATCACTAAAGGAAGCCTTAAATGCACTTCTGAACTCTGTTTTATCTCTAGGCAAAATATAAGGGCAAGATGCAGTCTGTTTCTAAAGCGAGGAAGCTTAATCAATTTCCTGATCTTTGTAGTTTCCATAAGATGTTGACATCGATGGCCTTCTACTACACTGGTACTGCAGGAGCACTGCAACTCCAATATGGTGCCCAAGAACCATTCCAACAAGATCAAATTGTGACTTTCTCTTTTTCCTATTACCCCTTGTCAAAATTAAAAATGATGGTCTAAAACTACATTTATTTTTAAATAATCCATTCCACTAGAACCTGTTCTCCAGGAGCCAAATAGCACTCCTTTCCTTTTAACCTTTACTGTAAACCTATGTACACATTGTCTACATAGGAGAAATTGTGTAACAAATTGTGCCTTTTTAATTACCCCTTGTGAAAATAGGAAATGTTTTGGCAACTAATGATATTAGAAAAAAAATGTAAATGCTGTTTTATCCGACTGATATTACAGGGTATTTGCTCATTTGGTATTTATCATAGGATCTGTCTGTTACATGGCCACAATGTGAATGCACACCTATGCATTGAACTAATACCAACATAGGCTCTGGCTCTTTTTTTTTTTGTTTTGTTTATAGTAGAAATTATGTATTTTTAATTGCCCCTAGTGAAAATTGAAAAAGTTGTGACAATGAATGACACTATTAGAAAAAATGTAAAGCAATCTAGAGCAAAGCCGCCGCACAGCCCTTCCTTAACCAACAGCGATATACACGGTGTGCGTGTCACTTCTTATGGGTCCGACTCTCCGGTCGAGGTGCACGCTGGAAACAAGTCACGCCACTGGTACTATGTAAGAAGAAGCGGCAACACTCACCGGTCCTGTGTGGTCCAAGTTTTTATTGATAAAACACAAACATGGTATCTTCACGGCATCGGGAAACAGACGAACAGGGTCCGTGGAAGCGCCATCGTCGGCGCGAAACGGCCGTCGTCACATCCTGCTCACCTCCCTGTTCGTCTGTTTCCCGATGCCGTGAAGATACCATGTTTGTGTTTTATCAATAAAAACTTGGACCACACAGGACCGGTGAGTGTTGCCGCTTCTTCTTACATAGTACTATTAGAAAAAATAATGCAAATTTTGTTTTATCAGCCTGTTATTAGGCTAGGGTCACATTGCGTTAGTGCAATCCGTTTAGCGCTAGCGGATTGCGCTAACGCAATGTTTTTAAAGGGTCGCGTTTCGGGGTCGCGTTAACGTCCCCGCTCTCGCAGATCCCCGATCTGCGAGAGCGGGGAACGGACCTCGGGAGCGCCGCGGACGCTGCAAGCAGCGTCCGAGGCGCGCTACAAAAGACCGGCGCGTCGCTAGCGCGTGCCGAAAATGACACGCGCTAGCAATGCGCTGGTACATTGCGGGCAATGGGAGCGCTAACGGACGCGTTGCATGGCGTTAATTTCGCCGTGCAACGCTGTCCGTTAGCGCTCTGACCAAAACGCAATGTGACCCCAGCCTTAATACTCAATGCCATATGGCAGATATATAAAAATTCCAAAAAAATAAGTTAAGTCTCTTGGAAGAGGAGGGAACAATGAAAATGCATAAATGAAGAAAAACTGTTTGGCCATTGAGGGGTTAATTCAATGAAACGCCTGTGGGGTTAAAATACTTACTACAACCCTAGGTATAGTCTTTGAAGGGTGTAGTTTTCAAAATGGGATCCTTTTGGGGTGCTTCTTATGTCTTGGCACATCAAAACCTCTACAAACCCACACTGGTGCTTGGAAAACGTCCTAATAAAAAGGAGACTCCAAAATTCATTAGGTGCTCCTTCATTTCTGAGTCAACTTGTGCCCTACAACCACATACGAGAGATTTATAAAAAAAAAAAGAAGCAGAATCACAAGAATTAATATGGAGTTGCATTTCTCGATTAGTGTTACAGAAAAGAAGGTGTATAAATAGGAAAATAAATTAAATTCTTCACTTTGCAAAACTGATAATGTTTCGACATTTTCTTCATGCTTAAATTCAAAACATATCAACAGAAATGTACTATTAACATAAAATACAATGCATCATGAGAAAAAAGTAAAAATCACTTGATTAGTAGAAGCATTGCAAATTAATGCCACATAAAATAACATTGGGTGTTGTCATCAAGGCAAAAAATAGCTGCAAAACTACAGGGTGGGCCATTTATATGGATACACCTAAATAAAATGGGAATGGTTGGTGATATCAACTTCGCATTTCCTGGAATAGTGGATTGGTCATCGTGGGTCAGTTGAATGGCCCACCAAGGTCTCCCGATCTGACCCCATTAGACTTATCTTTGGGGTCATCTGAAGGCAATTGTCTATGTTGTGAAGATACGAGATGTGCAGCATCTGAAACAACGGATACTGGAAGCCTGAGCTAGCATTTCTTCTGCGGTGTTGCTATCAGTGTGTCAAGAGTGGGAGAAGAGGGTTGCATTGACAATTCAATACAATAAGCAGCACTTTGAACACATTTTATAAGTGGTCATAAACTTGTAAATAACTCATGAAAAAATAAACTTACATTAAAACCAAGCACACCATTGTTTTTCTTGTGAAATTCACAATAAGTTTGGTGTGTCACTTGACCTTCTTCCCATTGGAACAAATAAAGTTGGATCCAAAATGGCCATGCTGAGCCATGGAGTGCTTTGTGGATGAGGGTAATAGTTTTTCACTGGATTCTGGAGTGGATGGGTAACCAGTGTAATGACTGGCACAAAGTAGAGGCATCGGTGTAACGGTTGGTGAGGAAAATGATCCTGGCTGCAGCATTCAGGACAGATTGGAGCATGGGGAGTTTGGTAAGAGGGAGGCCGATTAGTAGAGAGTTACAATAGTCCAGACGAGAATGAATAAGAGTTTTTCAGAGTCGAAAGTAAGAAAAGTGCGAATTCTAGAAATGTTTTTGAGATACAGATAAGAAGAGAGAGCCAGTGATCGGATGTGGGGGGTGACTGAAAGCTTTGAATCAAGTATGACCCCAAGGCAGCGGGCATGTTACTTGGGAGTAATGGTGGAACCACACACGGAGATGGCAATGTCAGGCAAAGGTAGGTTAGTAGAGCGAGAGAACACGAGGAGTTCAGTTTTTGACAAGTTCAGTTTCAGCTAGAGGGAGAACATAATGTTAGAGACAGCGGTAGGACAATCACTGGTGTTTTCTAAAAAGGCAGGCATGATATCAGGAGAAGTGCATAATTGGGTGTCATCAGCATAGAGATGGTACTGGAAACCAAATCTACTGATTGTTTGTCCAATAGGGGCAGTATACAAAGAGAAGAGGAGGGCACCTAGGACTGATCCTTGAGGAACCAAAACAGTAAAGGGAAGGTGAGAGGAGGAGGAACCAGTAAGATATACAGTGAAGGAGCGGTCAGAGAGATAGGAGAACCAGGAGAGAACGGTGACCTTGAGGCAGATGGAGCAGAGCATAGTGAGGAGGAGCTGATGATCCACAGTGTCGAATACTGCAGAGAGATCCAAGAGAATTAGCATGGAGTAGTGACCATTAGATTTAGCTGTTAGTAGATCATTAGAGACTTTAGTGAGGGCAATTTCAGTAGAGTGTAAAGAGCGGAAACAGGATTGTAGAGGGTCGAGAAGAGTGTTATCTGAGAGATGGCAGATAAGAGGGGAGTGGACCAGGCATTCCAGGAGTTTAGAGATGAAGGGAAGATTAGAGACAGGTCTATAATTAGCGGCACAGTTTTGATCGAGGGATTTTAAGTAATGGATCTATGATGGCATGCTTAAATGAGGTGGGAAAGATACTGGAAGAGAAAGGTTAAACATTTTTGTTAAGTGAGAGGTGAAAACTGGGGAAAGGGACTGGAGGAGATGTGATGGAATGGGGTCACTGGTGCAAGGGGTCGGGCGAGAAGATGCAAGGAGCCTGATTACTTCTTCTTCTGTAACTGGTTCAAAGTCAGAGAGTGAACTAGATGCAATGGGGGAGGGAGGACAGTACATGGTATGAAGGGATTGGCAGATAATTTCCTGTCGGATGTGGTCAATTTTTTCTTTGAAGTAATTGGCCAGATCGTCAGCGTGGAGATCAATGGTTGGGGCCTGCACTCTTGGGTTGAGTAGGGAATGAAAAGTGTCAAAGAGATGTTTAGGGTTATTGGACAGTGTGGTGATGATTGTGTTAAAATAGGTTTGTTTGGAGAGGTGAAGGGCAGAGTTGTATGTTTTTAGCATGAACTTATAATGGATGAAATCTTCAAGTAGATTAGATTTTCTCCACAGACGTTCAGCGCACCTGGAGCACCGCTGCAGGAAACGTGTTTGCAGCGTGGGCCACTGTTGTCACCATCTGTGCCGAGTTGTTCTATGTATAGGAGGTGCAATTTCATCCAGGGCACTTTGCAGGGTTTAATTGTAATGCTTCAGTGCAGAATCAGGACATGAGATGGAGGAGATAGGGGCCAATGATGACTGCAAGTTCTTCATAAGTTTCTGGGTGTTAATGGCCTGGGTGTTATGTTTTTATAAGTGTGGAAAGTCGGGGTGACCTGAGCGGGATGGCAGTTCTTGATAGAGAATGAAAGAAGGTTGTGGTCAGAGAGCGGGAGAGGGGAGTTTGTGAAATTGTCCACTGAGCAAAGCCGGGAGAAGACCAAGTCGAGGAAGTTTCCGTCTTCATGCGTTGAAGAGTTAGTATGCTGCGAGAGGCCGAAAGAGGAGGTTAGAGATAAAAGGTGAGAAGCAGATGCGGAGAGAGGAAAAGCAATGGGGATGTTGAAATCACCCATGATGAGGGTGGGGATGTCACAGGAGAGAAAGTGTGGAAGCCAGGCGGCAAAGTGATCCAGGAACGGATGAGAGGGGCCCGGAGGACGATATACAGGTCCTTCTCAAAAAATTAGCATATAGTGTTAAATTTCATTATTTACCATAATGTAATGATTACAATTAAACTTTCATATATTATAGATTCATTATCCACCAACTGAAATTTGTCAGGTCTTTTATTGTTTTAATACTGATGATTTTGGCATACAACTCCTGATAACCCAAAAAACCTGTCTCAAAAAATTAGCATATCAAGAAAAGGTTCTCTAAACGACCTATTACCCTAATCTTCTAAATCAACTAATTAACTCTAAACACATGCAAAAGATACCTGAGGCTTTTATAAACTCCCTGCCTGGTTCATTACTCAAAACCCCCATCATGGGTAAGACTAGCGACCTGACAGATGTCAAGAAGGCCATCATTGACACCCTCAAGCAAGAGGGTAAGACCCAGAAAGAAATTTCTCAACAAATAGGCTGTACCCAGAGTGCTGTATCAAGGCACCTCAATGGTAAGTCTGTTGGAAGGAAACAATGTGGCAGAAAACGCTGTACAACGAGAAGAGGAGACCGGACCCTGAGGAAGATTGTGGAGAAGGACCGATTCCAGACCTTGGGGAACCTGAGGAAGCAGTGGACTGAGTCTGGTGTGGAAACATCCAGAGCCACCGTGCACAGGCGTGTGCAGGAAATGGGCTACAGGTGCCGCATTCCCCAGGTAAAGCCACTTTTGAACCATAAACAGCGGCAGAGGCGCCTGACCTGGGCTACAGAGAAGCAGCACTGGACTGTTGCTAAGTGGTCCCAAGTACTTTTTTCTGATGAAAGCAAATTTTGCATGTCATTCGGAAATCAAGGTGCCAGAGTCTGGAGGAAGACTGGGGAGAAGGAAATGCCAAAATGCCTGAAGTCCAGTGTCAAGTACCCACAGTCAGTGATGGTGTGGGGTGCCATGTCAGCTGCTGGTGTTGGTCCACTGTGTTTCATCAAGGGCAGGGTCAATGCAGCTAGCTATCAGGAGATTTTGGAGCACTTCATGCTTCCATCGGCTGAAATGCTTTATGGAGATGAAGATTTCATTTTTCAGCACGACCTGGCACCTGCTCACAGTGCCAAAACCACTGGTAAATGGTTTACTGACCATGGTATTACTGTGCTCAATTGGCCTGCCAACTCTCCTGACCTGAACCCCATAGAGAATCTGTGGGATATTGTGAAGAGAAAGTTGAGAGACGCAAGACCCAACACTCTGGATGAGCTTAAGGCCGCTATTGAAGCATCCTGGGCCTCCATAACATCTCAGCAGTGTCACAGGCTGGTTGCCTCCATGCCACGCCGCATTGAAGCAGTCATTTCTGCCAAAGGATTCCCGACCAAGTATTGAGTGCATAACTGAACATTATTATTTGTTGGTTTTTTTGTTTGTTATTAAAAAACACTTTTATTTGATTGGATGGGTGAAATATGCTAATTTATTGAGACAGGTTTTTTGGGTTATCAGGAGTTGTATGCCAAAATCATCAGTATTAAAACAATAAAAGACCTGACAAATTTCAGTTGGTGGATAATGAATCTATAATATATGAAAGTTTAATTGTAATCATTACATTATGGTAAATAATGAAATTTAACACTATATGCTAATTTTTTGAGAAGGACCTGTACCACCAACACTCGCATGGAGAAGGGGATGTAGAGTCTGACCGCATGGACTTCAAAGGAAGGGAAGACAAGTGAGGGTACTTGGGGGATAATTTGGAAGGTACATTTGGGTGTAAGGAGCAGACCAACGCCTCCACCTGCTCTGTTGTCCAATCTTGGAGTATGAGAAAAGTGTAGTCCACCATATGAAAGAGCAGCAGCGGTGGTGACTGACTGCTGGATCCAGGTTTCAGTAAGAGCCAGGAGGTTAAGAGAATTAGAAAGGAAGAAGTCATGGATGAAAGGGAGTTTATTACACACAGAGCAAGAATCTGATATGATATATGATCTGGGTTCCTGTACAGAGATGCACATCGTGTATGCATGAAATCTTTTTATTGACAACCCCAAGAAAAGTGCTCTCCTTCAGCTAAGTTCTCTTGTTAATACTTTTAAATATTCTGTAACTGTGCATGTTGTATTGTTTTGTCCCCCTTGTAAAATCATTTGTATATTTTTCATAAACACTGCCTCCCTTTGGATAATATATAAAACTAGCTGAAGAGCCTGGCGTTGCCTGGGCATAGTAACTGTGGTTAGTTATTATAACAAATTATAATGATTATCCTCCAACCCATAGTTCCGTGCCCATATACCTATTATGACATCATCTTCTCCATGGCAACTTATTATGACATCGTCACCATGGCAACCATTATGACATCAGCATTGCAACCTATTATGACATCATCGTCACCATGGCAACCATTATGACAATCTTTGCCATGGCAACCTTTATGATATGATCGTCACCATGGCAACCATTAGGACATCATCATCGATATGTGGCACCCCTAGGGGTATTTGCCACAAAAATAGTTACTGACAGTAAGTACAAATACTAAAATAGCAAGACTGCACTACCACCTCCGGCCAGAAGGGGGAGCTCCAGAGACTCCCCTTGATCCATTCTGGTCTGAGAGAAGAAATGGCAGTTGGGCCAAGGAGCTGATAGTGAGAGGTCATACAGTTGAATCTCTAACAGCCCTGTGACTGTTACCAGGCCTAAATCACCGGCCTGAGGAGAAGAGGGATAGAGAAAAAGGACATTGTGAGAACCGGGTAGCATTAATCACTACCCAGAACAGGCGCAAAGATGGATACCGGATCCGTGGCTGTATTCATTATATATAATACAGCAACCGGAAAAACGTGAGGTGATATCAGCTTCACTAGGGTCGGATGCAGCAACAGACACAGAGTTCAGCGGTACTCCCAGAGGGGGTAAACCGATAAAAGGACTCGGGTTGCCCGTCGAACCAGGACCCGGAGGGGACAGATTGGGCCGGCAGCCAGTTCACATACAGCAGCAGGGCCACACAGAAATTGCGCACAATAAGAGGCGAAGACCCCGGCAGGATCAAAGTAACTCAGAGTTCCCATACAGACTCAGGTGACAGGACTGGTTGTAAATCCTTTTATGTTAAAGTAAACTGGTTAAACGTTTCAGTGCCTCAGTCTTTCATTTGGACAATAGCCATCTATCCAGGATCGAGATCGTCACCGCTGGGAGAACCTGCTGCTGATCAAGTAAGTGTCTGTCCCCTCATGATACCCCTTACACTGTGCATTGCCTGAGGCCACAGCACCGGGTCAAGCCACCCGTGACATCCCCCTCAAGAGACAGACTCCATTGGTCCGGTGCTGGGTATCCCGGTCTCCTGGGCGTCACAATTGGCGTCACGAACAGGATCTAGCCAGCCCGTATACCGGGTATTGTGTGCCGTGATTGGAGCCCAAAACTGTGAAAACTGGGATGAAAAATCTTGAAAATTGACTTTATTAAAGAAAAATCCATTCCCCATTGAAAACTATTGAAAGTGACTTTTCCCCATTGGTTATAATGGAGTAAAGATGGCCGCCATCCCCTGAGGTAATCACTTCATAACCGTTAGGCACGAGACTGTTAATTGAGCTACGCCATCACCTGAGCCCCAGTCTAACTGAAAAACTTCAGAATCCGCCATTACAGAGCGCGGTGGGTGGGAGCAGCAGGGGGCGTGTCATTGTGGGCGGCACCAAGCTGAGCGCTCTGACATCAGAGCAAGGGGAAAATCGATCCTGCTGCACAGCGGAACGAATCTACACTATCCCGACGGAAGCGGAGGACCGGAAGGGTCCGGATTAACTAAGGGGGCACAGTATGTCGCAACACGGAGACGCCGCAGCACTCGGCAACGCTAATGCAGCTGAAAGACAGAGTGTCAATAGAGAGTCCGGTAGCGCAGCGGTTCAAGGAGTGGCGCCCATCATGCCGGTGCTGATGCCATATACCCTGGGTGGCCCATGGCTTCCAATGTATGAAGGTGAGCCTAATACCCTTGACGATTTCAGAGAAAAGATGCTGGCCCATTTTGACATGTTCCCTGTGGGTGAAGTTCAGCGTGTTAGTCTCCTGATGATGCAGTTAAGTGGCCATGCTAAGCGAGAAGTCACAGCATGGGCAGCTGATCTAAAAGGCACTGTTGAACGCATATTTGCTGGATTAAAAGCTACATTTGAAACCACGGCCAGCAGCAAAGCTAAAATACGATTCTTTAGTTGCAAACAAAAAGCTAATGAGGGCGTGAGAGACTTTGCCTTAAACCTGCAGGAAGCCCTTAAATCACTTACACTGGCTGAACCCATTTTTAACACCGGAGCGGATAAACTGCTAAGAGATCAATTTATTGAGGGACTCTACACCCCTTCTCACCGGGGGCATGTGAGCATGCTTGTTTTTAAGAACCCTGAATTGACATTTGCCCAATTAAAGGAGAGCGCTATACGTCTCCAGCTGGCAGAGGCACCTCGGGATCAGGATCCTGCGCAACCCATGGCAGAGGCACCTCAACAACAGGGAGTGCCAGTGACATCAGCTATGTCTGGGGCCATTGCTAAGCCCCTGGGGCCCAGTACTAATGAGGCTCTTCAACAAAAGCTTGACTCTTTAGCTGATGTTGTTGCTTCAATGGCTAAAACCATGCAGGAGATGAGAGGACACAAGATGGAGTTGGCAAACTGTAGAGAGGATGTTCCATGGATGAGACCCCGGAGATACCCGACATGGAGAGGACGACCCCGCGACCGCTACCAACCGGATGGACAGCCCATTTGCCGCCGTTGCCAGCAGCCGGGCCACTTTGCACGAGATTGTGATTTAAACGGGAATCCCCTGGGAATGCGGGCCGCTTCGCAGGAATGAACTTTCAAGGCCCAACACCCTGGCACAACAGGTACATCGGAGGACGACCCATTATCCCTATCGTGCTGGACGGAATTCCCCTCAACGCTTTGCTGGACACAGGTTCCCAGATTTCATCTATACCGTATATCCCGTTTATAAGAGGTACTGGGCTGATGCAGATATTGATAAAGGGCCCTCTGATGTTGAACTAGATATATGGGCCAGTAATGATAAGTTGGTACCGAAACTAGGATTCAGGGAGATGACCATAAAGATTGGTAAAGTAGAACTGAAGAAACAGGGTTTAATTGTTGTTGATGTTGACCGGCGGAACTGTGAACCAACTGTATTGATAGGAATGAATGTGTTAGAGAACTGCTTTTCCGAAGTCATTTCTGTCTTACAGCAAATTGCTGAAACTGCCCAATCCTGCCAGCAGAGAGTTCTCCGGAGGGAAATAAAAGTATTGATGTTAAGGCAACAGGTAGAAGTTGCAGGTGGAGAAATCGGCAGTGTGAGGGTAAGTGATCCAACGTCTATTGTAATCCCACCAAAAACAGAAATGCTGGTATGGTGTAGAGCAGCCATTGGTACTAAGGGACGAGATTATCAAGCCTTAATAGAACCAGTGTACACCGACAGCAGGCCCACTATACTCACAGCACGAGGGATAGTCGAGGTACACCGGGGACGAGTGCCGGTACGACTTTTGAACTGTGGAGAGGAAGAGGTCACTTTGCCAAGGTATGCTACAATGGCAAAGCTATATACTGTTGACAACAATGCCATCACAACCATTGAGCCCTTAGAACCAACCTGTCAGGTGGAAGGCAATGGCTCAGATGGAGAAATGGAGGATTGGTGCCAACAGCTACACGTGGGCATAAATTCAACACCTACCCATCAAAAACAAGGGGTGTATAGGCTAGTGACGGAATATGAACAAGTCTTCAGTAAACACCCATTGGACTTCGGACGGATAGAAGGGGTAGAACACACAATCCCCACAGGTGACCATCCCCCAATAAAAGAAAGATATAGACCCATACCGCCCGCTCACTATCAATGTGCAAAAGATATGCTGAGGGAAATGAAACAGGCCGGGGTAATAAGAGACAGCTGTAGCCCCTGGGCGGCCCCTCTAGTGATTGTCAAAAAAAGGACGGAACCATGAGAATGTGCGTAGACTACCGGAAGATTAATAACATCACCCATAAAGACGCCTACCCCTTGCCTAGGATAGAAGAGTCCTTAACTGCTTTGAAATCTGCTAATTATTTTTCCATCTTAGACTTAACAAGCGGGTATTGGCAAGTCCCTGTGGCTGAGAGAGATAAGGAAAAGACGGCATTCACCACACCAATGGGTCTATGTGAATTTAATCGCATGCCGTTCGGACTCTGCAACGCATCCGGTACCTTCCAGCGGCTGATGGAATGCTGCCTCGGACACAAGAACTTCGAGACCGTCCTCCTGTACCTAGATGATGTGATCGTCTACTCAAAGACTTACGAACAACACTTAATAGACCTGGCAGAAGTGTTCGAAGCCTTATCCAGGTATGGCATGAAAGTCAAGCCATCCAAATGTCACCTTCTCAAGCCAAAGGTACAGTACCTGGGACACATCGTGAGTTCGGAGGGAGTAGCACCAGATCCCGAGAAAATAAGCGCCATAAGGGATTGGCCAAGACCTACCAGCGCAAAAGAAGTGAGACAATTCCTGGGATTGGTGGGTTACTATCGCAGATTTATAAAAGGATTTACCAAGTTGGCAGCACCCTTGCAAGACACCTTGGTAGGGCAGACGAAGAAACCTTCAAACCGAAACCCTCCTTTTCAGTGGAACGACGAAAGGGAAGACTCCTTTGAACAACTAAAGAAGGCACTAATCGGAGAAGAGGTTCTGGCATACCCAGATTACCATAAACCTTTCATCCTCTACACCGATGCCAGTAATGTGGGACTAGGAGCGGTGCTGTCACAAAAGCAAGAAGGTCGGGAGAAAGTCATCGCCTTTGCAAGTAGAAAGCTCCGGCCTACTGAAAGAAATTCAGAAAATTACAGCTCCTTCAAATTGGAACTACTGGCAGTAGTTTGGGCTGTGACGGAGCGTTTCAAACACTATCTGGCCGCTGCAGAATTTATTGTCTATACTGACAACAATCCGTTGACCCACCTGGACACAGCCAAATTAGGTGTGTTAGAACAGCGATGGATAGCCCGGTTATCTAATTACAACTTCATAATCAAGTATCGAGCAGGTCGCAAGAATGGAAATGCCGATGCCCTATCCCGGATGCCACACTTGAGAGATGTAGAAGAGGAAACGGGGGAGCTTGAAGAAATTGAACTACCAGCCTTCCATCGTCCCAAGGCAAAACATCATCAGTCAAGTACCTATCAGAAACAACAAGAGGTGAATTTTAATCCGTTAGCACACCATAGATGGGCTGACACCCAAGACAGCAATCCGGCTGTGAAGTTGGTGAAGGAACTGTTGACTGAGCAAAGTGCATATCCCTATGAGGATGCCCCAGAAGAGACGCATCAACTCTGGAAAGAGAGAGGCAAAATGTTCCTGTATCAAGGGAAGCTCTGTAGAAGATACACCAATCCGAAAACACATGAATTGGTTTGGCAGATTATTGTGCCTAAACAAGATGTGAAGATGGTCCTCGAAGCTTACCATAATGGTGCTGGTCACTTCGGTTGGAAAAAGTTAGAAGTACTTCTAAGAGAAAGATTTTATTGGGTCGGGATGAGAAAATCAATCGAACAGTGGTGCAGAAATTGTGGCCCGTGCAACCTCAGAAGAAACGATCAAAAGAACCAAAGAGCACCACTGCAGCCCATAATCACCAAACAACCACTTGAACTTGTAGCCATGGACCACGTGAAGTTGACACCAAGCCGGTCCGGCTATGTCTATGCCTTGACCATCGTGGACCATTATTCACGTTTCTTGGTAGTAGTACCCGTAAAAGATCTGACAGCAAAAACAGCAGCCAAAGCGTTCCAAACGTACTTTTGTAGACCCCATGGATATCCGGAACAGGTTCTCACCGACCAAGGTACAGCCTTTGAATCAGAGATCTTCAGAGAATTCTGTAATATGTATGGTTGCAAAAAGATCCGGACGACGGCCTATCATCCACAAACAAACGGCTTATGCGAGAAGATGAACCATATTGTAATAGACCTACTAAAGACTTTACCTGAGACAGAAAGGAATCAATGGCCAGAGAAATTGCCTGACTTGGTGGATCTGTATAATCATGTCCCGGTGAGCTCCACCAACTGCACCCCAGCTTACCTTATGCGTGCAAGACCCGGCCAATTACCAATCGATCTAGAAATGGGAATTCTGAAACCAGACGCAGAAGTTCAAGACTCCAATTGGGATATCATACGGCAAAAGCAGTATCGCCAAGTGCAAGAGAGTGTGGAAAGAAGCCTTCAGCAAACTAGAGAAAGACAAGAGCGAACTTTCAACCAGAATGCTCTAGCGACCCCATTAAGACCGGGTGACCAAGTGCTCAAGAGAAATCGTCGAACCAATAAACTGGACAATCAGTGGGAAGCCGTACCCTACACAATTTTACCAACAAGAGTGGATAATCCTAAAATGTGTCTCATTAGCAAAAACGGAGGCTTAACATCTGTACTAGTGTCAAGAGACAATCTTAAATTATGTCCGGAAGCATTGAAAGAGCCAGACGTTGTCCAGCCAGAACCAGAAGTTATTCAACCCATACAGGTTCAACCAGTAAAGGAAAAAGAAGAGGAAGTGTATCACACCTGTATAGGAGACTTTCCCAAAACCCTACTAACATACCATGGTGCAGTAGTGGTTCCCATGGTGGCCTTTTACCCAACACCGAACCCAATACCAGAAGTCCCAAGACAGGAAGAGGCTGACCCCGTACTACAGGAGGTTCCAGGCCAGGAAGAACAGATTCCTGGTCAGAGTAATCCCATTCACGGTGGACTTGCCAACTCCATAGTCGTGGAATTATCTTTAGCAGAGCGGGCAGATACTACATCCGCAGTAGACAGTAGTACACCACATGAAGAGACACCGCTATTACGTAGATCACAGCGTAGTACCCAGGGTCAATTACCGGCCAGGTATGCAGATTACCAACTATAAAGCTCATAATGTGAATTGTATATATGTTATGCCGTATATAGTTAAACAGAAAATGTAGTATAGTCATTGCTATCAGTCTGCAACGTTTAAGCCCAGTGCCTACAGAGACTTGTCTGTATGAACTTATTGCATATTCTTGAACTTTTTATCAGCCCGGAGGCACTAAATCAAAGCTCCGGAAAGACTGCTTTTTGAACTTTGCTTTTTGCTCTTTTTGAACTTTCTTTAGACTTTATATTGATAACTCCGTTGGAAAAATGGAACTAAATTCCTGGACACTAAGTACAGTGCCGTTCCTAATACCTTCAAGGATAGAACTGTATTAATGGACGCTATTTGAAGTGACTTTTTACAGAACTCTATTTTTGTTTCCTTGAGTGGTTTTTGTAACTTTTCATTTTTAAGACTCTGTACATATTAATTGTTATTTCAAAATGTTATTGTCCCACAGTCCCGGAGTACTGTTCTTAACTAAGGGGGAATGTGGCACCCCTAGGGGTATTTGCCACAAAAATAGTTACTGACAGTAAGTACAAATACTAAAATAGCAAGACTGCACTACCACCTCCGGCCAGAAGGGGGAGCTCCAGAGACTCCCCTTGATCCATTCTGGTCTGAGAGAAGAAATGGCAGTTGGGCCAAGGAGCTGATAGTGAGAGGTCATACAGTTGAATCTCTAACAGCCCTGTGACTGTTACCAGGCCTAAATCACCGGCCTGAGGAGAAGAGGGATAGAGAAAAAGGACATTGTGAGAACCGGGTAGCATTAATCACTACCCAGAACAGGCGCAAAGACGGATACCGGATCCGTGGCTGTATTCATTATATATAATACAGCAACCGGAAAAACGTGAGGTGATATCAGCTTCACTAGGGTCGGATGCAGCAACAGACACAGAGTTCAGCGGTACTCCCAGAGGGGGTAAACCGATAAAAGGACTCGGGTTGCCCGTCGAACCAGGACCCGGAGGGGACAGATTGGGCCGGCAGCCAGTTCACATACAGCAGCAGGGCCACACAGAAATTGCGCACAATAAGAGGCGAAGACCCCGGCAGGATCAAAGTAACTCAGAGTTCCCATACAGACTCCGGTGACAGGACTGGTTGTAAATCCTTTTATGTTAAAGTAAACTGGTTAAACGTTTCAGTGCCTCAGTCTTTCATTTGGACAATAGCCATCTATCCAGGATCGAGATCGTCACCGCTGGGAGAACCTGCTGCTGATCAAGTAAGTGCCTGTCCCCTCATGATACCCCTTACACTGTGCATTGCCTGAGGCCACAGCACCGGGTCAAGCCACCCGTGACATCCCCCTCAAGAGACAGACTCCATTGGTCCGGTGCTGGGTATCCCGGTCTCCTGGGCGTCACAGATACATACACTAGTTTTTATTTTTATGTATATACATATATACATACAGTATATAGATGTAATAGTTCTGTTCCTTTTGTTCTGTAAACCACGACTCAAAGCCATATCGGGTGTCCAATCGGCCTGTATAAACGATTGGTGGTGGCGGCGAGTATTTTAGAGAGTTATCGTGGAGTTAGCGGTGATCGTGTGGGGGTATATACATATATTCCATGCATTGGAATCCGGAGGTGTATATACTATACACTCACGGTTAGTTTCCCGATAACTGGCCTGTTAGTGCAAACAGCCTGCAGCCTCCTCAGTTATTTGTCGGTCAATCATGTAATTGTCCGGATGATAGGGGCAGCAGAGAGATGTTCGCTCCAAAGATCACAGCGGGTGGTTCTCAAGACATCATGTTTTACGCAATATAGTTAATAAATAACATTTCCCACATGTCTACTTTACATCTGCGCAATTTTTTAAACATCTTTTTTGGTTAGAAAGTTAGAATGGTTAAAAGTTGATCAGCGATTTCTCATTTTTACAACAAAATTTACAAAACCATTTTATAGGGACTAGATCATATTTGAAGTGACTTTGGGGGCGTATATATGACAAAAAACGCCCAAAAATGACACCATTCTAAAAATGGGACCTCTAAAATTCCTCGAAACCGCATTCAAGAAGTTTATTAACCCATCCAAGGTTTCATAGGAGCTAAAGCAATGTGAAAGGAAAAAATAATTTTTTTTCACAAAAATTTAACTTTAGCTTCAAATTTGTTATTTTCACAAGTATAACAGGAGAAAATGGACCACGAAGTACGAAGATACCCCATTTGTGGAGGAAAACTACTGTTTGGGTGCATGGCAGGGCTCGGAAAGAGATGTTTTGGAACGCAGACTTTGATGGAATGGTCTGCGGGCGTCATGTCGCATTTGGCGAGCCCCTGATGTGCCTAAACAGTGAAAAAAAAAAAACACAACTTACATCATTTTGGATACCACACCCTTCAAGGATTTTATCCAGGAGTATAGTGAACAGTTTGAAACTACAGGTACTACACAGAATTTAAGAACATTAGGTCATCATATTGAAAATTTTCATTTTTTCACAAAACTGTCTTTGCCTCAAATTTGTAATTTTCACAATGCATAATAGGAGAAAATGGACACCATAATTTGTTGCACAATTTGTCCTGAACGCGACGATACCCCATATGTGGTCAAAAACTTCTGATTGGGCACATAACAGGGCTAGGAAAGGAAAGATCGCTATTTGTCTGGGATAGATTGTGAATGACATGTCGCATTTGAAGAGCCTATGACATGACAAAACAGCAGAAATCCCCCAAAAGTGACCCCATTTCGGAAACTAGACCCCTCAAGGAATACATCAAAGGGTGTAGTGAGTATTTTGAATCCTTAGGTGCCTCACAGAATTTTATAACACTGAAACATGAAAGTATGAAATTTTAGTGGTAAAAATGTAATTTTTGTACTTTCTGCAAATTTGTCAGAAACACAAGGGTTAAGAGGTGAAACTGAACTACACAATTTATTGCGCAATTTCTCCCAAACAGGGTGCTGCCCCATATGTTGTCAGAAATTACTGTTTGGCCACATGTCAGGGCTAAGAGGAAGGAGCGGTATTTGGCTTTTGGAGCACAGATTTTGCTAGAATAGTTTGCGGGTGGGTGACATTTGCAGAGCCCCGAAGGTGCCAGGACAGCAGAAAAACCCTAATAGTAAGCCCAGTGTAGAAACTCAATAAATTCATCTATGGCTGCAGTGACTATTTTGCAACATCCAAGCCAGGCTTTTTTTCTGGAGAATTGCAAATCTGCCAGTCTAGCGCCCATAGATTGTGTCCCAGTTAGAGCTCCCATATATTGTAGTAACCCCATACATTGTGCTTAGCTTAATTGTTAAGTGCCTTCTCTCCATTATTATTATGCCTTTACTTATATAGCACTATCTTATTCGCTTTATACACATTATCATCACTGTTCCCAATGGGGCTCAAAATCTAAATTCCCTATCAGTATGTTTTTGGAGTGTGGGAGGAAACCGATGTACCTGGAGGAAACCCATGCAAACACAGGGAGAACATACATACTCCTTGCAGATGTTGTCCTTGGTGGGTTTTGAACCTATGACCCCAGCGCTGCAAGGCTGCAGTGCTCAGCATTGAGCCACCGTTCTGCCCCACGCCAGGCTTTTTTTCTGTAGAATTGCAAATCTGCCAATGTAGTACCCATACATTGTGTCCCCATACAGTGTAGAGCCCCATATAGTTTAGTGCCCAGCTTGTGCTTCTGTCGATACGCACCCGTAAATTAAGTGCCTTCTCTCCATTACAATAATGCCAACATGTGGATTCGTACTGTGGTTTAGGCACAGAGGACCTCAGAAGAAGAAGGACATTTGGAAGTGCAGAATTCACTGGATTTTATTTGAGGGGCGGGAGCCATGTCACTTTCCCAGAGTCTTTGTTCTACAAGTAATGTGGGAACCCCCTGTAGTTCCAGTGACAAATGATGGACCTGAGTGGGGGTTGGGTTTGAGTGGGATAAATTAGGGGTTTTATTGGTAACGTTTTGTGGTACACAATATGTTTGTATCGCTTCCAGTATAAGGCTTTAATCACATTCTTGTGTTCAACGCTGAGAACTTACATCGGGGTTTCCGTATAAATCCCACATAAGGCGTTTAAGACGAAACCCCCGACGGAACCACCTACCAATTTGGAGTCCATCTGGTGTCTGCTCCTGTGGTATCCAACATTTTAGGCGTGCACATATCTGTGGTTGCTCACACTTGTGCGCTAAAAAAGCACCTAAAATGATGGGACAGCATTGGAACCCAATTTAGCGCAAAGTGATTCCATTTGCCTCACAAGTGACAGGTTCCATCCAGTGTTTTGTCTGAATCGCAGTTTGGGGGGAATTTACATGGAAACTCCGACCTAAGCGCAGGATAAATGTGAGCAGAGCCTTGTTCCGATTTTTGGGATGTAGAATTAACAAATAGACAGCAGTACAAAAATAGTTTTTATCTTTATTTTTGCAGTATGAATGATATGGTGGATTCATTCGTCAGGTCACTTCAATTACAGCAATATCAGATGTAGAATAGCTTTTTTTTTAGATTTTGCTGCTATCACACAATAAAAAGCCTTTTTTTTTTTTAAATAAAAAAATTGTTTTTTTTCATTGCCATATTTTGAGACCTGTGACTTTTTGATTTTCTGTCGAACAGAGCTGTGTGAGGGTTTATTTTTTCAAGGACAAGATGCTGCTTTTTTTGGTATCAGTTTGGGGTACATAATACTTTTTGATCGCTTTTTATTCAGATTTTTCAGATACAGAATGAACAAAAACCAGCAATTCTGTTATTGTTTTTACATTGACAAAACAAGACAAATTTGTTCGTCGGGTCAGTACAATTACAACGATACCAGATTTATATTGTTTTTCTTATGCATTGCTATTTTTACACACTAAATGTATGTATTTTTTTTTACAAAAATGAATTTGGTTTTGCATTGCTATATTCTGAGAGCTGTAACTTTTTTAGTATTTTGCCGAATGGGCCATATTATGGCTTGATTTTTGCAGGATGGATTGAAGTTTTCATTTTTTTTTTAAATTTGACCTTTTCATCATATTTTAATCACATTTTTTGGAAATCAATAACATGAAAAAACATTTTTGCCATTTTTTATTTATTTTTAATGGCGTTCCCTAAAAGGAATAAATAACATGCCAGTGTTATAGAGTGGGTTGTTCTGGACACAGAGATACCAATTATGTGTACTTTTTTTTTCTTTATTATTGTTTTAATCACAAAGACTGACTTTTGAGTGGCCCACTGTGGGACATGTATAAATCTAACTTTGAGTTTCCGTGTAATGCAGTGCATAAAAGACTATCAGCGAGTCACTGACTGTACCTGTGAGAGCCCCAAATTTGTTATTTTCCACAAGTGTTAGTAGGAGAAAATTGACCCCACAATTTATTATTCAATTTCGCACGAATGCGGCAATATCCCGTATATGGTTGAAAACGAATATTTGGGCACAACGCAGGGCTTAGAAAGAAAGAAGCGCTAATTCATTATTTGAAGCGCAAATTCAACTGATATAATTGCTCAAGCCATGTCAAATTTGCAGTCCCTGATGTTCCAGAACAGCAGAGACCCACCACCACAAGTGTTCCTATTTTAGAAATTTTACCCCTGAAAAGTTCATCCAGGGATGCGTTGAACACTATTAACCCACAGTTACTTTACAAAATATTATAAGATTTTATTGCAAAAATGAAAAATTATTTTTTTTCTGCTAAAAATAGATTGTGGATGTCATTAGAAAAGCCTCGGAGGTGCCAAATCAGAAAAATCACTTCCACAAGTGAACAAATTTTGGAAAGTACACTGCTTAACCCCTTCGCGACATATGACGTAAGTTTACATCATGCTTGGGAAGGGATTCTCATAAAATGGCGTAAATTTATATCATGGTGATTTTGCGGGCAGATCTGTGCCCACACAATCACCACTGCCAAGAGAAGTGTCCGCATAGCCCCAGGCCATTTACGGTAACTCCCTAAATGCTGCGATCAATAGCATCTGCAGCATTTAGAAGGCTGAGAAAGGGAGGGAGCTCCCTCTATCTTCAGATCGGCGCCCCTGCAATGTCATCGGGAGGAACAGACTGTTGCCATAGCAACTCGAGGTCATCATGACGTCCTCAAGGTAAGCTGCCTACGGCAAGCCTCTTAAGGTACCGTCACACTAAGCGACGCTGCAGCGATACCGACAACGATGTCGATCACTGCAGCGTCGCTGTTTGGTCGCTGGAGAGCTGTCACACAGACAGCTCTCCAGCGACCAACGATCCCGAGGTCCCCGGTAACCAGGGCAAACATCGGGTTACTAAGCGCAGGGCCGCGCTTAGTAACCCGATGTTTACCCTGGTTACCAGCGTAAACGTTAAAAAAACAAACACTACATACTTACCTTCAGCTGTCTGTCCTCCGGCGCTCTGCTTTCCTCTGCACTGTCAGCGCCGGTCAGCCGGAAAGCAGAGCGGTGACATCACCGCTGTGCTTTCCGGCTGGCTGGCGCTGACACAGGATGCAGGAGGAGTGCAGAGAAGCACAGCGCCGGGGACAGACAGCAGAAGGTAAGTATGTAGTGTTTGTTTTTTTAACGTTTACGCTGGTAACCAGGGTAACCATCGGGTTACTAAGCGCGGCCCTGCGCTTAGTAACCCGATGTTTACCCTGGTTACCAGTGAAGACATCGCTGAATCGGTGTCACACACGCCGATCCAGCGATGTCAGCGGGAAGTCCAGCGACGAAATAAAGTTCTGGACTTTCCTCAGCGACCAACGATCTCCCAGCAGGGGCCTGATCGTTGGTCGCTGTCACACATAACGATTTCCTTAACGATATCGTTGCTACGTCACAAAAAGCAACGATATCGTTAACGATATCGTTATGTGTGACGGTACCTTTAGACCATCCTGTGGCTAGTTAGTGACAGAGCATGAGCCTAGAACAATTCATATAAAGGAATAAAAAAAGTAATCAATACATGATGCATTTAGGAATCGATTACATATACACTCAACAGCAGTGTATATGTAAATGCACAGGGAATTTATAGAACTGAAAAACTGGAAGCAAGCTAGCCTTTGGACCCCAGACATAATGGGCCACAGCACTGGGCCTGATTTGCTGGATGCTGACACGGGCCTTTCATGATCGATTTCCTAAACACTGTTAGATGTCTCCACTACATAACAGATGTGGGTGATATCCAGGAATCTGCCTGGCGCCCTCAAGAGTTGAAAATGCAGTGGTTGTTAATTGTATTCTATAGATGGCAAACTGATGTATCAATACCAGTACCAAATGGGACCGTTCAACCCCTATATGAAGTCAAAAGTTGCTTAAGGGCTTTGGAAAAGAGATCTGTGTCCCCACCCCCCAAAAAGATACTCTAGTGAAATCTGCACTCCCAAATTAAAAGGACCTCTCCTTTGTGAGCCTCACTGTGTGCCTAAATGGCAGTTGGGGCCCACATAAATGGCATTGCTGTAGGAGCAATGAACAAGTTGTGCACAAGATGAATTGCTTGCAATTTTCCTAAAAAAAAGTAGTGACTGGATATTTGAAAGTGAAAACACCTGTGGGGTCAAAATAGTCAAGGCAGCCATGGACAAATTAATCAAAAGGTGTAATTGTCCAAAACGAGATCTAAGAGACTTCTGTCAGTGTAACACTAACAGGCAAAATACATTGCAGTGCTGGTGCATTGCCATGCATTATAAAAGCGATCAGCAAAATAATAGTTAAAGTCCATAGAGGGACTAAGTGTAAAGAAAAAGGTAAAAAAAAATCTTAAACCAATAAATAGACATATGGCCTAAAAGGCTTGCAGGATAAAACTATGTTCCACCATTATTACCATAAATGTGAGCTACAACTATTTAGTAAAAGCACACTAGGACAGCTACTAGAACCCTTTGAGAGGAAACCTGTCATTCCCCTTATCCAGCCCTTTCTGAATTCAGCGGTAAGTCAACAGGGAGTTCATCCAATACTATATCAACACAACATTTGAGAACTGACAAGTTTAACTGTGCGAAAGATGGCAAGTCCAACGATATGCAGGCTTTCCCACCCCCGAGAAGCTGAATGACAGATTTCTCTCTATGTGCGGTAATATTTGTCATGTCACATATCAATCAACGGTGGGAGAGGACATGTAATGTAAATCACTGGTCTACTACCTGCAGTAACATGCAAGTTCTCAAAAACCCCTTAAGTTTCAGGTCAATGAGGAACTTAGAACCTGACAGACTCCCTGTACGTAAAGTGGTCAGTAGACAGATGTACTGAGAAATGGGGATATTCACTGAATCCCTGCTGAGCTAATGATAGCTGTAGGACACAAGCGAAGGATCGTGTATATCTCAGACAGGGCTGCCTTCACACCTGGTTGCAGCATTGTGGGGGGTTTCTTGCAATTGCAGCAAAAACACATTGTTTTGCCACTATCTTTCAAACCTTTCCAGCATGTAAAAACAGCCTTAGAGCATATTTTAATCGCCAGAGAGCCATGATGAGCACTCTTGGTGGTCTGTTACCAGAACCTACATTGTGTGATCACCAGTGCCACCAGCAGAAATATCAGCCTCTGTATGCCAACATTTAGTCTTCAAGGATAGGGCTCTACAACAACAATGGGGCACAAGGTATTTATGGTAAAATTGCAGCAGCCCCATAAATTATGTGTGATAACAATGTTTCCCTATCAGAACACTGTTGGAATTCTTGTGATGGCAGTAATACTGCAATTTTAATTAAAATAATGAGCAGCTGCCTTAATGGTGTACCCATATTGTTGCTCGCAATCTAGAGAGAATGAAAGTTCTTTTATTGAGAAAAATAGGTTAGAAACATACTTGTTTTTCTGAAGTTCTTCTAAATTTGAAGCATTCCACTCAGAGCCCTAAAAAAGAACGGAGAAGGTTAAAATAATGAATGGAAGAAAATGACTGCATACTTACCAAGAGCAGCAGCTATACGAAAATAGGAAATATAGCAATAATACATCTTATAACTAGATCCAAATTATTTCTGACTTTGAAACAGTTGACCGAGTGTTCTACTATCTGCTCTTACAAAATATGAGAAACGTAGTCTTTCAAGCGAATTTTTCATTAATAGATAACACACGCAAATATACGAATTGTTGCAATATATCTTATTACAGAAATACAATGCTGTTGCTAAAGTTTTAAGCAGCAGTACAAAAAAAAATGCTGCAAAGAAGGCTTTCAAAAAGAGAATATTCTATACTCTGAAGATAGTTCTTAATGACAATGGTTGTATTTTGGGGGTCATTGTCATACTACAGAATAAATTTGGAGCCAAATAAACTTTTCCTTAATGATATTGCTTGATGGATAAGTATCTACCTATATTTCTGAGCATTGAGAACACCATCAATCCTGACCACATCACCAACTTAATTTGCTGAAATACAGCCCCCAAACTTGCAAAGAGCCTCCACCATGCTTCGCCGTTGCTTGCAGACACTCCTTATGGTCGCCCTTTGGGTTCAATCACATCTGCGTTTACATTCGGCAAGTGCAATGTGAGAAAACCTCACATTGCACTCACTACGATTTTATACAATTAGGCAGTGTTAATCTGCAAATTTTTCCTCACCTTGAATTGGGGGTAAGGAAAAATTTGCAGGATGCTGTGTATGGCCATGTAAAAGGGCTGAGAGTCACCAATGAAAGTCAAGGGGTGCAAGAACAAAAAGAAAATTGCACGGCACATGGACCATGCATGTGCCGTGCGATTTTTAAATGCCCATCTCATTGGAAACACGACATTTCACCAGCCAAGTACAGTAAATTAACAGCGTGAACAGTCAGAATAAAATAGATATATTCTATTCAAAGCTGGCATCAACCCCAATACTATCACCCCACTTGCAACTGCACCAGGGCAAGTGGGAAGAGCCGAGGATAAACGCCAGAATTGATGCATCTAATGAATGCTCCATTTCTGGGGCAGCTGAAGCCTGATGTTCTTAGTCTGAAGGGGGACCCAATATCTACAGCCCCTTCCTAGCCTATTAATATCAGCCCCCAGGTTGTCTGCCTATCCTTTGCTGGTTACTAAAAATAGGGGGGACCCCACGTCTTTTTTTGTTGGGGGGGGGGTAACCCCTTTTTAATAACCAGTAAACGATAAATGTACAGCTGTGTGCCAATATAAATAGCCTGGTAAGCTCCATATTTATTACTCCCTTCCGAGACTATAAACATAAGCCTCCAGCTGTCTGCTTTCCCTCAGCTGGTTAATAAAATAAGAGGGACCCCACACCATTTTTTTTCATTTACTTAATTATTAGCTAAATACATGTACAGTAAGCTAGACACGCACTGCACTGATTATATATTTCAATGACATATCTACCATCTCTCTATATCTGTATAGAAGATTGTTTTAGTAGTTAGAAAACTATTTTTAAATTACAGAGAATTACTATATTTAAAAGCTGATGTTAAAAACGCATTGCATATGCATGTCATAAGGATGCTATGTGAGGAAAAAAAACGCACACTTGCATGGTATACGGATGCTAGGTGAGAAAAACTTGCCTTACACTCCAACTTTTCTGGCAGAGAATCTCTGCTACTCTATAGTCGTAGATATGAGTGTACCTTAATGTGCACCATTGCTTCCACACCTGCCTAAAACGTTTTGCACAGTACTATACATTTCTTTTTCCACTTCTTCTCCTCCCTCCACCTCCTGAACGGATCATCAATAAAGCTAAAATCTGTCATGCTCAAGATAAGATGGGTGGCCAGGAATGAGGGATCTAAGGATTATCTATTGAGGTCTATTGAGCTGCACAGTGTTGAAAGTGTTACATCTGACCCTAGGACTGGATTCACATGCACAGTACTGCTGTATAATGTCATCCTTGCTGCTGCTCCAGAAGGTGTGGTACAGAGAAATAGGAGGGCAGAAATCCCTCATATCTGTGTATCGTGCATAGGAGACATCATAGTAGCAAGTCTCCACCCACTAGCTCAGAGACGACTGAAAATCAGAGACAGACAGAAAATGATTAATCCTCATGCCAGAGCAGAATGTGGTCTGCAAGTAAGGAAGACTGCAATATCAGTAGACATCCAAGTGGGATGATAGACGCTGCAGGGAAGCAACTGCAACTGACAGCCTCCCGATGACGACTCGCTTGAGAATACTCTCAAACGAAACATCACAGGAAGTTAAAAAAAAACAAAAACATTTCCAGTGGGGTATTTTATAATGAAAGAAATGACAAATACTTAGTGTGTACAACTAGATATTTCTAAAGTTCATTTTAGGTATGGAACCACCCATTTACTTATTTGTATTATCATTAGTTGCAATTTTATAAGTGCAATATTGTGATCCTAACATTGTGCGAACAAAGTTGCTAAGTAACCCTAGCCTTAACGAGCAATGTACTTTAAGTCAGAACTGAGAGTGGAAAATCTTCCTTTATAAGACCATACCAAATAAAGATAGGGGAAAATCTCTGAGGGCCGGTCCATTTGAGCTAGGATCATGATCATCTCATTATCAATGAACTCTGTATAATCCTGAAGGGCACAGCGGGTATGATGCTCCAACGCTGTGCGCACCTGCAAAAGAAAGGGCAGAGGAAAATAAGAAAATATTCAAAATCTAATAGAGGGGAAAGAATACTGACAACCTCTTTCTTTAGTCCCGAAGCACTAAATTGGCACTCAGTCAGCACTGTAGCCTCTTCTGCACACTGTCTACATCGTAGTATTATGTGAATCAGGCAACCCTGCCATACCCAGCACAACCCTACTATATAGAGAGCCAGCTGCTTGTTCTATTCTCTACATCAGCCAACCCAGCAGTTGGTAACATTCTTACTTGTTTAGATGTTATATTCTCAAGATCACTCTCTCTCAAGATATCTCGCAGCTTTTTCCGGATGATCCTCTCAGTTTCTTCCCTAAGTAACAGGAAGAAAAACTCAATCAAATTGAAAAGTCCAACAGTGAGCATTCTTCACCTTCACAATGCTTTCATCATAAAAACAGGATTCCTCGAAACGCATAGGTCTTTTGGCCTTCACAGGACGTAGTTCAACTGCTGTGACATCACACGCTCTGTCGTGTTGTTACCCCCTGGCTACCGGCTGGAGCGCCCTGGTCTTCACCACTTAAATAGATAACAGGATATCGGCGGAGTTACTCTAGGCATACGCTCAGTGCATCCTCAACTTACCGCACTGTGGACAATTAACACGAGCACCGTGCACTTGGGCATATGACTTCTTCTATCAGTAAGTGGACAGCATTATCGCTCCTTGGCATCTCCTGCCTGATACCTATTAAGCACTCATTGGTTGTATCTTGTAGAATCATCATTCTAGTACACATTGGTTCTTTTATTTGGAACTGTACATTTCATATAATCAGTGGTTTTTGCGCTTGTGCGATCTATTTGGTTTTCATTTACGGTACATCTATTTATATATGTAGGTATATTGAGTTTGTATCCAGTTTAGCAATCCAGTACTTATTGGCTCTACTTTGTTGATTTAGCATATGAGCGGACATTGGTTCTTGCACCTACAGTTTTGCTCTAGCAGTGGCGTTTCCACTCATTGTGCATATACAACTTTTTTGCACATATATTATATACACCCTGCTGTATACTTACATATGCAGGGGATAACTGAGCCTGTAGGGAGAACCGTGTCTGCACCAGTGAACAGCGATCTTGGTAACAATATTTCCACAACTACATATCATAAACCGCTTTTTTACATGTGAAAAATGGACATCCGGCACACACTATACAATCAATACCAATAGGTGAATTAACTCGGATAAAACAAAATTGCAGTACCGGTATTTCAAATAATTTAAGAAATGCACAAAAACAAGCTAATAATTTAAAAATAGAGGCTACACTAATTGAAAGTTAAATCATGCTCACAATATAATTAAAAACAAAGATAGACATGCATTACTACATGTCGGCACATCCAATTGCCCTCAATCTGAACAGTAGCCTACTACAACTATATTTTACCTGCAATATAATTTAATTTGATTAAAAATATTAATATATACATACAGATATATTGAAGATGAAAAATTGGAACACTTGTCATCTAATAGAATGTACTATAATTTTCATCCCTTCACAAATGTTTTTTGCTCCACGACCAGAGCCAGAGAAACCTGGCTTAGACGTAGAGGATTCTATAAACGTGGAGATGCTCACTGTAGACTGTGTTCACACTCAGTTTAGCAAACCTATTTCTCTAACTATTTCGTCTGCTGCAAATCATTTCATCACTGCACAGAAATACATCTACTTCCACTGCATTTGGCATATTAAAAATTACGGTAAGTGCCTGCCCCGTGCTGTGAGCATCAAAAGGCACTTACAGGATAGCAAAGCTTTTTTGGATGGATTTTTCCCAACGGAAAAAACTTAAAAATAGAAGAACCAATGTTTCATTACTAGCTCTAATGTTAACGGATATTCACTATTACAATAGATGTGCCTTGTTACTGATTGCTCTTCCATTTTTTTTATCATGCATATTTTTCCTTGTTGTGGGCACAATTTTTAACCCTTTGAATAGACTAGGAGGTATTTGGCTACTGTTTCCCACCTGATGTCCATTTTTTTGTTGAGCACATTCTCCTAGTCTATTTACCTTCATGCTTCTCAGTAGTCACTATACATCATGTTACGTTTGAAACATGTTGGTTTTTATTCTGCTTGTATACCCGTTCTAATGATGGAGCTTTAGTTTAATATTGGAATAAATTGGATGATTTAATCCTCAAGATCTGGAACATTTTCACTTTCCAGTTTGCTTTGGATCCTGCGGGTTCCTTTGAACAGAGGGGTGAGAGCAGCATTTATATTTATCTATTCTGGCTGCATCTTGCCTTCTTTATACATGCAACTCCTTCCTTGCAAGATGGATTTAATGATCATATAACGGTGCCTCAGGAATGTTTCTCTAAAGACATAGCAATAACAGAGAAAACAAAACTAAGTAGTATAACACCTAGACCCAAAAGCTGGGTGTCAATAATGTTAACTGGAAGTACGTATGCTAATGCTAGCACATATTTAGAGATAAGCTGAGCCAATTATATTGTTACAATGCATGAATGCTAATAACATATAAAGACTGACCGAAAGAGGCAATAAAAACAGATCTATTTTGATACTCAATGTAACTCAATGTAACTCTTCTGTGCACATATTTGAATTTAACAATTTAATTTGGAGCAGGCACCAAAGACCTAGTGATGAGCGAGTATACTCGTTGCTCGGGTAATCTCCGAGTATTGGTAAGTGCTCGGAGATTTAGTTTTCATCGCCTGAGCTGAACGATTTACATCTGTTAGTCAGCTTGAACACATGTGGGGATTCCCTAGCAACCAGGCAACCCCCACATGTACTCCGGCTGGCTAGCAGCCGTAAATCATGCATCTACATCAACAAAAACGAAATCTCCGAGCAGTTACAAATACTCGGAGACCACCCAAGCAACGAGCACACTCGCTCACCACTAATGACGACGACAAAACCTGGTGCCCGAACAGGAACCAGCTAGTTCAAAGGACCCATTGATCCAAACGTTTTGCTGGTGCCTAGACAGACTGATAAATCAAACCTGCAGCAATAGGCAAGAAATGTTATTCTTACACTAACTGAATTTGTCTCTCTCGGCTTGGTGTGTTTGGGCAAGTCGGTCCGCAGGTCACATGATCTGTTCATAGTAAGTGGGTCCATCATTGTTAAGACAAAGAACCCTGATGAGACCTTGGGTACTGTATGGAGTTCCTGCATAGTCTGTTTGGGGAGTGTGGATTTAGCATTTCGCTGGTCATCTGTACGTGGGGTTGGATTGTAATGATTAGTTGATCGTACCTGGTGGAGACGCCGTTGGTGATTGTCGGCAGTAGCCTCTTGAATTGCTATGGTTTCCCGATGGTTTTTGTTGAGATATATAATGTCAGGCAAAGCGTGAAAGAGCATTAAACCATAGTGTGTGTGGTAAGAGTCCCTGCTGCTTTGCCTCTCTAGTCCTGTATTTCTGTTTTTTTTTGTTTTTAAAGAGACAGAGGATGGGTTAACCTGTTCATTAAGGGGCATGGTAGAGGTGCTGCTAAAATTGGTGAAACAGATAGAAAATAAATTTGTGCAGAAAATGCATAGGTTTTATAAGTGTCTGGTTGTCCACTGGGTAGAAGGCTTAATGAGAGTTTCTGGAAGTGTATTGCAGGAACAAACAGGATGTCTAAATTTTGCTGTGATAGATCAGGCTGAGTTATGGCAGAAAACCTCTAAATGTGTAACTAGAGGTGAGGTAAAGGAAGAAAAAACATGATGATATGTTTTTGTATGTATGAGTATGTAACAAAGATGACGCTGACCCCAGTTCGATCCCAGTTTTACTCCACCCCCTTACATGGTCACGGAAAGATGGACATGTTGTGTATGTAGGAACCGGAATTTAGTTTGGGTGGACAAGACCTGTCGTGCATGTGGTGCCCCTGGTTGGCATAGAGAAACCATTAAAACTTTCTACTCCTAAGCAAGGATTGTATCCTTTGTTATTGCCTGATAATCTATTTGTATAGTGTGGCCCCCCTGGCCAGTACCCCAAGTGCTACGCTCCCATAAATCTCATTCATGCACCCAAATGAATGTCATACCTGCACTGGATGGGACCAACACCCCTTAAGACACTGCTCTTCAGCTCCTCCTGACACAACTCAAATGAAAGCAGTTATAAGTCATTTTTTGCTGCCATCCAAGACTCATTAGGACAATTAGTCTGGTTGAGCATCTCACTTCAACCATGATCGCCTGCAGCGCTAACCCAGATTGTTACCAGCAGACCTCACACCCCAGTCTAGGGGACCTGACACTGTATAGCCACAGTAGGGTGTGAGGAATCCCTGGAATCCTAGTGAAATACTGACTATGATGAAATGAGGAGGAGAATGCCAGACACAAATGTTTCCCATGCCATTTGTTAGAGGTGGAGAAAAATTAAAAAGGATTTCTCCTGTTGGTGGGACTTAGAGGACTGTTATGATAAGGTAATTCAGTACCACAATAGACATAGAGGTCAGAGCACATACAGTGACCTGACAATAACCCAAAAACATGGAACGAGCTCTGAGACGTGGGAACTCTGCTGACCGCAATCCCTAATCCTCTCCAACCACACTAGAGGCAGCCGTGGGTTGCGCCTAACGCTCCCTATGCAACTCGGCACAGCCTGAGAAAATAGCTAGCCTGAAGATAGAAAATAAGCCTACCTTGCCTCAGAGAAATACCCCAAAGGAAAAGGCAGCCCCCACATATAATGACTGTGAGTTAAGATGAAAAGACAAACGTAGAGATGAAATAGATTTAGCAAAGTGAGGCCTGACTTTCTGAACAGAGCGAGGATAGGAAAGGTAACTTTGCGGTCAACACAAAACCCTAAAAAAACCACGCAAAGGGGGCAAAAAGACCCTCCGTACCGAACTAACGGCACGGAGGTACACCCTCTGCGTCCCAGAGCTTCCAGCAAGCAGGAAAAAACAAATAGACAAGCTGGACAGAAAAAAACAGCAAACAAAATAGCAAAGCGGAACTTAGCAATGCAGAGCAGCAGGCCACAGGAACGATCCAGGAGGAAACAGGTCCAATACTAGAACATTGACTGGAGGCCAGGATCAAAGCACTAGGTGGAGTTAAATAGAGCAGCACCTATCGACTTCACCACATCACCTGAGGAAGGAAACTCAGAAGCCGCAGTACCACTTTCCTCCACCAACGGAAGCTCACAGAGAGAATCAGCCGAAGTACCACTTGTGACCACAGGAGGGAGCTCTGCCACAAAATTCACAACAGTATTCCCCCCCCCCCCTTGAGGAGGGGTCACCGAACCCTCACCAGAGCCCCCAGGACGACCAGGATGAGCCATATGAAAGGCACGAACAAGATCGGGAGCATGGACATCAGAGGCAAAGACCCAGGAATTATCTTCCTGAGCATAACCCTTCCACTTAACCAGATACTGGAGTTTCCGTCTTGAAACACGAGAATCCAAAATCTTCTCCACAATATACTCCAACTCCCCCTCCACCAAAACCGGGGCAGGAGGATCAACAGATGGAACCATAGGTGCCACGTATCTCCGCAACAATGACCTATGGAATACGTTATGTATGGAAAAAGAATCTGGAAGGGTCAGACGAAAAGACACAGGATTAAGAACCTCAGAAATCCTATACGGACCAATGAAACGAGGTTTAAACTTAGGAGAGGAAACCTTCATAGGAATATGACGAGAAGATAACCAAACCAAATCCCCAACACGAAGTCGGGGACCCACACAGCGTCTGCGATTAGCAAAACGTTGAGCCTTCTCCTGGGACAAGGTCAAATTGTCCACTACATGAGTCCAAATCTGCTGCAACCTGTCCACCACAGTATCCACACCAGGACAGTCCGAAGACTCAACCTGCCCTGAAGAGAAACGAGGATGTAACCCAGAGTTGCAGAAAAATGGCGAAACCAAGGTAGCCGAGCTGGCCCGATTATTAAGGGCGAACTCAGCCAAAGGCAAGAAGGACACCCAGTCATCCTGATCAGCAGAAACAAAGCATCTCAGATATGTTTCCAAGGTCTGATTGGTTTGTTCGGTCTGGCCATTAGTCTGAGGATGGAAAGCCGAGGAAAAAGACAAGTCAATGCCCATCCTACCACAAAAGGCTCGCCAAAACCTCGAAACAAACTGGGAACCTCTGTCAGAAACGATATTCTCTGGAATGCCATGTAAACGAACCACATGCTGGAAGAACAATGGCACCAAATCAGAGGAGGAAGGTAATTTAGACAAGGGTACCAAATGGACCATCTTAGAGAAACGATCACAGACCACCCAAATGACTGACATCTTTTGAGAGACGGGAAGATCTGAAATAAAATCCATAGAGATATGTGTCCAAGGCCTCTTCGGGACCGGCAAGGGCAAAAGCACCCCACTGGCACGAGAACAGCAGGGCTTAGCCCGAGCACAAATCCCACAGGACTGCACAAAAGTACGCACATCCCGCGACAGAGATGGCCACCAAAAGGATCTAGCCACTAACTCTCTGGTACCAAAGATTCCAGGATGACCAGCCAACACCGAACAGTGAACCTCAGAGATGACTTTATTCGTCCACCTATCAGGGACAAACAGTTTCTCCGCTGGGCAACGATCAGGTTTATTAGCCTGAAATTTTTGCAGCACCCGCCGCAAATCAGGGGAGATGGCAGACACAATTACTCCCTCTTTGAGGATACCCGCCGGCTCAGATAAACCCGGAGAGTCGGGCACAAAACTCCTAGACAGAGCATCCGCCTTCACATTTTTAGAGCCCGGAAGGTACGAAATCACAAAGTCAAAACGGGCAAAAAACAACGACCAACGAGCCTGTCTAGGATTCAACCGCTTGGCAGACTCGAGATAAGTCAAGTTCTTATGATCAGTCAAGACCACCACGCGATGCTTAGCTCCTTCAAGCCAATGACGCCACTCCTCGAATGCCCACTTCATGGCCAGCAACTCTCGATTGCCTACATCATAATTTCGCTCAGCAGGCGAAAACTTCCTGGAAAAGAAGGCGCATGGTTTCATCACCGAGCAATCAGAACTTCTCTGCGACAAAACAGCCCCTGCTCCAATCTCAGAAGCATCAACCTCGACCTGGAATGGAAGCGAAACATCTGGTTGACACAACACAGGGGCAGAAGAAAAACGACGCTTCAACTCTTGAAAAGCTTCCACAGCAGCAGAAGACCAATTGACCACATCAGCACCCTTCTTGGTCAAATCGGTCAATGGTTTAGCAATACTAGAAAAATTGCAGATGAAGCGACGATAAAAATTAGCAAAGCCCAGGAACTTTTGCAGACTTTTCAGAGATGTCGGCTGAGTCCAATCATGGATGGCTTGGACCTTAACAGGGTCCATCTCGATAGTAGAAGGGGAAAAGATGAACCCCAAAAATGAAACCTTCTGAACACCAAAGAGACACTTTGATCCCTTCACAAACAAAGAATTAGCACGCAGGACCTGAAACACCGTTCTGACCTGCTTCACATGAGACTCCCAATCATCCGAGAAGATCAAAATGTCATCCAAGTACACAATCAGGAATTTATCCAGGTACTCTCGGAAGATGTCATGCATAAAGGACTGAAACACTGATGGAGCATTGGCAAGTCCGAATGGCATTACTAGATACTCAAAATGGCCCTCGGGCGTATTAAATGCAGTTTTCCATTCATCGCCTCGCTTAATACGCACAAGATTATACGCACCACGAAGATCTTTGTTGGTGAACCAACTAGCCCCCTTAATCCGAGCAAACAAATCAGATAACAACGGCAAGGGGTACTGAAATTTAACCGTGATCTTATTTAGAAGGCGGTAATCTATACAAGGTCTCAGCGAATCATCCTTCTTGGCTACAAAAAAGAACCCTGCTCCTAATGGCGACGATGACGGGCGAATATGCCCCTTCTCCAAGGACTCCTTCACATAACTCCGCATAGCGGCGTGCTCAGGCACAGATAAATTAAACAGTCGACCTTTTGGGAATTTACTACCAGGAATCAAATCGATAGCACAATCACAATCCCTATGCGGAGGTAGGGTATCGGACTTGGGCTCATCAAATACATCCCGGTAATCAGACAAGAACTCTGGAACCTCAGAAGGGGTGGATGACGAAATAGTCAGAAATGGGACATCACCATGTACCCCCTGACAACCCCAGCTGGACACAGACATGGATTTCCAATCTAATACTGGATTATGGACTTGTAGCCATGGCAACCCCAACACGACCACATCATGCAGATTATGCAACACCAGAAAGCGAATAACCTCCTGATGTGCAGGAGCCATGCACATGGTCAGCTGGGTCCAGTACTGAGGCTCATTCTTGGCCAAAGGCGTAGCATCAATTCCTCTCAATGGAATAGGACACTGCAAGGGCTCCAAGAAAAACCCACAACGCCTAGCATACTCCAAGTCCATCAAATTCAGGGCAGCGCCTGAATCCACAAATGCCATGACAGAATACGATGACAAAGAGCAGATCAAGGTAACGGACAGAAGAAATTTTGACTGTACCGTACCAATGGTGGCAGACCTAGCGAACCGCTTAGTGCGCTTAGGACAATCAGAGATAGCATGAGTGGAATCACCACAGTAGAAACACAGCCCATTCAGACGTCTGTGTTCTTGCCGTTCAACTCTGGTCAAAGTCCTATCGCACTGCATAGGCTCAGGTTTAAGCTCAGGTAATACCGCCAAATGGTGCACAGATTTACGCTCACGCAAGCGTCGACCGATCTGAATGGCCAAAGACATAGACTCATTCAGACCAGCAGGCATAGGAAATCCCACCATGACATCCTTAAAGGGCCACTGTCACCCCCCTGCAGCCGTTATAAACTAAAAGAGCCACCTTGTGCAGCAGTAATGCTGCATTCTAACAAGGTGGCTCTTTTAGTTTTGTGTTCAGGTATTATTAAAATAAAGCGTTTTGAAACTCTGCAGAAATACCTGTCTTTGTCCACGGAGGCGGGTCTGAAGCCTCCTCTGTGAAGTGCCCAACAGCCGTTACTTACATCTTCTGGGGCGATGGTCGCCGCCCCCTGCGCGCTGTTTTCTTTTCAAATCCAACGCCGGGGCTGTGTAAATATTTGTGGGGCAGGCGCAGTAAGCTCTGGCTGTCTGACGTCCCCCGCCCCCCGCCTTCCAGCCTCTGGCTATTCAGCTGAGCTCATCCTGCCGCCTCCTCCTTCTGCTCATAGCAATCGCCGGGAAAGAAACAACCTACGAAACTTGCCTGCTAGCTGGCTGGAAGGCGGGGGGCGGGGGACGTGGGTGAGAGTCTGAGACATGCAGTGTGCATGCCCAGGAATCCTAGCCCCGCACTGTGCATAATGCATAACACAGTGCGGGGCAGGGAGTCCCGAGGTGGGTGGCCGCACTGCCAGCACAGGCGCAGTCTGCAAGCCTGGCTGTGACGTCAGACAGCCAGAGCTTACTGCGCCTGCCCCACAAATATTTACACAGCGCCGGCGTTGGATTTGAAAAGAAAACAGCGCGCAGGGGGCGGCGACCATCGCCCCAGAAGATGTGAGTGACGGCTCTATGGCACTTCACAGAGGAGGCTTCAGACCCGCCTCCGTGGACAAAGACAGGTATTTCTGCAGAGTTTCAAAATGCTTTATTTTAATAATACCTGAACACAAAACTAAAAGAGCCGCCTTGTTAGAATGCAGCATTACTGCTGCACAAGGTGGCTCTTTTAGTTTATAACGGCTGCAGGGGGGTGACAGTGGCCCTTTAAGGGCTTCAGAGAGACCCTTTCTGAAAATAGCTGCGAGCGCACCTTCATTCCATTGAGTGAGTACGGACCACTTTCTAAATTTCTGACAATATACCTCTATCTCATCCTGACCCTGACACAGAGCCAGCAAATTTTTCTCTGCCTGATCCACTGAATTAGGTTCATCGTACAGCAATCCGAGAGCCAGGAAAAACGTATCGATATTACTTAATGCAGGATATCCTGACACAAGAGAAAATGCCCAGTCCTGAGGGTCGCCACGTAAAAACGAAATAATGATCCTAACTTGTTGAACTGGGTCACCAGAGGAGCGAGGTTTCAAAGCCAGAAATAGTTTACAATTATTTTTGAAACTCAGAAATTTAGTTCTATCTCCAAAAAACAAATCAGGAATAGGAATTCTCGGTTCTAACATAGAATTCTGAACCACAAAGTCTTGAATATTTTGTACTCTTGCCGTGAGCTGATCCACACATGAAGACAGACCTTTAATGTCCATCGCTACACCTGTGTCCTGAACCACCCAAATGTCTAGGGGAAAAAAAAGGCAAAACACAGTGCAGAGAAAAAAAAATGGTCTCAGAACTTTTTTTTTCCCTCTATTGAGAATCATTAGTACTTTGGGCCTCCAGTACTGTTATGATAAGGTAATTCAGTACCACAATAGACATAGAGGTCAGAGCACATACAGTGACCTGACAATAACCCAAAAACATGGAACGAGCTCTGAGATGTGGGAACTCTACTGACCGCAATCCCTAATCCTCTCCAACCACACTAGAGGCAGCCGTGGATTGCGCCTAACGCTCCCTATGCAACTCGGCACAGCCTGAGAAACTAGCTAGCCTGAAGATAGAAAATAAGCCTACCTTGCCTCAGAGAAATACCCCAAAGGAAAAGGCAGCCCCCACATATAATGACTGTGAGTTAAGATGAAAAGACAAACGTAGAGATGAAATAGATTTAGCAAAGTGAGGCCCGACTTTCTGAACAGAGCGAGGATAGGAAAGGTAACTTTGCGGTCAACACAAAACCCTAAAAAATCCACGCAAAGGGGGCAAAAAGACCCTCCGTACCGAACTAACGGCACGGAGGTACACCCTCTGCGTCCCAGAGCTTCCAGCAAGCAGGAAAAAACAAATAGACAAGCTGGACAGAAAAAAACAGCAAACAAAATAGCAAAGCGGAACTTAGCTATGCAGAGCAGCAGGCCACAGGAACGATCCAGGAGGAAACAGGTCCAATACTAGAACATTGACTGGAGGCCAGAATCAAAGCACTAGGTGGAGTTAAATAGAGCAGCACCTAACGACTTCACCTCATCACCTGAGGAAGGAAACTCAGAAGCCGCAGTACCACTTTCCTCCACCAACGGAAGCTCACAGAGAGAATCAGCCGAAGTACCACTTGTGACCACAGGCGGGAGCTCTGCCACAGAATTCACAACAGAGGACCTGGTGTCAGCAGAGGCAGGGGATACGTTCTACCCCCTTATGGCAGGGGCAACAGGAGTCTCACCAGCAGAAGATACTAGATTGGGGGAAGCAGTATGTGCAAAAACTCACCCAGTGGGGGCTCGCCAGGTTAGCTTCCTAGTCTACCATCCTTTATGATATCCAACAGGATGACACAGTCAGTAGAAAATTATACCAGGCTCTGGCAAAGACTGCAGGATTTATGAAAACACGTCCGAGGTCCACACCTGTTTAACGTACTGTGCCTATTTTGAAGGTTTAACCCCTTAACTTCCAAGGGTGGTTTGCACGTTAATGACCGTGCCAATTTTTACAATTCTGACCACTGTCCCTTTGTGAGGTTATAACTCTGGAACGCTTCAACGGATCCTGATGATTCTGACATTGTTTTCTCGTGACATACTGTACTGTAGTGGTAAAATTTCTTTGATATTACCTGCGTTTATTTGTGAAAAAGACGGAAATTTGGCGAAAATTTGGAAAATTTTGCAATTTTCCAACTTTGAATTTCTATGCCCTTAAATCACAGAGATATGTCACACAAAATACTTAATAAGTAACATTTCCCACATGTCTACTTTACATCAGCACAATTTTGGAACCAAAATTTTTTTTTGTTAGGTTTTTGTAAGGGTTAAAAATTGACCAGCAATTTCTCATTTTTACAACACTATTTTTTTTTTAGGCACCACATCACATTTGAAGTCATTTTGAGGGGGTCTATATGATAGAAAATACCCAAGTGTGACACCATCCTAAAAACTGCACCCCTCAAGCTGCTCAAAACCACATTCAAGAAGTTTATTAACCCTTCAGGTGTTTCACAGGAAGTTTTGGAATGTTTAAAAAAAAAAAACAGAACATTTAACTTTGTCACAAAAAATTTACTTCAGCTCCAATTTGTTTTATTTTACCAAGGGTAACAGGAGAAAATGGACCCCAAAAGTTGTTGTACAATTTCTCCTGAGTACGCTGATACCCCATATGTGGTAAACCACTGTTTGGGCACATGGCAGAGCTCGGAAGGGAAGGAGCGCCGTTTGACTTTTCAATGCAAAATTGACTGGAATTGAGATGGGACGCCATGTTGCGTTTGGAGAGCCCCTGATGTGCCTAAACATTGAAACCCCCACAAGTGACACCATTTTGGAAAGTAGACCACCTAAGGAACTTATCTAGATGTGTGGTGCGCACTTTGACCCACCAAGTGCTTCACAGAAGTTTATAATGTAGAGCCGTGAAAATATATATATTTTTTTTTTCACAAAAATTATTTTTTAGCCCCCAGTTTTGTATTTTCCCAAGGGTAAAAGGAGAAATTGGACCTCAAAAGTTGTTGTCCAATTTGACTGGAGTACGCTGATACCCCATATGTGGGGGGGGACCACCGTTTTGGCGCATGGCAGAGCTCGGAAGGGAAGGAGCGCCGTTTGGAATGCAGACATAGATGGATTGGTCTGCATGCGTCACGTTGCATTTGCAGAGCCCCTGATGTACCCAAACAGTAGAAACCCTTCACAAGTGACCCCATATTGGAAACTAGGCCCCCCTAGGAACTTATCTAGATGTGTTGTGAGAACTTTGAACCCCCAAGTGTTTCACTACAGTTTATAACGCAGAGCCATGAAAATAAAAACATTTTTTTCCGCAAAATTTATTTTTAAGCCCTCAGTTTTGTATTTTCCCAAGGGTAACAGGAGATATTGGACCCCAAACGTTGTTGTCCAATTTGTCCTGAGTATGCTGATACCCCATATGTGGGAGAGGAACCACCGTTTGGGCGCACGTGAGAGCTCGGAAGGGAAGGAGCACTGTTTTACTTTTTCAACGCAGAATTGGCTGGAATTGAGATCGGATGCCTTGTCATGTTTGGAGAGCCCTTGATGTGCCTAAACAGAGGAAGCCCCCAATTCTAACTGAAACCCTAACCCAAGCACACCCCTAACCCTAATCCCAAATCTACCCATAACCCTAACCACACCCCTAACCCGAACATGCCCCTAACCACAACCACTAACCCCAACAGACCCCTAACTCTAATCCCAACCCTAACTACACCCCTAACTCCAACACACCCCTAACCCCAACTATAAATGTTATCCAAACCCTAACCCTAACTTTAGCCCCAACCCTAACCCTAGCCCCAACCCTAGCCCTATCCCTAGCCCCAACCCTAACCCTAGCCCCAACCCTAGCCCCAACCCTAACCATAATGGGAAAATGGAAATAAATACATGTTTTTAATTTTATTATTTTTTCCCGAACTAAGGGGGTGATGAAGGGTGGTTTGATTTACTTTTATAGCGGGTTTTTTAGCGGATTTTTGTGATTGGCAGCCGTCACACACTAAAAGACGCTTTTTTTTTGTTGCAAAAAATAGTTTTTGGATCTCCACATTTTGAGAGCTATAATTTTTCAATATTTTGGTCCACAGAGTCATGTGAGGTGTTGTTTTTTTGCGGGACGAGTTGACGTTTTTATTGGTACCATTTTCGGGCATGTGACATTTTTGATCGCTTTTTATTCCGATTTTTGTGAGGCAGAATGACGAAAAACCAGCTATTCATGAATTTCTTTTTAGGGGGTGTGTTTATACCGTTCCACGTTTGGTAAAATTGATAAAGCAGTTTTATTCTTTGGGTCAGTACGATTACAGCGATACCTCATTTATGTAATGTTTTTATGTTTTGGCGCTTTTATATGATAAAAACTATTTTATAGAAAAAATAATTATTTTTGCATCGCTTTATTCTGAGGACTATAACTTTTTTATTTTTTCGCTGATGATGCTGTATGGCAGGTCGTTTTTTGCGGGACAAGATGACGTTTTCAGCGGTACCATGGATATTTATATCTGGCTTTTTGATCGCGTGTTATTCCACTTTTTGTTCAGCGGTATAATAAAGCGTTGTTTTTTGCCTCTTTTTTTTATTTGTTTTTACGGTGATCACTGTAGGGGTTAACAAGTGGGACAGTCTTATAGGTCGGGTCGTTATTGACGCGGCGATACTAAATATGTGTACTTTTTGTGTGTGTTTTTTTAGATAAAGAAATTTATTTATAGGAACAATTTATTTTTTCTTTATTTACCATTTTTTTTTTACTTTATAACATTGCCCGGGGGGGGGGGGGGGGGAAAGCATCATGTTATAGGGTCAGATCGCTGATCTGACACTTTGCAGAGAACTGTGTCAGATCAGCGATCTGACAGGCACTGCAGGGACACTTGCAAGCGCTTGCTCTGATTAGGCGCTTGCAAGCCACCTCCCTGCAGTACCCGGAAGCAGCCCCGTGGCCATATTGGATCCGGGGCCTGCAGGGAGGAAGAGGAAAGAGACCCTCGGAGCAACGCGATCACATCACGTTGCTCTGAGGGTCTCAGGGAAGCACGCAGGGAGCCCTCTCCCTGCGCGATGCTTCCCTATACCGCCGGAACACTGCAATCATCGTTGATCGCAGTGTGCCAGGGGTTAATGTGCCAGGAGCGGTCCGTGACCGCTCCTGGCACATAGTGCTGGATGTCAGCTGCGATAATCAGTTGACACCCGGCGGTGATTAGAGAGATACTAATCGTTTCCCACCTGGAGTATCAGATCATGTCTCAAGCTGTGATAATCAGAGCAGACAAGGGTGTGGAAGCAACAAATGCACTGAATAAAAAGGCAAAAAACAGGTTCCGAGCCCCTCTTATGTACGACCAAACAAGGAAACTATCATCTACTATATAATTGTCTAAGGGTCACTTCCGTCTTTCTGTCTGTCCTTCTTTCTGTCATGGATATTCATTGGTCGCGGCCTCTGTCTGTCATGGAATCCAAGTCGCTGATTGGTCTCGCCAGCTGCCTGTCATGGCTGCCGCGACCAATCAGCGACAGGCACAGTCCGATTAGTCCCTCCCTTCTCCCCTGCAGTCACAGTGCCCGCCGCCCGCTCCATACTCCCCGTAGTCAGTGTGCCCGGCGCTCGCTCCATACTCCCCACTCCATACTCACCGTAGTCAGTGTGCCCGGTGCCCGCTCCATACTCCCCGCAGTCTGTGTCCCCGGCGCCCGATCCATACTCCCCGTAGTCAGTGTGCCCGGCGCCCGCTCCATACTCCCTGCTCCATACTCCCCGCAGTCAGTGTCCCCGGCGCCCGCTCCATACTCCCCGCAGTCAGTGTCCCCGGCGCCCGCTCCATACTCCCCGCAGTCAGTGTCCCCGCAGCCTGCTCCATACTCCCCGCAGTCAGTGTCCCCGACGCCCGCTCAATACTCCCCGCTCCATACTCCCCGGAGTCAGCGCCCGCTCCATACTCCCCTCCGGTCACCGCTCACACAGGGTTAATGCCAGTGGTAACGGACCGCGTTATGCCGCGGGTAACGCACTCCGCAACCGCTGCTATTAACCCTGTGTGACAAAGTTTTTACTATTGATGCTGCCTATGCAGCGTCAATAGTAAAAAGATCTAATGTTAAAAATAATAAAAAAACAAAAAACCTGCTATTCTCACCTTCCGTCGTCGGACGATGCGCTCGCGTCGGCCGCCATCTTCCGTTCCCAGAGATGCATTGCGAACTTACCCAGAAGACTTAGCGGTCTCGTGAGACCGCTAAGTCATCTGGGTAAGTTCGCAATGCATCCTGGGAACGGAAGATGGCGGCCGCATCACACAGCTTCGCTGGATCCCAGGGGTGAGTATATAACTATTTTTTATGTTAATTATTATTTTTTTTTTAACAGGGATGCACACACTGCTAAATACTGCGTGGGCAGTGTTATATACCTACGTGTCTGGGCAATGTACTACGTGACTGGCCAATATACTACGTGGCTGGGCAATATACTACGTCGCTGGGCAATATACTACGTCGCTGGGCAATATACTACGTCGCTGGGCAATATACTACGTCGCTGGGCAATATACTACGTCGCTGGGCAATATACTACGTGGCTCTGTGCTAAATACTACGTCCCTGGGCAATATACTATGTGGCTCTGTGCTAAATACTACGTCCCTGGGCAATATACTACGTCGCTGGACAATATACTAAGTGACTGGGCAATATACTACGTGGCTCTGTGCTGAATACTACGTCGCTGGGCAAAATACTACGTCGCTCGGCAACATAGTACGTGACTGGGCAATATACTACGTGGCTGGGCAATATACGACGTGGCTGAGCAATATACTACGTGGCTGGGCAATATACTACGTGGCTGGGCAATATACTACGTGGCTGGGCAATATACTACGTGGCTGGGCAATATACTACGTGGCTGGGCAATATACTACGTGGCTGGGCAATATACTACGTGGCTGGGCAATATACTACGTGGCTGGGCAATATACTACGTGGCTGGGCAATATACTACGTGGCTGGGCAATATACTACGTGGCTGGGCAATATACTACGTGGCTGGGCAATATACTACGTGACTGGGCAACATACTACGTGACTGGGCAACATACTACGTGACTGGGCAATATACTACGTGACTGGGCAACATACTACGTGACTGGGCAATATACTACGTGACTGGGCAATATACTACGTGACTGGGCAATATACTATGTTTACCCTGTTTACCATTGTAAAAGTAAAAAAAAACAACAAAAAAACTACATACTTACATTCCAGTGTCTGTCACTGTGAGCGCCGGCCGTAAAGCACAGGGGTGACGTCACCGCTGTGCTCTGCTTTACGGCCGGCGCTCACACAGTCTGGGCAATATACTACGTGGCTCTGTGCTAAATACTACGTCCCTGGGCAATATACTACGTGGCTCTGTGCTAAATACTACGTCCCTGGGCAATATACTACGTCGCTGGACAATATACTAAGTGACTGGGCAATATGCTACGTGGCTCTGTGCTGAATACTACGTCGCTGGGCAAAATACTACGTCGCTCGGCAACATAGTACGTGACTGGGCAATATACGACGTGGCTGGGCAATATACGACGTGGCTGGGCAATATACTACGTGACTGGGCAATATACTATGTTTACCCTGTTTACCATTGTAAAAGTAAAAAAAAAAACAAAAAAAAAAATACATACTTACATTCCAGTGTCTGTCACTGTGAGCGCCGGCCGTAAAGCACAGCGGTGACGTCACCGCTGTGCTCTGCTTTACGGCCGGCGCTCACACAGTCAGTGCAGGAAGCTGAGGGCGAGGGACGTGACAGACACCGGAATGTAAGTATGTAGTGTTTTTTTTTTTACTTTTACAATGGTAACCAGTGTAAACATCGGGTTACTAAGCGTGGCCCTGCGCTTAGTAACCCGATGTTTACCCTGGTTACCCGGAGACTCATCACTGGATCGGCGTCACACACGCCGATCCAGAGATGACAGCGGGTGACCTGACGACAAAAAAAAGTTCTGGCCTTCTAGCTCCGATCAGCGATGTCATAGCAGGATCCTGATCGCTGCTTTGTGTCAAACACAACGAGATCGCTATCCAGGACACTGCAACGTCACGGATCGCTATCGTTATCGTTCAAAAGTTGCTCAGTGTGACGGTACCTTTAGTGACACCCTGACTACCCCACTGAAAAAGGGGGAAGAGGGGGGTTATCATGCTCTGCTCTGAGTCTAGCAGATCTGCAGTTTCTGTGTCCAGGCTTTTCGTAATTATAACATGACTAGATCGTGGCCCGATTCTAACGCATCGGGTATTCTAGAATATACATGTCCACGTAGTATATTGCCCAGCCATGTAGTATATTGCCCAGTCAAGTAGTATATTGCCCAGTCACGTAGTATATTGCCCAGTCACGTAGTATATTACCCAGCCACGTAGTATATTGCCCAGCCACGTAGTAACCCGATGTTTACCCTGGTTACCCGGGGACTTCGGCATCGTTGGTCGCTGGAGAGCTGTCTGTGTGACAGCTCCCCAGCGACGACACAAGGACTTTCCAACGATCACGGCCAGGTCGTATCGCTGGTCGTGGTCGTTGGAAAGTTGATCAGTGTGAAGGTACCTTAAGCCATGAATGCTGTGGAGCTCCTCCAGGATAAGTCTGCTGGATAAGTCTGTTCAAACTTTCTCCCTCACCGTTTATGTCTCTCATGATGTTAGGATCATTCTTTCTCAAGTACTGCTTGACATCTCAGGTTTCAATGTGCCCTCCTTATGCCTGATAACATCAGCATTCACCATTACACTACTCTGAATCCAGCCACCTTGTTGCCTCTGGAGGGGGATGGGGTGGTAGTGGTAACCTGGGTGACCTGTTAGTTGAGCCAGGAGAGTAACATGGCTGTGTACAACTAATGTCCCACAGTGAGTTTCAGTCATGTTACCGATGTCCCACTAGATAACCCAGACCATGAGCGTTTTGTAGATGGATCGCAGTATGACGTGGATGTCCGGTTCTACACTGGATATGCTGCCTTTTCCCTCCATTAAATTACAAAAGAAGAACCACTGCTCCCACACTTCCGCCCTGGAAGCCGAACTCTATGCCCAAGAAGAAGTCTATGGACGTGGTAGAGACCAAACCGACACCATTTATACAGACAGCCACTATGCTTTCTCAACAATGGACCTATATGGAGAGCTCGATCTTTGCTCTCTGCGGTAATCAAGCCTACCAAGAATGATAACTCCGTCCAACGCCTGATGGAGGCCCTACTTTTACCCGAGAAAGTTGCCTTAGTGAAAGTCAAAGGCCACGGAAAGAACGACTCAACTGCTGCTAAAGGCAATCATCTGGCCGATCAGACTGCTAAAACCAGCAGCTTCCCAACCAAGAGACAACCCTGCCGGAGTGGCCGCTGCTAAGGTGGCCTCTGCCATGGACCCACCTGTGACCTACAATCTTCTCCAGAAGCTACAACAAGAGGCTGGTGTTGAAAAATTCGCTAGATGGCAAGAGAAGAGAGCTGTGCAGTTACCAGAAGGACTGTGGAATGTGGGGGACAATGTTTGCCTTCCCCGTGTTCTGTATCCCATGATGGCTCAAGCCACCCACGGCAATACTCCCCAAAGACTGCCACGACAGGCCTCGTCCACTGCCATTGGTATGCTTCTGGGTTCAGTGTCACCTCAGCCAAACACGTGCAAGACTTTCTGACCTGGGCACTCAACAACATGGGACGCCCCACCAAGACCCTATGAGACACACAATGCCCCTGTACCCTTTCCAGCACCTTCAGAAAAGACTATACTCAACTTCCCAAGGATGTACTTGTGTGTGTCAACCTCTTCAAAGAATGGATAGAAGCGTACCCCATGTGCAAAGCCACCTCCAAGGGTACTGCGAAGAGACTAATCTCAGAAGTCATTTGCAGAAACAGGGTGCCCGAGACCAAGGATAATGACAGAGGCACCCACTTTACCAGTGTTTGCCATGCTGTCATGTGCAAGACAGCGTGGCAAACACCACTTCTGAACGGTCATAAAATCATCAAAAGACAGCGTGAGCCAGCAGCTGTGATCGGAGGTATAAATTTAACTACGGTCACTGGTGTCAGCTGTTGGGACTACTGCTCCCATCAGCCAACACCTGGTGCCACTAATAACAGTGAGAGCAGGAGCGGCTGATGGGAGTATTCATCAGCCGGCTCCTGCGCTGTAAAACTAGGAGTTAGTCATACCGGTAACGGTATTTCCAGGAGTCCATCATGACAGCACCACAGGAGGTTGCTCTTCATATCCTTGATAGGGACAGGAACACAGAAGAGGTTAAATAGCCCCTCCCCACCTCCACCCCTCAGTGATTTTACAAAGTACCACGTCAGGATGGATACAACACAATTTTATTGAACTTCCTCTCTATACATGTTCATATCACACATTAGACAGTAGTTCAAGGGAGGGCAAATAATGGGTGCTGTCATGATGGACTCCTGGAAATACCGTTACCGGTATGACTAACTCCTAGTTTCCAGGTCGTCCCTCATGACAGCACCACAGGAGAAATACCAAATAACTCCTATTAGGGCGGGATTACAGCTTGGAGGACTTTTCTCCCAAAGCTAGTCTGTTGCTTTGAAAGAACGTCCAGCTTGTAGTGCTTGCAAAAGGTATTTGAGCTAGACCAAGTTGCCGCCCGGCAAATTTGGTCCATGGATGCACCCGCACTCTCTGCCCATGAAGCAGATACTGCTCTCAGTGAGTGGGCTTTTAGGTGATCTGGAGGAGATTCACTGGCTGAAATATACGCAGCGCAAAATGGTAGATTTGATCCATCTGGCCAGAGTCGCTTTTGAGGCTTTTTTGCCTCTATTTTTCCCAGACATCTGGATAAAGAGGTTAGAGTCAATTCTCCAGCTGTCTGTAAGCTTTAGATACTGCAATACTGTTCTCTTAACATCCAGGGAATGAAGAGAACGTTCTTTTTCATTATTGTAATTCTGACAGAACGTAGGTAAAACTATTTCCTGGTTTTTGTGAAAGTCCGTCACAACTTTTGGAAGGAATGAGGGATCCAACTTTAAAACAATGCAATCTTCCTGTATCTTTAAGTATGGGTCTGTTATGGATAGGGCTTGAATTTCGCCTATTCGCCTTGCTGACGTTATTGCGACAAGGAAAACAGTCTTGAATGTCACAGACTTTAGGTCTGCCTGATCAAGTGGCTCGTATGGAGCTTTTCGTAGCTCATTTAGTACCAAAGTGAGGTTCCATGAGGGTACTGAGCTTCGTATTGTTGGTCTAAGACGTTGTGTAGCTTTGATGTATCTCATTATCCAGGGATGATTCGCTAGTGGATAATCATAAAAGGCAGTTAAAGCTGAGATTTGTACCTTTAGCGTACTAGGTCTCAAGCCCATATCAAAACCTGTTTGGAGAAAATTTAGTATTTGAGGAATATCTGGTTGTTGGAGAACGGATATTGGAGTATTGGTCTGCGCACAAAATTTCTTCCAAATTTTCTGGTATATAGCCGAGGTCACCGGCTTTCTACTTTTTTTTCATGGTTGAGATAACTGACTCAGACAGTCCCTTTGATCTCAAGATCTCCCTTTCAAGATCCACGCTGAGAGTTGTAGCATCTTTAGATTTTGATGGACCAATGGTCCCTGTATTAGAAGATCCCGTCTCAGTGGTAGTAACACTGGGTCTTCCACCGCCATCCTCTTCAGCAGAGGAAACCAGCTCCTCTTGGGCCAATATGGCACTATTAGGATTACTACGGCTAGACTTTCCTGAATTTTCCTCAAAACTCTGGGAATTAGGGCTAGTGGAGGGAACGCGTATGCAAGTTCCATGTCCCAATGTTGAGCCAAGGCATCTATGCCAGTTGGATTGTCTCTTGGATTTAACGAAAAGAATTCTTTCGTTTTTGTATTGCCCCTTGAGGCGAATAAATCTATTTGTGGGGTGCCCCACTGTTGAATTAACTGAGTAAAGATTTCTTCGTTTAGAGACCATTCTGATGGCTGTACCTTCTCTCTGCTGAGAAAGTCCGCTATTTGGTTCTGTGAACCTTTTAGATGTACTTCTGTGATGGACTTCACGGTATCTTCCGCCCAGGAGAATATTTTTTCTGCTAGTGTTTGAAGTGGACGGTGCCTTGGTCCTCCCTGATGTAGGAGGAAAGCTACCGTGGTCGAGTTGTCTGAGAAGATTCGGATGTGGTGTCCCTGAATCTCGTGTTGACACCTCTTTAGTGCTTCCCAGACTGCCCTGAGCTCCCTGTAATTGGAGGAACTGTCGCGTATCGATGGTGGCCAAGTTTCCTGAAGGTATCGACTTTCTTGAGCTTGCATCGGTGGTTATGTTTATGCATGGGGATATTTTCCATGGTTTTCCTCTTTTGAGGTTTTTTATGTCGATCCACCATGAGAGGGACTGCTTTACCTCGCTGGGTAACCACATCCTGTTGTCTAATGAATCTTTTCTTCTGTTCCATACCGAAAGAACTTCCCTTTGAAGCGTTCTGGAGTGAAACTGGCTCCACTGTACACTGGGAATGCATGAGGTCATCAGACCTAGAATCCTCAAAGCTTTCCTGATGGAAATGTATTTCCGTTTATTTATTGATTGAAGTTCTTTTTTTATTGACCGTTGTTTTTGGTCTGGTAGGAAGGAGTATTCTAGTTCGGAATTTAGTAGTACCCCTAGAAATATCTTCTGCGTCTCTGGTTCGAGACTCGATTTTTTTGCATTTATTACCCACCCCAGACGTTTCAGGAGTGACGTGGTAATTTCTAAGGATTCTTCCATCTGTTGGGATGAATCTGCGATCAGCAACAGATCGTCCAGATATGGTGCAATGAGAACTTCCTTTTCTCTTAAGTAGGCCATGACCACCGTCATGAGCTTCGTAAATATCCTTGGGGCAGAGGAGAGACCAAATAGTAGGCACTGAAACTGGAAATGAAGTATTTTCTTGTGGTTTCTTATTGCGAATCTGAGGAATTTTTGATCTGAGGGATGGATGGGAACATGATAGTATGCATGTTTGAGATCTAGCGTGCACATTACAGAGTTCTTTTTTATTAACGGTGTAATTGATTTGAGAGATTCCATCTTGAAGCGTTTGTACGCCACCCATTTGTTTAATGGTTTTAAGTTTATTATTGTCCGGTAATCTCCGTTTTTTTTTTTTTTTTATGGAGAACAGACTGGAGTAATGCCCCTGAAAATGTTGATGATGGGGTACCGGTATTATGACGTTTAATTCTAAGAGTTCCCGTATATCTGTTATCAGCCTTTGATGTACTGCTGATGACTCCGTCTGTGTTAAGCAGAATCTCTTGGGGGGTAGATGAGTAAACTCTATCTTGTAACCCTGTGCAACTGTCTGTAGAATCCACTGATTCTGAGTTATGTTCTGCCATCCTTCTTGGAAGTATTGTAGTCTCCCTCCTATATTGTTGGCGTCATTGTTTGCTGGGTCCTGTTGATTGGTCTCGAAAGGAACCTCTTCCTCTGCCCCCTTTAGGGTAGCTCCACCTACCGGACTTCCCTTTGCCTCTGTAGTCCTGCCTTGGGTGGGAGCGAGTTTTTCAGAAGAATTGTGGTTTCTTTGGCTTCTCCTCAGGGAAGCCTTTTTTCTTATCAGACGCTTTTTCGAGTAGCTCGTCAAGGACTGGACCAAAGACGTGAGATCCTGAGAATGGAATCGAACACCGCTTGTTCTTGGATTGGGTATCCCCTGTCCACGATCTCAGCCATAAGGCCCTTCTTGCTGCGTTTGACAGCGCATTATTCCGGGCAGCAAAACGTACGGATTCCGCTGAAGCATCTGCCATGAAATCAGTCGCCATCTTTAAAACTGAAAAGGATTTAAGGATTTCTTCTCTTGGAGTTCTGTTTTTAATATGACTCTCCAGCTCGTCCACCCAAAGACTCATGGACCTTGCTACAGAGGTAGCCGCTATATTCGTCTTCATAATGGCGGCTGACTATTCCCAGGCTTTCTTAAGAAGATCTTCTGACCTCTTATCCATTGGGTCTTTTAACCCTGACGAGTCCTCAAAGGGAATAGCCGTTTTCCTTGTGACTTTGGCCACGGGAATGTCGATCTTTGGAACCGATTCCCAGACCTTAGTTTCTTCTGGGTCAAAGGGAAGACGGTATTTGAAGTCTCTCGGGACTACTAATTTTTTTCCCACGTCTTCCCACTCTTCCATTATCATTGCAGTTATGTGATTGTTGACTGGAAAAACTCTATTCCTGCGAGTTCTCAGGCCCCCAAACATCTCGTCTTGAACCGATAGAGGCTCAAACGAGTCTTCTATTTTCATAGTGCTTCTTACTGCTTTTAGCAGTATATCCGTATTTTCGGATGAGAACAAGTATTTCTTCCGTTCTTCTGGATGCACAGTTAATGTATTATCCTCTTCATCCGAGCCTGGATCGGAATAACCTGAGACCTCTCCTTCCTCGGAACTCACATCCATATCCCATCTAGGCCTTTTAGGCCGCGGAGACTGGGGTGGCACCATTGTAGACACAGAGTTTGGTGGTGCACAATGGGCATCTAATCGTTCTTTTTTTAGTAGTTGACCTCTCGGGAATGTCCTTATCCTGAAAATGTAAAGGAGATCCCTGTAGGTACGGAACTAACGTTTTGTAATGCATCCCATACCACGTACTACTCACATGGTCCGTGTGCGGCTCTAAGGATTGGACGTCTGGGCGAGTAGCACCTTCCATGTTACTGGGTCAAGTGTGCTGTCAGATGTCAGTCATTAAGTAGTCAATCTTACCCAGCTTCAAGACATCTGATTCGTCCTCCTTCCGAGCTCAGCTGCTGGCCTCCACGGTGATTTCAGGTTCCCAGCTGTACTGCGCATGCGTCATCTGGAACGCACGCTGACCAGCCTGGGACCTAGATTCCGGCGCCAGACATTGTTCCGGCTTTGATTTCCCCTTGCAGCTCCCAGGCGCACCCGGAAACGATCGGCGCCGCCGACCCCCGGAATCCGGCCACGCCCCCCGGAAGTCGTCACCTCCGACTGGAGCGCCGGACCGGAAGTCAGAGGAGCGACGTCAGCACCGGCCGCACGTGGAGCCTGAGGGAGCGCCGGACACCGCCGCCACAGCTATTGCCCCAGCGCCCCTTTTGTGAGGGGATGGGGCAGCCCATGGGAGCGCACAGCTCTACCACGTAGCGGAGGGACCTCCCTCGGTATCCTGCGACTTCAGGAGTCGCCAGACTCTCGCGGCCAGAGCCCCCTCCAGGAGGATGGGACCGCACTCAGGAGCTCCTGCTCTACCGAGACCTGACCTCGAATCAGGTAAAAAGAAACATCCAATCTTCTGGAGAACTCTCTCCTGCGTCTGTCCCTGATAGGGACAGGAAAAACACTGAGGGGTGGAGGTGGGGAGGGGCTATTTAACCTCTTTTGTGTTCCTGTCCCTATCAAGGATATGAAGAGCAACCTCCTGTGGTGCTGTCATGAGGGACAACCTGGAAATAATTTTTAAAAAACCTGCGTAGGTTCCCCTGTATTTTTTATAACCAGCCATGCAAACCTCACAGCTGTTTTGATAAACAGCCAGGCAAAACTCACAGCTGGAGGCTGCAACCCTCAGCTGTCATATTCAGCAAGGCTGATTATCAAGAATAGAGTGGTCCCCACATAATATTTATAATAATTTCAATACATAATTAATTTTAAAAAAGGACAGCCAGCCTTGCTAAAGCAGACAGCTGGGGCTGGAAATCTCAGGCTGGTCAGGGGCTATGGATATTATCCCCAGCCTAAAAATTGAACCCTGCAGCCACCCAGAAAAGGCGCATCTATTAGATACGCCAATTCTGGGGCTTTGCCCGGCTCTTCCTATTTGCCCTGTAGTGGTGGTAAGTGGGGTTCATATTTGTGTGGTTGATTTCACATTTTTGCATTGTCAGGTGACATCAAACCCATAGATTACTAATAGAGAGGCATCCATCCATTATAATAGAGCGGCATCTATCCATTACTAATCCTATATTTATATGGTAAATAAAGACAAAACAAGTATAAAGTCTTATTTGAAATAAAACAAAACATACTTTTACTTTTTTATTTAAAAATAACAAACACGGTTATACTCACCTAACATCTGATTCCACTGAATCACTCGTCTCCTGTAATAAAACAAAAATAAAAAGCAACAATATCCCTCATCTGTCCGTCGTTTTGTTCCACGGCGTAATCCATGTCAGGGATTTAACCTGGACAATGCCAAGATGCGACCGTCCAGGCTGAGAACCATCAGTGAATGAGCTGCTGAGAGGGCAGCCTCAGTGACTAGTGTTGAGGTCATCAAGGTTACCGCAGGTCATTGAGGCTGTGTTCACAGCCGGGCTGAACTACGGTGACCTCGGTGAGATCCCCTCTAGCACCAAGGCAAAGTCAGAGCACTGGTCTAACGGTACAGAGGAGAGTTCATCGCAGTTCAACGGGAAAATTTTACTGCGGTGAATCTGAACTGTGGTGAACTCACCACTTTCTCATGATGCACCATGGTGCATGGTGACCTCTCTGAGGTCACTACAATTCAGCCTGGCTGGGAATGCAGCTCACTCACCAGTGGTTCTCAGCCTGAACGGTCGCATCTTGGCACCATTTAGGCTGAAACCTGCTATCCCCCAGACATGGATTAAGACATGGGACAGAACAATGGAGAGGTGAGGGATATTGGTTTTTTTTATATTAATTCTCTTGCAGGGGACAATGGCATAACTGTAATGGGCTGGGCAATGCTGTGAGTATGGTATAATTAAGATTTATTAAATGAGTCTGTGTCACTCTTTCAATTAAATGACTTTATTCTGGGTGTTTGTGTATTTATACAATTTGACTATGGGGTTAGTAACGGGGGCATCTTATAAACGCCTCCACATTACTAACCTCTGGGCTTGATGTCACCTGACAACAAAAAGGTGACATCACCCACCCACCTCCCCTCATCTATCACCCAACTTGTCATCTCATCAGAGCAAGTGTAAAGAGCAGGGCCAAGAGCCAGAATTTGCACATCTTATAGATGTACCTTTTCTGGGGCGGCTGAGTGCTGATATTCTTAGCCAAGGGAAAGAGGGGGGGGGGGATATCCATGGCCCCATCCTAGGGTATTGATATCAGCCCACAGCTGTCTGCATAGACTTTGCTGGTTACTAATTATAGTGGGGCTCTACATCATTTTTTGGGGTGGCCCAGTAAAGGCTACGTATACAGCTGTGAGCTGATATTAATAGCCTAGGAAGCTCCATGGGTATCACCCCCTTCTTAGGCTATAAACAATCGTGATCTAGAGGTATGGTTCTACAGTAAGTAGTTGTTTTTTTTCTCTGGGGGCACTCAACTTTAGTAGCATGCACAAAGAGACACAAGTTAGCCCAAAAATGAATGAAAAAAAAGGTAACAAAACAACGCAAGAAAACATGTGTTTTTGTCGCCGCTTTTAGCTTTCCTGCTAAGAAATCAGGTTTTGCTGCAGAAAAAAAATTGCTGCAAAAACGCCCGATGTGAACTTTGCCTAAAAGGGAAAAACTACTGTGTCACAACCTAGGGTCAGTTGAAGACTTTACAGGGGAAGCCATTTCTTTAATTTTTAACTTCCTGCTGTTATGTGAAGCTACCCCTTTCATTCCTCCTTTATATAGACGGGAAGTTAAACATTTATTTCATCCCTCACTAACGGAAAAAACGTGCTTCTCCCCAAATATTGCACATAGAGATCTACCAAGATCTAAGCTCTATATTCTATTTTTCAAGCTTGCATTTTATTACATTGAATGCTTATAGTTATCAGTCCACATCTCTTCATCTCTCACCTCTCAGGGGTGGTGGGATCCCTCCGTGTAGATGTAATGTCTGACGTGGCTGTCCATGCATTAATACATCCCTGGGGTGAACGGTGATGATCTAGGTAATACTCCAACCCAGGACATAGACTGGCCCCACCCGGAATATAGTTGTTTGCTTCCGAAGCCTCACAGGCTTTGTGGAGCATTTGCAGGAGTGCCCTACAATGACATGCAACCAACGAATTACATAACACAGTATTACACACCCAAGTCAATGGTTGCCTTTATTATAAAACTCACCACATTGTTTGGACAGATATAGGTTTGAACGCCCTGATGTCCATCCCGCAGGTAACACTGAACCCACTAGGGAGACAAAGAAGAAGGCTAATTATCTAAAGCCAAATAGTTACCAAACTAAATCATCATTCTGGCGGTGCCCTTACCCGTCTCCATCTAGGAAGACTTGCGTATTGCTCCACACTGGTAGAACTGTTCCAATTGTGCAGACATTGGATCTACAAAAAAAAAAAGTCAGAAAGGATAATTACTTACCGGTTATTTAATTTTACAAAACCCACAACTTAAATTAGGAGTATTACTGACTGAACTAGTTCCACCAGACTTTTCAAAAGGAAAGGAAGCCTAGAGCAAATGAAAACACAACTCTCATTTTCTCCTTTAGTGTATTACAGAGCATTTATAAGGGAATCTGAACAAATACAATTAGGTCCAGAAATAATTGAACAGTGATATGTTTTGACATTTTAGCGGTTTAACAAAACATATGCAATATAAATATATATACATGTATATATACAGTTAAATAAACAGTATATGTTTAAAGTGCAGACTCTCAGCTTTAATTTGAAGGCATTCACATCCTAATTGGAGTAAGGCCAGGTTCACATTACGTTTTTGGCATCCGTTAGACGGACTACGTTACACCGCGGCATAGCGCGGTGTAACGTAGTCCGTTAACGCCGCCATTTAGTCCAATGTCGGACGCATCGCTAGCGCACGCCCACAATGGGCGTGCGCTAGCGATGTGCCGTCATTGAGTGATGGACCCTGGGACGCGGGCTGCAATGTGAACCTAGCCTAAGGGATTAGGAATTACAGCTCTATATGTAGCGGCCTCTTTTTAAAAGGGACCAAAAGAAATTGGACAAGCCCCTTCTAGCTGAAAAGCTTTTTAATGCGCTATCCCCTCACTAATCTATCATCAATTAAGACAATAAAATGGAAGAGAAAAAGATCATCATTTTTTGTTTCGGGGTTCATCATTTTAATAACTAATAAAGGCTAAGTATATAGCAGTGAGCTGATATTAATAACCTGGGAAGCTCCATGGGTATTACTCCCTTCTCTGGCTATAAACATCTGATCCCAGCTGTCCACTTTCCCTCTGCTGGTTATGAAAATGTCAGGGGTATCCCAAGCCATTTTTTTTAGAAATGTATTTATTCATTACCAAACTACATGTACAGTAAGCTACACACGCAAACCACTGATTATATAGCTCACTCACATATTTATATGCAGATATGTTTTGAAGAATATTTCTTTGGGAAACCATCTTAAAAATGACAGAGAATTCCCTGATGAAATAGCTAATGTTACAATCGCATTGCATTCGCTTGTGAGACGGATTTCAATCGGATGCCAGGTGATAAAAATTGTACTCGCTTCAAATTCACATGCCACTTACATAACACTCGTCCAACTTTTCAGGAATATCGGACTTTTTTTTTTTTTTTATGGTGATGGGAATGAGCCCTTAAAAATAGGCCAGAATAGACTTTGCCAAAAACATCCAATGAAGGCAGCCCAGTTCTGGATTAGCATTCTTTGGACATATGAAACTAAAATCAACCTGTACCAGAATGATGTGAAGAAGAAAGTATGGAGAAGGCATGGAACGGCTCATGATCCAAAGCACATCACATCCTCTGTAAAACATGGTGGAAACAGTGTGATGGCTTGGGCATGTATGGCTACCAATGGCCCTAGGTCACTAGTATTTATTGATGATGTGACTGAAGACAGAAGCAGCCGGAAGAATTCTGATGTGTACAGGGCGATACTTTCTGCCCAGATTCAACCAAATGCAGCAAGGTCGACTGGACGGTGCTTCACAGTACAGATGGACAATGACCCAAAGCATACTGGGAAAGCAACCCACAACAAGGCATCTGATATGAGGCATACAAGTAGGACTTTTTAAACAGTAAGTAACCTGTATGCCCATATTAATAATTTAGATAGGTCAAATGTGGTGACAGACTCCCCTTAACGATCGCAGACACACCTAAAAACGGTGGCCGTTAAAGGGCTTTATTTCCTCACTGCCGATTTAAAACGGCGATTGGGAATAAGACTATAATGTCCCGCCCTTCCCCCCCCAACATTGGACCCTGGGGAACCCGATCAGGGAATGTTTTTCTGGTCCCCGATCACGTAAAGAAGAAAAAAGTGTGCCAGCTATTAAAAAGATTTCTCTCTCTTCTGACATGATATACATGTCAGAGGAAAGAGAAATAAGGTCCCAAAGGCCCACCCCCATAGCTCCATCCCTGGCCCTTCACCAACTCTTCCTGAAAAAAAAAAAAAATGGTAGGCGCAAGCGCAGTACGCCCACCGAGATCTGCGAGACGGCACGCGTCAACAACAGGGAATTTTCCTATTGGTTAATTTTGATCACTGTGATAGAATTTATTACAGCGATCAAAAGCCAATAATTAGTAGGTCATCCCCACCCGTCCTATGTCATCATCTTAGCCAGATTATTATTATTTTTTTTTTATTATTATTATTATTATTATTTTTTATGCTGTGCCATTAGGGTTAGGGTTGGGGTTAGGATAGGATTAGGTTTTGAGTTAGGCTATGGTTAGCATTAGGTTTTTTTTTTTTCAAAAGTATATAAAAAAAAAAAGAAATCATGACAATATGAAGATTAGATTTGAGTGCCAGTTCTTGCTACTCAAGTTTGCATCGGTGTCGCGATACTTTGTGCATACCTGAGCACTCAATGCAAAATCGAATAGCGAACGCTTGTGCTCAATACCAATGATGACATATTCAATTGGATGACTTAATGTCATCATTTTCTGTGCAGTACCTTTGGTTTAAAAATCCTAACTATACCCCTGGATAAAATCCTTGAGGGGTGTGGTTTCCAAAATGGGGTCAGTTGTAGGGGGTTTCCACTGTTTAGGCACATTAGGGGCTCTCCAAACGCCACATGGCGTCCACTCTCGATTTCATCCATTTTTTAATTAAAAAAGTCAAAACAGTGCTCCTTCCCTTCCAAGCCCTGCACTCAAATAAGAGTTTTCCCTCACATATAGTGTATCGGCGTACTCAGAAGAAATTGCCCAACAAATTTTGGGGTCCATTTTCTCCTGTTATTCTTGCAAACATAAAAATTGGGCAGTAAAGCAACGTTTTTGCAAAAAAAAGTAAAATGATCATTTATTTTACTTCCACATTACATTAATTCCTGTGAAAAACTTGAAGAGTTAATAAACTTCTTGAATATGGTTTTGAGGACTTTGAGGGGAGCCGTTTTTAGAATGCTGTTACTTTTGTGTATTTTCTGCCATGTAGAACCCCCAAAGTCACTTCAAATGTGATGTGATCACAAAAACAAATGGTTTCGTAAATTGAAGAAAAACTGAAAAATTGCTGGTCAAATTTTAACGATTCTCACTTCCTAGAAGAAAAAAAATAGGTTTCAAAAATTGTGCTGATCTAAAGTAGACATGTGGGAAATGTTTTATTATTTTTCTTGAGTGTTATAACTATGGTATCTGATTTAAGGGCATAAAAAATTAAAGGTTTGAAATTTGCTACATTTTAAAAATTTTGGTCAAATTTTCAATATTTTCACAAATAAACGCAAATCATAGCAACCAAAATGTAAAACTATCATGAAGTACAGTATGTCACGAAAAAAAAATAAAATCTCAGAATCAGTGGGATCCGTTGAAGCGTTATGGAGTAATTACCACATAAAGTGACACAGGTCAGATTTCAAAAATTTGGTCTGGTCATGAAAGGAAAATCGGTCACCACATTTGAACTATCTAAACTATTATTATGGGTATACAGGCTATAGACTTGTTGCTGAGAAATCATTTTATCACTTTATATACAGATGTTTCTCACAAAATTAGAATATCATCAAATTTGTTAATTTATTTCAGTTCTTCAATACAAAAAGTGAAACTCATATATTATATAGTCATTACAAACAGAGTGATCTATTTCAAGTGTTTATTTCTGTTAATGTTGATGATTATGGCTTACAGCCAATGAAAAGCCAAAAGTCATCATCTCATTAAATTAGAATACTTTATAACTTCAGCTTGAAAAATGATTTTAAAATCTGAAATGTTGACCTACTGAAATATATGTTCTGCTGAGGTGTTATGGAAGCCCAGATTGCTTTGATAGCAGCCTTCAGCTCGTCTACATTGTTGGTTCTGGTGTCCCTCATCTTCCTCTTCACAATACCCCATAGACTCTCTATGGAGTTAAGGTCAGACGAATTTGCTGGCCAATTGAGCACAGTGATACTGTTGTTTTTAAACCAAGTATTGGTACTTTTGGCAGTGCTGATAGATGCCAAGTCCTGCTGGAGAATGAAATTTCCATCTCCAAAAAAGTTGTCGGCAGAGGGAATCATGAAGTGCTCTAAAATTTCCTGGTAAACGGCTGCACTGACTGTGATCTTGATAAAATACAGTGGATCTACACCAGCAGATGACATGGCTCCCCAAACCATCTCTGATTGTGGAAACTTCACACTACACATCAAGCAGCTTGGATTGTGTGCCTCTCCACTCTTCCTACAGACTCTGGGACCTTGATTTGTGTGTGTGTGTCAATGACTGCCTTCTGGACATCTGTCAAGTCAGCTCAGCAGTCTTCCCCATGATTGTGGAGTCTACAGAAACAGACTAAGGGACCTTTTTAAACGCTAAGGAAGCCTGTGCAGGTGTTTTATTGTTAATTTTTTTAATTCACTGAGATAATGACTTTTGGGTTTTCACTGGCTGTAAGCCATAATCATCAACATTAACAGAAATAAACACTTGAAATAGATCACTCTGTTTGTAATGACTATATAATATATGAGTTTCACATTTTGCATTGAAGAACTGAAATAAATTAACTTTTTGATGATATTCTAATTTTGTGAGAAGAACCTGTACCCCAAATTTGCTACTGACCCGAAGAGTCATACTGACAGGTCATTTTCGCCAATAACAAAGGCCATAAAAACAGAATCCCAAATTGATGGAAGAATTGCATATTTTTTTCACCACTTTACCACACTTGGATTTTTTCCCTTGTCTTTTAGTACATTACATGGTAAAGATAAAGGTGTCATTCAGAACCACAACTCGTCCTACAAATGAATAAAAACCAACCATCATATGGCTATGTCCTTGGAAAACTAAAACAAAAAGTAATGCCACTACGTTGAGTATTTGGTGAGTTTTTCCCTCAGTATTTGTAAGCCAAAATCAGGAGTGTTGGAAAAATACAGAAGAGGTGACGTGTTTCTATTATAATTATCCTCTGATTGTTCCACTCCTGGTTTTCGCTTATAAATACTGATGTAAAATACAGACTTAATACAGAATGTGTGCATGTGGACTAAGGGCACCACTGTTTTTTTTATCTATTTACATACATGGCCAGATTGCCACTCCAACTTAGAGCATTGAAAGGAAATTTGTTGGTTTTACCAGACTATGTATATCTTACAACTCTAACTAAGAGTATAGCCTAAAGGTACCGTCACACTCAGCAACTTTGCAACGAGAACGATCCGTGAAGTTGCAGCGTCCTGGATAGCGATCTCGTTGTGTTTGACACGCAGCAGCGATCTGGATCCCGCTGTGCCATCGCTGGAAGGAGCTAGAAGTCCAGAACTTTATTTCGTCGTCAGGTCAGCGTGTATCGTCATGTTTGACATCAAAAGCAACGATGCCAGCAACGTTTTACATGGAGCTAACAACCAGCTACAACGATAAGTGAGTCGCCGTTACGTCACTGGATCGCTCCTGCATCGTTCTGGAGTTGCTGTGTTTGTCGTCTCTACAGCGACCTAAACAGCGACGCTCCAGCGATCGGCTCGTTGTCTATATCGCTGCAGCGTCGCTGAGTGTGACGGTACCTTAAGACTACAGTGACACATCTGTTGTGCTTGTCCGTGAGCAGTTTGTTTTTTCTTCCCGGAGATAACAAGGACCCATTGTTTTTTATTGATTCATATACACACCAGTTTGATCAGCGAGTCTAGTCCATGAGACTCATAGCATTTCCTTTTTCATCTCCGCCTCAGTTATTAAAGCCTATAGGGATCGATCATAAAATGGATGAATCACAGAAGACATCCCTTTTCTACTTCAGTGTTCCTTTCGTGTTTCTATTTTTCACTGACCCATTTTTAGAGATGGATAAAAAAAAAAGTTAAGACAGCTTATGGATGATTAAAAAAAAAGAGTTTTGTAACTCGCCATAAAATTACTATATATTAAAGCCTTCATTGGGAGAAATAGAAACTATGGGTGAAGTTGGCTGCCACCTGATGGCCGACACTAATAAAACACCTGAAAAAATTGGCTCCTACCCAGCAGGCTATTCCTTGCCTACCAACAGCAAGCTACTCAGTTATTATTATTATTATTATTATTATTATTATTATGTATTATCATAGCGCCATTTATTCCATGGCACTTTACATGTAAGGAGGGGTATATATAATAAAAAACAAGTACAATAATCTTATGCAAGTCACAACTGGTACAGGTGGAGAGAGGACCCTGCCCGCGAGGGCTCACAATCTACAAGGGATGGGTGAGGTTACAGTGGGTGAGGGTAGAGCTGGTCGTGCAGCGGTTTGGTCGATCGGTGGTTATTGCAGGTTGTAGGCTTGTCGGAAGAGGTGAGTCTTCAGGCTCTTTTTGAAGATTTCCATGGTAGGCGAGAGTCTAACGTGTTGGGGTAGAGAGTTCCAGAGTATGGGGGATGCGCGGGAGAAATCTTGGATACGATTGTGGGAAGAGGAGATAAGAGGGGAGTATAGAAGAAGATCTTGTGAGGATCGGAGGTTGCGCGCAGGTAAGTAGCAGGAGACGAGGTCATAGATGTATGGAGGAGACAGGTTGTGGATGGCTTTGAATGCAATGGTTAGAGCTTTGAACTGGAGTCTTTGGGTAATGGGGAGCCAGTGAAGGGATTGACAGAGGGGAGAGGCTGGGGAATAGCGGAGAGACAGGTGGATTAGTCGGGCAGCAGAGTTTAGAATAGATTGGAGGTGTGCAAGAGTGTTAGAGGGGAGGCCACAGAGCAGGAGGTTGCAGTAGTCAAGGCGGGAGATGATGAGGGCATGGACTAGGGTTTTTGCAGATTCTTGGTCGAGGAATGTACGGATCCGGTAAATATTTTTGAGTTGAAGTTGGCAGGAAGTGGAAAGGGCTTGGATATGTGGTTTGAAGGATAGATCAGTGTCAAGGATTACACCAAGGCAGCGAGCTTGTGGAACTGGGGAGAGTGGGCAGCCATTTTCTTTAATGGATAGGTCTGTTGGGGTGTCAAGTGAGATGGGGGAAAGATGATGAATTGTGCTTTGTCCATATTAAGTTTTAGAAATCTTGTGGAGAAGAAGGATGAAATAGCGGACATACATTGTGGGATTCTGGTTAATAGGGAGGTGATATCTGGTCCAGGGAGGTAGATCTGTGTCATCAGCATAGAGATGATACTGAAAGCTGTGAGATTCTATGAGGTGTCCCAGGCCGAAGGTGTAAATGGAGAAGAGCAGGAGCCCTAGGACTGAACCTTGCGGGACTCCGACAGATAGGGGACGAGGTGAGGAGGTGGTGTGTGAGTGGGAGACGCTGAATGTCTCAGTTAGTGAGAAAGCAGTAGAAAAAGGAAAAAACACAAGTGCGCGCTTGTCAAGATTCTCCGATGCTGGCAGCAGGCCATCATGTGACCACAAGTGTGCAACATGCGCATTCCCAGCCACATTCCAAATAGACATGGACGGGCTCGCCCAATGCTAGTGAATTGAGTGAGGCCAGACATGTGTAGTTGAAATGTGGACAGAAATATGCATATCATATCTTGCCGCCTTCACCTGAGAATCCTGATTGCGCACCATGCATACTGTGAGGACTCACAAGTCTGCAGTTACATAAAGCGCCTGCAGACTTTTGTGCCAAACCTTGGCAACTCTTATGCATGAGGCAGCAGATCAAGTAAGAGGAGGGATACCCAGACTACTGGACTACTCCTAATAGAGTTTTGTCCCACAGTTCAACCCAAATTACATATTCACTGCAATCCATGCTTGAGGCCACAGAGTCTACTGATATGTTCCATCTAAATGGCTGCCAAGCTGCATGTTCCAAACTACTCTGTCCAAAGTACACGAAACCACTGTTGGAGGAAGTGGCTGTTTTGTTTTTGCTTGCTCTAGGCTTACTGTCCAGCTGTGTTGCAGGACTTCCTCTCTCAGTGGTCCTTGCCATGGGTGAAGGAAAAAACTTTAAACTTATGGTTGGATTGGAATCCATAACTAGACGCCAAATTAAAATGTAACTTTTAATTAACTGTTATTAAAAAGGACTAACAACATATAAGACACACAAAACAATAACATTGAAAAATCCTGGACTACCCCTACACTGTGTGCTTTCCAGATTTCTTGCCTTCCAGCGGAGGTTGGCACACTTGGTAAGCGATAGTTGTGCCCCCGCTCATCGGCGGCTGTCTCTTATTTCCTTGGTGTACCCTTCTTTAGATATTAATTATAAACACAGAAAGGCAGCAAAAAAGGTTAACCAGGTACCTTAATAATGGATCAAATAAAGACTATAATACCAATATGTTAGCCAACATTTCTAGACCCTGATCCCTTTTGATCATACATATTCTTCTGGAATCCATAACTCCCAGTTTTGTAAACACATCACTAAACATAGACTATCTTTTGAGGTTAAAAGGTGAACCCAGGCAAAATTGAAGCTTAACAAAAAGATGGATCCAAAGCCACAAAGCAATGAGGAGCATTCAATCAGTAGGTTTCATTGATTCTGAATAAGAACCTGATAAGACTACAGAAAACACATTTATTACTGGTAGATCCTTGAGGAGTGGTTGGATCAGTGGTAGATAACATAGTGCATTACAGAAACTGGCCAATGAGCATGATCAGCGCTTTCCATATTTCCAGTTTCCCTTGGTAGATAGAGGACACAGAAGGTATGCAAGGCCCAGCAGCTGACATTAGTCAGCTAGACAATTATTTGCCACCAAGTACCATTGTGCAATTCGCAATTTGTTTGAAATAGGGCCAAGTCTCACAAATCCTGGGGGATTGTGCAACGTCTTGGTCAACATATTATTTTGTGAATTGTGACTAAAGATAAGACAAACTGTGGTTAATATTATTAGAAAGTCTTACCCATCATGAGCAAAATCCACTCCAAGTAGAATTGTCTGCTCTTCTGTAGATCTACCAATGGAGGAAACCACAACCAGATATCTAGTTAGACATGACCGGATGGGCTCCAGACGAACCGCCTGTTGGGAAAAGATAGCCAGCATTTGGAGTTACTAAAATGGCAATGAAACTAAGAACTAATTACTTCTACCATAAAAAAAATGCTCTCCAAAACTGAAAATTCAGCTTCATGGCATTTACCAAGACTATATTGTCTATATAAAGGAGATAAAACAAATAATCATGGCCAAAATGTTCTTTCTAAATTTCAGCAATCTCTCACAGAAGATCTAATAACAAAAGGTGACACAGTTGACAGTGAAGCAATGCCAGCATATGCGAGCTCTTACTAGCAATATACCAGGCAGAATTAGATTTGACAGCATATTGGGTCAGATTTACCATAATAACTGTGCTTCAACTTTGAAGATGCATGCAAAGAAATTTGACACATTTTGGGGCAAATTACCACATCTAGTGTAAGAGAATCATCATCCATAATATACTAAATAGTCATGTTGTGACTAGCAGCCATCTTGGACAATCTCTCGTCAACTAATTTTGCCAAAAGAGATGAGGCTCTCCCCAGAATAGAGGTATAGAATGACCTCCGTGCTATTAGTAGGTATGGATGGAGTCCAGGGAGACTAATTGGAAGCGAGTAGTGTATATATTGAATTGATATAGAAACCAGGAACATGGAACTTGCAGCTCATGAAGAGTTATGCGAGTATTCTAAAAGTAGTGATGTAAACAATGACATTAGCTAAAAGGCAGATGGAAATTAATAGGAAAAAAACATTAATATTGTCACGTTGTGTCATTGTATGCTTTGTTCTAAAATACACGTCTCTCTTTGCAGTATGAGGTAATCATGTATACGCCCTTTGCCGCAACATGTAGCTTTCTTTGTCTAAACTATGTATAAAAAGCTCCCGATACTGTTCTGGGCCACACCACGGCCAGACCGAGACTCAGCATGAAAATCCCCTTGTTGTCAGTTTTGCGGCAGGCTCTTAAAGATATTTCAAATTTTCAAAAACCTCGAATTGAAGTTTAGGAAAATTTCCCTGCTTTTCTCTGTTCCAAAATCTGCTCTGTATGTGTGTTCTATACTCTTTATCAAGAAGCAATACTGTAAATATGGCTGCGTGTATTTGACTACACCTTTCCTGGCTGAACAGTAGCAGCCAAGGTCCCCACTTGTGTCTTATAGAGTTCCCACTTACCTTACACATGAAGCAGAGAAGATCTGTTCCAGCTGCTAAAGTTTGGCTCCACCGTGGACGTTAGCAGTCTTCTCCTTTCCTCCGGACATGCGCAGTGCGCCTCTAAAGCAGGATTGTGTACACCCAGCTTCAGAGGCGCAATGAAGTGTAGGCAAGAAAGCCCTGTGCATGTGCAAGATTTGCAGAGAGCAGGCGCTCTTACAAATCATGTTTTCACACCCACAGGTGTATGATAACGTTTTGGGTGGGACGACAAGTCTGGGGAAACAAACGCCCCATCAACTAGTCAAAAGGAAATTTGCATATTAAAAATGGAGCGTTGAAAGACTTTTTTTTTTAAACAGGGTTTTGTGTGTCTAACAGTATCAAGTGCTTGTTATTCACTGAGTTTCTAAAGTAATGTACAAATGCTGGTGGGTTGAAGGGCATGGGTGATCTGTCAGGTTCTCTTTAATCCCTTCCCGACATATGACTTATTGGTACTCATATGTCAAGTTCCGTTCTTTGATGCAGGCTCAGGAACAGAGCCCGCATCTGTCCTGGTAGATGACGGCTTTGTTATTCAGCAATCATCTGCCTCTGACAGCCGCGCGAACAGTGAAGCGCCATCCGTGGTTGTTAAACTACACTGCGTGCAGAATTATTAGGTAAGTTGTATTTTAAAGGATTATTTTTCTTATTGATCAACAACTATGTTCTCAATCAACCCAAAATACTCATAAATATCAAAGTTTAATATTTTTGGAAGTTGGAGTGGGATATTTTTAGATTTGGCTATCTTAGGCCTCTTTCACACGTCCAGATAATTTCGGTACCGGAGAAATCGGTACCGGAGTTATCCGTGTCCGTGTGCTCATATAGCACATCAGTGTGGCACACGTGTGCCGCCCGTGTGCCGACTGAGGACCACACGGACCGTGCAGGAGACAGCGCTACAGTTAAGCGCTGCACCTCCCGCCTCCCATCCCCTGTGCGCCCGCCCGCTTGCCGAGAAATACTCACCCAGCTCCTGCGATGTATGCTCTCAGCGCCGGCAGCAGGTCCTGTGTGAGCGATCACAAGGTACCGCTCATTTCAGTGATGAATATGCGGATATTCATCACTGTAATGAGCGGTACCAATGTTTGGCAATTTGAACTCTGGTGCATCCCACATACATCTCACAATTTTGGACTTTTCAGAACCCGGTAAATCTCTCTTCTGACCCATTTTGCCAAAGGAAAGAAAGTTGCCTAATAATTAAGCACACCTTATATAGGGTGTTGATGTCATTAGACAACACCAGTTCTCATTACAGAGATGCACATCACCTGATTTACTTAATTTGTAGTTGGCTCTCAAGCCTGAATAGCTTGGTGTAGGACAAAATCTATAAAAAGTATCATGATCAAAATACAACTTGCCTAATAATTCTGCACGCAGTGTATTGCATGCCTCTGTAAATCTGTGACAGCGACATTTACATAGCGCAACCCTTTTGCTCAATATTATGACTGCCCATCAGCACCCTGCAATCATGTTGACAGCTGGAGGTCTGCTCAAGATCCCCGTGCCTGTCAAGTCAATACTCCTATGAAAGCCTGTCTGTGGCCGTCATTCATAGAAGACTTTTCCTTTACACAGTTACATAGTAAGGCTATGTTCACATGTTGCATTTTTGCTCCTTTTTTGGAGGGGGGTGTAAGGGTGTACTGGGGGCTAACAATTATGCATACCTCTGCACACTTTCCTAATAAAATGTGTACGTTTCACATGTAAAGTGATGTATCATGTAATATTGTTTTATTGTGTATTAACATGTCAAATAGCGTGCTTAAGTATATGTACTGAGAAATTTATATATATCTTTATGGGTTAGGGATAGAGATAGGGAAATACAGTGATAGTGTAAGGTTTAGTATTAATAAGGGGTTATTTAGGAGTTAGAACACTGGGGGGGGGCACTGTAGAATAGGACATTAGATTATGTTAAGAACTGGTTTGAGTCAGAATAGTGACAGATGAAAAAGAGGGCGGGGCCAGTGTAGTGGCAGGAAGAGTGCCTTCCTGCGGTAATTTCAGTTAGAGTTGAGCAGTGACGTCAGGAACGAGTCTGTGAGCAGAAGCTCAAAAGTCCAGGCCCTACGGGTGGATAGACACATGAGCACAAGTGAATCTGAGTAGCATTAGGGAGACAAATGGCTAGGCTTGAATGAAAGTTCTGGATCGTCCAGGACTTACAGTCTGAGAAAGATAGGCAGCGGCATCCTTTGGTTTTGCCCATGATAGGAAAAGTGGATGGGGAACAGCAGGAAGAAGCTAGTTTGGATACTCAGGGAGCTGCGGTACCGGAGGATACGGTATGGGAACAAGTGGTGACAAGAAGAACCAGGTACAGTCAGTTCAGGGAAAGGAATGTCCGTAACTTGTGAAGATTGCTGTGCGGTGTCTATGAATAAACTGGACGAGCTAAGTAAAGTTGTTTTGTTAAAAATGAACTTGGACACTGAAAGTCATTGTGTGGTGCTGAAGGAAGCTGGAACGTCGCAACCTGAGGAGGACTGTAACCAACAATTGAGTGAAACGCATTGCACACACAGCACACACCAGAATGGACATGATATTTCTGTAGCGGAGCGTCAGGGTGTCACAGAAAGGCAGCAGCCCCTCGACACAGAGCAAAAACGCAACGTGTGAATATTGCCTTACAAGTGTTGAAAAAAATACCCAGGTCCATCACATTCGACCTTTCTCCACCGATTATACATTATTTTGTCACTAAATTATCTATAACCCACAATGTTATGTGTACTAAGGAAATCATCCTGTCCTTTTTTTTTTTTAAACCTGTTATAGTGTCTGCCATTACTGCCTCTTGTGGTCGGCATTCCACATTCTGACTGCTCTAACCATAAAGACCCCTTTCCTGTTTAGCTGCCAGAATCCCCTTTCTTCCACTTGTAATGAGTGCCGCCTGGTAAATAGCATGGTATTTGGAAGGAAAAAGTCGTGTGCCAGTCCTTTGTATCGAGTTCACATATATTTCTACAAATAAATGAGATCTCATCTGAGACGTCTTTTTTTCTAATCTAAACAAGCCCAACTTTTCCAGTATCTCATCATCTGGAAGGCCTTCCATCTCTTGTAGTAAGGTACGGACGTTGCCCACCTTTGAGCTAACTGACTTCTGAAAATCCTTTTTAAAAAGTGGCCTTACAAGTCAATTATAGAGAGGTAACAATACTTTGGGATCACAGGATTTTCTCTCTCTCTTTTTATACACCTTAAAACCTGGTTTGCTTTTGCAGCTGCAGCACTGACGTGAAGAATTATAGTGCCAGGTCATTTTTACAATTTTGCCCCTACCTACATAATGGGGAAAAAGTGAAAGGAAAAGTGTTGGAGGCAAATTGACAGCTGCCAGATGTGAACAAGGGAGACTTAAGGAATAAGAGCGATGGCGCCAAAGAGTATATACCATACAGTTGCTAAGATGGGGCCCCGACATGGGATACTCACCACACACGGGAATATGAACACACACACAAAATGCGCCACACACTACCACGTGCTTGAACACATATACCACCCTCAGCACACATTTCACCACACATACACCAACCTCGCAACATAAAAGTCGAAACACAAAAGTCGCCACTCAAAATTCGCCACATGCAAAACTAGGCTCAAGCGAAACTCGCCACACGTGCAAAACTCACCTCATGGAAAACTCGCCACACAAAACTTGCACATGCGGAAAACTTGCCACATTCACAAAAGTTGCAACACATGCAAAAGTTGCCTTACACAAAACTTGCACACACTCAAAACGCACCACACATAAAACTCGCCACATGCAAAACTCGCCATGCGCAAAACTTGCTGCACACAACTTGCTACGCTAACCTGTCACATGAAACTCGACACAAAAAGTTGCTACACGCATGTCACCACACAAAACTAATCTCACAAAAGTCGCTACATGTATGTCACCACACGCAACTCAACACACACCACTTGACACATGAAACTCGCCCTAAAACACATACAAGTCTGGTATTATCCTGCAAAAATAAAAATCTCATTAATAAGCAGACAAACTACAAGAGCAACAAATGTACCATGTAGGAAATACGGCAGCTGTCAGTCACATGACCTGTCTATTATGTGTATGTGTGAGCTTATATATACTGCCAGGGGGAGGGCTTCCTGTTGGCTGGGGATTATTCAGGCTGCCAATAGCAACCAATCACAGCTCAGCTTCTATTTTGCTACAGTTAATTCATCTGAGCTTTGATTGGTTAATATAGGCAACAAATGACATTCTCAGTATAACAAAGCTTGTGTGAGGTAATAGCATGTCAGTTATGGTGTGTTGGTGGAAAGGCTGATGTCAGTCACATTACCTCTATGTGAGAGGATAGAGAAACTGCCAGGTACAGACTATCTTTACCACAATAATGCATCATAAGAACTCAACCACTGGACAGATCACCTTCCCAAATAACTTTTGTTGCATTGTGACTTCCATTGAGGAGTTGAAAGCAAAGGTTTTTCCAAACATTCAACTCCACTTCAAAAATTCTGGCTGGCTGTGTGAAAGAACTATTCTAGCTCCCAAAAATGACAGCATCAATAAGGTCAATCTTCAAATTCTAAATCTCCTTCCAGGTGTGTGCACAACCTACAAGTCAGTGGATACAGTAACAGACCCTGCTCAAGCATTATTTTATCCAACTGAGTTCCTCAATTCCTTGGAGCCACAAGGACTTCCTCCTCACAACCTCTTTCTAAAACCTGGAGCACCTGTTCTGCTAGTGAGAAATTTGGATCCACCAAAGCTGTGTAATGGAACAAGACTCTTGATTAAGAACCTGTTTCCACATGTAATTGAGGCAACCACTTTGACAGGATGTGCCACAGGAGAAGATGTTTTTCATTCCAACAATTCCTCTCATTCCATCTGATTTGCCTTTTGATTTTAAATGCCTACAGTTTCCTGTTCGACTGGCATTTGCTATGTCCATCAACAAAGCTCAGGGACAGTCCTTGAAAGTAGTTGGAATCGATTTACAATCTCCATGCTTTTCTCATGGTCAACTTTATGTGGCCTGTTCAAGAGTTGGAACAGCCAAAAATCTGTTCGTCTTTGCACCTGAAAGAAAAACTAAGAATGTCGTTTATCAAAAGGCTCTCGAATAAGTAGTAGAAGATTACTTCACATTACTTGGCCAATTTAGTTAAATCTGTGTGGAATATCTCTGGTGTTGAAATATATGTTGTGAAATGCTTCTATTAGCTTAGTTTTTGGATTTTAATATTTACATTTCTATCTATTTTGTGGTTTTTGTGTGCAGATTAAATTTTTGTTAACACATTCTATTTTGCTAACAGCAGTTATTAACCCGGGCGAAGCCGGGTAGTACAGCTAGTAAACAAATAAAAACAAAACCCCAAAAAAACTACTTGGAATTAGGCTTTTTTCACAATTTCACTCCATTTGGATTTTTTTTCTCCAATTTTTCAGTGCATCACTTGATAAAATGTATGGTGTCATTCACAAGTACAACTTGGCCAGCAAAAGACAACATCTTATATGCCTATTTTGATCAAGAAATAATAATAAAAAAAGATGGCTCCTGGAAGAAGTGGAGTAAAGAATGAAAGGGCAAAAAAAGGAAAACTGCCATGTCAGGAAGGAGTTGTGGTGCCACAAACAGAAAGTATCACCCAGGGGCGTGGCTATGTAGCTGAAGCGAGAGGACGCATCCTGGGAGAGCTCCCAATATCCTGACTGCATCCTGCCACTTAAACCCCTTTTAAGTGTGGGCTACTTCCTGATTTGTGGCACCTTTGACCCAGGAGGGTGTGCAGCTGCTGTAGGGAACGCTGAAAGGTCCGGAGAGGAGCTGGGAGCCGGAGGAGCCTGCATGAGCGACGAAACCCATGTCAGGCGGCGGACATTTTATAAGCTGTGCTCTAATAAGACACAGAGCGGCGCCAGCTTCTATCAACGCCGGGACTCCCACCCCCCACCCCCACCCCCCAAGCCTTGGGAACTTCTCGATACTTACGGCTGTGTGCGGCTGGGCTCCGATGCGTTGGGGGAACTTGGTCAGTGGTGCCGGTGTGAGGCGGCGGTCACTGTGCAGGCGGGCGCTATGACAGGAGGAGACGCGACGCTGATCATTATCCTTGCAGCGCTGTCTAGGAGGTGAGCACGAATTCTAAACTATACTGAGGGGACAAACGGTGTGTGCTCTGAAATATTGGGCCCCATGTTCCCCTATCTGGAAGACACCTATCCTACCGGTGCAAGAGATTTGGAGGGCTTGGCCCCCCCCTCCTTGCTGTTGCCTCTGTGGGTGCTGTGGACCCCCCTCCACCTGGTGCATAGAGCTCCAATATAGACTGGGTACTGCTGCATTTACTACTATAAGCACCTCACTCATTTAGTGCTGCCTCATAAAATCATATGAAAAATTTTTACCAGCTCTGCCATCTCTGTGATTGGAACTTGACAGTATTTCATGTTATAACCTTGGTCACTTCGCTGCCTCTCACTCCTGTCAGCTATGCAGCACTCCAAGGGATAAGGAACTGATGATAGACTGAAAAAATACACCAGAGATGACCCTTTGGAAGGTGTGTGAACCCTTAGGAATAATCCCTCGCAGGCTCAAAGCAAAGGCCGCCCTTCTGATAGTAATGAGGAGGGTTAACAAGGAGAACTAACCCTCAAACAGGCATCTGAACAATTAATGCAGGCTATCTCCTTAACCAGATCTTCTCTTACTGAAAAAATAGAAGATGTGCACACTGAGGTGGGCAGTCTAAGGCCGGATATGCAAACCATGGGAGGACGTATCACAGATGTGGAATCAAGAGTGTCATAAATGGGACACACCATCCCGCCCATGGAGGCTAAGTTGACAAAGGTGGCTGGCTCCATAAATGCCTGGAAACAAAAAGCAGATGACTTGGAGAATAGACTGCGTCGGAATAATATCCGAATTATTGGTCTGCCGGAATGCTCAGAGGGCCAGTGACCTGAGGAATTTTTAGAGAACTGGCTTAAGACCTCTCTGGGAGGTGAATTCTCCTCAACTTTGTCTGTGGAGAGGGCCCACAGGGTTCCCACAAGACTTCTCCCTCCTGGAGCTCTGCCGAGACCTTTTTTGGCACGTCTTCTCAACTGCAAGGATAGAGACGCTATTCTACATCTGGCACGGCAGAAGAGCCCTATTAAATTTTACAACGCCATAATCTCGATCTTTCCAGACTTCTCCATGGAGCTTCAAAAGCAGTGGGCACGGTTCATGGAAATAAAGAAACAACCCAGAGACCGTAATGTTATATACTCCATGATTTATCCAGCTCGACTGCGGAATTTTCATGAGGGTTCTTCTATATTTTTCACTGATCCGGAGGAAACGGCTGAGTGGCTGCGGACCCACGGGGTGTCCAATGCAAAAAAAATCCTAATGCATTATACAGTAATTGTATAATGGAGCTCTCTGTGTGGGTGTCCAACCTAACAACAATACCGAAAGCTGAACCTAGTGAGGGTAACCCCGTTTTCACTTAATAGGAGCACAGGACTTCACTCCTATATTGTTTGGTTTTTGTTCTGTTTTTTCTTTCATGTTTGTTTTATTTGTTCTGTAGGTAGAAATCGCCGCCAACAGTTCTGTCGCCCTCTGTGTGTTATCCCTAGACTGTGCCCGGACACTAATATTTACCATATAGAAAAAGTCAACCACCAGCACTCAGATAAAGGATGCACGCTCAAAAGTCCAAGGATCCAATCGGACCCATAGTCACAGAGAGAAAGGAAGGAGCAGCATCCATACCAGGTGAATAGTGTCCAAAAACGGTCTTTATTCTGCCATCAGAGAAATACAACGTTTCGGCCGGGTTGGCCTTTGTCAAGTATACAAAATATCAAAAGTGGCCATCTTAAATAGTGTGGAACCTATGCAGGAACTAATCACCAACAAGGGGCGGCCTTTATTAAATCCTCTTAAAATCACATACGGTAATATGTGCTCACATTACACATACAGTTAGGGCCAGAAATATTTGGACAGTGACACAATTTTCGCGAGTTGGGCTCTGCATGCCACCAAATTGGATTTGAAATGAAACCTCTACAACAGAATTCAAGTGCAGATTGTAACGTTTAATTTGAAGGGTTGAACAAAAATATCTGATAGAAAATGTAGGAATTGTACACATTTCTTTACAAACACTCCACATTTTAGGAGGTCAAAAGTAATTGGACAAATAAACATAACCCAAACAAAATATTTTTATTTTCAATATTTTGTTGCAAATCCTTTGGAGGCAATCACTGCCTTAAGTCTGGAACCCATGGACATCACCAAACGCTGGGTTTCCTCCTTCTTAATGCTTTGCCAGGCGTTTACAGCCGCAGCCTTCAGGTCTTGCTTGTTTGTGGGTCTTTCCGTCTTAAGTCTGGATTTGAGCAGTGAAATGCATGCTCAATTGGGTTTAGATCTGGAGATTGACTTGGCCATTGCAGAATGTTCCACTTTTTGGCACTCATGAACTCCTGGGTAGCTTTGGCTGTATGCTTGGGGTCATTGTCCATCTGTACTATGAAGCGCCGTCCAATCAACTTTGCAGCATTTGGCTGAATCTGGGCTGAAAGTATATCCCGGTACACTTCAGAATTCATCCGGCTACTCTTGTCTGCTCTTATGTCATCAATAAACACAAGTGACCCAGTGCCATTGAAAGCCATGCATGCCCATGCCATCACGTTGCCTCCACCATGTTTTACAGAGGATGTGGTGTCCCTTGGATCATGTGCTGTTCCCTTTCTTCTCCAAACTTTTTTCTTCCCATCATTCTGGTACAGGTTGATCTTTGTCTCATCTGTCCATAGAATACTTTTCCAGAACTGAGCTGGCTTCTTGAGGTGTTTTTCTGCAAATTTAACTCTGGCCTGTCTATTTTTGGTATTGATGAATGGTTTGCATCTAGTTGTGAACCCTTTGTATTTACTGTCATGGAGTCTTCTCTTTACTGTTGACTTAGAGACAGATACACCTACTTCACTGAGAGTGTTCTGGACTTAAGTTGAAGTTGTGAACGGGTTCTTCTTCACCAAATTAAGTATGCGGCGATCATCCACCACTGTTGTCATCCGTGGACGCCCAGGCCTTTTTGAGTTCCCAAGCTCACCAGTCAATTCCTTTTTTCTCAGAATGTACCCAACTGTTGATTTTGCTACTCCAAGCATGTCTGCTATCTCTCTGATGGATTTTTTCTTTTTTTTCAGCCTCAGGATGTTCTGCTTCACCTCAATTGAGAGTTCCTTTGACCGCATGTTGTCTGCTCACAGCAACAGCTTCCAAATGCAAAACCACACACCTGGAATCCACCCCTGACCTTTTAACTACTTCATTGATTACAGGTTAACGAGGGAGATGCCTTCAGAGTTAATTGCAGCCCTTAGAGTCCATTGTCCAATTACTTTTGGTCCCTTGAAAAAGAGGACACTATGCATTACAGAGCTATGATTCCTAAACCCTTTCTCCGATTTGGATGTGGAAACTATCATATTGCATCTGGGAGTGTGCACTTTCAGCCCATATTATATATATAATTGTATTTCTGAACATGTTTTTGTAAACAGCTAAAATAACAAAACTTGTGTCACTGTCCAAATATTTCTGGCCCTAACTAACATAGAAAAATCAATCAATTAGCAGCCAATCACCATAATATTGCACAAATAATAGCAGCAATAAATAAGAAAAACACACTGGAAACATAACATCTGATCGCTGTCCCAATCATAGCTCTAGCTGTTCTGTTGCCATAGCGATGATTCCACCAATCCCCAGATTTTGTTCATGTCCACATATCAGTTATCCAATCACCATCCGCTGAACAATAAAGGCGCATAAGCTAGTCATAACTAATCGCCACCTACCCATGTGGATATGTCCATCCGCCTTAGAACGCCGGCGCCTGTGCATAGCGCACACCAAAGCAGCGGTCATGTGACCATCACCTGGTGTGACACACAGCGCCTGCGCCAAGCGTCACAGGCCGAACGTCATCGCCAGAGACCCAAGGCAGAGAGCGCAGTCACATGACCGGCAAGGAGGTGCTATGACGCATAAACGTCAACACCCCCAGCACGCCCACATGCCGCACCACGCCTGCGCTCATAGAGATGACACGAACCTAGCCAAATCCATGGCAACCACCCTCCACACACATAGGGCATATTGAGCAAGGTGATTTGGCAGACAAGGATCAAAGGGAGGAAAGGACGTATATACAGGAGAATATGGAAAAAGGGAAGGGAGAAAAATCCCAGTATCCTCCATATGTCCCTTGGATGTCAAATCCCGAGTGCACTATAAAAACAAAAAAGAAAAATTTAAACATGCAGCAGCACAAAATTAAAAATACACAGAGGTGGACGCATCCATGAGGTACATCAGGGGATCAAAAGACATATAGCCACATATATATCAATTGAATATAACTAATCAGGTCATAGCATACAAATCAAGACATACATATTTGTAAATTGTAATCTACATTCAACCCTCTAGGTTGTAGCGTCTCTAATACCGAGATCCACCTCAACTCTTTTTGTTTAAGTTTAAGTGTCCTATCACCCCCTCTCCTCAAGGCAGGGACCCCATCTATGACCCTAAAACGTAAATGGTTGATAGAGTGTCTACATTCACTGAAGTGTTTGGGTATTGGTAATTCATGTAAATTTGTTCTTATTGTGTTCTTATGTTTACTTATTTGTGCTTTTACTTCCATCGTTGTTTCACCAACGTACATAAGTCCACATGGACATACTATTAAATAGATGACAAATTTCGAAGAGCATGTATAGAGGTCTCTGATCATGAATTTTTTACCAGTTCGAGGATGGTGAAAACTGTCACCCTTAAGCATGCTGCCACAACAAGCACAGTTCAGACAGGGAAAATTGCCCATCCGAGGAGGACACAGTGTCCTCTGGACGGCAACCCTGTCTGTCCCAACATCTGACTTCACCAATCGGACCTCATGGATGCGTCCACCTCTGTGTATTTTTAATTTTGTGCTGCTGCATGTTTTAATTTTTTCTTTTTTGTTTTTATAGTGCACTCGGGATTTGACATCCAAGGGACATATGGAGGATACTGGGATTTTTCTCCCTTCCCTTTTTCCATATTCTCCTGTATATACGTCCTTTCCTCCCTTTGATCCTTGTCTGCCAAATCACCTTGCTCAATATGCCCTATGTGTGTGGAGGGTGGTTGCCATGGATTTGGCTAGGTTCGTGTCATCTCTATGAGCGCAGGCGTGGTGCACTAATATTTACCATGTCTTGAGTGAGTATGGGATCTGAAATAATATGTATGACCTGGAATGTGCGTGGTATCAAATCTCCTCGAAAAAAGATTAAGGTATTTTCACAGATCAAGCGCCATCACCCCCATGTCGTGGCATTGGTAGAGACACATTTGACCAGAGACACGGCCCAATGTGTACAGAAACCATGGGTACAATGGTTCATTCACACGTTTCACACTAGCTGTTCAAGAGGGGTTTCACTGCTAATTCATAAAGACGTTGGATGGGAGGTTAGGGAAGCTAGAAGGGATTCTGAAGATCGTTTCGTCTTTGTACATGCATTAACACTCATGAATACGTCATACTGTGTGTTTACAACCCTTCTCCAGCTAATATATCAGTTCTTCGGATGGCAATGAGCTTTTTAATCTAGTTATGGATAACCGCCTTGATAGATTGAGACTGGGTGATGAGATAGTTGGAGAGCCTCCCTCTCAGGCTCCATCCCAATTGGATTTATTTATGGAGGGAAGTAGATGGTTGGATTTGTGGAGAATGCGTCACCCCGAGGTAAAAGGATATATCTGCCACTCATCTACCAGACGTTCTCTCTCTCGCTTAGACTACATATTTGGATCCGAGGGGTTGGCAATGTGGGTGGATGGTATTGAACGTGGTAATAGGGGAATATCTGACCACAGCCCATTTATCCTTAAGCTTAAATACAGACAATCAAACAATGGCATAGTCTGTAAGTTGAATCCATTCTGGCTTAAATTAATAGACTCCAATGATAGAACTGTTGACCAGTTGAATTGCTTCATTTCGTCCCACCCGGAGCCCCAGAACACTAACTTATTTTGGGATGCCCTTAAGGCGTATCAAGGGGATGTTTATCTTCTATAATCTCTTATATAAAAAGGGTGACCTCAAGGGAGGATGACGAGGTGGAGCAGCGACTAAAGGCCCCGTCACACATAGCGACGCTGCAGCGATACCGACAACGATCCGGATCGCTGCAGCGTCGCTGTTTGGTCGCTGGAGAGCTGTCACACAGACAGCTCTCCAGCGACCAACGATCCCGAGGTCCCCGGTAACCAGGGTAAACATCGGGTAACTAAGCGCAGGGCCGCGCTTAGTAACCCGATGTTTACCCTGGTTACCATCGTTAAAGTAAAAAAAAAACAAACGCTACATACTTACCTACCGCTGTCTGTCCCCGGCGCTCTGCTTCTCTGGTCTGTCTGTGAGCACAGCGGCCGGAAAGCAGAGCGGTGACGTCACCGCTCTGCTTTCCGGCTGCCCGGCGCTCACAGCCAGACCAGAGAAGCAGAGCGCCGGGGACAGACAGCGGTAGGTAAGTATGTAGCGTTTGTTTTTTTTTTACTTTAACGATGGTAACCAGGGTAAACATCGGGTTACTAAGCGCGGCCCTGCGCTTAGTTACCCGATGTTTACCCTGGTTACCAGCGAAGACATCGCTGAATCGGCGTCACACACGCCGATTCAGCGATGTCAGCGGGACCTCAACAATCAAAAAATGGCCCAGGCCATTCCGACACGACCAGCGATCTCACTGCAGGGGCCTGATCGCTGGTACGTGTCACACATAGCGAGATCGCTACTGAGATCGCTGTTGCGTCACAAAACTTGTGACTCAGCAGCGATCTCGCTAGCGATCTCGCTATGTGTGACGGGGCCTTAAAAGATTCGGAGTCTGCATATATCTGATCCAACTAACGGTAATGGAATTAAGTTGCTAACTTCCCAGAGGTTATATGTTCAGCATACAGACACTAAATCTAAACATAAACTATTTTTTACTCGTCAATCCTATTTTGAATTGGGAAACCAAGCTAGTAAATTTCTGGCCTTCTTGGTGCGTCAACACAATGTATCCAATACTATATTACAGATCCAAACACCAGGCGGATCATTGGTGTTCTCAACCGAGGAAATACTTCACTATTTCCATGATTATTATAAGTCACTATATACGTCTAAGTATGACTTTGATATTTTGGAAAACCTGGATAATATATCAGATGTAACATTTCCCATACTGAGCTCAGCTCAGCGAGCCTTTATGGATGCGGAGTTTACCTTGGAGGAGGTTGAATATGCTATGATGGATATAGCCTCTGGGAAAGCTCTTGGTCCAGATGGGTTTCCAATTGAATTTTATAGGAAATATCGTGACACGCTGGCACCACTCTTGTTGAAAGTGTTTCGGGGGATGTGGGAGGAAGGTTCTATGCCTGACACCTTTTACAAGGCGAACATTATTATACTCAAAAAGGAGGGGAAAAAGCCTTTGGAATGTGGATCTTACCGCTCTATATCGTTGGTAAATGTAGATTATAAAATTTTTACCAAAATCCTAGTCACTAGACTGAACTCGATTATACTAGACCTTATACATCCGGACCAAACGGGTTTCATGCCGGGCAAAAATACTTCTATTAACATAAGACGAGTCCAGTCGGTAGTTCAATATTATTATTATTATTATTATTATTATACATTTTTATAGCGCCATTTATTCCATGGCGCTTTACATGTGAATACGGGGCAAATATAGACAAATACATTAAACATGAGCAGATAACAAGGCACACGAGTACATAAGGAGGGAGGACCCTGCCCGCGAGGGCTCACAGTCTGCAGGGGGTGGGTGAGGATACACTAGGAGAGGGAAGAGCTGGCTGTGCGGCTGTTCAGTAGGTTGAGGATCACTGCAGGCTGTAGGCTTGTCGGAAGAGATGAGTCTTCAGGTTCTTTTTGAAGGTTTCTATGGTAGGCGCAAGTCTGATGTGTTGGGGTAGAGAGTTCCAGAGTATGGGGGAAGCACGGGAGAAGTCTTGGATGCGGTTATGGGAAGAAGAGATGAGAGGGGAGTAGAGAAGGAGGTCTTGGGAGGACCGGAGGTCGCATGTAGGTAGGTACCGGGAGACCATGTCACAGATGTATGGAGGAGACAGGTTGTGGATGGCTTTGTATGTCAGTGTGAGGGTTTTGAACTGGAGTCTCTGGGCGATAGGAAGCCAGTGAAGGGCTTGACACAGGGGAGAGGCTGGGGAATAGCGGGGGGACAGGTGGATTAGTCGGGCAGCAGAGTGTAGGATGGATTGGAGTGGTGCCAGAGTGCTAGAGGGGAGTCCAGAGAGTAGGAGGTTGCAGTAGTCGAGGCGGGAGATGATAAGGGCATGCACTAGCGTTTTTGCAGTGTTGCGGTCAAGGAAAGCACGGATCCGGGAAATATTTTTGAGTTTGAGACGACAGGAGGAGGCAAGGGCTTGGATATGATATGTGGCTTGAAAGAGAGGGCAGAGTCGAGGATCACCCCGAGGCACCGGGCGTGTGGGACTGGGGATAGTGAGCAGCCATTGACATTGATGGATAGGTCTGGTGGAGGGGTAGAGTGAGATGGGGGAAAGATGATGAATTCTGTTTTGTCCATGTTCAGTTGTAGAAAGCGAGCAGAAAAGAAGGCTGAAATGGCAGACAGACAGTGCGGGATTTTGGTAAGCAAGGAGGAGAGGTCAGGTCCGGAGAGGTAGATCTGCGTGTCGTCAGCGTAGAGATGGTACTGCATACCGTGGGATTCTATGAGCTGTCCCAGGCCGAAAGTGTAGATGGAGAAGAGTAGGGGTCCTAGAACAGAGCCTTGAGGAACACCGACTGACAAGGGGCGAAGTGAGGAGGTGGTGTGGGGGAGGGAGACACTGAATGTTCGGTCTGTCAGATATGACGAGATCCAGGAAAGGGCCAAGTCTGTGATGCCAAGGGATGAGAGGATTTGTAGCAAAAGGGAGTGGTCTACAGTGTCAAAGGCAGAAGACAAGTCCAGGAGAAGGAGGACAGAGTAGTGTCGCTTGCTCCTGGCAGTTAGTAGGTCATTGGTGACTTTAGTTAGGGCAGTTTCAGTTGAGTGATGGGAACGGAAGCCTGATTGTAACCGATCAAAGAGGGAGCAGGAGGAGAAGTGGGAGGACAGTTCAAGATGGACGTGTTGCTCCAGCAATTTGGAGGCATAAGGGAGAAGAGATATCGGGCGATAGCTAGACACAGAGGATGGGTCGAGGGAGGGCTTTTTGAGGATGGGTGTGATCTTGGCATGCTTGAAGGATGAGGGAAAGACACCTGTTGTGAGTGAGAGGTTGAAGAGGTGCGTTAGGGTTGGGATGAAGACCGTGGAAAGGTTAGGGATGAGGTGGGATGGGAGCGGGTCAAGCGTGCAGGTGGTGAGGTGTGATCTTGACAGGAGGGTGGAGAGCTGATCTTCTGTCATGGTGGAGAAGCTGGTTTTGGAGGAGCAGGGTTGAGCAGCTAAGAGGGGCAGTGGGCGCTGTGGGCCAAAGCTTTCTCTGATCGTATCGATCTTCTGTTTAAAGAAAGAGGCGAAGTCATCAGCAGAAATGAGGGGGGAAGGAGGAGGTGCGGGGGGACGGAGTAGAGAATTGAAAGTGTTGAAAAGCTGTTTAGGGTTGTGGGACAGGGAGGATATGAGGGATGAGAAGTAAGTTTGTTTTGCGGCAGTGAGCGCAGACTTGAAGCTGGCGAGGGACTGCTTGTATGCAGTGAAGTGGTCGGCAGAGTGGGATCGCTTCCATCTCCGCTCAGCAATCCTGGAAGCCCGTCTCAATTCTTTGGTCAGGCTGGTCAGCCAGGGCTGCCTGTTAATTGTACGAGTTTTACTATGCATGAGTGGGGCGGCCGAATCGAGTGTTGTTGTTATTGTGGTGTTATAAAAAGTGGCAGCAGCATCTGTGTCATGAAGGGAAGCTATGTCTGTGAGAGGGAGAAGGGACTCAGAGAGTGATTGTAAGTTGAGATGTTTGAGATTTCGGCGAGGGTGAGTGAGTTTGTGGAGTGGGGGTTGCACACTAGGAGAGGAGAGGGACGAGAATGTCAGTAGGTTGTGGTCAGACAGGGGGAGGGGTGTGTTAGTGAGGTTAGTAAGGGAGCAGAGGCGGGTGAAGATGAGGTCCAGCGTGTGGCCATCTTTGTGAGTGGCCTCAGAGGACCATTGAGTGAGGCCAAAGGAGGCAGTCAGTGATAAAAGTTTAGAGGTAGCTGAGGTGAAAGTGTCAATGGGGACATTGAAGTCACCCATGATGATAGTGGGGATGTCAACAGAGAGGAAATGAAGTAGCCAGGTGGTGAAGTGGTCGAGAAAGGTGGAGATGGCTAGTTCTGGGGGGCGGTAGATGACAGCCAGCTGGAGGTTGGAGGGGGTATAGATGCGGACAGAGTGCACCTCAAACGAGGGAAGAGTAGCGGAGGGTGGTAGCGGGATTGGAGTAAAGGAGCAGGTGTCGGACAGGAGCAAGCCAACTCCTCCACCGCGTTTGTTGCTGGGGCGAGGGGTGTGAGAGAGGTGGAATCCGCCATAGGAGAGCGCAGCTGGAGAGGCCGAGTCAGAGGGGGTGAGCCAGGTTTCAGTGAGGCCGAGGAAGGAGAGTTTGTTGGTGATGAAGAGGTCATGGATAAATGGCAGTTTGTTGCAGATGGAGCGTGCGTTCCATAGTGCTCCAAGTAGGGGGAGCGGGGGAGTGGGGGCTGGATGAATGGGTATGAGGTTGTCGTGGTTGGGAAAACGTGCGGAGGATCGTGGCAGGGGGTTAGAAACGAGTGTGGGGATGAATTGGGGAGGGCCGGGATTTGGGGATATGTCACCAGCAATGAGGAGTAACAGACAGATCATTAGAAGGTGGGAGCAGGATAGGACATGATGTGGCCGTGTGTGTCTGGAGAAAAAGGATTGAATGTGGAGGAACAGTTCTGAGGGGAAGGTGAGATGGCTGGGGAGTATGGAGGAAGAAATGACTAGTTCCTTACTAGGTGGAGTGATTGCAGGAGATTGTAAGAAGGAAAGTAGTATGGGGGTGAAAGGTTAGCTCGTTGGTATCAGACAACTCCTGGGCATTGGCATCGCTGGATGCGGCCAAGGCCTTTGACTCCCTCGAGTGGCCCTTTCTATCAGCATGTTTGCAAAAATATGGTTTTGGAGATAAATTCTTAAAGTGGGTGGGTCTATAATATATGAAGCTAGAGCACGTCTAATTGTAAATGGCTCCATTTCTAAACCCTTGTCACTATATAGAGGAACCCGCCAGGGGTGTCCCTTCACCCCGGCCCTTTTCGCTCTTGCGATCGAGGCACTGGCAATACGCGTAAGGTCCTCTCCTGATATTAAAGGTATAGACATAGCTGGTCGTGTGGACACCATTGGTCTATATGCTGGCGACATGGTGATATTTATAGATAAGGCGGAGGAAACAAATTTCCGTAGGTAATCGCTACTATAGACAAATTTAGTAGATATTCAGGCCTGTATATAAATTGGGACACGTCCGCGTTGATGCCCCTCTCCCATACTCCAATGCCCCGCCTTGGGACCCTTTTCTCCTTCCCTATTGTACCCAGCTTTAAATATCTAGGCATGTATATCTCTCAGTATAATAGATTTGACTTGCAACTTAATATATTCCCATTGATAGAATTGGTCAAATCTAAATTTGCAGCTTGGGATAAACTCCCACTATCTGTAGCCGGTCGTATCAATTTAATTAAAATGATGCTGCTTCCCAAGCTCAGCTATTGTCTTCAGCACAGTGCTGTGCTAATCCCTAAATCTTTTTTTGCAAATTTGAATTCTCAAATCACAACTTTCATTTGCGGGGAGATCTAAGCCCAAACTCAAGTTATCCACACTACAGAGACCAAAGCAGGGGGGTGGAGCGGCGTTGCCAGATTTTTATCTCTATTACTTGGCTGGTCAGGCTAGAGCTCTCAATAAATGGATGCACAATAATTCTCTTCCCAACTCTGAAAGCCACCTACTTCACTCGGCCCAAATTGATTGTCCACTAAACTTTCTGGAACTGGAGAAAATTAAATGTCCCCCGTTTGCTACCCTTACTTCGTCTGGCACGATCAGTTTGAAGGCAAATTAAAAAACTATTGGATTCATAGATATTATAGCAGAGATGCCCCTGTGGAACAATGGCTATTTTTCAACATTATTGAATCACCCGTCCACTGACTTTTGGATCATGAATGGTGTCTCCTCAATAGGTGAACTGTATGGCGGGGGGACCTTTGTGTCTTTTGAGCAATTGCAAGCCAAACATGGTGTACCGAGATCCCAATTTTTTCGATATCTACAATTAAGGTCAGCCGTTCAATTGTATACAGGCGCAGGTCGAGATATATCCTCTCTACCTTTGATAGGAATTCTCAACTCGCAGGGTCCTCAAGGCCTTATCTCCTCTCTATATACTTACAGGTCCTTCTCAAAAAATTAGCATATAGTGTTAAATTTCATTATTTACCATAATGTAATGATTACAATTAAACTTTCATATATTATAGATTCATTATCCACCAACTGAAATTTGTCAGGTCTTTTATTGTTTTAATACTGATGATTTTGGCATACAACTCCTGATAACCCAAAAAACCTGTCTCAATAAATTAGCATATCAAGAAAAGGTTCTCTAAACGACCTATTACCCTAATCTTCTGAATCAACTAATTAACTCTAAACACATGCAAAAGATACCTGAGGCTTTTATAAACTCCCTGCCTGGTTCATTACTCAAAACCCCCATCATGGGTAAGACTAGCGACCTGACAGATGTCAAGAAGCCCATCATTGACACCCTCAAGCAAGAGGGTAAGACCCAGAAAGAAATTTCTCAACAAATAGGCTGTTCCCAGAGTGCTGTATCAAGGCACCCCAATGGTAAGTCTGTTGGAAGGAAACAATGTGGCAGAAAACGCTGTACAACGAGAAGAGGAGACCGGACCCTGAGGAAGATTGTGGAGAAGGACCGATTCCAGACCTTGGGGAACCTGAGGAAGCAGTGGACTGAGTCTGGTGTGGAAACATCCAGAGCCACCGTGCACAGGCGTGTGCAGGAAATGGGCTACAGGTGCCGAAATGGGCTACAGAGAAGCAGCACTGGACTGTTGCTAAGTGGTCCCAAGTACTTTTTTCTGATGAAAGCAAATTTTGCATATCATTCGGAAATCAAGGTGCCAGAGTCTGGAGGAAGACTGGGGAGAAGGAAATGCCAAAATGCCTGAAGTCCAGTGTCAAGTACCCACAGTCAGTGATGGTGTGGGGTGCCATGTCAGCTGCTGGTGTTGGTCCACTGTGTTTCATCAAGGGCAGGGTCAATGCAGCTAGCTATCAGGAGATTTTGGAGCACTTCATGCTTCCATCGGCTGAAATGCTTTATGGAGATGAAGATTTCATTTTTCAGCACGACCTGGCACCTGCTCACAGTGCCAAAACCACTGGTAAATGGTTTACTGACCATGGTATTACTGTGCTCAATTGGCCTGCCAACTCTCCTGACCTGAACCCCATAGAGAATCTGTGGGATATTGTGAAGAGAAAGTTGAGAGACGCAAGACCCAACACTCTGGATGAGCTTAAGGCCGCTATTGAAGCATCCTGGGCCTCCATAACATCTCAGCAGTGTCACAGGCTGATTGCCTCCATGCCACGCCGCATTGAAGCAGTCATTTCTGCCAAAGGATTCCCGACCAAGTATTGAGTGCATAACTGAACATTATTATTTGTTGGTTTTTTTGTTTGTTATTAAAAAACACTTTTATTTGATTGGATGGGTGAAATATGCTAATTTATTGAGACAGGTTTTTTGGGTTATCAGGAGTTGTATGCCAAAATCATCAGTATTAAAACAATAAAAGACGTGACAAATTTCAGTTGGTGGATAATGAATCTATAATATATGAAAGTTTAATTGTAATCATTACATTATGGTAAATAATTAAATTTAACACTATATGCTAATTTTTTGAGAAGGACCTGTATATGCTATCTTCGGGAGCTACATCTACTGTCAACTCTATTAAGGGGAAGTGAGGGGGACTTCTTTCCAATGTACAGGAAGAGGAATGGGAAGATATTCTTGAATCTCCAATTAAAGTATCCCCATCAGTTAATAATAGGATGACATAGCTATATATAATGCACCAATCGTACTTAACTCCGATACGGCTCTTTAAAATGGGTCGATTCCAAACATCAGAGTGTCTGCGCTGTCACTCATCGGATGCAGACTTTATTCATATGATATGGAGATGTCCTGTCATTCTTCATTAATGGAAGGAAGTGACATCACTACTAAGTGAATCACAAAGAAGCTGCAACAGCACTCACCAATCCTGGAGTTAGACAGTCCTTTATTCAAGCATGTGAGAAAACATCTTTATGGCTCGGGGGTGTGCAATAATAACAGGAGTGTGCAGGGGTCGACGATGGCCGTTTCGCGATGTGAGTAGCGCTTGATATTGATATCTTGTTGCGAGAGACGCTTTTTATGGCACGGAAGGTATTGGCACTGCGGTGGATGGGGAGCTCATGTCCCTCTCTGAGAACTTGGATTGATCTAATAAATTTGATCATTCCATATGAACGTACGCTGTATCAAAACAGAGGGGGTCCGGGAAAATTTGAAAAAATCTGGGGTAGATGGAATTCTTCCCATCTCACTCTGTAGATATGTCATGATTGGCTTTGGTGCTGGTTGGGGATATCGCATGTGGGACAGACACGAGGTAATGCAGCAAATTAGTAGTTAGAGTAGCTATAGTTATAATTCAAGATCTATGGTTTTATGCGTTTTTCTTTTTATTTACATAACACATATGTTACAAATGATCTAACATACTTACTTTATAGTTACAAGATAACGTGTTATAAATAAAAAAGCATTTTATTGTATGTCTAACAATGCATAATTTACTGTATAAACTCGAGTATAAGCCGATCCGAGTATAAGCCGACCCCCCCTAATTTTGCCACAAAAAACTGGGAAAACTTAACCCCTTCCCGACCTTTGACGCCACGTAGGCGTCATGAAAGTCGGTGCCAATCCGACCCATGACGCCTATGTGGCGTCATGGAAAGATCGCGTCCCTGCAGATCGGGTGAAAGGGTTAACTCCCATTTCACCCGATCTGCAGGGACAGGGGGAGTGGTAGTTTAGCCCAGGGGGGGTGGCTTCACCCCCCCGTGGCTACGATCGCTCTGATTGGCTGTTGAAAGTGAAACTGCCAATCAGAGCGATTTGTAATATTTCACCTATTATAACGGGTGAAATATTACAATCCAGCCATGGCCGATGCTGCAATATCATCGGCCATGGCTGGAAACACTAATGTGCCCCCACGCCACCCCACCGATCGCCCCCCCAGCCCCCCGATCTGTCGGGTACACTGCTCCGGCTCCCCTCCGTCCTGTGCGCCGCTCCCCCCGTGCTCTTGTCCGCTCCCCCCGTGCTCCAATCACCCCCCCGTGCTCCAACCACCCCCCCTGCACTCCGATCCACCCCCCCTGCAGTCCGATCCACCCCCCCTGCAGTCCGATCCACCCCCCGATGCTCCAATGCACCCCCACCGTGCTCCGTTCCACCCCTCCCGTGCTCCCCCCCACCCCATCATACTTACCGATCCTGCCGGGGTCCGTCCGTCTTCTCCCTGGGCGCCGCCATCTTCCAAAATGGCGGGCGCATGCGCAGTGCGCCCGCCGAATCTGCCGGCCGTCAGATTCGTTCCAAAGTGCATTTTGATCACTGAGATATAACCTATCACAGTGATCAAAATAAAAAAAATAATAAATGACCCCCCCCCCCCACTTTGTCACCCCCATAGGTAGGGACAATAAAAAACTAAAGAATTTTTTTTTTTTCCACTAATGTTAGAATAGGGTTAGGGATAGGGTTAGGGCTAGGGTTAGGGGTAGGGTTAGGGTTAGGGGTAGGGTTAGGGCTAGGGTTAGGGTTTTGGTATGTGCACACGTATTCTGGTCCTCTGCGGATTTTTCCGCTGCGGATTTGATAAATTCGCAGTGCTAAACCGCTGCGGATTTATGGCGGATTTACCGTGTTTTTTCTGCGCATTTCACTGCGGTTTTACAACTGCGATTTTCTATTTGAGCAGTTGTAAAACCGCTGCGGAATCCGCACAAAGAAGTGACATGCTGCGGAATGTAAACCGCTGCGTTTCCGTGCTGTTTTTCCGCAGCATGTGTACAGCGATTTTTGTTTCCCATAGGTTTACATTGAACTGTAAACTCATGGGAAACTGCTGCGGATCCGCAGCGTTTTCCGCAGCGTGTGCACATACCTTTAGAATTAGGCTATGTGCACACGGTGCGGATTTGGCTGCGGATCCGCCGCTGCGGATTCGCAGCAGTGTTCCATCAGGTTTACAGTACCATGGAAAACCAAATCCACTGTGCCTATGGTGCGGAAAATACCGCGCGGAAACGCTGCGTTGTATTTTCTGCAGCATGTCAATTCTTTGTGCGGATTCCGCAGCGTTTTACACCTGTTCCTCAATAGGAATCCGCAGGTGAAATCCGCACAAAAAACACTGGAAATCCGCGGTAAATCCACAGGTAAAACGCAGTGCCTTTTACCCGTGGATTTTTCAAAAATGATGCTGAAAAATCTCACACGAATCCGCAACGTGGGCACATAGCCTTAGGGTTAGGGTTGGAATTAGGGTTGTGGTTAGGGTTATGGCTACATTTGGGATTAGGGTTAGGGGTGTGGGGGGGTTAGTGTTGGAGGTAGAATTGAGGGGTTACCACTGTTTAGGCACATCAGGGGTCTCCAAACGCAACATGGCGCCACCATTGATTCCAGCCAATCTCGTATTCAAAAAGTCAAATGGTGCTCCCTCACTTCCAAGCCCCGACGTGTGCCCAAACAGTGGTTTACCCCCACATATGGGGTACCAGCATACTCAGGATAAACTGCGCAACAATTACTGGGGTCCAATTTCTCCTGTTACCCTTGTGAAAATAAAAAAATGCTTGCTAAAACATCATTTTTGAGGAAAGAAAAATGATTTTTTATTTTCACGGCTCTGCGTTGTAAACGTCTGTGAAGCACTTGGGGGTTCAAAGTGCTCACCACATATCTAGATAAGTTCCTTGGGGGGTCTAGTTTCTAAAATGGGGTCACGTGTGGGGGGTTTCTACTGTTTAGGCACACCAGGGGCTCTGCAAACGCAACGTGACGCCCGCAGACCATTTCATCAAAGTCTGCATTTCAAAAGTCACTACTTCCCTTCCGAGCCCCGGCATGTGCCCAAACAGTAGTTTACCCCCACATATGGGGTATCACCGTACTCAGGAGAAACTGGACAACAAATATTGGGGTCAAATTTCTCCTGTTACCCTTGGGAAAATTAAAAAATTCTGAGCTAAATAATTATTTTTGAGGAAAGAAAACGTATTTATTATTTTCACGGCTCTGCATTATAAACTTCTGGAAGCACTTGGGGGTTCAAAGTGCTCACCACACATCTAGATAAGTTCCTTTCGGGGTCTAGTTTCCAAAATGGGGTCACTTGTGGGGGGTTTCTACTGTTAACCCACATCAGGGGCTCTGCAAACGCAACGTGACGCCCACAGACCATTCCATCAAAGTCTGCATTTCAAAACGTCACTACTTCACTTCCGAGCCCCGGCATGTGCCCAAACAGTGGTTTACCCCCACATATGGGGTATCAGCGTACTCAGGAGAAACTGGACAACAACTTTTGGGGTCAAATTTCTAATGTTACCCTTTTGAAAATAAAAAATTGCAGGCTAAAAGATCATTTTTGAGAAAAGACATTTTTTAATTTTTTTATTTTCATGGCTCTGCGTTATAAACTTCTGTGAAGCACTTGGGGGTTCAAAGTCCTCACCACACATCTAGATTAGTTCCTTTGGGGGTCTAGTTTCCAAAATGGGGTCATTTCTGGGGGATCTCCAATGTTTAGGCACACAGGGGCTCTCCAAACGTGACATGGTGTCCGCTAATGATTGAGCTAATTTTCCATTTAAAAAGCCAAATGGCGTGCCTTCCCTTCCGAGCCCTGCCGTGCGCCCAAACAGTGGTTTACCCCCACATATGGGGTATCAGCGTACTCAGGACAAACTGGACAACAACATTTGGGGTCCAATTTCTCGTATTACCCTTGGCAAAATAGGAAATTCCAGGCTAAAAAATCATTTTTGAGGAAAGAAAAATTACTTTTTATTTTCATGGCTCTGCGTTATAAACTTCTGTGAAGCACCTGGGGGTTTAAAGTGCTCAATATGCATCTAGATAAGTTCCTTGGGGGGTCTAGTTTCCAAAATGGGGTCACTTGTGGGGAAGCTCCAATGTTTAGGCACACAGGGGCTCTCCAAACGCAACATGGTGTCCGCTAACAATTGGAGCTAATTTTCCATTCAAAAAGTCAAATGGCGGGGGCGTGGCTATGTAAGCTAGGAGAGAAGACGCACCTTTTGGAGGCTCCCATAATCCTGATCTGAATCCGGCCATTAATCCCCCTGAACTGCAGCTTACACAGGCTGAGACGGTGCCCTGAGAGCTCGGGAGATCGGCGACCTCTCGGGCGGCGGCGGTGGAGCGCTGGAGAGCCGGTATCTGTGGCGGCCTGGAAGAGCGGCAAAGTCCCTGAGCTGCGGCGGCCATCTTTGAGCGCTGCTCCGGCGGGCAGGACGCAGCGCCGGCGGCGGCTGGAGCCAGGTGGATCCCCTGGGAGCGCGGCAGACATCTACATACAGCGGGGACGCTGTGGAACATCGGGGAACAAGAGACAGGTGCCGGGTCTGGAGCGGCGGGCGGGCCCTGGGGGACGGCGGCCATTACCACAGCGCACTCTCCAGCAGCAAGGAGAGAGGCGATATATAGCAAGACTGCGGTGCATTCAGGAGGTGAGCTACCGACCTGAAATACTAAAGGGGGCAGAGCGGTGTGCGCCCTGAAAAATTGGGCCCTGCACCCCCCTTATCAAAAACCCCTGCTGGCACCATAACTTTGGAGGGATCGTCCCCCCTCCCTGCTGTTCTGCCTGGGGAGCTGTGGCTGCTCTGAGACCAGTGCCTGGGCAAATTCCTAAGTTGATACATTTGCAAATATCTGAGACTCTTTGCTTGGTTTGCTGCCTCTCTGGGGTGCATCCCGGTGTTTGGCCCTGTCCGGTCTGCTAGTGGAGAATAGACTGCCATAATAATAAATCCGGTCCTTTGGTGGGGATCTTCTGTCAATCACCATGCATCATTCTAAAGGAGTGGGGGCTGCTGACAAGTTGAGGAAATATGCCAGAGAAGATGCCCCAGATAATACACGTTCTCTCAGAAATAATCCCACGCAGAGTCAACGCAAAAATCGTCTTTCTGACAGCAATGAGGAGGGAGAACAAGACGAACTGACTCTTAAACAAGCATCTGAGCAGTTGATGCAGGCCATATCTCTCACCAGGTCCTCTCTCACAGAGAAAATAGAAGACGTGCATACTGAAGTGGGCCGTCTGCGACAAGATATACAAACTATGAGAGGGCGTATTTCAGAGGTTGAAACAAGGGTGTCTCAGATAGAGGACACCATTGCCCCAATGGAGGCTAAGCTATCAAAGGCCACTGGCTCTGTGAATGCCTGGAAGCAAAAGGCAGATGACCTGGAAAACAGACTGCGTCGTAATAACATTCGAATTATTGGCCTACCAGAACGCTCGGAGGGTCAGCAACCTGAGCAATTTCTAGAGGACTGGCTTAAAAACTCCCTGGGAGATGGATTCTCCTCAACATTTTCTGTGGAGAGGGCCCATAGGGTCCCAACGAGACCTCTTCCTCCTGGAGCTCCGCCCCGACCCTTTCTGGCACGTCTCCTTAACTGCAGAGACAGGGATGCAATTCTTCGCTTGGCAAGGCAGAGGGCCCCTATTAAATTCAATAACGCCACCATATCAATCTTCCCGGATTTCTCTACGGAACTTCAAAAGCAGCGAGTTCGATTTATGGAAGTCAAAAAGCAGCTCAGGGATAAAAACATCATCTACTCCATGCTTTATCCAGCTCGACTCCGTATTGTTCATGAAGGCTCCTCCTTGTTCTTCACTGACCCGGCGGAGGCGGCCGAATGGTTGCGGTCATATAAGGGGCCTAGTACCCCGGACTCTTGAGTAGCTCTTTCTGTCTGATGGCAACACAATCTGGAGCTTTCTCTGTGGGTGCTGAGTTTATCAACTATACCGGACGCTGATTCCAGTGAGGGTATCCCCTTTTCTACCTGACTGTAGGATTATACTCCTCCACTGTTCAAATGTTGTTTTGTTTGGTATTTTACACCAGTTCTGATTGTTTGTTATGTTTGTTAGTCGCCAGTGATAACCTTATGCTCTATATGATGTTCCTGATTCCCGCCCAGGCTGTGGTGTACATTATGCCTCTTCCCGAACGTAGATATGGGATCTGAGATTGTATGTATGACGTGGAACATACGGGGTATTAAGACTCCTCGAAAGAAAATGAAGGTATTTTCACAAATTAAAAGGTATCATCCACATATTGTAGCACTTGTGGAGACACATTTGACCAGAGACACAGCTAAGTGTACTCAAAAGCCGTGGGTGCAATGGTCCCTTCACGCATTTCACACCAGTTACTCCAGAGGGGTCTCCCTGTTGGTACATAGGAATGTCAGGTGGGAGGCTAGAGAGTCACGACGCGATCCCGAGGGTCGCTTTGTTTTTGTTCATGCCTTTATTAATATGCGGGAATATGTGATATTATGTGTTTATAACCCACCCCCGGCTGGCATATCGGTTCTCCGCATGGCACTGGGTTTCTCCCTAAATTATCCTAATGCTAGTGTTATCTGTATGGGAGACTTTAATTTAGTCATGGATAATCTTAAAGACAGACTGAGACTAGACGGCGAGATGTCAAGGGGGCCCCTTTCGCAATCTCCCTCTCAATTGGCATCGTTTATGAACGATAGCGGATGGTTAGACCTATGGAGAACACGTCACCCTGAGACAAAGGAATATACTTGTCATTCATCAACTAGACAGTCTCTATCCCGTATAGATTACATATTTGGATCTAGTGACCTAGCGCTATGGGTGAATAGTATCGAACAGGGTAACAGGGGGATATCAGATCACAGTCCAGTTATTCTCAAACTTAAATACGGTCAGTCAAATAATAATATACCTTGGAAATTGAATCCCTTCTGGCTGAAACTGATAGATTCTAGTGATAGAACGGTTGATCAGTTAAACTGCTTTGTCTCTACTCACCCAGACCCCTCGAATCTCAATCTGTTTTGGGACACTCTAAAGGCATACTTAAGGGGATGTCTGTCCTCTACAATTTCCTATATAAAAAGGGTGACGGCGGGGGAGGATGAAGAGATAGAGCGACGGCTGAAGGACTCGGAAGCCGCCTATGTGGCCAATCAAACTAACGGCAACAGAGTGGAGCGGCTCACTTCCCAAAGACTATATGCTCAAAATATAGACACTAAATCGAAACGTAAATTATTCTTTACCCGTCAATCTTATTTTGAATTGGGGAATCAGGCCTGTACACTCCTAGCTTTTCTAGTACGTCAGCATAACACCTCTAATACGGTACTACAGATTCGGACACTCGATGGTTCGTTGGTATCCTCCACTGAGGAAATTCTTCGAAGTTTTTGTAATTATTATAAGACACTGTACAAATCGGGTAGTGGTCTTGGGGTCCCTGAATGTGCAGACTATTTATCAGACATAACATTCCCCTCACTGAGCCCAACCCAACAAGCTTTTATGGAGGCTGAGTTTACTCTGGAGGAAGTGGAACAGGCTATAATGGACATGGCCACCGGGAAGGCCCCTGGACCTGACGGGTTTCCCGTTGAGTTCTATAAAAAATATCGGGACCACCTGGCACCACTTTTATTGAAGGTGCTTCAGAACATATGGGAGGGAGAAATTATGCCTGAAACATTTTATGATGCAAATATCATTGTACTTAAAAAGGAGGGAAAGGACCCCTTGGAGTGTGGATCATACCGCCCCATATCATTGGTGAAGGTAGATTATAAAATCTTCACTAAAATATTGGCTACTAGACTAAAAACGATCATATTAGACCTTATACACCCAGATCAAACAGGCTTTATGCCCGGGAAGAGTACCTCCATTAATATTTGGCGGGTCCAATCAGTGATTCAATATAGCTCCCTAGAATTGGATAATAACTGGGCTCTGGCATCCCTAGACACAGCTAAAGCGTTTGACTCCCTCGAGTGGCCTTTTCTTTCCGCATGTCTACAGAAATACGGTTTTGGAGATAAATTTATTAGAGGGATAGATACACTATATAGGAATCCTAGGGCACGGGTAATTGTAAATAACTCTATCTCTGATTCCTTTACCTTACATAGGGGAACCCGTCAGGGATGTCCTTTGTCCCCGGCTCTCTTTGCCCTCGCGATAGAAGCCTTGGCAATACGCATAAGGTCCTCCACGGATATCAAAGGAATAAGTATTGCGGATTGTGTGGATACCATCGGTCTATATGCTGATGATATGATCATATTTATGGATAAAACAGAAGAAACACTACCACGAGTAATAACGACTATTGATAATTTTAGTAAATTCTCTGGTCTCTATATAAATTGGGATAAGTCTGCTCTGATGCCTCTGTCTCATGTGCCGGTGCCTTGTCTCAAAAATCTCTCGTCACTACCTGTAGTCTCCAGTTTCAAATATCTAGGAATTTATATGTCTCAATATAGTCAGCTGGACCTACGACTTAATATTTATCCACTATTGGACCTGGTCAAATCTAAATTTATAACCTGGAGCAAACTCCCTCTCTCCGTTGCAGGTCGCATTAATTTAGTTAAGATGATATTGCTCCCCAAACTTAATTATTGTCTCCAACATAGTGCTGTGCCAATACCCAAATCTTTCTTTGCAAACTTAAACTCCCTGACCACGTCCTTTATATGGGGGAAGACCAGACCCAAACTCAAACTATCTACTCTACAGAGACCGAAAAAGGGGGGTGGGGCAGCCCTACCAGACTTTTATCTATACTATCTTGCCGGGCAGGCTAGGGCGATAAGCAAGTGGATGCCTAGCAACTCCCTACCTAATTCAGAAAGCCATTTAATCCATTCTGCCCGGATTGACTGTCCAATGGGTTTTTTGGAAATGGAGAAAGTCAGTGCTCCCCGTTTGCTGCCATTGCTTCGACAAGCGAGATTAATATGGAGACAAATTAAAAAAGTTATTAAATATACAGATATAATAGCCGAAATGCCACTGTGGTATAATAGTTATTTTCCAGAATTACTAAATCACCCATCTACTGAGTTCTGGATCTCATATGGTGTTCTCTCGGTGGGTAATTTATATAACCAGGAAGTTTTTGTATCCTTTGAACAATTACGGGATACCTACAATATCCCTAGATCTCAATTCTTCCGTTATTTACAGCTGAGGTCAGCCTTCCAGTCACATATGCGAAATATGGGTGCAAGTCGAGCAATTTCATCTCTACCCCTTATAGGCATTCTCAAATCACAGGGTCCTCAGGGACTCATTTCCTCTTTATACACATATCTATTATCCGTGGGAGATGGGCTCACTATTAACTCCTTAAAGAAGAAATGGGAGGGACTTCTTCCCGATACACTGGGAGAGGAGTGGGAAGATATTCTAGAATCTCCAACTAAAGTTTCTCCCTCAGTTAATAACAGGATGACCCAGCTATATATTATATATCAGACTTATTTGACCCCGACACGACTTTTTAAAATGGGTCGCCTCCATACGTCAGACTGCCTATGATGTCACACACGTGATGCGGATTTTATCCACATGATATGGAGGTGCCCGGTAATTTTTCACTATTGGAAAGAGGTCACGACATTGTTAACATCTTTATTGTTAATCCCTGTCCCACTTGAACCATTGACTTGCCTATTTGGGGTGTGGGATACAGAGACCTAGGATCACCATACTGGGATCTTCCTTTGAGAAACGCTCTTCTTAGCACGAAAGGTACTGGCGTTAAGGTGGATGGGTAGCTCCTCCCCGACTCTCGGAGCTTGGATTGACCTGGTGAACTCGGTTATCCCATATGAGAGAACACTGTACCATAATAGAGGATGCCCAGGTAAATTTGAAAAAATTTGGGGTAGATGGAACTCATCTCATCATACTCTGTAGTCTGCGCTGATTAGATATATACACGAGAGGGAGGGCATGTGGTTTTGGGACATCATTACGGAGCAAACTTAAATCCGTTTTTCTTTTGGCGACTTATTACTAATGGTTAAAGTTGTTTAAGTTGTATAGTAGGTATTTTGTAGGCACTAATAACTCAACATGCACAGTCTATTACCTCTGTGAACTTTGGATATGATAATGTTCTGTAATCATTTGTATCTGATGATATATTTAATAATGATAAATGTAACATGTGCAATGTTTGTTTACTCTGGAATTAATAAACGAATTTAAAAAAAAAAAAAAAAGTCAAATGGCGCGCCTTCCCTTCCGAGCCCTGCCGAGTGCCCAAACAGTGGTTTACCCCCACATATGAGGTATCGGCGTACTCGGGAGAAATTGCCCAACAAATTTTATGATCCATGTTATCCTACTGCCCATGTGAAAATGAAAAAAATTGAGGCGAAAATTTTTTTGTGAAAAAAAAGTACTTTTTCATTTTTACAGATCAATTTGTGAAGCACCTGAGGGTTTAAAGTGCTCACTAGGCATCTAGATAAGATCCTTGGGGGGTCTAGTTTCCAAAATGGGGTCACTTGTGGGGGAGCTCCAATGTTTAGGCGCACACGGTCTCTCCAAACGCGACATGGTGTCCGCTAACGATGGAGATAATTTTTCATTTAAAAAGTCAAATGGCGCTCCTTCCCTTCCGAGCCTTACCATGTGCCCAAACAGTGGTTTACCCCCACATGTGAGGTATTGGTGTACTCAGGAGAAATTGCCCAACAAATTTTAGGATCCATTTTATCCTGTTGCCCATGTGAAAATTAAAAAATTGAGGCTAAAAGAATTTTTTTGTGAAAAAAAAGTACTTTTTCATTTTTACGGATCAATTTGTGAAGCACCTGGGGGTTCAAAGTGCTCACTATGCATCTAGATAAGTTCCTTGGGGCGTCTAGTTTCCAAAATGGGGTCACTTGTGGGGGAGCTCCAATTTTTAGTCACACGGGGGCTCTCCAAACGTGACATGGTGTCCGCTAAAGAGTGGAGCCAATTTTTCATTCAAAAAGTCAAATGGCGCTCCTTCCCTTCCAAGCCCTGCCGTGCGCCCAAACAGTGGTTTACCCCCACATATGAGGTATCAGCGTACTCAGGACAAATTGGACAACAACTTTCGTGGTTCAGTTTCTCCTTTTACCATTGGGAAAATAAAAAAATTGTTGCTAAAAGATAATTTTTGTGACTAAAAAGTTAAATGTTAATTTGTTCCTTCCATGTTGCTTCTGCTGCTGTGAAGCACCTGAAGGGTTAATAAACTTCTTGAATGTGGTTTTGAGTACCTTGAGGGGTGCAGTTTTTAGAATGGTGTCACTTTTGGGTATTTTCAGCCATATAGACCCCTCAAACTGACTTCAAATGTGAGGTGGTCCCTAAAAAAAATGGTTTTGTAAATTTCGTTGTAAAAATGAGAAATCGCTGGTCAAATTTTAACCCTTATAACTTCCTAGCAAAAAAAAAATTTTGTTTCCAAAATTGTGCTGATGTAAAGTATACATGTGGGAAATGTTATTTATTAACTATTTTTTGTCACATAACTCTCTGGTTTAACAGAATAAAAATTCAAAATGTGAAAATTGCGAAATTTTCAAAATTTTCGCCAAATTTCCGTTTTTATCACAAATAAACGCAGAATTTATTGACCTAAATTTACCACTAACATGAAGCCCAATATGTCACGAAAAAACAATCTCAGAACCGCTAGGATCCGTTGAAGCGTTCCTGAGTTATTACCTCATAAAGGGACACTGGTCAGAATTGCAAAAAACGGCAAGGTCTTTAAGGTCAAAATAGGCTGGGTCATGAAGGGGTTAATGACTCGAGTATAAGCCCATGGTGGGAAATGCAGCAGCTACCGGTAAATGTCAAAAGTAAAAATAGATACCAATAACAGTAAAATTAATTGAGACCTCAGTAGGTTAAGTGTTTTTGAATATCCATATTGAATCAGGAGCCCCATATAATGCTCCATAAAGTTTATGATGGCCTCATAAGATGCTCCATATTAAAATATGCCCCATATAATCCTGCATAAAGGTTAATAATGGCCCCATAAGATGCTCCATAGACACATTTGCCCAATATAATGCTGCACAAATGTTGATTATGGCCCCATAAGATGCTCCATAAAGATATTTGCGCCATACAGTGCTGCACAAACGTTATGGCCCCATATAGTGCTGCACAAACGTTATGGCCCCATACAGACACTTGCCCAAAATAATGCTGCACAAACGTTATGGCCCCGTATATTGCTGCACAAACGTTATGGCCCAATATAGTGCTGCACAAACGTTATGGCCCCATATAGTGCTGCACAAACGTTATGGCCCCATACAGACACTTGCCCCATATAATGCTGCACAAACGTTATGGCCCCATATAGTGCTGCACAAACGTTATGGCCCCATAAGATGTTCCATATAGAGACTTGCCCCATCACATACTCACTTCTCCGTCGCTCAGGCCCCCGGCACTTTCAATATTCACCTGACTTCGTTCCGGCGCCGCTCCATCTTCAACATCTTCTGCACTGACGGTCAGGCAGAGGGCGCGCACTAACCATGTCACCTCGCCCTCTGACCTGAGCATCACTGCCGAAGATGGAGCGGCGGCTGGAATGAGGAGCAGGTGAATATCGCGCAGCGCTCCCCTCCCCGTTATACTCACCTGCTCCTGGCGTGGTGCAGTCCCTGCTTCCCCGGCGCCGGCAGCTTCTTCCTGTACTGGGCAGTCACCGTTACCGCTCATTACAGTAATGAATATGCGGCTCCACCCCTATTACTCATTACTGTAATGAGCGGTACCATGTGACCGCTCAGTACAGGAAGAAGCTGCCGGGGAAGCCAAGGACCTGCAGGGACCGCGCCAGGAGTAGGTGAGTATAATTAGACAGTCCCCCTCCCCTGCCGACCCCTGGGTATGACTTGAGTAAAAACCGAGAGGGGAACTTTCAGCCCCAAAAAAATGGGCTGAAAATCTCAGCTTATACTCGACTATATATGGTATATGTATTGCTTACTATGTTCAAAAATCTTGGAAGTAAATGTGTATGTAACACAGTTTATTTTGTTATTTAATAACGAATTTAAAAAAAAAAAGTATCACCCATTTTCAGAGTAGATATTAAGTTGCTAATTGCTAAGGGAACTTGTGATCCCTGCTTGGTTAGTCCCGTATATTAGGACCTAGCTGTAGTACCCGGCTTCGCCTGGATTAATAACTGCTGTTAGAAAAATAGAATGTGTTAACAAATTTATTCTGCACACAAAAACCACAAAACAAATAGATAGAAATGTAATTATTAAAAGGCAAAAACTAAGCTAATAGAAGCATTTCACAACATATATTTCAACACCAGACATATATTCCACACAGATTTAACTAAATTGGCCAAGTAATGTTCTACTACTTATTCGAGAGCCTTTTGATAAACGACATTCTTAGTTTTTCTTTCAGGTGCAAAGACGAACAGATTTTTGGCTGTTCCAACTCTTGAACAGGCCACATAAAGTTGACCATGAGAAAAGCATGGAGATTGTAAATCGATTCCAACTACTTTCAAGGACTGTCCCTGAGCCTTGTTAATGGACATAGCAAATGCCAGTCAAGCAGGAAACTGTAGGCGTGTAAAATCAAAAGGCAAATCAGATGGAATGAGAGGAATTGTTGGAATGAAAAGATCTTCTCCTGTGGCACATCCTGTCAAAATGGTTGCCTCAATTACATGTGGAAACAGGTTCTTAATCAAGAGTCTTGTTCCATTACACAGCTTTGGTGGATCCAAATTTCTCACTAGCAGAACAGGTGCTCCAGGTTTTAGAAAGAGGTTGTGAGGAGGAAGTCCTTGTGGCTCCAAGGAATTGAGGAACTCAGTTGGATAAAATAATGCTTGAGCAGGGTCTATTACTGTATCCACTGACTTGTAGGTTGTGCACACACCTGGAAGGAGATTTAGAATTTGAAGATTGACCTTGTTGATGCTGTCATTTCTGGGGGCTAGAATAGCCCTTTCACACAGCCAGCCAGAATTTTTGAAGTGGAGTTGAATGTTTGGAAAAACCTTTGCTTTCAACTCCTCAATGGAAGTCACAATGCAACAAAAGTTGCTTGGGAAGATGATCTGTCCAGTGGTTGAGTTCTTATGAGGCATTATTGTGGTAAAGATAGTCTGTAACTGTCAGTTTCTATATCCTCTCACATAGAGGTAATGTGACTGACATCAGCCTTTCCACCAACACACCCTAACTGACATGCTATTACCTCACACAAGCTTTGTTATACTGAGAATGTCATTTGTTGCCTATATTAACCAATCAGAGCTCAGATGAATTAACTGTAGCAAAATAGAAGCTGAACAGTGATTGGTTGCTATTGGCTGCCTGATAAATCCCCAGCCAACAGGAAGAACCCCTACCCCCCCCTCCCGGAAGTATATATTAGCTCACACATACACATAATAGACAGGTCATGTGACTGACAGCTGCCGTATTTCCTATATGGTACATTTGTTGCTCTTGTAGTTTGTCTGTTTATTAATCAGATTTTCATTTTTGAAGGATAATACCAGACTTGTGTGTGTTTTAGGGCAAGTTTCATGTGTCAAGTTGTGTGTGTTGAATTGCATGTGGCGACATGCATGTAGCGACTTTTGTGAGATGAGTTTTGTGTGGTGACATGCGTGTAGCAACTTTTTGTGTGTCGAGTTGCATGTGACAGGTTAGTGTAGCAAGTTGTGTGTAGCACGTTGTGTGCATCAAGTTTTGCGAATGGCGAGTTTTGGGCGTGGCGAGTTTTATGTGTGGTGCGTTTTAAGTATATGCAAGTTTTGAGTGAGGCAACTTTTGCATGTGTTGCAACTTTTGTGCATGTGTTGCAACTTTTGTGCATGTGGCAATTTTTCCGCGTGTGCAAGTTTTGCGTGTGGCGAGATTTCCATGAGGTGAGTTTTGCACGTGTGGCGAGTTTTGCGTGAGCCTAGTTTTGCATGTGGCGAATTTTGTGCGTGGCGAATTTTGTGCGTGGCGAGTTTTGAGTGGCAACTTTTGTGTTTAAACTTTTATGTTGCGAGGTTGGTGTATGTGTGTGAAATGTGTGCTGAGGGTGGTATATGTGTTCAAGCACGTGGTAGTGTGTGTTCATATCCCGGTGTGTGGTGAGTATCCCATGTCGGGGCCCCACCTTAGTAACTGTACGGTATATACTTTTTGGCGCCATCGCTCTTATTCTTTAAGTCCCCCTTGTTCACATCTGGTAGCTGTTAATTTGCCTCCAACACTTTTTCCCCATTATGCAGATAGGGGCAAAATTGTTTGGTGAATTGGAACGCGCGGGGTTAAAATTTCGCCTCACAACATAGCCTATGATGCTCTCGGGGTCCAGACGTGTGACTGTGTAAAATTTTGTGGCTGTAGCTGCGACGGTGCAGATGTCAATCACGGACTTACACACACACACAAACATACATACATGCATGCATACATACATACATACATACACAGCATTCAACTTTATATATTAGATGGTGTGAACCACTGCTCCATTCAAACAGGGGATTTGGGAACATCAATTCTCATGTCTAGTGGGACAAGCGAGCAGCACCTAACTTGTGGATAAACGACAAGTTACGGCACAACCTCATTAAATTCCAAAAGATTATTTAACCAAACAAAGGTATTTTACTCACTCTTTTGATGACAGACAGCCTGTTTACACTGCATGATTATTAGGAAAAATGTGTCCCAAGGAATAGTGTAACCTTTACGAAAAAGCTATCACCAGAAAGTGACAGATAGTTTAAATGTTTTGGGATACATGCATTTTGTAAGCTTTTGGCTGTTAATTTTTTCTTTTTCTTTTTAACTGCGCTGAGAAATAAGGCTTTAGCAACCCCCATCGTCAGAAAATCTCCTGGTAGCCGAGACCATGATCAGGGCCTTTTTTTTTTTTTTTTTTTTTTAACCCCGTCACGTGATCGCCATTATTCACCGAAAAACGGTGATCACAAAATAAAAGAAAGTCTGGTTTATAAATTCTCCTCTGATATGATCGATGTGAATACTTTTCTGCCCAATGATGACAAAAGTATTCTAGGAGTGATACCTTTATTGGCTAACCAGAAAATAATATGTTCGCAAGCTTTCAGAGCACAAAGGCTCCTTCTTCATGCAAAATTACAAATAGATTAATAAGAAAAGAGCACAACATTTAAATGATACTACAGTAGGACATTTGTTCAGGGGGATGGGAGGTGTGATAAGCCAAGAAAATTATATAACATATTAGAGAAGAGAGAAATAGGTTCCCCCGATCCCGCCCGCCATCCCCGGGCCCTCCTGCTCCGTCCCAAGGCCCTTCATGTCATCTTCCTGGAATAAAATGGAAGGTGCTTGTGCAGTGCACCTGCCAACTGGAATCTGGCAACAATAGGGAATTTTTCTTATTGGTTCCTTTTGATCACTATGATAGACCCTATCACAGTAATCAAAAAAAAAAAAAGTAAATCAAAGGCCCCTTTGTCACCCCCTTAATTAGACAAAATTTACAAAATAATTTTTTTTAATTTTTTTTCCATTCTTTGCAGTTAGGGTTTGGGGTTTGTGTTAGGGCAATGTTAGGGGTTATAATATGATAGGGTTAGAATTGGTGGGTTTACAAAAGTAAAAAAAATAAATAAATAAAATGACGATATGAAGGCTAGTGTTGAGCGCAGTGCTCGCTACTTGAGTTTGCATCAGTTGATCAGGTATGCACCAAGTATTGCAGATTCCCGCATGGTTTTTTTTTTGGGTGTCTAATAAGTGTGTAACATGCAGGGCAGGGACTCGAGCACCCGTGATTTTTAGTGCATACCTTAGCACCCGTGTCAAACTCGAGTAGTCAGCAGTAGCACTTGTGCTCAACACGAATGACGACATACTCAATATGACAACCTAATATTAGCAAATTCTGCATCGCACCTGTGAGTTCAAAAGGCTCACTATACCCCTGGATAAAATCCTTGAGTGGTGTGGTTTCCAAAATGGGGTCAGTTGTGGTGGGTTTCCACAGTTTAGGCATATCTTGGGCGCTCCAAACGCAACATGGCATCCACTCTTGATTTCAGCCAATTTTGCATTCAAAGAGTCAAATGGACCTCCTTCCCTGCCAGTGGCTTTCCCCCACATATGGGGTATTGGCATATTCAGGAGAGACTGCACAACAAATTTTGGGGTTCATTTGGTCTTTGAAGGGTTAATAAAATTCTTGAATGTGGTTATGAGCACCTTGAGGGGTGCAGTTTATAGAATGGTGTCACTTTTGGGTATTTGCTGTCATATAGATCCCTCAAAGTCACTTCAAATGTGAGGTAGTGCCTAAAAAAAATAAAAATGTATAGCAAATTTTGTTGAAAAAAAATGAGAAATCGCTGGTCAACTTTTAACCCTTCTAATTTCGTAACCAAAAAAAAATTATGTTTCCAAAATTATGTTGATGTGAAGTAGACATGTGGGAAATGTTATTTATTAACTATTTTGTGTGACATATCTCTGTGATTTAAGGGCACAAAAATTGAAAGTTTGAAAATTGCAAACATTTTCTAAGTCTTTGCCAAATTCTGCTTGTTTCACAAATAAATGCAAGTCATATCGAATACATTTTATCAGTATCATAAAGTACGGAAAAAAAAAATCACTGGTCAAAATGATAAAATTTGGCTTGGTCATTAAGATCAAAATTGGCTTGGCCACTAAGATATTAATTATTGCAAGTGTGTGCAGCGTTTCCAGCCCTGCCCCCCAGGAGTAAGAGCTATGGAGTGATGAATACGTAAGAGAGAAAAGAGTGGAAGTCTGGATACAGCACCTCTAAATCTGAGATCATTGGTAGCTACCATATGATCAGAGTCAGTATTACAATGAGCAATAACACCTCTAATAGGATGCACCAATTACAATAGGCGATGTCACAGCTGACCCTGCTTTCCATTCCTTCATTAGGACCTTAGCACACTCTCATTAGATACTTCAAATGATATGGTCAGGATCTGACCATTGTGGCTATGCACATGTGTCTTCTGAAACAATGAGAAATTAGAGACTAAAAAAGGCCATGTAATCAGTGTAGAATTTCCTGGAGAAGTCAGTATTGCTGTTCGGCACACCGAATATTGGTTGTTTCAAATGCTGTCATTTGCATGGCAGCACGAGAAATACCAGGAGCGTAAAGGATCACTACTGCCAGTCAGAGATCTGTGGTTCATCTGACAGCCAGCAGCTGTGGCTGGAGTTAAAAAAAAAAAAAAAAAAAAAAAGTTTAGCTCCGGTCACAGAGGCATCAGCTGATGTGAGTACTACTCCCATCAGCCTACTCCTGCTGCCACTAATAACTGCGAGAGCAGGCATGGCTGATGGGAGTATTCATCAGCCACCACCCGAGCTATAAATACATTTTTAAAAAATTAAGTGGGGTCTTTCTATTTTTGATAACCAGCATGGCAAAACTGACAGCATCATCTTGGCACCATCCAGGTTGAAAACCAATTATAGCAGACATGGATTACGGAGTGAAACAGCATGTTGGACAGGAGAGAGATATTGTTGTTTTTTATTTTGCTCTTTTACAGGAGACCAGGGCTTCAATGGAATGGGCGCAGAGTGAGTATAAATGTTTGTTATTTTCAAACTAATCTGTAAAACGGTGTGTATTTTTATTTCAAATAAACGACTTTATACTGGGTATATGACTATGGGGTTAGTAATGGAGAGGCGTCTAGAAGTCGCCTCTCCATTACTAACTATTGGGCTTGATGTCACAAAGGTGTCAGCCATCCCACAAATATGAACCCCACTTGCCATCGCCACAGGGCAAGTGGGAAGAGCTGTGCAAAGAGCCAGAATTAGCGCATATCTAATAGATGCGCCTTTTCTGGGGTGGCTGCGGGATGCTATTTTTAGGGTGGGATGCGCCAATATCCATAGGCCCTTACCAACATGGGAATAGCAGCCACCAGCTGTCTGCTTTAGCTTGGTTGGTTGTCAAAAATGACGGGGACCTCACAGTTTTGTTTTTTTTAATTACTTATTTAAATATTTTTTTTTTTAAAACAGCGTGGAGACCTTGTTGAGTCTGACTGCTGAGGGTTGCAGCAGCAGCTGTCAGTTTTGCCATGCTGGTTATCAAAAATAGAAAGACTCCACGTAAATTAAAAAAAAATGTATTTATAGCGCAGACGCCGGCTGGTGAATACCCTATGTCATTAGAGGCAGCAGGCATAGGCTGATGGTAGTAGTTTTTACTTCTGGTCACAGCTGCTGGCTCACGCAGTCATCTGACCGTGTGGGAACTGCAGCTCTATGACTACCGGAAAACAACGGATGTTCGGGCCACCCCCTTCATCCAAATGGGGTCCGGGATCGGATACTGTTCTGGTACCTGAACCAAACTTTTTTTTTTTTTTTACATGTTCGGCCGAACTTGCCAGACCCAAACATTAAGGGGTTCGCCCATCACTAATCCCATCAGTAGCAACTGCCATTTCTTATGTCGGTAACGGAAAAATATATTTTCACTGAATACAATGAGAATTGAGAATTTTGAGAATGAATGATTAGTCCTGGCTGAAAAATAATCAGTTTTCTCCAATAAGATATATTATAAAGTTGCTTATTTCCATGTGTATTATTGATTTATGAATAAAAACTAAAACAACGATTTAATTAAGAAATGTAATAGATGGCAAGTTAAAGAACCTCACCAGTTTCAGAGTGTCTTCCTGCCAAAGTAGTCTAAGCATGGACTGTAGGTGCAGCTCTTGCTCACTGGGGCCTGTTGTTTGAGTCGGCTTATCAATTTCTTCTGGTTCACCCTCTTCCTGCAGGAGAAGGGCAGCTCCTTTTACCATAACAAAGCTCACATACTCACTTCTCCGTCGCTCAGGCCCCCGGCACTTTCAATATTCACCTGACTTCGTTCCGGCGCCGCTCCATCTTCAACATCTTCTGCACTGACGGTCAGGCAGAGGGCGCGCACTAACCATGTCACCTCGCCCTCTGACCTGAGCATCACTGCCGAAGATGGAGCGGCGGCTGGAATGAGGAGCAGGTGAATATCGCGCAGCGCTCCCCTCCCCGTTATACTCACCTGCTCCTGGCGTGGTGCAGTCCCTGCTTCCCCGGCGCCGGCAGCTTCTTCCTGTACTGGGCAGTCACCGTTACCGCTCATTACAGTAATGAATATGCGGCTCCACCCCTATTACTCATTACTGTAATGAGCGGTACCATGTGACCGCTCAGTACAGGAAGAAGCTGCCGGGGAAGCCAAGGACCTGCAGGGACCGCGCCAGGAGTAGGTGAGTATAATTAGACAGTCCCCCTCCCCTGCCGACCCCTGGGTATGACTTGAGTAAAAACCGAGAGGGGAACTTTCAGCCCCAAAAAAATGGCCTGAAAATCTCAGCTTATACTCGACTATATATGGTATATGTATTGCTTACTATGTTCAAAAATCTTGGAAGTAAATGTGTATGTAACACAGTTTATTTTGTTATTTAATAACGAATTTAAAAAAAAAAAGTATCACCCATTTTCAGAGTAGATATTAAGTTGCTAATTGCTAAGGGAACTTGTGATCCCTGCTTGGTTAGTCCCGTATATTAGGACCTAGCTGTAGTACCCGGCTTCGCCTGGATTAATAACTGCTGTTAGAAAAATAGAATGTGTTAACAAATTTATTCTGCACACAAAAACCACAAAACAAATAGATAGAAATGTAATTATTAAAAGGCAAAAACTAAGCTAATAGAAGCATTTCACAACATATATTTCAACACCAGACATATATTCCACACAGATTTAACTAAATTGGCCAAGTAATGTTCTACTACTTATTCGAGAGCCTTTTGATAAACGACATTCTTAGTTTTTCTTTCAGGTGCAAAGACGAACAGATTTTTGGCTGTTCCAACTCTTGAACAGGCCACATAAAGTTGACCATGAGAAAAGCATGGAGATTGTAAATCGATTCCAACTACTTTCAAGGACTGTCCCTGAGCCTTGTTAATGGACATAGCAAATGCCAGTCAAGCAGGAAACTGTAGGCGTGTAAAATCAAAAGGCAAATCAGATGGAATGAGAGGAATTGTTGGAATGAAAAGATCTTCTCCTGTGGCACATCCTGTCAAAATGGTTGCCTCAATTACATGTGGAAACAGGTTCTTAATCAAGAGTCTTGTTCCATTACACAGCTTTGGTGGATCCAAATTTCTCACTAGCAGAACAGGTGCTCCAGGTTTTAGAAAGAGGTTGTGAGGAGGAAGTCCTTGTGGCTCCAAGGAATTGAGGAACTCAGTTGGATAAAATAATGCTTGAGCAGGGTCTATTACTGTATCCACTGACTTGTAGGTTGTGCACACACCTGGAAGGAGATTTAGAATTTGAAGATTGACCTTGTTGATGCTGTCATTTCTGGGGGCTAGAATAGCCCTTTCACACAGCCAGCCAGAATTTTTGAAGTGGAGTTGAATGTTTGGAAAAACCTTTGCTTTCAACTCCTCAATGGAAGTCACAATGCAACAAAAGTTGCTTGGGAAGATGATCTGTCCAGTGGTTGAGTTCTTATGAGGCATTATTGTGGTAAAGATAGTCTGTAACTGTCAGTTTCTATATCCTCTCACATAGAGGTAATGTGACTGACATCAGCCTTTCCACCAACACACCCTAACTGACATGCTATTACCTCACACAAGCTTTGTTATACTGAGAATGTCATTTGTTGCCTATATTAACCAATCAGAGCTCAGATGAATTAACTGTAGCAAAATAGAAGCTGAACAGTGATTGGTTGCTATTGGCTGCCTGATAAATCCCCAGCCAACAGGAAGAACCCCTACCCCCCCCTCCCGGAAGTATATATTAGCTCACACATACACATAATAGACAGGTCATGTGACTGACAGCTGCCGTATTTCCTATATGGTACATTTGTTGCTCTTGTAGTTTGTCTGTTTATTAATCAGATTTTCATTTTTGAAGGATAATACCAGACTTGTGGGTGTTTTAGGGCGAGCTTCATGTGTCAAGTTGTGTGTGTTGAATTGCATGTGGCGACATGCATGTAGCGACTTTTGTGAGATGAGTTTTGTGTGGTGACATGCGTGTAGCAACTTTTTGTGTGTCGAGTTGCATGTGACAGGTTAGTGTAGCAAGTTGTGTGTAGCACGTTGTGTGCATCAAGTTTTGCGAATGGCGAGTTTTGGGCGTGGCGAGTTTTATGTGTGGTGCGTTTTAAGTATATGCAAGTTTTGAGTGAGGCAACTTTTGCATGTGTTGCAACTTTTGTGCATGTGTTGCAACTTTTGTGCATGTGGCAATTTTTCCGCGTGTGCAAGTTTTGCGTGTGGCGAGATTTCCATGAGGTGAGTTTTGCACGTGTGGCGAGTTTTGCGTGAGCCTAGTTTTGCATGTGGCGAATTTTGTGCGTGGCGAATTTTGTGCGTGGCGAGTTTTGAGTGGCAACTTTTGTGTTTAAACTTTTATGTTGCGAGGTTGGTGTATGTGTGTGAAATGTGTGCTGAGGGTGGTATATGTGTTCAAGCACGTGGTAGTGTGTGTTCATATCCCGGTGTGTGGTGAGTATCCCATGTCGGGGCCCCACCTTAGTAACTGTACGGTATATACTTTTTGGCGCCATCGCTCTTATTCTTTAAGTCCCCCTTGTTCACATCTGGTAGCTGTTAATTTGCCTCCAACACTTTTTCCCCATTATGCAGATAGGGGCAAAATTGTTTGGTGAATTGGAACGCGCGGGGTTAAAATTTCGCCTCACAACATAGCCTATGATGCTCTCGGGGTCCAGACGTGTGACTGTGTAAAATTTTGTGGCTGTAGCTGCGACGGTGCAGATGTCAATCACGGACTTACACACACACACAAACATACATACATGCATGCATACATACATACATACATACACAGCATTCAACTTTATATATTAGATGGTGTGAACCACTGCTCCATTCAAACAGGGGATTTGGGAACATCAATTCTCATGTCTAGTGGGACAAGCGAGCAGCACCTAACTTGTGGATAAACGACAAGTTACGGCACAACCTCATTAAATTCCAAAAGATTATTTAACCAAACAAAGGTATTTTACTCACTCTTTTGATGACAGACAGCCTGTTTACACTGCATGATTATTAGGAAAAATGTGTCCCAAGGAATAGTGTAACCTTTACGAAAAAGCTATCACCAGAAAGTGACAGATAGTTTAAATGTTTTGGGATACATGCATTTTGTAAGCTTTTGGCTGTTAATTTTTTCTTTTTCTTTTTAACTGCGCTGAGAAATAAGGCTTTAGCAACCCCCATCGTCAGAAAATCTCCTGGTAGCCGAGACCATGATCAGGGCCTTTTTTTTTTTTTTTTTTTTTTAACCCCGTCACGTGATCGCCATTATTCACCGAAAAACGGTGATCACAAAATAAAAGAAAGTCTGGTTTATAAATTCTCCTCTGATATGATCGATGTGAATACTTTTCTGCCCAATGATGACAAAAGTATTCTAGGAGTGATACCTTTATTGGCTAACCAGAAAATAATATGTTCGCAAGCTTTCAGAGCACAAAGGCTCCTTCTTCATGCAAAATTACAAATAGATTAATAAGAAAAGAGCACAACATTTAAATGATACTACAGTAGGACATTTGTTCAGGGGGATGGGAGGTGTGATAAGCCAAGAAAATTATATAACATATTAGAGAAGAGAGAAATAGGTTCCCCCGATCCCGCCCGCCATCCCCGGGCCCTCCTGCTCCGTCCCAAGGCCCTTCATGTCATCTTCCTGGAATAAAATGGAAGGTGCTTGTGCAGTGCACCTGCCAACTGGAATCTGGCAACAATAGGGAATTTTTCTTATTGGTTCCTTTTGATCACTATGATAGACCCTATCACAGTAATCAAAAAAAAAAAAAGTAAATCAAAGGCCCCTTTGTCACCCCCTTAATTAGACAAAATTTACAAAATAATTTTTTTTAATTTTTTTTCCATTCTTTGCAGTTAGGGTTTGGGGTTTGTGTTAGGGCAATGTTAGGGGTTATAATATGATAGGGTTAGAATTGGTGGGTTTACAAAAGTAAAAAAAATAAATAAATAAAATGACGATATGAAGGCTAGTGTTGAGCGCAGTGCTCGCTACTTGAGTTTGCATCAGTTGATCAGGTATGCACCAAGTATTGCAGATTCCCGCATGGTTTTTTTTTTGGGTGTCTAATAAGTGTGTAACATGCAGGGCAGGGACTCGAGCACCCGTGATTTTTAGTGCATACCTTAGCACCCGTGTCAAACTCGAGTAGTCAGCAGTAGCACTTGTGCTCAACACGAATGACGACATACTCAATATGACAACCTAATATTAGCAAATTCTGCATCGCACCTGTGAGTTCAAAAGGCTCACTATACCCCTGGATAAAATCCTTGAGTGGTGTGGTTTCCAAAATGGGGTCAGTTGTGGTGGGTTTCCACAGTTTAGGCATATCTTGGGCGCTCCAAACGCAACATGGCATCCACTCTTGATTTCAGCCAATTTTGCATTCAAAGAGTCAAATGGACCTCCTTCCCTGCCAGTGGCTTTCCCCCACATATGGGGTATTGGCATATTCAGGAGAGACTGCACAACAAATTTTGGGGTTCATTTGGTCTTTGAAGGGTTAATAAAATTCTTGAATGTGGTTATGAGCACCTTGAGGGGTGCAGTTTATAGAATGGTGTCACTTTTGGGTATTTGCTGTCATATAGATCCCTCAAAGTCACTTCAAATGTGAGGTAGTGCCTAAAAAAAATAAAAATGTATAGCAAATTTTGTTGAAAAAAAATGAGAAATCGCTGGTCAACTTTTAACCCTTCTAATTTCGTAACCAAAAAAAAATTATGTTTCCAAAATTATGTTGATGTGAAGTAGACATGTGGGAAATGTTATTTATTAACTATTTTGTGTGACATATCTCTGTGATTTAAGGGCACAAAAATTGAAAGTTTGAAAATTGCAAACATTTTCTAAGTCTTTGCCAAATTCTGCTTGTTTCACAAATAAATGCAAGTCATATCGAATACATTTTATCAGTATCATAAAGTACGGAAAAAAAAAATCACTGGTCAAAATGATAAAATTTGGCTTGGTCATTAAGATCAAAATTGGCTTGGCCACTAAGATATTAATTATTGCAAGTGTGTGCAGCGTTTCCAGCCCTGCCCCCCAGGAGTAAGAGCTATGGAGTGATGAATACGTAAGAGAGAAAAGAGTGGAAGTCTGGATACAGCACCTCTAAATCTGAGATCATTGGTAGCTACCATATGATCAGAGTCAGTATTACAATGAGCAATAACACCTCTAATAGGATGCACCAATTACAATAGGCGATGTCACAGCTGACCCTGCTTTCCATTCCTTCATTAGGACCTTAGCACACTCTCATTAGATACTTCAAATGATATGGTCAGGATCTGACCATTGTGGCTATGCACATGTGTCTTCTGAAACAATGAGAAATTAGAGACTAAAAAAGGCCATGTAATCAGTGTAGAATTTCCTGGAGAAGTCAGTATTGCTGTTCGGCACACCGAATATTGGTTGTTTCAAATGCTGTCATTTGCATGGCAGCACGAGAAATACCAGGAGCGTAAAGGATCACTACTGCCAGTCAGAGATCTGTGGTTCATCTGACAGCCAGCAGCTGTGGCTGGAGTTAAAAAAAAAAAAAAAAAAAGTTTAGCTCCGGTCACAGAGGCATCAGCTGATGTGAGTACTACTCCCATCAGCCTACTCCTGCTGCCACTAATAACTGCGAGAGCAGGCATGGCTGATGGGAGTATTCATCAGCCACCACCCGAGCTATAAATACATTTTTAAAAAATTAAGTGGGGTCTTTCTATTTTTGATAACCAGCATGGCAAAACTGACAGCATCATCTTGGCACCATCCAGGTTGAAAACCAATTATAGCAGACATGGATTACGGAGTGAAACAGCATGTTGGACAGGAGAGAGATATTGTTGTTTTTTATTTTGCTCTTTTACAGGAGACCAGGGCTTCAATGGAATGGGCGCAGAGTGAGTATAAATGTTTGTTATTTTCAAACTAATCTGTAAAACGGTGTGTATTTTTATTTCAAATAAACGACTTTATACTGGGTATATGACTATGGGGTTAGTAATGGAGAGGCGTCTAGAAGTCGCCTCTCCATTACTAACTATTGGGCTTGATGTCACAAAGGTGTCAGCCATCCCACAAATATGAACCCCACTTGCCATCGCCACAGGGCAAGTGGGAAGAGCTGTGCAAAGAGCCAGAATTAGCGCATATCTAATAGATGCGCCTTTTCTGGGGTGGCTGCGGGATGCTATTTTTAGGGTGGGATGCGCCAATATCCATAGGCCCTTACCAACATGGGAATAGCAGCCACCAGCTGTCTGCTTTAGCTTGGTTGGTTGTCAAAAATGACGGGGACCTCACAGTTTTGTTTTTTTTAATTACTTATTTAAATATTTTTTTTTTTAAAACAGCGTGGAGACCTTGTTGAGTCTGACTGCTGAGGGTTGCAGCAGCAGCTGTCAGTTTTGCCATGCTGGTTATCAAAAATAGAAAGACTCCACGTAAATTAAAAAAAAATGTATTTATAGCGCAGACGCCGGCTGGTGAATACCCTATGTCATTAGAGGCAGCAGGCATAGGCTGATGGTAGTAGTTTTTACTTCTGGTCACAGCTGCTGGCTCACGCAGTCATCTGACAGTGTGGGAACTGCAGCTCTATGACTACCGGAAAACAACGGATGTTCGGGCCACCCCCTTCATCCAAATGGGGTCCGGGATCGGATACTGTTCTGGTACCTGAACCAAACTTTTTTTTTTTTTTTTTTACATGTTCGGCCGAACTTGCCAGACCCAAACATTAAGGGGTTCGCCCATCACTAATCCCATCAGTAGCAACTGCCATTTCTTATGTCGGTAACGGAAAAATATATTTTCACTGAATACAATGAGAATTGAGAATTTTGAGAATGAATGATTAGTCCTGGCTGAAAAATAATCAGTTTTCTCCAATAAGATATATTATAAAGTTGCTTATTTCCATGTGTATTATTGATTTATGAATAAAAACTAAAACAACGATTTAATTAAGAAATGTAATAGATGGCAAGTTAAAGAACCTCACCAGTTTCAGAGTGTCTTCCTGCCAAAGTAGTCTAAGCATGGACTGTAGGTGCAGCTCTTGCTCACTGGGGCCTGTTGTTTGAGTCGGCTTATCAATTTCTTCTGGTTCACCCTCTTCCTGCAGGAGAAGGGCAGCTCCTTTTACCATAACAAAGCTCTGCCTGCAAATACAGAATTTGAGGGAATGTAGATACTGAGCAAAATCAATGAAAGAAGTTAAGGGGCTAAAGTGAGATCACATTACACAACTTAAAACAAAATAAATATTCTCTTACCGTCTTTGCATTCGCTTCCTTCTGCTTTTCTCATCCTCCTAAACAAGAAGAAAAATCATTAAATGTCTGCTCCAAATAGATTTTATGAGACTAAAATTGACACATTTCACAGGATGAAACTCGGAGGATTTTTCATACGTTTGTCTCCAAACGCCCCAATGGTCACTACTCTCTTTTGATTCACCTGGATCCCCGTGAAGGTCAGAAGAGTACTGGTAATGCTCCCTTTCATATAAAACAAGCTCTGGAGGCAGATCCTCAGGGAGATCTGTCTCCAGCTCATAGATCGTAATAGCTCATTTACATATAAAGAAAAATGTTGATTTCGCTGGAATAAAACATTGCATCGCATATATATCATGTTATTCTATTTACTATGACCTGCATGCCCATATACACGACTTAGAAGGGTTGATCCTATGGACAGATTCCCTTTAATGACAACTTTGGCTTGGTCTTAAAAGAGGATACATATTTTGTCATTAAAAAATGAAAAACACTCTCCCCATCAGGATGTATATAAAAGTTTTGAATAGAAGAATCCCCAATAACTCAGAAGTCATATGAATATGTTCATATAGGGCATTCTGCATCCAATGCCAGTAAAAGGGGTACATTATATCAAAACAAATTCACTTGCAGTTGAAAAAAATTCTGCTTGCACTACTGACAGCACTGTGGATCTTACATTGACAATTGTGCTAATCCTCATGTGGATGCTAAAGCACATCTGTGGCACAAAGCAGAATATCTATCTCAGATTTTAATTGCGGATTCTTTGCCTATTAGGGGTTGTTGTCTCACTATTAACAATTATATTCATTTTGTAAATCAAAAACAACATTTGCCATTTGCATGCTTTAAAAAAAAAAATACAATCCAGTAAGGAATTCTAACATTACTTTCTGATCGCTGAAGTCTCGCATGTACACCATTGTATTTGGGACTGCTGGCTATAAAGAACTCCAATTAATATTTCCACACTTATTATTATTAATCTTTATTTTTATATAGCGCTAACATATTCCGCAGCACTTTACAGTTTTGCACACATTATCATCGCTGTCCCCGATGGGGCTCACAATCTAGAATCCCTATCAGTATGTCTTTGGAATATGGGAGGAAACCGGAGTACCCGGAGGAAACCCACACAAACACGGAGATAACATACAAACTCTTAGCAGATGTTGTCCTGGGTGGGATTAGAACCCAGGACCCCAGCGCTGCAAGGCTGTAGTGCTAACCACTGCGCCACCGTGCTGCCCTTATTTAGGCTACACACTCAGGTCCTTCACCTGTCAATGCAAATATAGGGGCTTCCGTGTTACTCTGGAAAAGCAAAATGGCTCTGGAAGGCTCTGGAAAAGCAAAATGGTTCCATGCTTCCCCCCTACCCCCCAAAAAAAAAAAAAGAAATCCAGCAAAATTCTGACCCCCCAAATCCCCTCATCCCGTCGGAGCCCCACAGTGTGCCTAAACTACACTTAGCGTCCACATGCTTGGCATTTCCGTAGCAATGAAAACCTGCCTATTACGGGTGCGTGTCTCAAGAAGCATGAGCTGGGCACAATGCACTGGTCACTACAATGTACTGTTCACTATAACACACTGGTCACTACAACACCTGTTTGCAATTTTCACTCAATAACATCCACTACTGCTTGTTTCTGGAAAACACTCATGGAGTCAAAATCGTCACTATACCTGTAGATAAAATCCCAAAGAGATGTAATTGCCAAAATGGTGTCACTTGAAGGTGGAATCTGCTCTTCTAGCACTCAGGGGCTCTGAATATTGAGTCCCACAAACTATTTCAGAAAAATCTGCGCACCAGGAGACATATAAGTCCCTCCAGAGTCTATACGTATGGCTAAGCAGCATTCTACAGCCACATATGGGGTATTTCTATATTTAGCAGAAGTCGTGGGACAAATTTTGGTGCCATTTCTGCCAATTTCCCCTTGTGAAAATGTAAAATCTGAGGTTAAAACTAAATTTTGGCAGTAAAAATGTACCGTAATTAGTTTTTCTTCGCTGCCAATGGCATAAAATTCTGTGACACACCTGTGCTGTCAATATGATCACTGCACCCCTAGATGAATTAATTTAGAAGTGTGCTTTGTAAAATGGAGTCTCTTATGGGTGGTTCTGCTGTTTTTGCACCTCAGGGGCTCTGCCATTGTGACATCTGAACTCCAATATGGCGCTTCTTCCCTTCTGAGCTTTGTACTGTGCTCCAAAGTAGTTTTCAACCACATATGTGGTATCTGTTTACTCAGGAAAAATTGAACAACAAAAAATCTACGTTATAAACTTCTATGAAGCACCTGGGGGTTCAAGGTGCTCACCACACATCTAGATAAGGCTAGTTTCACACTGACGTTCGGCAGGGCTGCGGACTTCCTCTGTGAAGCCCCACCCACTGCCACGCCTCTTCATTCAGCTCCGCCTACGGCTGCATGCCTCCTGTGTAGCAGGCCATGGGAATGTATGTAGATGCCTCCGCATGCGTCGTTTTGACGGTGCGGCGACCGCACCAAATTGCAACTCGTTGCGCTTGGCTCGGCATCCGCATACATCGGCATGGCCTGGGTACATAATAGTAAAGATAGGGTATGCACACGGCATGCTGACATAGGCGGAGCTGACCGGAGGCGGTGGGCGGAGCTTCATGGATGACGTACGTAGCCCTCCATCCGCAAATGTGAAACCAGCCTTAGTCCTTCGAGGGGTCTAATTTCCAAAATAGGGTCACTTGTGGGGGCGTTTCCAGTCTTTAGGCACATCAGGGGCTCTCCAAACATGGCATCAGCTAATAATTCCTACAAATTTTACATTCAAAAAGTCATTTGGTGCTGCTTGCCTTCTGAGCCGTGTGGACAAATAGTGGTTTTCCCCCACATGGGGTATGGGTATGCTTAGGAGAAATTTCACAACAAATTTTTGGGTCCAATTTTTCCTTTTACCCATGCGAAAATAAAAAATAGAATTATTCTTACCGTTAATTCGGTTTCTAGGAACCTTCCACGACGGCATACGGAGGTTGCCTCTTTGCCCTAATGGGGAACAGGAAATGGAGAGGTTAAAAGGCCCTCCCACCTCCCCCGTGACTTATAACTGAAAACCATAGCACCGGTTTACCTTGAATCCCAGATTAAAATCCAGGAGTATATAGGGAGGGAACTAGCGCCGTCGTGGAAGGTTCCTAGAAACCGAATTAACGGTAAGAATAATTCTATTTTCTCTAGTCACCTTCCACGACGGCATACGGAGGAATACCAACTAATTTGGCACTAGGGAGGGACAACGGCCTGGAGTACTTTCCGGCCGAAGGCTAAATCCTTGTTGGGCATTATATCTAGTCTGTACTGTCTGGAGAAAGTATGCAACGAAGACCATGTGGCTGCCCTGCAGATTTGCTCTGTTGATGCACCTGCTCTTTCTGCCCAGGAGACTGAGGTTGATCTAGTCGAATGAGCCTTGATTCCCACTGGAGGGGTTTTATCTTGAGCAAGATATTCCTCTGCTATTGCCCTCTTGATCCAGTTGGCAATAGTGCTTCTTGCTACTTTCTTTCCTTTATTTTGTCCTGATGGATGGACAAACAGATTCTGATCAATTCTGTAAGAGCTGGTTTGCTCTAGGTAGAATAATACAATGCGTCTGACATCCAGGGTATGAAATTTTTCTTCTTTTGGATTTGTTGGATTTTGGCAAAAAGAAGGTAAAATGATTTCCTGAGAGCGGTGGAAATCTGATACGACCTTTGGAAGAAAGGAAGGGTCAAGGCGCAGTATTATAGAGTCATCTCGGATAGACAAGTATGGTTCTCTCATTGAGAGAGCCTGTAATTCTCCTACCCTCCTTGCTGAGGTAATGGCCACTAGAAAAATTGTTTTATAAATCAGATTTTTCTGCGAGCAGGAGGATAATGGTTCAAAGGGTGCACCTGTAAGTCCTTGTAATACCAGATTCAGGTCCCATAAAGGTACTGTTATTTGTTTTTTAGGATTCATCCTAGAGGCTGATATCATGAACCTCTTAATCCAGCGATGATTTGCCAGATCCTGGTCAAATATTGAACTGAGTGCGAAAACTTGAACTTTTAGGGTGCTCGGCCTAAGGCCTAATTCTAAGCCTTTTTGCAAAAAATCTAGAATTTGTGACAGATTCGGATTAAAGGGATCTGGTACTTCGGGAAGACAAAAGGATGAGAATTTTTTCCAGATTTTATTATATATAGCAATGGTTACCGGCTTCCTTGATTTTTGAAGTGTGGAAACCACTGCTTCTGATAGTCCTTTGGCTCTCAACACCTGGGCTTCAGTAGCCATGCCGCCAGATTCCATTTGTGGACGTCTAGGAGATGTATTGGTCCTTGAGAAAGAAGGTCTTCCTCCACCGGAAACTGGAATGGCCCATCCACCTGTAAATCCACTATCAGGTTGTACCAACTCCTCTTTGGCCACAATGGGGCTACCAATATAGTTGGTGTTCGTTCTTCCCGAATTTTCTGCAAGACCTTTGCCAATATCGGAATTGGAGGAAACGCATAGGCCAGTCGAAAATTCCATTCCTGGGCCAATGCATCCACTCCTCTGGAGCCGTCTCTGGGGTTTAGGGAGAAGAAGACTTCGACTTTCGCATTTTGCCGGGATGCAAAGAGGTCGATCTCTGGAAGACCCCATTTGTTCACCAGCATCTCGAAACTTCGGTTGCTCAGACACCATTCTCCTGGGTGTATGTCTTGACGGCTTAGATAATCCGCCTGAGTGTTGGATGAGCCTTTCAGGTGAACTGCCGTCAGGGATAACAGATGTCTTTCTGCCCAGGAACATATTCTGGCAGATATGTTCTTCAGGTTGTTGTTTTTTGAACTTCCCTGATGTCTGATGTGAGCCACCGTGGTCACATTGTCCGAATATAGTCGGACATGATGTCCCTTGATAAGATGACCCCCTATCAGAAGGGCTTCTTCTACAGCTTTTAGCTCTCTGTAGTTGGATGATTTTCTGCTCGTCGATTGATCCCAGAGCCCTTGGAAAGGGGTGTGATTTATCATGGCCCCCCAGCCTCTTTTGCTGGCATCTGTTGTGACCGTAGTCAGAGGAATCTGAGACCAACTGACTCCTTTTTGTAAATTTTTCGGAGTCATCCACCACGCCAGAGAGGCCTTGACACAGCCCGGTGTGTACAATCTCCTGTTCAAAGAACTGGGATGACCATTCCAATTCTGTAGGATATGTGCCTGAAGAATCCTGGAATGGGCTTGGGCCCAGGGTACCGATTGGATGCAAGCTGTCATCGATCCTAGCAGAGACATGCCTTCTCTGATTGTAGGAGATCTGGTGTCTCTGAACATCTTGACTTTTGATAGTAGAGTCAGACGATGTTCCAATGGGAGGAAGGACATTTGTCTTGCAGAGTCCAGAAGAACTCCCAGGAATTTCCTGCATTTGGAGGGTCGTAGGTGAGATTTTTCTAAATTCGGTACCCATCCCAGAGATGTCAGAATATCGAGCGTCTTTGATACATGAGACTCCAGAGATTGTTTGGTGGGGGCCACTAATAAAAGGTCGTCTAGGTATGGCACTATACAGACGCCTTGCCTCCGGATGAAGGAGACTACTTCCCTCATTACTTTGGAAAAAACTCTTGGAGCAGAGGAGATCCCAAACGGAAGGACGTTGAACTGATAGTGCTCTATCAGACGTCCCTTCTGCACTGCAAACTTGAGATATTAGCGATGTTTCTGATGAATGGGGATGTGAAAGTAAGCATCTTTCAAATCGATAGTGGCCATGTAGGAGTGCGGGCTTATCAAGGGAATCGCATTTTTCACTGATTCCATCTTGAATTTTCTGTATTTGACATGCCGGTTGAGGCCCTTCAGATTTATAATAATACGGGACTCGCCCGATGGTTTGGGAACCAGAAATAGACGAGAGTAGTGACCCCGATCCCTCTCTGATTCCGGAACCTGGGATATCACATTTGACATTTTTAGGGTCCTGAGACCCGACTCTAGAGTGGACTGGTCTTTCACGGAGGGAAGAGAGGTAATTTTTAGACCCCGTGGGGGAGAGGAAATGAATTCTATTAGAAGACCCTCTTTGATGACTTTGAGGACCCAGGAACAATTGGTGATTTTTTGCCACTGGAATATAAATTCTGAGAGTCTCCCCCCCACCGGGTCGAAGTCACCGCTTCTCCTGTTGAGACTGCTGCTGCTGTTGCTGAGGGATAGGGATGTTTCTCCCGCCTCCCTTCGGGTAACTCCACCTCCCAGTTTTGCCTTTCCCTCTCTGAGAGGTTTGGCCCTGAAAGGGACGAAAAAACTTCTTTTTGGGAGTTTTATGTTCTGGGAGGGCTTTCTTTTCGTCGGTAGCCTTTTCTAGGATGTCATCCAGGGAAGGCCCGAAGACATGGTTACCTTTAAACGGTATGGCGCATAATTTGGCTTTGGAGGTGATATCACCGGACCACATTTTCAACCAAAGCGCCCTTCTAGCCGAATTAGTCTGTACTAATGACCTAGCAGCAATTCTGATGGTCTCCATAGAAGAATCTGCTAGGAAACCCGTGGCTCTAAGGAGACTGGGTAGAGATTCCAATAATTCAGCTCTAGAGGTACCCTGGGATATGTGTGATTCCAGTTCGCCTATCCAACGGAAAAGTGCTCTAGCCACACATGTTGAAGCAATATTGGCCTTGAGAGCTACCGTGGAGGTCTCCCACGATTTTTTCAACAGACTTTCTATTTTTCTGTCCATTGGGTCTTTTAATTGAGACGAGTCTTCGAATGGAAGAGCCGTTCTCTTAGCCACTCTTGCCACCTGTGAGTCAACTTTAGGGATATCCCATTTGGTCAAATCCCCTTCTAAGGGGAATCTATGCTTCATCTCAGATGGAGTACTGAGACGTTTTTCAGGTGATTCCCACTCTTGATCAATCATGTCGGAAATATTTGAGTGGATTGGGAACCCCACCCGTTTACCCTTAGATATACCGCCAAACATCTGGTCCTGTATGGACTGTGGCTCTGGCTCTTCCTCCAGCCCCATAGTACTGCGAACGGCAGCTACTAGATCCTCAACCCATTCTGAAGAGAAAAGATACTTTCTAGCTTCAGCAGATATAGGGGACGTGGGTTCCTCCCGTCGACCCGAGGATGAGGCATAGGAGAGGTCCGATTCAGAATCAGAATCCTCCTCCTGGATCTTCCTTTTTTTGGCTGGAGAGTGTGGTGGAGGGGGTGGGGGAGTAAAGGCCGCTAGGGAGGATTGCACCTCTTGTTTGACCAAAGAGCGTATTTCTTCCAGTAAAGAAGGTTGCTCTGCCCTGACAATCTTATCAGTACAGGTCTTGCAGAGTTTCTTCTCCCATAATGGTGGCAGCTTAATGTTACAGATGGCACACTTCTTTTTAGTAGTAGTTTTGGGGGTAGACTTTTCTCCCTGCAATGAGAGGGGAGAGAGAGTCATACTAATAATACCCCCAAGTTACTAACTAGGGACCCCCTGTCCCTGCAGCACTTACTGTGGCAGGGGCAGCGCTGGGCTCTGCAAGCGCAGGGCAGGTATTGCTCTCCATGTCAGGATAGTCTTACCTGCGACGTCTTCTGGCAGGTTTTTATGCACTGCGGCATGTCCCTGCCCCCAGCGACTCGAAAAATCCTCCCCCCCTCCATGGTCCAGGGTGGAGGACGTGGTCCTGCACGAGACACCGCCGGCGGAAGTGCCTCCATGGAGCGCAGAAAGGACCGGAAGTGACGCGCGCGATCACTTCCGGGTCGCCAGCGGCATGTGGAGAGGAGGAAACCGGAGAACTCCAGGAGGACTCCGGATGGATACTCTAGCCTGCTTTGCCCTCACGGGGGCGCGGGAAGGCTAGGACCAGGTCCCGAGGACACCGCAGCGTGGTGCGACGGGAGCAGCAAAACGGAGGGGAGGTAAGATACGACCCCATGCTGCCCGGTTGCATTTTAGGCAGAGCCTGTAGCAGTAGTTACCGGCCACCACTGCGTACGTAGTAAACCTCTCCTGTCCCATGGGGAACAGGAAAGACACTGGTGAGGGGGAGGTGGGAGGGCCTTTTAACCTCTCCATTTCCTGTTCCCCATTAGGGCAAAGAGGCAACCTCCGTATGCCGTCGTGGAAGGTGACTAGAGAAAAATTGGGATCTAAAGTAAAATTTTTGTGAAAAACAGATAAATGTTTATTTTTTCCTTCCCCGTTCCAAAAATTCCTGAAGATCACTTGAAGGGTTAATAAACTTCTTAAATGTGGTTTTGAGCACCTTAAAGGGTGGAGTTTTTAGAATTGTGTCAGTTTTGTGTATTTTCTGCCACATAGGCCCCTCAAAGTCACTTCTAATTTAATGTGCTCCTTAAAAAAACGATTTTGTAAATTTTTGTCAAACTTGTAAATCGTTGGTCAACTTATCACCCTTATAACTTCCTAACAAAAATTTTGTTTAAAAAATTGTGCGGACGTAAAGTAGACATGTTGTAAATGTTATTTCCCACATGTCTACTCCTCGGCTGAATACAGTTTTAGGAAGAGAGGGACATTTTCACATGGGTGGTGTGGGTGTCTGGTATTCAAGTTTTATTTAGGTGTGTGTTTGGTGTAATTTTGCTTAATGAAATTTTTAATAATAATTTAGAATCAATTTAGAATAGAAGGAAAAAAAATAGAAGACAGTAAAAACAATTACTGAGCGCCCATAACTAAATTACGCTGACCGTAATTTTATGTACGGTAGTTTAAAAAAACTGCAGTATAATTACTAAAAAAAATTCCACTAAAATTCTGAAAATACTATTACTAAACAGAAATCAGTGAAAAACTACTGAAAGTCTGCAACGGTGTGATGCTAATGGTGGTTATCTTTTAGTAAAAAATACTGTAGTATAATTAATTACTGCAATATAATTTACTGTCCCAAATCTGACTCCATCAACTAATTTAAGTTATTATTTTTATTTGAATTTTTTTTAATATTTTGAAAAAAATAAAAATAAAAAGAAACACAATCGGAGGCCAATCAATGATGTGCGTCACTGATCAGCGGACACAGGACGCATGCACGGAGGTTGTGCAAAGTAGGGAAAAAATGGACAGGAAGAAAAATCGTCAGCCAAAAACGAGCACAGACACTGATCAGTGATTTGAGTTACTGATCAGGGCTAGGCAGCTACAGGACGCAAGCACATAGGTGGTGGAAGAGAAAGCATTAAGCTACTTACTGGTAGCGGCATTTTTCGGAGGCCCATGACAGCACTACGAGAGAGGGGATCCGCCCTTTAGGAACAGGAAACCTACAGATACAAAAGGACGGCACCTCTCCCCATGCATCAGTTGTATTTCAGAGCCTGAGAGGACTACCGCGGTTAGTGGCACACAAATATACATTATATACAGTTTATATACAAAAATAATCCATTGTATTGTAACCAGATACCACACGTGAGATCTATCTATCTCATTATATACATTATAGGAAGTGCAACCCCCACGTGAATAGGGAGGGAACTAAGGGTGCTGTCATGGGCCTCCGAAAAATGCCGCTACCAGTAAGTAGCTTAATGCTTTATTCGGACTCCCATGACAGCACTACGAGAGAATTACAGAGATGTAAACTACCTTAGGGAGGGACTATAGCTTGTAGCACCCTTAACCCAAAGGTGAGATCAGAGGAGAACCCCAAGTCCAACCTATAGTGCTTGAAAAAAGGTGGAAGGGGATGACCACATAGCTGCCTTACATATCTGGTCGATCGATACTCCAGACCTTTCCGCCCAGGATGTAGCCATGGCCCAGGTGGAATGCGCCCTCAGATTCTGCGGAGCCGGACCTCCACCTGCAGTATAAGCCAGAGAGATAGCCTCCCTAATCCACTTCGCTAGTGTGTACTTCGATACTCTAAGCCCTTTCCTAGGACCTTGGAAGGATAAAAATAACGCATTATCTCTCTTCCAAGCATCAGTGACTGCGATATATTCTAACAGGCATCTCCTAACATCCAATGTATGGAGTAGCTCCTCCTTAGAATTAGAAGGATTAGGGAGAAATGACGGTAAAACTATCTCCTGAGATCTGTGGAAATGTGAGGCCACCTTTGGTAAATAAGCCGGGTCCGGTTTGAGGACTACTCTGTCCTGTAGAAACTCTGTATAAGGGGAAAGTCTAGAAAGCACCTGTATGTCCCCTACCCTACGAGCAGATGTTATTGCCACTAAAAATGCTGTTTTGAGGGATAATAATTTAACTGAGGCTAAATGTAAGGGCTCAAACGGTTCCCTAGTCAAAGCTGAAAGGACTAGGTTGAGATCCCAAGGCACTGACCTATTCTTGTGTATAGGTCTAGCTCTACTAGATGCTTTGATAAACCTTGATACCCAATAGTTACTAGCAATGTTACAAGAAAACAGGGCCCCTAGGGCTGAGACTTGTACTTTTAGCGTACTTGTAGATAGATTTAGCTCTAGCCCCTTCTGCAGGAATTCTAAAATCTGGTTAATTGGTATTCCTTCTTCAATATTAAAATTTAAAGAGGCCAGTAACTTCCTCCAAGTTCTAGAGTAGATCTTAGTTGTTATATGTTTCCTACTCTTCATAAGGGTATCAATTAAATTTGGGGAAAACCCTCTGTTTTTTAACAACGACCTCTCAAACTCCATGCCGTCAAATGGAGTCCCTTCACTTGTGGATGGCTGATCGGACCTTGATGGAGTAAATCCGGAATGTCCGGAAGTACCCAGGGGTCTTCCACCGACATGGTCCTGAGCCAGGAAAACCAAGCCCTTCTGGGCCAGAATGGGGCGATCAGTATGACTCTTGCTCGATCCTCCCTTATCTTTCTGACCACAAGAGGCAATAGGCCCAGCGGGGGGAACGAATAAGCCAATCAGAAATCCCATCCGATCAGAAAGGTATCCACTGCCAACGGATACTCCCTGGGATTTAGGGAACAGAACTTTTTTGGTTTTCTGTGGTCCTTGGTGGCAAATAAGTCCACCTCTGGATGACCCCACATGCGGACAATCTGATTGAAGATGCCTATGTTCAGAGACCATTCCCCTTGTTTTAAGGTGTTGCGGCTTAGAAAGTCTGCTTTTATATTTTCTTTCCCTCTTATATGCAGAGCAGTTAAAGATAGAAAATGGCTCTCTGCTGTCTGGAGCAGGCGGTCCGCTACTTCCATCAGAGATTCGGAATGTGTTCCACGCTGGTGATTTACGTAGGCCACTGCCACTTGGTTGTCCGAGAGGATCTTGACATGGTGACCCTGTAGATATACGAGAAGTTCCTTAACTGAGAATTCAATTGCCATTAACTCTCTCTGATTGGAAGAGGCTGACGTTTGGGGGTCCCATAGACCCTGAACTACAATGTCACCCATGTGTGCCCCCCACCCCGTGGGGCTGGCGTCTGTTGTTATTACACGAGTCACATGTGTCACCCAGGGAACTCCTGCTGACAGTTTGTCTTCTTCTAGCCACCATCTAAGAGATGTAAGAACTACTGGACTTAATGTCACCTGACCCTGCAAGGACCCTTGTAATCATTATCCAGTACCTCAGACTGTAAAGGTCTGGTGTGGAATTGGGCCCAACAGACGGCGGGAATACACGAAGTTAGGGATCCCAACAGTGACATAGCCTGTCTAAAGGCCATGGACGGTTTATTAATCGCCTTTAACACCTGTTGTTGAATATGGAGTAATTTATCAGGTGGAAGACAGCATTGTTGGGTCTCTAAATTTAATAACAGCCCTAGGAATCTCTGGATTTTTAGGGGCTGTAATTGGGATTTTTCATAATTTATAATCCAGCCCAGATGTTCTAGTTTGGTAGTAGCTGTCTTTACTTGTGAAAGGCAATGGTCTGCTGAGTTCCCCACTATAAGGAAATCATCCAGATAAGGAATAATGAGGATATTGAATTCTCGTAAGTGCACCATGACCTCAGCGACTACTTTAGTAAACACCCTAGGTGCTGCTGAAAGGCCGAAGGGAAGAGCTCTAAATTGAAAATGGCGAACAATTCCTCCCTTAGACAATGCTACTCTTTAGGAACCTCTGGAAGTTCTCATGGATAGGTACATGATAGTATGCATCCTTTAAATCCACAACTACCATGAAACAGTGTTTGAACAACATCTTTATTGTTGAGCTGATTGACTCCATTTTAAAAGGTTTTATTAACCAGGTACTCATTAAGGGACTTAAGATTAATGATAGTTCTAAATGATTTATCTGGTTTTTGAATCAGAAATAGAGGAGAGTAGAATCCTCTTCCTCTTTCTGATTCTGGGATTTCAATCAGCACTTTTTTAAAGGCATAAATTCATGACCCAAGAAAAGAAAGAAATGTCCAGCTTCACCGAGTCCATAAAAAAGCGTTTTCTTTATTAACAAACTTTAAGCATGGAGGATACAGACTTCAGCACAACCATATGGGTGAGAATCTCAACGCGTTTCTGGAGACTAGGCTCCCTTAATCATGACCAAAGCTGTCTGTTCAACGGTGGAAGAATGTAAGGGGGTTAGCTTAAACTTATCCCGAGGCCAGTGATTAAACTCCAGTCTCAGACCCTCTGATATAACGCCTCGGACCCAGTCACTGTTTGTGATGTCAGACCATGCGGAAGAGAAGGCTGCCAATCTCCCTCCCACAGGGATTGCTAGTCATTGGTCTGGTTTTTTACGTTTTTTTGAGGAACAGCGAAACATGTAGCCCGTACCTATCCTCCCATCTAAAATTATCTCTAGAAGGTGAGGATGCGCGTTTTCTTCCACAACCAAATCTTTCTGTTGAACAGACGCCGGTAAGATGCCGAAGACAAATTAGGGAACTTTTTCTTGTTATCCCCTGCTTTCTCAAGCAATTCATCCAAGGTTCGTCCGAAGAGATATTCCCCTTTGCATGGAATAGCACAGAGCTTGATAGAATGTCTCCTGACCAACACTTCAACCATAAGGCTCTACGAGCCCCTTAGAGAGTCCTGCTGCTCTGGCCGCCATTCTAACTGAATCTACCGAAGCGTCTGACAGAAAGGCAGCAGCATCTTGAATTACTATGAGTGCATTCAGGATTGTATTCCTGGAAGCGCCTTCTTTAAGTTGGGACTCCAACTGTTCTAGCCAGACCATTAAGGATCTGGCTGTACATGTCGCGGCCACTGCCGGTCTTAAAGATCCGGCTGCCATCTCCCAGGTACCTTTAAGGAAGGTATCTGCCTTCCTATCAAGAGGATCTTTAAGGGTCCCCATGTCCTCAAATGGTAGTGAGGTTTTTTTCGATGCTTTCGCTACCGCAGCATCTAATTTAGGGGCCTTGTCCCAGGTATCAACAGCCGCATCCTCAAAGGGATACCTGCGCTTTAAAGCTGGTGGCAACGAACCTTTCTTTTCTGGTTTCTTCCACTCCCGGAGAATTAAATCCTGAATTTTTTCATTCACCGGAAAGGATCTACGCTTTTTGTGATCTAACCCGCTGAACATTAATTCTTGTCAGGAAAGCTGCGTTTTAGGCTCTTCAAAGCCCATCGTATTCCTGACCGATTTAACTAATTTATCAACCCGGTCCAGAGGTAAACAAAATCGGCCAGAGTCCTCTTCTGATAACAAGGAACAGGGAATAGAGCCATAAGAACCTTCCTGTCTTTCTTCCTCCGAAGAATCAGAGATCACAGGAGCTTTATGCTTTGAACTTCCCGCCTGGGATAGAGACCGCAGGGATTCCCTTACTTCCATACGGATCATCTCCTTTAGATTAGCCGTAGATTCTTCCGCTACCTAGGGGAGGACAATAAGGGTGATAACCTTCTATCTGACCTAATGTCACTCAACCCCTACCACTCCTGTAGACCTCACCGTCTGCTGTATACAGGGGGCGCATAATTTTTTGGAATAAGAATCTGGTAAAGGGATTCCACATAGGGCGCACTCCTTATGTTTCGTCTTTGTACTTTTCTTTCCCTAGAATGACAAAGTATAAGGGGCCCGCGTCACTGAGTGAACATTCACGTAGATCACTTACCAACGTACGCCAAAAAAGGTACCGGAACATGAGGGGGTTTATTCCCAGTCGATGCTCTTGATCCCTGCTTGGATGAGCTCTTACGACTGGACTGGTCACTTCTGATATGCTCCTTCTCCATGTGCTTCTGTCGCACTTCATCCAGCAGCTGAGGCTGCTGCTCACCATCACTCTCCATGATGAAGCTGTGGCAAAAAGCAGGGCTCTACATCCGACACCTGCTTAAATCCCCCTGAATTCCGGTCAGCAGGCTGCCTGGCGTCATTCCCATTGGTTCCTGCTGTTCAGGCTGCAGCTGGGAGGTCAGCGGTGGCTAAAACCGGTGTTCAGGAGCGATGGGCACCGCCATCTTGGATCGACTGCGCATGCGCAGCCACCCAGTGACCCGGAAGCGCCCACTGACTCCGCCCCTGGCGTCACAGCAGCCCTGAAACGCTTCTGAGAGCGGTGCAGGACGCCGGAGACGTACAGCAGCGCTCCGGACGGCGTCCATCTCCCGACGCCGCCACCTCACCACCCCGCTGCACCGCCGCATGGACCGAAGGGGCGGTTATACTTACCGACGCCAGAGCTTCATGGAGATCAGGAATCCTCCGGACCCCGCTCCCTGCTGCCATATGCCACCGACGTGCAGTCCAGCCAGGATCACCGTGGCGTCTCCAGGGACTCCCGCACCGGTCTCCCTCCCCCCCCCCCCCTACCAGATTCGGCCGGCCAGCCTGGGATCCATTACAAGGATTCATCTGTAGGATCCTATCCCTCCAGGAACAGGAAACCGACTGATGCATGGGGAGAGGTGCCGCCCTTTTGTATCTGTAGGTTTCCTGTTCCTGAAGGGCGGATCTCCTCTCTCGTAGTGCTGTCATGGGAGTCCGAATAAAAAAAAACTTCCAAAAAATTAAATGAGCGATCAAGTACAGATCAGAGCTTGGCTGCAAAATGGGAGGTTTGGGAGAAGGGGGAAAAGAGGGAGAAGGGGAAAAGAGGCATTTGGGTGGATTAGGAAAAAGGAGGGGACGATCAGGAAGTCCTTCTATCTTATTTTCTTCGTGTCTTCAAGCATCAGCAGCAGAAGTGTTGGCAGAAGTTAAAATCATTTGTGGCACCACAAGCCCAGCAGTTCCACAGCAGTAACAGCTCTGTACACGTCTCCAATCTGGAATGAAGCGGTACAGAACAGTCACAGAGCTCAGACTGTGTTCCTGCTCAGCGATTGGTGCAATAAATTTGATTATGATACAGCAGCAGTCCGCCATGGGCCTTGCCTGAGGTATCAGGGTCTGGGCCAACTACCACCACAATCAACTACCTGTGTTACTATCCTTAAAACTAATGTTTGTGGCTGAGCAACAAAAAACAAAACAGTTTGAGCTATTGCATGAGGTATCAGGGCTCTCAGCAAAGAAGGCTTACACCACTCCCTCACCTAACTCGTCTTAATTTAAACTTATATTCAAAGCTGTAAATGCTGGCCTAGATAGACCCGGATACCTCATGCATGGCCCAAGGTTGACTGATAATATGCCATGATAAATTTTCTACTGTGGGTCAATTGATGCCACTTTTCCTGCTGTCCCTAATTTTTTGAAATGTTTGGACTCAAAGTTGGGTCTCCCTCATGTGTGTTGCCTGAATTTGGCAGGCCTCTCACAGAAGCAGGCCTACACTTGTCACTCACCTACCTGTTACTGATCAGCTATATTTCAGCTAGAAATGCTGGTCCAAGCCCTGTCCCTACCCAATTATACCATCTCTACTCTGGGTCAATTGACCCCACTTTTTCTGTTGTCTGCCCCTAATTTGAGCTGTTTTGACAGCTTTTTGGCCCCTCTGAAGGTGCTGTGTATGTGTTTGGTTTTGCCTCCCATTGAATACAATGGGGTTTGGGTATGTTCGGCGACCATTGGAGCATTCGCCGAACCAAACCAAACCTTGAAAGATTTGCTCATCTCTACTTACAATTGCTCATTTTGCCTTTCTACTCAGTTAATTCTTCTCTTTTCCATTAGGTTTATGACATCACGTGATTAAAAACTGACCAGCTGAATCCTTCTAAGCTCTATGCAGAAACAAGAAGTCAATTTTCCCTGAAAGACTCATGAGTCACTGCAAAAGTCCCTGGCAGATGGGAGGAGGCAGCAGCTTGGTCAGGAGTTGGAAGAGGGGAATAATTTTTAAGGGAAAAGAGACTTCCTGCTTCTACATCAAACAGAAAAAAAACGAACAATTTACTGGGTAGAAAGGCAAAATGACCAATTTTAAGTACTGTGACAGGAACACTGGCAATCACAATGATTGCTTTCTTCCATGATCTAGAAACCCGTAAGTTTCCTTCTGCATGCTAGGTGATGAAGGAGTTAATCAGCCATGTTATGGCCGGGTTTGTAGGTGAGCAGGTAAGATGGGCAGCATGCCTACTCACCATATCTCCACCTCCAGGGTGTGGCTGGGATGTAAAATGTAAAGCCACTGTTTTTTTTCTGCCTTGTGGTTTGGAGAGGAAAGACTCCAAACGGTGGCTACAGAAAGAGCTGAAAACACATGATGGTCTGAGCGGGCGAATCCCTCAGACATATGGATTTTGGCTCTACGTTATATTTTTTTGATTTGCCATTATGCCAGAGAGGCTCGGTTTACTTTGCTGAATCCTGCTATGGTTTATGCTGTTCCACAATAAACCAGCAGGTGATTTACCACAAGAAGTGTTCCTGTGTATACCTTTGGAAGCAGCTGAGTGAGTCAACCCCTCACAGTACACAGGGCCATTTTATATGATGTTTCAATATACTAAGAGGATAAAAACTTTGATGGGAATGCTTATTTAACACGGGTGGTCACACTACTAAAATAATTAAGTACATCAGCATAATTTTTTAACAATTTTTTTGTTAGAAATGTAGAAGGGTTACAAGTTTAGCAGCAGTTTTTCATTTTTCCATCAGGTAAGTGTTCTCCTTGTGGAGAGTGACAAGCCAGGTCTGGCATACCAGTATGAGGAGACTTCAAACGCTTTGCATGCTCCTCTGGTAGATTAAAAAATGCTAATTATCTCTTCAGAGAGGAAGGGGACTTTAGTTCCACCTAATGGAAGTAGCAACCCTACAAGTCAATATCGACCCTTTAACAAGCCTTGCAATATGACTTTAGATAAAAGCCAAACCAGAATCCCAATTTGCAGACAGTGTTTCGGGGTATTACCATAGCCAAATTGGATCTCGTACTTTGCACTGACTAGGGGCAATACTCCGAAACACCATGTTTGCAAATTGAGATTCTGGTTTGGCATTTATCCTAAGTCGTATTTCAAGGCTCGTGGCACTAGAGTTCAAGCCCTCTTTCTCTCTGAAGAAACAATTAGCATATTAATTTTAACTTATGGGGAGGAGGGGGTTCTACTGCTGACACTGTTATAGGGGTAATGTTCCCCAATTCTACACGAATATCCCCCATCCTGGTGCACGTGGCCCCCTCATCCCCATTCTGGTGCACGTGGCCTCCAGCCCTCCACACCACATCCCCATCCTGGTGCATGTGGCCCTCTCATCCCCATCCAAATGATTGTACTTATCTTCCCTCGGCTTCCTTGTAGCACGGCATCCTGTTCTGAATGATGCCAGCAACTGATTTCAATGTGTAAACAAAGCATGACATCACTGCCATGCCCCCACATATGCTGAGGTCAGCTGCCGGAATATTCACTGCTTTCCACACCTGGGCCTATGGGAGTGGAGAGCAGTAAATATTTGCTTTAATAGTAGGCACACTGTTAGAAGCAGAAGCCGGCATCCCGCAGCAGCTGTACAATCACATGTGCCCACTATTAAAGAGAATGAATATTCACTACTCTCCACTCCCTTGGGTATGGGGAGCAGTGAATATTCATTCTCTTTAATAGCATGCACACGTGATCGCCCAGCCGCTGAAGGAAGCCAGAGGCTGTGGCCAAGTGTGTCCGCTATTAAAGAAAATGAATATTCACTGCTCCCCACACCCATAGTTCCTCCCATCTCTCAGCTCTGGCTTCAGTGCATAGAGGTAGGAAGGACTATGGGCGTGGGAAGCAGTGAAAATTCATTTTTGTTAACAGTGGGCCAATGCGTCAGCCGCAGCATCCTGCAATCCACTCCTCCGCCACAGCAACATTTTGGAGGAACAAAAGTACATCTTATAGTATGAAAAATACGGTACTGTTATTGTGAACAGTTAAGCAAATTGAAGATGAAATTAACTCTAAAAGGGCTAAAGTTAAAGATGGGACATTTGTTTTGTATTTTAGGAAAAACACATATATAACATTTTAAAATTTGCAAAAGGAAAATGGTCCGATGCAAAAATGTGGGCATTCTTGTAGATTTGTGTGTTCAGATAAGGTTTGAAACCTTAGTTAAAGCTAATTAGCCTGTTAGTCTTAAGGCTTGTTCACTATCATAGTTAGGAAATGTCAGATGATACAAATTTCCCAGCTTTCTAAAAACCCAGCCTCCTCTAACTTTGTGCCAAAAAACAGCAGCCATGGATTCTTCTAAGCAACTAACTAGCACTCTGAAAATGAAAATGGTCGGGGCCTACAAAGCAGGAGAAGGCTAAAAGATAGCAAAGCGCTTTTAAGTTGCCCTTTCCGCAGTTCGAAATGTAATTAGGAAATGGCCGTTAAGAGGAACAGTGGAGGCCAAGATAAAGTCTGGAAGACCAAGAGATTATATATACAGTACAGCATCCAATCCAGGTGAAAATGTTCAAAAACGGATTCCTTTATTTGCCAAAGTGCAACGTTTCAACCCACATGGGTCTTTGTCAATGCTTGACAAAGAACCATGTGGGTTGAAACGTTGCACTTTGGCAAATAAAGGAATCCGTTTTTGAACACTTCCACCTGGATTGGATGCTGTCCTTCATTGTTTACTTGGTATGTACACTCTCCATGGGGGTCCAGTGGAACTAGGACGTGCATCCACGTATCCCATGTGCTGTCGGCCATTTGCTTTTCTATTATATATACAGTACAGACCAAAAGTATGGACACACCGTCTCATTTAAAGATTTTTCTGTATTTTCATGACTATGAAAATTGTACATTCACACTGAAGGCATCAAAACTATGAATTAACACATGTGGAAATAGATACTTAACAAAAAAAGTGTGAAACAACTGAAATTATGTCTTATATTCTAGGTTCTTCAAAGTAGCCACCTTTTGCTTTGATGACTGCTTTGCACACTCTTGGCATTCTCTTGATGAGCTTCAAGAGGTATTCACCGGGAATGGTCTTCCAACAATCACGAAGGAGTTCCCAGAGATGCTTAGCACTTGTTGGCCCTTTTGCCTTCACTCTGTGGTCCAGCTCACCCCAAACCATCTCGATTGGGTTCAGGTCTGGTGACTGTGGACCCCATCACTCTCCTTTTTGGTCAAATAGCCCTTACACAGCCTGGAGGTGTGTTTGGGCTCATTATCCTGTTGAAAAATAAATGATGGATCATCTAAACGCAAACCGGATGGAATAGTATGCCACTGCAAGATGCTGTGGTAGCCATGCTGGTTCAGTATGCCTTCAATTTTGAATAAATCCCCAACAGTGACAACAGCAAAGCACCTCCACACCATCACACCTCCTCCATGCTTCACTGTGGGAACCAGGCATATAGAGTCCATCCGTTCACCTTTCTCAGTCGCACAAAGACACGGTGGTTGGAACCAAAGATTTCAAATTTGGACTCATCAGACCAAAGCACAGATTTCCACTGGACTGGTCTAATGTCCATTCCTTGTGTTCTTTAGCCCAAACAAGTCCTTCTGCTTGTTGCCTGTCCTTAGCAGTGGTTTCCTAGCAGCTATTTTACCATGAAGGCCTGCTGCACAAAGTCTCCTCTTAACAGTTGTTGTAGAGATGTGTCTGCTGCTAGAACTCTGTGTGGCATTGACCTAGTCTCTAATCTGAGCTGCTGTTAACCTGCGATTTCTGAGGCTGCTGACTCGGATAAACTTATCCTCAGAAGCAGAAGTGACTCTTGGTCTTCCTTTCCTGGGGCGATCCTCATGTGAGCCAGTTTCTTTGTAGCGCTTGATGGTTTTTGCCACTGCACTTGGGGTCAATTTCAAAGTTTACCCAATTTATTGGACTGACTGACCTTCATTTCTTAAAGTAATGATGGCCACTCGTTTTTCTTTACTTAGGCTGGTTTCACATTTGCGTTTTTTGCCGCAGCGTTTTTACCGCATATAAACGCATGCGTCGTGTTTTCTTATATTTAACATGAAAAACACATGCGGTTTTTTTTGTTCGCGTTTTTCCGCGTTTTACGACACATGCGTCGTTTCGTTGCTTGCGGCTTGGTGCGGAAATGCAACATGTAGTAATTTCTAGAGGAGTCTATTTGCCGCCAGAAATTGCATGCGTTCGATTGCGCAAGGTTTGCGTAAAAAAAAACGCATTGCTGTTTATGTAAACGCATGCATTTTTAAGCACATGCGTTTGGTTGCGTTTTTGAACGCATGCGTTTCAATTGAGAAAACCATGTCTAGACACTGATAAGACACCCCGCACCATCAAGGTGATAAAAGGGAGGGTGTGGACAGTTGCAGGTCACTTCTCACCAGATTCTGAAGCAGACGAGACACAGACGGACTACATCTTGGAGGATAACACGACCCTGAACAATGTGAGTATATCCTCGCCAATGCCTTTATTTTCTATTTTCAGTCTCTACATGTCCTAATTTCTGCCATTTCTTTCTTTCTACATGCATCAGAATGTCTTCTTCGGATTCTTCATCTGGTGAGGAGTTTCGGCCAGGACAGTCGGAAGTGGAGTATGTCAGTGAGGTGAGTATTTGCCTCGTCAGATTGGTAAGTATTCACTGTCACATCGACACATGTGACAATTTGATTTTTCCTTTTTGTCAGAGCTCTTCTACTGCAGCAGAGACAGGGCAGGAGCAGCGGAGTCAAGGTCTGGTGGAAAGACGGCAGCGGGTACGTATACAAGGCTGACTGTGTTCAGTGTAATATTCTTGAATCTTCCTTTCTTTCCACTCGTATTTCTTTACTTTTTTCTTCTGGAATCCTTTTGTATGTTGACTTTCCTATTCATGCCATTTCTCAGCATCTTTTTTCTTTCTTTTCCTTATGTAATTGAGCAAACTTTAATGACTTTCTTTAATTTTTAGGTCTCACAACGGGACAATAACCTGATAGAGAATGACCTCCTTATCACCCTGGTCCAGGAGCGAGTCCCGTTGTGGGACAGCCGGGATCCACTGCATTTGGTAAGTATTGCACTGCAGTGTGAAGCAGCAGAGACCTTGGCCATGCTCACTTGACTGTGTGTGATGAAAGAAACTCTCAGGAGTTTCTCTCATCACACACAGTTGTGTGAGCACGGCAAAAAGTCAATTTTCTGACCATAATGTTTTTTTTTTGTTTTTTTTTTTAACAGTGGGCAAAGTGGGCAAAGTCAAAACACGTTGGCGTTCGATGAAGGACCGCTTTAACAAGGACCTGCGTCAAGAGAGCCGTGTTCCCAGTGGTTCAGGAGCAAGGATCAGACGCTACAAATACCATCGCATTCTGTCATTTTTAAGACCGGTCCTTGCCCAGAGAACGTAAGTAATCACATTCTTTAGGTTGTATTGTATTGCCATAATCTGTATTTTTAAATTCAACAGGATTTTGCGTCTGGTAAATTTTTGATAATTTTATTTTTCCTTTTTTCACAGCACATACAGCACGACTGTCGGCCCAGGTTCTGGAGCGGTCCTTCATCCGACAACCACAGACCCGTCCCAGCCATCCAGCAGCGCAGCAGCAAGTAGGCCTTCCACACTAACTGGAGACCAGGGAGCTGGTCCATCAGGTCTTCCCCTTTCGCAGTCCTCTTCCACTGCCCCCTTTTTTTGGGGCTCATCCCGGCAGTGGCAGAGGGCTTCGGACAGGTCACTCATGCCCGAGTTTTTGCACTTGAGCTCGGTTTTACACGAAGCAATCAAGGCTTTAGGTGACCGAATGGTTGTTTCACATAACCTCTTGAATGCACGTATCCAGGTCACCAAAAGCATTGATCAAGTGAAAGCCGACCTCCAGAGGCCAGCTCATCATATTTTTAACCAAACTGAGCAGAGCATGTCGGAACACCTTACTCCTGATCTCCAGCTGAGTGTCATGCAGGCCTGCAATGCTGCTTACGTGCAGGCTATGCAGCAGAGTCGGTATTTCCAGCAGACAGTGGGGGCATATCCACCTGTGCATTCACTGTCACGATTGTCCTCAATGCCGAGCTCTGCTGCATCCCACTGCACGGCCACCTCAATTCCTTCCACAGCCGGACACCACTACAGCACCACCATGCCGAGTGCAGTTGGACATCCCACCGCCACCACGACATCCGTTGCTCCTGCTTGGACCTCCTCCACTGACACCACGATGCAGCAGGACCCTGGCATGGCCTTCCGTACCGCCACCTCCACGATGCAGCAGGACCCTGGCATGGCCTTCCGTACCGCCACCTCCACCATGCAGCAGGACCCTGGCATGGCCTTCCATACCGCCACCACCACGATGCAGCAGGACCCTGGCATGGCCTTCCGTACCGCCACCTCCACGATGCAGCAGGACCCTGGCATGGCCTTCCGCTCTACAAGCGCTATGGACTCTGGCATGGCTGCACGCTCTACGAGCACTATGGACTCTGGCATGGCTGCACGATCTACGAGCACTATGGACTCTGACACAGTGCAGCCGGACCCTGACAGCAGGTCACCCGCCACCACGCCACATGAGCCCACCAAGACCTCCCCCAACCAGGCAAACCAAAAAAAAACCCAGAAAAAAAAAAAAAGAGGACTCTTGGCATTCCTCCCCCTTCACCTACCAATGTGTCTGTAATGTCAGGTTTGTCTCACCCTTCCAGTGCGTATCAAGCCTCTCATGTGTCAAGCCCCATCCCCGAACTTCCAGACCCTTCTAGTTTCATTGCCCCTTCTCCTGCCACCTCTGCGTCATCCACGGTTAGCCAGGCCTCAGTTCTTCACACCCCCCGTTTACATCACTCTACCCCAAGCCGTCGCAGTAAAAAATAATTTTTTGAGTTGTTAACAAAATAAAAAAAAGTTTGATTTGCCACAATTATGTTTGAAACGTCGCCACACACTTACTTTTTGGGCCACATCATATCTCCAGTAGTTAAAAATAAAAAGACTGCAGCTTTGTGTGTCTTTAGTATACAGATATGAGGTTGGCCAAAAAATATTACATGTATCTCCATAATCTTTTTTTGTGTGGCAGTCTGAAGAGAAAATGGTGGAAATACAGTGCAGACCTCTACTGAACAGGTCAGGTGTCAAAAAACTCATTAGTTATGACACCTGACCTGTTGAGTAGAGAACTGCCTTGTATAACCACCATTTTCTCTTCTTTATACATAATTATTACACACAAATTGAGGGGACAATGGTGGTCACATGCTACATATCTATACTCACCTGCACAGGTGTCAGAAATAGTGAATTCATGAGCCTGTATATGTTTATCATGAATTCATTATTTCTGACACCTGAGTTGATGAGTATAGATAGTGTGACAGTGATTGTCTCTTCAGTTTGTGTCCAATGGATACAGGAGAAGAGAATCATGACGCAATGACGTCAACAAGCTTACCAATAAAGCAACATGGCTGCCATTACTAGCAGTATGTGGCCAGTGTTTTATATCAGAATGTGTAAGCCAAAACAAGGAGTGGAATTATTAACATAATAACTAGCACCTCTGCCTTTATCACCCACTCCTGGTTTTGGATTACAAAAACTGATATTAAATACAGATCAAATACTGCCAGTTTTAGGACAACCTTGGTTTGGAGAGGAAAAAGATAGGAGAGACGATCAACACAACCAAAACTAAAGTTTATTAATGAGAAATATTATTATCATTGTAGAAAATTACTGGTACAGATGTAATTACAACATGACTTTTAAACAACATTGTCCTGCCATGACACACGTCCAATATCTGAATAAAAAAAGGCAGCAAATTGGTCCCGCATGTGACCAACAGCTGCAGTTGACCGCAGTGGGTGATGCTGGAAATCGGGCAGTGGGTGTGCAACTGGTTCATCCAGTTCAATGTTGGGTTGCTCCTTAACCATTATATAATTGTGCAGAACCACACAGGCTTTGACCACCTTGTCGACTGTTTCCACTTTTAGATTTATGGCTGATGCAAGAATGCGCCATTTAGCGACCAGAATGTCAAAGGAACACTCTACTGTTCTTCGGGCCCTCGTCAGTCTGTAGTTAAAGATCCTTCTAGTGTGGTTCAAGTCCCGACTGGAATAGGGCTTCAGTAGGTTTTCACACATTTGGAAGGCCTCATCCCCAACCATAACAAATGGCATCGGTGGACCTTGAGTGTTGGGGAGAGGTTATGGCGGTGTAAAATTGAAATTGTTGCCATAAACACGGGGGCCCATATCCGAGTTCTTGAAAGTCTGAGAATCGTTGCCACGGCCAAAAGTTCCAATGTCCACGGCAATGAAGCGACAGTTCGCATCGGCTATTGCCATGAGCACTACAGAAAAATATTTTTTGTAATTGAAGTACTCCAATCCTGTCCTGGCTGGTTTGATAATGCGAATGTGCTTTCCATCCACCGCTCCTAAACAGTTGGGGAAATCGCACACATTCCAGAATTTTTCCGCAATTTCAAGCCACATGTCCACGGTGGGTAGGGGTATAAACTCATCCCGGAATACATTCCACAAAGCCCGGCAGGTGTCCGCAACTATTCCGGACAGGGTGGATATTCCAAGCCGGTATTGGAAGTGGAAGGATAATAAACTCTCCGGTGGCCAGAAATCTGGAAGAAAAACAAAACACAAAAAAAAACATTACAATCTATTCTTTTTATGGTGTGGTTACAATAAAAAAAGAAAGGAAAATACCCAAAAAATACATGTCAGAAAACACTAAATTTGGACTGTCATTGGTTTAGATTTTGAACGTACCTTAATGTAACCAGCAGACATTCCTCGGGTGGAATCGCTCTACGGAGCTGGGTGTCCTGTCGCCGTATGGCTCCTTGGACACGAGAAAGCAAATCCCGAAACGAGTCTTGCGACATTCGTGTGTATTCATGGAATTTCTCTGGGTTGGCATTAAGCTCGGCATAGAGCGTGTGTGATAGGCTCCACGGCTCTCACGTAGTTCGATAATGGGGTGCCTCCAAAAACGCCTACTTTGTCTCCTTCTCCATCTTTCGCGATTTCTGTCTTGCTCCCAATCAAAAGCACAGGCAAGAAACAGCTTGAAGCTGAAATCCAGGTTGAAATAAAAGCTCTCCATGCGAAGATCCATCATGACACAGGATACAGTAGCAAACTGTTAAAATTTCAGTAGCCCTAGGGTCTATATGTAGAGATCCCATCATACACGCCCTCTGTAGTCCCATTGGCGGTTGTCTGGTTATCTTGATTTTTCTCTTGTGAAATTTCTCATCATGCGCACCAAAAACGCAAACGCAGGAAAAAACGCATGTAAACGCGTACAAACGTGGCATTTTTTTTAACTGCATTCGACAATGCATGCGTCTAAAAAACGCTGCGTTTGTACGCGTTTATATGCGTTTTTTCCACCACTTGCGGATGCCTTTAAAACGCTGCGGATTTAAACGCAAATGTGAAACCAGCCTTAGCTGCTTTTTCTTGCCATAATACAAATTCTAACAGTCTATTCAGTAGGACTATCAGCTGTGTATCCACCAGACTTCTGCACAACACAACTGATGGTCCAAACCCCATAACACAGTCACGTAGTGTATTGCACAGCTACGTAGTGTATTGCACAGCTATGTAGTATATTGGTCAGCGACGTAGTATATAGCAGAGCCACGTAGTATATAACATAACCACGTAGTATATTGTAGAGGCACGTAGTATATTGCACAGTCGACGTAGTATATAACAGAACCGACACAGCCACATAGTATATTGCACAGCTACGTAGTATATAATACAGCGCACGTAGTATATTGCACAGCCACGTTGTATATTGCCCAGCTACATAGTATATAGCAGAGATGTAGTATATAACAGAGCCCACGCAGTATGTAATACAGCCCACGTAGTATATAGCAATGTGGGCACTATATGCGTGGTTAAAAAAAGACTTAAAATAAAAAATAAACATATACTCACCCTCCGAAGGCCCCTTGAAGTCCTGGCGCCTGTGTGCGGTGCAAGTGGCAGCTTCCGGTCCCAGGGTTGGTATGAGCGCAGGACCTGTGATGACGTTGTGGTCACATGACCGTGACGTCACGGCAGGTCTTTCTCGCATAGCATCCTTGGCACCGGAACCTGCCGCTTGCACTGCCGAGGACAGCGCGACACGTCGGGAGGGTGAGAATAACCTTTTTTAAATTATTATTATGTATAACAGATCGTTTTAATATTGATGCTGCATACGCAGCATCAATAGTAAAAAGTTGGTCACACAAGGTTAATAGCTGTGTTAACGGAGTCCGTTACACCGCGGTCCGTTAACACTGGCATTAACCCTGTGTGAGCGCTCAGCGCTGACTGTAGGGCAGTAAAGCAGCGGCCATTTCGCTGCCAGACTATGGCCATCACTGATTGGTCGTGGCAATGGTCGTGGGCGTTTTGCCACGACCAATCAGCGACTTGGATTTCCATGACAGACAGAGGCCGCGACCAATGAATATCCGTGACAGACAGACAGAAGGACAGAAAGACGGGAGTGACCCTTAGACAATTACCGTATATACTCGAGTATAAGCCGAGATTTTCAGCCCAAATTTTTGGCCTGAAAGTGCCCCTCTCGGCTTATACTCAAGTCACGCGGCAGGGTCGGCGAGTGAGGGGGAGAGAGGATTGTCGCATACTCACCTAGTCCCGGCGCTCCCCCTGCCTGTCACACTGTCTTCGGGTGCCGCAGCTCTTCCTCTGTACAGAGGTCACGTGGGACCGCTCATTAAACTTATGAATATGGACTCCACTCCCACAGGGGTGGAGCCGCATATTTATTCCTCTAATGAGCGGTGCCAGTGACCACTGACAGAGGAAGAGCTGCCGCACCCGAAGACAGTGTGACAGCGCCGGGACTAGGTGAGTATTTTATATTCACCTGTCCACGTTCCACCCGCCGGGCGCCGCTCCGTCTTCCGCGTCCTCTTGCTCTGACTGTTCAGGTCTGAGGGCGCGATGACGTACTAGTGTGCGCGCCGCCCTCTGCCTACACAGTCAATGCAGAGAGACGCCGGGACGGGACGCGGAGGAGCTGCAAGCAAGAGAGGTGAGTATGTGTTTTGGGTTTTTTTATTGCAGCAGCGTTATATATGGCACAGCTTTATAAGGAGCATCTATGGGGCTATAATGAACGGTGCAGAGCATATATGGCACAGCTTTATAAGGAGCATCTATGGGGCCATAATGAACGGTGCAGAGCATATATGGCACAGCTTTATAAGGAGCATCTATGGGGCCATAATGAACGGTGCAGAGCATTCTATATGGCACAGTTTTATATGGAGCATCTATGGGGCAATAATGAACGGTATGGAGCATTATATATGGCACAGCTTGATATGGAACCTCCTTTGGGGCAATAATGAACAGTATGGAGCATCTATTTTTATTTTTGAAATTCACCGGTAGCTGCTGCATTTTCCACCCTAGGCTTATACTCGAGTCAATAAGTTTTCCCAGTTTTTTGTGGCAAAATTAAGGGGGTCGGCTTATACTCGAGTATATACGGTATATAGTAGATAGTTATATATGCAGAATGCAGTATATTACATATCTAGACCCTCCTACACATCCCCAGCACCTGTATTATATATACACACATGTATATAGTATAGTTATATCTGCAGTATATTACATATCTAAACCCTCATACACATCCCCAGCACCCTGTCACCTGTATTATATATACACATGTATATATTATAGTTATATCTGCAGTATATTACATATCTAGAACCTCATACACATCCCCAGCACCCTGTCATCTGTATTATATATACACATGTATATGGTATAGTCATATATGCAGTATATTACATATCTAAACCCTCATACACATCCCCAGCACCGTCATCTGTATTATATACACACATGTATATAGTATAGTTATATCTGCAGTATATTACATATCTAAACCCTCATACACATCCCCAGCACCCTGTCACCTGTATTATATATACACATGTATATATTATAGTTATATCTGCAGTATATTACATATCTAGAACCTCATACACATCCCCAGCACCCTGTCATCTGTATTATATATACACATGTATATGGTATAGTCATATATGCAGTATATTACATATCTAAACCCTCATACACATCCCCAGCACCCTGTCATCTGTATTATATATACACATGTATATGGTATAGTCATATATGCAGTATATTACATATCTAAACCCTCATACACATCCCCAGCACCCTGTCATCTGTATTATATACACACATGTATATAGTATAGTTATATCTGCAGTATATTACATATCTAAACCCTCATACACATCCCCAGCACCCTGTCACCTGTATTATATATACACATGTATATGGTATAGTTATATATGCAGTATTTCACATATCTAGACCCTCATACACATCCCCAGCACCCGGTCACCTGTATTATATATACACATGTATATGGTATAGTTATTTATATATGCAGTATTTCACATGTCTAGACCCTCATACACATCCCCAGCACCCTGTCACCTGTATTATATATACACACATGTATATGGTATAGTTATATATGCAGTATTTCACATATCTAGACCCTCATACACATCCCCAGCACCCTGTCATCTGTATTATATATACACATGTATATAGTATAGTTATATATGCAGTATTTCACATATCTAGACCCTCATACACATCCCCAGCACCCGGTCACCTGTATTATATATACACATGTATATGGTATAGTTATTTATATATGCAGTATTTCACATATCTAGACCCTCATACACATCCCCAGCACCCTGTCACCTGTATTATATATACACACATGTATATGGTATGGTTATATATGCAGTATTTCACATATCTAGACCCTCATACACATCCCCAGCACCCTGTCATCTGCATTATAGATACACATGTGCATAGGATAGTTATATATGCAGTATCTTACACGAATATAGCCTCATTCGCATTCTCCCCAGGAACCCCGTAACATGTATGGACACATGCATGCGCTATGACGACAGGTATTGGCATTCGCCGTGGTATCACCTGGACAGGTGTGGGGCCGGCCACGTCGTCTCGAGAAGAGAGCTGCAGGGTAACCAGCGCCATGTTGACACCCCCTCCCGGTCCTCGCCAGTCCCGGCCGCCTGTCCCCCGGACTTTCTTGCCTTTCGGTAGCTTTTGCTTTCTTACTTTGCCTGCAGAAATCAGGAAGAGAGAGATGGACGGCCCCTTGAAGGAGGAGCCCAGAGTCTGGAGAGGTATGTGAGGGGGAAGAGTGTCTGTGGAGAAAGTGGCATGCCCCTACATGGAAGGAAGTGATGCGGCCGCCGGTGACCGGGGGTCCACGCGTGGGCAGCTCGCCTCTGTACCTGCCATACCCCAGTACGTCGTCTGCAGGCAAGATCTGACAACACAAGGCCGCAGGTGCCGGGGTGTGAGTGAAATGCTCACTGCAGCTGCTGCAGAACCTCTTTGAGTAGAGGCAGACATTATCCGTCAGTATGTTTTGCAGCAAGTCTAGGGTATGTTGTTCCTGAATACATTGCCTCCTTGATAAGGCTAACGTGCGCCTGTCAGAGAGGTTCTGCAGCAGCTGCGAGGTGTACGCTCCTGCACTGTGGCCCTAATGGAGGGGCCAGCATCACCTGGAATGTTTTAGATGGGTGCATACTAAAACCCTATGTGCCAAATTACCCTATACCTATGGTAGATATTTTAGTCGTATTCATCTCTGCCTATTTTAGATTTTTTTTTACCGTTTCATTTTCTTAATTTAGTTTTCCTTTCCACTTCACTCCATTTGAAGCAGAGTAACCAATTTATTTACATATGTATTTATTTGACATAAAGTTGCAATACATGAATTTAGGGGTTAAATTTTTTGAAAACGGAATAACGGTTTTGAGCTCCGTTTTTTTTATTGGAATATGTTCATATTCGTACAACGACGTTATCTTCCAAGTTTAATTAAGATCTTTTTAGGGATTCAGTCTTTATGCGCCATATTCTGCCATACCTATGGTAGTTTTTTTTCTAAAGTTGAATTTTTTGAATCTATTTTTCCTTTCCACTTCACTCTATTTAAAAATAAATTAGCGGAGGTTAAACTTTAATTGCGTTTTCAACAAGGCAAAGCCATACATTTCTATATAGTAACTTTACATTTGAAATAAACACTGAATCCCTAAGAAGAACTTGATGAAACTTTGAAAATAAGTTTGTCATTAATATGAACTTTTTCCAGCAAGAAAAACAGAGCTTAAAAATGTAATTCTGTTTTCAACAATGTTAATTCATACATTCCTATATAATAACTTTACATTTCAAATAAACAGTGAATCCCTAAGTATATCTTTATCGAAAATTTTTGCCTTAGGCCGACCTCACACTAGCGTGTTTTACGGACGTATGAGCGGTGCAGAAAATACGGATTGCACACGGTACAATTCTTCTCTATGCCCCAGCGCCTATCTGCCGTATTTTACTGATCTGTATTATACGGTCTTCTACAGCCGTAGAAAATCGCAGCATGCTGCGTTTGTCACCATATTGTGCAAAAAATAAGCCAATTAAAGTCTATGGGGGCCAGAAAAATACGGATTACACACGGACCAACAGTGTGACTTGCGAGAAATACGCAGCGGTGTTAGTGAGAAAAGCCGGCAATTCAGTGCGGTGTACAGTAAAATCACACCGTCAGCTTACAATAGAATAAATGTGTACACATAGAATAGCGGTGTATATATATATATATATATATATATATATATATATATATACACATACATACATACATACATACATACATACATACATACATACATACATACATACATACATGCAACACTCGCTTTAAAATCTGCACTCACCTCTGCTAAACAGGCCTACTTCACAACCCTCGTATCTTCCCTATCCCACAACCCCAAACAGTTATTCAAAACATTTAACTCCCTCCTCCGCCCCCCACTGCCCCCTCCAACCTCCCTCATCTCTGCTGAGGACTTTGCCACACACTTTAAAAATAAGATCGACCAGACAAGGCAAGTCTTTATTGTTCAACCACCACAACCCCTTTGTATACCAGACCAATGCCCAAACCCCATAACCTCCCTATCCAACATCACTGAAGGGGGACTTAATTGTCTCCTCTCCAAATCCCACCTCACCACCTGTGCGCTCGACCCCATCCCATCCCACCTCCTCCCCAACCTCACCTCCTCCCCAACACCACCACCACACTTATCCCATCCCTAACCCACCTCTTCAACCTATCACTAACTTCTGGCACCTTCCCCTCTGCGTTCAAACATGCCACAATCACACCTATCCTTAAAAAGCCAATCCTCGATCCAACGGCTATGTCCAGCTATCGCCCAATATCGCTGCTCCCATTTGCTTCCAAACTCCTGGAGCAGCACGTCCATGCTGAACTCTCCTCCCACCTCTCATCTAACTTGTACGACAATCTACAATCTGGTTTCCGCACCATCACTCAACTGAGACTGCCCTGACCAAAATCACTAACGACCTACTTACAGCCAAAGCTAGCGGACAATACTCTGTACTCCTCCTTCTAGACCTGTCCTCTGCTTTCGACACAGTTGACCATTGCCTCCTACTACAGATCCTCTCCTCCTTTGGCATCAAACACCTCGTCCTATCCTGGATCGCCTCGTACGTTTCCAACCGCACATTCAGCGTCTCTCACTCCCACACTACCTCCTCATCCCACCCTCTCTCTGTTGGAGTCCCCCAAGGCTCTGTTCTAGGACCCCTACTCTTCTCAATCTATACAGAGCTTAAAAATGTAATTCTGTTTTCAACAATATTAATTCATACATTCCTATATAATAACTTTACATTTCAAATAAACAGTGAAAAAAACGCTTACATATGGTTCCCAATCATTTCAATGTAATCCGCAAAACTTGTGCAAATGTTGCGATTTTTTTTTTTTCCGTGAAAAAAAACGAATCGCGGAAAAAAAAGCAACATGTTCATTAATTTTGCGGAATCGCTGATTTCCCGCACACTGTAAAAAAATCTACCATAGGTATAGACAAATACATAGGCATAGATACAGACAAATATGACTAAAAAATCTACCATAGGTAAAATCTACCATAGGCATAGACAAATATGGCACATAGGGTTTTAGTATTTTCCTTTTAGATCTCATCTCCCTGATTCTTCCCATGAGGTGCAGCAGCGGCTGAGGACTGTATTAACCCCTTCAGGGCACTGCGGTTTTTTTCACCTTGGGGTCAAAGCGATCGTTTTTCTCCTCTGTAGCTGTAAGGTCTTATTTTTGGTGGAGCTGTCTGCTTTGTGGTGGTGTGAGGTACATATGTGTTGTCCTTTTCGTTTTTGTGCATTATTTCTATCGTGGCTGTATGTTACTGACTAATATTTTTTTTTTTTTGCAGCCATATTCCGAGAGGCCGCATCAGTAATAACTAGGGATGAGCGAGCATGCTCAGATAAGGTGTTATATTAGCATGCTCAGGTGCTAAGAGTGTCTCCAGCGTGCTCGAATATTATGCTCGAGACCCCGCGCTGGCATGTCTCACGGCTGTTAGCAGCAAAGCATGTAGGGATTTCCTGTTTGTTAGGCCCCCGCGTGTGTCAAACAGCCGTGAGACATGCCGGCGCGGGTCTCAAGCATAGTATTCGAGCTCGCCGAAGACACTCTTAGCACCCGAGCATGCTTATATAACACCTTATCAGGGCACACTTGCTCATCACTAGTTATAACTCATTAATTGTCGGACAAGTCCTTTCTGCTACATTCCCACAGTGAGTATTTGGCGAGTGTTTGATGCTGCAGATTTTCAGCAATTATGTTGTGATTTATTGCATGCATTTTTGTCAGCTGCAGTTTGTCTGTTTTTGGTATGTCATGTTTTAAATAAAGCTGTTTTGTTTTGTTCTGTCACTTTGCTAAAACTTTATTGCTACTCATGCAGATTACATTGCGTTTCTCCTGCGGAAATGCAATAAAATCCCTTGTGCGTCTTTGCAGCTGCTGATCTTCCTCGTATCATTTAAGCCCACCCTTGTGAGCAAACATTTTGAGACTGAGCAATTTTTGGCTTTCACAATGGCAATTTTCATTAACCCCTTCACTACATATGACATACCGTTTCGTCATATGTCATGTCCCTGCCTTTGATGCGGACTGCCAAGCCCACGTCTTTCCATTCTGAGTTAAAGGGAACCTGTCACCCCCAAAATCGATGGTGAGGTAAGCTCACCGTCGTCAGGGGCTTATCTACAGCATTCTGTAATGCTGTAGATAAGTCCCCGATGTTTCCTAAAAGAGGTTATATTATACTCACCCAGGGGCGGTCCCCGCTGCGGTTTGGTCAAATGGGTGTCTCGGGTCCGCTCCGGCGCCTCCTATCTTCATTCCATGACGTCCTCTTCTGGTCTTCACGCCGCTGCTCCGGCGCAGGTGTACTTTGTCTGCCCTGCTGAGGGCAGAGCAAAGTACTGCAGTGCGCAGGTGCCGGGCCTCTCTGACCTTTCCCGGCGCCTGCGCACTGCAGTAGGTTTCTCTGCCCTCAACAGAGCAGACAAAGTACACCTGCGCCGGAGCCGCAGCGTGAAGACTAGAAGAGGACGTCATTTAATGAAGATAGGAGGCGCCGGAGCAGGACCGCCCCTGGGTGAGTATAATCTAACCTTTTTCTCTATCAGGATACATCGGGGGCTTATCTACAGCATTAAAGAATACTATAGATAAGCCCCTGATGACGGTGAGCTTACCTCACCATCAATTTTGGGGGTGACAGGTTCCCTTAAATCAGCCATTATGTGCCCCTAACTGGTGCGGAGCTAAAATGTCATTATTAATCACTTAAATGGCATTTAACACACATGGACAGGAAGAGTGCATCATTCCCTGCGCCCATCGATGTGATCACGGGGTGCCGATGGGTTGCCGTGACAGCCGGGGGTCTGCTGAAGACCCCACTGTGCCTGTCATTATGATACTCCAGTGAAAGGCAGCATTTAGCTGGCGTTCATAGCAGATTGTGATTTTTCTCTATACATAGCACTGCTGATGTAAAGTATAGGGGATCAGGCAATTGCAATCTCAAGTCACCTATGGGGACTATTAAATACAGTAAAAAAAAAAAAAGTGCAAATCACCCCCTTTTGCCACATTACAAGTAAAACACCTAAAAAAAAATTGCGCACATTTGGTATCGCAATGTCCAGAAAAGTCTGATCTATCAGAACATAAAGTAAATTAATCGGTAATCAGCATAATGATATAAAATTGAAACACCAGAATTCTGGGGGGTTTGCCCTTCTCAACATTGCAATAACAGGTGATCAAGACATCGTATCTACTCCAAAATGATATCGGTAGAAATGTCAGCTCAGGGCATTAAAAATAAGCCCTCTTTATCCTCATTTTGAGTCTCATGGATGATCATTGAGAAATTGGCCTCCAATCCACACAAATGCTGTGTGTAAGTATGTTACTACGCTAATTACACATACAAATGATTGCTAACAAAAGGGGAAATTTACTGGAGTGTGCATTTAAATCGGATGTGTCATGAACAAAAAATAAAAAAAAATTCAGTTGTAGAAAAACAACAAAGTATTAATATTTTAATTCATTAAAAAAATTTAATGGAATAAAATATGAACTATTTAAAAAGTTTTGATATTTTTAAACACTAGGGGGTACAACTGCAGAAATTTGCCATGAAAACCAAGTGTATGGCTATCTTGCAGTGCGCAGGATCTGTTCAGGGTGTTTGATGTCGCTCCTCCCCTTCTCTTCTGGTTGTTTGCAAAAGGATAAGGGAGGATGAAGTTTATTATCACAGTAAGGGTATGTTCACACGTTCAGGATTTCCATCCTTTTTTTTTCCTGACTGTTTTTTAAAAAACTGCAGCTCTTGGCAGAAAACGCAGGTCCTTTTTTTGGTCCTTTTTTGGTCCGTTTTTGATGCGTTTTTTGATGCGTTTTTTGATGCGTTTTTTTGATGCAGTTTTCTAGCCAGAGTCTGTGTGTTTTCTAGGAATTTTTTTAGGGTTAAAATGGCTGAAAATACCCTAACCCTACCCCTACCCCTAACCCTACCCCTAACCCTAACCCTACCCCTAACCCTACCCCTAACCCTAACCCTACCCCTAACCCTACCCCTAACCCTACCCCTACCCCTAACCCTAACCCTACCCCTACCCCTAACCCTACCCCTAACCCTACCCCTAACCCTACCCCTAACCCTAACCCTACCCCTAACCCTACCCCTACCCCTATTCTAACCTTAGTGAAAAAAAAAAAAAAAAAAAATTCTTTATTTTTTTTTATTGTCCCTACCTATGGGGGTGACAAAGTGGGGGGGGTGTCATTTACTATTTTTTTATTTTGATCACTGAGATAGGTTATATCTCAGTGATCAAAATGCACTTTGGAACGAATCTGCCGGCCGGCAGATTCGGCGGGCGCACTGCGCATGCGCCCGCCATTTTGCAAGATGGCGGCGCCCAGGGAGAAGACGGCCGGACGGACACCGGGACGCCGGGTGAGTATAAGGGGGGGAGATTAGGGCACGGGGGGGGCATCGGAGCACTGGGGGGGGGCATCGGAGCACTGGGGGGGGCATCGGAGCACGGGGGGGCGGGATCGGAACACGGGGGGGGCAGCCACACTCCGCCCACGCACTTCCGCCCGCTCCCCGCACTTCCTGCTGCAGCGGTTCTGCACATCAAACCGCAGTAAAACCCGCAGATATATTTTTGATCTGCGGGTTTTACTGCGGTTTGGACCTCACAATGGAGGTCTATGGGTGCAGAACCGCTGCGGCTCCGGAAAAAGAATTGACATGCTCCTTCTTTTTTCCGGGAGCTATTCAGCGCGTCTTTTTTTTTACAATTTCCGGACCATGTGCACAGTGTGTCCTGTTTTCCATAGGGTACAGTGTACTGTACCCTGCATGGAAAACAGCTGCGGAACCGCAGTGGCAAAACCGCCGCGGTTCCGCGGTAAAAAACGCACTGTGTGAACATGGCCTTAGAGATGAGTGAATGGATTTGTGGGACTCCGGTCCAGTATCCAGGTCAGTGCTACCTGGCGACTAGACGAGAGGCCTGCGAATCTCTTTCCTTCCAGTGTCCCTGACCCAGCAAAGAAGACTTCGCACCAGTCCTGACAAGTGAAATGCCGCACCTTGGATGCTGGAAGGTAAGGCTAAATGCACACGCTGCAGATTCCATTGCAGAATTTTCCGCAGCGCGTTTGCTCCATGGTGGGATTAGACACAGTGGCTTGTGAAAGTATTCACCCACCCCCTTTTTTTTTTTTTTTTGAGGGTTTGCATCAGTTCATGTAAAGAACATGCCTACAGCTGTGAACATTTGGTTTCCTTTTTATTGTGAAGCAAACAATAAATAGGACAAAATAACTGAAAACTTCAGTGTACATAACTATTCACCCCCCTAAAGTCAGTACTTTGTAGAGCCTCCTTTTGCTGCAACTACAGCTGCAAGTCACTTTGGATAAGTCTCTGAGCTTTCCACATCTTGCCACTGTGATTTTTGCCCATTCCTCGAGAAAAACTGCTCCAGCTCCTTCAAGTTAGATGGTTTTCTCTGGTGAAGAGTAATCTTCAAGTCTGACCACAGATTCTCTGGATTAAGGGTAGCTCAGCTCACACAATGAGGCCCTTAATCAAAACTCAATGGAAATGTACCCAAAAAGGTAATTAAAATATAACTTACTAATTAATTTCAAAACTGGTATTAAAAACTTAACTGCAAGCGCATATCTACTATATAATTGTCTAAAGGTCACTTCCGTCTTTCTGTCTGTCTTTCTGTCACAGATATTCATTGGTCGCGGCCTCTGTCATGGAATCCAAGTCGCTGATTGGTCGTGGCAAAACAGCCACGACCAATCAGCGACGGGCACAGTCCGGAAGAAAATGGCCACTCCTTCCCCCCTCCCCGCAGTCACTGCCCGGCGCCCGCATACTCCCATCCAGTCACCGCTCACATAGGGTTAATGCCGGCGGTAACGGACCGCGTTATGCCGCGGGTAAAGGTACCTTCACATTAAGCGACGCTGCAGCGATACCGACAACGATCTGGATCGCTGCAGCGTCGCTGTTTGGTCGCTGGAGAGCTGTCACACAGACCGCTCTCCAGCGACCAACGATGCCGGTAACCAGGGTAAACATCGGGTAACTAAGCGCAGGGCCGCGCTTAGTAACCCGATGTTTACCCTGGTTACCATCCTAAAAGTAAAAAAAAACAAACACTACATACTTACCTACAGCCGTCTGTCCTCCAGCGCTGTGCTCTGCATTCCTCCTGTACTGGCTGTGAGCACAGCGGCCGGAAAGCAGAGCGGTGACGTCACCTCTCTGCTTTCCGGCTGACCGACGCTCACAGCAAGTACAGGAGGAGAGCAGAGCACAGCGCTGGAGGACAGACGGCTGTAGGTAAGTATGTACTGTTTGTTTTTTTTTACTTTTAGGATGGTAACCAGGGTAAACATCGGGTTACTAAGCGCGGCCCTGCGCTTAGTAACCCAATGTTTACCCTGGTTACCAGTGAAGACATCGCTGGATCGGTGTCACACACGCCGATCCAGCGATGTCAGCAGGAGTCCAGCGACGAAATAAAGTTCTGGACTTTATTCAGCGACCAACGATCTCCCAGCAGGGGCCTGATCGTTGGTCGCTGTCACACATAACGATTTCATTAACGATATCGTTGCTACGTCACAAAAAGCAACAATATCGTTAACGATATCGTTATGTGTGAAGGTACCTTAACTCACTCCGTTACCGCCGCTATTAACCATGTGTAACCAAGTTCTTACTATTGATGCTGCCTATGCAGCGTCAATAGTAAAAAGATCTAATGTTAAAAATACAAAAAAAAAATCATCATATAGTCACCCTTCGGCACTTTTCCCGCTCTTTGCGACGTTCCGGAGCTAAGGATGGTATGCGACAAGGACCTTCCATGACGTCACAGTCATGTGACCGCGACGTCCTCACAGGCCCTGCGCGAGAAGGACCTGCCATGACGTCACGGTCATGTGACCGATGCCATGACGTCACGGTCATGTGACCGTGACGTCATGGCAGGTCCTTCTCGCGCAGGCGCGAAGAAGCGGCGGTACCATGGAACAGGCAGGGACAGCGTCAGGAGCAGGTGAGTATTTAATATTCTATTAACCAATCAAAAAACTACTTGAAATAAATAATTGAAAAAAATCATATAAAAATTCAAACTATTTTATTTAACACCAATAGAACAATACACAAAATATGTTTAAAAACAAGAGGAGCAGTTTTTAGCACTCATAATATCACCAAATATATATGGATCCGTAAAGAAATGTTTCTTCCGTGATATTAGGTACTGGTAGTAAAAGAAGGAAATTTATAGCTGCAATACCACGTTGGTATACATCCGCAATGGGATACAAGTGAGGAAAAGTACACACCAATATATATGCCAGGAAAAAATAAATGGCATTTCATGTGCTACAAATATCCCCCACAAAAAGCAACTTCAAAACAGACTAGAAAGTGCATAGTGCAGAACAGTATATATACTAACCAGTACTCATAGTAAGCGTGCCAAAACTGCCTCCTCACACTCCAACGCGCGTTTCACACGTTTTGCTTCTTCAGGGAGTGAAGCATCAATAGTAAAAATATATAATGTTAAAAATAACTTTAAAAAAAATTGTGCTATTCTCACCTGCCGCCGTCCACCGATGCGCACTATACTGCCGCCAGCTTCCGTTCCCTGTGATGCATTGCGAAATTTCCCACTGCCGTCGCAATGCGTTCTGTGGAAAAAACGCATCCTGCAAAGTTGCCCGCAGGATGCGTTATTTTCACATATACTTGTATTACCGACGCATCGCGACGTATGGACACACGTTCCATACGTCATGCACTGGATGCGGCGGTATTTGGCGGGCCTTCGTATCGAAAAAACGTTCAAGGAAACGTTTTTTTGTACGTCGTATCCTGCATTTTAAACTGCGCAGACGCGCCCGGAACTCCACCCCCTCCTCCCTGGGACTTCACAACGAGCAGCGGATGCGTTGAAACACTGTGTCCGCTGCCCACGTTGTGCTAAAAAACTTCAACGTCTGTCCGTACGTCGCGCCGACGCTTAGCGACGGTCGCGTACCGACGGAAGTCTGAAAGAAGCCTTAGTGATCTCGCAAGACCGTTAAGTCATCTGGGTAATTTCGCAATGCATCACTGGGAATGGAAGCTGACGGCAGCATCGCGCGCATCTGGATAGCTTCGGTGGACGCCAGAGGGTGAGTATATAACTATTTTTTATTTATTTTTTTTAAACGGGTATGGTGCCCACACTGCTATATACTGCGTGGGCTGTGCTATATACTGCCTGGCTGCTATATACTACATGGCTGTGCGTGTTATATACTATGTATGTCATGCCGTTAATGGCGATAAAGGGGCGTGACGGTGTACTGGGACCCGCACCTGTCCCTGCCACTATAATTGGCCCTGACTTTCCCTTATCTCAGGGGTACCTATAATGGTTAGGAGGCCTGAGCCGCCAGCGTATCCCTGTCTACTGTGCAGGCCCTATCAGTGGCCCCCTCTCCCCCCCCCAAGGGAGGTGGACTGCACCAATGTATAAATACGACAATTAAACAGGGTATGCAGACAAGGTAACTAAAATCTCAAACTCACCAAATGCTCACACAACCACAGAGGAAACAGAAGGGAAGAGAAGAAAAAAACTAGGAAGGAAAACAGGTTTAACATGCAACCAAAACAGCAGACACCAATCTCTGTAAATAAACCTCCAAGCTCCTAATACCACGCTCCTTCCCACTTCAAGCCAGGCAGCAGAACTGATCACTGACAACAGTTGTAGTCAAAGCTGAGTCTATATAGGAGCGGAGATTACAAAAACCAAATCAGCTGAGAGACCAAGCTCTCAGTGACTTCAGTAACAAGGTTTAACTCCTGCCCTGCTGGCACAAGACAGCCAGGTCAGAATTCAGGAGAAGAGCTTCTGTTCATCGTGTGTGAACGAGGCCCAGAGCGCTGCGGTTCTCTGGGACCTCTCTGTCGCGGTAGCCCCGTGACCGTACCCCCCCTTTTACGAGGGACCTCCGGAACCTCAGGACCAGATTTCTTAGGATGAGCTGTATGAAATGCCCGGACTAACCTAACCGCATGGACATCGGCTGCAGGTACCCACATCCTCTCCTCAGGACCGTACCCTTTCCAATGTATTAGATACTGTAGAGACCGGCGAACAAATTGAGAATCCATGACCCTGGCTATCTGGAACTCGAGATTTCCATCAACAAGGACCGGAGAGGGAGGTAAAGTTGATGGATTAGGTGATGCCACAAACCTCTTGAGTAAGGAGCGATGAAAAACATTATGGATCTTAAACGCCTGAGGTAAAGCCAGCCGAAATGCAACAGGATTGACGACGGCCACAATCCTATAAGGGCCAATAAACCTAGGGCCCAATTTCCACGAGGGAACTCTCAATTTAATATTCTTTGAGGACAACCAAACCCAATCACCCACATATAGGTCCGGACCTTTTATACGTCTCCGATCAGTCGCATTCTTACATCTGGAACTCATCCTCTTTAACTTATCAAGAACCCCTTGCGATACGGACGTGATGGACGAAGAAAACCTCTCCTCTTCAGGCACCCCCGAGGAATCCTTCCTATTAAATGAACTGAATTGAGAATAAAAACCATATGCCCCGAAAAACGGGGACTTACCAGTGGATTCATGAGTACGGTTGTTTGTAGCAAACTCTACCAACAGTAAGTATGTAACCCAGTCCTCCTGATTTTCTGAAATGAAACACCTGAGAAGTTTCAAGATTTTGATTTACACGTTCTGTTTGACCATTGGATTGAGGGTGAAAAGCTGAAGAAAATGACAAATGAATCCCCAGCCGGCTGCAAAAAGCCCTTCAATAACTTAGAAATAAACTGCACCCCACGGTCTGACACAATATCTGAAGGAACACCATGTAATCTCACAACCTCCTTGATAAAGATCTGTGCCAGTCTTGGCATTAGGTAACGCGGGAAGGGCAATAAAATGTGACATCTTGCTAAATCTGTCAACTACGACTAAAATAACTGTATTACCCTCAGAAACCGGTAAGTCGGTGATGAAGTCTATTGACAAATGGGTCCAAGGTCTATTGGGAATCTCCAGAGGTTGGAGAGACCCAGACGGGGAGTACGAGGGGTCTTGGAACGCGCACACACACATATTCCTGTACATCATGATTTACCCCAGACCACCAAAAACGCAGAGTGAGAAGGTCCGTGGTAACTTTACTTCCAGGGTGTCCGGCCAGAACCGAATCATGATGTTCATTAATAACCCTAAGGGTACCGTCACACAGTGGCATTTTGATCGCTACGACGGCACGATCCGTGACGCTCCAGCATCGTAACAATATCGCTCCAGCGTCTTAGACTGCTGTCACACTTTGCAATGTACGACGCTGGAGCGATAATTTCATGACGTATGTGCGATGTAGAAGCCGTTGGTTACTATGCGCACATCGTATACAATATCGTGCACACCTTTGTTACACCATGCGATCATGCCGCCACAGCGGGACACTAGACGACGAAAGAAAGTTTCAAACGATCTGCTACGACGTACGATTCTCAGCGGGGTCCCTGATCGCAGGAGCGTGTCAGACACAGCGAGATCGCTGGAACGTCACGGATATATCGCTGGAACGTCACAAATCGTGCCGTCGTAGCGATCAAAATGCCACTGTGTGACGGTACCCTTAGACGAAGATTAGCAGGAACATAAAGTTTACCTAAAACACAGGCTGCTGGGGCTCCCTGCGCCTCTAGCACCTGTCTCTCAAGATCTGAATTAATTGCGGCGACAATTACATCCTGAAGTATAGGACCTGGTTCACAATTATCCCCACCCCCTGGAAAACAACGGGATAACACATCAGCCTTGACATTCTTGCTTCCTGGCCTATACGTAATGTAGAAATTGAACCTGGCGAAAAACAGAGACCACCTAGCTTGCCTAGGTGTGAGACGCTTCGCAGATTCTAAATACAACAGATTTTTGTGATCTGTGATCATCATGACTGGGCGAAGTGCTCCCTCCAAAACTCGGCGCTATTCTTCAAATGCCCATTTAATTGCCAACAGCTCCCTGTTACCAATATCATAATTCCTCTCAGTAGGAGATAATTTTTTTGAGAAAAAAGGCACATGGACGCCACTTACTCGGAGAAATCCCCTGTGACCGTTAAATATGCTTATTTCGCACATTTATTTAATCAGGACTTTTCCAGGTGCATTACTTTTAACCCCTTTCTGACCTTGGACGGGATAGTACGTCCAAAGTCAGATCCCCTGCTTTGATGCAGGGCTCCGCGGTGAGCCCGCACCAAAGCCAGGACATGTCAGCTGTTTTGAACAGCTGACATGTGCCCGTAATAGGCGCGGGCAGAATCGCAATCTGCCCGCACCTATTAACTAGTTAAATGCCGCTGTCAAACGCAGACAGCGGCATTTAACTACCGTTTCCGGCCGGGCGGCCGGAAATGACGTCATCGCCGACCCCGTCACATGATCGGGGGTCGGCGATGCGTCTCCATTGTAACCATAGAGGTCCTTGAGACCTCTATGGTTACTGATCGCCGGTGGCTGTGAGCGCCACCCTGTGGACGGCGCTCACAGCACACCTGCATTTCTGCTACATAGCAGCGATCAGCAGATCGCTGCTATGTAGCAGAGGCGATAGAGTTGTGCCTGCTTCTAGCCTCCCATGGAGGCTATTGAAGCATGGCAAAAGTAAAAAAAAAAAAAGTTGAAAAAAATGTTAAAAAAATAAAAAAAATATAAAAGTTTAAAATCACCCCCCTTTCGCCCCAATCAAAATAAATAAAAAAAATATCAAATCTACACATATTTGGTATCGCCGCGCTCAGAATCGCCCGATCTATCAATTAAAAAAAAGCATTAACCTGATCGCTAAACAGCGTAGTGGGAAAAAAAATTCGAAACACCAGAATTACATTTTTTTGGTCGCCGCAATATTGCATTAAAATGCAATAACGGGCGATCAAAAGAACATATCTGCACCGAAATGCTATCATTAAAAACGTCATCTCGGCACGCAAAAAATAAGCCCTCAACCGACCCCAGATCACGGAAAATGGAGACGCTACGAGTATTGGAAAATGGCGCAATTTTTTTTTTTTTTTAGCAAAGTTTGCAATTTTGTTTCACCACTTAGATAAAAAAATAACCTAGTCATGTTAGGTGTCTACGAACTCGTACTGACCTGGAGAATCATAATGTCAAGTCAGTTTTAGCATTTAGTGAACCTAGCAAAAAAGTCAAACAAAAAACAAGTGTGGGACTGCACTTTTTTTGCAATTTCACTGCACTTGGAATTTTTTTCCCGTTTTCTAGTACACGACATGCTAATACCAATGATGTCGTTCAAAAGTACAACTCGTCCCGCAAAAAATAAGCCCTCACATGGCGTAATTGACGGAAAAATAAAAAAGTTATGGCTCTGGGAAGGAGGGGAGTGAAAAACGAACACGGAAAAACGAAAAATCCCACGGTCATGAAGGGGTTAAAGAAAAAAATGTCATGATATTTTCATTAAAAAATGTAGTGGTTTATTAAATTGTCCACAGAAAAACCACATTGCAGCAAAACATATAAATAGATGAAATAGTTACGAACAGATTGTCCATTTGTAAATATCAGCGCTTTGTTACTCATCTTTCCCAAAGTTCTGAATGGTAAAAGCTGTCTGTGTGAAGTCTGAAGTCATCATGGCTACCAGCTGTTCCTTCCTTGTGTGACTTGTCTGATGTCCATGGAGAATGATGGTGAAGGCAGGAGGTGACAGCCCCATGTGACAAGCCCCCACACCCTCCTAAGGGACGTTATTTATATGTCCCACAGACCACGTGTTCCCTCTATATGGTGTTGACTTATGCTCGGAGCTATATATACAGAAATAGCTTTTGTAACGTCAGCGAAAGACAATGTTTTCAGTACAGAATTGAGAATAAGAATAATTCAATTCATATTTAACAATTCCCCCTTTTGAGGGTGACAGACATTGATTGGAACCCTCAAAGTAAGCATATTAACCCCTTCAAGACCCAGCCTATTTTGACCTTAAAGACCTTGCCGTTTTTTGCAATTCTGACCAGTGTCCCTTTATGAGGTAATAACTCAGGAACGCTTCAACGGATCCTAGCGGTTCTGAGATTGTTTTTTCGTGACATATTGGGCTTCATGTTAGTGGTAAATTTAGGTCAATAAATTCTGCATTTATTTGTGATAAACACGGAAATTTGGCGAAAATTTTGAAAATTTCGCAATTTTCACATTTTGAATTTTTATTCTGTTAAACCAGAGAGATATGTGACACAAAATAGTTAATAAATAACATTTCCCACATGTTTACTTTACATCAGCACAATTTTGGAAACAAAATTTTTTTTTGTTAGGAAGTTATAAGGGTTAAAATTCGACCAGCGATTTGTCATTTTTACAACGAAATTTACAAAACCATTTTTTTTAGGGACCACCTCACATTTGAAGTCAGTTTGAGGGGTCTATTTGGCTGAAAATACCCAAAAGTGACACCATTCTAAAAACTGCACCCCTCAAGGTACTCAAAACCACATTCAAGAAGTTTATTAACCCTTCAGGTGCTTCACAGCAGCAGAAGCAACATGGAAGGAAAAAATGAACATTTAACTTTTTAGTCACAAAAATTATCTTTTAGCAACAATTTTTTTATTTTCCCAATGGTAAAAGGAGAAACTGAACCACGAAAGTTGTTGTCCAATTTGTCCTGAGTACGCTGATACCTCATATGTGGGGGTAAACCACTGTTTTGGCGCACGGCAGGGCTTGGAAGGGAAGGAGCGCCATTTGACTTTTTGAATCAAAAATTGGCTCCACTCTTTAGCGGACACCATGTCACGTTTGGAGAGCCCCCGTGTGCCTAAAAATTGGAGCTCCCCCACAAGTGACCCCATTTTGGAAACTAGACGCCCCAAGGAACTTATCTAGATGCATAGTGAGCACTTTGAACCCCCAGGTGCTTCACAAATTGATCCGTAAAAATGAAAAAGTACTTTTTTTTCACAAAAAAATTCTTTTAGCCTCAATTTTTTCATTTTCACATGGGCAACAGGATAAAATTGATCCTAAAATGTGTTGGGCAATTTCTCCTGAGTACACCAATACCTCACATGTGGAGGTAAACCACTGTTTGGGCACATGGTAAGGCTCGGAAGGGAAGGAGCGCCATTTGACTTTTTGAATGAAAAATTATTTCCATCGTTAGCGGACACCATGTCGCGTTTGGATAGCTCCTGTGTGCCTAAACATTGGCGCTCCCCCACAAGTGACCCCATTTTGGAAACTAGACCCCCCAAGGAACTAATTTAGATGCCTAGTGAGCACTTTAAACCCTCAGGTGCTTCACAAATTGATCTGTAAAAATGAAAAAGTAATTTTTTTTCACAAAAAAATTCTTTTCACCTCAATTTTTTCATTTTCACATGGGCAGTAGGATAAAATGGATCATAAAATTTGTTGGGCAATTTCTCCCGAGTACGCCGATACCTCATATGTGGGGGTAAACCACTGTTTGGGCACTCGGCAGGGCTCGGAAGAGAAGGCGCGCCATTTGACTTTTTGAATGGAAAATTAGCTCCAATTGTTAGCGGACACCATGTCGCGTTTGGAGAGCCCCTGTGTGCCTAAACATTGGAGCTCCCGCACAAGTGACCCCATTTTGGAAACTAGACCCCCCAGGGAACTTATCTAGATGCATATTGAGCACTTTAAACCCCCAGGTGCTTCACAGAAGTTTATAACGCAGAGCCATGAAAATAAAAAATAATTTTTCTTTCCTCAAAAATGATTTTTTAGCCTGGAATTTCCTATTTTGCCAAGGATAATAGGAGAAATTGGACCCCAAATATTGTTGTCCAGTTTGTCCTGAGTACGCTGATACCCCATATGTGGGGGTAAACCACTGTTTGGGCGCACGGCAGGGCTCGGAAGGGATGGCACGCCATTTGGCTTTTTAAATGGAAAATTAGCTCCAATCATTAGCGGACACCATGTCACGTTTGGAGAGCCCCTGTGTGCCTAAACATTGGAGATCCCCCAGAAATGACACCATTTTAGAAACTAGACCCCCAAAGGAACTAATCTAGATGTGTGGTGAGGACTTTGAACCCCCAAGTGCTTCACAGAAGTTTATAACGCAGAGCCATGAAAATAAAAAAAAAAATTATTTTCTCAAAAATGATCTTTTAGCCTGCAATTTTTTATTTTCCCAAGGGTAACAGGAGAAATTTGACCCCAAAAGTTGTTGTCCAGTTTCTCCTGAGTACGCTGATACCCCATATGTGGGGGTAAATCACTGTTTGGGCACATGCCGGGGCTCGGAAGTGAAGTAGTGACGTTTTGAAATGCAGACTTTGATGGAATGCTCTGTGGGCGTCACGTTGCGTTTGCAGAGCCCCTGATGTGGCTTAACAGTAGAAACCCCCCACAAGTGACCCCATTTTGGAAACTAGACCCCCAAAGGAACTTATCTAGATGTGTGGTGAGCACTTTGAACCCCCAAGTGCTTCATAGAAGTTTATAATGCAGAGCCGTGAAAATAATAAATACGTTTTCTTTCCTCAAAAATAATTATTTAGTCCAGAATTTTTTAATTTTCCCAAGGGTAACAGGAGAAATTTGACCCCAATATTTGTTGTCCAGTTTCTCCTGAGTACGGTGATACCCCATATGTGGGGGTAAACTACTGTTTGGGCACATGCCGGGGCTTGGAATTGAAGTAGTGACGTTTTGAAATGCAGACTTTGATGGAATGCTCTGCGGGCGTCACGTTGCGTTTGCAGAGCCCCTGATGTGCCTAAACAGTAGAAACCCCCCACAAGTGACCCCATTTTGGAAACTAGACCCTGAAAGGAACTTATCTAGATGTGTGGTGAGCACTTTGAACCCCCAAGTGCTTCATAGAAGTTTATAATGCAGAGCCGTGAAAATAATAAATACGTTTTCTTTCCTCAAAAATAATTATTTAGCCCAGAATTTTTTATTTTCCCAAGGGTTACAGGAGAAATTGGACCCCAAAAGTTGTTGTCCAGTTTCTCCTGAGTACGCTGATACCCCATATGTGGGGGTAAACCACTGTTTGGGCACACGTCGGGGTTCAGAAGGGAAGTAGTGACTTTTGAAATGCAGACTTTGATGGAATGGTCTGCGGGTGTCACGTTGCGTTTACAGAGCCCCTGGTGTGCCTAAACAGTAGAAACCCCCCACAAGTGACCCCATTTTAGAAACTAGACCCCGAAAGGAACTTATCTAGATGTGTGGTGAGCACTTTGAACCCCCAAGTGCTTCACAGACGTTTACAACGCAGAGCCGTGAAAATAAAAAATCATTTTTCTTTCCTCAAAAATTATGTTTTAGCAAGCATTTTTTTAGATTCACAAGGGTAACAGGAGAAATTGGACCCCAGTAATTGTTGCGCAGTTTGTCCTGAGTATGCTGGTACCCCATATGTGGGGGTAAACCACTGTTTGGGCACACGTCAGGGCTCGGAAGTGAGGGAGCACCATTTGACTTTTTGAATACGACATTGGCTGGAATCAATGGTGGCGCCATGTTGCGTTTGGAGACCCCTGATGTGCCTAAACAGTGGTAACCCCTCAATTCTAACTCCAACACTAACCCCAACACACCCCTAACCCTAATCCCAACTGTAGCCATAATCCTAATCACAACCCTAACCCCAACACACCCCTAACCACAACACTAACCCCAACACACCCCTAACCCTAACCACAACCCTAATTCCAACCCTAACCCTAACCCTAAGGCTATGTGCCAACGTTGCGGATTCGTGTGAGATATTTCCGCACCATTTTTGAAAAATCTGCGGGTAAAAGGCACTGTGTTTTACCTGCGGATTTTCCGCGGATTTCCAGTGTTTTTTTGTGCGGATTTCACCTGCGGATTCCTATTGAGGAACAGGTGTAAAACGCCGCGGAATCCGCACAAAGAATTGACATGCTGCGGAAAATACAACGCAGCGTTCCCGCGCGGTATTTTCCGCACCATGGGCACAGCGGATTTGGTTTTTCATATGTTTACATGGTACTGTAAACCTGATGGAATACTGCTGCGAATCCGCAGCCAAATCCGCACCGTGTGCACATAGCCTAATTCTAAAGGTATGTGCACACGCTGCGGAAAACGCTGCGGATCCGCAGCAGTTTCCCATGAGTGTACAGTTCAATGTAAACCTATGGGAAACAAAAATCGCTGTACACATGCTGCGGAAAAACTGCACGGAAACGCAGCGGTTTACATTCCGCAGCATGTCACTTCTTTGTGCGGATTCCGCAGCGGTTTTACAACTGCTCCAATAGAAAATCGCAATTGTAAAACCGCAGTGAAATGCGCAGAAAAAAACGCGGTAAATCCGCCATAAATCCGCAGCGGTTTAGCACTGCGGATTTATCAAATCCGCAGCGGAAAAATCCGCAGAGGACCAGAATACGTGTGCACATTCCTAACCCTAACCCTACCCCTAACCCTACCCCTAACCCTAACCCTAGCCCTAACCCTACCCCTAACCCTAACCCTAGCCCTAACCCTACCCCTAACCCTACCCCTACCCCTACCCCTAACCCTAACCCTAACCCTACCCCTAACCCTAACCCTACCCCTAACCCTATTCTAACATTAGTGGAAAAAAAAAAATTTCTTTATTTTTTTATTGTCCCTACCTATGGGGGTGACAAAGGGGGGGGTCATTTATTATTTTTTTTATTTTGATCACTGAGATAGATTATATCTCAGTGATCAAAATGCACTTTGGAACGAATCTGCCGGCCGGCAGATTCGGCGGGCGCACTGCGCATGCGCCCGCCATTTTGGAAGATGGCGGCGCCCGGGAGAAGACGGACGGGACCACGGCTGGATCGGTAAGTATGATAGGGTGGGGGGGGACCACGGGGGGGGGGATCGGAGCACGGGGGGGGGAATCGGAGCGCGGGAGGGGTGGAACGGAGCGCGGGGGGCGTGGAACGGAGCACGGGGGGGCTGGAATGGAGCACGGGGGGTGGAACGGAGCACGGGGGGGGGTGGATCGGAGTGCAGGGGGGGTGATTGGAGCACGGGGGGGTGATTGGAGCACGGGGGGAGCGGACACGAGCACGGGGGGGAGCGGAGCACTGGACGGAGGGGAGCCAGAGCAGTGTACCGGCCAGATCGGGGGGGTGGGGGGGCGATCGGAGGGGTGGGGTGGGGGCACACTAGTATTTCCAGCCATGGCCGATGATATTGCAGCATCGGCCATGGCTGGATTGTAATATTTCACCCGTTATAATGGGTGAAATATTACAAATCGCTCTGATTGGCAGTTTCACTTTCAACAGCCAATCAGAGCGATCGTAGCCACGAGGGGGTGAAGCCACCCCCCCTGGGCTAAACTACCACTCCCCCTGTCCCTGCAGATCAGGTGAAATGGGAGTTAACCCTTTCACCCGGTCTGCAGGGACGCGATCTTTCCATGACGCCGCATAGGCGTCATGGGTCGGATTGGCACCGACTTTCATGACGCCTACGTGGCGTCAAAGGTCGGGAAGGGGTTAAGATCTTTCTTCTTCTTTGGCAAAATAATATAAATACTAATAATAATCATATTGTAATTCATACTCAATTAATATAATGATATGTAAATTCATGTTATGGTAAGCCGTGACTAATATATAAAATATATATATTTATACTTCCCTATACATAATTGAAGCATCTCAGGTCTGGTCATCATCTGATGTCATCTGGTCTTCATCTTGATGTTTTCTTCTTTTAAAACAATATTATAATTCTTTTGAAATAGATGATAGCATGTAGATATTGTAGAGACTGTGTGTCATGTGTCAATCAAAGTGCATAAATTCAAATGTTGATAAAAAAAACAAAGTTCATAGATGAAATGTAGCTTTAATATCTGTGCAGTGTCACCTTTAGAGACCTGGACTTACATTGGCTCGCCTTGGAAATCATCTGGAATCCTTCCATATCATCCGCATTGGTCTTTGGTCAGCACAGCAAGGGTTAAATTGACTCTTCCTTGCTAAACATAGCACCATAACCAGTCTTTAGTGCACAAGACACATGTCAGGGTTGTAGCGTCCTAACAATTACCTGATTGTTCACCAGCTTTCATGGAAGTCTTATAGGTGATAGGAAACCACTGGAACATGATAAAAACATAAAAACACAGTTCATCTTAGCATCATAGGATCATCGTCCTCTCCAATTGTGGTTGTCAGTATGTCTATACCAAATCTGGTAATTTTCCTAACTTGTAATATCATAGCTTACCATATCAATCAATAATATCCATATAATTAGTATCAGAATATTAATATGGAATTCATATTTGGAAAAATAAAATAATAAATAATACATTATTAACCATATTCGTCATGTGATAGGACATTTTTATGTCATAGGTGTAATTTCTTTTTGAACCCATAGATGTCAGTGTGTCTTTTATGTAAAAAGTATTTCCATCTTTATTACTAAATCTTTATTAAACTATATTTTTCAGACCAATAATATGTAAGAATGTATAGCCATGAACCAAAGTAAGAATATATATGAATGAATGAGTGAAAGAATTGTTGTATTTCACTCAGAATTGAAACATTTTTCTTATAATGAAACCATATGATCACTATATTTAATAAAGCTATATTCTTGTAAACATTACTTTATTAAATATTGATTTTTTTTCTTCTTGAGATAAAAAATAAAAATGAAAAATTAAGAATAAAAATGAAGTAAGAAAAAATAAAAATGAGAATAAAAATAAGACCTTTATATGTTGATGATAAATGCAGAGGTTATGCCTCAATAACACATTCCCTTAATATTTCCATTATCTAGATGTCATAACCTTGGATTACCAAAATATTGAAACTATGCAACTTTGCATATAATATCCTTCATTAGAGAAAAAAATTACTTTTATAATATTTAATGTTATTATGCCCAATAATACCTTATTAGTATTTCTTATTTCTTATTTCTTAAAATGTGTGAAGAGGTATTGATGAAATGTGATGATGTAATCAAGATCAAAAACACATTTCCCCTTAAAATAAAAAAATATTTTATGAAAAAATTAAATTGTAAAAACAAAATTAAAAATAATTAATTTTATAACTGTCATTTCAGCCTTATGCCATATATTTGTTTGAAGATGTGTACCCATCTATGTAACCATTAAAAAAAAAAAACACTGAATATCATAAAATTATCATTTGGAAAAATTATTCTAAATGTAGATTTTCTTGATAAACCATATTGATGTGTGATTGCACTTAATCACTATTTACTAAATCAAATAATAATAATAATCTTTATATAGCGCCAACATATTCCACAGCGCTTTACAGTTTAACAGTTTCAAACACAACAGTCATAGGTAACAATGTTAACAATACAGTAATAAAGCAAAATAAGATGACCCTGCTCGTGAGAGCTTACAATCTACAATGAGGTGGGGGAGAAACAAAGTACAGGTGTGTATTTACAATGATGTATTTACAATGATGGTCCAGCCATCTTCAGGGGGTGGGGAGTAGATGGAGATAGTGAATGGGCTACACACACACACAAACATAAAAAAATGATTAGGGAACTATGCAAGTTGTGGATGGTCCTAATATCTTGGGGTAGAGCATTCCAGAGGATTGGCGCAGCACGGGAGAAGTCTTGGAGTCGGGAGTGGGAGGTACGGATTAGTGCAGAGGTTAGTCAAATAATAATAATTACTAAAGAAATATAGAAATAATATGTTGAGTAGATAATATTTCATAGAATACCATGAGGCCTCTCTCATACTGTACATACACATTCCACTTTCCACGTTATAGTCACTCTTACGTTATTTTCACTCTTAGCAGCTGCTCATACGCTCATCTGTCACTCAGACTGTGACACACATAGAAGTTGATACTACATATTTCACATACAAAGAATAAGAATACATGTATATTAACCCAAATTATTGTATCCTAATTATCAATGCCCATTGTAAACTATTAAATTTAATATTTAAATATTTCTTTGAATATTCCCCAAATACTAACACTATGTTTTAACTTATAGATAGGACTCATAAAAACTTGAGCATTTGTTCTACAGCTATGCTTGGTACAGGGCCTGCAACTTAATCCATTTGACTTGCAAAGGTTGAGGAGCTTCAAAAGTTTCTTCTTTCTAAGGTTACAAGGTTTAGGTCTAACCCCTTCCCGACCTTTGATGCACCGTATGCGTCATGAAAACCTGTGCCAATCCGACCTGTGACGCAGCATATGCGTCATGGCCAGATTGGGCTCCTGCAAGCCGTTTGAAAGAGTTAACTGTATTTTCACCCGGCCTGCAGGGATAGGGGGAGTGGTACTTTAGCCCAGGGGGGGTGGCTAAGCCCCCCCACCCCCCCCCCCCCCGTGGCTACGATCGCTCTGATTGGCTGTTGAAAGTGACGTTTCACTTTCAATCAGAGCAATAGTAATATTTCACCAATGAAGATTGGTGAAATATTACAATCCAGCCATGGCCGATGCTGCAATAGCATCAGCCATGGCTGGAGATCGTGATCTGCCCCCCCAACCACCACCGATCGCCTCCCCTCTGGTCCTCCGTCCTGTCAAATGCTCTCCGCTCCCCTCCCTCCTGTCCGCTCCTCCTCCCCACTGTCCGCTCCCCCCCCTCATACTTACCGACCTGTGTCCCTCCCGGTGTCCGTCCGTCTGTTCGATGGGCGCCGCCATCTTCCAAAATGGCGGGCGCATGCGCAGTGCGCCCGCCGAATCTGCCGGCCGGCAGATTCGTTACAGGTACATTTTGATCGCTGTGATAGGTTCTATCACAGCAATCAAAATAAAAAAAATAATAAATAAACCCCCCCTTTATCACCCCCATAGGTAGGGACAAAAAGAAAAGAAAAAATGTTTTTTTCTTTGCCCCACTAGGGTTAGGGATAGTTCCCACTGCGTCTAAGCAGTCTGTTAGACGGACTACGTTACACCACAGCATAAATGTGGTGTAACGTAGTCCGTTATGGCCGCCATTGACAGCAATGTCGGACGCATCACTAGCACACGTCCACAATGCGCGTACGCTAGGGATGTGCCGTCATTGAGTGACGGACCCGGAGACGCGGGCTGCAGCGTTTCCGGGTCCGTCACTGCTAGCGCAGATAGAGATAGCAGATGCTCTATCTGCGCTAGCGCGATGCAAACGTCGGCACTTGTGCTAGCAGCAGCCCGTTAGCGTATGTGCTGAACGGGCTGCTGCTAGCGCAATGTGAACCTGGCCTTAGGGTTTGGGTTACGGCTAGAATTAGGGTTAGGGTTAGAATTAGGCTTTGTGCAGATTTGGCTGCGGATCCGCAGCAGATTGGCCGCTGCGGATTCGTAGCAGTTTTCCATCAAGTTTACAGTACCATGTAAACCTATGGAAAACCAAATCCGCTGTGCCCATGGTGCAGAAAATGCCGCGCGGAAACGCTGTGTTGTATTTTCCGCAGCATGTCAATTCTTTGTGCGGATTCCGCAGTGTTTTACACCTGTTCCTCAATAGGAATCCACAGGTGAAATCCGCACAAAAAAACACTGGAAATCCGCGGTAAATCCGCAGATAAAATGCAGTGCCTTTGCCATGCCAGAGTCCATAGCGCTTGTAGAGCGGAAGGCCATGCCAGGGTCCTGCTGCATCATGGTGGTGGCGGTATGGAAGGCCATGCCAGGGTCCTGCTGCATCGTGGAGGTGGCGGTACGGAAGGCCATGCCAGGGTCCTGCTACATCATAGTGGTGGCGGTACAGAAGGCCATGCCAGGGTCCTGCTGCATCGTGGAGGTGGCGGTACGGAAGGCCATGCCAGGGTCTAAGCAGGAGCAGCGGATGTCATGGTGGTGGCGGTGGGATGTCCAACTGCACTCAGCATGGTGGTGCTGTAGTGGTGTCCAGCTGTGGAAGGAATTGAGGTGGCCGTGCAGTGGGATGCAGCAGAGGTCGGCATTGAGGACAATCGTGACAGTGAAGGCACAGGTGGATATGCCCCCACTGTCTGCTGGAAATACCGACTCTGCTGCATAGCTTGCACGTAAGCATTGCAGGCCTGCATGACACTCAGCTGGAGATCAGGAGTAAGGTTTTCCGACATGCCCTGCTCAATTTGATTAAAAAAATGATGTGCTGGCCTCTGGAGGTCGGCTTTCACTTGATCAAGGCTTTTGCTGACCTGGATACGTGCATTTAAGAGGTTATGTGAAACATCCATTCGGTCACCCAAAGCCTTGATTGCGTCGTGTAAAACCGAGCTCAAGTGCAAAAACTCGGGCATGAGTGACCTGTCCGAAGCCCTCTGCCGCTATGAGCCCAAAAAAAAGGGGGCAGTGGAAGAGGACTGCGAAAGGGGAAGACCTGATGGACCAGCTCCCTGGTCTCCAGTTAGTGTGGAAGGCCCACTTGGATGGCTGGGACGGGTCCGTGGCTGTCGGATGAAGAACCGCTCCAGAACCTGGGCTGACAGTCATGCTGTATGTGCTGTGAAAAAAGGAAAAAGAAAATTATCAAAAATTTACCAGACGCAAAATCCTGTGGAATTTAAAAATACAGATTATGGCAATACAAAACAACCTAATGCACGTGATAAATACTTACGTTCTCTGGGCAAGGACCGGTCTTAAAAATGACAACGCGATGGTATTTGTAGCATCTGATCCTTGCTCCTGAACCACTGGGAACACGGCTCTCTTGACGCAGGTCCTTGTTGAAGCGGTCCTTCATCGAACGCCAACGTGTTTTGACTTTGCCCACTGTTAAAAAAAAAACCAACACATTATGGTCAGAAAATTGACTTTTTGCCGTGCTCACACAACTGTGTGTGATGAGAGAAACTCCTGAGAGTTTCTTTCATCACACACAGTCGAGTGAGCACGGCCAAGGTCTCTGCTGCTTCACACTGCAGTGCAGTACTTACCAAATGCAGTTCGGACTCGTGTCGGGGCGTTGTCCCAGCCATCCCACATCGCTTGGGCCACCTCATTCCATAACCGCCGGATCGGGATGTTGTTCGAGTGCAGTGGATCCCGGCTGTCCCACAACGGGACTCGCTCCTGGACCAGGGTGATAAGGAGGTCATTCTCTATCAGATCATCTTCCCGTTGTGAAACCTAAAAATTAAAGAAAGTCATTAAAGTTTGCTCAATTACATAAGGAAAAGAAAGAAAAAAGATGCTGAGAAATGGCATGAATAGGAAAGTCAACATACAAAAGGATTCCAGAAGAAAAAAGTAAAGAAATACGAGTGGAAAGAAAGGAAGATTCAAGAATATTACACTGAGGACAATCAGCCTTGTATACGTACCCGCTGCCGTTTTCCCACCGGACCTGGACTCCGCTGCTCCTGCCCTGTCTCTGCCGCAGTAGAAGAACTCCAAAAAAAAAAAGGAAAAATCAAATTGTCACATGTGTCGATGTGACGGTGAATACTTACCAATCTGACGAGGCAAATACTCACCTCACTTAAATGCTCCAATTCTGACTGTCCTGGCCGAAACTCCTCACCAGATGAAGAATCCGAAGAAGACATTCTGATGCATGTAGAAAGAAAGAAATGGAAGAAAATAGGACATGTAGAGACAGAAAATAGAAAATAAAGGCATTGGCTAGGATATACTCACATTGTTCAGGGTCTTGTTATCCTCCAAGATGTAGTCCGTCTGTGTCTCCTCTGCTTCAGAATCTGGTGAGAAGTGACCTGCAACTGTCCACACCCTCCCTTTTATCACCTTGATGGTTGAGGGTGGCTTATCAGTGTCTAGACATGGTTTTCTCAATTGAAACGCGTTCAAAAACGCAACCAAACGCATGTGCTTAAAAACGCATGCGTTTACATAGACAGCAATGCATTTTTTTTTACGCAAACCTTGTGCAATCGACCGCATGCGTTTCCTGGCGGCAAATAGATGCCTCTAGAAATTACTACATGTTGCATTTCCACGCCAAGCCGCAAATGACGAGACGACGCATGCGTCGTCAAACGCGACAAAACGTGAACAAAAAAAACGCATGCGTTTTTAATGTTAAATATAGGAATACACGACGCATGCGTTTATATGCGGTACAAACGCTGCGGCAACAACCGCAAATGTGAAACCAGCCTTAATAAGTGGGCCCGCCTCGCCTCTCGAGAGAGACGAAACCGAACAATCAAGATGCTTAGACTTAGGGATATTGAAATCCCCTGCAACTAGTTTATGACCATGTTGGATGGAACTGAGAATTTGGAAAAAATTGTTAAGGAATTTTAGCTGACCGAAGTTAGGGGCGTAGATAGAAGCAATAGTGTAAGGAGCATTGTTTATCAGACACAGAACTATAATATATCTACCCAGGGGATCCGCCACAGAGCATATCAATTAAAAGGAATTAGCTTTACTAAAGAAATTAGCCACCCCAGCCTTTTTCACGTTGCTGTTAGCAAAGAATTGATGAGGGTATAAACCCGAATACATTCTCACATTGTCACGCTTAACCAAATGCGTTTCTTGCAAACATATGATGTCCTGGCGAACCTTAGCTAGTAGACGCCAAACAACTCATCTTTTACCCGGAGAGTTGAGACCATTTACATTAATTGAGTATAATGAGATACTCATACGAAAAAACTAAAGAAGATATGGTAAATGTACGCTCTCTGGGAGACCGCCACCGCAGACAATAAGGACGTGGACCTCCGACCTGAGCAAACCTGTGAAAAGAACAAAGGGGAAAGGGAGTGTGGGGTAAGGGGAGACACCACAAACAGATAATTAACAAGCAATAGAAAACCATTCAGGAAAATCCTTAGTCCATAGGTGGAAAAAAAGAAAACAATTCACCTGTGGGGCAATATGCTGGGGCTAACCAGAGAAAAGAACAAAGGGTAGCCACCACAGCAACAGTTATTCAAATTAAAACATTTTAACAAAGTACGTAATCAGTTAAGATGGGAAAATAGCCAGGAACAGTTGTAGCAGTAATCCTCAGGCAACCTTCCACTCCGGATCGATGTGATGCTTGCCATTCTCATTCTTTTCAGATCTTGGGGAGGCTGTAGACGAGGGGGAGCCAGGAGGCACCAGGCCCCGTTTGGACAAGACTTTCGCCGCTTGTGCCGGTGTTAGGTGGTTACTGAGCCATCTTTACAGATAAGAAGCTTAGCGGGGAACCCCCAGCAGTACAGGATGCCCTTTTCTCGTAGAATTGAGGTAAAAGGAGTAAACGCTTTGCGTAGAGCTAGAGTACCCGGGGATAAGTCAGGAAACACAGCAATGTTAGCAAAGGAATCCGGCAGAGATGGTTTGGCCCTCAAAGCCTGCAGGAAGTCTTCCTTCATTTAAAAAAAAATGAATACGAGCCAGAACATCCCTAGGAACAGAGGGGCCCAGGTTCGATGGTTTAGGAATGCAATGAATGCGGTCGATTACTACATCTTTTTTTACATGATGTGGAAGGACCGCAAGAATGAAGTCCTGGAGAAAGCCTTTCAAATCTGCCGCCATAACTGCTTCCCCTATGCCTCTGAGCTTAATGTTGTTTCTCCTGGACCTGTCTTCCAGGTCCAGGCTCTTAGAATGCATTTTGGTAGCCATTAGGTGAAGGTCACCATGTGTGTCCCAAAGTTCGTTATGGGAGGCTACCAGCTCCGGCATTTTACGCTCCAGGCGGTTCCCAATTTCCTCCACATCGCCCCTTAAATCCGCCAACATGGAGCGCATGTCCTCCTGCAAGGAAGTGCAAAGATCCCCCAGCATACCTCTAAGCAGGGACGCAGTGACAGGGCCATCTGGAAGCACAGCAGCAGCCGCTGTTGATGTTGATGACTGTGAGGCTCTGCTTGCAGCACGAGAAGCCCTGGGGGAAGGCGGCACCATCTTGGGACTCTGGTGCGGCTGGGGGGAGGCCGAGAAAAAGTACACAATGTACCTGGAGGAGCTGCGGGAGCCGGTCTTGGACTTCCCCATACACTCACTGCTAAGCCAGGTACCAGCACCGGCGGTTTATTGGAGCGGAGGAGCCGAGAGGAAGGAGTTTTGAGCCACTGTAAGGTTCCTGCACACGGAGCTCCCACACTATGCGACCTACTCCATGTGCAGACAGGGCACGCCCCCTGATAGGTGTCTTATAGATGCCTCTCCATTACTAACCTGTGGGCTTGATGTCACCTGACAATACAAAGATGACATCAACCTTAGCGAGGTTAAGTGCCAGATTTCGCACATCTTATAGATGCGCCTTTTCTGGGGTGGCTGAGAGCTGATGTTTTTAGTCTGGGAGAGGCCAATATCCATGGCCCCTTCCTAGGCTATTAATATCAGCCCGCAGCTATCTGCCTAGCCTTTGCTGGTTAGATTTTATAGGGGGACCCTATGACAATTTTTTTCTGGGGTCTTGCTGTAAACTAGCCAGTAAAGTCTAAGCAAACAGCTGTGAGCTGATATTACTAGCCTAGGAACCTTTATGGCTATTGGCTCCTTCCCACAATATTAACATCAGCCCTCAGCTGTCGGCTTTCTCTCTGCTGGTTATTAAAATTACACAAGAGTCCATGCAATTTTTTTTTTCTTTAAAATTAACAGTTGCTTTCTGGATACAGCCTATGTACATTCCTTGTATTACCTCTCCTACATAAACTGGTGACAATATGTGTGTTTGTTTTTGTGTGTTGGTGTTTACTTATCGGCTTAGCAATGAGGGTGTGTGGCTGACACCATTTCACTATTAAGGCTTCTTTAACAATTCCGTCATTTGGCCTCTGTCGAAATTCGTCGTTTTGGGGAAAAAACGCATCCTGCAAATGTGTCCGCAGGATGCGTTTTTTCCCCCATAGACTTGTATTGCTGACGGATTGCAACGTATGGCCATACATCGCGTCCGTCGTGCACTGGATGCGTCGTGTTTTGCCGGACCAGAGAATGACAGTGGCATTTAAATAGTTAACAGCCACTGGTGGATCGCGATTCCACCTGCGGTTGTTAGAGGCATATGTCAGTTGTTAAAAATAGCTGACATGTGCTGGAAAAGATGTGGGCTCAGCGTCAGAGCCCACATCAAAGGGAGGGAGTCCGACATCGGCATGCTATTTCACCCCATGTCGGAAAGGGGTTAAATAGCTAGCCCCACCATGGTGGGCGGCGGGACTTGGTTTGAAAAGTCATTTTGTGCGGACAGCGCCTTTTAACCCCTTTCTGACCTCGGACGGGATAGTACGTCCGAAGTCAGATCCCCCTCTTTGATGCAGGGCTCCGGCGGTGAGCCCGCATCAAAGCCGGGACATGTCAGCTGTTTTGAACAGCTGACATGTGCCCACAATAGCGGCGGGTGAAATCGCGATTCACCTGCCACTATTAACTAGTTAAACCCTTCCCGACCTTTGACGCACCGTATGCGTCATGAAAACCTGTGCCATTCCGACCTGTGACGCAGCATGTGCGTCATGGCCGGAATGGGCTTCTGCAGGCCGGGTGAAAGGGTTAACTGTAATGTCACCCGGCCTGCAGGGACAGGATGAGTTGTACTTTAGCCCACCCACCGTGGCTACGATCGCTCTGATTGGCTGTTGAAAGTGAAACTGCCAATCAGAGCGATTTGTAATATTTCACCTAAAAAAACTGGTGAAATATTACAATCCAGCCATGGCCGATGCTGCAATATCATCGGCCATGGCTGGAAACACTGATGTGCACCCACCCCGCCCCACCGATTGCCCCCCCAACCCTCCGATCTGTGGTCCGCTCCCCTCCGTCCTGTGCTCCGCTCCCCCGTCCTCCTGTCCGCTCCCCCCGTGCTCTGATCCCACCCCGCTGCACTCCGATCCACCCCCCCGCACTCCGATCCCCTCGTGCTCCAATCCACCCCCCCGTGCTCCGATCCCCCCCACCGTGCTCCGATCCACCCCCCCCGTGTTCCGATCCACCTCCCCATGTTCCGATCCACCCCCCCGTGCTCCGATGCCCCCCCGTGCCCTGATCTCCCCCCCTTATACTTACCTAGCCTCCCGGGGTCCGTCCGTCTTCTTTCCTGGGCGCCGCCATCTTCCAAAATGGCGGGCGCATGCGCCGAATCTGCCGGCCCCCTTTGTCACCCCCATAGGTAGGGACAATAATAAAATAAAGAATTTTTTTTTTTCCACTAAGGTTGGAGTTAGAACTAGGGTTAGGGTTTTAGGGTTAGGGTACGGTATGTGCACACGTATTCTGGTCCTCTGCGGATTTTTCCGCAGCAGATTTGATAAATCCGCAGTGCTAAACTGCTGTGGATTTATCGCGGATTTACCGCAGTTTTTCTGCGCATTTCACTGCGGTTTTACGACTGCGATTTTCTATTGGAGCAGTTGTAAAACCGCTGCGGAATCCGCAGAAAGAAGTGACATGCTGCGGAATGTAAACCGCTGCGTTTCCGTGCAGTTTTTCTGCAGCATGTGTACAGCGATTTTTGTTTCCCATAGGTTTACATTGAAATGTAAACTCATGGGAAACTGCTGCGGATTCGCAGCGTTTTCCGCAGCGTGTGAACATACCTTTAGAATTAGGCTATGTGCACACGGTGCGGATTTGGCTGCGGATCCGCAGCAGTGTTCCATCAGGTTTACAGTACCATGTAAACATATGGAAAACCAAATCCCCTGTGCCCATGGTGCGGAAAATACCGCGCGGAAACGCTGCGTTGTATTTTCCGCAGCATGTCAATTCTTTGTGCGGATTCCGCAGCGTTGTACACCTGTTCCTCAATAGGAATCCGCAGGTGAAATCCGCACAAAACACACTGGCAATCCGCGGTAAATCCGCAGGTAAAACGCAGTGCCTTTTACCTGCGGATTTTTCAAAAATGGTGCTGAAAAATCTCACACGAATCCGCAACATGGGCACATAGCCTTAGGGTTAGGGTTGGGTTGGAATTAAGGTTGTGGTTAGGGTTAGGGGTGTGTTGGGGTTAGGGTTGTGGTTAGGGGTGTGTTGGGGTTAGGGTTGTGATTAGGGTTATGGCTACAGTTGGGATAAGGGTTAGGGGTGTGTTGGAGTTAGAATTGAGGGGTTTCCACTGTTTAGGCACATCAGGGGTCTCCAAACGCAACATGGCGCCACCATTGATTCCAGCCAATCTTGTATTCAAAAAGTCAAATGGTGCTCCCTCACTTCCGAGCCCCGACGTGTGCCCAAACAGTGGTTTACCTCCACATATGGGGCACCAGCATACTCAGGACAAACTGTGCAACAATTACTGGGGTCCAATTTCTCCTGTTACCCTTGAGAAAATAAAAAATTGCTTGCTAAAACATCATTTTTGAGGAAAGAAAAATTATTTATTTTCACGGCTCTGCATTATAAACTTCTGTGAAGCACTTGGGGGTTGAAAGTGCTCACCACATATCTAGATAAGTTCAATTTCGGGGTCTAGTTTCCAAAATGGGGTCACTTGTGGGGGGTTTCTACTGTTTAGCCACATCAGGGGCTCTGCAAAAGCAACGTGACGCCTGCAGAGCATTCCATCAAAGTCTGCATTTCAAAACGTCACTACTTCACTTCCAAGCCCCGGCATGTGCCCAAACAGTGGTTTACCCCCACAAATGGGGTATCAGCGTACTCAGGAGAAACTGGACAACAACTTTTGGGGTCAAATTTCTCCTGTTACCCTTGGGAAAATAAAAAATTGCGGGCTAAAAAATCATTTTTGAGAAAAGACATTTTTTTTTTTTTTTTTCATGGCTCTGCGTTATAAACTTCTGTGAAGCACTTGAGGGTTCAAAGTGCTCACCACACATCTAGATTAGTTCCTTTGGGGGTCTAGTTTCCAAAATGGGGTCATTTGTGGGGGATTTCCAATGTTTAGGCACACAGGGGCTCTCCAAACGCGACATGGTGTCCGCTAATGAATGGAGCTAATTTTCCATTTAAAAAGCCAAATGGCGTGCCTTCCCTTCCGAGCCCTTCCGTGCGCCCAAACAGTGGTTTACCCACACATATGGGGTATCTGCGTACTCAGGACAAACTGGACAACAACATTTGTGGTCCAAGTTCCCATATTACCGTTGGAAAAATAGGAAATTCCAAGCTAAAAAATCATTTTTGAGGAAAGAAAAATTATTTTTTATTTTCATGGCTCTGCGTTATAAACTTCTGTGAAGCACCTGGGGGTTTAAAGTGCTCAGTATGCATCTAGATAAGTTCCTTGGGGGGTCTAGTTTCCAAAATGGGGTCACTTGTGGGGGAGCTCCAATGCTTAGGCACACAGGGGCTCTTCAAACGCGACATGGTGTCCGCTAACAATTGGAGCTAATTTTCCATTCAAAAAGTCAAAAGGCGCGCCTTCCCTTCCGAGCTCTGCCGTGTGCCAAAACAGTGGTTTACCCCCACATATGAGGTATCGGCGTACTCGGGAGAAATTGCCCAACAAATTTTAGGATCCATTTTATCCTATTGCCCATGTGAAAATGAAAAAATTGAGACGAAAATAAATTTTTTGTAAAAAAAAAAGTACTTTTTCATTTTTACGGATCAATTTGTGAAGCACCTGAGGGTTTAAAGTGCTCACTAGGCATCTAGATAAGTTCCTTCGGGGGTACAGTTTCCAAAATGGGGTCACTTGTGGGGGAGCTCCAATGTTTAGGCACACAGGGTCTCTCCAAACGCGACATGGTGTCCGCTAACGATGGAGATAATTTTTCATTCAAAAAGTCAAATGGCGCTCCTTCCCTTCCGAGCCTTACCATGTGACCAAACAGTGGTTTACCCTCACATGTGAGGTATCGGTGTACTCAGGAGAAATTGCCCAACAAATTTTAGGATCCATTTTATCCTGTTGCCCATGTGAAAATGAAAAAATTGAGGCTAAAAGAATTTTTTTGTGAAAAAAAAGTACTTTTTAATTTTTACGGATAAATTTGTGAAGCACCTGGGGGTTAAAGTGCTCACTATGCATCTAGATAAGTTCCTTGGGGCGTCTAGTTTCCAAAATGGGGTCACTTGTGGGGGAGGTCCAATTTTTAGGCACACGGGGGCTCTCCAAACGTGATATGGTGTCCGCTAAAGAGTGCAGCCAATTTTTCATTGAAAAAGTCAAATGGCGCTCCTTCCCTTCCAAGCCCTGCCGTGCGCCCAAACAGTGGTTTACCCCCACATATGAGGTATCAGCGTACTCAGGACAAATTGGACAACAACTTTCGTAGTTCAGTTTCTCCTTTTACCATTGGGGAAATAAAAAATTGTTGCTAAAAGATCATTTTTGTGACTAAAAAGTTAAATGTTCATTTTTTCCTTCCATGTTGCTTCTGCTGCTATGAAGCACCTGAAGGGTTAATAAACTTCTTGAATGTGGTTTTGTGCACCTTGAGGGGTGCAGTTTTTAGAATGGTGTAACTTTTCGGTATTTTCAGCCATATAGACCCCTCAAACTGACTTCAAATGTGAGGTGGTCCCTAAAAAAAATGGTTTTGTAAATTTCGTTGTAAAAATGAGAAATCGTTGGTCAAATTTTAACCCTTATAACTTCCTAGCAAAAAAAAATTTTGTTTCCAAAATTGTGCTGATGTAAAGTAGACGTGTGGGAAATGTTATTTATTAACTATTTTGTGTCACATAACTCTCTGGTTTAACAGAATAAAAATTCAAAATGTGAAAATTGTGAAATTTTCGCCAAATTTCCGTTTTTATCACAAATAAACACAGAATTTATTGACCTAAATTTACCACTAACATGAAGCCCAATATGTCACGAAAAAACAATCTCAGAACCGCTATGATCCATTGAAGCGTTCCTGAGTTATTACCTCATAAAGGGACACTGGTCAGAATTGCAAAAAACGGCCAGGTCATTAAGGTCAAAATAGGCTGGGTCATGAAGGGGTTAAATGCCGCTGTCAAACGCTGACAGCGGCATTTAACCGACGCTTTCTGGCCGGAAATGAGCGCATCGCTGACCCCAATCAAATGATTGGGGGTCAGCGATGAATCAGAATGGTAACCATAGAGGTCCTTGAGACCTCTATGGTTACTGATCCCACCCTGCTGTGAGCGCCACCCTGTGGTTGGCGCTCATAGCACACCTGCAATTCAGCTACATAGCAGCGATCTGATGATCAAACCTATACATATTTGGTATCACCGCGTTCAGAATCGCCCGATCTATCAATAAAAAAAAGTATTAACCTGATCGCTAAACAGCTTAGCGAGAAAAAAAATTCAAAACGCCAGAATTAAGTTTTTTTGGTCGCTGCGACATTGCATTAAAATGCAATGACGGGCGATCAAAATAACGTATCTGCACCAAAATGGTATCATTAAAAATTCCAGCTCGGCATGCAAAAAATAAGGCCTCAACCGACCCCAGATCATGAAAAATGGCGACGCTATGGGTATCTGAAAATGGCGCAATTGTTTTTGGTTTTTTTTGCTTTTTTTTAGCGACGTTTGGAATTTTTTTTCACCATTTATATAAAAAAGAACCTAGACATGTTTGGTGTCTATGAACACGTAATGACCTGGAGAATCCTAATGGCAGGTCAATTTTAGCTTTTAGTGAAGCTAGCAATAAAGCCAATCAAAAAACAAGTGTGGGATTGCACTTTTTTTGCAATTTCACCGCACTTGAATTTTTTTTCCCGTTTTCTAGTACACGACATGCTAAAACCAATGATGTCGTTCAAAAGTACAACTTGTTTCGCAAAAAATAAGCACTCACATGGTCATATTGACAGAAAAATAAAAAAGTTATGGCTCTGGGAAGGAGGGGAGCGAAAAACGAACACAGAAAAATGGAAAATCCCAAGGTCATGAAGGGGTTAAGCTTACAATACATGTTTGGTACATGGTGATTTACTGAGGCGTTATAGTTGCACTTTTAATTTCCTTTGGCCTGGTTATATTTTCTACAACTTTCTTCTTTTGTCACCTAACCAACAATTGGTTGAAAAGAATCCAATCAGTCACCTGTTAAGACTCTATAAACTTTTGTTAGAAGATATGACTCCTGGTTGGCCAAAATTCACCATATATTGGGATGGTAACTTTACCAGAGCATGGTTTCTTCCTTTCTCCCTAAGCAACTTTCTTTTTGTTTTTGGCCATATCACTGGTTCCATGATCGATTCATCCTGTGCTGAAACTGATATTGAACATCATGAAATATACACAACTACAAGTTATAGGTTGTAGCTCCTCTATAGATTCTCTCAGGCTGCAAGTGGATGACATTAAAAGTGGATATTAATCACTTCAGACAAGACATGCATAAATTTAATGAAAGAATGGAGGAAGTGGAGAAAAGAGTTGGAGAAGTGGAGGACATTGTTCCTGGTGTACAGAAGGAGGTTAAAATTCATAAGCAAAATATTAATATGCTTCTTAATAAAGTGGATTACCTCAAAAATAGGTCAAGGTGAAATAACTTACGCATTGTGGGGGTGCCAGAAAAGGTAGAGGGCCAAGACCCAGTCATTTATTTTGAAACATGGATTCTGGATATGTTTGGCAGGGAGGCCATGTCCACCTTCTTTGCCATAGAACACGTGCACAGAGTCCCCGCACGACCAGGGCCACCTGATGCTCCTCCTCGTCCCATTATAATGAGACTCCTTCATTTTTGGGATAGAGATATGATTCTATGCAAAGCAAGGGAATGAAAGTCTCTAACCATCAACGGATCCAATGTATCCATATATCCTGATTTTTCGGCGGAGGTGCAGAGGAAGTGGACACAATTTCTGGACATAAAAAGAAGACTGCGTGAAAAACAAATCCAATGTTCCATGCTATATCCAGCATGCCTCCGAGTGGCTGTGGCAGGAAAAGTCCAGATGTTTGACAGTCCCAAAGAGGCGATGGCTTGGATGGACACTCATGAAAGGTTCCTGCGCCATAATAAGGGACATGGGGGTGTTTTGTGAAAAGAGGGACACTTGTATCGAGTTCATTCCACTATGTTTGTTCTCATTTGTTTCCAATACTTATAAGAATCGGCTAGTTCGGCACTGGTCTGATGTATGGATCCCTTGAAGTTCGAGTGATCAAAGTTCTGCGCGATGCACTTAACAGTTCGGATTGTTATGTCTTGAGAAAAATGGTAATGGTTATGTTTTACAATCTCAGGCTACCTTTCACAGGATAGGAGGTTTTAGTTTAATTTTAAGTTGTATGGTTCTAGTTATGGTTGTAAAAAGGGGACAACGCACCAGAGACATTACTCATCATCAGGAAAGTGTCTAGTTAATATTGTGGCCTGGAATGTCAGGGGGCTAGGAAAGACGGTGAAGAGGGGTGTGATGTTTGATTGGTTACACACCAAAACCAGCCCAGTATAGTCTGCCTAGCAGAAACACATATGCCAAATGACATATTACATTTAATGAAAATAGTGTGGGTGGGGAAAGCATTTAATTCAGTCTTCTCGTCTTATGCAAGGGGAGTCCGCGTATTAGTACACAAGGATATCCCATTTAGGGGGCAAGCAACAAAAATTGATGCAAATGGTAGATATATATGTATTGCTTGTATAATTTATAATTCAAAAATAATTGTAACTTTATACATTAACCCCCTCCTTACTCCTCAGAGGTGCTGAAGTTAATCCTTTCTTTTACAAAAGATTATCTAGATTTCCCTGTTCTTGTGGTAGGAGATTTTAACGCATATCCGCATCCATATCGGGATAAACATTATGTGGGCACTATCCCCCAAAACGTCAGGCCAACATCTCTGCATCACTTACTATCGGAGGTGGGAATGCTAGATCTCTGGCTTGTAGGTCATCCAGGAGTCAAACAATTCTCTTGCTACTCCTCTTCCCACTGTTCGTTATCCAGCATAGATTTGGCCATCAGGAATGAAGCCATTCTGAACTATATCAAGTCAATAGAATTTCTTCCCAGAAATATTCATACTAATCCCCTTTATTGATACAGTTTCACATGAGAGACAGTCTCTATGGCTCCTGCATCCATATTTGGTTGCAGTCTTTTAAAGGCTCCATGTTGGATTTGAGCTGGGAATTTTTTAAATTAAATGATGGGACAGCGGAGGATAATACGATATGGGATGCAATGACGGCCTATATACGGGGTATATGTATAAGGAAAATTACCAAAATAAAAACAAAAACCAGAGAGAAATCTCAGGAATTGCAACAAGAGATCATGTCACGGGAGGCGATTTACATAGAAAATGTGTCTGATGACAACAGACTACAGTGGGAAATAGCCCAAAAAAGTATGACGGATCACCTACTAGCACTTTTCTCACAGAGGCATATGTTCATAAAGCAAAGCTATTTCATTGAAGGGGAGAGTGCGGGACACCTGTTGACATCAACAATTAAGGCGCAGGAGGGATCATTGCATATTGTTAGACTTTTATCAAGAGAGAGCAATATACTCACTGACACCTCGGATATTTTAACAGCCTTAAGTCCATACTATGGAGAAATATACAAAACCAGAACTGCAGCAAGGGAGGAAGAAATATCTACATACTTGGCAGGGATAAAGCTCCCTAAATTGTCTCTAGAGGCTAGCAGATGTCTGGATCAACCATTGACAGTGGAGGAGGCATTGAGTAAACTTCAAAATGAAAAAGCCCTGGGTCTTGACGGGCTCCCTGGAGAATTTTATATAGGGAGATTTTACATCCCAGATTGTTGGGGGTGTTGGAGGGAACAATAGTTAGGAGATTGCCTGCTTCAATGAATGAAGCAATTATTATTCTGTTGTTAATGCCAGAAAAAAACCCTGAATGCCCGGATTCCTATAGACCTATATCTCTTCTCCCTGTAGACGTAAAACTATTTGCTAAAGTATTAGCCATGATACATTTTAAAAACTAAAGGCGCTAATGCATGAAGATCAAAAAGGTTTTATTCCAAATAGATCCACGGTTATAAATATTAGATGTATATACAGTGGGGCAAAAAAGTATTTAGTCAGTCAGCAATAGTGCAAGTTCCACCACTTAAAAAGATGAGAGGCGTCTGTAATTTACATCATAGGTAGACCTCAACTATGGGAGACAAACTGAGAAAAAAAAATCCAGAAAATCACATTGTCTGTTTTTTTTATCATTTTATTTGCATATTATGGTGGAAAATAAGTATTTGGTCAGAAACAAACAATCAAGATTTCTGGCTCTCACAGACCTGTAACTTCTTCTTTAAGAGTCTCCTCTTTCCTCCACTCATTACCTGTAGTAATGGCACCTGTTTAAACTTGTTATCAGTATAACAAGACACCTGTGCACACCCTCAAACAGTCTGACTCCAAACTCCACTATGGTGAAGACCAAAGAGCTGTCAAAGGACACCAGAAACAAAATTGTAGCCCAGCACCAGGCTGGGAAGACTGAATCTGCAATAGCCAACCAGCTTGGAGTGAAGAAATCAACAGTGGGAGCAATAATTAGAAAATGGAAGACATACAAGACCACTGATAATCTCCCTCAATCTGGGGCTGCACGCAAAATCCCACCCCGTGGGGTCAGAATGATCACAATAACGGTGAGAAAAAATCCCAGAACCACGCGGGGGGACCTAGTGAATGAACTGCAGAGAGCTGGGACCAATGTAACAAGGCCTACCATAAGTAACACATTATGCCACCATGGACTCAGATCCTGCAGTGCCAGACGTGTCCCACTGCTTAAGCCAGTACATGTCCGGGCCCGTCTGAAGTTTGCTAGAGAGCATTTGGATGATCCAGAGGAGTTTTGGGAGAATGTCCTATGGTCTGATGAAACCAAACTGGAACTGTTTGGTAGAAACACAACTTGTCGTGTTTGGAGGAAAAAGAATACTGAGTTGCATCCATCAAACACCATACCTACTGTAAAGCATGGTGGTGGAAACATCATGCTTTGGGGCTGTTTCTCTGCAAAGGGGCCAGGACGACTGATCCGAGTACATGGAAGAATGAATGGGGCCATGTATCGTGAGATTTTGAGTGCAAACCTCCTTCCATCAGCAAGGGCATTGAAGATGAAACGTGGCTGGGTCTTTCAACATGACAATGATCCAAAGCACACCGCCAGGGCAACGAAGGAGTGGCTTCGTAAGAAGCATTTCAAGGTCCTGGAGTGGCCTAGCCAGTCTCCAGATCTCAACCCTATAGAAAACCTTTGGAGGGAGTTGAAAGTCCGTGTTGCCAAGCGAAAAGCCAAAAACATCACTGCTCTAGAGGAGATCTGCATGGAGGAATGGGCCAACATACCAACAACAGTGTGTGGCAACCTTGTGAAGACTTACAGAAAACGTTTGACCTCTGTCATTGCCAACAAAGGATATATTACAAAGTATTGAGATGAAATTTTGTTTCTGACCAAATACTTATTTTCCACCATAATATGCAAATAAAATGTTAAAAAAACAGACAATGTGATTTTCTGAATTTTTTTTTCTCAGTTTGTCTCCCATAGTTGAGGTCTACCTATGATGTAAATTACAAACGCCTCTCATCTTTTTAAGTGGTGGAACTTGCACTATTGCTGACTGACTAAATACTTTTTTGCCCCACTGTATCTTAACATGCAACTATGTAGTGCGGAAACTGGGCATAGAGCAATAATGTCACTCTCGACAGTGTCTAGTGGAATTATCTATGGGAAGTCATGAAATGGGATTTGGCTTGAAATTTATAAATTGGGTCAAACTACTATAGCAGTCACCAATGTCTAGGTTGAAGGTCAATGGACATATATACAAGTACATTTACCTTGGGTAGGGTTGCCCGCTTTCGCCCCTCCTGTCTGCTGTGGCGATTGAGCCGTTGGCATGTAGATTGAGGAATGCAAACAACTTTGTGGGTTTTAGGTGTAATGATATATGTATATACACACTGATGATATGCTGTTGTATGTAGGGAATGTAGAGACATCTTTGGGACCAATAATGGCGGAAATTAAAAAGTTTGGTCGTAGGTCAGAGTTGTCAAACTGAGAAAAATCATCACTCTTACCAATGGATCTTCCCCCCCATCCCAGAATTAATATCATGTACACAGATTCTGGTGGTAGAAAATGCTAAATATCAAGGAGTAGTGATTGATGCACATATAAAAGATTATGTTATTCAAAACATTAACATCTCGTTAGACAGATTTAGGTCTAAAATCATTGCATGGTGCAAACTCCCGCTATCAGTAATAGGTATAGGAAATCTCATTAAAATTATACTAATGCCACAATTGCTATACGTACTACACATTTCTCCATGTTGGATTCCTCCCCCTATATTCCGTAAAGTGCAGTTAATGCTTAGACTAATTTGGTGCAAACGCAATGCCAGAATTAAATTACTAACTCTTAAATGGAACCAGTCACCCCCAAAATCGAAGGAGAGCTAAGCCCACCAGCCTCAGGGGCTTATCTACAGCATTCTGTAATGCTGTAGATAAGCCCCCGATGTATCCTGAAAGATGAGAAAAAGAGGAAAGATGGGAAAAGAGGGAGAGTATGGGCAAAGCGGGAAAACTTGTTTTACATGACAAAAAATACTTTTTTCCTATTCACATATTGGAAGGGGGTGCGAGCTGCATGGATGGAGAGTGGCAAACTCTGGTGTTAATATACAAGGTGTGGGACAGGAGAAAGATTGCTGGGAATTACTGGATACTCCAAATTTACCCCAATATAGCACAATCATAAATTAGCGGAGTTTAACAAGTTAAAGCTGTTTAGAGGGTGGGAGCTGAAGGGAATACAAACTATGGACAATAGAAAACAGAACACTTAAAACCTTCAATAAACTCCAACAAGAATATGGCCTTCCTTGCTTCTTTCAGTTCCTACAACTGAGGCACGCATTCCGGTCCCAGATTGGTGTTACTGCACCCAAAATTAAAAAAAGCTAATCAATTGAGTTATTAGCACTTGGTCTAATATCTAGAATATCTCAGCAGATGTTGCAGTCTTGTACTGATGGCCATACTTGGACAGCAAGGTTAAAATGGAAATCAGATGTGGGACAGATCACGGTAAAACAAAGTAAAGAGGTATTGGAGCAGGTTCCCAGACTGTTCACGTGTGAGTCTGAGACTCTCGCACATATATCTTATACACAAAGTGTATAGAATGCTGTGCTTCCTTTTTAAGATATGGTCTGCTCAGATGCAGACTGTGCTAGGTGTAGAGCAGAGGATGCACTTTTAACCCCTTCCCGACCTGTGACACAGCGTATGCGTCATGAAAGTCGGTGCCAATCCGACCTGTGACACATATGCTGTGTCACAGAATGATCGCGTCCCTGCAGATCCGGTGAAAGGGTTAACTCCCATTTCACCCGATCTGCAGGGACAGGGGGAGTGGTAGTTTAGCCCAGGGGGGGTGGCTTCACCCCCCCGTGGCTACGATCGCTCTGATTGGCTGTTGAAAGTGAAACTGCCAATCAGAGCGATTTGTAATATTTCACCTATTATAACTGGTGAAATATTACAATCCAGCCATGGCCGATGCTGCAATATCATCGGCCATGGCTGGAAACACTGATGTGCCCCCACCCCACCGATCGCCCCCCCCCCAGCCCTCCGATCTGTCCCTTACACTGCTCCGCTCCCCTCCGTCCTCCTGTCCGCTCCCCCCGTGCTCTTGTCCGCTCACCCCCGTGCTCCAATCCCACCCCCATGCTCCAACCACCCCCCCTGCACTCCGATCCACCCCCCCTGCAGTCCGATCCACCCCCCCTGCAGTCCGATCCACCCCCGATGCTCCAATGCACCCCCCCGTGCTCCGATTTACCCCCCATGCTCCGATCCACCCCCCCCGTGCTCCCCCCCACCCTATCATACTTACCGAGCCTCCCGTGGTCCGTCCGTCTTCTTCCCTGGGCGCCGCCATCTTCCAAAATGGCGGGCGCATGCACAGTGTGCCCGCCGAATCTGCCGGCCAGCAGATTCATTTCAAGTGCATTTTGATCACCGATAAAACCTATCGCAGTGATCAAAATAAAAAAAAATACTGAATGACCCCCCCTTTGTCACCCCCATAGGTAGGGACAATAATAAAATATTATTTTTTTTCTTCCACTAAGGTTGGGGTAAGAACTAGGGTTAGGGTTAGGGGTAGGGTTAGGGTTAGGGGTAGGGTTTCGGTATGTGCACACGTATTCTGGTCCTCTGCGGATTTTTCCGCTGCGGATTTGATAAATCCGCAGTGCTAAACCGCTGCGGATTTATGGCGGATTTACCGCGGTTTTTCTGCGCATTTCACTGCAGTTTTACAACTGCGATTTTCTATTGGAACAGTTGTAAAACAGCTGTGGAATCCGCAGAAAGAAGCGACATGCTGCGGAATGTAAACCGCTGCGTTTCCGTGCAGTTTTTCTGCAGCATGTGTACAGCGATTTTTGTTTTCCATAGGTTTACATTGAACTGTAAACTCATGGGAAACTGCTGCGGATCCGCAGCATTTTCCGCAGCGTGTGCACATACCTTTAGAATTAAGCCATGTGCACACGGTGCGGATTTGGCTGCGGATCCGCAGTGGATTGGCCGCTGCAGATTCGCAGCAGTGTTCCATCAGGTTTACAGTACCATGTAAACCTATGGAAAACCAAATCCGCTGAGCCCATGGTGCGGAAAATACCAAGCGGAAACGCTGCGTTGTATTTTCCGCAGCATGTCAATTCTTTGTGCGGATTCCGCGGCGTTTTACACCTGTTCCTCAATAGGAATCCGCAGGTGAAATCCGCACAAAAAACACTGGAAATCCACGGTAAATCCGCAGGTAAAACGCAGTGCCTTTTACCTGCGGATTTTTCAAAAATGATGCTGAAAAATCTCACATGAATCCGCTACGTGGGCACATAGCCTTAGGGTTAGGGTTGGAATTAGGGTTGTGGTTAGGGTTAGGGGTGTGTTGGGGTTAGGGTTGTGGTTAGGGGTGTGTTGCGGTTAGGGTTGTGATTAGGGTTATGGCTACAGTTGGGATTAGGGTTAGGGGTGTGTTGGGGTTAGTGTTGGAGGTAGAATTGAGGGGTTTCCACTGTTTAGGCACATCAGGGGTCTCCAAACGCAACATGGCGCCACCATTGATTCCAGCCAATCTTGTATTCAAAAAGTCAAATGGTGCTCCCTCACTTCCGATCCCCAACGTGTGCCCAAACAGTGGTTTACCCCCACATATGGGGTACCAGCATACTCAGGACAAACTGCGCAACAATTACTGGGGTCCAATTTCTCCTGTTACCCTTGTGAAAATAAAAAAATGCTTGCTAAAACATCATTTTTGAGGAAAGAAAAATGATTTTTTATTTTCACGGCTCTGCGTTGTAAACGTCTGTGAAGCACTTGGGGGTTCAAAGTGCTCACCACATATCTAGATAAGTTCCTTGGGGGGCCTAGTTTCTAAAATGGGGTCACTTGTGGGGGGTTTCTACTGTTTAGGCACACCAGGGGCTCTGCAAACGCAACGTGACACCCGCAGATCATTCCATCAAAGTCTGCATTTCAAAAGTCACTACTTCCCTTCTGAGCCCCGACGTGTGCCCAAACAGTGGTTTACCCCCACACATGGGGTATCAGCGTACTCAGGAGAAACTGGACAACAACTTTTGGGGTCCAATTTCTCCTGTAACCCTTGGGAAAATAAAAAATTCTGGGCTAAATAATTATTTTTGAGGAAAGAAAACGTATTTATTATTTTCACGGCTCTGCGTTATAAACTTCTGTGAAGCACTTGGGGGTTCAAAGTGCTCACCACACATCTAGATAAGTTCCTTTCGGGGTCTAGTTTCCAAAATGGGGTCACTTGTGGGGGGTTTCTACTGTTTAGCCACATCAGGGCTCTGCAAACGCAACGTGACGCCCGCAGAGCATTCCATCAAAGTCTGCATTTCAAAACGTCACTACTTCACTTCCGAGCCCCGGCATGTGCCCAAACAGTAGTTTACCCCCACATATGGGGTATCACCTGTTATGACTTGGTGGTAAGGACAATAATGGGCCTGGTGGTTAAGAGCACACGGAATGACCTGATAGTTACTAATAATATAGGACGAGCTCTGAGACGTGGGAACTCTGCTGACCGCAATCCCTAATCCTATCACACACACTAGAAATAGCCGTGGATTGCTCCGAACGCTCCCTATGCAACTCGACACAGCCTAAGAAACTAGCTAGCCCTAGAGATAGAAAAATAAAGCCTACCTTGCCTCAGAGAAATTCCCCAAAGGAAAAGGCAGCCCCCCACATATAATGACTGTGAGTAAAGATGAAAATTACAAACACAGAGATGAAATAGATTTAGCAAAGTGAGGCCCGACTTACTGAACAGACAGAGGATAGGAAAGGTAACTTTGCGGTCAGCACAAAAAACTACAAAAAGACCACGCAGAGGGTGCAAAAAGACCCTCCGCACCGACTCACGGTGCGGAGGCGCTCCCTCTGCGTCCCAGAGCTTCCAGCAAGCAAGACAAAAATCAAAATAGCAAGCTGGACAGAAAAATAGCAAACCAGAGAAAAACAAGCAGGAACTTAGCTTCTGCTGGGAAGACAGGTCACAAGAACGATCCAGGAGAGAACTAGACCAATACTGGAACATTGACAGGTGGCATGGAGCAATGATCTAAGTGGAGTTAAATAGAGCAGCCAGCTAACGAATTAACCTCGTCACCTGTGGAAGGAAACTCAGAAGCCGCAGCTCCACTCACAACCACCAGAGGAAGCCCATGGACAGAACCAGCCGATGTACCATTCATGACCACAGGAGGGAGCTTGACAACAGAATTCACAACAATCACCATACTCAGGAGAAACTGGACAACAAATATTGGGGTCAAATTTCTCCTGTTACCCTTGGGAAAATTAAAAAATTCTGGGCTAAATAATTATTTTTGAGGAAAGAAATTGTATTTATTATTTTCATGGCTCTGCGTTATAAACTTCTGTGAAGCACTTGGGGGTTCAAAGTGCTCACCACACATCTAGATAAGTTCCTTTCAGGGTCTAGTTTCCAAAATGGGGTCAGTTGTGGGGGGTTTCTACTGTTTAGCCACATCAAGAGCTCTGCAAACGCAACGTGACGCCCGCAGAGCATTCCATCAAAGTCTGCATTTCAAAACGTCACTACTTCACTTCCGAGCCCCGGCATGTGCCCAAACAGTAGTTTACCCCCACATATCGGGTATCACCGTACTCAGGAGAAACTGGATAACAACTTTTGGGGTCAAATTTCTCCTGTTACCCTTGGGAAAATAAAAAATTGCAGGCTAAAAGATCATTTTTGAGAAAATAATTTTTTTTTTTTATTTTCATGGCTCTGCGTTATAAACTTCTGTGAAGCACTTGGGGGTTCAAAGTCCTCACCACACATCTAGATTAGTTCCTTTGGGGGTCTAGTTTCCAAAATGGGGTCATTTGTGGGGGATTTCAAATGTTTAGGCACACAGGGGATTGTTGGAGTGGATTAAATACGTAATTTTTACTATTTATGTATTTTTAACATTTTGAGTGCAATACTCTGTGGTTTCTGTGGCTCTCTTTGTGTTGTTCCCCTTATTATTTATTATTATTATTTTTTGTATTGTATCTTTATATGTAATAAACTTATGTTTTAATTTTCTACTTTGGCATTGCTTCCGTTTTTTGTTGTAGGTTTTGTTTGAATTGGAAGTGCCTCTATTAGGCCAGTATATTTTGGTTAAATTGAATAATTTCTGTACTTTGTTTACAGCTAGTTATGGCCAGCCTGGATACTAAAGCCAGAGAATTGAATTGGCTATCATGTATGGATGTAGTTTTTAATGGGGATACAACACAAGATGTACCATCAGAGAGTGGGAGTAAAAAAGATTTAAAGAATTCTATAAAATATTTATTAAAGAAGAGGACACGGACATGGTGGAATAAGGCCTCATTGGAACGGTATTTGGCAAAGGGGTTGATCCCAAGAGGTCTACGTGTGAAAATTATGCCATCTTTTGTTATAGAAGATACCCTGTTTAGGACCAAATGGGAAGAAGCGTGCAATAATTGTTCCAGAGCTTTGATAGAACTTTTAATTGGAAATAACAAGAAAAGTCTGGATAAATTTGATGTTGAAATTGAGAGCACTCGAGTAAAATTGTCTGAAACCCTTACTGCTGCAGAAATGGAAGCACTTAACAAAGATATTGAGAATCAATTTCAGATTTGGGAAAAAGAAGTGAAGGAAACGAAAACTAAAAAATTCCAGAGAGATCTTCAAGATCTCAGAAGTGGGACTATCTATAGATGGCAGACTGCCTCAACTGGTAACCGTAACAGAGTAAGAAGCTCTTCCTTCTCTTCTTTGTCCTCCCGGGAAGAAGACAGTGATGCCAGGACTGGCAATCGCCTCTATAATCTGAGGCGGAATACGAACTCCAGGGGAGGATACAATTATAAAAGGAAAGAAAAACGTAAAGATGAGACATCGACATCCCGCTTACAGGTGATTAATTTGTCAGACAGAATTTTGACTGACATACAGGTGGAAGTATTGAGCTTGGGATTAAGTTTTTCACCCACTGCTCCGTTTGATTTTTTCTCAGCATTAAAAGACTTAAATTTATTTGCACGAAAGTTGGTCCTTAAAAAACTGCATGAGAAACCGAATTCAGGGGAGATCTGGACGGAGAGGGAGTTGGAAGCCATTTCCATTCTTGAGGAATTGAGCAATGAACAGGAGCCAGCAGCAAGTGTAAGTAAATTTGTACCCCCCACCCCCAAAAAATTTCCCCCCATGAACCTCTACCCAAATATTGAGCTTTTTGTCAAAATGGTGACAAATGAATTTCGCAAAATAACACCTAAGATGAGTAAAGACAATCTCACTTGGTGTCAAAGAAAAGCTCTTAAAGAATTAAGAGATTTAAGGGATGTAATAATAAAACCGGCGGACAAAGGGGGAAATGTGGTGGTGTGGCCCATAGGATTATACGAAAAAGAAGCACTGAGACAATTAGGGGATATAGTTCATTATAAAAGACTCTCATTTAATCCTACTTCAAAATTTCTGGGTGAATTACAGGAAATTCTTGAAGAAGCCTTTAGAAGTGGAATCATTACCAAACAAACGAGAGATAATTTAATACCGGTTTATCCAAAGATGGCGTGTATCTATTTTTTGCCGAAGATTCACAAAAATTTGAATAATCCACCAGGACGACCAATAGTGTCAGGAAACGGCAGTCTTTGTGAAGTGATTGGTAAGTACCTTGATTTCCATCTTAAACCTTTGGTACATACCCTGCCGTCTTACATCAGAGACACTGGGGATTTTTTGTCTAAGATCGAAGGGATACCAATGGAGAGTGACATGTGGCTCGTAACGTTTGACGTGGAGTCACTGTACACCTCCATACAACATGGAGATGGTATTCGAGCAGTGAAAGTGTTTTTATCTATGACTGATTACAACGCCAAATTTGTTGAATTTTTGATTTCCCTCTTAGAATTTGCTTTAACACATAACTGTTTTATTTTTAAGGAAGTTATTTATCGACAAAATCAAGGCACTGCGATGGGGGCATCTTTTGCCCCCTCGTATGCAAATTTATTTTTAGGCTAATGGGAGAGATCTATTTTCTTTACCAGACCAATTGATTTCATTGAGAAGGTCCTGTTCTGGGTAAGATTTATTGACAATATCTTTTTGATATGGCAGGGTACGGAACAGGACCTTCTATCCTTTCTGGGTATCCTAAATGACAACAAAATAAATGTAAAACTGACGTGCAAGTACAGCCAAAGCAGTTTGGAATTTTTGGATGTCATGGTTATGAAGGGAGAAAATGATTGTATTGAAACCAAGGTATTCCGAAAAGACACGGCTGTGAATTCCTTACTGCATGCATCTTCAGCACACCCCAGACAACTAATTAACAGCATACCAACAGGACAGTTTTTGACAATCAAAAGGATATGTTCCAATGAAGAAGTTTTCAATGAGCAGGCTGATGATCTATCTGTGAGGTTTGAGAATAGAGGTTATTCGAAACGTAGCATCAAAAGAGGGCGGAAAAAGGCATTTAAAGCCAAGAGAGGAGATTTGTTACTAACTAAAGAGAAACCTCCATCAGACTCTACGGTGAGATTTATCTCCACTTATAGTGACAAATACTGGGTCATGAGACAGGCATTGGAAAAATATTGGCCTATGTTAAAAATGGACAAAACACTATCTAAATATTTGAATGACCAACCCTCTATCACGTACAGGAGAGCAAAAAATCTAAAAGATATACTGGTTCACAGTTATCATCCAGGACAAACTCCAGAAAAAGTCTTTGGCTCCAGTGGCCCTTAATGGGGATTTTTCCCTTGTAATGACTGCATAGCATGTCCCAATATGCTTCGGACCAATGAATTTGTTTCTAGTGATGGCAACCATACCTTTGCGATAACTCAACACATTACATGCAACAGCTTTGGTGTGGTATATTATGCCACCTGTCCGTGCAAGAAGATCTACATAGGCCTGACGTCAAGACCCCTGAAGATACGTGTGAGGGAACACTACAGAGACATTGTAAATTCAAGAGATGTTGAGGATGTCTCATCTTTAAAACCTGTACTGTTATGTTTGCTAATGACAGGTGCTATGAAGGCAATCCAGAAACACAGTGTGCTTAGCGATCAGAGCGCACACAGTGATCTGACAAATACCCAAAAATACAAGAACGAGCTCTGAGACATGGAAACTCTGTAGACTGCACACCTGATCCTATCCTAAACACAACTAAAAGCGGCTGTGGATTGCGCCTAACAACTACCTAGGCAACTCGGCACAGCCTAAGAAACTAGCTAGCCTGAAGATAGAAAAATAGGCCTGACTTGCCCCAGAGAAATTCCCCAAAGGAAAAGGCAGCCCCCCACATATAATGACTGTGAGTAAGATGAAAAGACAAAACGTAGGGATGAAATAGATTCAGCAAAGTGGGGCCCGATATTCTAGGACAGAGCGAGGACAGTAAAGCGAACTTTGCAGTCTACAAAAACCCTAAAGCAAAACCACGCAAAGGGGGCAAAAAAAAACCACCGTGCCGAACTAACGGCACGGCGGTACACCCTTTGCGTCTCAGAGCTTCCAGCAAAACAAAAGACAAGCTGGACAGAAAAAAAAACAACAAAAAAGCAAAAAGCACTTAGCTATACAGAGCAGCAGGTCACAGGAACAATCAGGAGAAGCTCAGATCCAACACTGAAACATTGACAAGGAGCAAGGATAGCAGCATCAGGCGGAGTTAAGTAATGAAGCAGTTAACGAGCTCACCAGAACACCTGAGGGAGGAAGCTCAGAAGCTGCAGTACCACTTGTGACCACAGGAGTGAATTCAGCCACAGAATTCACAACAGTACCCCCCCCTTGAGGAGGGGTCACCGAACCCTCACCAGAGCCCCCAGGCCGACCAGGATGAGCCGCATGAAAGGCACGAACAAGATCGGAAACATGAACATCAGAGGCAAAAACCCAGGAATTATCTTCCTGAGCATAACCCTTCCATTTAACCAGATACTGGAGTTTCCGTCTAGAAACACGAGAATCCAAAATCTTCTCCACAATATACTCCAATTCCCCCTCCACCAAAACTGGGGCAGGAGGCTCAACAGATGGAACCATAGGTGCCACGTATCTCCGCAACAACGACCTATGGAATACATTATGTACCGAGACACTTCAGGTTGGAACATGAATGCAATGCCAAACTTTTGAAGGTAATTGGCATCGATAAGGTTTATGTTGATCGGAGGGGTGGTAATTGGCGCAAAAGCTTGGCCCAGTTAGAGGCAAGGTGGATCTCTAGGGTAAACTCTGTTTGCCCACATGGGCTTAATGAGATCTTAAGTTTTGCCCCTTTTCTTTAATATGGAATTCTTTTTTAATTATTCAGAGTTGTTTTATTTTAACTATACGTATGTCGGTTAAAATATTTTTAGTAAGGTTTTATTTTATTCTTATATTTGTCCTTGTCTTAGTTTTTTTCAGTTCAATATGTCGCCTTACTATGCTTACCTTTGAGGATGATTGCTCTGTGGGATTGGTGGAATGGTCTGACCTGCTTTCCTTGGTTTGTGATGAACTGCCCTTTGAAAAGACTGTGGATTTACCTGGAAGGCTCTTCAGAGTGTTGAGGAAGATTCGTCTATACTGGAACACTGCGAAAATTGAACTATTGCACTTTGTTAACCTTTTTATTATAATGTTATAGTGTGGTGTTTTCTTCTGGTTTTCTAATTTTGTAGGGAGTTTTATAAATATATATGTATAAAAAGAAAGTATATAATGTTTTTCCTCCTTAGTTCCTATTGGAATTGAGTGGGTTAATAGAGGATCTACACATTTGTTTATTGTTGACTAAGGTCCCTGTTTCTATTCACTATATCAATAAATTCACTTTGGTATTTATCACTCCATGAAGAGATTTTATATTTATATTGTTTTAGGGCTTAATTAGTTATATTTATTATTTTCAATTTCATATAATCTGGTTATTTCTAGATTAGGGGTTGTGTCTAGTTGTAGTTATGTTTTTTCTTTTTTGTGTGTATTTATTGTCATTTTTGGTTAGGTCTTAATTACTATGTATAGTAGCATTAGCTTACTGTATGGGAATTGCAGCTATAATTCTATTATATATTTTTCCCCTTGTTCTCTTTGTCCGTTACCTTTTTCCTTCACCAGCCCTCCTAATCTGTAGTGGAGTTCAAGTGCTTATAGCGTTATGTTATATGATCTCTCTCCTTCTAGTGATATGTATTTTCTAGATTGGTGGTATATGTGCTTTAAGGTCACTATCAGCACTTGCCTTAATCCTCAATACTTTCGGTTACTTACGGCCAGGTCTTCCTTTCTTTTTCCCTCCCCTCGGCGGTGAGCGCTTCCCGCACCGCCGGCATGTGCGTCCCCATGGCGACGCGTCCTGTTCGTCGCGTGTGCCGCGCCTCTCTCTCTGACGCTTCGGAGGGAGGCGTGGACGGGTGACGTGAGACGCCGATCTGTGTGGACGTCACATCCTGTTTTAGGTAACGGAAGCGCCGCGCTTATGCCGCTGTCACCTATGATCTCAAAGGTGTATATATAGGACCTCTTTATGTCTCCCATTCATACTACTTCTCCCCTACGAAGAAGCTATACGCGAAACGCGCGTCGGGTTCCTCGGGTTCTGAGCCACACAGCCAGGTTATGTATTGCCTCTACCTTTAATCTCTCCTGTATAGTTAGCACTTTGCACTTATGCACTAATCAGTCAGCTGGTTGCTCTGGCTAATATTTAGAGCAAATCCCCTTTATATACATGAAAACTCTTTATTACTTGGCACTTTATTAATTGCCTTTTTGCACAACTCTACGTTCCCATTATGGATTAATTGAGTGGCTACATAATGTAGTTTTCATTAGGACTCCCTATATAGTAGTAGAGCTTTATTGTCTATTAGCACGTTGCACTTATACATTAACTATTTAGCTGCTTACATATGGGGCATTTTTTTGATTACTATTTCGTTATCATGGATATGTATTTGAAGTGCACTTATTATTTCTTATATGGAAACATTTTCCTTTGTCACTTGGCACTTTATTATTATTAGCCTTTTTGCGCAATAATTTTTACTTGTTGTCTATTAAGGACTAGCTAATTATATATTCATTTTGTGCGTATTTTTGTGCAGTTATTGGGTCATACTGTAGTGCAGCTTTATACTCTGTTCCTTGGTTTGGGTATATATTATGTATTACTTTCTTATTGATGAATTATTTAACAATAATTAAAATAAAAAATTCCCTTACCTTGGAATAGAATATTGTGATTGTTGGAGTGGATTAAATACGTAATTTTTACTATTTATGTATTTTTAACATTTTGAGTGCAATACTCTGTGGTTTCTGTGGCTCTCTTTGTGTTGTTCCCCTTATTATTATTTATTATTATTATTTTTTGTATTGTATGTTTATATGTAATAAACTTCTGTTTTAATTTTCTACTTTGGCATTGCTTCCGTTTTTTGTTGTAGGTTTAGTTCCTTTGGGGGTCTAGTTTCCAAAATTGGGTCATTTGTGGGGGATCTCCAATGTTTAGGCACACAAGGGCTCTCCAAACGTGTCATGGTGTCCGCTAATGATTGGAGCTAATTTTCCATTTAAAAAGCCAAATGGCGTGCCTTCCCTTCCGAGCCCTGCCATGCGCCCAAACAGTGGTTTACCCCCACATATGGGGTATCAGCGTACTCAGGACAAACTGGACAACAACATTTGGGGTCCAATTTCTCCTAATACCCTTGGCAAAATAGGAAATTCCAGGCTAAAAAATCATTTTTGAGGAAAGAAAAGTTATTTTTTATTTTCATAGCTCTGCGTTCTAAACTTCTGTGAAGCACCTGGGGGTTTAAAGTGCTCAATATGCATCTAGATAAGTTCCTTGGGGGGTCTAGTTTCCAAAATGGGGTCACTTGTGGGGGAGCTCCAATGTTTAGGCACACAGGGGCTCTCCAAAGGCGACATGGTGTCCGCTAACAATTGGAGCTAATTTTCCATTCAAAAAGTCAAATGGCGCACCTTCCCTTCCGAGCCCTGCCGTGTGCCCAAACAGTGGTTTACCCCCACATATGAGGTATCAGCGTACTCAGGCCAAATTGGACAACAACTTTCGTGGTTCAGTTTCTCCTTTTACCATTGTGAAATCAAAAAAATTGTTGCTAAAAGATAATTTTTGTGACTAAAAAGTTAAATGTTCATTTTTTCCTTCCATGTTGCTTCTGCTGCTGTGAAGCACCTGAAGGGTTAATAAACTTCTTGAATGTGGTTTTGTGCACCTTGAGGGGTGCAGTTTTTAGAATGGTGTCACTTTTGGGTATATTCAGCAATATAGACCCCGTAAACTGACTTCAAATGTGAGGTGGTCCCTAAAAAAAATGGTTTTGTAAATTTCGTTGTAAAAATGAGAAATCGCTGGTCAAATTTTAACCCTTATAACTTCCTAGCAAAAAAAATATTTTGTTTCCAAAATTGTGCTGATGTAAAGTATACATGTGGGAAATGTTATTTATTAACTATTTTGTGTCACATAACTCTCTGGTTTAACAGAATAAACATTCAAATTGTGAAAATTGCGAAATTTTCAAAATTTTCGCCAAATTTCCGTTTTTATCACAAATAAACGCATAATTTATTGACCTAAATTTACCACTAACATGAAGCCCAATATGTCACGAAAAACAATCTCAGAACCGCTAGGATCCGTTGAAGCGTTCCTGAGTTATTACCTTATAAAGGGACACTGGTCAGAATTGCAAAAAACGGCCAGGTCATTAAGGTCAAAATAGGCTGGGTCATGAAGAGGTTAAAGCAAACCTGTCAGCAGTTTTGGCCGATATAAGATACGGCTACTGCCTTTCAGGGCTTATCTACAGCATTCTATAACGGGGGGGTCGGTTCGGTCCGATACGTGTGGCAGGTCCAGGTCCGGCACCTCCCATCTTCTTGTGATGCCGCCCTCCTGTTACTTCATTGCTCCCCAGCATCGTGCTCCTTCGCAGGCGTATTTATCTGCCCTGTTGAGGGCAGAGTAAAGTACTGCAGTGCACAGGCACTCTGACCTTTCTCGGCGGCATCACAAAAAGATGGGAGGACCCGAACCTGCAACATCCATCGGACCGGACCACACCGAACCGCCCCCCAGGTGAGTCTAATAAGAGTTATTTTTCTTATCTTTCAAGTCAGTCCAGGGGCTTATCTACAGCATTATAGAATGCTGTAGATAAGCCCTGAAAGGCAGTGGCTGCATCTTATATCGGCCAAAACTGCTGACAGGTTCCCTTTAATGCAAATGTTCTGGGAATGCAAGTAAACTGGGCTCATATTGGAAAAGCATGTTAGCTCTAATAAAAAGGGTGTTTGGAGTGCAACTTTAGGCAGACCCAAAGGTGTGTGTGCTGGGCTATCTGGGAGAGTCAATGGACTTTGAATCCCCCTAGACGTTGGGTTATCGCGAACATTATACCAGGCACACTAACTAATTGCATCACATTGGTTGGATGTCCAACCTCTGTCGGTCAATGCACTAAAAAACAGGATAAATTATAACATTTGGATGGAAAAGGGGTTATTTATATAAAACGAAAAGCAATAAGAAAATGTGAAAATATATGGGGACTATGGTTAAATACGCCGGGCCTACCATCTGGAGCTCTGGTGAGAGATAGGATATGGCAGCTAGTGGTTCCAGGATAGAGGGCTACAATATTTCTGGGTTTTGGATATAAAGGTAGTTAGTGGACATAGTAAATAGAAGCGACTAATGTGTGTCAGTCAAGTTTGGTTATATTGGATGTAATGCAGAATGAATATAGTTTGGTGTGTTATTGGAAGGAAGGCTGTTGTTTGTTTTTGTGTTTTATAAATATAAATCAATAAAATGGAGTTAGCGATATATGGAAAGTCATTGATACAATTAACTACATAACAGTAATGTAAAGGCTTAATCTGTAATTATGAACAAGTTCTTATTATTCTTGTTATATATGCGGTTTTATCAGTAAAAATGATCCGATTAAAAAAAAAGGAATTGAATATTACATACCAAGCCTTAGGTGTCAAACAGTGTTGACACAAACTATCAGAAGACATTTGAGCGACAATGTGGTCGTGCCAGAAAACGGTAATTAGACCTACCGGTAATTGTATTTCCAGGAATCCATCCTGACAGCACCATGGAAGACGTCCTTCTTATCCACAGTGGGACAGGAAACCGCTAGTTTAAAAGGACCCTCCCCCTACCACCCATCAGTGATTTTTCAAAGTAACACATCTGGATGGATGAAAAAAAGAGAATTACATTAGTATGGAGTGATTACAGTAGGGAGGGAAACTGATAGTGCTGTCAGGATGGATTCCTGGAAATGCAATTACCGGTAGGTAGTGTTGAGCATTCCGATACTGCAAATATCGGGTATCGGCCGATATTCGCTGTATCGGAATTCCGATGCTGAGTTCCGATACTTTTAAGATATCGAAGTTCCTATAGTGCAATGATGCACTATAATGGAGTAAGGGCGGTGACTGCGTGTCTGTGTGTGCGGGCGGGGTCTGTGCGGGCCTACCGGGGGTCTGTACGGGCTTGCCGGGGGTCTGTGCGACCTGCCAGGGGTCTGTGCAGGCATCGTCCATTGGGACTACAAGTCCCATCGGGCTATGCCTGCTAAAATGGCAGTGATTGACACATCAGCGAATGATGGGACAGTAGAAGTCCCATCATCCGGCTAATGTGTTGAATGTAAAAAAACAAAAACAAAACCATACATACTCCATACAACATGCATACTACATACAACATTATTATTATTATTCATTTTTATAGCGCCATTTATTCCATGGCGCTTTACATGTGAATGGGGCAACTATATAGTTACATAGTTAGTAAGGTTGAAGGAAGACTATAAGTCCATCTAGTTCAACCCATAGCCTAACCTAACATGCCCTAACATGTTGATCCAGAGGAAGGCAAAAAAAAAACCCCATGTGGCAAATAGTAAGCTCCACTTTGGGGAAAAAAATTCCTTCCCGACTCCACATACGGCAATCAGACTAGTTCCCTGGATCAACGTCCTATCAAGGAATCTAGTATATATATATATATACCCTGCAACATTATACTTTTCAAGAAAGGTATCCAATCACCTCTTAAATTTAAGTAATCAATCACTCATTACAACACCATACGGCAGAGAGTTCCATAGTCTCACTGCTCTTACAGTAAAGAATCTGCGTCTGTTATTATGCTTAAACCTTCTTTCCTCCAGACGTAGAGGATGCCCCCTTGTCCCTGTTTCAGGTCTATGATTAAAAAGATCATCAGAAAGGTCTTTGTACTGTCCCCTCATATATTTATACATTAACATAAGATCACCCCTTAGTCTTCGTTTTTCCAAACTAAATAGCCCCAAGTGTAATAACCTATCTTGGTATTGCAGACCCCTCAGTCCCCTAATAACCTTGGTCGCTCTTCTCTGCATCTGCTCCAGTTCAGCTATGTCTTTCTTGTACACCGGAGACCAGAACTGTGCACAGTATTCTAAGTGTGGTCGAACTAGTGACTTGTATAGAGGTAAAATTATGTTCTCCTCATGAGCATCTATGCCTCTTTTAATGCATCCCATTATTTTATTTGCCTCTGTAGCAGCTGCCTGACACTGGCCACTGAATATAAGTTTGTCATCCACCCATACACCCAGGTCTTTTTCATTGACGGTTTTGCCCAGAGTTTCAGAATTAAGCACATAATTGTACATCTTATTACTTCTACCCAAGTGCATGACCTTACATTTATCCCCATTAAAGCTCATTTGCCATTTATCAGCCCAAGCTTCTAGTTTACATAAATCATCCTGTAATATAAAATTGTCCTCCCATTTATTGATTACCCTGCAGAGTTTAGTGTCATCTGCAAATATTGAAATTCTACTCTGAATGCCCCCTACAAGGTTATTAATAAATATGTTAAAAAGAAGAGGGCCCAATACTGACCCCTGTGGTACCCCACTGCTAACCGCTACCCAGTCCGAGCGTGCTCCATTAATAACCACCCTTTGTTTCCTTTCCCTGAGCCAGCTTTCAACCCACTTACACATATTTCCCCTATCCCCATTATTCTCATTTTATGTATCAACCTTTTGTGTGTCACCGTATCAAAAGCTTTTGAAAAGTCCATATACACTACATCCACTGGGTTCCCTTGGTCCAGTCCGGAACTTACCTCTTCATAGAAACTGATCAAATTAGTCTGACATGAACGGTCCCTAGTAAACCCGTGCTGATACTGGGTCATGAGTTTATTCCTCTTCAGATACTCCAGTATAGCATCCCTTAGAATGTCCTCCAGGATTTTACCCACAGTAGAGGTTAAGCTTACTGGCCTATAATTACCGAGTTCAGTTTTTGTCCCCTTTTTGAATATTGGCACCACATTTGCTATACGCCAGTCCTGTGGTACAGACCATGTTATTATGGAGTCTTTAAAGATTAAAAATAATGGTCTATCAATGACTGTACTTAATTCCTGCAGTACTCGGGGGTGTATCCCATCCGGGCCCGGAGATTTGTCAATTTTAGTGATTTTTAGACGCAGCGGCACTTCCTGCTGGGTTAAGCAGGTGACATTTAATTGGGAATTTTTATAACTAGTCATTTTGTCTGCCATGGGATTTTGTTTTGTAAATACTGATGAAAAAAAGTCATTTAGCATATTGGCTTTTTCCTCATCCTCATCCACCATTTCACCCAGACTATTTTTAAGGGGGCCAACACTATCATTTTTTAGTTTCTTACTATTTATGTAGTTAAAGAATATTTTGGGATTATTTTTACTCTCTCTGGCAATGAGTCTCTCTGTCTCAATCTTTGCTACCTTGATTATTTGCTTTTTACAGAATTTATTAAATTTTTTTGTATTTATTTAATGTCTCCTCACTACCTACTTACTTTAATTCTCTAAATGCCTTCTTTTTGTCACTTATTGTGCCCCTTACAGCTCTATTTAGCCATATTGGTTTGCTCCTATTTCTAGTATGTTTATTCCCATACGGTATATACGGTTATGAACAGGTGATTCAGAACCACAATGGACCTAGTGGTTAAGAGCACACAAAGTGACCTGATAGTTACTAACATAGGACGAGCTCTGAGACGTGGGAACTCTGCTGACCGCAATCCCTAATCCTATCATACCACACTAGAGGTAGCCGTGGATTGCGCCTAACGCTCCCTATGCAACTCGGCACAGCCTGAGAAACTAGCTAGCCCTGAAGACAGAAAAAAAAGCCTACCTCGCCTCAGAGAAATTTCCCAAAGGAAAAGGCAGCCCCCCACATATAATGACTGTGAGTTAAGATGAAAATACAAACACAGAGATGAAATAGATTTTAGCAAAGTGAGGCCCGACTTACTGAACAGACCGAGGATAGGAAAGATAGCTTTGCGGTCAGCACAAAAACCTACAAACAACCACGCAGAGGGGGCAAAAAGACCCTCCGCACCGACTAACGGTACGGAGGTACTCCCTCTGCGTCTCAGAGCTTCCAGCAAGCAAGAAAAACCAATATAGCAAGCTGGACAGAAAATATAGCAAACAAAAGTAACACAAGCAAAACTTAGCTTATGCAGGGAAGACAGGCCACAAGAACGATCCAGGAGAGAGCAAGACCAATACTGGAACATTGACTGGAGGCCAGGAACAAAGAACTAGGTGGAGTTAAATAGAGCAGCACCTAACGACTTAACCTCGTCACCTGAGGAAGGAACCTCAGAAGCCGCAGCCCCACTCACATCCACCAGAGGAAGCTCATAGACAGAACCAGCCGAAGTACCACTTGTGACCACAGGAGGGAGCTTGACCACAGAATTCACAACAGTACTCCCCCCCTTGAGGAGGGGTCACCGAACCCTCACCAGAGCCCCCAGGCCGACCAGGATGAGCCAAATGAAAGGCACGAACCAGATCGGCAGCATGAACATCAGAGGCAAAGACCCAGGAATTATCTTCCTGACCATAACCCTTCCACTTAACCAGGTACTGGAGTTTCCGTCTCGAAATACGAGAATCCAAAATCTTCTCCACTATATACTCCAACTCCCCCTCAACCAAAACCGGGGCAGGAGGATCAACGGATGGAACCACAGGTGCCACGTATCTCCGCAACAATGACCTATGGAATACGTTATGGATGGAAAAAGAAGCTGGAAGGGTCAAACGAAAAGACACAGGATTAAGAACCTCAGAAATCCTATACGGACCAATGAAACGAGGCTTAAACTTAGGAGAGGAAACTTTCATAGGAATATAACGAGATGACAACCAAACCAAATCCCCAACACGAAGTCGGGGACCCACACAGCGCCTGCGGTTAGCGAAACGTTGAGCCTTCTCCTGAGACAATGTCAAATTGTCCACCACATGAGTCCAAATCTGCTGCAACCTATCCACCACAGTATCCACACCAGGACAGTCAGAAGACTCAACCTGCCCTGAAGAGAAACGAGGATGGAAACCAGAATTGCAGAAAAACGGCGAAACCAAAGTAGCCGAGCTGGCCCGATTATTAAGGGCGAACTCAGCCAAAGGCAAAAGGACACCAAATCATCCTGATTGGCAGAAACAAAACATCTCAGATATGTTTCCAAGGTCTGATTGGTTCGTTCAGTCTGGCCATTTGTCTGAGGATGGAAAGCCGAGGAAAAAGACAAATCAATGCCCATCCTAGCACAAAAGGCTCGCCAAAACCTCGAAACAAACTGGGAACCTCTGTCAGAAACGATGTTCTCCGGAATGCCATGTAAACGAACCACATGCTGGAAGAACAATGGCACCAAATCAGAGGGACAAGGGTACCAAATGGACCATCGTAGAGAAGCGATCACAAACAACCCAAATGACCGACATTTTTTGATAGACGGGGAGATCCGAAATAAAATCCATAGAGATATGTGTCCATGGCCTCTTCGGGACTGGCAAGGGCAAAAGCAACCCACTGGCACGAGAACAGCAGGGCTTAGCCCGAGCACAAATCCCACAGGACTGCACAAACGAACGCACATCCCGTGACAGAGATGGCCACCAAAAGGATCTAGCCACCAAATCTCTGGTACCAAAGATTCCAGGATGACCAGCCAACACCGAACAATGAACCTCAGAGATAACTCTACTCATCCATTTATCAGGGACAAACAGTTTCTCCGCTGGGCAACGGTCAGGTCTATTAGCCTGAAATTTTTGCAGCACCCGCCGCAAATCAGGGGAGATGGCAGACAAAATTACCCCCTCTTTGAGAATACCCGCCGGCTCAGACAAACCCGGAGAGTCGGGCACAAAACTCCTAGACAGGGCATCTGCCTTCACATTTTTAGAGCCCGGAAGGTACGAAACCAAAAAGTCAAAACAGGAGAAAAACAGCGACCAACGAGCCTGTCTAGGATTCAACCGTTTGGCAGACTCGAGATAAGTCAAGTTCTTGTGATCAGTCAAGACCACCACGCGATGTTTAGCTCCCTCAAGCCAATGACGCCACTCCTCGAATGCCCACTTCATGGCCAGCAACTCACGATTGCCAACATCATAATTACGCTCAGCAGGCGAAAACTTCCTGGAAAAGAAGGCGCATGGTTTCATCACCGAGCCATCAGAACTTCTTTGCGACAAAACAGCCCCTGCTCCAATCTCAGAAGCATCAACCTCGACCTGGAACGGGAGCGAAACATCTGGTTGGCACAACACAGGGACAGAAGAAAAACGACGCTTCAACTCTTGAAAAGCTTCCACAGCAGCAGAAGACCAATTGACCACATCAGCACCCTTCTTGGTTAAATCAGTCAACGGTTTAGCAATACTAGAAAATTATTGATGAAGCGACGATAAAAATTAGCAAAGCCCAGGAACTTTTGCAGACTCTTCAGAGATGTCGGCTGAGTCCAATCATAAATGGCCTGAACTTTAACAGGGTCCATCTCGATAGTAGAAGGGGAAAAAATGAAACCCAAAAATGAAACCTTCTGAACACCAAAGAGACACTTTGACCCCTTCACAAACAAAGAATTCGCACGCAGGACCTGGAACACCATTCTGTCCTGCTTCACGTGAGACTCCTAATCATCCGAGAAGACCAAAATATCATCCAAGTATACAATCAGGAATTTATCCAGGTACTCTCGGAAGATGTCATGCATAAAGGACTGAAACACTGATGGAGCATTAGAAAGCCCGAATGGCATAACCAGGCACTCAAAATGGCCCTCGGGCGTATTAAATGCTGTTTTCCATTCATCGCCCTGTTTAATATGCACAAGATTATACGCACCACGAAGATCTATCTTGGTGAACCAACTAGCCCCCTTAATCCGAGCAAACAAATCAGACAGCAGCGGCAAGGGGTACTGAAATTTGACCGTGATTTTATTTAGAAGGCGGTAATCAATACAAGGTCTCAGCAAACCATCCTTCTTGGCCACAAAAAAGAACCCTGCTCCCAATGGCGACGATGACGGGCGAATATGACCCTTCTCCAAGGATTCCTTTACGTAACTCCGCATAGCGGCGTGCTCAGGCACAGACAAATTAAACAGTCGACCTTTAGGAAACTTACTACCAGGAATCAAATCGATAGCACAATCACAATCCCTATGCGGAGGTAGGGCACTGGACTTGGGCTCATCAAATACATCCCGGTAATCCGACAAGAACTCTGGGACCTCAGAAGGGGTGGATGATGAAATAGACAGAAATGGAACATCACCATGTACCCCCTGACAACCCCAGCTGGACACAGACATTGATTTCCAATCCTATACTGGGTTATGGACTTGTAGCCATGGCAACCCCAACACGACCACATCATGCAGATTCTGCAACACCAAAAAGCGAATATCCTCCTGATGCGCAGGAGCCATGCACATGGTCAGCTGGGTCCAGTACTGAGGCTTATTCTTGGCCAAAGGCGTAGCATCAATTCCTCTCAATGGAATAGGATACTGCAAGGGCTCCAAGAAAAACCCACAGTGCCTAGCATACTCCAAGTCCATCAAATTCAGGGCAGCGCCTGAATCCACAAATGCCATGACAGAATAGGATGACAAAGAGCAGATCAAAGTAACGGACAAAAGAAATTTCGACTGTACCGTACCAATGGTGGCAGACCTAGCGAACCGCTTAGTGCGCTTAGGACAATCGGAGATAGCATGAGTGGAATCACCACAGTAAAAACACAGCCCATTCTGACGTCTGTGTTCTTGCCGTTCAGCTCTGGTCAAAGTCCTATCGCACTGCATAGGCTCAGGTCCATGCTCAGATAATACCGCCAAATGGTGCACAGTTTTACGCTCACGCAAGCGTCGACCGATCTGAATGGCCAAAGACATAGACTCATTCAGACCAGCAGGCATAGGAAATCCCACCATGACATCCTTAAGGGCTTCAGAGAGACCTTTTCTGAAAATTGCTGCCAGCGCACATTCATTCCATTGAGTGAGCACAGACCACTTCCTAAACTTCTGACAATATATCTCTACCTCATCCTGACCCTGACACAGAGCCAGCAAATTTTTCTCTGCCTGATCCACTGAATTAGGTTCATCATACAGCAATCCGAGCGCCAGAAAAAACGCATCAATATTACATAATGCAGGATCTTCTTGCGCAAGGGAAAATGCCCAGTCTTGAGGGTCGCCACGTAATAAAGAAACAATGATCTTAACTTGTTGAACTGGGTCACCAGAGGAGCGGGGTTTCAAAGCCAGAAACAGTTTACAATTATTCTTAAAGCTCAGAAACTTAGCTCTATCTCCAGAAAACAAATCAGGAATAGGAATTCTTGGTTCTAACATAGAATTCTGAACCACAAAGTCTTGAATATTTTGTACTCTTGCAGTGAGATGATCCACACAAGAAGACAGATCTTTAATGTCCATCACTACACCTGCGTCCTTAACCACCCAAATGTCTAGGGGAAAAGAAAGACAAAACACAGTACAGAGAAAAAAAAAATGGTCTCAGAACTTCTCTTTTCCCTCTATTGAGAAGCATTAGTACTTTGAGCCTCCAGTACTGTTATGAACAGGTGATTCAGAACCACAATGGACCTAGTGGTTAAGAGCACACAAAGTGACCTGATAGTTACTAACATAGGACGAGCTCTGAGACGTGGGAACTCTGCTGACCGCAATCCCTAATCCTATCATACCACACTAGAGGTAGCCGTGGATTGCGCCTAACGCTCCCTATGCAACTCGGCACAGCCTGAGAAACTAGCTAGCCCTGAAGACAGAAAAATAAGCCTACCTCGCCTCAGAGAAATTTCCCAAAGGAAAAGGCAGCCCCCCACATATAATGACTGTGAGTTAAGATGAAAATACAAACACAGAGATGAAATAGATTTTAGCAAAGTGAGGCCCGACTTACTGAATAGACCGAGGATAGGAAAGATAGCTTTGCGGTCAGCACAAAAACCTACAAACAACCACGCAGAGGGGCAAAAAGACCCTCCGCACCGACTAACGGTACAGAGGTACTCCCTCTGCGTCTCAGAGCTTCCAGCAAGCAAGAAAAACCAATATAGCAAGCTGGACAGAAAATATAGCAAACAGAAGTAACACAAGCAAAACTTAGCTTATGCAGGGCAGACAGGCCACAAGAACGATCCAGGAGAGAGCAAGACCAATACTGGAACATTGACTGGAGGCCAGGAACAAAGAACTAGGTGGAGTTAAATAGAGCAGCACCTAACGACTTAACCTCGTCACCTGAGGAAGGAACCTCAGAAGCCGCAGCCCCACTCACATCCACCAGAGGAAGCTCATAGACAGAACCAGCCGAAGTACCACTCATGACCACAGGAGGGAGCTTGACCACAGAATTCACAACAATATACTGTGCACAGGTCCTACCCAGGATGCTAATAAACGTCTCCTATTTTCTTTGTGTATTTTTGTGTCTCAGGATATCGTCTGTTGTGAATTCTGTTGTCGAGCTCCCTCCTGTGGTCGTGAATGGTACTTCGGTGAGTTCTGTCCGTGGGCTCCCTCTGGTGGCTGTGAGTGGAGCTGCTGCTTCTGAGGTTCCTTACACAGGTGACGTGGTTTATCCTTTGGTTGGCTGCTCTATTTAACTCCACTTAGATCGTTACTCCATGCCAGCTGTCAATGTTTCTGCATTGGTTCAGTTCGCTCTTGGATCTTTCTGGTGACCTGTCTACTCCAGCAGAAGCTAAGTTCCTGATAGTATCTAATTCGTTCATTGTTTTCTTGTCCAGCTGGATATCATGATTTTGTCTTGCTAGCTGGAAGCTCTGGGATGCAGAGTGGCATCTCCGCACCATTAGTCGGTGCGGAGGTCTTTTTTGCACACTCTGCGTGGTCTTTTGTAGTTTTTTGTGCTGATCGCAAAGCTACCTTTCCTATCCTCTGTCTATTTAGTAAGTCTGGCCTCCCTTTGCTGAAACCTGTTTCATTTCTGCGTTTGTGACTTTCATCTTTACTCACAGTCAATATATGTGGGGGCTGCCTTTTCTTTTGGGGAATTTCTCTGAGGCAAGGTAGGCTTTATTTTCTATCTCTAGGGCTAGCTAGCTCTTAGGCTGTGACGAGGCGCCTAGGGAGCGTCAGGAGCGCTCCACGGCTATTTCTAGTGTGTGTGATAGGATTAGGGATTGCGGTCAGCAGAGCTCCCACATCCCAGAGCTTGTCCTGTGTGAGTTTTAACTATCAGGTCATTCCGGGTGCTCCTAACCACCAGGTCATAACAATCATCCCAGATAATTGCACCAAGATCATCTCTCATCCGTTGGAAATTTGCCCTCCTGAAGTTTAGTGTCCTTGTAACCCCTCTATTACACATCTTTTTAAAGGATACATGAAAACTTATTATTTTGTGATCACTATTCCCCAAGTGACCCCCAACCCTTATATTTGCTATGCGGTCTGGCCTGTTGGTTAATATTAGGTCTAGCAGTGCCCCCCTTCTTGTTGGGTCCTGAACCAGTTGTGAAAGGTAATTGTCTCTCAGAGTTGTCAAAAAACGATTACCTTTGCTGGAACTGCAGATTTTGTTCCCCAATCTATTTCAGGGTAGTTGAAGTCCCCCATAATAATGACTTCTCCTTGAGTCGCAGCTTCATCTATTTGCTTTACGAGGATATTCTCTATTGCTTCCATTATTTTTGGAGATTTCTGAACAGACTATAGCCCTGCAAGTTTACAGCCCAGTCATGGCTCTCGTCCAGCCAAGTTTCAGATATCCCCACCATGTCATAATTATGCTCCAACAACATTAGTTCTAATTCGTCCATTTTGTTGGCGAGACTTTAGGCATTAGTATACATGCACTTGATGTTCCTCTCTGTACCTCTATTCTTTCTTAAATGATTAACTGTTCTAACCCCACCCCCCATGCCACCGCCACCCCCAACTTCCTTATTTGTGCCCAGGTCTCTGTCTGCACTATCTTCCCCTCCTATAAATTGAATACCCTCCCCCCAATCCATAGTTTAAACACTCCTCCAACCTTCTAGCCATTTTCTCCCCCAGCACAGCTGCACCTTCCCCATTGAGGTGCAGCCCGTCCCTAGCGTAGAGCCTGTAGCCAACTGAGAAGTTGGCCCAGTTCTGCAGGAACCCAAACCCCTCCTTCCTACACCAATTCTTGAGCCACTTATTAACCTCCCTAATCTCCCGTTGTCTCTCTGGCGTGGCACGTGGTACAGGCAGTATTTCGGAAAATACCACGTTGGAGGTCCTTGCTTTCAGCTTGCAGCCTAATTCCCTGAAATCATCTTTAAGGACCTTCCACCTACCTCTAACTTTGTCATTTGTGCCAATGTGCACCATGACCACTGGGTCCTCACCAGCCCCTCCCAGTAATCTGTCCACCCGATCAGCGATGTGTCGGACTCGAGCACCAGGTAGGCAGCACACCGTTCGACGATCCCTGTCTTTGTGACAGATTGCCCTATCTGTTCCCCTAATAATTGAGTCCCCCATTACCAGCACCTGTCTGGCCTGCCCTGCTCTCCTATTTCCCTCCTTACTGGAGCAGTCACTCCTCCGGCTTTCAGAGGACATGCCTGGCTGCAGCAGCGCTACCCCTGTACTGGCACCCCCCTCATCTGCCAACTTAGCAAACTAATTGGGGTGTGCCAGATCAGGACTAGCCTCCCTGGCACTCTTCCCTCTACCCCGCTTCCTAACTGTCACCCAGCTTGCTACTTCACCATCCTGCAGCTCCATCCTACCATCCCCCGCCTCATCTATCCCATTGAGCGTCTGCTCAGTGAGCAGATGACTCCTCTCCATATAGTCTATGGATCTCAGTGTTGCCAGCTGCACACTTAGATTCAGAATCTGGGTTTCCAAATGCACAATGTGCTCACATCTCGCACAGCAGTATGCACCCTCGACCGGCTGATCAAGGACTGCATACATATATAGACAAGTACAATAAACATGAGTAAAACAAGGCACACACAAATACAGGAGGAGAGAGGACCCTGCCCACGAGGGCTCACAGTCTACAGGGGATGGGTGAGGATACACTAGGTGAGGGTAGAGCTGGTCATGTGGCAGTTCAGTAGACTGGGGATCACTGCAGGTTGTAGGCTTGTCGGAAGAGGTGGGTCTTCAGGTTCCTTTTGAAGGTTTCCGTGGTAGGTGAGAGCCTGATGTGTTGGGGTAGAGAGTTTCAGAGTATAGGGGAAGCACGGGAGAAGTCTTGGATGCGATTGTGGGAGGAAGAGATGAGAGAGGAGTAGAGTAGGAGATCATGAGATGATCGAAGGTTGCATGTAGGTAGGCAACGGGAGACCATGTCACAGATGTATGGAGGAGTCAGATTGTGAATGGCTTTGTATGTCATTGTTAGTGTTTTGAACTGTAGCCTCTGAGCAATAGGAAGCCCAGTGAAGGGCCTGGCAGAGAGGAGAGGCTGAGGAATAACAGGGAGACAGGTGGATTAGTCGGGCAGCAGAGTTTAGGATGGATTGGAGAGGTGCCAGAGTGCTAGAGGGGAGGCCAGAGAGTAGGAGGTTTCAGTATTCGAGGCGGGAGATGATAAGGGCATGTACTAGTGTTTTTGTGGTTTCATGGTCAAGGAATGTACGGATCCGGGAAATGTTTTTGAGTTGGAATCGGCAAGAGGAGGCAAGGGCTTGGATATGTGGCTTGAAAGAGAGGGCAGACTCAAGGATCACCCCGAGGCACCGAGCGTGCGGAACTGGGGAAAGTGAGCAGCCATTGACATTGATGGATAGGTCGGGTGGAGGGGTAGAGTGAGGTGGGGGAAAGATGATGAATTCTGTTTTGTCCATGTTCAGTTTCAGAAAACGAGCAGAAAAGAAGGATGAAATAGCAGACAAACATTGTGGGAGTTTGGTCAGTAAAGAAGTGAGGTCGGGTTCAGCTAGGTAGATCTGTGTGTCATCAGCGTAGAGATGATATTGTAAACCGTGGGATTCTATGAGCTGTCCCAGGCCAAAGGTGTAGATGGAGAAGAGTAGGGGTCCTAGAACTGAGCCTTGGGGAACACCGACAGACAGGGGGCGAGATGAGGAGGTGCTGTGGAAGAGGGAGACACTGAATGTCCGGTCTGTTAGATATGATGAGATCCAGGATAGGGCCAAGTCTGTGATGCCAAGAGATGAGAGGATCTGTAACAGGAGGGAGTGGTCCACAGTGTTGAAGGCAGAAGACAGGTCCAGGAGGAGGAGGACAGAGTAGTGTCACTTGCTCTTGGCGGTTAGTAGGTCATTGGTCACTTTAGTTAGGGCAGTTTCAGTTGAGTGATGTGTTCGGAAGCCAGATTGTAACCGGTCAAAGAGGGAGCAGGAGGAGAGGTGGAGGACAGTTCAAGATGGACATGCTGTTCCAGTAGTTTTGAGGCATAAGGGAGAAGGGATATCGGGCGATAGCTGGACACAGAGGATGGGTCGAGGGAGGGTTTTTTGAGGATAGGTGTGATTGATGCATGTTTGAAGGATGAGGGGAAGACACCATTTGTAAGTGAGAGGTTGAAGAGTTGTGTTAGGGTTGGGATGAAGACTTTTGCAAGGGTAGGGATGAGGTGGGATGGGAGCGGGTCAAGAGTGCAAGTGGTGAGATGTGATCTTGATAGAAGGATGGAGAGCTGATCATCTGTCATGGTGGAGAAGCTGGCTTTGGAACAGGGCTGAGAAGTCAAGAGGAGGGGCATTGGGGCTGCGGGCCAAAGCTTTGTCTGATGTTATCTATCTTCTGCTTAAAGAAAGAGGCAAATTCTTCAGCTGAAATGAGAGGAGAGGGAGGAGATGCTGGGGGACGGAGTAGAGAATTGAAAGTGTTGAAGAGCTGTTTAGGGTTGTGAGACAGGGAGGATATGAGAGATGAGAAGTAAGTTTGTTTTGCGGCAGTGAGCGCGGACTTGAAGCTGGCGAGGGACTGCTTGTATGCAGTGAAGTGCTCAGCAGAATGAGATCTCTTCCATCGCCGCTCAGCGATCCTGAAAGCCCGTCTCAGTTCTTTGGCCAGGCTGGTTAGCCAGGGCTGCCTGTTGATTCTACGAGTTTTGCTATGCATGAGTGGGGCAGTCAAATCGAGTATTGCTGTTATAAAAAGAGGCAGCAGCATCTGTGTCATGAAAGGAAGCTATGTCTGTAAGACGGAGAAGGGATTCAGAGAGTGATTGTAAATTGAGGTGTTTGAGATTTCTGCGAGGGTGAGTGAGTTTGTGGAGTGGAGGTTGCGCACTAGGAGGGGAGAGAGAAGAAAATGTCAGTAGGTTGTGGTCAGACAGGGGGAGGGGTGAGTAAGTGAGATTAGTAAGGGAACAGAGGCGGGTGAAGATGAGGTCCAATGTGTGGCCATCTTTATGGGTGGCTGCAGATGACCATTGAGTGAGACCAAAGGAGACAGTGAGCGATAGAAGTTTAGAGGCGGCTGAGGTGGAAGTGTCAATGGGGATATTGAAGTCACCCATGATGATGGTGGTGATGTCGGCTGAGAGGAAATAAAGTAGCCAGGTGGTGAAGTGGTCAAGAAAGGTGGAGATGGCTGGTTCTGGGGGGTGGTAGATGACAGCCAGCTGTAGATTGGAGGGGGAGTAGATGCGGACGGAGTGCACCTCGAACAAGGGAAGTAATTAAAAATCTGTAATTTAAAAGATGGGATTTCAAAGATGGTCAGACACAACATACATACATACATCATACTACATACATACTACATATACAACATACTACATACATACATACATACAACATACTACATACATACAACATACATACAACATACATCTGAGACAACTTTTGGGAGAAAAGCTGGATCAAGTCTCAAGACCAGCCTGTCATTGAACACCTGCAAATAAGGATCCTGATAGGGCTTGAAGCTCTGCTAGCCTCTTTGCTGATGGAATTGCCACTAAAAAAATGCAGTTTTGAGTGGAAGTCTACTAATTTCCAGGCCCTCAAAGATCATACGGGTCTCTGCATACAGTCATGGCCAAAAGTATTGACACCCCTGCAATTCTGTCAGATAATACTAATTTTCTTCCTGAAGTTGATTGCAAACACAAATTATTTGGTATTATTATCTTCATTTAATTTGTCTTAAATGAAAAAAAAACACAAAAAGAATTGTCCTAAAGCCAAATTGGATATAATTCCACACCAAACATAAAAAGGGGGTGGACAAAAGTATTGGCACTGTTCGAAAAATCATGTGATGCTTCTCTAATTTGTGTAATTAACAGCACCTGTAACTTACCTGTGGCACCTAACAGGTGTTGGCAATAACTAAATCACACTTGCAGCCAGTTGACATGGATTAAAGTTGACTCAACCTCTGTCCTGTGTCCTGGTGTGTACTACATTGAGCATGTAGAAAATAAAGAAGTCCAAAGAACTGTCTGAGGACTTGAGAAACCAAATTGTGAGGAAGCATGAGCAATCTCAAGGCTACAAGTCCATCTCCAAAGACCTGGATGTTCCTGTGTCTACCGTGCGCAGTGTCATCAAGAAGTTTAAAGCCCATGGCAATGTGGCTAACCTCCCTAGATGTGGACGGAAAAGAAAAATTGATAAGAGATTTCAATGCAAGATTGTGCCGATGTTGGATAAAGAACCTCGACTAACATCCAAACAAGTTCAAGCTGCCCTCCAGTCCAAGGGTACAACAGTGTCAACCTGTACTATCCGTCGGCATCTGAATGAAAAGGGGCTGTATGATAGGAGACCCAGGAAGACCCCACTTCTTTCCCCGAGACAAAGTCAAGCTGGAGTTTACCAAAACTTACCTGAAAAAAGCCTAAAATGTTTTGGAAAAATGTTCTCTGGTCAGATGAGAAAAGTAGAGCTTTTTGGGCAAAGGCATCAACATAGAGTTTACAGGAGAAAAAAAGAGGCATTCAAAGAAAAGAACACGGTCCCTACAGCCAAACATGGCGGAGGTTCCCTGATGTTTTGGGGTTGCTTTGCTGCCTCTGGCACTGGACTGCTTGATCGTGTGCATGGCATTATGAAGTCTGAAGACTACCAACAAATTTTGCAGCATGATGTAGGGCCCAGTGTGGAAAAGCTGGGTCTCCCTCAGAGGTCATGGGTCTTCCAGCAGGACAATGACCCAAAACACACTTCAAAAAGCACTAGAAAATGGTTTGAGAGAAAGCACTGGAGACTTCTAAGGTGGCCAGCAATGAGTCCAGACCTGAATCCCATAGAACACCTGTGGAGAGATCTAAAAATAGTAGTTTGGAGAAGGCACCCTTCAAATATCAGGGACCTGGAGCAGTTTGCCAAAGAAGAATGGTCTAAAATTTCAGCAGAGCTTTGTAAGAAACTCATTGATAGTTACCGGAAGCGGTTGGTCGCAGTTATTTTGGCTAAAGGTTGTGCAACCAAGTATTAGGCTGAGGGTGCCAATACTTTTGTCTGGCCCATTTTTGGAGTTTTGTGTGAAATGATCAATGTTTTGCTTTTTGCTTCATTCTCTTTTGTGTTTTTTCATTTAAGACAAATTAAATGAAGATAAAAATACCAAATAATTTGTGTTTGCAATCATTTTCAGGAAGAAAATGAGTATTATCTGACAGAATTGCAGGGGTGTCAATACTTTTGGCCATGACTGTAGCTCGGTAAGGACTAGATAAAGGTCCCAAGGCGGGACATTTTTTCTTATTAAGGGTTTTAATCTCTGAACCGCCCTGGAGAATCGGCTTATCCAAGGGTGTGATGACAGGGAAGAGTCATATAATACACTGAGGGCTGCCACCTAAACCCTTAGAGTACTAGGCCTAAGGCCTTTCCTAAACCCTGATTGCGAAAAGTCGAGAATCTTGGGAATATCAGGGTGGACAGTATCAACTGTCACCTCTCCACAGTAACTGCAGAATCTTTTCCATATTTTCTTATAAATTGTGGAAGTCACTGGCTTTCTACTTGCTTGTAGAGTAGAGATAACCTCATCCGACAGACCTTGAGCTTTTAGGACCTGCCGCTCAGGATCCAGGCTAATAACTGAAGGGTTCCTGGTTTCTGGTGCAGAACCGGACCCTGGTGGAGTAGGTCTCTTCTTCTTGGTAGTAGAATGAGTTCCCCTTCTGACAACTTCTTTAGTAAGGGGAACCACCTCCTCTTCGGCCAGATGGGTACCACGAGAATGACCCTGGCTCTGGAATCAGTGCAAGGGGAGGGAATGCATACAACAGACCCCTGCTCGAAGGTTGTGAAGGGGCATTGATACCCGCTGGGCCTCCCAGAGGGTTCAGGGAGTAGAAGGTTCCGACTTTTACATTCTGTGTGACCGCAAATAGGTGCACATCTGGTCTTCCCCAGCGCTGGCAGTACTCGTTGAACACTTCCTTGTTCAATTCCCATTTTGCTGCAATCACCTTCTTCCTGCTCAGGAAGTCTGCGACCTGGTTTCTGGTATCCTCCAGGTGTACCGCTGAGATAGAGAACTGACTTCTCTGCCCATCTGAAGATCCGTTCTGCTAGACATTGTAGTGCTAAATGTCTTGGACCGCCCTGATGATGAAGGAAGGCTACAGTCTTCGTATTGTCTGACAGTTCCTTCACTTGTTTGTTTTTCACTAAGGACTGGGCAGAAAATAGGACATTGCAAACTGCGTGTAGTTCTCTGTAGTTTGAGGATTCTCTGCTGTCCTTCAAAATCCACTGTCCCTAGAAGTATCTTCCTTGGACATGTCCTTCCCAACCTTGCTGACTTGCGTCCGTCATGACTGAAACCTCCATAGATTGAAGCCACAAAACACCGGCCCGGAGATTCCTGGGAATAGTCCACCAATACAGGGATCTCTTGACTCGAAGGGATAGTCTTATTTCTCTGTCTAGTGAGCTCTGCTTTCTGTCCCAGGATGCGAGGACCGCCTGCTGTAACTGTCGAGAATGAAACTGGCTCCAGTTCATACATGGAATGCAGGGTGTCATTAGACCCAGGATCTTGATCGCATCCCTGATAGAGACCCGGCTCCTTGAAAATTGACAAATCTTATTCACTATGCCAGTTAGTTTCTCTTCTGGTAAAAAGAACATTCTTACTTCCGAGTCCTACATAACCCCAAAAAATGTTATTCTTGGATGGGTACTAGATCTAACTTTGACCAGTTCACGATCCACCCCAATGTCTGCAGTGTGGAGATCAAAGACTGACAGTTGATCCTGAGCTGACCTACAGAGTCTGCTACTATCAAAAAATCATCTAGGTAAGGGACAACCGTGATGCTCTGATTTCTCAGATAGTCAACCACTTCCATTAGCTAGGCCAAAAGGGAGGCAGCGAAATTGATAGTGATAGATCCTGCCCTCCTTTTCTACTGCAAATCTGAGGAACTTTTGGTGATCTGAGTAACATGGTAATATGCACTCTAAGTCTAAAGTGCACATTACCACCCCCTTTCCTAAGAGGGGAATTGTGGATCTTATCGACTCCATTTTGAACCTCTTGTATTTTAACCATTTGTTTAAGTGTCTGAGGTTTATTATCGTTCTGGATTCCCCAGATGTTTTTTTTTTTACCGAGGCCTGAGTAATGTCCCCTGTCTTCTTCTCGAGGGGGTACTGGAACAATTGCTGCTACCTCTAGGAGATCCTGAATGTCCGACCACATAGGGGAGGCTGAAACGAGACGGGAGCTGGATATGAGGAATCTTTCTGGAGGTAAAGAGTCAAACTCTATTCTGTATCCCTCAGAAATCACTTGCAGGACCAAGGACTTGTGGTAATCTCCTGCCGTCCCTCCAGGAACTCGATTAGACGCCCCCCTACTCTGGTGGCATCATTTCCTTTGGAAGCCTGAACCTGAGAAGATGGAATCTTTATTCATGACTCTGCTGTCCCCCCCTTTGGGATAGCTCCATCTTCCCTGCTTCCATTTCCCCCTGTAGCCTGTTTTCTGACTATAACAGGGTCTATGAAATGGCTGATATCTTTTGCGTTTTTCCTACTGAAACCCCTTTTTTTTATCTGAGGCTCTCTTTAACCCCTTTCTGACCTCGGACGGGATAGTACGTCAGATCCCCTGCTTTGATGCAGGGCTCCGCGGTGAGCCCGCATCAAAGCCAGGACATGTCAGCTGTTTTGAACAGCTGACATGTGCCCGTAATAGGCGCGGGCAGAATCGCGATCTGCCCGCACCTATTAACTAGTTAAATGCCGCTGTCAAAAGCAGACAGCGGCATTTAACTACCGCTTCCGGCCGGGCGGCCGGAAATGACGTCATCGCCGACCCCCGTCACATGATCGGGGGTCGGCGATGCGTCAGGATGGTAACCATAGAGGTCCTAGAGACCTCTATGGTTACTGATCACCGGTGGCTGTGAGCGCCACCCTGTGGTCGGCGCTCACAACACACCTCCATTTCTGCTACATAGCAGCGATCAGCAGATCGCTGCTATGTAGCAGAGGCGATCGAGTTGTGCCTGCTTCTAGCCTCCCATGGAGGCTATTGAAGCATGGCAAAAGTAAAAAAAAAAAGTTAAAAAAATGTGAAAAAAATAAAAAAAATATAAAAGTTTAAATCACCCCCCTTTCGCCCCAATCAAAATAAATCAATAAAAAAAATCAAATCTACACATATTTGGTATCGCCGCGCTCAGAATCGCCCGATCAATAAAAAAAAAAAAGCATTAACCTGATCGCTAAACGGCGTAGCGATAAAAAAATTTGAAACGCCAGAATTACGTTTTTTAGGTCGCCGCGACATTGCATTAAAATGCAATAACAGGCGATCAAAAGAACGTATCTGCACTAAAATGCTATCATTAAAAACGTCATCTCGGCACGCACAAAATAAGCCCTCACCCGACCCCAGATCACAAAAAATGGAGACGCTACGAGTATTGGAAAATGGCGCAATTTTTTTTTTTTTTTTATCAAAGTTTGGAATTTTTTTTCACCACTTAAATAAAAAATAACCTAGTCATGTTAGGTGTCTATGAACTCGTACTGACCTGGTGAATCATAATGGCAGGTCAGTTTTAGCATTTAGTGAACCTAGCAAAAAAGCCAAACAAAAAACAAGTGTGAGATTGCACTTTTTTTTTGCAATTTCACCGCACTTGGAATTTTTTTCCCGTTTTCTAGTACACGACATGCTAAAACCAATGATGTCGTTCAAAAGTACAACTCGTCCCGCAAAAAAATAAGCCCTCACATGGCGAAATTGACGGAAAAATAAAAAAGTTATGGCTCTGGGAAAGAGGGGAGTGAAAAACGAACACGGAAAAACGAAAAATCCCAAGGTCATGAAGGGGTTAAAATATCATCGAGGATGGGCCCAAAGACCCTTCCCCCTGAAAAAGGGATAGAGCAAAGGTTATTCTTTGCATGCATATCCCCCGACCAGTTTTTTAGCCATATAGCCCTATAGTATTTCTCTGAGGAGGAGACGCAGCCCGCCTGTCGCTGGCTTCGACCCAGAAGTAACGCGCACTGCAGCCGTAACTTGCAGCGCCTGACCCGAGATGTTCCGTAAACCTCTTCCCTCCGGGGACCTCGTGAAGAAGCAGCAGCATCTACAGACACAGCCCAGACTCCAGTACATCGCCTAGGGTCAAGAGCCCCGTCAGGAGGAAGCGACCCACACTCCAGGAGCAGTACTACACTGGGTATGCTGATGGACCCTCAGGGCGGGTGTCAGCCTGCAGAAGTCTTGAGGTGGGAAGGGAGAGGCCAAGCCCATACTCGAAAGGAAACTATATTCCGTAATTGGCAGGAGATAAAGTGTCTGGCCACTGATGAAATATTACAATTCGAGTTTTTAGTTTTTAGATGTACATCCCACATAAGTATTTTTACAAATAGAGCATTCCATTTTATATATGACATTAGATGAATTACAATATATAAATTGTTTAACGTTAAATGCTGTAGGATTGTCATTATTACTGAAGCTTTTACTATGTTCCGCTTGCTTACACGTTCTGCAATTAGAGTCTCCACTAGGGTTGAGCGACCTTGACTTTTTTAGGGTCGAGCCGGGTTTCGCGAAACCCGACTATCTCAAAAGTCGAGTGAAATCGGCCGATTATGGCGAAAAGTCGAGGATCGACCGAAACACGAAACCCAATGCAAAGCCAATGGGAATTTTTTTCTCTCTCTCTCTCGTCCGTCCCTGAACTGAAAAGCTGGTGTTACACAGTACAAATCGCTACAGCGCACAAGCGACAACATGGCGATAGGCGTCCACGCCCCTAAGACCTATGTCATCACTCTGCCTACGCCCCTTCATTGGCTGAAAAAAAATGGCGCCAAGCGCGTCATACGAAACGCGACTTTGGCGCGAAAGTCGCGTACCGCATGGCCGACCCCACACAGGGATCGGGTCGGGTTTCATGAAACCCGACTTTGCCAAAAGTCGGCGACTTTTGAAAATGAACGATCCGTTTCGCTCAACCCTAGTCTCCACATTTAAAGAAACCTTTACAATCCAGCCATGTTTTGTGTGTTTTTTTAGGGAATAATGTACTGGGAGAAATTATATTTCCAAACGAGGGTGCTTTCCTCGCAATTACATTGCACCCTGATTATAAAATCGAAAGTAATGTTTCATCTTCATATTAGAAAGGTAGAAATTTGGTAATAATATCTCTAATTTTATAAAATTGAGGACTGTATTGAAAACAGACATACAACTTTTGCCTAAATTCTTGACAATTCTCCATTTTAATTTTTTCAGATATTAATTTCTGTAGAAAGATTTTCCTCACCTCTACAATTCCTTTTTATCCTAGTAAGTTCACCAACAGGGATTGATTTAATTGCATGCCTTGGATAACTACTAGTGACATCAAGTATGGTATTTAATTAAGTCTGGTATGGCAGATACATCCCCCCCACCAAATAATGAATTGTAATACCATTAATATCTTAACTAGTGATGAGCGAGTATACTCGTTGCTCGGGTTTTCCCAAGCACACTCGGGTGATCTCCGAGTATTTGTTAGTGTTCGGAGATTTAGTTTTCCTTGCCACAGCTGCATAATTTGTGGCTACTAGACAGCTTGATTACATGAGGTGATTCCCTAGCAACTAGGCAACCCCCCCATGTACTCAGGCTGGTTAGCAGCTGTAAGTCATGCAGCTAAGTCAACAAAAACTAAATCTCTGAGCAGTCACAAATACTCAGACCACCTGAGCGTGCTCGGGAAAACCAGAGCAACGAGTACACTCGCTCATCACTAATCTTAACCCTTAAATGTCTGAGGAAAGGCTCAATAGTTTAAATAATCAGGGGTGAAATGGGGCACCACTAACAGGTAACGTTAACAATATTGAAAGAATCTCACAGATTTCTGTTAATTCAGACCGACTAATGGCAATGAAAGACAGAATCCACTGAAGCATCCTGCTTTCCAAACCTAGATGAGTCAATATTTCCTCGAGGGAAGTCCAGTTAACCCTGTGAAAAGCTTTCTTAGCATCTGTTGATAAAAGCATTAAATATTGTTGAAAAAACGTTAGCACTACTGTGGTTGGTGCACAAGTAGGTTCCCAAACCATAATGTGATATAAAGTAAACTGTGCAAACACCAGATGATGACATGAAAACAATTTATTGCAGTCCAGTTAGAGTAGTAGAAGAAATGCATACAGATGTTTTGGTTTTAAATGACCTTCTTCAATGTACTACAATGTAAACAGAAATAATCAATAAGGAAAATAAAGTATATACATCCATAGAGTATGGGTCAGAATTCAGCTTACAATGTAACTTTACAAAAGTAATCCAACATCAATCAAAATTTTGGTTATGTATGGCAAAATGTGAGTAATCACTTGAACAACGCATCACACTAGGACATTGAGCTCCAGGTAAACGGAATGGAAGGATGAGTAAATAAAAGAAAAAACTTACCAGACTGCTGAATGTTTAAATTTTTAGATAGGGTTGGCCTGTGAGGGTGAAACCGCAATACTTAAGAGTGACCTGTTGAATATACTAGCGGTAAATAGGATAAAGTCCTACCCTACGAGACCAATACCCCAGTTCCGGACTTTTTTGTAGCCAACGCAGGAGACCCTCAAGAAGAAAAGGACCAGATGAGGGAACCGACATAAGAAGGAATATGGACCTTACACAAGTGACCCGGTCCCAGGTACTTGTCCTCTAGTCATTAACCCCTTTCCGACATCGGGTGTAATAGTACGCCAATGTCAGACTTCCTCCCTTGATGTGGGCTCTGGCAGTGAGCCCACATTTTTTCCAGCACGTCAGCTGTTTTGAACTGATGACATGTGCCTCTAACAGCTGCAGGTGGAATCATGATCCACCCGTGGCTGTTAACTAGTTAACTGCAGCTGTCAAACTGTGACAGTGGCATTTAACGCGTACTTCTGTAAAGCGCGCCGGAAATCCCGCGCATCAGTGACCCCATGATTGTGGGTCACCGATGGGTTGGCATGACAACCAGAGGTCTCCAGCAGATCTCTATGGTTGTCAATGCCGGATTGCTATGAGCGCTGCCCGGTGGTCGGCGCTCATAACAAGTTATCAATTCTGCTACATACAGTCAATCTGATCATCGCAAGTATCTAGCAGAGCTGATCGAGTTATGGCAGCTTCTAGGCTCCCATGGAGACTATTAAAGCATGCCAAAAGTTATTTATTTATTTTTTTTTAAATATTAAAAAAATAAAATACAAAAGTTCAAATCACCCCCTTTTGCCCCATTCAAAATAAAATACTAAAAAAAAAAATCAAGCATACACATATTTGGTATCGCCACGTTCAGAATCGCCCAATCGATCAATGTAAAAAAAAATGAACCCGATCGCTAAACGGCGTACCCCCCAAAAAAAGTCAAAACCCCAGAATTATGTTTTTTTGGTCGCTGCAACATTGCATTAAGATGCACCAAAATTGTATCTTTAAAAATGTCAGCTCAGTGCGCAAAAAATAATCCCGCTCCCAACCCCAGATCACAAAAAATGGAGGCGTTACGGGTATCGGAATATGGCGCAATTTTTTTTTTTAAACAAATTTTGGATTTTTTTTCACCACTTAACCCCTTCCCGACCTGTGACAGCGTATGAGTCATGAAAGTCGGTGCCAATCCGACCTGTGACGCATATGCTGTGTCACAGAAAGATCGCGTCCCTGCAGATCCGGTGAAAGGGTTAACTCCCATTTCACCCGATCTGCAGGGACAGGGGGAGTGGTAGTTTAGCCCAGGGGGGCTTCACCCCCCCATGGCTACGATCGCTCTGATTGGCTGTTGAAAGTGAAACTGCCAATCAGAGCGATTTGTAATATTTCACCTAAAAAACTGGTGAAATATTACAATCCAGCCATGGCCGATGCTGCAATATCATCGGCCATGGCTGGAAACACTTATGTGCACCCACCCCACCGATCGCCCCCCCCAGCCCCCCGATCTGTGGTCCGCTCCCCTCCGTCCTGTGCTCCGCTCCCCCGTCCTCCTGTCCGCTCCCCCCGTGCTCCAATCAAACCCCCCCGCACTGCGATCCCCCCCCGTGCTCCGATCCACCCCCCATGCTCCAATCCAACCCCGTGTTCCGATCCACCCCCCCGTGCTCCGACGCCCCCCCGTGCCCTGATCTCCCCCCCCCCCCCCCCTTATACTTACCTAGCCTCCCGGGGTCCGTCCGTCTTCTTTCCTGGGCGCCGCCATCTTCCAAAATGGCGGGCGCATGTGCAGTGCGCCCGCCGAATCTGCCGGCCGGCAGATTAGTTCCAAAGTGAGTTTTGATCACTGAGATATAACCTATCTCAGTGATCAAAATAAAAAAAATAGTAAATGACCCCCCCCCCCCCTTTGTCACCCCCATAGGTAGGGACAATAAAAAAAAATAAAGAATTTTTTTTTTTTTTTGTTCCACTAATGTTGGGGTAAGAACTAGGGTTAGGGTTAGGGGTAGGGTTAGGGGTAGGGTTCAGGATGTGCACACGTATTCTGGTCCTCTGCGGATTTTTCCGCAGAGGATTTGATAAATCCGCAGGGCTAAACCGCTGTGGATTTATCACGGATTTACCACGGTTTTTCTGCGCATTTCACTGCGGTTTTACAACTGCGATTTTCTATTGGAGCAGTTGTAAAACCGCTGCGGAATCCGCAGAAAGAAGTGACATGCTGCGGAATGTAAACCGCTGCGTTTCCGTGCAGTTTTTCCGCAGCATGTGTACAGCGATTTTTGTTTCCTATAGGTTTACATTGAACTGTAAACTCATGGGAAACTGCTGCGGATCCGCAGCGTTTTCCGCAGCGTGTGCACATACCTTTAGAATTAGGCTATGTGCACACGGTGCGGATTTGGCTGCGGATTCGCAGCAGTGTTCCATGAGGTTTACAGTACCATGTAAACATATGGAAAACCAAATCCGCTGTGCCCATGGTGCAGAAAATACCACGCGGAAACGCTGCGTTGTATTTTCCGCAGCATGTCAATTCTCTGTGCGGATTCCACAGCGTTTTACACCTGTTCCTCAATAGGAATCCGCAGGTGAAATCCGCACAAAAAACACTGGCAATCCGCGGTAAATCCACAGGTAAAACGCAGTGCCTTTTACCCGCGGATTTTTCAAAAATGGTGCTGAAAAATCTCATACGAATCCGCAATGTGGGCACATAGCCTTAGGGTTAGGGTTGGAATTAGGGTTGTGGTTAGGGTTAGGGGTGTGTTGGGGTTAGGGTTGTGGTTTGGGGTGTGTTGGGGTTAGGGTTGTGGTTAGGGGTGTGTTGGGGTTAGGGTTGTGATTAGGGTTACGGCTACAGTTGGGATAAGGGTTAGGGGTGTGTTGGAGTTAGAATTGAGGGGTTTCCACTGTTTAGGCACATCAGGGGGTCTCCAAACGCAACATGGCACCACCATTGATTCCAGCCAATCTTGTATTCAAAAAGTCAAATGGTGCTCCCTCACTTCCGAGCCCCGACGTGTGCCCAAACAGTGGTTTACCCCCACACATGGGGTACCAGCATACTCAGGACAAACTGCGCAACAATTATTGGGGTCCAATTTCTCCTGTAACCCTTGGGAAAATAAAAAATTCTGGGCTAAAAAATTATTTTTGAGGAAAGAAAACGTATTTATTATTTTCACGGCTCTGCGTTATAAACTTCTGCAAAGCACTTGGGGGTTGAAAGTGCTCACCACATATCTAGATAAGTTCCTTTGGGGGTCTAGTTTCCAAAATGGGGTCACTTGTGGGGGGTTTCTACTGTTAAGGCACACCAGGGGCTCTGCAAACGCAACGTGACGCCCGCAGACCATACCATCAAAGTCTGCATTTCAAAAGTCACTACTTCCCTTCTGAGCCCCGACGTGTGCCCAAACAGTGGTTTACCCCCACACATGGGGTATCAGCGTACTCAGGAGAAACTGGACAACAACTTTTGTGGTCCAATATCTCCTGTAACCCTTGGGAAAATAAAAAATTCTGGGCTAAAATATTATTTTTGAGGAAAGAAAACGCATTTATTATTTTCACGGCTCTGCGTTATAAACTTCTGTGAAGCACTTGGGGGTTGAAAGTGCTCACCTCACATCTAGATAAGTTCCTTGGGGGGTCTAGTTTCCAAAATGGGGTCACTTGTGGGGGGTTTCTACTGTTTAGCCACATCAGGGGCTCTGCAAACGCAACGTGACGCCCGCAGAGCATTCCATCAAAGTCTGCATTTCAAAACGTCACTACTTCACTTCCGAGCCCCAGCATGTGCCTAAACAGTGGTTTACCCCCACATATGGTGTATCAGCATACTCAGGAGAAACTGGACAACAACTTTTGGGGTCAAATTGAAAAAATTGAGGCGAAAAGAAATTTTTTGTGTAAAAAAAAGTACTTTTTCATTTTTACGGATCAATTTGTGAAGCACCTGGGGGTTTAAAGGGCTCACTAGGCATCTAGATAAGTTCCTTGGGGGGTCCAGTTTCCAAAATGGGGTCACTTGTGGGGGAGCTCCAATGTTTAGGCACACAACCAGAGAGTTGTGTGACACAAAATAGTTAATAAATAACATTTCCCACATGTCAACTTTACATCAGCACAATTTTGGAAACAAAATTTTTTTTTTGCTAGGAAGTTATAAGGGTTAAAATTTGACCAGCGATTTCTCATTTTTACAATGAAATTTACAAAACCATTTTTTTTAGGGACCACCTCACATTTGAAGTCAGTTTGAGGGGTCTATATGGCTGAAAATACCCAAAAGTGATACCATTCTAAAAACTGCACCCCTCAAGGTGCTCAAAACCACATTCAAGAAGTTTATTAACCCTTCAGGTGCTTCACAGCAGCAGAAGCAACATGGAAGGAAAAAATGAACATTTAACTTTTTAGTCACAAAAATGATCTTTCAGCAACAATTTTTTTATTTTCCCAATGGTAAAAGGAGAAACTGAACCACGAAAGTTGTTGTCCAATTTGTCCTGAGTACGCTGATACCTCATATGTGGGGGTAAACCACTGTTTGGGCGCACGGCAGGGCTTGGAAGGGAAGGAGCGCCATTTGACTTTTTGAATGAAAAATTGGCTGCACTCTTTAGCGGACACCATGTCACGTTTGGAGAGCACCCGTGTGCCTAAAAATTGGAGCTCCCCCACAAGTGACCCCATTTTGGAAACTAGACGCCCCAAGGAACTTATCTAGATGCCTAGTGAGCCCTTTAAACCCCCAGGTGCTTCACAAATTGATCCGTAAAAATGAAAAAGTACTTTTTTTTCACAAAAAAATTCTTTTAGCCTCAATTTTTTCATTTTCACATGGACAACAGGATAAAATGGATCCTAAAATTTGTTGGGGAATTTCTCCTGAGTACACCGATACCTCACATGTGGGGGTAAACCACTGTTTGGGCACATGGTAAGGCTCGGAAGGGAAGGAGCGCCATTTGACTTTTTGAATGAAAAATTATCTCCATCGTTAGCGGACACCATGTCGCGTTTGGAGAGCTCCTGTGTGCCTAAACATTGGAGCTCCCCCACAAGTGACCCCATTTTGGAAACTAGAACCCCCAAGGAACTTATATAGATGCATATTGAGCACTTTAAACCCCCAGGTGCTTCACAGAAGTTTATAACGCAGAGCCATGAAAATAAAAAATAATTTTTCTTTCCTCAAAAATGATTTTTTAGCCTGGAATTTCCTATTTTGCCAAGGGTAATAGGAGAAATTGGACCCCAAATGTTGTTGTACAGTTTGTCCTGAGTATGCTGATACCCCATATGTGGGGGTAAACCACTGTTTGGGCGCACGGCAGGGCTCGGAAGGGAAGGCACGCCATTTGGCTTTTTAAATGGAAAATTAGCTCCAATCATTAGCAGACACCATGTCACGTTTGGAGAGCCCCTGTGTGCCTAAACATTGGAGATCCCCCACAAATGACCCCATTTTGGAAACTAGACCCCCAAAGGAACTAATCTAGATGTGTGGTGAGCACTTTGAACCCCCAACTGCTTCACAGAAGTTTATAAGGCAGAGCGGTGAAAATAATAAATACGTTTTCTTTCCTCAAAAATAATTATTTAGCCCAGAATGTTTTAATTTTCCCAAGGGTAACAGGAGAAATTTGACCCCAATATTTGTTGTCCAGTTTCTCCTGAGTACGGTGATACCCCATATGTGGGGGTAAACTACTGTTTGGGCACATGCCGGGGCTCGGAAGTGAAGTAGTGACGTTTTGAAATGCAGACTTTGATGGAATGCTCTGCGGGCGTCACGTTGCGTTTGCAGAGACCCTGATGTGGCTAAACAGTAGAAACCCCCCACAAGTGACCCCATTTTGGAAACTAGACCCCGAAAGGAACTTATCTAGATATGTGGTGAGCACTTTGAACCCCCAAGTGCTTCACAGACGTTTACAACGCAGAGCCGTGAAAATAAAAAATCATTTTTCTTTCCTCAAAAATGATGTTTTAGCAAGCAATTTTTTATTTTCACAAGGGTAACAGGAGAAATTGGACCCCAGTAATTGTTGCGCAGTTTGTCCTGAGTACACTGATACCCCATATGTGGGGGTAAACCACTGTTTGGGCACACGTCGGGGCTCGGAAGTGAGGGAGCACCATTTGACTTTTTGAATACAAGATTGGCTGGAATCAATGGTGGCGCCATGTTGCGTTTGGAGACCCCTGATGTGCCTAAACAGTGGAAACCCCTCAATTCTACCTCCAACACTAACCCCAACACACCCCTAACCCTAATCCCAACTGTAGCTATAACCCTAACCACAACTCTAATTCCAACCCTAAGGCTATGTGCCCACGTTGCGGATTCGTGTGAGATTTTTCCGCACCATTTTTGAAAAATCCGCAGGTAAAAGGCACTGCATTTTACCTGCGGATTCACCGCAGATTTCCAGTGTTTTTCGTGCAGATTTCACCTGCGTATTCCTATTGAGGAACAGGTGAAAAAACGCTGCGGAATCCGCACAAAGATTTAACATGCTGCAGAAAATACAACGCAGGGTTTCCGCGCGGTATTTTCCGCATTATGGGCACAGCGGATTTGGTTTTCCATAGGTTTACATGGTACTGTAAACGTGATGGAACACTGCTGCGAATCCGCAGCGGCCAATCCGCTGCGGATCCGCAGCCAAATCCGCACCGTGTGCACATAGCCTAATTCTAAAGGTATGTGCACACGCTGCGGAAAACGCTGCGGATCCGCAGCAATTTCCCATGAGTTTACAGTTCAATGTAAACCTATGGGAAACAAAAATCGCTGTACACATGCTGCAGAAAAACTGCACGGAAACGCAGCGGTTTACATTCCGCAGCATGTCACTTCTTTCTGCGGATTCCGGAGCGGTTTTACAACTGCTCCAATAGAAAACCGCAGTTGTGAAACCGCAGTGAAATGCGCAGAAAAACCGCGGTAAATCCGCAGCAGTTTAGCACTGCGGAAAATCCGCAGAGGACCAGAATACATGTGCACATATCGAAACCCTAACCCGAACTCTAGTTCTAACCCCAACCTTAGTGGAGAAAAAAAAAATTATTTTATTACTGTCCCCATCTATGGGGGTGACAAAGGGGGGGGGGGGTCATTTACTTTTTTTTAATTTTGATCACTGTGATAGGTTATATCTCAGTGATCAAAATGCACTTTGGAACGAATCTGCCGGCTGGCAGATTCGGCGGGCGGGCGCACTGCGCATGCGCCCGCCATTTTGGAAGATGGCGGCGCCCATGGAGAAGACGGACGGACCCCGGGAGGAGCGGTAAGTATGATAAGGTGGGGGGGAGCTTGGGAAGGGGGGGGGGATCGGAGCATGGGGGGGTGGATCGGAGCGCGCGGGGGGGTGTGGATCGGAGCATGAGGGGGTGGATCGGAGCATGGGGGGTTGGATCGGAGTGCAGGGGGGTTGGATCGGAGCATGGGGGGTGGGATTGGAGCACGGGGGGAGCGGAGCACAGGACAAAGGGGCGCGGGGCAGTGTGCAGGACTGATCGGCGGCTTGGGGAGGCGAACATCAGTGTTTCCAGCCATGGCCGATGATATTGCAGCATCGGCCATGGCTGGATTGTAATATTTCACCAGTTATAATAGGTGAAATATTACAAATCGCTCTGATTGGCTGTTGAAAGTGAAACTGACAATCAGAGCGATCGTAGCCACGGGGGTGGCTGTACTACCACTCCCCCTGTCCCTGCAGATCGAGTGAAATTGGAGTTAACCCTTTCACCCGATCTGCAGGGACGCGATCTTTCCATGACGCCTATGTGGCGTCAAAGGTCGGGAATGGGGTTAAAGGGACTGTCACCTGAATTTGGAGGGAACAATCTTCAGCCATAGGGGCGGGGTTTTTGGGTGTTTGATTCACCCTTTCCTTACCCGCTGGCTGCATGCTGGCTGCAATATTGAAGTTCATTCTCTGTCCTCCATAGTACACGCCTGCGCAAGGCAAGATTGCCTTGTGCAGGCATGTACTACGGAGGACAGAGAATAAACTTCAATCCAATATTGCAGCCAACATGCAGCCAGCGGGTAAGGAAAGGGTGAATCAAACACCCGAAAACCCTGCCCCTATGGCTGAAAATTGTTCCCTCCAAATTCAGGTGACAGAGTCCCTTTAAGGGGTTAATCTCTCTTCTAGGTGCCTCGGCGTTGCTGAATATTATTACAAAAAGGACTCTTATTGTCCAAGGTACAGGTGCAATATCTTTAATCTAGAGATGGATCTTCAGCGTTTTTATCACCGCCTCAGATTAAAAGTACAATTTTCTGAAGCACTGTGTGCAGACACACCATATGTAGATAACGCTAATAATACCAAACTACTCACAGCTGCTAGCCTTGGTCTGCGGACCATTAGTAACTATAGATCATCCCATGCATTAGAGACATTTATCAATTTTGTTGACAATTCCTTCCAGAACCTTTGAAGTGATATTGATAGGGGCAAGCTACACTATCCCTCAAACCTGACTCCCCTAGCTCAACAAGCCCTTAGGTCACTCCAAGACGATAGTAACTTAACGATAAAACTGAGAGACAAGGGTGGAGCCATAGTAGTGATTGATAAAGCCGATTACTTACTAGAGGTACACTGACAACTGTGACCCAACATTTCATATCCAGAAGTTAATTGCTAACGTACTGACTAGGTTTACTGAAAGACGGGTACTGGATATTAAAACCTGTGAATTTCTAACTAAGACATATCCCATTACACCTGTGTTGTACACACTTCCGAAGATTCACAATAATCTGGAACATCCATCCGGTAGACCTATTGTAGCCTCTACAGACTCCATCATCTCACCTCTCTCAATCTACTTAGAGAAGATTCTCACTACACTTATTCAACAAACACCTAATTTCCTTTTGGATACTGGAACTTTCCTTAATACCAACAGTAGTTTTGGGACTATCCCGAAGGTGGCCATCTTAGCATCCTTCGATGTGAAGGACCTGTACACATCAATACCACACTCACAGAGCATACACTAAGTACATCGGCTACTTACCTCCCTATGCCAACTGCTACATGACAATTTGAGGAACTAAGGATCTACACCAATGATCTTGGTGTGGAAGAGATTCATTGATGATATCTTCTGCATTTGGGGTGGTACACCTGAGTCCCTTGATTTATTCTTAAGAGTTCCTCAACTGGTCTTGGTTTCATGATAATGCATGATAACCAACAGGTCAATATCTTGGACACAATGGTATTGAAGGATCAAGATGGGAATCTCACTACTGATTTATACACTAAACCCACTGATCGCAGTAGCTTGTTACATTATCAAAGCTTCCACGCCGTAACTATGAAAAATTCCATCCCTAAATCCCAGTTTCAGAGGGTAAAAGAATGGTTTCTGATCAAACTCTGTATAAAAAGAATAGGGGAAATGAGATAGAAATTTAGGGACAGAGGCTACCCCACCCACATGCTAGATGAATCCTCTGTACCAGCAGTCTCTGCACGTCTGAAAGCTATGGACCGAATCCCATTTGTATACTCCTACCATTCATTTGCATACATCCTACATAGAACCATTAGGAAGCACTAGAATATTTTACAAGTATCTCATCCATGGGGCACAGTTAGCCAGGATGACTAGTGGTTGATGCCGCATTCTGCCGAGACCTCACGTCATTCAACATACAGATAGGTGATAATCTTCTGAACACTTATACTACCTATGGTCCTTACCTATATTCAGCATAATTAACCGGTGCACTACCTCACAGGTTCCTTTTACACCCCCACCTGATTGCACGCTGTATGTCCAGGATAGGCATCCTTACCTCTAATTCCACGGGTAGGACTTTATTTATCCTATTTACTGCTAGTATATTCAACAGGTCACTCTTAAGTATTGCGGTTTCACCCTCACAGGCCAACCCTCGCTGAACAGTGTACTCCTATCTAAAAAGTTAAACACTCAGCAGTCAGGTAGGTTTTTCCTCTTTTTCACCCATCCTTCCATTCCCTTTTATATTGAAGCTGTTGATGTTTACATTGTAGCACACCGAAGGTGGTCATTTAAAACCAAAACGTCTGTATGTATTTTTTCTACTACACCAAGTGGACTGCATTAAACTTATTTCACTTCATTATATGGTGTGTGCCAAGTTTCCTTTATACGATAAAAGTGTTAAAGGTGTGTTGGTTGATTTAGCTTTAAGAATTAGGTTAATGTCCTTAGTAGCATTATTGTACCTCTATGACCTGCCATAAAGCCAGCCTGATTATGGTGAACACCACTCAGTAGAAAAGGGGAGTGTCTAAACCAGTATTTCCCGAACTCCAGTCCTCACGGACCCCAACAGGTCATGTTTTCAGAATTTCCATAGTGCTGCACAAGTGAGAGAACTCCTGATACTTCCATCACCTGTGCAATACTAAGGAAATACTGAAAACATGACCTGTTGGGGTCCGTGAGGACTGGAGTTTGGGAAACACTGGTCTAAATGGTAGAAGAGTGGTTGCACGTCTCCGTCTTCATTCTCCTCGCCATCTTTACCGTAAGTATCATGAACTGTTCTTAGAAACTATTTACATAAAGCTATAATCCACCACCTCCACCAGATAATGACATTTCCATCTGTGTGCCGGTTTAAACCTGCAATTTTCCTCTACATCAGCCCTCCTTATTCCATGGCTTCTGGTGTATCCTGCCTTGCTAGGTTGTCTGATGTCCAGCATAGCCTGTTGATTAGCCTGTAGATCAGAGGACTAAGAACACAGCTGTGTTCGAAACGCGTTCAGTGCAGTGAGAGCTGCTGTGTGATTCCTTTGTTATACCACTTGTTATTGGAGTCCACATTTTAATTTTTTTCATGACAATAAAGCTATTTTGGATTTTATCAGAGACTATTTCTCTTTCCTGGAGCTGGATCTCTCTTGTTACTTTTGATTCCTTGACGTTGTTGGCTGCACGCTTGATCCTTGCTCGGATTTCTTCTTGGAATTTGGACTCCATTTGGGTGAGCTGAAGATTTTTTCCCTTTTTTACAGATCAGAAAGGCACCAATTCTCAGAACTGGGCAGATTCCATTATTTAAGCATTCCAAGATCTTACATTTTTTTCTTCCACTGCTCCTACACAATACTGATGTTAACATGCCATTCTACTTCAAGGTGGATGCCTCTGCTGTTGGGGAAGTTTTCTAACAAAAGCAAGAAATTATCCCTGTGGATTGGTTTCCAAGAAATTCTCTCCTTCCAAACGGAATTATTCCATTGTTACCATGAGTTCTTAGACATACAATTAGTTCTCGAGGAATGGCAACATATCTCCACACCAAACTACTGTCTCCTTCCCCATTAGCCTGTAGACTGTAGGCCTGTGATGGCAGTGTCCTCTCCCGCTCTATACCAGCCTGTCACAATTAGTTTGTGTTTATACATATTTTATGCTGTATGTATATGAACCCTTTTCACATGTTCAGCATCCTGGAATCAGTGGTGCCTTAAAAGTAAATAATCTAATTTAAGGTGCTAAATTTCAAGTGATCTTCTGTATCAACCACAAAAATCTAGAATATCCTGACCCCTTAATGACCAGGCCAAATTTTTAAAATCTGACCAGTGTCACTTTATGTGGATATAACTCTGGAACATTTCAACAGATCCCACTGATTTTGATATTTTTTGTGTGTGACATATTGTATTTCATAATAGTGGTAACATTTGTTTAATATGACTTTTGTAAATGATAAGGCGTTTATTTGTGAAAATATCAGAAATTTGGTAAAAATTTTGAAAATTTAGCAATTTTCAAACTTAATTCTTATGCCCTTAAATCACAACATTCTATTACACAAAATAGTTAATTATAATATTTCCCACATGTCTACTTTACATCTGCATCAGTTTTAAACTTCTTGTTGCTGTTAGTCACCATGATGAAATGCATGCTTGGCTTTTTTTTTTTTTTATGGAGTTCGCAAAATGGAATAAACAATGTTCCAGTTTTATAGAGTGGGTCGTTCCAGATGCGGCGATCCCAATGTGTACTTTTTTTTGTTTTATCACAGACACTGCGCTTGCAGTGGCAAAACTAATTTTCATGATTTGTGTGCACTGTCACTACCATCGGGAACTCACTGGGGTCCGATGGTGACCCCCTTGTAACAACTTAAATACTGCTCTCATGATTAACAGTGGTATTTAAGGGGTTAATCGGCTTTGATCAGTTGCAAAACTGACCGTCACATACAGCGGAGTACCGTGGTAATCGCCGCTGCTCAGTGGCGCTATACTCTTATTCCCCAGCGCTGTTAAAAAGCAGCGCTGAGGAATAAGTGCCCTTAACAACTGCCGTTAAAAGGCGTATTAAAAAACCCCTTCATGACCCAGCCTATTTTGACCATAATGACCTGACCAGAGTTCCTTTATGAGGTAATAACTCAGGAACGCTTCAACGGATCCTAGCGATTCGGAGATTGCTTTTTCGTGACATATTGGGCCTCATGTTAGTGGTAAATTTAGGCCAATCATTTTTGCGTCTATTTGTGGAAAAAAAAAAATCGGAAATTTGGCAAAAATTTTGAAAATTTTACAATTTTCAAATTTGGAATTTTTATTCTGTTAAACCAGAGAGTTATGTCACACAAAACTGTTAATAAATAACATTTCCCACATGTCTACTTTACATCAGCACAATTTGGGGAAAAAAATATAATTTTTAGTTAGGACGTTATAAGGTTTCAATGTCATTTTTCCAGCAAAATTTACAAAACCATTCTTTTAGGTACCACCACACATTTGAAGTCCCTTTGAGGGGCCTATATGGCAGAAACACCCAAAAGTGACACCATTCCAAAAACTGCACCCCTCAAGGTGCTCAAAACTACATTCAAGAAGATTATTAACCCTTCAGGTGCTTCACAGGAACTAAAGCAACGTGGAGGAAAAAAATGGACATTTTAATTTTTCCAACAAAAATTTTCTTTTAGCCTCAATTTTTTTATTTTCACATGGGCAACAGGAGAAAATGGATCCTAAAATTTGTTGGGCAATTTCTCCTGAGTACATCGATGCCTCATATGTGGTCATAAACCCGTTTGGTCGCATGGCAGGGCCTCGGAAGGGAAGGAGCTCGCTCTGACTTTTTGAATGGAAAATTAGCTCCAATCATTAGCGGACACTTCGTGTATGGGGAGCCCCTGTGTGCCTAAACATTGGAGCTCCCCCACGAGTGACCCCATTTTGGAAACTATACCCCCCAAGGAACTTATCTAGATGTGTGGTGAGAACTTTGAACTCCCAGGTGTTTCACTAAACTTTATAGCGCCTGGGTATGAAAAAACAAAATCATATTTCTTCCACAAACATGATCTTTTAGTCCCCAATTTGTTATTTTCCCAAGGGTATCAGGAGAATTTTGACTCCAAAAGTTGTTGTCCAATTTGTCCTAAGTATGCCGATACCCCATATTTGGGAGAAAACTACCGTATGGGCACACGTCGAGGATCGGAAGGGAAGTAGTGACGTTTTGGAACTCATTTTGTTGGAATGGTCTGCGGGCTTCATGTTGCGTTTGGAGAGCCACTCATGCGCCTTAACAATGGAAACCCCCACAAGTGACCCCATTTTGGAAACTACACCCCCCAAGGAACTTATCTAGATGTGTGGTGAGAACTTTGAACCCCCAGGTGTTTCACAACTTTATAGCGCCCAAGGCGTAAAAAAAAAAATAAAAATCATTTTTTCCCCAAAACATGATCTTTTAGTCCCCAATTTTTTTTCTCAAGGGTAACAAATTGGATCCCAAAAGTTGTTGTCCAATTTGTCCGGAGTACACTGATACCCCATATGTGGGAGAAAACTACTGTATGGGCACATATCAAGGATCAGAAGGGTAGTGACGATTTGGAACTCAAGATTTCGATGGAATGGTATGCGCGCGTCATGTCGCGTTTGGAGAGCCCCTGATGTGCCTAAACAGTGGAAACCTCCCTATTCTAAGTCCAACCCTAACCCCAACCACAACCCTATGCCTAATCCCAACCCTAATTTTATCCCCAACCCTAACTTTAGCCCAACTCTAACCCTAATGGGTAAACTGGGGCGGAGGGGGCGATCACCAGGCCAGAGGGGAGGGAGAGGAGGTCTGGGTTGGTGGAATCGGACAGCAGAGGTAGTGGAGGTCAGCGGAGGGGAGTACCGTATGTCGGTGGCAGGGCAGCATGCAGGCACGTCGCTTTTCAGCTTACAGGGACTGGATGAAGCTGGAGAGTGAGGCAGCCATACTTTACTCCGCCCCTTCACATCTGATTGGAGAGATAGTGTCACATGGACTCTAGCTCCAAATCAGATCGGGTGGGGGGAGGTGACAAATAGGTCACCAGAAGCGATCGTAGCTATGTGCTCAAGTATAAGTCCCCCTGTACCTGCAGGTCAGGTGACATTTCAGAAAACCCGTTCAACCGACCTGCAGGAACACAATCCCGCCATGACGCCACATAGGCCTCACAGGTCGGATTGGCGTTAAGGGATCGAGTCAGCCCACAGGCTGAATTCTTGCCACTAGACACATGGTTTGACTTTTTTCACCTATTGTCCTTCATAGGAAAAAACACAGGGCCATATCCAGATCATTTGGTCCTTGTGATGCCACTTTAGAGGTGGCCTCACATGTAATTGAACCTAAATGTTTTCTTGCCATCATATCAACTTCCAATTCTCCACTTACAAAACATTTTCTAATTTCTAAGGCAATCCATACCAGAGAGTCTTCTTTTGGGCACATTCTTCACTCATCATTAGTCAACAGGGGCTGGCTGGCAAATTTTGAACTGGGGGAGCACACAGCAGTGGCCCAGAAACAGCAATGCATCGTTATTGTGTTTACAGTATGAAATTCACCATTGAAGTAGGCTCAATACAGTATATCAGCCTCATCCTCACCAAAGATCTGTCTGAATCCGGAGATACCATGATGCCAGTGCTCACTGGGCGCCGACCACCACATGTCATAACACCGCAAGAGAGCTCTGGGACCACAAGTGCTGACACTTTAATTTATCGGGGACAAACATTTAGTTCAAGAAGGGGTTGTCCTAGTATTGGACAACCCCTTTAATGACTTATCTTGTATACTGGGTGTGAATCTTAGTATCTGCATCTTAAGGGGGCATGGTAAAAGTCCATAAAAAAAAAATAGCCCATCCATGAGTTTTAGGCCAGTTTAGAAAAAAAATTAATAGGTTGACAAACCTGCACCATAACTAGAAGTACAATTCTATCACTGGCCCTATGAAACAGAGAGCAAGTAACTTACCTCCCTGATTAATATCACTTTTTAATTGGTTAAACTCTATATTATGAACCTTCATGAACTAAGTACAAACCACACAGACCACATTTTTGATTCTTTTTTTCTTTTTATTGCAAAAGAAACAAAAAGGGAAAGCGAGACCGCTCCCGCAGAGAAAAATATTATCCAGGCTCTTTTTATACAATCTAGTCCCGGGTTAGGGAAGGGAGCAGCCGGCGCACACATTGCTCCATGTGTGTGCGCACACCAGCTTCTGTATATATTTATATATATTTCTGTATATATGCACAAACGGCTGCCCAGTGTGTGTGGAATTAATGCATTGCTGACTGCACTTCTGCAGACATCTTCTCAAGAGAGGGAGTGGGTACAAAACGAAAGCAACAAACCAAAATCTTAAGTTAAAAAATAAAAAAAATATATTAACTCAATTACAATTTAGCAAAAAGCAGCCGTCCCTCTCTCATACTCACACACTCTACCCCAAGCACCCAGAGAAATAAATCTTACTCACAAATTTAATGCTCAACAGGGGAAGGCATTAAATAGTAAAAAAAAAATCATTGTCAAAACATGAAGGGGAAAAACCAATCTGAGCTGCCTGCTCACTCCTCAGGTGTCTTTTCCATTAAACTGTCTGGCGAAGAGCTATTCTGTACTAAGGAGGCAAAACAAAACTGAGAAAAAACAATCAAATAAAAAAATACAAAGTCTTCCTTTTCTCTATGACAATGGAGATCCAGTCCTAAAGGTCTTGATTTCAGCCCTAGAAGTGACTGACCCCATCAAGGCTGCCACAGCTGTTTAAATACCCGTTTCAGATATAGCCCACGTCTTTGCACCATGTGATGACCCCACCACAGGCATATGAGGGCGGGATGTTAAATCGCCAATTATTGCTCCTTGTTTCAGTCGGAATGAGAGGGAGGCCAGGGAGCTGGAGACCGATGAGGAGGTGGTGATTGACATCGTGCATCCTCCAACACAATAGCATCCCCCTGCATCAAACCTCCAGCACGCACACCATCCTAGCTGATCCTTTGGATAAGCTTGTCATCTGACATACAGTACAAGGTGCTCACAGACAGGTCCGAGATGAAGCCCTCACAGGCTCCCCGTGTCACTTGTTTGCAGCCTCGAAGATCAATAAGTGCCAGGTTGGGTGCTCTTCGCAAGTACAGTAAGGACTCATCAGTTACGCCTTTACAACCTGGAAAGGAAGAAAGTATACAGTTACATAGGTTGAAAAAGACCTAGGTCCATCAAGTTCACCCTTTCCCCACCAATTACACATTTTGTCCCTAAACTATCTATAACCCGCAATGTTATGTGTATGGAGGAAATCATCCAGCCCTTGTATAAAAGCTGTTATAGTGTCTGCCATTACTGCCTCTTGTGGTCGGGCATAACACAGTCTAACTGCTCTAACTGTAAAGAACCCTTTCCTGTTTAGCTGCAGGAATCACCTTTCTTCCACCACTAGTGATGCCCTCTGGTCCTTACTATAGGCCTTGGAAGGATCAGGTAAAAGGCAAGCAGTTTGTGCTATGGTAATCTGGTTCCTAAGGACAACACTCTAAGAGGACTGGACTTGCAAAAGTTAGTGCAAATAACATATAAAGTCCTTAAAGTGGCCTAACAAGAGATTTGTAAATGTGTGACTTCTATTTCCACATTCCCACTCCGTACACACATACAATGCGAGGAAGGAAAAGTTTTCCTAGTAAAACTGTGCTCCAAATATGCAGGTAATATCATATCATTTAAGCTAATCATGAGCTGTCCTGTACTCCCCATCTTTGGGTCCACAGACATGTCTTCACTGCAGCACAGAAGTTACATGAGCTCAGCGCCTCTTAGTAGGGGGCATTCCAGCTAAACTGGCAGAGCGCACTGACTGACTGCAGCATGTCAACAGCCAATGCCAGCAGCAGCAGAAACTTGCCAGTGGTCATGGGAACAGAGGACAGCACATTTTTTGGTTTTATTTCAATTAAACTGAAAGCTGTGCCTGGGCATCAAGATTAATTGAAAGGGGACAATCCCTTTAGGCCATGTTCACACAATCCTTTTTTTCATGCGGAATTGCCGCGATTTTCCCGCTGCGGGTCCGCAGCTGTTTTCCATGCAGGGTACATTACATTGTACCCTATGGAAAACAGGAACTGCTGTGCCCACAATGCGGAAAATAAAAAAAAAGCCGCGCTGAATAGCTGCGGGAAAAAAGTACCACCATGTCACTTCTTTTTTCGGAGCCGCAGCGGTTCTGCACCCATTGACCTCCATTGTGAGGTCAAACCCGCAGTAAAACCCGCAGATGAAAAAAATATCTGCGGGTTTTACTGCGGTTTGTGGTGCAGAACCGCTGCAGCAGGAAGTGCGGGGAAGCGGGCGGAAGTGCGTGGGCAGAGTGTGGCTGCCCCCCCGTGCTCCGATCCCGTCCCCCCCGTGCTCCAATCCCACCGCCCCGTGCTCCGATGCCCCCCCCAGTGCTCCGATGCCCCCCCCGTGCCCTAATCTCCCCCCCTTATACTTACCCGGCGTCCCGGTGTCCGTCCGTCTTCTCCCTGGGCGCCGCCATCTTGCAAAATGGCGGGCGCATGCGCAGTGCGCCCGCCGAATCTGCCGGCCGGCAGATTCGTTCCAAAGTGCATTTTGATCACTGAGATATAATCTATCTCAGTGATCAAAATTAAAAAAAATAGTAAATGCCCCCCCCCCCCTTGTCACCCCCATAGGTAGGGACAATAAAAAAAAATTAAGAATTTTTTTTTTTTCCACTAAGGTTAGAATAGGGTTAGGGGTAGGGTATTTTCAGCCATTTTAACCCTAAAAAACTTCCTAGAAAACACACAGACTCTGCATAGAAAACTGCATAAAAAAAAAGGATCAAAAAACGCATCAAAAAAGGACCAAAAAAAGGACCTGCGTTTTCTGCCAAGAGCTGCAGTTTTTTAAAAAACAGTCCTGAAAAAAAAAGGATGGAAATCAGGAACGTGTGAACATACCCTTAAAGTTCATTATCACACCAAGGTCTAAAGGTACTTTCACACATAACGATATTGTTAACGATATCGTTGCTTTTTGTGACGTAGCAACGATATCGTTAAGGAAATCGTTATGTGTGACAGCGACCAACGATCAGGCCCCTGCTGGGAGATCGTTGGTCGCTGAATAAAGTCCAGAACTTTATTTTGTCGCTGGACTCCTGACATCGCTGGATCGGCGTGTGTGACACCGATCCAGCGATGTCTTCACTGGTAACCAGGGTAAACATCGGGTAACTAAGCGCAGGGCCGCGCTTAGTAACCCGATGTTTACCCTGGTTACCATCCTAAAAGTAAAAAAAAAAAAAAAAAAAAACACTACATACTTACCTACAGCCGTCTGTCCTCCAGCGCTGTGCTCTGCTCTCCTCCTGTACTGGCTGTGAGCGTCGGTCAGCCGGAAAGCAGAGCGGTGACGTCACCGCTCTGCTTTCCGGCCGCTGTGCTCAAAGACAGTACAGGAGGAGAGCAGAGCACAGCGCTGGAGGACAGACAGCTGTAGGTAAGTATGTAGTGTTTGTTTTTTTTTTACTTTTAGGATGGTAACCAGGGTAAACATCGGGTTACTAAGCGCGGCCCTGCGCTTAGTTACCCGATGTTTACCCTGGTTACTGGCATCGTTGGTCGCTGGAGAGCTGTCTGTGTGACAGCTCTCCAGCGACCAAACAGCGACGCTGCAGCGATCCGGATCGTTGTCGGTATCGCTGCAGCGTCGCTTAATGTGAAGGGGCCTTAAGTTCTGGAACTTAAACAATTGCCACAATTAAAATATAATGGGGTATTTCCATTCTCCAAAGGGGATGTCCATTACTAGGACAACCCCTTCTTAAACTAAATGGTCTGCCCCGATAAAATAAAGCCTAAAAACTCACCTCTTGTGCTGACGTCATTCCTGTGGTATTGGCACTTGCTCTCCCCAGGACTGTGATGCGGTGTTGTAACACATGATGCCGGTGCCCAATCGGCACTGGCGTTACTTTCTCCGCCCTCAGACAAACTGAACATTAAGAGGAAGCCAGGAATCAGCTGCAGCTGGACTTCCTCTTAATGTTCAGTTTGGCCGAAGGCGGAGACAGTAACGCCAGTGCTGATTGGGCGCTGGGCATCACATGCCATTCCACCACATCACAGTCCCGCGACCGCGAGTGCCGACACTGTGGGAACGGCACCGGAACGGAAGGTGAGTATGTACTTTATTTTCTCAAGGCCAAATATTTAGTTTAAAAAGTTGTTCTAGTGATGGACATCCCCTTTAAAGTAACAGTGTACAGCTAGCATTTAATGGTTGGGGGTGGTCTGACCTCTACAGGTTCTGAGAAGACCACCATGGTCCTGGCCACTTAACTGTACAGAAAAAAACCTGCAGATAACTATCCACCAGATCCTGAGAATGAGGAGGCCATAGCTAGCTTTTATATCACATACAAAAAAAAGGTTAACTTATCCATAGCTGTTTTTTGAAGCGTTTGCAATAATTCAGTGCCAAAAATTCAAATCTGAATATACCAGTAGGCTGTATGCTGGCAGGACCATCACACAACAGCTTGAGTTATTTATGTTATGAACGTTTCACCTAGAAGGACAGCATAACCTAGAATTAACCCCTTCGTGACGGAATGAATTTTGGCCTTAATGACCAGGCCAAATTTTTTAAATCTGACCATTGTCACTTTATGAGGTAATAACTCTGGAGCGCTTCAATGGATCCCGGTGATTCTGAGACTTTTTTTATGACATGTTGTACCTCATGACAGCTGTAAATTCTGTTTGATCTGAATTGCATATATTTATGAAAATATTGAAAATTTCTCAATTTTCAAAATTGTCATTTTTATGCCTTTAAATCAGATAGTTATACCACACAAAATAATTAAAACATTTTCCACATCAACTTTAAATCAGCACAATTATTGAAAAAAAAAATTGTTGGGAAGTTAAGGAATTAAAGTTGACCAGCGATTTCTAATATTTACACCAATATTTACATAACCATTTTTTTTTTAGGGACCACCTCACATTTGAATTGACTTTTGGAAAAATACCCAAAAGTGACACCATTCTAAAAACTGCACTCCTCAAGGTGCGCAAAACCACATTCAAGAAGTTTATTAACAAAAATGTAGCTTTTAGCTCCATTTTTTTTACTTTCACAAGGATAACAGGAGAAAATGGGCCCCAAAATTTGTTGTGCAATTTCTCCAATACCCATATGTGGGGGAAAACTACTGTTTGGCGCACAGCAGATCTAGGAAGCAAAACATCACAGTTTGACAATTTGAACACAAACATATCTGGAACTGAGAGTTGATGCCATGTCATGTTTGGGAGAGCCCCTGATCTGCCAAAACAGTGGGAACCTCCCACAAGTGACCCCATTTTGAAAACTACACCCCTCAAGGAATGTACCTACAGGTATAGTGAGGATTTTTAACCCAAAAGGTACTACACAGAATTTGATGACACTCAATATGACCCAATGTTATCATTTGTGTTGTGTGCAAGTGCTCGCTACTTGAGTTTGTATCGGGCTGCTCCAGTATGCACCAAGTATTGATGGTGCTCGTGCGAGCCTGATGCAAACTCGAGTAGCAAACACTATAGCGCCATTAATTCCACAGCCCTCTACATACATTATCGTCACATCAACATTTTATATATTTTTTACTTTTGAAAAAACCCTAACCCCTACCCTAACCCAACCCACTTCTAGCTCAACTCTAGCCCAACTCCAACCCTAACGCAAAGAATGAAAGAAACAAAATTATAAAATTTAAAAAAATGTAATCTGACAAAGGGGGTAACACAGGGGTAGGATAACATGCTAATTATTGGCTTTTTTATCACCGTGATAGGGTGAACCAATAGGAAAAATCCCGGGAGATCTTGGCGGGTGCACTGCACATGTGTCCTTTTTTTTTCCAGGAAAAGGAGGCATAGAGTGATGGGGGTATAGTTGAATTGTATTAAATAATGGGGTATTAAATTGTATAATTTAATTATATGTGCATCTGGTGTAATTGATATAGTGCAGTATTAGTTTGAGGGCTCATGCCCACAACCAATTTTCTTGGACGAGTACTATCCATAGTTTTCACTCATACCTACGATTTCTATGGGGCTGTCCGATTTTTTTTCCATGGCATGACATGTGACGTGTCAGATTTTGATTTTGGGAGACAGATCAAAATCAGCAATTAAAGTCTATGGGTCCATGAGTTAAAAAAAACACAAAACATTAGAGCACACTCAGATGTCATCTGAGTGCGGTTACTTACAAAAAGGAGAAACTTTTTTTTTTTCTCTTCACATCTAAAAAAAAAAAAAAAACTGATGCCACTGATCACACTCTGGTCAGAATAACTGACCATTTTTCTCAGATGTGGAGAAAACAGTTATGTCACCCTACCCTTGGGTTAAATTCAATCGTCCAAGTATCACGGTCTAAGCACAGACTGCAAAGTATGGACTGGTCACCATTAAGGAGCCAGCCAGACTGTCCTGAATTTGGGGAGCTTTCCTGCTGTCTTACTGGAGGGTAAGAGTATGTGCTGACTTCAGCTGTGCCTGATTTCTTAGAACACAGATACTGCTGAATGTAATGGAGGGTTGGGAACCATCAGATCCTCCTCTTCCATTCAGTCGATGCAGACACTGGAAATCTGGCCAGGACCCATTGATGTTTTGAGCCCGATATGAGAAAAACAAAGTACGAATGTTTTGTTGCTGCAAGGTGACATTCTCACAGGACCTCGAGTTCCTGGCAATAATGGTCATCTCTGCACAGACTGCACAGTGGAGAAGAGATCTAATGGCTAGTCATCAGAGACTAGGGGCAGGACAAGGTGTGTTGATGTGGCAAAACTGTGTACACTGTGGAGACATCACAGTGTATGTGGGGGTCATTGTTGAGACCATGAAAACGGTACTATACTGGATGAGAACACTAACTGGCTTCACTAGGAGCAATATTTCAGCGAGGGCGCATGTAGAGGAGCATGAGATTAGGGTACTGACTTGGTTGAAAATAAAAATTGCCACGCCACAGTAAACACAGGGTTACTCTGTGCATTATTGTCAGTGCCTGGACCATAAAATAGATGGCTGAATCCTGCCCAAGGCCTTAACCCCTTAACGACCGCCGATACGCCTTTTAACGGCGGCAGTTAAGGGTACTTAAACCACAGCGCCGTTAATTAAGAGCGCTGTGGAAAAAGTGAATAGCGCCCCCCAGAGTCCGATTTTCTCTGGGGACTCGGTTGCCGGTGGTAGCCAAGACCCCAGAGAACATGATTCATGGTATTTTTACCGACCCCCGAGTTGCGATCGCCGGTAATTAACAGTTTACCGGCGGTCGCAAAAAAACAAAATGCGATTTCCCATTTAACTTCTCTGTCCTCCGATGTGATCGCACATCAGAGGACAGAGAAATGGGGTCCCCGATAGCTCCCGATGGGTGCCATCTTTTTCCGGCCAAAAACTGGCATGCGCCCGCCAGCCGACACCCAGAAGATCTCTGGGGTCTCGGCTGCCGGGGGTAGCCGAGACCCCAAAGAACATGATTGGGGTCGGTTTTTACCGACCCCTGTTTTGCGATCGCCGATACTGTTTACCGGCGGCTGCAAAAAAACCCAAACCTGATGTGTTATTCTCTGATGTGATCGCACATCAGAGGACAGAGAAATAGGGGGATTCGGGGACCCTGTTATACTTACTGGTGTCCCTGGGTCCTCCTGCCCGCCGACTTCTTCATCCGGTAAGAAAATGGCGGGCGCATGCGCAGTGCGCCCGCCATGATCTGCCGGCCAGCAGCTAGAGGAGTTGGGGCTAAATTTAGGGTTAGGGCTACATTTAGGGTTCGGGTTGAGGCTAAATATAGGGTTAGGGCTAGGGTTGAGGCTAAATTTAGGGTTAGGGCTAAATTTAGGGTTAGGATTGGGGCTAAATTTAGGGTTAGGGTTGGAGCTAAATTTAGGGTTAGGGCTAGGGTTGGGGCTAAATTTAGGGTTAGGGCTAGGGTTAGGCTTTCACACTTGCGTTGGTACGGGGCCATCGCAATGCATCGGCCCGACGTACGTTGTGAAAAGTGTGCACAATGTGGGCAGCGGATGCAGTTTTTCAACACATCCGCTGCCCAGTCTATGTCCTGGGGAGGAGGGGGCGGAGTTACGGCCACGCATGCGCGGTCGGAAATGGTGGACGGGACGTACAAAAAAAGTTACATTGAACTTTTTTTGTGACGACGGTCCGCCAAAACACAACGGATCCAGTGCATGACGGACGCGATGTGGCCATCCGTCGGCAATACAAGTCTATGGGCAAAAAACGCATCCTGCGGGCACATTTCCAGGATATTTTTTTGTCCAAAACGACAGATGCCACACGACGCAAGTGTGAAGGTAGCCTTAGGGCTAGGGTTGGGGCTAAAGTTAGGGCTAGGGTTGGGATTAGGGTTTGGATTAGGGTTGGTATTAGGGTTAGGGTTGGCATTACGGTTATGTTTGGGATTAGGATTATGTTTGGGATTATAGGTTAGGGTTGGGATTAGGGTTGTATTGGGATTAGGTTTGAGGTTCGGGTTGAGATTAGGATTAGGGGTGTGTTGGATTTAGGGTTTTGATTAGGATTATGGTTAAGGTTGAGATTAGGGTTGTGTTAGGGTTGTGATTATCGTTAGAGTTGTGATTAGGATTATGGATCGGGTTGGGATTAGGGGTGTGTTGGGGTTAAGGTTGGAGTTAGAATTGGGGGGTTTCCACTGTTTAGGTACATCAGGGGGTCTCCAAACACGACAGCCAGTTTTGCGCTCAAAAAGTCAAACGGTGCTCCCTCCCTTCTGAGCTCTGCCGTGCGCCCAAACAGTGGTTTACCCCCACATATGGGGCATCAGCGTACTCGGGATAAATTGGACAACAACTTTTGGGGTCCAATTTCTCCTGTTACCCTCATGAAAATAAAAACTTGGGAGCTAAAAAATCTTTTTTGTGGAAAAAAAAATCTTTTATTTTCACAACTCTGCATTATAAACTTCTGTGAAGCACTTGGGCATTCAAAGTTCTCACCACACATCTAGATAAGTTCCTTGGGGGGTCTAGTTTCCAAAATGGGGTCACTTGTGGGGGGTTTCTACTGTTTAGGTACATCAGGGGCTCTGCAAACGCAACATAACGCCCACAGACCATTCGATCAAAGTCTGCATTCCATAACGGCGCTCCTTCCCTTCCGAGCTCTGCCGTGCGCCCAAACAGTGGTTTCCCCCCCCCCCCCACACACACACACACACATGGGGTACCAGCATACTCAGGACAAATTGGACAACAACCACATTTGGTGTCCAATTTCTCTTGTTACCCTTGTGAAAGTAAAAATTTGGGGGTGAAAAGATCATTTTTGTGGCAAAAATAGGATTTGGCTCTACATTATAAACTTCTGTGAAGCAGTTGGGGGTTCATAGTGCTCACCACACATCTAGATAAGTTCCTTTGGGGGTCTATTATGCAAAATGGGGTCACTTGTGGGGGGGTTTCTACTGTTTAGGTATATCAGGAGGTCTACAAATGCAACATGACGACCGCAGACCATTCCATCAAAGTCTGCATTCCAAACAGCGCTCATTCCCTTCCGAGCCCCGATGAGTGCCCAAACAGTGCCCCCCCCCCACCACATATGGGGTATCCGCATACTCTGGACAAACTGGTCAACAGATTTTGGGGTCCAATGTCTCCTGTTACCCTTGAGAAAATAAAAAATTACAGGCTAAAAAATCATTTTTGAGGAAAAAAAAAAGGATTTTTTATTTTCACGGCTCTACTTTATAAATTTCTGTGAAGCACTTGGGGGTTTAAAGTTCTCACCACACATCTAGATAAGTTCCTTAAGGGATCTAGTTTCCAAAATGGGGTCACTTGTGGGGGTTTCAGCTGTTTAGCCACATCAGGGGCTCTCCAAACGCGACATGGCGTCCGATCTCAATTCCAGCCAATTCTACATTGAAAAAGTAAAACGGCGCTCCTTCTCTTCCAAGCGGTGCGCCCAAACAGTTGTTTACCCCCACATATGGGTTATCGACGTACTCAGGAGAAATTGCATAACAACTTTTGTGGTCTAATTTCTCCTGTTACCCTTATGAAAATATGAATTTGTGGGCAAACAGATCATTTTTGTGTAAAAAATGCAATTTTTTTTATTTTCACGGCTCTATGTTTTAAACTTCTGTGAAGCACTTGGGGGTTCAAAGTGCTCACCACACAACTAGATAAGTTCCTTAAGGGGTCTAGTTTCCAAAATGGTGTCACTTGTGGAGCATTTCCACTGTTAGGCACATCAGGGGCTCTCTAAACGTGACATGGCGTCCGATCTCAATTCCAGCGAATTCTGCATTGAAAAAGTCAAACGGCGCTCCTTCACTTCCAAGCTCTGCGGTGCGCCCAAACAGTGGCTTACCCCCACATATGGGGTATCGGCGTAATTAGGAGAAATTTCACAACAAAATTTATGGTTAAATTTCTGTTTTTACACTTGAGAAAATAAAAAAAAAATGGTTCTGAAGTAAAATGTTTGCAAAAAAAGTTAAATGTTCATTTTTTCCTTCCACACGGTTTCAGTTCCTGTGAAGCACAAAGGGTTAATAAACTTCTTGAATGTGGTTTTGAGCACCTTGAGCGGCCCTGCGCTTAGTAACCCGATGTTTACCCTGGTTACCAGCGAAGACATCGCTGAATCGGCGTCACACACACCGATTCAGCGATGTCAGCGGGAGATCCAGCGACGAAACAAAGTTCTGGACTTTCTTCCCCGACCAGCGATATCACAGCAGGGGCCTGATCGCTGCTGCCTGTCACACTGGACGATATCGCTAGCCAGGACGCTGCAACGTCACGGATCGTTAGCGATATCGTCTAGTGTGACGGTACCTTAAGTCCGAGGTAACGGTCACAAGCTCTCAGTGCAAGTCTATGAAAGCCTCGACCTGGCTCGCATAGACTTACATTGAGTTGTGACCTCTGCTCCGCACAGCAAACAGTGGAGCAATCCAGCAGGTCACAACCTGCAGAAGACCAACTGGAGCTGTGCTAAGAAAAGATGGTAGTTCATAAGTATGAAACTAAGGGCAGGGTATTTATAATATCACCACTCGAGCACTACAATAATAATAATATAAAAAAGTTGTACTGGTGCTCTTTTTTTTTTTTTTAAACATAAATGTCACATAGTACAACTATGACTGGTGAAAGCGACAAAAAGAAGACCCAGGATCACAACTTACCTGCCAAGTGGATGTGCGTGAGAGAACCCCGTGTAGATGAGCCTACAGCCGTGAGAAGGTTGACAGACTGGTCAATCAACAAAGGGCAGTGGCTGAGGTCCAGCTTACATAGGTGAGGGCAATATCGTATGATAAGCCGAAGCGTGACATCGGAGATGTCCAGACCAGAAAGACGCAGATCTGTTAAGAAACGCAGCTTGCTTCGAGAGTCATGTCCTACAGACACCAAGAAATCAGAATTTTGGTAAACCATACGAGCAGGAGAGCAGGTAATTGGGCTCATGTGAGAAGGGCAGTAAGGCCAACAGTTACCTGGCTTCTCAGCTGGTGGGGCGAGCAAATCTCTTATCTGTGAGTCTTTAATTCCCACACCCCAGCGTAAATCCAGAGTTCTCAGGAGCGGACAGCTGGAGCTACTGAGAGCAGAGACGGCAGACCAGGAGCACCCGGCCAGGATAAGTTCTTTCAAGGCTGGGAGAAAACAGTTAATGAATACAGATCAGAGTCCGAGACATTCCAAAGAAAAGTTTTGAAGGAAAGATTTTCTTCAAAGGAAGATCCCCCTATCTCCTCTGAGACTACGTTGCCACAATGAGTATTTGATGTTGCGGAATCTCTGCATAATTTAACTAAATAAGATTATGGCTGTTTTTTTTATAGCATTTTTTTCACCTGCGTTTTTTGTCATGTGTTACAAAAACTGCTTAGTTTTTTACAAGATGTGGTATTTGACTTTGATAAAATTATTGCTCGAGTCATGTGCGGGATTACATGTATTTTAGTACATTATCACTGTGGAAACCCACTAAAAACACACAGGCATTTTTTCTCTGCAGATTGTCCTCATCTCATTAAAGTCTATGAAGAAAATCCACATACAAGATATTTTCTGCAAGAGAAATTGGCATGTTGTAGATTACAAGCACGCACTGCAGGTCAATTCCCCAACATAAAAAAGCACAGTGGGCATGAGGTTTCTGTAAGTCCCACCCACTTGTCTAGAACTGGAAGATGCAGGAACTTTGCCTTAACGCCTTTTAAACGTTGAATCAAGTGCAAATGATAAAAATCTCAAACCAATCCCCACCATGAAATACAGGGCAGAAACTGTAATAAAATGTATGCAGGTTCATTGGCTTAGTCACGTCCTTTATGGAATATGCGCAGCATGCAGAGAACAGAGGTCTGCTGCTCAACTGTTTATCTCCCATAGAAGTGAATGTAATGCCCCAGTCCCCTAAACATATGCCCTGCATGTAAATGTGGGACTTCCATCTTTCAGAAATGTAGGACGTATACCATGAATGTGCCATACACATCTCAGCTGAGAGTATCACTTTAACGCAAAATTAACAATCACTATTTGATGGCTATTTACAGTAGTAAATTAGAACTCACCCGGTAACCTGTTCACTAGCCATGTCAGCTGCTTCTTTGATACGTTTGTCCAACTAAGGTCAAGCTGCATAGGCTGCCTTTTTATGATACCACTAAGTGCCTGCGGCATAAGAGACTTGCAGCGGCTCATATCAATCCTGGACCAAAGGCGTTTATCACAACCCCTAAAAAAAAAATCAAAAAGCTTTCATCAATAAATGTTGTATGCAAAAAAAAAAAAAAGAAGAAGTTGGCTTCCGTCTGTGCTCTGAACCCTTGCTGAAGCAAGGTGTCTGCGGAACGTTATTTCAGACAGTCACTACAGAGACGTAGAACACACCAATATGACAGTACCATTATTACAATGCAAAAGCAATAGAATAGGGGGCTCATTAATTAGCAATAGCTTTTCAGTTTCCAGCTACAGACCTGTCACATTATTCCACTTTATACCCTTTCCAAAGTCAATATTTGAAATGATTAAGCCAATTTTATTTATTTATGAAGCCAATGTTTGTGTCATGGTGATAGTTAGCTGGGTACAGTTTTGAGATAGGGGATGAAAGATGAAGGTCAATAGGAAAAGTGTTGCACACAACTTAACCCCCCTAGTTTTCTCATTGCGTTTTTCTGACAGCCATATTTTTCAGGAGGTATAGATAAAAAAAAAAAAAAATTTGTCACCATTTTGATGTACATGTAATTTAGAGTTTTATGGCGACACTAGAATTTATTTTTATTTAACAAGGTTTAATATTTATTATAATGTGTATGATTAATCTACCAGTCAATAGTATAGTGACAATTTTAAAAAATAGTATCTTTAAATGTTTTACTACTTTAGAAAAAAAATTCCCTTAAGAACACTTTTTTTGGCGGTCATTTTTTTATACCTTTTCTCTTTTTCCAAAGATAGGGCTGTGGCCTGAGGACACACTGTAGTTTTCACTGGTGTATTTTTGTCTGCACACAAGTGATCACTTTTTATTCCATTTTTTGTAAAAGGATGAAGAAAAAGCAGTAACTTTTAAAAAAAATATTTAGAATAATTCACATTACGCTTATTCTGTAGCTAGATACTACTTTTGAACAATAAGGCTAAGTTCACACTGGGCATTTTCTGCAGCAAAACCTGATTTCTTGTCAGGAAAGAAGCTGTGGCAAAAACGCATTTTTCTGGTACGTTTTTTGGGCTAACTTGTGTCTCTTTGTAAACACTAAGTAAGTTGAGTTCCCCCAGAGCAAAAAAATAAATAAAAAATACTTCATGTAGAACCCATACCTCTAGGTCACAATCGGACTGGAAAAAAAAAAATCGTGCAACACTTGGACACACCGATGTGCTTTGAAAAGCCGGCAACTCAGCAGCTGTATACGGTAAAATCACAGCAGGACCCGATAGGAAAGAATATAAAGATTACATACAGTATATACACATAGAATGGATAGATAAAAAGATGTCGGTGTCATATACAATTAGTACAGTGTGTGCAGCTTACTGTACATATATTTAATTATTAAAAGATTATTTTTCTGAAAAAAATGTGGGCTCCTGCGTAATTTTCTTAACCAGAGGGAAAGCTGACAGCTGATGTTTGTAGCCTGGGAAAGAGGCAATACCCCTGGAGCTTTACAGGCTATTAATATCACCTCACAGCTGTATATGTAGCCATTACTGGCTATTAACCTTCGTCAGGCTGCATAATTTTACAACGTTAGGCTGCAGAGGTACAATTGTACCTTCATATAAATTTTATTGAAATTTGGCCAATATATTCTGGACCAAAACTGCAGAGATGTCATGAAACTCCAGCCCTCCACGGCTTTTCGAAAAAAAAAAAGTTATTGCAATTTTAAAACGGAATAGTTACAATTGTACCTACTCAGCTCGTCAAAGGTTAAATTGGGGACCCACCAAAAAAATAACGTAGAGTCCCCCTATAACTAATAACCAGCAAAGGCTAGGCAGACAGCTGTGGGCTGATATTAACAGCCTAGGAAGGGGCCATGGATATTGCCCACCTGCCCATTCTAAAAACATAGTAACATAGTTAGTAAGGCCGAAAAAAGACGTTTGTCCATCCAGTTCAGCCTATATTCCATCATAATAAATCCCCAGATCTACGTCCTTCTACAGAACCTAATTGTATGATACAATATTGTTCTGCACCAGGAAGACATCCAGGCCTCTCTTGAACCCCTCGACTGAGTTCGCCATCACCACCTCCTCAGGCAAGCAATTCCAGATTCTCACTGCCCTAACAGTAAAGAATCCTCTTCTATGTTGGTGGAAAAACCTTCTCTCCTCCAGACGCAAAGAATGCCCCCTTGTGCCCGTCACCTTCCTTGGTATAAACAGATCCTCAGCGAGATATTTGTATTGTCCCCTTATATACTTATACATGGTTATTAGATCGCCCCTCAGTCGTCTTTTTTCTAGACTAAATAATCCTAATTTCGCTAATCTATCTGGGTATTGTAGTTCTCCCATCCCCTTTATTAATTTTGTTGCCCTCCTTTGTACTCTCTCTAGTTCCATTATATCCTTCCTGAGCACCGGTGCCCAAAACTGGACACAGTACTCCATGTGCGGTCTAACTAGGGATTTGTACAGAGGAAGTATAATGCTCTCATCATGTGTATCCAAACCATCAGCTCTCAGCCGCCCCAGAAAAGGGGTATCTATAAGATGGGGGATTGATGTCACCTTTGTATTGTCAGGCAACATCAAGCCCACAGGTTAGTAACTGAGAGGCATCAATAAGACGCCCCCATTACTAACACCATAGTCATATGGTAAAAAAACACACCTAGAATAAAGTCCTTTAAGTGAAAGAAGGACAGACTCCTTTAATAAGTCTTAATTAAACCATACTTACAGCATTGCTCATTTTAGTGACACCATTGTCCCCTGCAAGAAAATTAAAATAAAAAAACCCAATATCCTTCACCTGTCCGTCGTTCTGTCCCATGCCGTGTCTGGGGGATAAACAGTTTTCAGCCTGGATGGTCGTATCTTGGCCACTTGTAAATGAGCTGCGGAGAGTGAAGCATCACTGACTAGAGGTAACATCATCGAGGTTACAAGTTCCCAGCCAGGCTGAACTGCGGTGACCTCTGTGAGATCCCCGGTAGCACCGTGACAAAGTCTCATGGTGCAGAGGTGAGTTCACCGCAGTGAAATCCTCCCAGTGAACTTGTCTCTGCACCATGAGACTTTTTCACGGTGCTAGCGAGGATCTCACTGACGTCACCGCAGCTCAGACTGGCTGGGAACGCAGCCTCAGTGACCTGTTGTAACCTCGATGGAGTCACTGCTAGTTACTGATGCTGCACTCGCAGCAGCTCATTCACTAGTGGTTCTCAGCCTGGACAGTTGCATCTTGGCACCGTCCAGGTTGAAAACGGTTTATCACCCAGACATGGAATACGGCATGGTTCAGAACAACGGACAATTGAGGGAGGGATATAGTGGTTTTTTATTTGTGTTTTCTTACAGGAGACAAGGGATTCAGAGGTACTATAGCACACTTCACAAAATAGATGCCATCATGAGAAAAGAAGATTATGTGGCAATACTGAAGCAACATCTCAAGACATCAGCCAGGAAGTTAAAGCTTGGGTGGAGAAGGGTTTTCTAAATGGACAATGACCCGAAGCATACTGCCAAAGTGGTAACAAAGTGGCTTAAGAATAACAAAGTCAATGTTTTGGAGTGGCCATCACAAAGCCCTGATCTCAATCCTATTGAAAATTTATGGGCAAAGCTGAAAAGGCAGGTGCGAGCAAGATGACCCACAAACTTGGATCGGTTGGACTATTTTTGTCAGGAGGAATGGGCCAAATTTCGACCAACTATTGTGAGAAGCTTGCGGAAGGATATCCCAAATGTCTGACCCAAGTCATTCAGTTTAAGGGCAATGGTAACAAATACGAATTAAATGTATGTAAACTTTTGACTTTGCAGGAAGTAATAAAAATGCCTAAAAACATTCTCGCTCTCTCATTATTCTGGCATTTGGTAAATAATAATTATGGTAATCCTAAATTACCTAAAATGGGAAAGGTTTATTAGGATTTCAAGTCAGATATTGAGAAAAACATGCTTTTACTTGGTGTATGTAAACTTCTAACTTCAACTGTATAGCATAAGCCATCACATAGCTGCCCCCCCTCCCCTATATTCAGTATGAGCCCACTACATACGGGAACACACTCCCATTACCGAGGCCCTCAACTCCGATCTATCAGTATTGAGTATGAGTGCCACTTATAGAAATTCCTGCACTTGCATACCTTGGCTACTATTAATGAGATTATTAATGGTTGTCGGAGGAATGTTCTGCCACTGAATGGACACGAAAATCATCAAGATCCACTGCTGGCAGCTCCCTTTGTAAATGCCAACCAATGATGTTCCCAATTGAGCACGTCTGGGACTAGTGCATTCAGCGTGACAGAGCCTTTTTTTTTTTCATTTAAGTACCGTAGCTGTACGAGGGCTTTTTTTAAATATATTTTTGAGGGATGAGTTGTATCTGTCAGTGGCACCATTTTGGAATACATATATTTTACTACCTAACGTTTATTAACTCTTTTTGGAGAGAGAAAGAAAACCCCCAGCAATTATGCAGTAGATTTTGTTTACGGTACATTTTAAATTTTCATGCAATTCACGTGCTACATAGTGCTCCTTCTGCAGGTCAGCCTGATTATGGCGACAGTAAATGTATGTAATTTATCTTTTCTTACATTTGTATATTAATGTTTTGTATATTAAAGGGAACCTGTTAGCCGATAGATGTTGCTCAAACCGTGGTCAGCATGTATCAGGCACTGTCTGTATGATCACAGCCAGGTATGTTGGTCTATGAAATGCTGCAGCGTTTCAGAGAAAAACATACTTGTAATCACCACCGGGGGTCCATAGGTGGGTCTTTGTCAGCTTCTTCCCGCCTGCTAACAGTGACTGACAAGTCTTGGCCTTTAAATGCACCATTTCAAAGAAAAATAAATAAATCCTTTATTTTTGCATTGCCATATTCTGAGAGCCTTATGTTCTATAACTTCCCATTAATGGAGCCGAGTGACCAGATGTACTTTTTAGTGATGAGCGAGCGTGCTCGGATAAGGTGTTGGGCTGACAAAGGGAATGATGCAATCTTTGCACCTTTGACAGCATGAGTACATCAGTCCAGCTCCTCCAGCGGATCACACAAGTACAAAACCTATACCGTGCAATCAGCTTGATGTATATCATGGAGCTAAAAGTGATATGCCCATGCCTGACATATCCACTGCATCGTGCACTTGGGGTTAATGACAAGTCATACTTGTAAAACACTCACCATTTGTACCAGGCCTTGCAAACTCTCATACAAATACAGAGCTCTTTCCGTGTTAGGTACTGGAAGACTGACAGCCACACATCTTTCTGCATGGACAGGTCATCTTTACGCTGCCCAGGTATCAGTCCATTCTCAGCTTCATCATCTTCATCCTCATCCTCATCTTCTTCGTCCTCATCAGGTGGCGGAGGAAGAGGTGGGCGAATGTGATGCCTGGGATTTGGTGTAATGGCTTGCAGTTTTGGGACAATAGAAGAGGAACTGAGTTCTTTTGGGGGTCGCTGAAGGGTAACAGTGAGGTAGGAGCTCCGATGCCAGGCACGATCAGCCTCTGAATGTTCTCGCCCGGTGGGGTGGTTTTCTTTTTCACGGGTTAGCTGTCGTCTCTTGACTTTATCTTCCCTGCTGGCATGTGATGCCTGTGGTGTGGTTGCTGGCGGCGTTGGAGGACCAGAAGATGGGGAAGGAGGCAGGAGGAGAAGGGGTGGTGATGGGGGACTCTGACCCAAAGGAGGCCTTAAAACTTTGGCTGATAAATGGGGGTCCTGATCACAGTTGTCCACAGCCTTTCGTTTCTGAATAATAGCAAGGAGAATAAAAGGATAATTACAAAGTACACCAGCAGTATATAACTTATATGGTATCACAGTGGCAGAGAGACATTACTCATGAGAATTTGTCCAATACAGTACAGAAATTGGATAACAATTGGGGTAAGTTCACACAGCGCGTTTTTGCAGCTTTTTTTTCTGCAGCAAAACATGATCATCTTGGCAGGAAAGAAGCTGCGTCAAAAACGCCGGTTTAGGTGTCTTTTTGGTGTGCTTTTTTTTTTCTTTGTCCATGCTAATGTCCTTGGATTTTCAGCAGCAGAAACGCAGCAAATAATGATACCTGCGTTTTTTTCAACACCCATTCAAGTCAATGGGTGAAAAAACGCAGCAAAAACGCTGAAAGAAGTGACATGCTCTATGTCCAAAAAACGCAGCAAAGCACAAAATACTGATCAAACAAAAAAACAATGTGTGTGCATGAGATTTCTGAAATCTCATAGGCTTTGCTGGTATTGTAAAAAGCAAGTGAAAACGCAGCAAAATCGCCCTGTGTAAACTTACCCTTAAACCCTTAAACAGGTTGTCCACTACATTAGCACTGATAACCTAGCCTTAGAATAGGTCATCAAAATCTCATAGGTTGGGGTCTGACCCCCAGCATTCCCACCAATCAGCTGTTATCAGTGTCGGCCAGAGGTACTCACTTAGGGAGCTGGCTGACTTCTGATAGTCGCTACCGCAGGGTACTGCACATCCACCTACTTTTGATATGAATAGGAGGTGGATGTGTAGTACCTGGCCTCGGCTACTGTCAGCAGATAGCCAGCTCAAGTGAGTACTTCTGGCCAGCGGTCGCCGCCAACAAGACTCCGACCGATCAGACATGATGACCTATCCTAAGGATAGATCATCAATGCTAAAGTAGTGGACAACCTGTTTAAAATGTTAGTATCTTATAGTTTTACAAGAAATGTTCATAAGAATATGGATAACTAAAAAACAAGTGAAATTCCTGTAAACAGGGGAACAGGTAATCTTGGCCACAATGTACAATAGTGACTGCCTTCAGTGCCTCAATAGTTATGCCTAGAACTGATTGATAGAAGTAAACAGGTGATAAAGTTGTCAAGTTGTCCACGATGTGTCAGTCTGCAGGACCTTCTACAAGGAGAAAGACTTGTAGGAACACTACAGGGAAACCAAAATCCATGATTGTAAGGAGGAAATAAAAGTCGTGAACGAGAGAAATCTAAAGGTTTTCAGTTTTTAATGCAAAATAAGAGAAAAAATAGGATATATGGAAATGGGTTTTGTACCTTTTCCATTTCTAAAATCTTGAACCCCTTAAGCTGCAGCTGGGGCAATGCATATGTGATATCAGGTGACAGGAGGTTACAGGATTTGGTTTGAAGGCTCAGATGTTTATCTTGACTATATCGTGCCACATATCACGAGGTTAAAGTGACCTATAATTTTTCCAAACTTCCGACAAGAAGAAGAAGCTTTCATTGGTGGGAGTCCAAGTACTCAGACCCTCACAGACTGCTAAAATAATGGGGCAGACGCGCTAGCCTGAGTGGTGTGACCATTAGCTTCTGTGCAACTCTGCTCAGAAAGAGAAGCTTATGTGGATCGTTAACCTATGGATATACACACATCTCAAAAGACCACTGAGGTACACTGGTGGGCACCAAGCAGTTCTAATAGTGCACAATGCACAGTATACTCACATGTGGCAAGCAAAAAAAATATATATAAATTTTCATATACTGGGCGATTGAAAACAGGATAGTACAAAAGTGAGGGCCTGTAGTTAAAGTAACATTAGTGGTAAATTGCAAATTGCTGAAAAATCAAAAACAAAAGTGGCGATATCAAAGGGAAGAAAACAATTTTGGGATTTTGGAATTTGCAAGCGTGCGGTGACGCTTTAAAAAAAAAAAAAAAAAAAAAAAAAAAAGTAAATGTGATCTGCATAGAAACTGTATTTTTCATTGGGTGAAACAAAAAGAAAGCACTTGGTTTTTATGCCATGGGAAAAGTCCAAAGGCTTTAGAAAAGACTGAACAGCATTTGAGTTGAACTGGCTGACTATTATGGTGCTACAGACCATGGTATGGTGAATGAAATTCTACCAGAACGCAGGATCGGCGGAAACAACAAGTCACTAATGTTGTGCTGGTCTGCACAATCACCAGATCTATTGCCCTGCAACTATAACATGTGGGGCTGCATCAAGGACTTCATGCATCTGAACGACCCAAGACAATGCATGACTGGAGTCCACATTCAACGATATTCTAGCAAGTGTATGGACAGAACTTGACTACCGCCTAGACATCCGCCACGTCACCAATGGAAGTCACATTTAACATCTGTATAGACAGAAATTGTGTAGATAGTGTGTCTATTCAGGTGAATAAATTTGTGCTCCGTTTTATCATTAGGATTACCGAGGTGATCATTTTGCCCCATTCTTTGTTAATCACCCAATGTATCTTTGACTACTGAAATTGGGCATATTTTTTGCTTTAAAGTGCACATATGCCGACCTCTCACCAAGTATATCCCAGCTGAGCGGTTCTGCCCCTTCATTTTAGCAAAAAATGCCAGTATACAACTTGTCAAAAATTGAAGGTGTAGATATGTCAATCTATGTGTCATTTAGAACAAATGAACCAAAGATAAATATAAAGTTCTAACTCTACACTTCATGGAGATCCCACCTTAGAACTTACATTGTGCAGCAAGACTTTTTCCTGATCTGTGCTCACCTAAAAAACAAAATAGAAGATGTATGCATGAACAAGGAATACCTGACTAAAAACAAATCGGTGAAAAGGTACAGGTTTGTTACAGCATAAAAGTTAAAACCAGAAAATAAAAGGTGTTCACAGAAGCATCAAGATCAAGTTATCTAGTACAGATGAGGACATTGCAGCAATGACATGATCTGATTTGCCAGCTGGAGGTGGCAATGTTGCCCACAAATGTACATGTACAAGAAATCAGTCACACAGCAAACATTTAAACCAAAGTACTGCTCTCTGTTATCAGCCATTCTGAATCAGTTTTCAATAGCAGCGCTCTCAAATAGGAGTACAGAACAGGAAGCCTAATGTGAATGGGGGGATACTATTCTATCCACATCTTTACAGCTCGTGAGGATATAAGTCACTGCATACACCATTACTAGGTTATCTAGTTACCGGAATTAGGGTTAGTGGTTTTTAAGCTCAAACACTCAGGATTGGATCACTTTTAAAAGGAGCAGCAACCAGGTAACAGATAAAGGGTTGATGAATCAAGACTGGTGTTTTACATGCCAGCCTTCATGAACGCTGGAGAAAGAAGTGTGCAGCTGCCGTACTCCACCACAAAACGCGTTCTCGGTGGGCCACTTCTGTGAATTATGATTCATTTCTCAGGAGTGCTCTGTGCTGCACCTCGCAATTTACCGGCGAAGCAACGCCTACTTTCAATAAGTAAGTGGAGCTGTCCAGGACGGTGTTTAAAGCCTTAATTGTCCCAAAGTTTTTGCATAATTACGAATTGTGCAAAAGATTTGTGACATCTCAAACAATTTTATGACAGAATTCTGGCAAAAACTGTTTGATGAATCGGCCCCAAAATGTTTTAGGACGTAGAGGTCAGTCCGCTCACCGTGTGCTTCCTCTGTTCGTTACATTTGGGGCATTCCCAGTAGTTGGGAAGCTCGTCACTCAGCAAGCCTTCACCGTCCATCTACGATACAGGACACAAAAGGTTAAAGCACAGGGTTCTTGGCCTGTTACTTCTAAATTATTAAAAGTGTTTAATTCCTTAGCAATTTTCCATTTTTGGGTTTTAAACACTCCCTAGAATTTAAGCGTTATTTCATTTAAGCTGATCTACCCCACTTTTAATGCTATATTTTGGCAAGGAGTTCTCTTTTCTGCTTCTATTTCACTGGGTGACCCTACAGGAGGATGCAGACGTGGCAGCCTATACCGTGTCATGGACAGAGCTGTCCAAAGCTCTCTCCCCTGAAATAACATGATACGACACCTGCTCTTGTCATTACCAGACAGCTCCCAATTCTACATTGTGTCCTATAGTGGCCTATCAGATGAAAGGGCATAATAGAACACGTCCACAGTATGCACCAGGAGGCGTTTCCCCTGCCCCTCACTACATGTATACAGCAGTCTGACAGTCATTATTAACCAATTACATTTTTTTTTTACATAAAACAAAATACTCTGCTGATAGATCTGCAAGTGTTTCTTCCTAATATACTTCCACAACAAATGGCGGTGCAAACAATGGAGGTTCACTTTTAGCCTGATAATGAGAATCTGATGATGAAGTGTCACCGAGCAGCAAACATTCATATGGCGGTTGTCTTTTCCAATATACTACACAGCAATGAAGGAGAAAAAAAATTTCTGCCAAGTCAAAGGGAACTCTAAAAAGTGGCGCGTGGCCAAACCCAAGAACCCACTGCTTCCATCTACTTCCACCCACATAACATATCAGTGACGACCCTTTCCCACCTTCCTGTAACTATCAAATTATTTCTTTTGCTTTTTTTAAATGGGCTGTCCCACCGTGGCACAGAAGTCTACAATCACTCTGTGTCTGCAGACTGCTGAATAGGGGCAGCATGCAATGTGTATGCTGTCATGATTCCCCAGCGGGCGGTCATGTGACCAAATGTCGAGATTTGCATACTCGTAGTCACGTGCCAACTCATCCAGCTTCTCTTTATTCATTTCTATGGTGAGAAGTCGAATGCATCTAGTCATCAGTCACAGAGACACAGAAGACTTTTGTATCAAGCCTGGGCTATGGCTTTTATAGATTGCCCCTCAGTGAAGAATGACTACTCACCTCTAGACAACCAGGATGGACGATCTCATTGCACATCGAGCATTCCATGAGCTTCTTCTCAAAGTCCCGGGAATCACTGGTCTGATCCACCTCTTCACATACGGCACAGGTAACAGAATGGGGCAGTCTGGGCTGGAGGACAGAGGAGGCCTCATCAGTGACCTCATTATTACAAACCCATGGGGGCTCAAATAAGTGCTTCCTACCATAATTCTATCAAGTGGCTGAAGTGTGAGGAACAGATTACACAAGGAAAGCGGAGGCCAAAATGCAGAAAGCAACGTTTATAAATGCCAGACCCTTCTAATACTTACCGCAAGGCACTGCCTTTGCATGCACGACTGCTTCATCCTGCCTGGACCTCCAAATTTCTTCATGTCCTTACAATAGTGGCAAGTCCCACACTCTGTCTGGAGACATGCTTGGCATTTCCGACACCTTACTCGTCGCCTCCTGGCACCAGAGGACGCAGTATGACCAGAGATGGCGGCCATTGGGCGAGGGGCAGAAGTGGCGTGTCGGGCTGCAGGTCGCATGATGTGAGGTTTGGTGAACTGGATCTTGGGTCGGAGGTGAACTTTATACTAAATGTAGGAGTTTAAAAGAAAAATAAAATGAATAAATAAAAATAATGCGGGAACTTGCAAAGAATTAAGAATTATGTCATGTCAAATTATTCTATTTTTAGAAATAAAGATGTAGTGGAGCAGATTTCTTTATATGATTAAATGAAGATAATCTATTGCATTACCTGCAGTTCTGAAAAAGCTGCAGATAATACTTCTTCATGTCACCATGGCTTCTGTCAAGTGATGAAATCAGCTCAGCTACAATTGTATACAAGGGGAATAGGTCTCCAGCAAGGCCTTTATATTAACATGACAACATCGTTCAGGACTCCATTGCTAGGAGTAACTTCAAATACACGATGTGCAAATGTGGTGGGCGAGTGCAGACCATGGTACTATACCATGCACGCCCCATAGGTGTCAGAATCCAAAAGACACCAGTCTGAGGGGTAGGGGGCGGAAAACTATTCATCTTGGCAATGTATTTAGGAGCAACTATTGTTTTCATTTTTATTTCATAAATCAATAATACAAGAGAAAATAAGAAACTTTGTAGCATCAGAGAAATCTGATTCTTTCTCTGGCAGAACTGATCATTCATTATCAAATGCCAAAACTGCCATCTCCTATGCAAAAGGGAAGGGTTAGGAGGAGTGCCCCCCTTCGACAATTTTGTAAATCAGTCCAGGCAGAGAAAGGTACAGGATCATTAATTATATATAGACACACACTTTTTTTTTTTTTTTAAGATTTCTCTGATAAGATATATTATAAAGTATCTTATTTGTAGGTGTGATAATTATTTATGTAATGAAAATTAAAAAGACGATTACTATTTAAGCATATTTTACAACTAATTGTTACATTTAAGCATCTATTAGATATTATCCCTGAAAACAAGCTGAAGGATGCCATCTCTGAAACAGTACTAAAGCCATGTTCACAAGCAGCGTTTTTGCTGCCTATTTTTTCCAGCCAAGATCCGCTCTCTCGGCGGTAATAAACTCTGCTCAAAAAGCCTGTTTGTTGCTTTTTTCTATTTTTATTTATTTATTTTTTTTTAATTTTTTTAGAGTTTTCAACATGCTTTTTTTTTTGGCTGCATTTTTGCATTTCTGATGGCGGATTACATGTATGTCTATTTTACATGTTTAATATAGATTTATTAACAAAAAATGCTTAAAGTAAATGTTGAGGAAAAAGTAGCGAAAAATGCTACTGCCTGATCGTTTTGTTTTCTATAATTTCTTGGTGCCTGGAAATCCCCTTTAAGCTGCCTAGTCTTTTCTCACAAGAGCAGTCTTTTCTTAATCTTGCCTGACATTGACCCATGGCAGCAGGGCAGGAGATCTTTCACTGAAAAATGTCTTTGCAGAGGTTCAACAAAGTACTGGTGGGGAGGGGGAGATTTTCTACAGTCATCTGTTGTGTGGCAGAAAACCATAATGTCTAAGGGGCAAGACTGCAGCGTTGATTCATTATGGCTGCTGAAATCTAATTAGACAGTGAATATTAAGGCTATGTGCACACGTTCAGGATTTCTCGCAGAAAATTCCTGAGAATTCCGGACATTTTCTGCAAGAAATCCACAAGAAAACCGCATGCGTTTTTGCCGCGTTTTTTTCCGAACACTTCCCAATGCATTTTGGAGTGGGAAATCCGCAAAAAAAAACCGGAAAATTAATGAACATGCTGCGGTTTTACCGTGATACGTTTTTTTCACGAAAAAAACGCATCATGTGCACAAAACATGCAGAATTCATTCTAAATGATGGGATGCTTATTGTATGCGGGTTTTTTTTGCGGTTTTATAGCGTTTTTATTGGGAAAAAACGCAAAAAAACCATACTATAGCGAAACCCATGACAAGAAAAACCACTACATCCTACTGGTGAGATCGGTCATAATGCTCAATCTATATGTAACTGCACACTTGTGATTTACTTCCTAAGGGCTCATACCCATCACCATGAAAAAAAAATGTTCCAATTTCGGTCCAGAAAAGTCTGAAGAGTGTCATGCGAGTACAATCCCGATTTTTCACATATAGCATCGGATTTATATCCAAAGGCAGTGCGATTGCTATCCGACTGCAATGCAATTTTAACATGAGCTTTTGCATAGAGCAATTCTGTCATTTACACATCGTTTTCAAAGGAAATATTCAATAAAACATATGGATAGAGAGAGACAGAGATAGAAAGAGAAAGATGAAAAGCCGGCAATTATGATTTAAAAAGAGAAAACATTGTAGTTCGTCAATAAATGGCTTCACTCAACCACTAACCATGAGTGGAGAAAATGTTTTGGCGTTATTCATATCCTCTGAAAAAAGGCCAAAAAAGCAAAAATTCTGCCGGGGTATGTAAACTTTTGAGCACAACTGTATACACATAGAATAGATATAAAGATGCCGTCACATACATGATTAGTGCAGTGTGTGTGCAGCTTACAGTACATGTATTTAACCCCTATCTGACCTCGGACGGGATAGTACGTCCGAGGTCAGATCCCCTGCTTTGATGCAGGGCTCCGCAGTGAGCCCGCATCAAAGCCGGGACATGTCAGCTGTTTTGAACAGCTGACATGTGCCCGTAATAGGCGCGGGCAGAATCGCGATCTGCCCGCACCTATTAACTAGTTAAATGCCGCTGTCAAACGCAGACAGCGGCATTTAACTACCGCTTCCAGCCGGGCGGCCGGAAATGACATCATCGCCGACCCCCGTCACATGATCGGGGGTCGGCGATGCTTGTACATTGTAACCATAGAGGTCCTAGAGACCTCTATGGTTACTGATCACCGGTGGCTGTGAGCGCCACCCTGTGGTCGGCGCTCACAGCACACCTCCATTTCTGCTACATAGCAGCGATCAGCAGATCGCTGCTATGTAGCAGAGCCGATCACGTTGTGCCTGCTTCTAGCCTCCCATGGAGGCTATTGAAGCATGGCAAAAGTAAAAAAAAAAAAGTAAAAAAAAAAAAAAATGTGAAAAAAATAAAAAAATATAAAAGTTTAAATCACCCCCCTTTCGCTCCAATCAAAATAAATCAATTAAAAAAAAATAAATCAAATCTACACATTTGGTATCACCGCGCTCAGAATCGCTCAATCAATAAAAAAAAAGCATTAACCTGATCGCTAAACGGCGTAGCAAGAAAAAAATCGAAACGCCAGAATTACGTTTTTTAGGTCGCCGCGACATTGCATTAAAATGCAATAACGGGCGATCAAAAGAACGTATCTGCACCAAAATGCTATAATTAAAAACTCGCAAAAAATAAGCCCTCAACCGACCCCAGATCACGAAAAATGGAGACGCTACGAGTATCGGAAAATGACGCAATTTTTTTTTTTTTTTTTACCAAAGTTTGGAATTTTTTTTCACCACTTAGATAAAAAATAACCTAGTCATGCTAGGTGTCTATGCACTCGTACTGACCTGGAGAATCATAATGTCAAGTCAGTTTTAGCATTTAGTGAACCTAGCAAAAAAGCCAAACAAAAAACAAGTGTGGGATTGCACTTTTTTTTGCAATTTCACCGCACTTGGAAATTTTTTCCCGTTTCCTAGTACACGACATGGTAAAACCAATGATGTCGTTCAAAAGTACAACTCGTCCCGCAAAAAATAAGCCCTCACATGGCGTAATTGACGGAAAAATAAAAAAGTTATGGCTCTGGGAAGGAGGGGAGTGAAAAACGAACACGGAAAAACGAAAAATCCCAAGGTCATGAAGGGGTTAATGATTATTTTTCTTAAAAAAAAAAAAAAAAAAAAAAAAGACGTGGGCTCCCACAATTTTCCAGAGCAGCAGAGGGACGACGGCTTGGGGCAGATATTTACAGCCTTGGACGGGGGTAATACCAATGAAGTTTCCGACTACTATCAGCTCACAACTGTATGCTTAACCTCCCCCCCCTCTTTCCCCCCCAAAAAAGACACAGGGTCCCCCCCTATAATTACCAGCAAAGGCTACAAATTTTCCCATAGCACTTGCGCTGTCAGAAAGGTAAAGAGAGTACACTGGCTGTGAACTGCCAGGACCTATCTGATGGCACCGCAAGCGTGTGAACTTTCCCACACTAGCGGTAACATCAGTGAGGTCATGTGTGTTCACCGTGAGACACTAAACAGCGGTAGCAGATGTTCCTCAGGGTCTCTGCTGGATGGCAGGCTGCATAGTCACATCATGCAACCATGCAGCCTGCCATTTAGATGTAGCAGAGCTAGACCCATCGCGGGACAAATGGATCATCATCTCAGCAGAGAGGTGAGGAATATGGTTGTTTATTTTAATTCTCTTACAGGAGACATTGGTCTTTAAAGACTCCATAAAAACAGGGTCTGTACCACAGGACTGGCGTATAGCAAATGTGGTGCCAATATTAAAAAAGGGGACAAAAACTGAACTCGGAAATTATAGGCCAGTAAGCTTAACCTCTACTGTGGGTAAAATCCTGGAGGGCATTCTAAGGGATGCTATACTGGAGTATCTGAAGAAGAATAACCTTATGAAACAATATCAGCACGGGTTTACTAGGGACCGTTCCTGTCAGACTAATCTGATCAATTTCTATGAAGAGGTAAGTTCCAGATTGGACCAAGGGAACCCAGTGGATGTAGTGTATATGGACTTTTCAAAACCTTTTGATACGGTGCCACACAAAAGGTTGATACATAAAATGAGAATAATGGGGATAGGAGAAAATATGTGTAAGTGGGTTAAGAGCTGGCTCAGGGATAGGAAACAAAGGGTGTTTATTAATGGAGCACACTCAGACTGGGTGCGGTTAGCAGTGGGGTACCAAAGGGGTCAGTATTGGGCCCTCCTTTTAACATATTTATTAATGACCTTGTAGAGGGCATACAGAGCAGAATTTCAATATTTGCAGATGACACTAAACTCTGCAGGGTAATCAATACAGAGGAGGACAATTTTATATTACAGGATGTAAACTAGAAGCTTGGGCTTATAAATGGCAAATGAGCTTTAATGGGGATAAATGTAAGGTCATGCACTTGGGTAGATGTAATAAGATGTAGAACTATGTGCTTAATTCTAAAACTCTGGGCAAAACCGTCAATGAAAAAGACCTGGGTGTATGGGTGGACGACAAACTCCTGTTCAGTGGCCAGTGTCAGGCAGCTGCTACAAAGGCAAATTAAATAATGGGATGCATTAAAAGAGGCATAGATGCTCATGAGGAGAACATAATTTTACCTCTATACAAGTCACTTGTGCGACCACACTTAGAATACTGTGCACAGTTCTGGTCTCCGGTGTATAAGAAAGACATAGCTGAACTGGAGCGGGTGCAGAGAAGAGCGACCAAGGTTATTAGAGGACTGGGGGGTCTGCAATACCAAGATAGGTTATTACACTTGGGGCTATTTAGTTTGGAAAAACGAAGACTAAGGGGTGATCTTATTTTAATGTATAAATATATGAGGGGACAGTACAAAGACCTTTCTGATGATCTTTGTAATCATAGACCTGAGACAGGGACAAGGGGGCATCCTCTGCATCTGGAGGAAAAAAGGTTTAAACATAATAACAGACGTGGATTCTTTACTGTAAGAGCAGTGAGACTATGGAACTCTCTGCCGTGTGACGCTGTAATGAGTGATTCATTACTAAAATTTAAGAGGCGACAAGATACATTTCTTGAAAAGTAGAATTTTACAGGTTATACAGGTTATATACACTAGATTCCTTGATAGGGCGTTGATCCAGGGAACTAGTCTGATTGCCATATGTGGAGTCGGGAAGGAATTTTTTTCCCCAACGTGGAACTTACGCTTTGCCACATGGGGTTTTTTTTTGCCTTCCACTGGATCAACATGTTAGGGCATGTTAGGTTAGGCTATGGGATGAACTAGATGGGCTTAAAGTCTTCATTCAACCTCAATAACTATGTTACTATGTTCAGTGGAATGGGCGATGAAGAGAGTATCGTTTAATTAAGATTGATTAAAGGAGTCTGTCTATTTCAATTAAAGGACTTTATTCTGTGTGAACGTTAATATACAATATGATCATGGGGTTAGTAATCGGGGAGTCTTAAACACCTCACCATTACCAACCTCTGGGCTTGATGTCACCTGACAATACAATGGTGACATCAACACCTAACCCCCCCTCCCCCCACACCCAACTATCACCTCTCCAGACAGTGCCAGAATTGGCATATTTTATAGATGCACTTTTTCTGGGGCAGCTAAGAGTTGATGTGTGTGTGTGTGTGTGTGTGTGTGTCTATTTATATCAGTCCACGGCTGTCTGTCACGCCCTTGTTGGTTATTAATTATAGGGGAACCCTGCGTAATTTTTGGGGGGTCCCCCATTTTAATAACCAGCAAAACCTAAGCATGCAGCTGTGGGCTGATATTAATAGCTTTGGATAATCCATGTATATTACCCCCTTCCCAGGCTATAAACATCAGCCCCCAGCCCTTCGCTTTCCTTCTTCTGGTTTGGAAACATATGGGGGAGCCCACGCCATTTTTCAGAAAAATAATCATTTATTAATACATGTAAAGTAAGCTGTACACACACTGTACTAAACATAAATGTGTCTGAAGTCTGCATATCTATTCTACGTGTATATACTGTATGTAATCTATTCTTTCGGGTCACTGATTTTACTGTACGCGGCAGATGTACAAGTGCATGCTACAAGTGTCGTGTGATTTTTTTTTTTTATCACACCCATTGATTTGCATTGGCGAGTCTTGTCCAATGTACGTGGCAATTTGCAGCATGCTGAAATTTTTTTCTCAGACCGATTTCAGCTTAAAAAAAAACAAAAAAAAAAACAAAACAAAAACAGATCTGTACCTCAGATTAATATTGGTCGGAGTGCAACACGATTTTTATTTTTTATTTTTGTCGGATTGCACTCGTTCATTTTTCTCACAGATTAGTATGAGCCCTCAGGGTAGAAGTTTATACCAATATGCTTAAAGTGAATCTGTCAGAAGGATTTTGCTACGTAAATTACAGGCATTGTCAGGTTGGCGTTGTTACACTGAATAAAATGATACCAGGTATGAAGAAATTCGCCTGGTAGTTCTTGTGTAATCCGTGTTAGAAGTTTTTAGTTAATCAGATGCCCGTGTTCGTTGGAGGGACTATGGGCAGTGTCTTCCTGCTCTAACACAGAGAAACCAAGGAAAGACCTGCCCACAGATCATCCCGGAGCATGGCATGTTCCTCAAAATAGAGAGAGACAGACTGTGCTTCAGGGTGGTTTGTGGGCAGGTCTTTCCTTGGTTTCTCTGTCTAAAGGTACCGTTACAGTTAACGATTTAGCAACGATCACGACCAGCGATACGACCTGGCTGTGATCGTTGGTAAGTCATTGTGTGGTCGCTGGAAAGCTGTCACACAGACAGCTCTCCAGCGACCAACGATGCCGAAGTCCCCGGGTAACCAGGGTAAACATCGGGTTACTAAGCGCAGGGCCGCGCTTAGTAACCCGATGTTTACCTTGATTACCATTGTAAAAGTAAAAAAAAAAACAAAAAAAAACCACTACATACTTACATTCCTGTCGCGTCCCCCAGCGTCAGCTTCCCTGCACTGTGTAAACACCGACCGGAAAGCAGAGCGGTGACGTCACCGCTGTGCTCTGCTTTACGGCCGGCCGGCGCTGACACTGGGGGACGCAGGGAAGCTGATGCTGAAGGACGTGACAGGAATTTAAGTATGTAGTGTTTTTTTTTTTACTTTTACAATGGTAACCAGGGTAAACATCGGGTTACTAAACGCGGCCCTGCACTTAGTAACCCAATGTTTACCCTGGTTACCAGTGAAGACATCGCTGAATCGGCGTCACACACGTCGATTCAGCGATGTCAGCGGGTGATCCAGCGACGAAATAAAGTCCTGATCATTCCCCAGCGACCAACGATCTCCCAGCAGGGGCCTGATCGTTGGTCGCTGTCATACATAACGATTTTGTTAACAATATCGTTGCTACGTCACAAAAAGCAACGATATCGTTAACGATATCGTTATGTGTGACGGTACCTTTACACACTGCCCATAGTCCTGCCCCGGAGAACAGGCATCTCATTAAGGCTATTTTTAAAACTTCAGGTTTTTGCCATCAGGCACAATCCGTCGAATGTTGAAAAAAAACAGATCAATCGCAGATTGTGAAAAACTGATGCGACGGATTTTTCGCCAGAGACAAAAAACGTTACTTAGTACATTTTTCCCAGATGCCGGAAATGACATTTTTTCCGGCGAAAACCGGACGACACGTAAGGTCATACGGCGCTAATACAGGTCCTTCTCAAAAAATTAGCATATAGTGTTAAATTTCATTATTTACCATAATGTAATGATTACAATTAAACTTTCATATATTATAGATTCATTATCCACGAACTGAAATTTGTCAGGTCTTTTATTGTTTTAATACTGATGATTTTGGCATACAACTCCTGATAACCCAAAAAACCTGTCTCAATAAATTAGCATATTTCACCCATCCAATGAAATAAAAGTGTTTTTTAATAACAAACAAAAAAACCATCAAATAATAATGTTCAGTTATGCACTCAATACTTGGTCGGGAATCCTTTGGCAGAAATGACTGCTTCAATGCGGCGTGGCATGGAGGCAATCAGCCTGTGACACTGCTGAGATGTTATGGAGGCCCAGGATGCTTCAATAGCGGCCTTAAGCTCATCCAGAGTGTTGGGTCTTGCGTCTCTCAACTTTCTCTTCACAATATCCCACAGATTCTCTATGGGGTTCAGGTCAGGAGAGTTGGCAGGCCAATTGAGCACAGTAATACCATGGTCAGTAAACCATTTGCCAGTGGTTTTGGCACTGAGCAGGTGCCAGGTCGTGCTGAAAAATGAAATCTTCATCTCCATAAAGCATTTCAGCCGATGGAAGCATGAAGTGCTCCAAAATCTCCTGATAGCTAGCTGCATTGACCCTGCCCTTGATGAAACACAGTGGACCAACACCAGCAGCTGACATGGCACCCCACACCATCACTGACTGTGGGTACTTGACACTGGACTTCAGGCATTTTGGCATTTCCTTCTCCCCAGTCTTCCTCCAGACTCTGGCACCTTGATTTCCGAATGACATGCAAAATTTGCTTTCATCAGAAAAAAGTACTTGGGACCACTTAGCAACAGTCCAGTGCTGCTTCTCTGTAGCCCAGGTCAGGCGCCTCTGCCGCTGTTTATGGTTCAAAAGTGGCTTTACCTGGGGAATGCGGCACCTGTAGCCCATTTCCTTCACACGCCTGTGCACGGTGGCTCTGGATGTTTCCACACCAGACTCAGTCCACTGCTTCCTCAGGTTCCCCAAGGTCTGGAATCGGTCCTTCTCCACAATCTTCCTCAGGGTCCGGTCTCCTCTTCTCGTTGTACAGCGTTTTCTGCCACATTGTTTCCTTCCAACAGACTTACCATTGAGGTGCCTTGATACAGCACTCTGGGAACAGCCTATTTGTTGAGAAATTTCTTTCTGGGTCTTACCCTCTTGCTTGAGGGTGTCAATGATGGCCTTCTTGGCATCTGTCAGGTCGCTAGTCTTACCCATGATGGGGGTTTTGAGTAATGAACCAGGCAGGGAGTTTATAAAAGCCTCAGGTATCTTTTGCATGTGTTTAGAGTTAATTAGTTGATTCAGAAGATTAGGGTAATAGGTCGTTTAGAGAACCTTTTCTTGATATGCTAATTTATTGAGACAGGTTTTTTGGGTTATCAGGAGTTGTATGCCAAAATCATCAGTATTAAAACAATAAAAGACCTGACAAATTTCAGTTGGTGGATAATGAATCTATAATATATGAAAGTTTAATTGTAATCATTACATTATGGTAAATAATGAAATTTAACACTATATGCTAATTTTTTGAGAAGGACCTGTACAAGTCTATGGGAAAAAAATGATCCGGCGGCATATTTCGCCGGATCCAGTTTATTCAAAGTTTGACGGATTGAGCCTGAAGGCAAAAGTAGATCTGTGAAAGTAGCCTAAGGGAAAACTTTTAACACTGATTACACAAGAACCACAAGATGGATTTTTTCACACCAGGTATCATTTTAATCAGTTTAACACTGCAAACCTGACAGTGCCTGTTTACTTAGCAAAATCCTGACAGCTTCGCTTAAGGCTAGGTTCACACTACGTTAGTGCAGTCCATTCAACATATCCGTTAAACGGACTGCACTAACGCAAGTGTCGGCGCTTGCACAGCGCTAGCGCAGATGGAGCTTCTGCTAGCTCCATCTGCGCTAGCAGTGACGGACCCGGAAACACTGCAGCCTGCGTCTCGGGTCCATCACTCAAATGACGGCACATCGCTAGCGCACGCCCAGTGTGGGCGTGCGCTAGAGATGCGTCCGACATTGCAATCTATGGCGGCGTTAAAGGACGTTACACCGCATTATGCCGCGGTGTAACGTAGTCCGTTAAACGTAGAGCCATAGCGCAATGTGAACCAAGCCTTAAGCAGAAAACCGGACTGGATAGTATTGGTGTCTTAGCTAATACAGAGCTGTAATTAGGTGCGGAACTATAATACAACTGCAGTGGTTGCAATCACACCCCGGCATTGGAACCTAGAGGGCCCAAAATGTCCCTTTAACCCACATATCAAGACTATTACTATTAAAGACCTGCAATAGTTGGGGGCCCTGTTTGAATTGGAGCCCCCAAGCTTCAAGTTTCGCAACAGACTATAGGACTGTCAGAGTTGTAAGGGCCCTTGTACCGTACTTCATAAAGCATTGCTCAATATTGCAGTCATGTCATAGCACTGTGTACTTACATTAGCTCATTTTGTCCTTTAAACAAGCCAATTCTTCACTTTTTCATTAGGTGTATAATATCACGTGATAAAAAAAACTGACTAGCTGAATCCTTCTAAGCTCTATGCAAAAAACGGAGCTCTCTTTTCCCTGCATGACTCATCATAACTACACTGCTCAAAAAAATAAAGGGAAACTTAAACAACAGAATATGACTCCAAGTAAATCACACTTCTGTGAAATCAAACTGTCCACTTACGAAGCAACACTGTTTGACAATCAATTTCACATGCTGTTGTGCAAATGGAATAGACAACAGATGGAAATTATTGGCAATTATCAAGACACACTCAAAGGAGGGGTTCTGCAGGTGGGGACCACAGACCACTAGTGTTGAGCATTCCGATACCGCAAGTATCGGGTATCGGCCGATATTAGCGGTATCGGAATTCCGATACCGAGTTCCGATATTTTTGTGATATCGGGAATCGGTATCGGGATTTAGATTAATGTGTAAAATAAAGAATAAAAAATATTGATATACTTACCCTCGGACGGGCCCTGGTTGTCACCGCTGCAATCGCCATGTTTTCCTTCCTATGAATGAGCTTGTTAAGTATCTTTGATGACGTCGCGGCTTGTGATTGGACGCGTGAGCGGTCACATGACCGCTCAGCGACCAATCACAAGCCGCGACGTCATCGAAGGTCATTAAAGCGCTCATTCTTAGGAAGAAAAGCATGGCGATTGCAGCGGTGACAACCTGGGCCCGTCCGAGGGTAAGTATATCAATATTTTTTATTTTTATTCTTTATTTTATTTTACACATTAATATGGATCCCAGGGCTTGAAGGAGAGTTTCCTCTCCTTCAGACCCTGGGAACCATTACAGATACCTTCCGATATTTGTGTCCCATTGACTTGTATTGGTATCGGATATCGGTATCGGCGATATCCGATATTTTTCGGATATCGGCCAATACCATCCGATACCGATACTTTCAAATATCGGACGGTATCGCTCAACACTACAGACCACATCTCAGTACCAATGCTTTGTGGCTGATGTTTTGGTCACTTTTGAATGTTGGTTGTGCTTTCACACTCGTGGTAGCATGAGACGGACTCAACAACCCACACAAATGGCTCAGGTAGTGCAGCTCATCCAGGATGGCACATCAACGCGAGCTGTGGCAAGAAGGTTTGCTGTGTCTGTCAGCGTAGTGTCCAGAGGTTGGAGGTGCTACCAGGAGACAGGCCAGTACACCAGGAGACGTGGAGGGGGCAGTGGGAGGGCAATAACCCAGCAGCAGGGCCACTACCTCAGCCTTTGTGCAAGGAGGAACAGGAGGAGCACTGCCAGAACCCTGAAAAATGACCTCCAGCAAGGCCACAAATGTGCATGTGTCTGCACAAAGGGTTAGAAACCGACTCCATGAGGATGGTCCGAGTGCCACACGTCCACAGATGGGGGTTGTGCTCACAGCCCAACATCGTGCAGGAAACTTGGCATTTGCCACAGAACACCAGGATTGGCAAATTCGCCACTGGCGCACTGTGCTCTTCACAGATTAAAGCAGGTTCACACTGAGCACATGTGACAGACGTGACAGAGTCTGGAGATGCTGTGGCGAGCAATCTGCTGCCTGCAACATCCTTCAGCATGACCGGTTTTGGCTGTGAGTCAGCAATGGTGTGGGATGGCATTTCTTTGGAGGGCCCGTAGCCTTAGGCTACTTTCACACTTGTGTCGGTACGGGCCCGTCGCTATGCGTCGGGCCGACATACCGACGCACGTTGTGAAATAAATGAACAACGGGGGCAGCGGATGCAGTTTTTCAAGGCATCCGCTGCCCATTGTAATGTCCGGGGAGGAGGGGGCGGAGTTTCGGCTGTGCCGGATGCGACGTGTGGCCATACGTCGCTAATGCGAGTCTATGGAGAAAAAACGCATCCTGCGAGCAACTTTGCAGGATGCGTTTTTTTCCCCAAAAGGACGCATTGCGACGTACGTCACACAACGCAAGTGTGAAAGTAGCCTCACTGCCATTAGCTATCGAGATGAGATCCTCAGACCCATTGTGAGACCATATGCTGGTGCGGTTGGCCCTGGGTTCCTCCTAATGCAGGACAATACCAGAACTCATGCGGCTGGAGTATGTCAGCAGTTCCTGCAAGATGAAGTCATTGAAGCTATGGATTGGTCCGCCCTTTCCCCAGACCTGAATCCGATTGAGCACATCTGGGACATCATGTCTCACACCATCCACAGTCACGTTGCACCACACAATGTCCAGTAATTGGTGGATGCTTTAGTCCAGGTCTGGGATGAGATCCCTCAGGAGACCATCTGCCGCCTCATCAGGAGCATGCCCAGGCGTTGTATGGAGGTCATACAGGCACGTGGAGGCAACACACATTTCCTTGTCTTGGGGCATTTCCACTGAACTTGGATCAGCCTGTAACTTCATTTTCCACTTTGATTTTGAGCATCATTCCAACTCCAGACCTCTGTGGGATATTAGTTGTGATTTACGTTGATAATTTTTAGATTTTATTGTTCTCAACACTAGCAGAGCAGCTGGGTCAGGAGTTGAAAAAAAAGGTGGATTTGGGCTGCCAAGGACTTTGCAGTGCAATAGAATTGTAGTTCTAATGATGAGACATGCAGGCAAAAAAGAGACATCCTGTTTCTACATAGAGCTTAGAAAGATTCAGCTAGTCAGTTTTTAATCACATGACATCATATATCTAAAGGAAAAGAGAAGAATTAGCTGGGCAAAAGAGCAAAATTAGTAACTGTAAGTACACAGTGCTATATAATATGATGACCGCAATTTATTAAGACAAACAATACTTTTATTGACAACAAAGTATTCAATTCTTAGAGGTAGTGTGTCTAGGAATATGTCTGGCAAGCGTTTAAACAGATTTTTATAGTACTGACTGACAAACTCAAATAAAAATCTATGTTCACACCATGTTTTTGCTACATAGAGATGTACATTTTTTTATTTATTTATTGCTAACTGTAAGGCTATATTCACACTTTGCGGATTTTGCTGCGGATCCGCAGCGGATTTGACCGCTGCGGATCCGCAGCAGTTTCCAATGAGTTTACATTTCAATGTAAACCTATGGGAAACAAAAAACGCTGTGCACATGCTGCAGAAAAATCCGCGCGGAAACGCTGCGGATTACATTCCGCAGCATGTCACTTCTTTTCTGCGGATTTTCAGCTGCTCCAATAGAAAACTGCAGTTGAAAATCCGCAGAAGAAAACGCAGTAAAAACCGCGATAAATCCGCAGTGAAAACGCGCTGCGGTTTTCACTGCGGATTTTGGAATTCTGCTGCGGAAAAATCCGCAGTGGAATCTGCAAAGTGTGAACATAGCCTTAAAGTCCAAAATTGAAATGCAGGTGAGGTTTTCCAAAACCACTGGATGAAAAAGTATAGAGAAAGAGGCCACCTGCCAAACAGTGAAAAAAAAAAAATGTATTCCATGCCAAAAGCACACAATGTTTTGGTGTGGTGTGTGTATAGATACATACATACACACAAGATCACAGCAAAACTACAATAATGTAATAATGGAAATAATGGGATTTATTTATACCCCTAAAATCATAACAAAAATATAATCAGTAGCGTATAAAATAAATGTTGATTAAATGTTAAAACAATGCAAGCAATGAATGATATATGCTTTCATCCTATGAAATTATCTACAATATAATTGTCTAAGGGTCACTCCCATCTGTCTGTCTTTCTGTCTGTCACGGATATTTATTGGTCGCGGCCTCTGTCTGTCATGGAAATCGAAGTCGCTGATTGGTCGTGGCTGTTTTGCCGCGACCAATCAGCGACCGGCACAGTCCGGCGGAAAAATGGCCGCTCCTTCCTCCCCGCAGTCAGTGCCCACTCCATACTCCCCTCCAGTCAGCCCTCACACAGGGTTAATGCCAGCGTTAATGGACCGCGGTGTAACGCCCTCCATTAACGCAGCTATTAACCCTGTGTGACCAACTTTTTACTATTGATGATGCGTATGCAGCATCAATAGTAAAAAGATCTAATGTTACAAATAATATATATATAAAAAAAAAAGGGTTATTCTCACCCTCCGCCGTCGCGTCTTCTCCTCGGCAGTGCAAGCGGCAGGTTCCGGGGCCAAGGATGGTATGCGAGAAGGACCTGCCGTGACGTCACGATCATGTAACCGCGACGTCATCACAGGTCCTGCACTCATACCAACCCTGGGAACGGAAGCTGCCGCGTGCACCGCACACAGGTGCCAGGACTAAAAGGAGCCCTCGGATGGTGAGTATATGTTTATTTTTTATTTAAAGTCTTTTTCAACCTGTTACATAAGTGGCTGGGCAATATACTACGTGGCTGGGCAATATACTACGTGACTGGGCAATATACTACGTGACTGGGCAATATACTACGTGGCTGGGCAATATACTACGTGGCTGGGCAATATACTACGTGGCTGGGCAATATACTACGTGGCTGGGCAATATACTACGTGGCTGGGCAATATACTACGTGGCTGGGCAATATACTACGTGGCTGGGCAATATACTACGTGGCTGGGCAATATACTACGTGACTGGGCAATATACTACGTGACTGGGCAATATACTACGTGGCTGGGCAATATACTACGTGACTGGGCAATATACTACGTGACTGGGCAATATACTACGTGGCTGGGCAATATACTACGTGGCTGGGCAATATACTACGTGGCTGGGCAATATACTACGTGGCTGGGCAATATACTACGTGGCTGGGCAATATACTACGTGGCTGGGCAATATACTACGTGGCTGGGCAATATACTACGTGACTGGGCAATATACTACGTGGCTGGGCAATATACTACGTGGCTGGGCAATATACTACGTGGCTGGGCAATATACTACGTGACTGGGCAATATACTACGTGGCTGGGCAATATACTACGTGACTGGGCAATATACTACGTGACTGGGCAATATACTACGTGGCTGGGCAATATACTACGTGGCTGGGCAATATACTACGTGGCTGGGCAATATACTACGTGGCTGGGCAATATACTACGTGGCTGGGCAATATACTACGTGGCTGAGCAATATACTACGTGGCTGGGCAATATACTACGTGGCTGGGCAATATACTACGTGGCTGGGCAATATACTACGTGACTGGGCAATATACTACGTGACTGGGCAATATACTACGTGGCTGGGCAATATACTACGTGGCTGGGCAATATACTACGTGGCTGGGCAATATACTACGTGGCTGGGCAATATACTACGTGGCTGGGCAATATACTACGTGGCTGGGCAATATACTACGTGGCTGGGCAATATACTACGTGGCTGGGCAATATACTACGTGGCTGGGCAATATACTACGTGGCTGGGCAATATACTACGTGACTGGGCAATATCCTACGTAGCTGGGCAATATACTACGTGACTGGGCAATATACTACGTGACTGGGCAATATACTACGTGGCTGGGCAATATACTACGTGGACATGCATATTCTAGAATACCCGATGCGTTAGAATCGGGCCACCATCTAGTATTATATATAAGTGTATAAAGTGTGTGAGGCATAAACACATCGCAGGTACAGAACAGGACACGGCTGATAAGCATGAACATGGTGTGAACTTAGCCCTCCTGATATTTCTCACCCCATCCATCACCTGGCCGGAGGTAATGATTAAAGGTACCTTCACACATAACGATATTGTTAACGATATCGTTGCTATTTGTGACGTAGCAACGATATCGTTAATGAAATCGTTATGTGTGACAGCGACCAACGATCAGGCCCCTGCTGGGAGATCGTTGGTCGCTGAACAAAGTCCAGAACTTTATTTCGTCGCTGGAACTCCCGTGGACATCGCTGGATCGGCGTGTGTGACACCGATCCAGCGATGTCTTCACTGGTAACCAGGGTAAACATCGGGTAACTAAGCGCAGGGCCGCGCTTAGTAACCCGATGTTTACCCTGGTTACCATGCTAAAAGTAAAAAAAAAAAAAACACTAGATACTTACCTACCGCTGTCTGTCCTCCAGCGCTGCGCTCTGCTTCTCTGCTCTCCTCCTGTACTGGCTGTGAGCCGGAAAGCAGAGCGGTGACGTCACCGCTCTGCTTTCCGGCTCACAGCCAGTACAGGAGGAGAGCAGAGCACAGCGCTGGAGGACAGACAGCGGTAGGTAAGTATCTAGTGTTTGTTTTTTTTACTTTTAGCATGGTAACCAGGGTAAACATCGGGTTACTAAGCGCGGCCCTGCGCTTAGTTACCCGATGTTTACCCTGGTTACCGGCATAGTTGGTCGCTGGAGAGCGGTGTGTGTGACAGCTCTCCAGCGACCAAACAGCGACGCTGCAGCGATCCGGATCGTTGTCGGTATCGCTGCAGCGTCGCTAAGTGTGAAGGGGCCTTAAGGCACAATCAGCAGATGTGGCTGGGGCCCTGGATAGAAGAGTGCAGACCCTCCTCCCCAGGGTCCTCCCAGGGAGCTGCAGTGGTGTTTGTTGAGGTCCAAGGCTGGATTCACACAAGGGCACAGAAGAACAAGGAGCCAGGACCAGCCAATGTTACTCTAAGGGTATGTGCACATGGTGCAGATTTAGTGCAGAACTGCAGCAGAACTGCACTGTGATTACAGTACAATGTAAATCAATGTGAAAAAAAAAAGCTGTACATATGGTGTAGAAAAATCTGCGTAGAAACGCTGCAGATTTCAAAGAAGTGCATGTCACTTCATTTGTGCAGTTCTGCAGCGTTTCTGCACCCCTCCATTATAGAAATCCACAGTGGTAAAATCTGCACAAAAAACGCATAAAAAACGCACCTGCGGATTCTGCTAGGAGCTGCAGATTTAGTGCAGAAAATTCTGCACCACGTTTCCTACGTGTGCACATAGCCTTATGGTCTGGGCAGTTGCATTGCAGAGGATGACGAATGAATGGGGAAAGCCGCTGCACAATTTAACCAATTTCAGCCTGGAAATCCGCAACCCGTGTAAATTTAGGCTGGGGATTTTGTGTGCAGTTGGGTGGATGGGATTTTGTGAAATCTCATCTACGATGCTCCTACTGCAACACACTGCAGATTTTGTGCATGGATAATCTGCGGCATAGACAGCCCTTAAAGGGGTTGTGTGATGACAGAATATTGCAGGATAGGTTATCAATGTGAGACCGGTGGGGGTCAGACATCTGGCACCTCCTGCCGATCAACCGTACAAACAGCGTGACATAATCCTTCCAGCCTCTCATACTGTGTGATTTCAGGTTTCTGAGAGAAAACAAACGTTATTAGCCTGCGTGCAATAAAGCATTAAGACCACACCCAGGCCCATGCTGTGTGACATATAAGCACATAAGTTCCGCTTATATTAAGAGCAACGAATCACATTCACAAACATGTATGTCAAAGGTTAAGGGGCTCCTCAGAGCCAAAACCATGCCAGACACAACTGGGGAACGGACTTCCCAGCACACAGCAGACTTCCTGTCCAATAATCCCACAGCTAAACCCTAGCACCAGAATCTCTCCAGTCAGAAGTGGCTGATACCAGAGAACAGCAGCTTGCAATCCATTTATAGCAAGTGTGACCATCAAATACAATGTCCCAACTGTAAAAGCTGGTCTCTTTCCAGTATACATATCTGTGAAGGCTCATCAATGGCTTCTTTATATAATCAGCCCTATGTGGCAGAAATAATGCAGACATAGCAGAGCCGAACCTGTCATTCACCTCAGTCTGTGTGTTTACATAGGACTGCAAGTCACTCCCTTGCATCATCACTTAGCAAGTTATCTAGATGAACGTCAGTGACAAATTAAGCTCTGCTACATCTGCGCGCATTACATCTGTCCTATACACGTTTGATGGTTGTCCCAAAAGACAGAATCAGGCAGAACCTGGCACATACACGTATAGAGAGAAGACAATGGCGCATGCAGAGCGGACTTACCTGCTGCCTCTTGGGCCACTGGACAATGGGGACTCCAGTGAGGGCAAGTTCAGGTGGGTCCTGTGCGTGTTCCTCCAGAAGCTTCTATCACCCTCCAGGAACAGGGAGAAAGAAAAGGAGGGGCAGGTTACACAGTGGGTACGGACATGCCCCCGACAATGCCACCCTGCATCACACACTGACCAGGCGGGCGGGGGTCGCACACACCACTCACCCCGGGTCAGCACTGACCGGCAGCACATTTCCTGCCAGCTCAGTCCGTGGGAGGGAGCCGGGCTGCAGTGCTCATGCCGCCAGCCTCACACACCGGCTCCCGCCTCCGACCGTCTGGGCAGATCCCTCCCGGCCGGCTGCACTTGCCGCTTACACACTCTTCCCAGCAGTGCTTTGCAGGAGGCGGGGAGTAGGGCACACAAAAGAGGGGGAAGGGGCGGCCGAGCCCGAGGAGGGAAGCAGACGGAGGAGGTGGGGTGGGGAGAGGCCTCCTCATTGGCCGAGGACCAGACTCTCCTCCCTCTGCACAACTGTCCTGGCTTCCCGTCTCACCCCAGGGGGAGGAAATGCGGAGCCATCCTGCAGCACACATGCCCAGAGCTGTACAGGGGGCATCCTGCAGCACACACATGCCCAGAGCTGTACAGGGGGCATCCTGCAGCACACACATGCCCAGAGCTGGAGAGGGGGGATCCTGCAGCACACATGCCCAGAGCTGGAGAGGGGGGATCCTGCAGCACACATGCCCAGAGCTGTACAGGGGGCATCCTGCAGCACACATGCCCAGAGCTGTACAGGGGGCATCCTGCAGCACACATGCCCAGAGCAGGAGAGGGGGGATCCTGCAGCACACATGCCCAGAGCTGGAGAGGGGGCATCCTGCAGCACACATGCCCAGAGCTGTACAGGGGGCATCCTGCAGCACACATGCCCAGAGCTGGAGAGGGGGGATCCTGCAGCACACATGCCCAGAGCTGTACAGGGGGGATCCTGCAGCACACATGCCCAGAGCTGTACAGGGGGATCCTGCAGCACACATGCCCAGAGCAGGAGAGGGGGGATCCTGCAGCACACATGCCCAGAGCTGTACAGGGGGCATCCTGCAGCACACATGCCCAGAGCTGGAGAGGGGGGATCCTGCAGCACACATGCCCAGAGCTGGAGAGGGGGGATCCTGCAGCACACATGCCCAGAGCTGTACAGGGGGCATCCTGCAGCACACATGCCCAGAGCTGGAGAGGGGGGATCCTGCAGCACACATGCCCAGAGCTGGAGAGGGGGGATCCTGCAGCACACATGCCCAGAGCTGTACAGGGGGCATCCTGCAGCACACATGCCCAGAGCTGTACAGGGGGCATCCTGCAGCACACATGCCCAGAGCAGGAGAGGGGGGATCCTGCAGCACACATGCCCAGAGCTGGAGAGGGGGCATCCTGCAGCACACATGCCCAGAGCTGTACAGGGGGCATCCTGCAGCACACATGCCCAGAGCTGGAGAGGGGGGATCCTGCAGCACACATGCCCAGAGCTGTACAGGGGGGATCCTGCAGCACACATGCCCAGAGCTGTACAGGGGGATCCTGCAGCACACATGCCCAGAGCAGGAGAGGGGGGATCCTGCAGCACACATGCCCAGAGCTGTACAGGGGGCATCCTGCAGCACACATGCCCAGAGCTGGAGAGGGGGGATCCTGCAGCACACATGCCCAGAGCTGGAGAGGGGGGATCCTGCAGCACACATGCCCAGAGCTGTACAGGGGGCATCCTGCAGCACACATGCCCAGAGCTGTACAGGGGGGATCCTGCAGCACACATGCCCAGAGCTGGAGAGGGGGGAACCTGCAGCACACATGCCCAGAGCTGTACAGGGGGCATCCTGCAGCACACATGCCCAGAGCTGGAGAGGGGGGATCCTGCAGCACACATGCCCAGAGCTGTACAGGGGGGATCCTGCAGCACACATGCCCAGAGCTGGAGAGGGGGGATCCTGCAGCACACATGCCCAGAGCTGGAGAGGGGGGATCCTGCAGCACACATGCCCAGAGCTGGAGAGGGGGGAACCTGCAGCACACATGCCCAGAGCTGTACAGGGGGCATCCTGCAGCACACATGCCCAGAGCAGGAGAGGGGGGATCCTGCAGCACACATGCCCAGAGCTGGAGAGGGGGGATCCTGCAGCACACATGCCCAGAGCTGTACAGGGGGCATCCTGCAGCACACATGCCCAGAGCTGGAGAGGGGGGATCCTGCAGCACACATGCCCAGAGCTGTACAGGGGGCATCCTGCAGCACACATGCCCAGAGCTGGAGAGGGGGGATCCTGCAGCACACATGCCCAGAGCTGTACAGGGGGATCCTGCAGCACACATGCCCAGAGCTGGAGAGGGGGGATCCTGCAGCACACATGCCCAGAGCTGTACAGGGGGGATCCTGCAGCACACATGCCCAGAGCTGTACAGGGGGATCCTGCAGCACACATGCCCAGAGCTGGAGAGGGGGGATCCTGCAGCACACATGCCCAGAGCTGTACAGGGGGATCCTGCAGCACACATGCCCAGAGCTGTACAGGGGGGGCATCCTGCAGCACACATGCCCAGAGCTGGAGAGGGGGGATCCTGCAGCACACATGCCCAGAGCTGTACAGGGGGGATCCTGCAGCACACATGCCCAGAGCTGGAGAGGGGGGATCCTGCAGCACACATGCCCAGAGCTGGAGAGGGGGGATCCTGCAGCACACACATGCCCAGAGCTGTACAGGGGGGATCCTGCAGCACACATGCCCAGAGCTGGAGAGGGGGGATCCTGCAGCACACATGCCCAGAGCTGGAGAGGGGGGAACCTGCAGCACACATGCCCAGAGCTGGAGAGGGGGGATCCTGCAGCACACATGCCCAGAGCTGTACAGGGGGGCATCCTGCAGCACACATGCCCAGAGCTGTACAGGGGGGAACCTGCAGCACACATGCCCAGAGCTGTACAGGGGGGATCCTGCAGCACACATGCCCAGAGCTGGAGAGGGGGGATCCTGCAGCACACATGCCCAGAGCTGGAGAGGGGGGATCCTGCAGCACACATGCCCAGAGCTGGAGAGGGGGGATCCTGCAGCACACATGCCCAGAGCTGGAGAGGGGGGATCCTGCAGCACACATGCCCAGAGCTGGGGAGGGGGGATCGTGCAGCACACATGCCCAGAGCTGGAGAGGGGGGATCATGCAGCACACATGCCCAGAGCTGGAGAGGGGGGATCCTGCAGCACACATGCCCAGAGCTGGAGAGGGGGGATCCTGCAGCACACATGCCCAGAGCTGGAGAGGGGGGATCCTGCAGCACACATGCCCAGAGCTGGAGAGGGGGGATCCTGCAGCACACATGCCCAGAGCTGGAGAGGGGGGATCCTGCAGCACACATGCCCAGAGCTGGAGAGGGGGGATCCTGCAGCACACATGCCCAGAGCTGGAGAGGGGGGATCCTGCAGCACACATGCCCAGAGCTGGAGAGGGGGGATCCTGCAGCACACATGCCCAGAGCTGGAGAGGGGGGAACCTGCAGCACACATGCCCAGAGCTGGAGAGGGGGGATCCTGCAGCACACATGCCCAGAGCTGTACAGGGGGGCATCCTGCAGCACACATGCCCAGAGCTGGAGAGGGGGGATCCTGCAGCACACATGCCCAGAGCTGTACAGGGGGGATCCTGCAGCACACATGCCCAGAGCTGTACAGGGGGGCATCCTGCAGCACACATGCCCAGAGCTGGAGAGGGGGGAACCTGCAGCACACATGCCCAGAGCTGTACAGGGGGGCATCCTGCAGCACACATGCCCAGAGCTGGAGAGGGGGGATCCTGCAGCACACACATGCCCAGAGCTGTACAGGGGGGATCCTGCAGCACACATGCCCAGAGCTGGAGAGGGGGGATCCTGCAGCACACATGCCCAGAGCTGGAGAGGGGGGAACCTGCAGCACACATGCCCAGAGCTGGAGAGGGGGGATCCTGCAGCACACATGCCCAGAGCTGTACAGGGGGGCATCCTGCAGCACACATGCCCAGAGCTGTACAGGGGGGAACCTGCAGCACACATGCCCAGAGCTGTACAGGGGGGATCCTGCAGCACACATGCCCAGAGCTGGAGAGGGGGGATCCTGCAGCACACATGCCCAGAGCTGGAGAGGGGGGATCCTGCAGCACACATGCCCAGAGCTGGAGAGGGGGGATCCTGCAGCACACATGCCCAGAGCTGGAGAGGGGGGATCCTGCAGCACACATGCCCAGAGCTGTACAGGGGGGATCCTGCAGCACACATGCCCAGAGCTGTACAGGGGGGATCCTGCAGCACACATGCCCAGAGCTGGAGAGGGGGGATCCTGCAGCACACATGCCCAGAGCTGGAGAGGGGGGATCCTGCAGCACACATGCCCAGAGCTGGAGAGGGGGGATCCTGCAGCACACATGCCCAGAGCTGGAGAGGGGGGATCCTGCAGCACACATGCCCAGAGCTGGAGAGGGGGGATCCTGCAGCACACATGCCCAGAGCTGGAGAGGGGGGATCCTGCAGCACACACATGCCCAGAGCTGTACAGGGGGGATCCTGCAGCACACATGCCCAGAGCTGGAGAGGGGGGATCCTGCAGCACACATGCCCAGAGCTGGAGAGGGGGGATCCTGCAGCACACACATGCCCAGAGCTGTACAGGGGGGATCCTGCAGCACACATGCCCAGAGCTGGAGAGGGGGGATCCTGCAGCACACATGCCCAGAGCTGGAGAGGGGGGAACCTGCAGCACACATGCCCAGAGCTGGAGAGGGGGGATCCTGCAGCACACATGCCCAGAGCTGTACAGGGGGGATCCTGCAGCACACATGCCCAGAGCTGGAGAGGGGGGATCCTGCAGCACACATGCCCAGAGCTGGAGAGGGGGGATCCTGCAGCACACATGCCCAGAGCTGGAGAGGGGGGATCCTGCAGCACACATGCCCAGAGCTGGAGAGGGGGGATCCTGCAGCACACATGCCCAGAGCTGGGGAGGGGGGATCGTGCAGCACACATGCCCAGAGCTGGAGAGGGGGGATCCTGCAGCACACATGCCCAGAGCTGGAGAGGGGGGATCCTGCAGCACACATGCCCAGAGCTGGAGAGGGGGGATCCTGCAGCACACATGCCCAGAGCTGGAGAGGGGGGATCCTGCAGCACACATGCCCAGAGCTGGAGAGGGGGGATCCTGCAGCACACATGCCCAGAGCTGGAGAGGGGGGATCCTGCAGCACACATGCCCAGAGCTGGAGAGGGGGGATCCTGCAGCACACATGCCCAGAGCTGGAGAGGGGGGATCCTGCAGCACACATGCCCAGAGCTGGAGAGGGGGGATCCTGCAGCACACATGCCCAGAGCTGGAGAGGGGGGAACCTGCAGCACACATGCCCAGAGCTGGAGAGGGGGGATCCTGCAGCACACATGCCCAGAGCTGTACAGGGGGGCATCCTGCAGCACACATGCCCAGAGCTGGAGAGGGGGGATCCTGCAGCACACATGCCCAGAGCTGTACAGGGGGGATCCTGCAGCACACATGCCCAGAGCTGTACAGGGGGGCATCCTGCAGCACACATGCCCAGAGCTGGAGAGGGGGGAACCTGCAGCACACATGCCCAGAGCTGTACAGGGGGGCATCCTGCAGCACACATGCCCAGAGCTGGAGAGGGGGGATCCTGCAGCACACACATGCCCAGAGCTGTACAGGGGGGATCCTGCAGCACACATGCCCAGAGCTGGAGAGGGGGGATCCTGCAGCACACATGCCCAGAGCTGGAGAGGGGGGAACCTGCAGCACACATGCCCAGAGCTGGAGAGGGGGGATCCTGCAGCACACATGCCCAGAGCTGTACAGGGGGGCATCCTGCAGCACACATGCCCAGAGCTGTACAGGGGGGAACCTGCAGCACACATGCCCAGAGCTGTACAGGGGGGATCCTGCAGCACACATGCCCAGAGCTGGAGAGGGGGGATCCTGCAGCACACATGCCCAGAGCTGGAGAGGGGGGATCCTGCAGCACACATGCCCAGAGCTGGAGAGGGGGGATCCTGCAGCACACATGCCCAGAGCTGGAGAGGGGGGATCCTGCAGCACACATGCCCAGAGCTGTACAGGGGGGATCCTGCAGCACACATGCCCAGAGCTGTACAGGGGGGATCCTGCAGCACACATGCCCAGAGCTGGAGAGGGGGGATCCTGCAGCACACATGCCCAGAGCTGGAGAGGGGGGATCCTGCAGCACACATGCCCAGAGCTGGAGAGGGGGGATCCTGCAGCACACATGCCCAGAGCTGGAGAGGGGGGATCCTGCAGCACACATGCCCAGAGCTGGAGAGGGGGGATCCTGCAGCACACATGCCCAGAGCTGGAGAGGGGGGATCCTGCAGCACACATGCCCAGAGCTGGAGAGGGGGGAACCTGCAGCACACATGCCCAGAGCTGTACAGGGGGGCATCCTGCAGCACACATGCCCAGAGCTGGAGAGGGGGGATCCTGCAGCACACACATGCCCAGAGCTGTACAGGGGGGATCCTGCAGCACACATGCCCAGAGCTGGAGAGGGGGGATCCTGCAGCACACATGCCCAGAGCTGGAGAGGGGGGATCCTGCAGCACACATGCCCAGAGCTGGAGAGGGGGGATCCTGCAGCACACATGCCCAGAGCTGGAGAGGGGGGATCCTGCAGCACACATGCCCAGAGCTGGAGAGGGGGGATCCTGCAGCACACATGCCCAGAGCTGTACAGGGGGGATCCTGCAGCACACATGCCCAGAGCTGTACAGGGGGATCCTGCAGCACACATGCCCAGAGCTGGAGAGGGGGGATCCTGCAGCACACATGCCCAGAGCTGTACAGGGGGGATCCTGCAGCACACATGCCCAGAGCTGGAGAGGGGGGATCCTGCAGCACACATGCCCAGAGCTGTACAGGGGGATCCTGCAGCACACATGCCCAGAGCTGGAGAGGGGGGATCCTGCAGCACACATGCCCAGAGCTGGAGAGGGGGGATCCTGCAGCACACATGCCCAGAGCTGTACAGGGGGATCCTGCAGCACACATGCCCAGAGCTGGAGAGGGGGGATCCTGCAGCACACATGCCCAGAGCTGGAGAGGGGGGATCCTGCAGCACACATGCCCAGAGCTGGAGAGGGGGGATCCTGCAGCACACATGCCCAGAGCTGGGGAGGGGGGATCGTGCAGCACACATGCCCAGAGCTGGAGAGGGGGGATCCTGCAGCACACATGCCCAGAGCTGGAGAGGGGGGATCCTGCAGCACACATGCCCAGAGCTGGAGAGGGGGGATCCTGCAGCACACATGCCCAGAGCTGTACAGGGGGGATCCTGCAGCACACATGCCCAGAGCTGTACAGGGGGATCCTGCAGCACACATGCCCAGAGCTGGAGAGGGGGGATCCTGCAGCACACATGCCCAGAGCTGTACAGGGGGGATCCTGCAGCACACATGCCCAGAGCTGGAGAGGGGGGATCCTGCAGCACACATGCCCAGAGCTGTACAGGGGGATCCTGCAGCACACATGCCCAGAGCTGGAGAGGGGGGATCCTGCAGCACACATGCCCAGAGCTGGAGAGGGGGGATCCTGCAGCACACATGCCCAGAGCTGTACAGGGGGATCCTGCAGCACACATGCCCAGAGCTGGAGAGGGGGGATCCTGCAGCACACATGCCCAGAGCTGGAGAGGGGGGATCCTGCAGCACACATGCCCAGAGCTGGAGAGGGGGGATCCTGCAGCACACATGCCCAGAGCTGGGGAGGGGGGATCGTGCAGCACACATGCCCAGAGCTGGAGAGGGGGGATCCTGCAGCACACATGCCCAGAGCTGGAGAGGGGGGATCCTGCAGCACACATGCCCAGAGCTGGAGAGGGGGGATCCTGCAGCACACATGCCCAGAGCTGTACAGGGGGGATCCTGCAGCACACATGCCCAGAGCTGGAGAGGGGGGATCCTGCAGCACACATGCCCAGAGCTGGAGAGGGGGGATCCTGCAGCACACATGCCCAGAGCTGGAGAGGGGGGATCCTGCAGCACACATGCCCAGAGCTGGAGAGGGGGGATCCTGCAGCACACATGCCCAGAGCTGGAGAGGGGGGATCCTGCAGCACACATGCCCAGAGCTGGAGAGGGGGGATCCTGCAGCACACATGCCCAGAGCTGGAGAGGGGGGATCCTGCAGCACACATGCCCAGAGCTGGAGAGGGGGGATCCTGCAGCACACATGCCCAGAGCTGGAGAGGGGGGATCCTGCAGCACACATGCCCAGAGCTGGAGAGGGGGGATCCTGCAGCACACATGCCCAGAGCTGGAGAGGGGGGATCCTGCAGCACACATGCCCAGAGCTGGAGAGTGGGGATCCTGCAGCACACATGCCCAGAGCTGGAGAGGGGGGAACCTGCAGCACACATGCCCAGAGCTGTACAGGGGGGAACCTGCAGCACACATGCCCAGAGCTGGAGAGGGGGCATCCTGCAGCACACATGCCCAGAGCTCTAGAGGGGGCCATCCTGCAGCACACATGCCCAGAGCTGGAGAGGGGGGAACCTGCAGCACACATGCCCACAGCTGGAGAGGGGGGATCCTGCAGCACACACATGCCCAGAGCTGTACAGGGGGGATCCTGCAGCACACATGCCCAGAGCTGTACAGGGGGCATCCTGCAGCACACATGCCCAGAGCTGTACAGGGGGCATCCTGCAGCACACATGCCCAGAGCTGTACAGGGGGCATCCTGCAGCACACATGCCCAGAGCTGTACAGGGGGGATCCTGCAGCACACATGCCCAGAGCTGGAGAGGGGGGATCCTGCAGCACACACATGCCCAGAGCTGTACAGGGGGGATCCTGCAGCACACATGCCCAGAGCTGTACAGGGGGCATCCTGCAGCACACATGCCCAGAGCTGTACAGGGGGCATCCTGCAGCACACATGCCCAGAGCTGTACAGGGGGCATCCTGCAGCACACATGCCCAGAGCTGTACAGGGGGGATCCTGCAGCACACATGCCCAGAGCTGTACAGGGGGGATCCTGCAGCACACATGCCCAGAGCTGTACAGGGGGGATCCTGCAGCACACATGCCCAGAGCTGGAGAGGGGGGATCCTGCAGCACACATGCCCAGAGCTGTACAGGGGGGATCCTGCAGCACACATGCCCAGAGCTGTACAGGGGGATCCTGCAGCACACATGCCCAGAGCTGGAGAGGGGGGATCCTGCAGCACACATGCCCAGAGCTGGAGAGGGGGGATCCTGCAGCACACATGCCCAGAGCTGTACAGGGGGATCCTGCAGCACACATGCCCAGAGCTGGAGAGGGGGGATCCTGCAGCACACATGCCCAGAGCTGGAGAGGGGGGATCCTGCAGCACACATGCCCAGAGCTGGAGAGGGGGGATCCTGCAGCACACATGCCCAGAGCTGGGGAGGGGGGATCGTGCAGCACACATGCCCAGAGCTGGAGAGGGGGGATCCTGCAGCACACATGCCCAGAGCTGGAGAGGGGGGATCCTGCAGCACACATGCCCAGAGCTGGAGAGGGGGGATCCTGCAGCACACATGCCCAGAGCTGTACAGGGGGGATCCTGCAGCACACATGCCCAGAGCTGGAGAGGGGGGATCCTGCAGCACACATGCCCAGAGCTGGAGAGGGGGGATCCTGCAGCACACATGCCCAGAGCTGGAGAGGGGGGATCCTGCAGCACACATGCCCAGAGCTGGAGAGGGGGGATCCTGCAGCACACATGCCCAGAGCTGGAGAGGGGGGATCCTGCAGCACACATGCCCAGAGCTGGAGAGGGGGGATCCTGCAGCACACATGCCCAGAGCTGGAGAGGGGGGATCCTGCAGCACACATGCCCAGAGCTGGAGAGGGGGGATCCTGCAGCACACATGCCCAGAGCTGGAGAGGGGGGATCCTGCAGCACACATGCCCAGAGCTGGAGAGGGGGGATCCTGCAGCACACATGCCCAGAGCTGGAGAGGGGGGATCCTGCAGCACACATGCCCAGAGCTGGAGAGTGGGGATCCTGCAGCACACATGCCCAGAGCTGGAGAGGGGGGAACCTGCAGCACACATGCCCAGAGCTGTACAGGGGGGAACCTGCAGCACACATGCCCAGAGCTGGAGAGGGGGCATCCTGCAGCACACATGCCCAGAGCTCTAGAGGGGGCCATCCTGCAGCACACATGCCCAGAGCTGGAGAGGGGGGAACCTGCAGCACACATGCCCAGAGCTCTAGAGGGGGCCATCCTGCAGCACACATGCCCAGAGCTGGAGAGGGGGCATCCTGCAGCACACATGCCCAGAGCTCTAGAGGGGGCCATCCTGCAGCACACATGCCCACAGCTGGAGAGGGGGGATCCTGCAGCACACACATGCCCAGAGCTGTACAGGGGGGATCCTGCAGCACACATGCCCAGAGCTGTACAGGGGGCATCCTGCAGCACACATGCCCAGAGCTGTACAGGGGGCATCCTGCAGCACACATGCCCAGAGCTGTACAGGGGGCATCCTGCAGCACACATGCCCAGAGCTGTACAGGGGGGATCCTGCAGCACACATGCCCAGAGCTGGAGAGGGGGGATCCTGCAGCACACACATGCCCAGAGCTGTACAGGGGGGATCCTGCAGCACACATGCCCAGAGCTGTACAGGGGGCATCCTGCAGCACACATGCCCAGAGCTGTACAGGGGGCATCCTGCAGCACACATGCCCAGAGCTGTACAGGGGGCATCCTGCAGCACACATGCCCAGAGCTGTACAGGGGGGATCCTGCAGCACACATGCCCAGAGCTGTACAGGGGGGATCCTGCAGCACACATGCCCAGAGCTGTACAGGGGGGATCCTGCAGCACACATGCCCAGAGCTGGAGAGGGGGGATCCTGCAGCACACATGCCCAGAGCTGTACAGGGGGGATCCTGCAGCACACATGCCCAGAGCTGTACAGGGGGGATTCTGCAGCACACATGCCCAGAGCTGTACAGGGGGGATCCTGCAGCACACATGCCCAGAGCTGTACAGGGGGGATCCTGCAGCACACATGCCCAGAGCTGTACAGGGGGATCCTGCAGCACACATGCCCAGAGTTGGAGAGGGGGGGGATCCTGCAGCACACATGCCCAGAGCTGTACAGGGGGATCCTGCAGCACACATGCCCAGAGCTGTACAGGGGGCATCCTGCAGCACACATGCCCAGAGCTGTACAGGGGGGATCCTGCAGCACACATGCCCAGAGCTGTACAGGGGGGATCCTGCAGCACACATGCCCAGAGCTGGAGAGGGGGGATCCTGCAGCACACATGCCCAGAGCTGTACAGGGGGCATCCTGCAGCACACATGCCCAGAGCTGTACAGGGGGGATCCTGCAGCACACATGCCCAGAGCTGTACAGGGGGGATCCTGCAGCACACATGCCCAGAGCTGGAGAGGGGGGATCCTGCAGCACACATGCCCAGAGCTGTACAGGGGGCATCCTGCAGCACACATGCCCAGAGCTGTACAGGGGGGATCCTGCAGCACACATGCCCAGAGCTGTACAGGGGGGATCCTGCAGCACACATGCCCAGAGCTGGAGAGGGGGGATCCTGCAGAACACATGCCCAGAGCTGGAGAAGGGGGATCCTGCAGCACACATGCCCAGAGCTGTACAGGGGGGATCCTGCAGCACACATGCCCAGAGCTGTACAGGGGGATCCTGCAGCACACATGCCCAGAGCTGTACAGGGGGATCCTGCAGCACACATGCCCAGAGCTGTACAGGGGGCATCCTGCAGCACACATGCCCAGAGCTGGAGAGGGGGGATCCTGCAGCACACATGCCCAGAGCTGGAGAGGGGGGATCCTGCAGCACACATGCCCAGAGCTGTACAGGGGGATCCTGCAGCACAAATGCCCACAGCTGGAGAGGGGGTATCCTGCAGCACACATGCCCAGAGCTGTACAGGGGGGATCCTGCAGCACACATGCCCAGAGCTGTACAGGGGGATCCTGCAGCACACATGCCCAGAGCTGTACAGGGGGGATCCTGCAGCACACATGCCCAGAGCTGTACAGGGGGATCCTGCAGCACACATGCCCAGAGCTGTACAGGGGGCATCCTGCAGCACACATGCCCAGAGCTATGGGGGGAGGGGGGGGGGGGATCCTGCAGCACACAAGCCCAGAGCTATGGGGGGAGGGGGGGGATCCTGCAGCACACAAGCACAGAGCTATGGGGGGAGGGGGGGGGATCCTGCAGCACACAAGCCCAGAGCTATGGGGGGAGGGGGATCCTGCAGCACACAAGCCCAGAGCTATGGGGGGAGGGAGGGGGGGGGGAAACCTGCAGCACACAGGCCCAGAGCTATGGGGGGGGGGGGGAATCCTGCAGTACACATGCCCAGAGCTGTACAGGGGGGATCCTGCAGCACAGGGGTGTCAAACTGCATTCCTCGAGGGCTGCAAACAGGTCATGTTTTCAGGATTTCCTTGCACTGCACAGGTGATAATTTAATCACCAACTCATTATTTGTGTAGGTGATTAAATTATCACCTGTGCAGTACAAGGAAATTCTGAAAACATGACCTGTTTGCAGCCCTCCAGGAATGCAGTTTGACACCCCGGCTGCAGCACACATGCCCAGAGCTGTACAGGGGGATCTTGCAGCACACATGCCCAAGGCTGTAGCAGGGGGGATCTTGCAGCACACATGCCCAGAGCTGTACAGGGGGATCCTGCAGCACACATGCCCAGAGCTGGAGAGGGGGGAACCTGCAGCACACATGCCCAGAGCTGTACAAGGGGGGATCCTGCAGCACACATGCCCAGAACTGAAGAAGGGGATCCTGCAGCACACATGCCCAGAGCTGAAGAAGGGGGATCCTGCAGCACACATGCCCAGAGCTGTACAAGGGGGGATCCTGCAGCACACATGCCCAGAGCTGTAGCGGGGGGATCCTGATGCACACATGGCCAGAGCTGTAGAGGGGGCATTCTGCAACACACATGCCCAGAGCTATAGAGGGGGGATCCCACAGCACACATACCCAGAGCTCTAGAGGGGGCCATCCTGCAGCACACATGCCCAGAGCTGTAGAGGGTGGATCCTGCAGCACACATGCCCAGAGCTGTAGAGGGGGGATCCTGCAGCACACATGCCCAGAGCTGTACAGGGGGGATCCTGAAGCACACATGCCCAGAGCTGTACAGGGGGCATCCTGCAGCACACATGCCCAGAGCTGTAGAGGGGGGAACCTGCAGCACACATGCCCAGAGCTGTGGAGGGGGGATCCTGCAGCACACATGCCGTCACACCATCAACAGAACACTACAGAAAGCACATACCACTGTCATGGAGCAACAGTGTCCAGCATCGCACATCTAACATGATATTTATAATGGCTTTTCTTGTGCTGCACCAGTTCTCTGAAATGCTCTACCCCAGGCAATGCAGTCAATTCCCAGTATCTGTAGTTTTTAGCATGCTCTAAAAACATGTAGACTGGCCTATCACATCACCATTGTTATCTGTTCTCCCTTCCTCAGAATCTGGTCCTTTCTATTACCTTTTCCACACCCTCCATGCACTCAGCAGCCCTTGTTAATTGGACATTTACACATACTAGCTGGTGACCGATTCATGCAGCGTTACATTAATTCTTTCTATATGGTTGCAAAACACTCTTTTTCGGTATTCCTTTTTATCTCCTTTCATACTGCACCCACACACAAATGATATAACATTAGAAAGGTAAACTTGCCCCCTTCAGCAAGAAAATAGCCAAACAAACCACACATCTACAATGTGATTACAAAATACATTTTAAACATTAATTTTCATAAAACTGCAGTAAGGAAAAATGACCTGCAGGTGGCACTACACTACCCCAAAGCATACTACCACAAAGCTGAAACAAATCCTAACATTTGCCTTGGGGGCTTTCCAGCTTCCCGAACCCCTTCCCCCAGCCGATTTCAGGCAGGTACATATAAAATATTTGCTACATATTTGGAAGTAGAATAAAAGTTAAACTTTACCTGTTTAAGACTTCAGCTTTAAAGGGAACCTGGCACCCCCAAAATTGAAGAGGAGTTAAGCCCACCAGCATCAGGGGCTTTCTACAGCATTCTGTAATGCTGTAGATAAACCCCCAATGTAACCTGAAAGAAGAGATAAAGGGCTTAGATTATACTCACCCAGGGGCGGTCCCGCTGCGGTCCGGGACTGATTGGCGTCGCGGTCCGGGGCCTCCTATCTTCATAGGATGACGTCCTCTTCTTGTCTTCATGCTGCGGCTCCGGCGCAGGGGTACTTTGACCTGTTGAGGGCAGAGCAAAGTACTGCAGTGCGCAGGCGCCGGGAAAGGTCAGAGAGGCCCTGCAGTAGTTTGCTCTGCAAACTACTGCACTGCAGTAGTTTGCTCTGCCTTTAACAGGGCAGACAAGGTACACCTGCGCCGAAGCCGCAGCGTGAAGACAAGAAAAGGATTTCATCGTAAGAAGATGGGAGGACCGAACCGCGACACCCATCGGACCGGACCACCCCTGGGTGAGTATAATCTAACCTCTTTTTCTCATCTTTCAAGATACATAGGGGGCTTATCTACAACATTACAGAATGCTGTAGATAAGCCCCTGATGCTAGTGGGCTTAGCTCATCTTCGATTTTGGGGTGACAGGTTCACTTTAAAACTGAAGATATAAATGCAGCCTAAAAGGGACCAGACAGGTTTTGAATAGTGATGAGCGAGTCTACTCTTTGCTTGGGTTTTCTCGAGCACGCACAGGTGGGCTCCAAGTATTTGTAACTGCTCGGAGATTTAGTTTTTGTTGACACAGCTGCATGATTTACGGCTGCTAGCCAGCCTGAGAACATGTGGGGGTTGCTAGGGAATCCCCACATGTATTCAAGCAGTCTTTACCTTGTTTAACCAGGGCCCTCATTGTTCTCATGACTTATGCGTTTAGATTAATGTGTATGGGGCCTTAAGTTGGCTGAACCCGCCAATATGGACAGGGTTCGGCTGACAGTAATGTGTATGGGGACGTCGCCCGACTGCTGTCAACTGTGCGTGTCCAATGTCAGACTGCTGATCACATGGTTTGCTCCGAGATAAGCTGCTGGCTGACATGTCACTTGAGGGCTTTCTCTGGAAGGCACAGGAGCACCTGTGTATGGGAGCGTCGTCTCAGTGGGCTGAAGGTCAAACAATCGGCAGAAACATTCAGTTGACAGCCATCCAATGCGTATGGCCAGCCTTACCCTCTAACATCGTATTTTGTTTGGATAATAATTTTTATTTACAGTACAGACCAAAAGTTTGGCCACAGCTTCTCATTTAAAGATTTTTCTGTATTTTCATGACTATGAAAATTGTACATTCACACTGAAGGCAACAAAACTATGAATTAACACATGTGGAATTCTATACTTAACAAAAGTATGAAACAACTGAAATTATGTCTTATATTCTAGGTTCTTCAAAGTAGCCACCTTTTGCTTTGATGACTGCTTTGCACACTCTTGGCATTCTCTTGATGAGCTTCAAGAGGTAGTCACCGGAAATGGTTTTCACTTCACAGGTGTGCCCTGTCAGGTTTAATAAGTGGGATTTCTTGCCTTATAAATGGGGTTGAGACCATCAGTTGTGTTGTGCAGAAGTCTGATGGATACACAGCTGATAGTCCTACTGAATAACCTGTTAGAATTTGTATTATGGCAAGAAAAAAGCAGCTAAGTAAAGAAAAACGAGTGGCCATCATTACTTTAAGAAATGAAGGTCAGTCAGTCTGAAAAATTGGGAAAACTTTGAAAGTGTCCCCAAGTGCAGTGGCAAAAACCATCAAGCGCTACAAAGAAACTGGCTCACATGAGGACCACCCCAGAAAAGGAAGACCAAGAGTCACCTCTGCTTCTGAGGATAAGTTTATCCGAGTCACCAGCCTCAGAAATTGCAGGTTAACAGCAGCTCAGACTAGAGACCAGGTCAATGCCACACAGAGTTCTAGCAGCAGACACATATCTACAACAACTGTTAAGAGGAGACTTTGTGCAGCAGGCCTTCATGGTAAAATAGCTGCTAGGAAACCACTTCTAAAGACAGGCAACAAGCAGAAGAGATTTGTTTAGGCTAAAGAACACAAGGGATGGACATTAGACCAGTGGAAATCTGTGCTTTTGTCTGAGGAGTCCAAATTTGAGATCTTTGGTTTCAACCACTGTGTCTTTGTGCGATGCAGAAAAGGTGAACGGATGGATTCTACATGCCTGGTTCCCACCGTGATGCATGGAGGAGGAGGTGTGATGGTGTGGGGGTGCTTTGCTGGTGACACGGTTGGGGATTTATTCAAAACTGAAGGCATACTGAACCAGCATGGCTACCACAGCATCTTGCAGCGGCATGCTATTCCATCCGGTTTGCCTTTAGTTGGACCATCATTTATTTTTCAACATGATAATGACCCCAAACAACACCTCCAGGCTTTGTAAGGGCTATTTGACCAAGAAGAAGAGTGATGTGGTGCTACGCCAGATGACCTGGCCTCCACAGTCACCAGACCTGAACCCAATCAAGATGGTTTGGGGTGAGCTGGACCGCAGAGTGAAGGCAAAAGGGCCATCAAGTGATAAGCATCTTTGGGAACTCTTTCAAGATTGTTGGAAGACCATTCCTGGTGACTACCTCTTGAAGCTCATCAAGAGAATGCCAAGAGTGTGCAAAGCAGTCATCAAAACAAAAGGTGGCTACTTTGAAGAACCTAGAATATAAGACATAACAAAAAAGTTTGAAACAACTGAAATTAAGTATATAATTCCACATGTGTTAATTTAGTTTTGATGCGTTCAGTGTGAATGTACAATTTTCATAGTCATGAAAATACAGAAAAATCTTTAAATGAGAAGGTGTGTCCAAACTTTTGGTCTGTACTGTACATAGTGCCAACAAATTCCGCAGCACTTTACAATTAGTGGGGACATGTACAGACAATAAATTCAGTACAAGTTAAGACAATTTAAACAGTGACATTAGGGGTGAGGTCCCTGCTCGCAAGCTTACAATCTACAAGGAAATGGGGGGACACAATAGGTGAAAAGTGCTTGTTATTTCAGGTCTGGCAATTATAATAAATAGGGATTTTCATATAAAGCTGCATGATCCGGTCATCAGCCCGTGTGTTTAAGTGCAATAGTCAAGTATCAAGTGCAGTTATCATGTGCATGGAGGGTGTGGAGTCAGATGAATAGTAGGGTGCAGATTCAGAATAATATTTGGAAGGAGGGAACAGGGCAAAGTTAGTTTACTGAGTAGTTGATGTGGTAGGCTTGTTTGAAGAGATGGGTTTTTAAAGCACGCTTGAATAGGTCTGGGCTAGGTATCAGCCTGATCGTCTGGGGAAGTGCATTCCAGAGAGCTGGCGCAGCACGAGAGAAGTCTTGGAGACGGAGGTGCGAGGTTCGGATTACGGGGGATGTTAGTTTTAGATCATTTGTAGAAAGGAAGGCACGTGTAGGGCGATAGACAGAAGAGATATAAGGCGGTGCAGAATTGTGGAGAGCTTTGTGGGTGAGAGAGATGAGTTTATACTGGACCCTTTAGCGAATGGGTAGCCAGTGTAATAACTGGCACAAGATGGAGGCATTGGTGAAGCGGCTGGACAGAAATATGACTCTGGCTGCTGCATTCAAGTTGGATTGGAGAGGGGAAAGATTGGTAAGAGGGAGACCAATCAGGAGGGAGTTGCAGTAGTCCAGACGAGAAGGAATAAGAGCGACAGTAAAGGTACCTTCACACTGAACAACTTTCCAACGAGAACGACAACGATCCGTGACGTTGCAGCGTCCTGGATAGCGATCTCGTTGTGTTTGACACGCAGCAGCGATCAGGATCCTGCTGTGACATCGCTGGTCGTCGCTGAAAGTCCAGAACTTTATTTGGTCGTCAGGTCGGCGTGATTCGTCATGTTTGACAGCAAAAGCAACGACGCCTGCAATGTTTTTTCATGGAGCAACAACCAGCGAGAACGATAAGTACGTCACTGGATCGCTCCTGCATCGTTCTGCTGTTGCCGGTGTTTGACGTCTCCTAGGGACCTAAACAGCGATGCTGCAGCGATCGGCTCGTTGTCTATATCGCTGCCGCATCGCTTAATGTGACGGTACCTTAAGTCTTAGCAGATTCAAAGGTGAGGAAAGGTCGGATTCAGGAGATGTTTTTAAGATGCAGGTGAGAAGAGCGAGTGAGTGATCGGATGTAGGGAGTAAAGGAAGTTCGGTGTTGAATATGACCCCAAGACAGCGGGTATGCTGCTTGGGAGTTATGGTTGAACACTCCAGGGTAATTTCGATGTTGGGTAGAGTGAGGTTAGTAGAAGAGAGAAACACAAGAAGTTCCATTTTGGAGAGATTTAGTTTCAGATAGAGGGAGGACATGATGTTAGAGACAGCAGACAGACAATTCCTGGTATTATGAATTAGGGTAGGGGTGATGTCAGGGGAAGAAGTGTATAATTGGGTGTCATCAGCACAGAGATGATACTGGAACCCAAATCTGCTGATTCTTTGTCCAATAGGGGCCGTGTATAGAGAGACGAGGAGGGGGCCTAGGACTGAGCCCTGCGGAACCCCGATAGTAAGGGGACGAGGAGAGGAAGAGGAGCCGGCAAAAGATACAGTGAAGGAGCGGTCAGAGAGGTAGGAGGAAAACCAGGAGAGGGCTGTGTCCTTGAGGCCTATGGAGCGGATCATAGTGAGAAGGAGCTGGTGATCAAATGCGGCAGAGAGATCCAAGAGAATCAGCAGAGAGCAATGACCTTTGGATTTAGCTGTTATTACGGTAGATCATTAGAGACTTTAGTGAGGGCAGTTTCAGTGGAGTGTAAAGAGCGGAAACCAGAATGTAAGGGGTCGAGAAGAGAGTTATCCGAGAGATAGCGGATTAGACGGGAGTGGACCAAGCGTTTCAGGAATTTAGAGATGAAGGAAAGGTTAGAGACAGGTCTGTAGTCAGCAGGGCAGTTCTGGTCCAGGGATGGCCTTTTAAGTAGAGAGTTTATGATTGCATGTTTAAATGAGGAGGGAATGATACCTGAAGAGAGAGAGAGGTTAAATATTTTAGTCAGGTGAGTGGTGACCACTGGTGAGAGAGACTGCAGGAGATGTGAAGGAATGTGGTCACTGTTGCAGGTTGTAGGCCGAGCAGAAGCGAGGAGCTTGGAAACTTCTTCTGAAACAGGCTCAAAGATGTCTAGTGAACTTGAGGTGCGAAAGGGAAGGGGATCCAGGCACTGAGGAGATTGGGCTGAGATATCCTGATGGATGTGGTTGATTTTTTCTAGTAAATAAGTGGCCAGATCCTCACCACTGAGATTGGTGATGGGGGCCTGTACTTTAGGTTTCAGTAGGGAGTTTAAGGTTTCAAAAAGTCGTTTTGGGTTGTTGGATAGTGAGGTGATGAGGGTGGTGAAGTAGGATTGTTTGGCCAGATAAAGGGCAGAGTTAAGGTACCGTCACATAACGATATCGTTAACGATATCGTTGCTTTTTGTGACGTAGCAACGATATCGTTAACGAAATCGTTATGTGTGACAGCGACCAACGATCAGGCCCCTGCTGGGAGATCGTTGGTCGCTGGGGAAAGTCCAGGACTTTATTTCGTCGCTGGATCTCCCGCAGACATCGCTGAATCGGAGTGTGTGACGCCGATTCAGCAATGCCTTGACTGGTAACCAGGGTAAACATCAGGTTACTAAGCACAGGGCCGCGCTTAGTAACCCGATGTTTACTCTGGTTACAATTGTAAATGTAAAAAAACAGACGCTACATACTTACATTCCGGTGTCTGTCCCTCGCCTTCAGCTTCCCGCACTGACTGTGAGCGCTGGCCGGCGGTAAAGCACAGCGGTTACGTCTCCGCTGTGCTTTACGGCTGGCGCTCAGTCAGTGCGGGAAGCTGAAGGCGAGGGAGTGACCAGACACTGGAATGTAAGTATGTAGTGATTGTTTTTTTACATTTACAATAGTAACCAGGGTAAACATCGGGTTACTAAGCGCGGCCCTGTCCGAGCACCGGGTATTTGTCATGTTATGTGCATGACAGCGCAGCAACCACCGCTTCTGATCAGCGGTGAAACCATTCCCACCGTTCAGAGAGCCACGGTTCCCACGCTGTCAAAAGACAATGTGAGCACTCAGCTGTGATCGGAGGTATAATGTTTACCTCCGGCCACTGGTGTCAGCTGATGGGACTACTGATCCCATCATCCGACACCTGCTGCCGCTAATAACAGTGAGAGCAGGAGCAGCGGATGGGAGTATTCAGCAGCAGCTCCAGTGCTGGGAATAAATAATAATAATAATAATAATAAAAAAAAACAACACGGCATGGGTTCCCCTGTATTTTTGATAACCAGCCAGGCAAAACTCACAGCTGGGAGCTGCCACCCTCTCTCTCTCAGTGGTAGCGGGAATCTCACAGAGGTCACGGCAGTTCAACCCGGCTGGAGGTAACCTATGAGGTCACCACTGATCTCTGAGGCTGCACTCACAGCAGTTCAATCACCAGTGGTTCTCGGCCTGGACAGTCGCATCTTGGCACCGTCCAGGTTGAAAACGGTTTATCCCCCAGACATGGATTACTGCGTGGGACAAAATGACAGACAGGTATGGTATATTGTTGTTTTTTAACTTTAGTTTTATTACAGGAGAACGAGGACTTCAGTTGAATAGGTGTTTGGTGAGTATAACTGTATTTGTTATTTTTAAATAAAGTAAAAGTCTATTTTGTTTTAATTCTAATAAAGGAATTTATTCTGGCTGTGTCTTTTTTACCATACAACTATAGAATTAATAGAGCTGCTGATGAATACTCCCTTCCGCCGCTCCTCCTCTCACTGTTATTAGCGGCAACAGGTGTTGGATGATGGGATCAGTAGTCCCATCAGCTGACACCAGTGACCGGAGGTAAACGTTATACCACCTATCACAGCTGAGCACTCTGTCTATTGACAGCGTGGGAACCGCAGCTCTCTGACCGGCGGGGATGATTTCACCGCCGTTTAGAAGCGATGTTTGCAGCGCTGTCATGCACTTGACAGCATGGCAAAGACTGGATGTTTGTCCCCCCCATTCAAGTGAATGGGGTCTGGGTTAGGGTATTGTTCTGGTACCTGAACTTTTTGCAACTGTTCGTTCAAACCTAACATCGAGGGGTCCACCCATCTCTACATATGACCACCTGCTCCCCGCACCGCAGAATCCTGACAGTATGTGATGCATACCCTTTAAAGAAATTTAACACATTTGGGGGCAAGGTTTTTTTTTCTTCTATTTATAAATGATCATTTCTTTGGCTAGAAAACGTTTGGTAATTGGGTTTCACTAATAATATTGACAATTGCCTTATATAGCTTTTGTGTTCCACTGGCTAATGCTGGCTGCTCAGTGAGTTAACTGAGAATAAGCCAGTGAGCTGTTCAATCTTCCTGCTCTTCAATTGAATTCTGTAAGCCCTTGATTTATAAATGCTTAGAAAGCTCCTCCTATTAAGCCTCATTCAGGAATCAATGATTCTTCACATACGCAGAAAAAAGTTAGACATCAGTGTTTTCCCATGCAAGTTTTATCAGTGTGTCAGAAAAAAAACACAGAAAAACATGTAAACAACATATATAAAACATATGTGAAAAAAATGATGTCTGAATGAGGAGTTAAGCAAAAATATTTGTAAGTCCCTGATGCAGTGGTCATGCGGATATTCTGTGGCAGCCAGAGCACTGAGAACTACCTACTACCATCCTATGTGATTCTCTGGACTAGTAGGCTCCACAACACATGTCATGACTCATGACTAGAGTTGAGCAACCTTGACCTTTTTAGAGTCGAGCCGGGTTTCGCGAAACCCGACTATCTCAAAAGTCGGGTCGAGTGAAATCGGCCGATTATGACGTAAAGTCGGGATCGACCGAAACACGAAACCCAATGCAAGTCAATGGGGCAGCATAGTCGGCAGTGAGTGGGGGCCAGGAAAACACCTAGAGTGCCCATTTTAATGTCAAAACCATCCATTCTTCTTAATGAAGCTTGTCAAGCGTAATTTACCTTATAATAATTGGAAGGCATTTGAAATTGGGGGTCATTTGGCTAAAGTTGTGTGGGGTAGGGCTGGTTCAAGTAATTAGTGGGCCCAGTAAATCTGGACCACGTCACGGCAGTGGAGCAGGGAGAGGTAAGTATTTCAACTTTGCAAGTGCTGTGAACCTGAGCAAGCAGGGGGGGCCCACTCGTTGGCATTGGCACTGGCACAGGGCCCCTCAAAGTACAGCGGTGTGTTTGCACGGCGGGGGCGCCTCCCACCGGCAGCAACACTTTTGCGTACTATGAGAGGCCCTGTGCCAGTGACGTCGCCAACTAGTATTCCTCCCCCCACCTGATGAAGGAACCTGCACTTTCATCTGCACCTTCCTCTTTGTCCCCGTGTAAGGTGGTATGGTATGCGGGAAGAGCAACCTGACTTTCAGCAGGGTCACAATGTTGTTGTGTAGCGTGCACGGGGAATGTTGCGTTATGGGTCAATGTACCAGCAGACTCATCTATCACTGGCTGGGCAATGGGCAGGATGAGGAGGAAACACAGATATAGGCCCAAATAATAAAGTGGGCTAAATGCAGTTCAAAATTGGTAACACAGGAATAACCAGGGGGCATTGCAGTGGAGGACAACTGGAATGAGAGGCTGACACAGAGAGTAGGCCCAAATCAGTAAGTAGTCGAAATGCAGTTCAAAATTGGCAACCGTAGTAAACAGGCGGCACAGCTTTGTTCAGTGGAGGAGAACAGCAAGGAGTGGCAGACACCGATAGTAGGCCCCAACCCAACTAGTAGGCCAAATGCAGTCTAACATTAACAACTACTTAACGAGCGCCTGAACACGGAATTTCAGGACAGGAAACCAGGAGAACAGCAAGGAGCAGCAGACACTGTTAGTAGGCCCCAAACCAACTAGTACGCCAAATGCAGTTGTTCCATTTAACCACAATTTAACGAGAGCCTGAAGATAGAAGCTCAGGAAAGGCAACCTGGAGAACACCTTGGAGTGGAACACACCATCTCTCTCCACCCCATACCCATTTTGTAGGCCTAATGCAGTGTAGTTTTCTACAACTACTAAACGAGAGTCGGAAGACCGAAGCAATGGCAAGGCAACCTGGGGAACACCTTGGAGTGTAACACACCATCTCTCTCCACCCCATACCCATTTTGTAGGCCTAATGCTGTGTAGTTTTCTACAACTACTAAACGAGAGTCGGAAGACCGAAGCAATGGCAAGGCAACCTGGGGAACACCTTGGAGTGTAACACACCATCTCTCTCCACCCGATACCCATTTTGTAGGCCTAATGCAGTGTAGTTTTCTACAACTACTAAACGAGAGTCGGAAGATCGAAGCAATGGCGAGGCAACCTGGGGAACACCTTGGAGTGTAACACACCATCTCTCTCCACCCGATACCCATTTTGTAGGCCTAATGCAGTGTAGTTTTCTACAACTACTAAACGAGAGTCGGAAGATCGAAGCAATGGCGAGGAAACCTGGAGAACACCTTGGAGTGTAACACACCATCTCTCTCCACCCCATACCCATTTTGTAGGCCTAATGCAGCCTACTTTCCGACAACTACTAAACGAGAGCATGAAGATCGAAGCTCAGGAAAGGCAACCTGGGGAACACCTTGGAGAGTAACACACCCTCTCTCTACACCACAGAAGGGCTGATTCTTAGGAAGGAAGGCTGTCGGAAAGAAGCAGGGCGCGTCCGAGGGTGATTATATTCTTATTAGGTATATACTCACCCTCGGACGCGCCCTGCTTCTTTATTTGTAATGAATGTTTATTTGCAATGTGGTTTTGACTTACTCTATTTTTTTGGTAAATAATGATTTTATTATTTTCATTGTTTTGCATCTTCTTGGCAATAATATAAAGAAGACACGACAGGACAACACTCGGTGGATGCCATATCTGTTTTAAATTGAAAAAAACTTTCAGTTAACTACTTGCAGGAGAAAGTTATTGTAGCTGGTGGCCATTTTTAGTACTGTACCAGATTTTTGTTGTATGTGTTTGTTTTTAATGTTAAAATGTCTGCATTTGATATCTCTCCAGTATTTTCTTTTTTATAAGCAAAATACTTATTTTTATATTTTCTGATGTTGGTTCAAGGGGTACACGGGCAGCAGTAGACAGGTCAGTGGAGGCCTAGTGGAAGGAGGGACCGCAGACAGGCTTTGAAGCCCTAACATAATAAATTGGGCTGGCTGTAGGCAATTTAAAATTGGTTCCAGGGGAACACGGGCAGCAGTAGACAGGTCAGTGGAGGCCTAGTGGAAGGAGGGACCGCAGACAGGCTTCGAAGCCCTAACATAATAAATTGGCCTGGCTGTAGGCAATTTACAATTGGTTCCAGGGGAACACGGGCGGCAGTAGACAGGTCAGTGGAGGCCTAGTGGAAGGAGGGACCGCAGACAGGCTTCGAAGCCCTAACATAATAAATTGGGCTGGCTGTAGGCAATTTAAAATTGGTTCCAGGGGAACACGGGCAGCAGTAGACAGGTCAGTGGAGGCCTAGTGGAAGGAGGGACCGCAGACAGGCTTCGAAGCCCTAACATAATAAATTGGGCTGGCTGTAGGCAATTTAAAATTGGTTCCAGGGGAACCCGGGCAGCAGTAGACAGGTCAGTGGAGGCCTAGTGGAAGGAGGGACCGCAGACAGGCTTCGAAGCCCTAACATAATAAATTGGGCTGGCTGTAGGCAATTTAAAATTGGTTCCAGGGGAACCCGGGCAGCAGTAGACAGGTCAGTGGAGGCCTAGTGGAAGGAGGGACCGCAGACAGGCTTCGAAGCCCTAACATAATAAATTGGGCTGGCTGTAGGCAATTTAAAATTGGTTCCAGGGGAACCCGGGCAGCAGTAGACAGGTCAGTGGAGGCCTAGTGGAAGGAGGGACCGCAGACAGGCTTCGAAGTCCTAACATAATAAATTGGGCTGGCTGTAGGCAATTTAAAATTGGTTCCAGGGGAACCCAGGCAGCAGTAGACAGGTCAGTGGAGGCCTAGTGGAAGGAGTGACCGCAGACAGGCTTCGAAGGCCTAACATAAGAAAAATGTCAATACAATGGTATTGACAGTGCCAGGCATTGAAGGATGTCAGCGCATAGACTAAACATTGGTGGAGCTGTGAGAGAAAATTTTGCAAGTGGTAGAGCACTGTTTGACCTGGGGGGGGGGGGGGGGGGGTGGACTGTCTTGTGGCCAGCGGTACAGGCCCAGGGCCCCTCATATTACAACGGTGTGTCTGACGTTGGGTGCGCACCACCACCGCCAGACACTTTATTGTACTATGAGGGACCTAGTGGCAGTGCCGTCGACCAAAAGCGGGCACACCCACCTCTTCAGACAAACAGTACTCTCACGGGTGCTGGCGCCAAGTGGCGATACCACGGCCCCGTGTGGGGACTTTGGCCATTTAGGGAGGTGTTAACATGTCGGATGCTGGACAATCAGGTGCTGCAAATTACGAGATTGGAAAAGTCGTTCAGAATAGTCCACAGGCAAGACCTTTACATAGGAAAGCTAGGTGTCAGCCGGGCAAGGTGGGGCAAAAGAATTCGAAATCCAGTTGTGGTTCATTTTAATGAAGGTTAGATCATCTACATTTTGGGTAGCCAGACGAGTCCTTTTTTCTGTTAGTATTGAACCTGCAGCACTGAATACTCTTTCTGATAGGACACTAGCTGCCGGGCAAGCAAGCTCCTGCAATGCATATTCTGCCAATTCTGGCCAGGTGTCTAATTTTGATGCCCAGTAATCAAATGGGAATGACGGTTGAGGGAGAACGTCGATAAGGGATGAAAAATAGTTAGTAACCATACTGGACAAATGTTGTCTCCTGTCACTTTGAATTGATGCTGCAGTACCTGTCCTGTCTGCGGTCATAGCAAAATCACTCCACAACCTGGTCAGAAAACCCCTCTGGCCAACGACACTTCTGATTTCTGCCCCTCTAACACCTCTGGTCTGCTGGCCCCTGCAGCTCGTGTTAGAACGATCACGGGCGCTGTGTGCAGGGAATGCCAGAAGCAAACGGTCAAAAAGAGTTGATTGTTTGGTTGCTAATATTAGTTCCAAGTTCTCATGTGGCATTATATTTTGCAATTTGCCTTTATAGCGAGGATCAAGGAGGCAGGCCAACCAGTAATCGTCATCGTTTATCATTTTTGTTATGCGTGTGTCCCTTTTGAGGATACGTAAGGCATAATCCGCCATGTGGGCCAAAGTTCCAGTTCTCAAATCTGTGGTTGTGCTTGGTTGAGGGGCAGTTTCAGGCAAATCCACGTCACTTGTGTCCCTCCAAAAACCAGAACCCGGCCTTGCCGCGCCAACAATTTCCACTGGCCCCGGAAAAGCTTCCTCATTAAAAATATAATCATCCCCATCATCCTCCTCCTCCTCTTCGCCCGCTACCTCGTCCTGTACACTGCCCTGGCCAGACAATGGCTGACTGTCAAGGCTTTCCTCTTCCTCAAGCTGCAGACGCCTGATCCTTTATGTGCGTCAAACTTTGCATCAGCAGACGCATTAGGGGGATGCTCATGCTTATTATGGCGTTGTCTGCACTAACCAGCCGTGTGCATTCCTCAAAACACTGAAGGACTTGACACATGTCTTGAATCTTCGACCACTGCACACCTGACAACTCCATGTCTGCCATCCTACTGCCTGCCCGTGTATGTGTATCCTCCCACAAAAACATAACAGCCCGCCTCTGTTCACACAGTCTCTGAAGCATGTGCAGTGTTGAGTTCCACCTTGTTGCAACGTCTATGATTAGGCGATGCTGGGGAAGGTTCAAAGAACGCTGATAGGTCTGCATACGGCTGGAGTGTACGGGCAAACGGCGGATATGTGAGCAAAGTCCACGCACTTTGAGGAGCAGGTCGGATAACCCCGGATAACTTTTCAGGAAGCACTGCACCACCAGGTTTAAGGTGTGAGCCAGGCAAGGAATGTGTTTCAGTTGGGAAATGGAGATGGCAGCCATGAAATTCCTTCCGTTATCACTCACTACCTTGCCTGCCTCAAGATCTACAGTGCCCAGCCACGACTGCGTTTCTTTCTGCAAGAACTCGGACAGAACTTCAGCGGTGTGTCTGTTGTCGCCCAAACACTTCATAGCCAATACAGCCTGCTGACGTTTGCCAGTAGCTGCCCCATAATGGGAGACCTGGTGTGCAACAGTGGCAGCTGCGGATGGAGTGGTTGTGCGACTGCGGTCTGTGGACGAGGTCTCGCTTCTGCAGGAGGACGAGGAGGAGGAGGAGGGGGTGCGAATGGCTACAGCCAACTGTTTCCTAGACCGTGGGCTAGGCAGAACTGTCCCAAACTTGCTGTCTTCTGTGGACCCTGCATCCACCACATTTACCCAGTGTGCCGTGATGGACACGTAACGTCCCTGGCCATGCCTACTGGTCCATGCATCTGTTGTCAGGTGCACCTTTGTGCTCACAGATTGCCTGAGTGCATGGACGATGCGCTCTTTAACATGCTGGTGGAGGGCTGGGATGGCTTTTCTGGAAAAAAAGTGTCGACTGGGTAGCTCGTAGCGTGGTACAGCGTAGTCCATCAGGGCTTTGAAAGCTTCGCTTTCAACTAACCGGTAGGGCATCATCTCTAACTAGATTAGTCTAGCTATGTGGGCGTTCAAACCCTGTGTACGCGGATGCGAGGCTAAGTACTTCCTTTTTCTAACCATAGTCTCATGTAGAGTGAGCTGGACTGGAGAGCTGGAGATCGTGGAACTAGCGGGGGTGCCGGTGGACATGGCAGACTGAGAGACGGTGGGAGATGGTATTGTTGCCGCCGGTGCCCTAGATGCAGTGTTTCCTACTACGAAACTGGTGATTCCCTGACCCTGACTTCTTTGGCCTGGCAAAGAAACCTGCACAGATACTGCAGGTGGTGCAGAAAATGGTGGCCCTACACTGCCGGAAGGGATGTTGCGTTGATGACTAGCTTCATTGGCCGAGGGTGCTACAACCTTAAGGGACGTTTGGTAGTTAGTCCAAGCTTGCAAATGCATGGTGGTTAAATGTCTATGCATGCAACTTGTATTGAGACTTTTCAGATTCTGCCCTCTGCTTAAGGTAGTTGAACATTTTTGACAGATGACTTTGCGCTGATCAATTGGATGTTGTTTAAAAAAATGCCAGACTGCACTCTTTCTAGCATCGGATACCTTTTCAGGCATTGCAGACTGAGCTTTAACCGGATGGCCACGCTGTCCTCCAACAGGTTTTGACTTTGCCACGCGTTTTGGGCAAGATACGGGCCCGGCAGATGGAACCTGTTGCGATGTTGATGCCTGCTGCGGCCCCTCCTCCTCCGCTTCAGAACTGCTGCCGCCTGCACCCTGTTCCCTCAATGGCTGCCAATCGGGGTCAAGAACTGGGTCATCTATTACCTCTTCTTGTAGCTCGTGTGCAACTTCGTCTGTGTCACCTTGTCGGTCGGTGGTATAGCGTTCGTGATGGGGCAACATAGTCTCATCAGGGTCTGATTCTTGATCAGCACCCTGCGAGGGCAATGTTGTGGTCTGAGTCAAAGGACCAGCATAGTAGTCTGGCTGTGGCTGTGCATCAGTGCACTCCATGTCAGATTCAACTTGTAATGGGCATGGACTGTTAACTGCTTCACTTTCTAAGCCAGGGACGGTATGTGTAAAGAGCTCCATGGAGTAACCCGTTGTGTCGCCTGCTGCATTCTTCTCTGTTGTTGTTTTTGCTGAAGCGGACAAGGAAGCGACTTGTCCCTGACCATGAACATCCACTAACGACGCGCTGCTTTTACTTTTACCAGTTTCACGAGAGGAGGCAAAAGAGCTAGAGGCTGAGTCAGCAAGATAAGCCAAAACTTGCTCTTGCTGCTCCGGCTTTAAAAGCGGTTTTCCTACTCCCAGAAAAGGGAGCGTTCGAGGCCTTGTGTAGCCAGACGACGAACCTGGCTCCACAGCTCCAGACTTAGGTGCAATATTTTTTTTCCCACGACCACCTGATGCTCCACCACTACCACTACCCTCATTACCAGCTGACAATGAACGCCCCCGGCCACGACCTCTTCCACCAGACTTCCTCATTGTTTTAAAAACGTTACCAAACTAACGGTATTTGTTGCAGTCACACAACTTACACGGTGAGCTATAACTTCAGTATGATTTAGCTACCCCTTTACAGGTGGGTGAGACCACAACGAAAATCAGGCACAATGTTACACACACTGTTGTTGGTGGCAACAAATGAGAGAGATGCCACACACGCAGGACTGTCACTGAAGCGCAAATGTAAATATTAATCTCCCACTGATTTGTGTGTTTTTTTTAAAAAGGAGACTTTAGAAAAAAAAAAATGATTTTTTAAGGAAGAATTTATAAACCAAATAAAATGAAATGATTTTTTCAGGGAGAATTTAGAAAACAAATAAAACATAAAATAGCCTTTCTAGGGCCCAGTGAGTGAGAGAGGACGCACACAGGAGTCAGGAGTGGCACACAAGCCCAGAGGCCAATATTTATCTCCCACTGATTGATTTAGTGATTTTTTCAGGTAGATTTTGGAACCCAAATCAAGCAAAAAAATTAATAGGCTTTCTATGGCCCACAATTGGAGAGAGAGAGATGGCACACCCAGGAGTCAAGACTGGCACACAAGCAGAAAGGGCAATATTAATCTCCCACTGATTTGATTATTTTTTTTTTTTTTCAGGGAGACTTTAGAAAAAAAAATACAAAAAAATGAATTTTTCAGGAAGAATTTAGAAACAAAATAAAATAAAATGATTGTTTCAGGGAGAATTTAGAAAACAAATAAAAAAAAAATAGGCTTTGTAGGGCCCACTGAGTGAGAGAGGACGCACACAGGAGTCAGGAGTGGCACACAAGCCCAGATGCCAATATTTATCTCCCACTGATTGATTTATTGATTTTTTCAGGTAGAATTTAGAACCCAAATCAGCCAAAAAAATAAATAGGCTTTCTATGGCCCACTATTTGTGAGAGAGATGGCACGCTCAGGACTGGCACACAAGCCCAGAGGCCAATATTAATCTCCCACTGATTGATTTATTGATTTTTTTCAGGTAGATTTTGGAACCCAAATCAAGCAAAAAAATAAATAGGCTTTCTATGGCCCACTGAGAGATGGCACACACAGGAGTAAGGAGTGGCACACAAGCCCTGAGGCCAATATTTTTCTCCCACTGATTGATGTAGTGATTTTTTCAGGTAGATTTTAGAACCCAAATCAAGCAAAAAAATAAATAGGCTTTCTATGGCCCACTGAGTGAGAGATGACACAGACAGGGATGGCACTCTAGCAGAAATGCCAATCTTAATCTCCCACAAAAAAAAAAAAAAAAAAAAAAAGGAACTGTCCTTCAATTACTATCTCCCTGCAGTAATCTCAGCCAGGTATGGCAGGCAGCAATAAGGAGTGGACTGATGCACAAATTAAATAAAAAGTGTGGACAAACAAACAAGATAGCTGTGCAGAAAGGAAGGAACAAGAGGATTTGTGCTTTGAAAAAAGCAGTTGGTTTGCACAGCGGCGTACACACAGCAATGCAGCTATCAGGGAGCCTTCTAGGGCAGCCCAATGAGCTACAGCGCTGAGGGGGAGGAAAAAAAAAAAAAAAAAATGTAGCTTCCACTGTCCCTGCACACCGAAGGTGGTGTTGGGCAGTGGAAATCACTACAGCACAAGCGGTTTGGTGGTTAATGGACCCTGCCTAACGCTATCCCTGCTTCTGACGAAGCGGCAGCAACCTCTCCCTAGGCTCAGATCAGCAGCAGTAACATGGCGGTCGGCGGGAACGCCCCTTTATAGCCCCTGTGACGCCGCGGACAGCAAGCCAATCACTGCAATGCCCTTCTCTAAGATGGTGGGGACCAGGACCTATGTCATCACGCTGCCCACACTCTGCGTTTACCTTCATTGGCTGAGAAATGGCGCTTTTCGCGTCATTGAAACGCGACTTTGGTGCGAAAGTCGCGTACCGCATGGCCGACCCCGCACAGGGGTTGGATCGGGTTTCATGAAACCCGACTTTGTCAAAAGTCGGCGACTTTTGAAAATGTTCGACCCGTTTCGCTCAACCCTACTCATGACATCTCAAGGGCTTACTAATTAGGAGAGGCAAATAGGGGGCTGGCAAGTGGGAGGAAGATCTTAAGGTACCGTCACACTTAGCGACGCTGCAGCGATACCGACAACGATCCGGATCGCTGCAGCGTCGCTGTTTGGTCGCTGTAGAGCTGTCACACAGACCGCTCTCCAGCGACCAACGATGCCGGTAACCAGGGTAAACATCGGGTAACTAAGCGCAGGGCCACGCTTAGTAACCCAATGTTTACCCTGGTTACCATCCTAAAAGTAAAAAAAAACAAACACTACATACTTACCTACAGCCGTCTGTCCTCCAGCGCTGTGTTCTGCACTCCTCCTGTACTGACTGTGAGCACAGCGGCCGGAAAGCAGAGCGGTGACGTCACCGCTCTGCTTTCCGGCTGACCGACGCTCACAGCCAGTACAGGAGGAGAGCAGAGCACAGCGCTGGAGGACAGACAGCGGTAGGTAAGTATGTAGTGTTTGTTTTTTTTTACTTTTAGGATGGTAACCAGGGTAAACATCGGGTTACTAAGCGCGGCCCTGCGCTTAGTTACCCGATGTTTACCCTGGTTACCAGTGAAGACATCGCTGAATCGGTGTCACACACGCCGATCCAGCGATGTCCACGGGAGATCCAGCGACGAAATAAAGTTCTGGACTTTCTTCCCCGACCAGCGACAGCACAGCAGGGGCCTGATCGCTGCTGCCTGTCACACTGGACGATATCGCTAGCGAGGACGCTGCAACGTCACGGATCGCTAGCGATATCGTCTAGTGTGACGGTACCTTTAATGCTCTGGTTCGCCAGCCACAAAGTACAAGAAAGCAGGGCTAGTTCCCAAGATAAGCTTTTGCTGAGTTTTTGATTTTGTGGATTGTTTCAGCGCAAACACAAAGTCTTAAGTGCACACATTGAGCAAATGTGGCAGGAAAAACACACAGAAAATTGACATGCTGCAGATGATTTTCTGCACCAAATCTGCAAGTACTCAACGTGTACATGACACTTCAGGTTTCTCATTCACTTTGCAGGCATCAGGATCGCTTCAGGTTTGGTTAGCAAATTTGTATGGCAAAACCCCACCAAATCTGCAACGTGTGCACACAGCCTTATTGAGCCAATAGCTGCAGAAATGAAAAAAAAAAATCTACATCATGAAAAACTCCCCTAATACTCACTGTGGGAACGCAGCCCTCCACATAAAAATGGACACAATGATGACACCAGGACCATTTTTCCCCGTACGTGTTTAAACACAGACATTTAAATGAGGCCTTAGGCTATGTGAACACATCTTTTTCAGATAGACTGTCAGGAATCTGCTGAAAAAAATGCTTCAAAGCAGCTGCCAAAAAAAAAAAAAAAACATAATGCACAGCAATGTCAAAATGATCCTGCTGTGCACATGTCCAGTCCTTTGCTACTTCTTTTAACTGCTTTGTGGTTCGATACTGTTAAGCAGTTAACAGAAGCAATGTGGTCCAACATCGGGCTGCTTCCGCTAGGCACGTGCCACTGCAGCCCAAGATCCAAAGAAGAGCCACAGTAGGAAAGAGGCAAAGCCACTTCAGGGAACAGAGGGCCGCATTCATTCTTACAGGGACTCCGCACACAATGAGTGTTCAGACCAAGCACAGGCGTCCGGTCCACCATGGCAGGGCCAATACTTACATATACCTTCCCACAAGCTTCTCCTCCCTTCTCTTCTGTGATTGACAGCTCTAGCTTCATAAAGCCAGATGAGGGTGGAGGTAGCAGGAGAACAAGCAGGCGGGAAGGTGTATATAAATGATTCGCCCCGCCGTGGTGCACCGAGCGCCTGGACTTGGTCTGAACAGTCATTCTGTGCCGACAGATTGCTTTGAAGCTGCTTCACCTAGAAAAACTTGGCAGCTCTGGCAGAGGAACGAGAATGTTGTGTGCCCACTCCCTAGGGCTACGCGCCCATGATGAGCTTTTGGGGAGTTTTTGACACTGCACAATCTCTGCACCTATTTAAATTGGGTTACTTACATTTTTTTCGTTTTGTTTTGGGTGGTTTTTTTAACTTGCATTTTTGTGTTTTTTTACACTATTTTTGTCTCTTTTTGCTGAGCCAGGCTTTAAATAAAGCTGCTTTGTTTTTTTATACTTCCTGGTATTTGGCTTTGACAAAACTTTATTCACATACTTCGGTGCGGATTTTGCTGCTTTTTTCTATGCTAATTTTCAGCTGCTTTTCACAGTACCAGCAAAGCCTATGAGATTTCAGAAATCTCATGCACACACATTGGTTTTTTGTGTGATCAGGATTTTGTGCTTTGCTGCTTTTTTTGGACATAGAGCATGCCATTTCCAGTGTTTTTCACCCACTGACTTGAATGTGTGTTAAAAAAACACAGCAAAAACGCAGGTATTTGCTGCGTTTTTGCTACTGAAAAGTCAAGGACATTAGTATGGACAAAGAGAAAAAAAAAACACCAAAAAAAAAACAAAAAAACAAACTCACTAAAATGCACCTAAACCTGCATTTTTGCTGCAGCTTCTTTCCTGCCAAGAAGATCAGGTTTTGCTGCAGAATCCATATGCTTTTTTTTTTACATGCGGATTATCCACATTAATGCACGTCTAAGGCCTTTCTCCCAGATGCGTATAAATCATCGCTCTGCATGATTGTGTGGTAAATGAGGCAGTGCTCATCTGCGAGGTTTTCCTCAGCTCTAATCAGACTAAGGAAAAATCGCAGCATGGTGTGAGTGGCGCGGATATTGGAAAACACTCCTCAGCTCTAATCAGACTAAGGAAAAATCGCAGCATGGTGTGAGTGGCGCGGATATTGGAAAACACTCCTCAGCTCTAATCAGACTAAGGAAAAATCGCAGCATGGTGTGAGTGGCGCGGATATTGGAAAACACTCCTCAGCTCTAATCAGACTAAGGAAAAATCGCAGCATGGTGTGAGTGGCGCGGATATTGGAAAACACTCCTCAGCTCTAATCAGACTAAGGAAAAATCGCAGCATGGTGTGAGTGGCGCGGATATTGGAAAACACTTGCCAATTCAAGTCTGTAAAAAAAAAATATCGGACAGCACACAGACCATGCGTATGCCTCCTGATTTTTAAGGACATATCTCAAAAGGAAACAAAATTTCATCATCCTAGTACAGTAAATTCACAGCCAAACCCATCAGAGTGGATAGAATAGCGAGATGTCCTGTACATTTACAGTGGCTTGTGAAAGTATTCATCCCCTTGGCTTTTTATCTATTTTGTTACATTACAGCCAGAGTTTACATACTTTTGCAATCTGACTTGTGTGTGATGCATCAGTACTAAATAGTCTAAGGTGGTGAAGTGAGAAAAATATAGATATAAATTACATTTAGGGGATCAAACTAACTACAAATTGGCATGTGCATATGTATTCACCGCCTCTGTGATTAAGCCCGTAAAAATTTCTGGTGAAAGCAATTAGGGTATGTGCACACGTTCCGGAATTTTCACGTCTTTTGCGCATTTTTCCGCGATAAAAACGCTATAAAAATGCATAAAAAACACATGCATATGCATCCTATCATTTAGAATGCATTCCGCAATTTTTGTGCACCTGATGCGTTTTTTTCCCGCAAAAAAAAAAACAAAAAACCGCATTCCGGAAAAAGAAGCATCATGTTCATTATTTTTGCGGATTTTTTGCCGATTTCCCATTATAGTCATTGTCTGGGAAAAACCGCAAAAAAAAAAAACCGTGCAAAAAACACGAAAAATCCGCATGCAGAATTCCTGCGGAAAACCTCAGGTTTATCTCAGGAAAATTCTGCATGCATTCCGGACGTGTGCACATAGCCTTACCGTACCGTCATAAGTCACACACTTAGGGAAAGCAAGTCCCCCTGTGTGCAATCTAAGTGTCTGTCAGTATATACACACCTTTTCTGTGAAGCAACAGAGGCTGCAAAACCATTAACCCCTTAATGATTGAGCCAATTTTAACCTCTCTGACCAGGCCAATTTTTACAATTCTGACCACTGTCACTTTATGTGGTAATAACTCAAGGACGCTTCAACGGATCCCACCGTCCCCCATTCTAACTCCAACCCTAACCCCGAGGAATGGAAAAAAGAATTAAAAAGATACATATTTTTTCTAACTATGAGAGTGACAATTGGGGATTTGATTTTCTTTTATTTTGATCACTGTCATAGGGTCTATCACAGTAATCAAAAGGAACCAATAGGAAAAATTCCTTATTGTTGCTGGGTACCGGCTGGCAGATCTCAGCGGGCGCAGTGCGCATTTTTAATCATATCAGGGGACAGAGAAATTCATTTTAAATCTGACTTTTTTGTTTTTGGTGTAACAGCGATCATGTAAAAACCGTCGATGATCACATTCTCCAGGGTCTCAACTACAACTGGTAGCTGAGACCCTGGACATTTCCCGATGCTCAGGTGCGCTATACCCTGATTTCTCAGCGCCATTAAAAAGCTGAGCAATAAGTACCCTTAACTGCCACCATTACAAGGCATATCGGTGGTCAATAAGGCGTTAAGCAAGAGGCACCACTAACCAAACAACATCATGAACATCTGGTTCCTCCTCCTCTCACCTTCCCCTTACTGTTGGGGTTCCTCAAGGATCAGTCCTAGGCCCCCTCCTCTTCTCGTTGTATACTGCCCCTATTCGACAAACAATCAGTAGATTTGGTTTCCAGTACCATCTCTATGCTGACGACACCCAATTATACACCTCTTCTCCTGTTGTCACGCCGACCTTTTTAGAAAACACCAGGGATTGTCTTACCACTGTCTCTAACATCATGTCCTCCCTCTATCTGAAACTAAACCTGTCAAAAACTGAACTCCTCGTGTTTTCTCCCTCTACTAACCTACCTTTGCCTGACATTACCATCTCCGTGTGCGGTTCCACCATTACTCCAAAGCAACATGCCCGCTGCCTTGGGGTCATCCTTGATTCTGACCTTTCATTCACCCCCCACATTCGATCACTGGCTCGCTCTTCTTACCTGCATCTCAAAAACATTTCTAGAATTCGCCCTTTTCTTACTTTCGACTCTGCAAAAACTCTTACTGTTTCACTCATTCATTCTCGTCTGGACTATTGTAACTCTCTACTAATCGGCCTCCATCTTACCAAACTCTCCCCGCTCCAATCTGTCCTGAATGCTGCTGCCAGGATCATATTCCTCACCAACCGTTACACCGATGCCTCTACCTTGTGCCAGTCATTACACTGGCTACCCATCCACTCCAGAATCCAGTACAAAACTACTACCCTCATCCACAAAGCACTCCATGGCTCTGCACCACCCTACATCTCCTCTCTGGTCTCAGTCTACCACCCTACCCGTGCCCTCTGCTCCGCTGATGACCTCAGGTTAGCATCCTCAATAATCAGAACCTCCCACTCCCGTCTCCAAGACTTTACACGTGCTGCCCGATTCTTTGGAATGCACTACCTAGGTTAATACGATTAATCCCCAATCCCCACAGTTTTAAGCGTGCCCTAAAAACTCACTTGTTCAGACTGGCCTACCGCCTCAATGCATTAACCTAACGATCCCTGTGTGGCCTATTTATATATATTAAAAAAAAAAAAACAGGTTCCTCGCATCATGTTCTAATTCACTTTATGCAGTTAATAGCCCTCTGTGTCTGTACTGCTACATACTTAGGCAGCTAACTGGTTCATGCAGCTTTACATGAACACCCGAGCCTTACACTATGGCCGGTCCGAACAACTAAAGCAATTGTTACCATCCACCTCTCGTGTCTCCCCTTTTCCTCATAGTTTGTAAGCTTGCGAGCAGGGCCCTCATTCCTCCTGGTATCTGTTTTGAACTGTATTTCTGTTATGCTGTAATGTCTATTGTCTGTACAAGTCCCCTCTATAATTTGTAAAGCGCTGCGGAATATGTTGGCGCTATATAAATAAAAATTATTATTATTATTATTATGAAGACCAAGGAGATCTCCAAACAAATCAGGGCAAAGCACAAGTCAGAGTTGGGTTATAAAAAAACAAACAAATTACATTGGAGCTTCCTGGGAACATCTTTGGAAAAATTGTTGAACGAGGGACTGTCTTTTGCTTTAATTTCTGTCTTTATGCGTTTCAGTTATCAGTTTTTGATCTACAGCAGAACTGCATGGGATTTAAAAAAAAAAAAAAAATGGTGAAAAAGGGATAGTGTGGGGATGTGGTTCTTCAAATAAAGTTTTTTTTTTCTGTGTGTGTTTTTATTTTTGGTTACTGGGTTAGTAATAGGGGTGTCTAATAGACACTTCTCAATTACTAACCCCAGGGCTTGATGGCAGCTGCGATTTTTGACAAAATCAAAGGTGTCAACAACCCCATAAACGATGACCCCGATTGCCACCGCACTAGGGCAATCAGGAACAGCCAGGCAAACCTCCAGAATTGGGGCATTTCATGTGATGCGCCAATTCTGGGGCAGCTGCCGGCTTGTATTATTAGTATGGCAAGGGCCCAGTAACCAGGTACCTTGTCCACTACTAGGACAACCCCTTCTTAAGGTATGTGCACATGTTTCGGATTTGGCTGAGGATTTATCCGCACAGAATCCGCATCTCTTGGCAGAAAACGCATGCCAAAATGGTTGCGGATTTAATGCAGAATTGATGCGGATTTCACGCGGATTACTCGCGAATTTATTGCGGATTGTCTTGCGGATTTGCATTACTCAATGTATAGTCATGGGTGCAAAAATGCTGCGTTTCTGCTCAAAGAATTGACATGCTGCGGAAAATAAACCGCTGTGTTTCTGAGCGGAATTTTCCGCAGCATGTGCACTGCGGTTTTTGTTTTCCCATAGGTTTACATAGTACTGTACACCGCATGGAAAACTGCTGTGGATTTTTCCACAAAAATTATTTTTAGCCCCCAATTTTTTATTTTTCCCAAGGGTAAAAGGAGAATTTGGACGCCAAACGTTGTTGTGCAATTAGTCCGGAGTATGGCGATACCCCATATGTGGGGGGGAACCACTGTTTGGGCGCATGGCAGAGCTCGGAAGGGAAGGAGCAGCACCGTTTCACTTTTCAACGCAGAATTGGCTGGAATTGAGATCAGACGCCATGTTGCGCTTGCAGAGCCCCTGATGTACCTAAACAGTAGAAACCCCCCACAAGTGACACCATTTTGGAAACTAGACCACCTAAGGAACTTATCTAGATGTGTGGTGTGCATTTTGAACCCCCATTTGTTTCACTAAAGTTTATAATATAGAGCCGTGAAAATAAAAAAAATAATTTTTCCACAAAAATTATCTTCTCGCCCCAATTTTTTATTTTCCCAAGGGTATCCAGATAAATTGGACCCCAAAAGTTGTTGTGCAATTTGTCCTGAGTACGCCGATACTGATAGTCACTTTGAGGAGTCTATATGCACATCTCAAGGTACTCAAAACCACATTCAAGAAGTTTACTAACCCTTCAGGTATTTCACAGGAATTTTTGGAATGTTTAAAAAAAAAAAAATGAACATTTAACTTTTTTCATAAAAAATTTATTTCAGCTCAAATTTGTTTTATTTTACCAAGGGTAACAGGAGAAATTGGACCCCAAAAGTTGTTCTCCAATTTGTCCTGAGAACGCTGATACCACATATGTGGGGGGAACCACTGTTTGGGTGCATGGCAGAGCTCGGAAGGGAAGGAGCGCCATTTTGGAACACAGACTGATGGAATGGTCTGCGGGTGTCACGTTGCTTTTGCAGAGCCTCTGATGTACCTAAACAGTAGAAACCTCCCACAAGTGACCCCATATTGGAAACTAGACCCCCAAAGGAACTTATCTAGATGTGTTGTGAGAACTTTGCACCCCCAAGTGTTTCACTAAAGTTTATAACGCAGAGCCGTAAAAATAAAAAAAAATTTTCCCACAAAAATGATTTTTTAGCCCCCAAATTTTTATTTTCCCAAAGACAACAGGAGAAATTGGACAGCAAAAGTTGTTGTCCAACTTGTTCCGAGTACGCCGATACCCCATATGTGGGGGGTAAACCACTGTTTGGGCGCACGTCGGGGCTCGGAAGGGAAGAATTGGCGTTTTGGAATGCAGACTTTAATGGAATGGGTCTGCGGGCATCACATTGCGTTTGCAGAGCCCCTGATGTGCCTAAACATGCTGGAGATGGCAGCACGGTGGCGCAGTGGTTAGCACTGCAGCCTTGCAGCGTTGGGGTCCTGGGTTCTAATCCCACCCAGGACAACATCTGCAAAGAGTTTGTATGTTCTCTCCGTGTTTGCGTGGGTTTCCTCCAGGTGCTTCGGTTTTCTCCCACATTCCAAAGACATACTGATAGGGATTCTAGATTGTGAGCCCCATTGGGGACAGTGATGATAATGTGTGCAAAAACTGTTAAGTGCTACGGAATATGTTAGGCTAGGTTCACATTGCGTTTTTAGCAGTCCGTTTAGCGCATAGCGTTACGGACTGCGCTTACGCAATGTTCCAAAAGGGATCGCGTTTGCAGATACCGCTAGCGCAGATACCTGAAAATGGCATGCGCTAGAGATCAGTTAGCACATTGCCGTCAATGGGTGCGCTAACGAATCCGTTGCATGGCGTTAATTGTGACAATTTCGCCATGTAACGGAGTCCGCTAGCTTTAACCCATTAACACAATGTGAACCTAGCCTTAGCGCTATATAAAAATAAAGATTATTATTATATTATTAAACAGTAGAAACCCCCCAATTCTAACTCCAACCCTAACCACAACACACCCTTAGGGTACGTGTCCACCTTCAGGATGGCCGGCGGTTTGGTCGGAGCGGCAAACCTGCTCTGCGCTAAGCTCCTCCCCTTCTGTGACGCGATGATGCCGGATATGCAGCGATCTTAAAAGACATGCCGCATGTCCGGAGTCGCAGGGCCGCCGGATGCGTGTTACCACGCATAGTGGAGACGGGATTTCATAAAATCCCCTCCACTATGCTGGAACATCTGGACGCTGCGTGTTTGACGCTGCGGCCCCATGCAGCATCAAACACGCAGCGTTTCCTGAACATGGAAACATACCCTTAACCCTAATCCCAACCCTAACCACCCCTTAACCCAAACACACCCCTAACCCCAACACACCTAACCCTAATCCCAACCCTAACCATAACCACACCCCTAACCCCGACACACCCCTAACCAAACCGTAATCCAAACCCTAACCCCAACCCAAACTTTAGCTACAACCCTAATGGGAAAATGGAAATGAATACATTTTTTTATTTTTCCGTAACTAAGGCGGTGATAAAGGGGGGTTTGATTTACTATTTATAGCGTGTTTTTATAGCAGGTCTTTATGTTTGGCAGCTGTCACACACTAAAAGTCACTTTTTTGTGCAAAAAATAGTTTTTGCGTCACCACATTTTGAGTGCTATAATTTTTGATTGTGTGTTATTCCACTTTTTGTTCGGCAGTATGATGATAAAGTGTATTTTTTTTTTTTTTACAGTGTTCACTGAAGGGGTTAACTAGTGGGACAATTTATAGGTCGGGTCGTTACTAAATGTGTGTACTTTTAATGTTTTTTATTTGCATAAAGAAATGTATTTATTGGAACAATATATTTTTTTCTTTATTTAGGAATTTTTAAAAAAAAACATTTTTTATACAGTGTCATTTTTTTTTTTTTTTTTTTTAACTTTTTTACATTGTCCCAGGGGGGGACATCACTTTATATTGTCAGATCGCTGATCTGACACTTTGCACATCACTGTGTCAGATCAGCGATCTGACAGGCAATGCTGGAGGCTTGCCGGCGGCCTCTCTCAGCAAGCGCTCACAAGCCACCTCCCTGCAGTACCCGGAAGGACCCCAGTGGCCATCTTGGATCCAGCGCCTGCAGGGAGGAGACCCTCGGAACAACGCGATGTTCTGAGGGTCTCAGGAAAGCACGCAGGGATCCCCCTCCCTGCGCGATGCTTCACTATGCCACCGGAATGTTGCGATCATCTTTGATCGCAGTGTTCTGGGGGTTAATGTACCGGAAGCGGTCCATGACCGCGAGCATGGCTGATCCCATATGATGTACAATCCCGTCGATGGTCATATGGGCCCAGGTCACCTCGATGGGATAGTACGTCTAATGTCAAAGGGGTTTAAAAGGGGTTGTCCTAGTAATGTATAACCCCTTTAAATAAGGTGAAACAAGCTTTAGTGCCAAATGAAAGGCACTAATGGTGAAAAATGTATTTTATGTAGGGGGCTTGTGATATTGTATACAGTCATGGCCAAAAGTATTAACACCCATGCAATTCTGTCACATAATACTCAGTTTCTTCCTGAAAATGATTGCAATCACAAATTCTTTGGTATTATTATTTTCATTTAATTTGTCTTAAATGAAAAAAAAACACAAAAAGAATTGTCCTAAAGCCAAATTGGATAAAATTACACACCAAACATAAAAAAAGGGGTGGACAAAAGTATTGGCACCGTTCGAAAAATCATGTGATGCTTCCCTAATTTGTGTAATTAACAGCACCTGTAACTTACCTGTTGCACCTAACAGGTGTTGGCAATAACTAAATCACACTTGCAGCCAGTTGACATGGATTAAAGTTGACTCAACCTCTGTCCTGTGTCCTTGTGTGTACCACATTGAGCATGGAGAAAAGAAAGAAGACCAAAGAACTGTCTAAGGACTTGAGAAACCAAATTGTGAGGAAGCATGAGCAATCTCAAGGCTACAAGTCCATCTCCAGTCCATCTCCAAAGACCTGAATGTTCCTGTGTCTACTGTGCGCAGTGTCATCAAGAAGTTTAAAGCCCATGGCACTGTGGCTAACCTCCCTAGATGTGGACGGAAAAGAAAAATTGACAAGAGATTTCAACGCAAGATTGTGCGGATGTTGGATAAAAAACCCAGACTAACATCCAAACAAGTTCAAGCTGCCCTGCAGTCCAAGGGTACGACAGTGTCAACCCGTACTATCCGTCGGTGTCTGAATGAAAAGGGACTGTATGGTAGGAGACCCAGGAAGACCCCACTTCTTACCCCGAGACATAAAAAAGCCAGGCTGGAGTTTGCCAAAACTTACCTGAAAAAGCCTAAAACATTTTGGAAGAATGTTCTCTGGTCAGATGAGACAAAGGTAGAGCTTTTTGGGCAAAAGCATCAACATAGAGTTTATAGGAGAAAAAAAGAGGCATTCAAAGAAAAGAACACAGTCCCTACAGTCAAACATGGCGGAGGTTCCCTGATGTTTTGGGGTTGCTTTGCTGCCTCTGGCACTGGACTGCTTGACCGTGTGCATGGCTTATGAAGTCTGAAGACTACCAACACATTTTGCAGCATAATGTAGGGCCCAGTGTGAGAAAGCTGGGTCTCCCTCAGAGGTCATGGGTCTTCCAGCAGGACAATGACCCAAAACACACTTCAAAAAGCATTAGAAAATGGTTTGAGAGAAAGCACTGGAGACTTCTAAGGTGGCCAGCAATGAGTTCAGACCTGAATCCCATAAAACACCTGTGGAGAGATCTAAAAATGGCAGTTTGGAGAAGGCACCCTTCAAATATCAGGGACCTGGAGCAGTTTGCCAAAGAAGAATGGTCTAAAATTCCAGCAGAGCATTGTAAGAAACTCATTGATGGTTACCGGAAGTGGTTGGTAGCAGTTATTTTGGCTAAAGGTTGTGCAACCAAGTATTAGGCTGAGGGTGCCAATACTTTTGTCTGGCCCATTTTTGGAGTTTTGTGTGAAATGATCAATGTTTTGCTTTTTGTTTCATTCTCTTTTGTGTTTTTTCATTTAAGACAAATTAAATGAAGATAATAATACCAAAGAAGTTGTGATTGCAATCATTTTCAGGAAGAAACTGAGTATTATCTGACAGAATTGCAGGGGTGTTAATACTTTTGGCCATGACTGTATCTACAGGAGGTCTGATAACTTTACTTTAAAATATGGATCCGAGAAGGAACGGGTCGGGATCATAAATGCTCTCCATCAAGGTGACCCCAAAGTCTGGGCATTTGCTCTCCAGGCAGACTGTCGCTTTGGATGGGTGAGGAAATTTTTCAGGCTCTGGGTCATGTTTTCGACGACCCTGACCGCTTTTCCCTGGCCGAGTCTACGCTACGTCAGCTTCAACAGGGAGACCGGTCAGCAGAGCAGTATTGCTCAGTTTTGGAGTTGGTCCTCAGATACTAAGAGGAATGACCCCGTGCTCCGTAGTCAACTCTGTCAAGGACTATCTGTAGGGCAAAGGATGCCTTAGATCTGTATGAGACTTCGGTTTCCCTTGATGCAGCCATGTCTCTGGCTATTGTGGACCGCCATCTTTGCCAGAAGCATAGTTACTCCAATTTGCGAGGGGCCCGGCGTCAAGGGAACCTAGGCTTTAGTCAAATAAGGAACCCATGCAGTTGGATGGGACGACTCGTTCGCATTTTTTTTTTTCTTTTTAGCAAAGTTTTGAATTTTTTTTCACCACTTAGATAAAAAATAACCTAGACATGTTTGGTGTCTATGAACTCGTAATGACCTGGAAAATCATAATGGCAGGTCAGTTTTAGCATTAATTGAAGCTAGCAAAAAAGCCAATAAAAAAACAAGTGTGGGATTGCACTTTTTTTGCAATTTCACCACACTTGGAATTTTTTTTCCCGTTTTCTAGTACAAGACATGGTAAAACATGATGTCGTTCAAAAGTACAACTCGTCCCGCAAAAAATAAGCACTCACATTACCATATTGACAGAAAAATAAAAAAGTTATGGCTCTGGGAAGGAGGGGAGCGAAAAACGAAAACACAAAAACTAAAAAGGCTGCGGCGTGAAGGGGTTTTAAATGAATATTTGAAATTAAAAAAAAAAATGTAAACAATAAAAGTACACATATTTAGTATCGCCACGTCCGTAACGACCCAACCTATAAAACTGTCCCACTAGTTAACCCCTTCAGTGAACACCATTAAAGCCACAAAAAAAATCCTTATAACGCTGAACAAAAAGTGGAATAACACGCAATCAAAAAGATGGATATAAATAACCATGGTACCGCTGAAAACGTCATCTTGTCCCGCAAAAAACAAGCTGCCATACAGCGTTATCAGCAGAAAAATAAAAAAGTTATAGCTCTTAGGCTGGAGTCACACTCAGCGTAAGACAATACGGTCCGTATATTACGGCTGTAATACGCTGAAAAGTCCCCAAAATAGTGGTCCGTAGCTCCTCCGTAGGCAGGGTGTGTCAGCGTATTTTGCGCATGGCATTCTCCGTATGTAATCCGTATGGCATCCGTACTGTGTATTTTTCTCGCAGGCTTGCAAAACCGACATACGGCTATACAAGGGATCCATGTGTAAAAAACAAACAAACAAAAAACCTTTTTGCAGGCAGGAGCAGTGCTGCATTAGCAGAGCTCCTGGCTGAAAAATATTTTAACCCCTTCAGATGGATTTACATCGTGGAACGTTACAGATCTTCGGAAGGTATCTATATTGTTGGTTTATTATTTTTACTTTGTTACAGAGCGAGGGTCTTCAGAAGGATTGAACGTAGAATAAATTATTACAACAACCTTTGTTTTTATTTCATTAAAATAATTTTTATTAATGTGTGTGTTTTTTTTTAACCCTTTACTAGTATTGGATTAATAATGGATAGGTGTCATAATTGACGCCTCTCCATTATTAATTTGGCTTAATGTCACCTTACAATAGCAAGGTGGCATTAACCCTTCATTACCCCATATCCCACCTCTACACGGGAATGGGAAGAGAGTGGCCAAGTGCCAGAATAGGCGCATCTTCCAGATGTGCATTTCTGGGGTGGCTGGGGGCAGATGTTTTTAGCCGAGGGGGGCCAATAACCATGCACCCTCTCCAGGCTATTAATATCTGCCCTCAGTCACTGGCTTTACTACTCTGGCGGAGAAAATTGCGCCGGATCCCACGCCAATTTTTTCCGCCATGTAACCCTTTAATTTAATAGCTAGAACGGCCAAATTTTGCATATACACACTACTAACATTAGTAGTGTGGAATATGCAAAAAAAAAAAATGGGGATATGAGATGGTTTACTGTATGTAAACCATGTCTCATATCATGTCGGGTTTAGGAAGGAGATAGCAAAAGCCGGTAATTGAATTACCGGCTTTAAAGCTATCTAGCGCTGTATGAAATAATAATATAAATACATATATGTGCCTCACTGACATATATATATATATATATATATATCTATTCTATGTGTACACATTTATTCTACCTATTCTATTGTAAGCTGTCAGTGTGATTTTACTGTACACGGCACTGAATTGCCGGCTTTTCTCTCTAACACCGCTGCGTATTTCTCGCAAGTCACACTGCTGGTCCGTGTGTAATCCGTATTTTTGGGGCTTCCATAGACTTTCATTGGCGTTTTTTTGCGCAATACGGTGACAGACGCAGCATGCTGCGATTTTCTACGGCCGTAGAAAGCCGTATAATACTGATCAGTAAAATACGGCAGATAGGAGCAGGGGCATAGAGAATAATTGGGACGTTTGTTAGGCGAGTTTTATGGACGTATTTTATGCGCTCATACGTCCATAAAACTCGCTAGTGTGACTCCAGCCTTAGAATAAAGGGTTGCAAAATAATTATTTTTTTTATATAAAATAGTTTTTATTGTATAAAAGCGCGAAAACATGAAAAAATGATATAAATTAGGTATCGCTGTAATCGTACTGACCCGAAGAATAAAACTGCTTTATCAATTTTACCACACGCGGAACGGTGTAAAGGCCCCCGCAAAAGGAATTCATGAATTGCTGGTTTTTGTTCATTCTGCCTCCCAAAAATCGAAATAAAAAGCGATCAAAAAGTGTCATGTGCCCGAAAATGGTACCAATAAAAGCATCAACTTGTCCCGCAAAAAAAACAAGACCTCACATGACTCTGTGGACCAAAATATGGAAAAATTATAGCTCTCAAAATGTAGAGACGCAAAAACTATTTTTTGCAATAAAAAGCGTCTTTCAGTGTGTGACGGCTGCCAATCATAAAAATCTGCTATAAAAACCCGCTATAAATAGTAAATCAAACCCCCCTTTATGACCCCCTTAGTTAGGGAAAAATAATAAAATAAAAAAAGGTATTTATTTCCATTTTCCCATTAGGGCAAGGGTTGGGGTTACGATTGGGATTAGAGTTAGGGGTGTGCTAGGGTTAAGTTTGTGGTTAGGGTTGGGATTAGGGTTAGGTGTGTGTTAGGGTTGGTGTTAGAATTGGGGGTTTCCACTGTTTAGGCACATCAGGGGCTCTCCAAATGTGACATGGTGTCTGATCTCAATTCCAGCCAATTTTGCATTGAAAAGTCAAACGGCGCTCCTTCCCCTTCCGAGCTCTGCGATGTGCCCAAACAGTGGTTTGCAAATTGCACAACAACGTTTGGGGTCCAATTTCTCCTGTTACCCTTGGGAATATAAAAAAAATGGAGGGCGAAAATATGATTTTTTTTATTTTCACGTCTCTACATTATAAACTTCTGTGAAGCACTTGGGGGATCAAAGTGCGCACCACACATCTACATAAGTTCCTTAGGGGATCTAGTTTCCAAAATGGTGTCACTTGTGGGGGGTTTCTACTGTTTAGGCACATCAGGGGCTCTCCAAACGCGACATGGCATCCGATCTCAATTCCAGCTAATTTTACATTGAAAAGTCAAACGCTCTCCTTCCCTTTCGAGCTCTGCCATGAGCCAAAAAGTGGTTTACCCCCACATATGGGGTATCAGCGTACTCAGGACAAATTGCACAACAACTTTTGGGGTCCAGTTTCTCCTGTTACCCTTGGTAAAGTAAAAAAAATTGGATCTGACGTAAATTTTTTGTGAAAAAAGTTAAAAAGGTATTAACCCCTTCCCGACCCATGACGCCACGTAGGCGTCATGAAAGTCGGTGCCAATCCGACCCATGACGCCTATGTGGCGTCATGGAAAGATCGCGTCCCTGCAGATCGGGTGAAAGGGTTAACTCCCATTTCACCCGATCTGCAGGGACAGGGGGAGTGGTAGTTTAGCCCAGGGGGGGTGGCTTCACCCCCTCGTGGCTACGATCGCTCTGATTGGCTGTTGAAAGTGAAACTGCCAATCAGAGCGATTTGTAATATTTCACCTATTATAACTGGAGAAATATTACAATCCAGCCATGGCCGATGCTGAAATATCATCGGCCATGGCTGGAAATACTAATGTGCCCCCCCCCACCGATCGCCCCCCCAGCCCCCCGATCTGGCCGGTACACTGCTCCGGCTCCCCTCCGTCCAGTGCTCCCCCCCGTGCTCTTGTCAGCTCCCCCGGTGCTCCAATCACCCCCTTGTGCTCCAATCACCCCCCCTGCACTCCGATCCACCCCCCCGGTGCTCCGTTCCACCCCCCCCCCGTGCTCCATTCCAGCCCCCCCGTGCTCCATTCCACGCCCCCCGTGCTCCGTTCCACCCCTCCCGTGCTCCGATTCCCCCCTCCATGGTCCCCCCCACCCCATCATACTTACCGATCCAGCCGGGGTCCCGTCCGTCTTCTCCCTGGGCGCCGCCATCTTCCAAAATGGCGTGCGCATGCGCATACGCAATGCCGGCCGGCAGATTCGTTCCAAAGTGCATTTTGATCACTGAGATATAACCTATCACAGTGATCAAAATAAAAAAAATAATAAATGACCAACCCCCCCCCCCCCTTTGTCACCCCCATAGGTAGGGACAATAAAAAAATAAAAAAAATTTTTCCACTAATGTTAGAATAGGGTTAGGGTTAGGGGTAGGGTTAGGGGTATGGGTAGGGTTAGGGGTAGGGGTAGGGTTTCGGTATGTGCACACGTATTCTGGTCCTCTGCGGATTTTTCCGCTGCGGATTTGATAAATCCGCAGTGCTAAACCGCTGCGGATTTATGACGGATTTACCGCGTTTTTTTCTGCGCATTTCACTGCGGTTTTACAATTGCGATTTTCTATTGGAGCAGTTGTAAAAACCGCTGCGGAATCCGCACAAAGAAGTGACATGCTGCGGAATGTAAACCGCTGCGTTTCCGTGCAGTTTTTCCGCAGCATGTGTACAGCGATTTTTGTTTCCCGTAGGTTTACATTGAACTGTAAACTCATGGGAAACTGCTGCGGATCCGCAGCGTTTTCCGCAGCGTGTGCACATACCTTTAGAATTAGGCTATGTGCACACGGTGCGGATTTGGCTGCGGATTGGCCGCTGCGGATTCGCAGCAGTGTTCCATCAGGTTTACAGTACCATGTAAACATATGAAAAACCAAATCCGCTGTGCCCATGGTGTGGAAAATACCGCACGCAAACACTGCGTTGTATTTTCCGCAGCATGTCAATTCTTTGTGCGGATTCCGCAGCGTTTTACACCTGTTCCTCAATAGGAATCCGCAGGTGAAATCCGCACAAAAAAAACACTGGAAATCCGCGGAAAATCCGCAGGTAAAACGCAGTGCCTTTTACCCGCGGATTTTTCAAAAATGGTGCGGAAATATCTCACACGAATCCGCAACGTGGGCACATAGCCTTAGGGTTAGGGTTGGAATTAGGGTTGTGGTTAGGGGTGTGATTAGGGTTATGGCTACAGTTGGGATTAGGGTTAGGGGTGTGGGGGGGTTAGTGTTGGAGTTAGAATTGAGGGGTTACCACTGTTTAGGCACATCAGGGGTCTCCAAACGCAACATGGCGCCACCATTGATTCCAGCCAATCTCGTATTCAAAAAGTCAAATGGTGCTCCCTCACTTCCGAGCCCTGACGTGTGCCCAAACAGTGGTTTACCCCCACATATGGGGTACCAGCATACTCAGGATAAACTGCGCAACAATTACTGGGGTCCAATTTCTCCTGTTACCCTTGTGAATCTAAAAAAATGCTTGCTAAAACATTATTTTTGAGGAAAGAAAAATGATTTTTTATTTTCACGGCTCTGCGTTGTAAACGTCTGTGAAGCACTTGGGGGTTCAAAGTGCTCACCACATATCTAGATAAGTTCCTTGGGGGGTCTAGTTTCTAAAATGGGGTCACTTGTGGGGGTTTCTACTGTTTAGGCACATCAGGGGCTCTGCAAACGCAATGTGACGCCCGCAGACCATTCCATCAAAGTCTGCATTTCAAAAGTCACTACTTCCCTTCTGAGCCCCGACGTGTGCCCAAACAGTGGTTTACCCCCACTCATGGGGTATCAGCGTACTTAGGAGAAACTGGACAACAACTTTTGGGGTCCAATTTCTCCTGTAACCCTTGGGAAAATAAAAAATTCTGGGCTAAATAATTGTTTTTGAGGAAAGAAAACGTATTTATTATTTTCACGGCTCTGCATTATAAACTTCTATGAAGCACTTGGGGGTTCAAAGTGCTCACCACACATCTAGATAAGTTCCTTTGGGGGTCTAGTTTCCAAAATGGGGTCACTTGTGGGGGGGTTTCTACTGTTAAGCCACATCAGGGGCTCTGCAAACGCAACGTGACGCCCACAGAGCATTCCATCAAAGTCTGCATTTCAAAACGTCACTACTTCACTTCCGAGCCCCGGCATGTGCCCAAACAGTGATTTACCCCCACATATGGGGTATCAGCGTACTCAGGAGAAACTGGACAACAACTTTTGGGGTCAAATTTCTCCTGTTACCCTTGGGAAAATAAAAAATTGCAGGCTAAAAGATCATTTTTGAGAAAAAAAAATTTTTTTATTTTCATGGCTCTGCGTTATAAACTTCTGTGAAGCACTTGGGGGTTCAAAGTCCTCACCACACATCTAGATTAGTTCCTTTGGGGGTCTAGTTTCCAAAATGGGGTCACTTGTGGGGGAGCTCCAATGTTTAGGCACACAGGGGCTCTCCAAACGCGACATGGTGTCCGCTAACAATTGGAGCTAATTTTCCATTCAAAAAGTCAAATGGCGCGCCTTCCCTTCCGAGCCCTGCCGAGTGCCCAAACAGTGGTTTACCCCCGCATATGAGGTATCGACGTACTCGGGAGAAATTGCCCAACAAATTTTATGATCCATTTTATCCTACTGCCCATGTGAAAATGAAAAAATTGAGGCGAAAAGAAATTTTTTGTGAAAAAAAAAAAAAGTACTTTTTCATTTTACAGATCAATTTGTGAAGCACCTGGGGGTTCAAAGTGCTCACTAGGCATCTAGATAAGTTCCTTGGGGGGTCTAGTTTCCAAAATGGGGTCACTTGTGGGGGAGCGCCAATGTTTAGGCACACAGGAGCTATCCAAACGCGACATGGTGTCCGCTAACGATGGAAATAATTTTTCATTCAAAAAGTCAAATGGCGCTCCTTCCCTTCCGAGCCTTACCATGTGCCCAAACAGTGGTTTACCCCCACATGTGAGGTATTGGTGTACTCAGGAGAAATTGCCCAACACATTTTAGGATCCATTTTATCCTGTTGCCCATGTGAAAATGAAAACATTGAGGCTAAAATAATTTTGTGAAAAAAAAGTACTTTTTCATTTTTACGGATCAATTTGTGAAGCACCTGGGGGTTCAAAGTGCTCACTATGCATCTAGATAAGTTCCTTGGGGCGTCTAGTTTCCAAAATGGGGTCACTTGTGGGGGAGCTCCAATTTTTAGGCACACGGGGGCTCTCCAAACGTGACATGGTGTCCACTAAAGAGTGGAGCCAATTTTTGATTCAAAAAGTCAAATGGCGCTCCTTCCCTTCCAAGCCCTGCCGTGCGCCCAAACAGTGGTTTACCCCCACATATGAGGTATCAGCGTACTCAGGACAAATTGCACAACAACTTTCGTGGTTCAGTTTCTCCTTTTACCATTGGGAAAATAAAAAAATTGTTGCTAAAAGATAATTTTTGTGACTAAAAAGTTAAATGTTCATTTTTTCCTTCCATGTTGCTTCTGCTGCTGTGAAGCACCTGAAGGGTTAATAAACTTCTTGAATGTGGTTTTGAGTACCTTGAGGGGTGCAGTTTTTAGAATGGTGTCACTTTTGGGTGTTTTCAGCCATATAGACCCCTCAAACTGACTTCAAATGTGAGGTGGTCCCTAAAAAAAATGGTTTTGTAAATTTCGTTGTAAAAATGACAAATCGCTGGTCAAATTTTAACCCTTATAACTTCCTAACAAAAAAAAATTTTGTTTCCAAAATTGTGCTGATGTAAAGTAAACATGTGGGAAATGTTATTTATTAACTATTTTGTGTCACATATCTCTCTGGTTTAACAGAATAAAAATTCAAAATGTGAAAATTGCGAAATTTTCAAAATTTTTGCCAAATTTCCGTTTTTATCACAAATAAACGCAGAATTTATTGACCTAAATTTACCACTAACATGAAGCCCAATATGTCACGAAAAAACAATCTCAGAACCGCTAGGATCCGTTGAAGCGTTCCTGAGTTATTACCTCATAAAGGGACACTGGTCAGAATTGCAAAAAACGGCAAGGTCTTTAAGGTCAAAATAGGCTGGGTCATGAAGGGGTTAACCACTGAGGACTCTCAATTCTACATTTTTTTTTAAACATTCCAAAAATTCCTGTGAAGCACCTGAAGGGTTAATAAACTTCTTGAATGTGGTTTTGAGCACCTTGAGGGGTGCAGTTTTTAGAATGGTGTGACTTTTGGGTATTTTCTATCATATAGACCCCTCAAAGTGACTTCAAGTGTGAGGTGGTCCCTAAAAATAAAAACGGTGTTGTAAAAATTAGAAATCGCTGGTCAACTTTTAACTCTTATAACTCCCTAACAAAAAAAAAAAAAAAAATTTGTTCCAAAATTGTGCTGATGTAAAGTAGACATGTGGGAAATGTTGCTTATTAAAGTATTTTGTGTGACATATCTCTGTGATTTAAGGGCAGGAAAATTCAAACTACAATTATCATTTAGTATAATATGTCATGAGAAAACAAGAAAACAATGTCAGAATCACCGGGATCCATGGAAGCGTTCCAGAGTTATAACCTCATAAAAGGACAGTGATCAGAATTGTAAAAATTGGCCTGGTCATTAACATGCAAACCACCCTTGGGTGTAAAGGGGTTAAACTTCCTTATGCAATTCCACCATCTACAGTATTATTATCTCAGCGCTGTACTACCGCACAATTGATGCCCCACACTGATTTACTCTCATAGCAACCATGATTTCCAGGCAGGATTCATCCATTGTTTGCCATTTCTCCATTAACCTTAAACCTCACTCAAATATCATTTTTTATGCACAGGAAAAACGGATTGAGTATAATTAGCTCTTCATCAGTATGTCAGCGTTTGGTCAGTGTCATTTTTTTTCAATGGATGAGGGGGAAAAAAAGTTTCCTCCTCCTATCAGTCAGGGGAAAACAGCACACAGATGGCATCTGAGTAACGGCGGTCTGATTTTTTGTTTTTCACCAGTCTCAAAGACTTTCATTGCAGAGTTTGATCAGACACTGGGATTAACATCTGACATGTCTCTGATTTTTCAAGTTCTACTCTGTCTTAAAGGGAATATGTCACCTACTTTTTCGTATGTGGCCACCGGAATCAGGGGCTTATCTACAGCACGTAACCCTCCCCCCCCCCCACCCCCCGATGTAACCTGCAAGATAAGAAAAACAAGTTAGATTATACTCACCAAGAGGCGGTCTGGGTTCAGCACCTCCAATCTTCATACGATGACATCATCTTCGTTGCTTCTGCCGCGGCTCCTGCGCAGGCGTAATTTATCTGCCCTGTTGAGGGCAGAGGAAAGTACTGCAGTGCACAGGCACCGGGAAAGGCGCCAGTGCACTGCAGTACTTTGCAGATAAAGTACGCCTGCGCAGGAGCCGCGGCAGAAGCAAGGAAGAGGACGTCATCGTATGAAGATGGGAGGTGCTGAACCCAGACCGCCCCTTGGCGAGTATAATCTAACTTGTTTTTCTTATCTTTCAGGTTACATGGGGGCTTATCTACAGCATTACAGAATACTGTAGATAAGCCCCTGATGGCAGTGGCCGAAGCTTAAGGTACCGTCACACTAGACGATATCGCTAGCGATCCGTGACGTTGCAGCGTCCTCGCTAGCGATATCGTCCAGTGTGACAGGCAGCAGCGATCAGGCCCCTGCTGTGATGTCGCTGGTCGGGGAAGAAAGTCCAGAACTTTGTTTCGTCGCTGGATCTCCCGCTGACATCGCTGAATCGGCGTGTGTGACGCAGGGCCGCGCTTAGTAACCCGATGTTTACCCTGGTTACCATCGTTAAAGTAAAAAAAAACAAACACTACATACTTACCTACCGCTATCTGTCCCCGGCGCTGTGCTTCTCTGCTCTGGCTATGAGCACAGCGGCCGGAAAGCAGAGCGGTGATGTCATCGCTGTGCTTTCCGGCTGCCCGGCGCTCACAGCCAGAGCAGAGAAGCCCAGCGCCGGGGACAGACAGCGGTAGGTAAGTATGTAGTGGTTGTTTTTTTTACTTTAACGATGGTAACCAGGGTAAACATCGGGTTACTAAGCGCGGCCCTGCGCTTAGTAACCCGATGTTTACCCTGGTTACCGGGGACCTCGGGATCGTTGGTCGCTGGAGAGCGGTCTGTGTGACAGCTCTCCAGCGACCAAACAGCGACGCCGCAGCGATCCGGATCGTTGTCGGTATCGCTGCAGCGTCGCTTAGTGTGACAGTACCATTATATACGAAAAAGTAGGTGACAGATTTCCTTAAAAAACAAACAAAACACAACACTGACATGTAAACAGCCCTGTACACTAATCACAGGTACGAGTTCTATCAATGAGTAACTGCCATATCAATGTATAGAGGTGCGTTTACACCAGAGGACCGTACTTCAGATGTGCACGTTACAATCTAATATACAAAGCTGAATGTGTATGTATGTATGTATGTATGTATGTATGTATGTATGTATGTATGTATGTATGTATGCATGCATGCATGCATGCATGGGATTGGCATCTGCACCGTCGCAGCTACAGCCACAAAATTTTGCACAGTCACACGTCTGGACCCAGAGAGCGTCACAGGTGGCGCTATAGAGTTAAGTCCTCTTTTTCTCAGAAGAGGCAATTTGTATATTATAGGCTATGTTGCATATTATAGGCTATGTTGTGAGGCGAAATTTTACCCCCGCGCATTCCAATTCACCAAACAATTTTGCCCCTATCTACATAATGGGGAAAAAGTGAAAGGAAAAGTGTTGGAGGCAAATTGACAGCTGCCAGATGTGAACAAAGGGGACTTAAAGAGTGGGAGCGATGGCGCCAAAGAGTATATACCGTACAGTTGCTAAGGTGGGGCCCCGACATGGGATACTCACCACACACGGGGATATGAACACACACACAAAATGCGCCACACACTACCACGTGCTTGAACACATATCACCCTCAGCACACATTTCATCACACATACACCAACCTCGCCACATAAAAGTCAAAACACAAGTCGCCGCGCAAAACTCGCCACATGCAAAACTAGGCTCACGCAAAACTCGCCACACGTGCAAAACTCACCTCATGGAAAATTCGCCACACGCAAAACTTGCACACGCGGAAAAATTGCCACATGCAAAAGTTGCCTCACACAAAACTTGCACATACTCAAAACGCACCACACATAAAACTCGCCACGCAAAACTCGCTGCACACAACTTATTACACTAACCTGTCACATGCAACCCGACACACAAAAAGTTGCTACACGCATGTCGCCACACGCAACTCAACACACACAACTTGACACATGACACTCGCCCTAAAACACACACAAGTCTGGTATTATCCTTCAAAAATAAAAATCTGATTAATAAGCAGACAAACTACAAGAGCAACAAATGTACCATATAGGAAATACGGCAGCTGTCAGTCACATGACCTGTCTATTATGTGTATGTGTGAGCTAATATATACTGCCAGGGGGAGGGCTTCCTGTTGGCTGGGGATTTATCAGGCTGCCAATTTAGCTTACAAATACTGAGGTAAAAATACTGACCAAATAACGTGTGAACGAGGTCTAATACAGGAGGAGATGACACAGGTATATACTATATACAGGGGAGATGACACAGATATATACTATATACAGGAGGAGAGGACACAGGTATATACTATATACAGGAGGAGATGACACACAGAGATAAACTATATACAGGAGGAGATGACATACAGGTATATACTATATACATGAGGAGATGACACACTGGTATATACTATATACAGGGGAGATGACATACAGGTACATACTATATACAGGGGAGATGACACGTATATACTATATACAGGAGGAGATGACACGTATATACTATATACAGGAGGAGATGACAGTTATATACAATATACAGGGGAGATGACACACATATATACTATATACAGGGGAGATGACACACGTATATACTATATACAGGAGATGACATACAGGTATATACTATATACAGGAGCAGATGACACAGGTATATACTATATACAGGAGGAGATGACACAGCTATATACTATATACAGGAGATGACACACATGTATACTATATACAGGAGGAGATGACATACAGGTATATACTATATAAAAGATGACATATAGGTATATAGAGGAGGAGATGACATACAGCAGGTATATACTATATACAGGGGAGATAACATACAGGTATATACTATATGTAGGAGGAGATGACACAGGTATATACTATATACAGGAGGAGATGACACCGGTATATACACTATATACAGGATGAGATGACACAGGTATATACTATATACAGGAGGAGATAACCGGTCTATACTATATACAGGAGATGACGACATACAGGTACATACTATATACAGGAGGCGATGACACAGGTATATACTATATACAGGAGGAGATGGCACACGTGTATACTATATACAGGAGGAGATGACACATATATACTATATACAGGGGAGATAACATACAGGTATATACTATATATAGGAGGAGATGACACAGGTATATACTATATACAGGAGGAGATGACACAGGTATATATATATACAGGAGGAGATGACATACAGGTATATACTATATATAGGAGAAGATGACAGGTATATACTATATACAGGAGGAGATGACACAGGTATATACTATATACAGGAGGAGATGACAGGTATATACTATAGTTAAATAAATAAGGCAGCACACTGCAGCGCTAGAACATACAAACTTGAAATATGAAATTTGAACTGTATTACTGCACTAGAAATATGAAAAATGAGAGCGTTTAGCGCATAAAAATGGCCAATTTTATGTGTACCTGGTAGCCACTTTACGGCATCTCTCTTATACCACGTCCTACGCTTGCCTTACCTCGCTGAGAATAAACGTCTACATCTGAATGGGTACATGTGAAACCTCTTCCTAGACTAAAAATTCTCTCTCTCTATGGAGGGGTATTGGACCTGCTGTAATTAAAACACCTGTGGCTAGAAGGCGGAGTGCACGATCAGAAGGCTAGAGAATACATTTCAAAAACCTGACCTGCACATCCAAACATAGACTAAGTGTGAACAGGTGCTGAACCTAGTGGCTGAAGAGGTTTCACATGTACCCATTCAGATGTAGACGTTTATTCTCAGCGAGGTAAGGCAAGCGTAGGACCTGGTATAAGAGATATGCCGTAAAGTGGCTACCAGGTACACATAAAATTGGCCATTTTTAGGCGCTAAACGCTCTCATTTTTCATATTTCTAGTGCTGTCTGTGGATGGATACCATGCTTGGCATAGGTGGCTTTCCTTCATAGGATGCTGCCCTTCCCGTGGTTGTTCCTTCCCGGGGAAAGGCCTGGCTATTCACTGCTTGCGTCGAGAAACACGTGATGGTGTCTCCGCAGCTTCTTTACATGCATCTGCATATTTCCCATAAGGGATGGGGGCAGTGTTCTGGAATCACTGCGTTGAGAAACACGTGATGGTGTCTCCGCGGTGTTAGATGTTTTGGTCTCCCCGAGGCCAATCATCTGTGCCTTTATAGCCTTTTTACTAGGCACTGCTCCTAATAGCCAGATTCCTACTCCACACTGATGAGGGGCAAAAACCCCGAAACAGCTGTCTGTGGATGGATACCATGCTTGGCATAGGTGGCTTTCCTTCATAGGATGCTGCCCTTCCCGTGGTTGTTCCTTCCCGGGGAAAGGCCTGGCTATTCACTGCTTGCGTCGAGAAACACGTGATGGTGTCTCCGCAGCTTCTTTACATGCATCTGCATATTTCCCATAAGGGATGGGGGCAGTGTTCTGGAATCACTGCGTTGAGAAACACGTGATGGTGTCTCCGCGGTGTTGGATGTTTTGGTCTCCCCGAGGCCAATCATCTGTGCCTTTATAGGTATATACTATATACAGGAGATGACACACGTGTATACTATATACAGGAGGAGATGACACAGGTATATAGAGGAGGAGATGACATACAGCAGGTATATACTATATACAGGGGAGATGACATACAGGTATATACTATATACATGAGGTGACATACAGGTGTATACGCCGATTCAGCGATGTCTTCACTGGTAACCAGGGTAAACATCGGGTTACTAAGCGCAGGGACGCGCTTAGTAACCCGATGTTTACCCTGGTTACCAGCGTAAAAGTAAAAAAAAAAAAAAAACACTACATACTTACCTTCCACTGTCTGTCCCCGGCGCTGTGCTTCTCTGCACTGGCTGTGAGCGCCGGCCAGCCGGAAAGCAGAGCACAGCGGTGACGTCACCGCTCTGCTTTCCAGCCGCTGTGCTCACAGTCAGTGCAGGAAAGCACAGCGCCGGGGACAGACAGCGGAAGGTAAGTATGTAGTGTTTTTTTTACTTTTACGATGGTAACCAGCGTAAACATCAGGTTACTAAGCGCGGCCCTGCGCTTAGTAACCCGATGTTTACCCTGGTTACCGGCATCGTTGGTCGCTGGAGAGCTGTCTGTGTGACAGCTCTCCAGCGACCAAACAGCGACGCTGCAGCGATCGACATCGTTGTCGGTATCGCTGCAGGGTCGCTTAGTGTGAAGGTACCTTTAGGCACAATCTAATAGACACAATCTAATAGGCTATAATCCATGGCAGACCTGGAGGTCATCCTTCAGTCCCCTGCAGCCATAGCAGTCACCTCCCAGCTATCAGTGCAGGGAGTCTATGGAGTGATAAGAGGGAGCCATCTCTTTCTGTCTCAGTACGTAATTGCTGTGGTCAACACTGGCAGCACTCAAGTCCCTATGCTACATCTCTGCTAGTAGGGAGAACTGAATGCTGTGGCGCAACATTCACCTGGAAATCTGGATCACTGAATGAATCACTGCCTTTTCATGCCCTAATGCAGTGTTCCCCAACTCCGGTCCTCAAGAGCCACCAACAGGTCATGTTTTGAGGATTTCCTTAGTATTGCACAGGTCATTGAATGCTTGCCTGTCCAGGTGATGCAATTATCACCTGTGCGATACTAAGGAAATCCTGAAAACATGACCTGTTGGTGGCTCTTGAGGGCCGGACTTGGGGAACACTGCCCTAATGCAGGAGTGGAGAATCTCCAGCCTGTGGACTGTTTACGGACAGATACCGTATATACTCGTGTATAAGCAGAGTTTTTCAGCACATTTTTTTGTGCTGAAAAAAGCTCTCTTTGTCTTATACACGAGTCATTGTCCCAGAAAGACGGCCAGGGAGCAGTGGGTCACAGAGGCAGGAGCCAGCGGCTGAAACTGTGCACGTTGCTAAAGAGAAATGAATATTCACTGTGCTGGCAGTGAATATTCATTTCTCTTATAATGCGCACAGTCACAGCCGCAGCCTACATACCTTCCGGTGCCAGTCTTCCGGCCGAGCGATCACGTGTCCCCTGCTAATTAAGGTATTGAATATTCATCCCTCTCCACTTCCATAGGTTCGGAGAGAATATTCATTATTTTAATGAGCGGGGACACATGATCGCTCGGCCGGAAGAGCTGCTGGCGCCCGAACGAGATGTAGCGACTAGCGAGGGCACCCCATGCATACAAGGATAGGGGATAAGGACGGGGAGCCGTGCATACAAGGACGGGGAGCCGTGCATACAAGGGATAGGGATGAGGGAACAATGCATACCCGGTTTATTCTAGAGTCAATAGCTTTCCCAGTTTTTCGTGGCAAAATTAGGTGCCTCGGCTTATACTCGGGTCGACTTATACTCGAGTATATACGGTATGATTTCTCCGGTCCCCGAGAAGGTTCCCAGGGACTGTAGTGCTTGGGCCAACAGCTGGCAAACCACCAGCCCTGTAATTGCTACTGACACTCTGTGCACACAGCATTTACTACAGAAAACTGTGGAACGTGGAATAAAACATTATGTCTCTGCGCTCCAGTCTCGCTCGTCCCACCGACAACAATAGCGACGACAGCCCCTGCCCCTCCTGTGTTGTAAATGCTCCCCATTCCCTCATGTGATACATACGCCCCCAGCCCCCCGTATGATGCATGTGCCTCCGACATCATCAATACCACCTAACAGTACAGCTGCACCAAAGAGAAACAGCTCCAGCCATCATATTGCGTTGATATGAGTTAATTAAATTTTTGACCAGATTATAGAATGATAAATTTCAAGCTGAATTTTGTACATCCCTAGAGTGATGGTCTAAAGATCCAAATGGGCCAGGTCAGAAAACTGGTTTCCCACCCCTGCCCTAATGGAAAGTCACACTCTCCAAAAAAATGTGAAAAGCCAATGCAGTGGTTTACAAGGGATGTTGTGCAATTATGGGAAAATATCCCTATTTTTTTTTTTAAAGATATACAAGGCACCATAGAGATCTTTGCAGAAATCCAATCTTTATTCTAAAATATTTAAAACATCAGAGCAACATTTTGGCCAAAAGGCCTTTCTCAAGCCTAAAATCCAATCAGGCCATTTGGCAAGAAACGTTGGTCTGTTTTTGTCTCCTCACTGCTGTGATGTTTTGGAATAAAGATTGGATTTTTACAAGGATCTCTACGGTGCATCAGATATCTTTGGATTTGCTGCTGTTTTTAGATCTAGTGGAAGGTACGGCTATGTAGCATATACTCATATGCTCATCAATGGTGCATGGGAATTCTATACTGAACTAAAAAATTTTATTTTTATTTTTTTGTAATTTAAAGTTTTTCACAGTGAAGTTCTACACAAAAAAATCCCATTACAAGGATTTGTATTTTTACCATGCAGCAAAAGAATGAAATGCAAAATCCACAAGCCATATATTTCCCTATAACAGGTGAAGAAGATAAAAACCATGTGCTACAGTTGTACTTGCCATATAGCTAAACCTCAAAACTACATGCAGATTTACCAAGCTGCAAAAAAATAGGGATTTTTGTGTACTCACCGTAAAATCCTTTTCGCCGAGCAATTCATTGGGGGACACAGACCGTGAGTGTATGCTGCTGCCACTAAGAGGCTGACACTAAGTGATACAAAGAAAGTTAGCTCCTCCCCTGCAGTATACACCCTCCTGCTGGCTCTCAGCTAAGGCTACTTTCACACTTGCATCTGTACGGGCCCGTCGCAGTGCGTCGGGCCGACGCATACTGTGAAATAAAATCACAACGGGGGCAGCGGATGCAGTTTTACAACGCATCCGCTGCCCCGTTGTAAGCTCCGGGGAGGAGGGGGCAGAGTTCTGGAAAAAGCGGAACCGACGGACAAAAAAACGTTGCATGCAACGTTTTTTTGTCCCGTCGGACTGCAAAAACACGTCGCATCCGACGCACGACAGATGCAACGTGTGGCAATGCGTCGCTAATTAAAGTCAATGGAGAAAAAACGCATCCTGCAGGCAACTTTGCAGGATGCGTTTTTTTTCTCCAAAACGACTCATTGTGACGTGCGTCGAACGACGCTAGTGTGAAAGTAGCCTAACCAGTTTGGTGCAAAAGCAGTAGGAGATCAATAACAATATATGAGCGTATAGCATGAGCTAATAACAGGGTGGGAGCTGTGTCCCCCAATGAATGGCTCGGAGAAAATGATTTTACGGTGAGTACACAAAAATCCCTATTTCTCAATCGCCTCATTGGTGGACACCATGGGCGTACACACCGCATGTGCAGCTGCACAGGGGCCCAGGAGGACAGGGGGCCCGATCAGCTGCTCAAATATCTTACTCTCTCATAGAGCCAGCGGCTGCATCTACACTAAGAGGAGAGGAAGGGGCCGTACCTGAGTCTTTTGCTGTCAGAGAGGGGCCTCTTCCTCTCCTCTGAGTTGATGCTGCCTCTGGCTCTTTAATATGATGAAGGAGCCCGGAATCCTTGGACACGCCCCCAGCTTCCCTTCCTGGTGCAGGCAGGAAAAGGCCTGGTAAGTATGGCTGATCTCAGCCAGTCCTGTCTCTTGCCTCCTCCTCACTGCCTCTGACTGCTGCTGGGAACAGCCTCTGAGCAGTCAGTACATCTGTCACCTCTGCTGCTTCCTGAGCAGTTCTGACAACTGAACTGCTTGATCAATATTCACATGAGCAATCACATCAATCCCCCTGTAGCTACTTCCACCTCCTGAACTGAGGGGGGCTTTATTGGAAAACCGCTGCACTGGCCCATTCAGATTCAGGAGCCACAGTGTGAATGCTGCCTGAGTGGCCAGTGCAGCCATTCTTCAGTAAAGACCCTTCAGTACAGGGGTGGTAAGTGGCTACGGGGGGGAGGGGAGGTTGATGTGATGGCCGATGCTCACATGGGTCAGACACCTGACAGAACTTCTCAGGAGGAAGAAGTCTCAGATCCACTGACTGCGGGGAGTACACTCTGCAGCTATCAGAGGTAGAGAAGAGGCAGGAGGACTAGCGAGAGCTGGAGATCTGGCCAGTAAGTGCTGATGGAGGACTGAAGACCCCCAGGATGAAGCTGCTGGAGATGGAAGAATGCACATGCCAGAGGGACGGCATGTTTAAGTAACAAAATGTGTACAGACTTACTATCACCTATGTGTATTACCATACTTCTGTGCACCCGTTTGTAAAAGTCTATATATAAATATCTATCTATATATATCTATATATATATATATATAATTGTTTAAGGGGTAATTCCTTCTGTCTGTCTGTAACTTCCGTAACGGAAATCCCGATATTGGGGCGGGAGTTAAACAACGCTTCACTTTTTGCTATTGATGCTGCCTATGCACCATCAATAGTAAAAACGTATAATGTTAAAAATAATTAAAAAAAAAAAACAAAACAAAAAAAAAAAACAAAACACATTATATTATCATTATATTATCACCTTCCGGCATCCGCGCCAGCCTTTCCCGCTCCTCGCGCTCCGGTACCAAGAATGCATTGCGGCAATGAGCCGAGATCACGTGGTGGTCTCACGAGATGATGACGTAGCGGTCTCGCGAGACCGCTACATGATCACAGATTATTGCCGCAAAGCATTACTGGGAGCGGAGCGACGCGAGGGGCATCGCTAAAGCCCTGCGCTGGATCCGGGAGCCGCCGGAGGGTGAGTATATAACTTTTTTATTTTAATTTTTTTTTTTTTTAACAGGAATATGGTGCACACATTGCTATATACTACGTGGCTGTGTTATATACTACGTGGCTGTGTTATATACTACGTGGCTGTGTTATATACTACGTGGCTGTGTTATATACTACGTGGCTGTGTTATATACTACGTGGCTGTGTTATATACTACGTGGCTGTGTTATATACTACGTGGCTGTGTTATATACTACGTGGCTGTGTTATATACTACGTGGCTGTGTTATATACTACGTGGCTGTGTTATATACTACGTGGCTGTGTTATATACTACGTGGCTGTGTTATATACTACGTGGCTGTGTTATATACTACGTGGCTGTGTTATATACTACGTGGCTGTGTTATATACTACGTGGCTGTGTTATATACTACGTGGCTGTGTTATATACTACGTGGCTGTGTTATATACTACGTGGCTGTGTTATATACTACGTGGCTGTGTTATATACTACGTGGCTGTGTTATATACTACGTGGCTGTGTTATATACTACGTGGCTGTGTTATATACTACGTGGCTGTGTTATATACTACGTGGGCGGTGTTATATACTACGTGAGCTGTGTTATATACTACGTGGGCTGTGTTATATACTACGTGGGCTGTGTTATATACTGTGTGGGCTATGTTATACACTACGTCGCTGTGCTAATATACTGCTTAGACTGTTATATAGTACGTGGGCTGTGTTATATACTACATTGCTGTGCTAATATACTGTGTAGGCTGTGCTACATACTACGTGGCTGTGCTATATACCACGTCGCACTACATACATATTCTAGAATACCCGATGCGTTAGAATCGGGCCACCATCTAGTGTATGTATATGTACCTATGCACAGTGCTCATATGTATCTGTGGGACACACAAAGATAATCACAGTACACTATATATATGTATATATATATTTTTGATGTGTGTGTATTAGAACCTGAGTGTACAGTAGGTGTGTGTTTGTGTGTGTGTGTGTATATATATATACACATATATACACACACAGAGAGAGAGAGAGAGAGAGAGAGAGAGAGAGAGAGAGAGAGAGAGAGAGAGAGAGAGAGAGAGAGAGAGAGAGAGAGAGAGAGAGAGAGAGATTGATTGATTCAAAGAAGTTTTATTGGCAGGACCAAATACACATCAGTTTTGCCAAAGCAAGTGTATAAAGGCAATAGGGATAGGGACTGTGGGGATGTTGGGTAGGAGCTGTTGGGTAGGAGCTGTAGGGAAGGTGGATGGGGGCAGATCCATTGTGGGGGCTATAGTCCATGGCATGGGGGAGGTGGATGGGGGCAGATCCATTGTGGGGGCTATAGTATAGACTGTATACACATACAGTCATGGCCAAAAGTATTGACACCCCTTCAATTCTGTCAGATAATACTCAGTTTCTTCCTGAAAATGATTGCAATCACAAATTCTTTGGTGTTATTATCTTCATTGAATTTGTCTTAAATGAAAAAACACAAAAGAGAATGAAGCAAAAAGCAAAACATTGATCATTTCACACAAAACTCCAAAAATGGGCCAGACAAAAGTATTGGCACCCTCAGCCTAATGCTTGGTTGCACAACCTTTAGCCAAAATAACTGCGACCAACCGCTTCCGGTAACCATCAATGAGTTTCTTACAATGCTCTGCTAGAATTTTAGACCATTCTTTGGCAAACTGCTCCAGGTCACTGATATTTGAAGGGTGCCTTCTCCAAACTGCCATTTTTAGATCTATCCACAGGTGTTCTATGGGATTCAGGTCTGGACTCATTGCTGGCCACCTTAGAAGTCTCCAGTGCTTTCTCTCAAACCATTTTCTAGTGCTTTTTGAAGTGTGTTTTGGGTCATTGTCCTGCTGGAAGACCCATGACCTCTGAGGGAGACCCAGCTTTCTCACACTGGGCCCTACATTATGCTGCAAAATTTGTTGGTAGTCTTCAGACTTCATAATGCCATGCACACGGTCAAGCAGTCCAGTGCCAGAGGCAGCAAAGCAACCCCAAAAGATCAGGGAACCTCCGCCATGTTTGACTGTAGGGACCGTGTTCTTTTCTTTGAATGCCTCTTTTCTTCTCCTGAAAACTCTATGTTGATGCCTTTGCCCAAAAAGCTCTACTTTTGTCTCATCTGACCAGAGAACATTCTTCCAAAACGTTTTAGGCTTTTTCAGGTAAGTTTTGGCAAACTCCAGCCTGGCTTTTTTATGTCTCGGGGTAAGAAGTGGGGTCTTCCTGGGTCTCCTACCATACAGTCCCTTTTCATTCAGATGCCGACGGAGAGTACGGGTTGACACTGTTGTACCCTCGGACCGCAGGGCAGCTTGAACTTGTTTGGATGTTAGTCTGGGTTTTTTATCCAACATCCGCACAATCTTGCGTTGAAATCTCGTCAATTTTTCTTTTCCGTCCACATCTAGGGAGGTTAGCTACAGTGCCATGGGCTTTAAACTTCTTCATGACACTGCGCACGGTAGACACAGGAACATTCAGGTCTTTGGAGATGGACTTGTAGCCTTGAGTTTGCTCATGCTTCCTCACAATTTGGTTTCTCAAGTCCTCAGACAGTTCTTTGGTCTTCTTTCTTTTCTCCATGCTCAATGTGGTACACACAAGAACACAGGACAGAGGTTGAGTCAACTTTAATCCATGTCAGCTGGCTGAAAGTGTGATTTAGTTATTGCCAACACCTGTTAGGTGCCACAGGTAAGTTACAGGTGCTGTTAATTACACAAATTAGAGAAGCATCACATGATTTTTCGAACGGTGCCAATACTTTTGTCCACCCCTTTTTTTATGTTTGGTGTGGAATTATATACAATTTGGCTTTAGGACAATTCTTTTTGTGTTTTTTCATTTAAGACAAATTAAATGAAGATAATAATACCAAATAATTTGTGATTGCAATCATTTTCAGGAAGAAACTGAGTATTATCTGACAGAATTGCAGGGGTGTTAATACTTTTGGCCATGACTGTATACACTGTATATGCTACATATAATGCACACATACACACACAGTCATGGCCAAAAGTGTTTCCATGTATCGATGTGTACTTTGGTTATCTATGCATGTATGTACAATATATATATATATTAGTACCTGAGACACAGTAGGTAGTAAGTGTAAAGGTAAATATCACTTAAAGAGAACATGTCAGCAGTTTTGGCCGCTATAAGATAGGGACACCACCTTTCAGGGTTTATCTACAGAATTCTGTAATGCTGTAGATAAGCCCCCTATCCGACCTGAAAGATAAGAAAAATAAGTTTTATTATACTCACCTGGGGGGCAGTCCGGTCCGATGGGTGTCGAAGGTCAGGGTCCGGGGCTTCCCATGTTCTTGCGATGCCGTCCTCCTGTTGCTTCATGGCTCCCCGGAATTGCGCTCCTGCACAGGTGTACTTATCTGTCCTGTTGAGGGCAGAGCAAAGTACTGCAGTGCGCAGGTGCTGGGCCTCTCTGACCTTTCCTGGCATCTGCGCACTGCAGTACTATGCGCAGATAAGTACGACTGTGCAGGAGCGCAATGCTGGGGAGCCATGATGCAAGCAGGACGGCGGCGACCATAAGAAGATGGGAGGCACCGGACCCAGAGCTGTGACACTCATCGGACCGGACCGCCCCCGGGTGAGTATAATAAAACTTATTTTTCTTCTCTTGCAGGTCGGATCGGAGGCTTATATACAGCATTATAGAATGCTGTAGATGAGCCCTGAAAAGTGATGGCTGTATCTTATATCTGCCAAACCTGGTGACAGGTTCCCTTTAACGGGGCATTCCTGGGGCCAGACAAATTGCCAATGCAGCTGCACCGGGCCCAGAAGTGGAGTGCAGCCACTGACACCAGCGAATATTTCAGCTCGATCTGCATCCTTGGATGCACATTCAGCTGACATATATTGCAGCACCGGTGATCCGCCAGTTCCGCTGCAGTACACGCCGCTGACCAATTTGCATCCAGCATCTGACCTTGGTGTGTCCATGACTGGGGGACATATGGCAGTGATGACAAGTCAGCTGGCGGCTCTTGCGCCGGTTGCAGAAGAGGACGCAGTGTGGCGTGGGAGCGGAGAAAGGTGAGTACAATCGGGTTTTTTTTTTCATGTGTTGCAGAAGAACAAGACAAATTATCAGAGAAACGGGCATGTAGCGCTATTCCTGACATGGTGTCCTTTCCTCCCTCCATGCAGGGACATCAGCTTACTCCCCGGCCCATGGCACTGCCTCCAGCATGCTCCTGCCTTCTACCTCCACTATGCACGCTGCACTCTGTCCCGATGGCGTGCCAAGGGTGCATGTGTGCGCACTCCCCTGTTCTAAAAGGGGCAGCACGTTTACATGGTAAATGCTCAGCTGTGAAGCATTTAGTTAAAAGTGTGTTCACTTGCAACGTGTCTCCCAGCCAAAAGCGTGGAGACATCCTGTATAAAAAGCACCCTCCCCAGTAGGGAGGTGCTTGAGCAATCCCTATAGTTAGAGTATGTTAGGTGGTTGGTGTGTATGCAACTGTATGTTGCCAGGGTCCCCCATCCCTAGTTTGATATAGTATCCCATACCCTGTGTACTGTTATTAGTGCTCACTTCCTGTGACTGCTTCGGCGGTGTCCGTATCCTGAAATCACATCTGCGGTACCGGTACCCTCCCGTCCCTTATTACGAAACATCCTCTCTATGTATGGTGCCGTCCTTTATTATATAGCGTCTAGTGATGAGGGAATATACTCGTTACTCGAGATTTCTTGAGCATGCTCTGTGGTCCGCCAAGTATTTTTTTTAGAGCTCGGAGATTTAGTTTTCTTCGCCGCAGCTGAATGTTTTACATCTGTTAGCCAGCATAAGTACATATGGGGGTTGCCTGGTTGCTAGGGAGACCCCCGAGCGTGCTCGAGAAATCTCGAGTAATGAGTATATTCGCTCATCACTAATGGCGTCCTGTTATGTGGAGCGCCGTCCATTATTACACAGTATCATCTCTTGTCATCTACAGCACCGTCCCTTACATTGAGTATTCTCATTATTTTTGTTATTCACAGCGTCTTCTCTTTATTGCATGGTGTCCTCTCCTGTAAAATGACTGCTGAGGGAGCAGCATCTGACCAGAAGACAAGTCCATCAGCTGCATCCATCACAAAAGAAGCTTTCCGATGCTCCATCAGCCAGTTTATATCGAATAGGAGTGGATGATATGTAATAAAGAACAGGGAGGTAAAATAACAAAAATAATGAGAATCTGATATGTAAGGGACGGTGCTGTACATAACAAGAGGGAACTATATAATAAGGGACGGTGCTATACATAAAGAGAGAGCACTGTGTAATAAGGGGCGGCAATATATATGAGAGGAGACTGTAAAAAAAAATATGTATATCTGTAGCTTGGTCGCGATGAAAGGGGGGGGGCCAGATACATTTCTTGCACAGGGGCCCTAAGCTGTCTGTATCCGCCCCTGGGGGACACAGACCGTGGGACGTCCCAAAGCAGTCCCTGGGTGGGGACAACATCAGATCAGGCCCTGTGTAACCGCTACTTACAAGTGTGCCACCGCGGCCTGCAGAGTCCACCTGCCCAGACTCACATTTGTGGAAGTATAGGAATTATGGTGCTTCAAGAATGCATGCGGACTGGACGAATCCGACGCCTGGTGCCGATAGACAGGGAGATAGGCTGACATCTAGCACGGATCTAGCACGGAAAGACTACTGAATTGTTAAAAGAATTCACCATGTTATCACGACCGATGAAACGGCTAATCCTTCCTGAAAATGTCAGGAAGTCTTCCTCTACCGTCAGAAGCCCAAATAAAGCGTCCAACCGTCAGAACGATGCCGTCTTCGAGACGTACCTACTCAGAGCACTCACTTCGTCCAGAATATGGGGAACTCATTCCATTTTGTGGACTGGTGCCAAAAGAGATGAGGGAAGAACTATGCCCTCATAACAGTGGTAATACAGTACCACGTTGGTAACAAGCGATGGGGATGGCCTGAGGATAACCTTGCCTTGAAGGTAATAAGGGAAAAAAGTCTGAAAGAGCAGAGCAGCTAGCTCCGAAGACTCGTCAGAGTGAGGATATCGCAGAGGAAAAAAGGGCGACTTTCCCTGATAGTAAAGTCTGCCCAGATGAAAAGGTCTACTGTAAGGCTCCTAGGACTATAAAGGTCCCAATGATCTAACGGTATGCGATAGGGAAGAACTACGTGTGAAAAACTCCCTGTAAGAAAGTCCCTACTTGCAGTTTTGCTGCGTAAGGCGGGAAGATACTAGTTCCACAAACAAAAACTGACGTGGTCAGTGCGGATCTCGGAGGATCACTGGGGCCCCTTTCGGCTTCCGAAAGGCTTTCGGAAGTAGTGGAAGGGGAGTTATGGAAACTGGTACCACGGCAGAACCAGAGCATGGAGTGCGATGGCTCTTGGATCTCGAGGCCAAACCACGAACTCGAGCACATTGGCATTCAGTCTGGACGTCATCCAACCTACAACTGGAGAGCTCCAGTGAAGGCAGATCTGATGGAAGACTTCGGGGTGGAGTTCCCACTGACTTGAGGTGGAACCCTGATGGCTGAATTTGTTTGCTGTCCAGAGTTCTACTACTGGGATATATACTGCCGAGATCACCAAATGATAGATCTCGGCCCATCAGAGAATGTGAGGTACCTCGGTCATGGCGCCTGACCGTGGGTACCTGCTAGATGATTGACGTATGGCACCGCCGAGGCATTATCCAATTGAATTCAGATAGGGTGACCAGCCAGAAGGCCGTTAACCTGCTGTAGGACTACCGTTCGGATCTCCAGAGCAATGATAGGGAGAAGACTGGCAATGGTAGTTACTAATAACAATTGAACCAGGAGAAAGGCCCTGGATTAAGAAGGAGCTCGGAGACTATTGTCTGAAAGTCTGTTTGACTTGCTGAAAACGAGCGGAGCGAAGGAAACCGCTTTCATTGTCGTCACCATTTTTCCTAAGAACCCTCCTAGCAAATCGAATGAGAAGAGGGGGTGAGTAATCAAAAATTTTCAGATCCCTCCTTGCGCGAGCACCCTATTGAAGGGCCATGACCATGTCTCGAGGGAGAATTACCATCCTTCTAGAAGTGTGCAGGATCATCCTCAAAAAGGATATCTGCTGGGCTGGAAATGAGGAGAACTTGTCTAAGTGTAGCTGCCAGGCCAGGGAGAGGGTATCGCAAGTGATATAGACGACTCAGCGTAGTCCTGGAAAGGCGGCTAGACAGTCGACCAAACAGGGCAGGACGAGCACGCCTCTAGGGTGCAAGAGAAACAGGACATCTGCCATGACCCGTTGAACACTCTGGGTGCGAAAGCAAGGCCGAAGGACAAGGTTGTGACTTGAAAATTCTGTTGACGAGAGGAAAGGCGAAGGAATTTTTGAAGAGGGTAAGCATCCCGAATGTCGATGGATGCCGGAAACCGCACCTTTTTCTGTAGAAGTAATGGCTGAACGGAGGAACTCCATCCGAAGAAGGAGGACCATGTCAAAGGTTGTTAGAAGTTTGAGGTCCAGGGTCGGTCTTACTTTTCGTTCCCCTTTTTGGAACCAAGATCCCTTAGATCTAAAGTGTGCTGGACTATCCTTATACAATCCATTGTCAGTCTCCCGCTCACAAGATTTGATTGGCCAGTTGTTACTGGTGTGAATCAAGGTAGTTAAGGTCTCCAGCCAGGAGACCATTGCTCTAGCAATCCATGCGGCGGCTAGGGAGGATAGAGCGCTGAACCCGAAGCGGCAAGACAGAACAAACCAGATTTGCTATCTGACAGTCCGTGGTATTTTTATTTGATGACCCATCGGGTAGGGATACTGGTAGGCATACCACAGGAGATTCTACCCGGTTAATCTTCCCCGTGGCCGAGTGTGCAGCTGCATCAAGGTCATAGTCTCTTGCCATCGCCGCTCTCTTTTGACGGTGCAGAGATAAAAATTATGAACCCTCGATCCATCAACCTCTTAACAGGGAAGTGGAGAGGAATTGTCCACCTTCTTGCATCATCCGCTAAATAGTGGTGATGCAGAGGGGGGTGCTCGTATGCCAAAAAGGGTGCCTCTGTACATCCACAGAGTTCAGGTCAGGTTGTCTGACGTTAGGCCTGGGTGCAGAAGAGAAAACATGGAGACGACACTCCGTGTGCTTGTCTGTTGATGGTGAGGAGATCGGTGGCCTTTAAAGGACCCGTCGCCCTTAAAAATCAGGCCAGGCATGGCATCCAACGTAGAGGCTTCTGTCCAGTGAATCGCTTATCCAAACTCAATGGCAAATGCTCTACGAGGGAGTTTAGTCTCCTTATGAGGGACACTGCGTAGTCTAAAGCAGCACCAGAGTCTTCGTCAATGTACCGAGATTGGTTACTCTTCTCTGAAGTTCTGGCCAGTTCAGGCAATATCCAATCCATATCCAGAGCCTTGTTGTCATCAAGTCATTGGTGAGGGAGCAGGAAACTAGATGCCTGTATGTTTCTAGACGCCTGTACGTTTCTAGAATACTTGCGGCCCCTGCTAGCCGACAGCTCCCATGTAGGATAGGGACCATGTATATCGGTCCTGCGAGCATTCAGAGCCACAGAGCGTACACGGAGGAATTCAATCTCTTGGTCAGAGAACCATGCATTGCGGTCAGTGACGAAGTCCACTGAGGGGAACTAGAGGATAAGCTGGGGTCGGGGGCGGAAGGCTCCTCGAATTGATCATGCGCCCTTAAGACCAGGGAATACCGGTTTTTACGTACCGGTAATAGGATTTTACAGAGTCCACGACAGCACCCACAACGAGAGAGAGGGGATCCGCCCACCTTCCGGACAGGAACCTACAGGTTAAAAAGGGGCGGTCCCCCTCGCCCTCCAGTTTGTGTTCCAGAGTACAAGGGATACCGCCAATGAATCAGTACATGATAATATTATCTTAAACAATACTAAATACCACCACCTCTAAAGAGTGATCTTTAAGGCACACCTTCCAACAGAGTGCAGGAATAAGTAACTAAATACAGGGGGGGGAATGTATGGGTGCTGTCGTGGACTCTGTAAAATCCTATTACCGGTACGTAAAAACCGGTTTTCCTATCGCCACGACAGCACCCACAACGAGAGACTTTCAAAGACTATTTAACTGGGAGGGACTACAGCACTAAGTACTGAACGGCCAAATTGTAAGCTGGAATTAGCTGATAGATCAAGGCGATAGTGCTTATAAAAGGTGGAAGGTGATGACCAAGTTGCCGCCTTACATATCATTTCAATGGGGACATCTGCCTTCTCCGCCCAGGATGATGCCATGGCCCGAGTGGAGTGCGCCCTGATGCCTTCTGGTGGTGTTACTCCCCTGGCAGAATAGGCAAGACATATCGCTTGTCTAATCCATCTAGCGATAGAGTTCTTCGTGACCCCAGAACCTATTTTCTGATTCTGGAAAGAAACAAACAGAGCCTTACTCTGTCTCCAGCTTTGTGTCCTGTCCAGGTATTCTAATACCGCCCTCTTTACATCTAGAGTATGATATTTTTTCTCCTCTTCTGAACCTGGATTTTCATAGAAAGATGGTAACTAAATCTCCTGACTTCTATGAAATTTAGTTGCTACTTTTGGCAAATATGCAGGATCGGGTTTTAGGACAATCTTATCCTGGAGAATTATTAGATAGGGAGGATCTACTGATAACGCATGTATATCACTGACCCTCCTGGCAGATGTTAAGGCTAAGAGTAGAGCTGTTTTTAAGGTTAAATTTTTTATAGAAATAGAGTCTAATGGCTCGAATGGAGGTTCAGTCAATGCCTCAAGTACCAAATTTAAATCCCAAGGGGGTATTCTTACAATATGGATTGGGTTCGAACGCTGACATGCCTTAATAAACCTAGCAACCCATCTATTACCAGCTATATCACTGTTATACAGAGCCCCCAAGGCTGAAACATGAACTCTCAGAGTGTTGACTGCTAAACCCAATTCCCAGCCTTTCTGAAGGAATTCTAGAATAGCTGAAATCGGAGCCTTATCTCCTAATGGTTGCTGATGAAACACAAGGAATTTTTTCCAAATTTTTGTATAGATCTTTGTAGTAATCTCCTTTCTGCTTTTCAATAAGGTAGTAATTAAAGCATTGGAGAACCCCCTCTCCTTCAGAAGCTCCCTCTCAAGTTCCAAGCCGTTAAGTGAAGAGTCTCCAAATTTGGATGACGAAACGGACCTTGAGAAAGGAGCTCCGGAACCACTGGCAACACCCAGGGATCCGTCACTGACATCGTTCTGAGGAGAGAGAACCAAGGCCTCCTGGGCCAGAAGGGGGCGATTAGGATCACTCTGGCTCCTTCTTCCCGAATCTTCCTGAGAACTATCGGAATCAGGCACATAGGAGGAAAGGCATAAGCCAGCTGGAAGTCCCAACGGACACGAAGGGAATCCACTATGAATGGTTGGTCTGCCATGTGTAAGGATGCGAACCTCCTGACCTTCCTGTTCTTTCTCGTAGCAAATAGGTCTATTATCGGCAAACCCCACAGATCGACTATTTGATCGAATACCTGTTGGTCTAGGGACCACTCTCCCTGACGAAGGGAATGGCGACTGAGATAGTCCGCCTCTATATTGAGTTCTCCTTTTATATGAACTGCCGACAGGGATTGTAAGTGATTCTCGGCCAGAGACAATATCTGTGCTGTAGTGGTCATTAGGGATCGAGATCTTGTCCCCCCCTGATGATTGATATAGGCTACCACAGTCATATTGTCTGTTTGTATCTGTACATGTGCATTCCTCAGGGATGGTAGTAAGCAAAGAAGAGCCTGTTTGACTGCCACAAGCTCTCTTAGATTTGAGGAATACTGGGATTCTTGAATCGACCATTGCCCTTGGGTCAGAATGTCCTCCATATGGGCTCCCCAACCAAACGGACTGGCATCTGTTGTAATTACATTGTTCGGAGTGATGGTCCAGAGAACCCCTTTTGACAGATGTGCCAGATCGAGCCACCATCTTAGATTGTGAAGAGTGGCGGGTGATAGATCGAATTTTCTGCTCAGAGCACCATGAAGATCTTTCTCCGCTTGAAGAACCTCGTATTGAAGCATTCGAGTGTGAACCTGAGCCCATCTCACTGCCGATATACACGCAGTTAATGATCCTAGTAGAGACATTGCGTCTCTTAAACTTAAGTTTGGAATTTTCCTTACAGCCCTGATTCTTTGGATAATCTTCTGCTTCTTCTCTTCTGGTAGGAAGGATGACTGGTCTTCTGAGTCTAGCAGAACTCCTAGAAAGATCTGACGTCTTGTGGGTTCTAGTTTTGATTTTTCCCAGTTGACAATCCACCCGAGTTCCTGTAGGGATGATATTATGGCATTTACCCTACATGTACACTAAGCAATTGAATTTCCGATTATCAAAAAATCATCTAGATAGGGCACTACAAGGGTTTCCTTTTCCCTAATATGGGCCATTACTTCCGAGATAACTTTAGTAAAAATTCTAGGTGCCATGGATAGGCCAAAGGGCATTGCCAAATATTGGAAATGTTTAATCTGATGGTTTACCCATACTGCCATCCTGAGGAATTGCTGGTGATTTCTGTGAACTGGAAGATGGTAGTACGCATCTTTTAGATCCAAGACCGACATGTAGCACCTAGGAAACAAAAGCTTAGTTGTTGACTTAATGGATTCCATCTTAAAAGCGTGGTACTGAAGATATCTATTCAATTTACGTAAATTTATGATAGTCCTAAAGGACCCATCAGGTTTAGAGATTAAGAATAGCGGAGAATAAAAGCCCGTCTTCTCCTGATGTTTTGGTACTTCTTCAATAACCCGCTTTGTAAGCAATTGTTGGATCTCTAATTCTAAGGCCTGTTGTTGGGCCGGCGTGTCCAGTGATGTTATCACAAAATGATTTGGTGGAGTTCTCAAAAATTCTAATTTTAATCCTGACTCAACCACCCCCATTATCCAGGCACTAGAAGTAATCTTTTCCCATTTTTCTGAGAAGAACTTTAGTCTTCCCCCTACTGGTAGATCAGTATTATCTGTAATTACGTCTACGTCTTGAGAAAGATGGAGGGTTCTTATAGTATCCACCTTTCTTCTTTTGATCCGATGTTTCCCAGTCGCGATTATTTCCCTGCTGGTCTGACTGGAATCTTCTGAAGGGCATGCGTCTCCGGAAGGCATTCCTAAAAGTGGGATTAAATGTTTTAGGGAATCCCTTTTTTCTGTCTTCTGCCTTTGCCAGGATGTCATCCAGCACCGGGCCGAATAGGTACTCACCCCTACATGGAATGGAGCACAATTTAGCTTTTGCCTGAGCATCCCACTTCCAGGTCTTCAGCCAAAGTGCCCGTCGGGCTGCGTTTGAGAGACCCGCCGATCTTGCAGCCAATTTCAGGGAATCAATCGATGCATCCGCTAGATAAGCCGCTCCTTCCCTGATCTGAGACAGGGAGTTTAACAATTTATCCCTGGGTACTTTTGCTTTAAGCTGCTCCTCCAGCTGAGTTACCCAGACCATAACTGATCTTGCCGTACAGGTGCCTGCGATTGCGGGCTTAAAGGCTCCAGATGATGCTTCCCACACCTTCTTAAGGAGCATGTCAGCCTTCCTGTCTGAAGGATCTTTAAGGAGTCCTACATCCTCCAATGGTAGCGAGCCTGTTTTCGAGGTAGAGGCTACTGCCGCATCTATTTTTGGGATCTTCATCCACTGGGATAAGGTGTCATCTTCAAAGGGGTACCTTCTTTTTGCGGCCGAAGGTAAGAACCCTTTATCCAGTTTGTCCCACTCCCGTTTGACCAGATCTTTAATGGTCTCTACTACCGGGAAAGCTTTGCGACTTCTCTGGCTCAGCCCTGCGAACATGATTTCCTGGGTTGTCTTAGGCTCTTTACTCTCAGCTACACCCATCGTCGCACGGACTGCCTTAATTAAAGCCTCCATATTATCTGTGGCAAAGCAAGGCCTTCCTTCCTCATCTGAGGAGGATGGTGATGAACTCTCCGAGCACTCGCCCTCTTGCAATGAAGGGCTGGAATCGGATACCATATCCATACTAATTTTCTCATGCCGTTTAGATTTAAGAGAAGATTTTATCTCTTCCCTGATTACTTCCCTCAAATCCGATACACGAAGTGGGGCCTCTTCCTCTAACGTGCGGCATATACACGTCTGACATAATCTCTTTACATAGGTGTCAGGTAGTGGTTCCATGCATAATGCACACTGCTTATGTTTGGATTTTGAGACCTTCTTCCCCTACAATAAAACATAGTATAGAAGACAATTGTATCAGCCAGTGGCTCAGATATAACACTCACCACTGCTGATGAAATTAGAGTACCGGTTTCTGAGGGGGTGAGGTGCGATGTGGCGTGCCAGGATCCTGCTGCCCGCGTGCCACATCTCCACTCTGAGATCTGCTGCTGCTCCTTTGCTGCTCTCCTTTTCGGTGTTCGGCGTCTCCTGTGGAAGACATATCGCCGCACACCACTCACCAAGCGCTGCCTTCTTTTCAAAGGTCCCGCGCTCCTCCTCCCGGCCTCCTCCGGAAGTCATTAGCTCACTTCCGGGTCATAAGCGCCGACCTGCTCCCGCAGTGTCGCGCGCGTGTGGACGACCCAGGGCGGCGTGCCTTCCCCTGGGAACGCCACCTCAGCGTTCAGCTGCTCCTTGCCAGACGAGGGGGGAAGCTGGACACAGAACTTCCCCCGACGCTGCTTCCGGGCCCCCGACTCTGCCGTTCTCACCTGGACACCGCACAGAGGCTTAGCGGACCCGGGTAGGTGAAACGACCTGTAGGCTCCCGCCGTCCGGACAGGAACCCAAAACTGGAGGGCGAGGGGGACCGCCCCTTTTTAACCTGTAGGTTCCTGTCCGGAAGGTGGGCGGATCCCCTCTCTCTCGTTGTGGGTGCTGTCGTGGCGATAGGAAAACTGGTCTTACGCCTTTAAGACCAGGGAATACTGGTCATGTGCCTTTAAGAACAGAAAATACCGGAAACACGCCTTTAAGACCAGAGAATACTGGTCGTGTGCCTTTAAGACCAGGGAATACTGGTCATGTGCCTTTAAGAACAGAATACGGGAAACGTGCCTTTAACCCCTTTCTGCCATTAGACGTACTATTGCGTCCATGTGGGGTGGGCTTTACTTCCCAAGGACGCAATAGTACGTCATATGCGATCGGCAGCGCTCACGGGGGGAGCGCCGCCGATCGCGGCCGGGTGTCAGCTGTTTATCGCAGCTGACATCCGGCACTATGTGCCAGGAGCAGTCACGGACCGCCCCCGGCACATTAACCCCCGGCACACCGCGATCAAAGATGATCGCGATGTGCCGGCGGTACAGGGAAGCACCGCGCAGGGAGGGGGCTCCCTGCGGGCTTCCCTGAGCCCCCCGCAGCAACGCGATGTGATCGCGTTGCTGCGAGGGTCTCACCTCCCTCCCTGCTCCCTCCAGCCCCGGATCCAAGATGGCCGCGGATCCGGGTCCTGCAGGGAGGGAGGTGGCTTCACAGAGCCTGCTCAGAGCAGGCACTGTGAAGCCTGCAGCGCTGCATATCAGATCAGTGATCTGACAGAGTGCTGTGCAAACTGTCAGATCACTGATCTGTGATGTCCCCCCTGGGACAAAGTAAAAAAGTAAAAAAAAAAAATTTCAAATGTGTAAAAAAAAAATAAAAAAAAATATTCCAAAATAATGAAAAAAAATAATAAAAATATTATTCCCATAAATACATTTCTTTATCTAAATAAAAAAAAAAAAACAATAAAAGTACACATATTTAGTATCGCCGCGTCCGTAACGGCCCGACCTATAAAACTGGCCCACTAGTTAACCCCTTCAGTAAACACCGTAAGAAAAAAAAAAAAAAAACGAGGCAAAAAACAACGCTTGATAATCATACCGCCGAACAAAAAGTGGAATAACACGCGATCAAAAAGACAGATATAACTAACCATGGTACCGCTGAAAACGTCATCTTGTCCCGCAAAAAACGAGCCGCCATACAGCATCATCAGCAAAAAAATAAAAAAGTTATAGTCCTGAGAATAAAGCGATGCAAAAATAATTATTTTTTCTATAAAATAGTTTTTATCGTATAAAAGCGCCAAAACATAAAAAAATGATATAAATGAGGTGTCGCTGTAATCGTACTGACCCGAAGAATAAAACTGCTTCATCAATTTTACCAAACGCGGAACGGTATAAACGCCTCCCCCAAAAGAAATTCATGAATAGCTGGTTTTTGGTCATTCTGCCTCACAAAAATCGGAATAAAAAGCGATCAAAAAATGTCACGTGCCCGAAATTGTTACCAATAAAAACATCAACTCGTCCCGCAAAAACCAAGACCTCACATGACTCTGTGGACCAGAATATAGAAAAATTATAGCTCTCAAAATGTGGTAACGCAAAAAATATTTTTTGCAATAAAAAGCGTCTTTCAGTGAGTGACGGCTGCCAATCATAAAAATCCGCTAAAAAACCCGCTATAAAAGTAAATCAAACCCCCCTTCATCACCCCCTTAGTTAGGGAAAAATTAAAAAAATGTATTTATTTCCATTTTCCCATTAGGGCTAGGGTTAGGGCTAGGGTTAGGGCTAGGGTTAGGGCTAGGGTTAGGGCTAGGGCTAGGGTTAGGGCTAGGGTTAGGGCTAGGGCTAGGGCTAGGGTTAGGGTTAGGGCTAGGGTTAGGGCTAGGGTTAGGGCTAGGGCTACAGTTTGGGTTGGGGCTAAAGTTACAGTTAGGGTTTAGATTACATTTACGGTTGGGAATAGGGTTGGGATTAGGGTTAGGGGTGTGTCAGGGTTAGAGGTGTGGTTAGGGTTACTGTTGGGATTAGGGTTAGGGATGTGTTTGGATTAGGGTTTCAGTTATAATTGGGGGGTTTCCACTGTTTAGGCACATCAGGGGCTCTCCAAACGCGACATGGCGTCCGATCTCAATTCCAGCCAATTCTGCGTTGAAAAAGTAAAACAGTGCTTCTTCCCTTCCGAGCTCTCCCGTGTGCCCAAACAGGGGTTTACCCCAACATATGGGGTATCAGCGTACTCAGGACAAATAGGACAACAACTTTTGGGGTCCAATTTCTCCTGCTACCCTTGGGAAAATACAAAACTCGGGGCTAAAACATTTTTTGTGGGAAAAAAAAAGATTTTTTATTTTCACGGCTCTGCGTTATAAACTGTAGTGAAACACTTGGGGGTTCAAAGTTCTCACAACACATCTAGATTAGTTCCCTGGGGGGTCTAGTTTCCAATATGGGGTCACTTGTGGGGGGTTTCTACTGTTTAGGTACATTAGGGGTTCTGCAAACGCAATGTGACGTCTGCAGACCATTCCATCTAAGTCTGCATTCCAAATGGCGCTCCTTCCCTTCCGAGCTCTGCCATGCGCTCAAACGTTGGTTTCCCCCAACATACGGGGTATCAGCGTACTCAGGACAAATTGGACAACAACTTTTGGGGTCGAATTTCTCCTCTTACCCTCGGGAAAATACAAAACTGGGGGCTAAAAAATAATTTTGGGGGGAAAGATTTTTTTTTTTAATTTTCACGGCTCTGCGTTACAAACTGTAGTGAAACACTTGGGGGTTCAAAGCTATCACAACACATCTAGATGAGTTCCTTAGGGGGTCTAGTTTCCAAAATGGTGTCAATTGTGGGAGGTTTCTACTGTTTAGGTACATTAGGGGCTCTGCAAATGCAATGTGACACCTGCAGACCATTCCATCTAAGTCCTCATTCCAAATGGAGCTCCTTCCCTTCCGAGCCCTCCCATGCGCCCAAACAGTGGTTCCCCCCCACATATGGGGTATCAGCGCACTCAGGACAAATTGGACAACAAATTGTGGGGTCGAATTTCTCCTTTTACCCTCGGAAAAATACAAAACTGGGGGCTAAAAAATAATTTTTGTGGGAAAAAATTTTTGTTTTATTTTTACGGCTCTCCATTATAAACTTCTGTGAAGCCCTTGGTGGGTCAAAGCGCTCAGCACACATCTAGATAAGTTCCTAAGGGGGTCTACTTTCCAAAATGGTGTCACTTGTGGGGGGTTTCTACTGTTTAGGTACATTAGGGGCTCTGCAAACGCAATGTGACACCTGCAGACCATTCCATCTAAGTCTGCATTCAAATGGCACTCCTTCCCTTCTGAGCCCTCCCATGTGCCCAAACAGTGGTTCCCCCCACATATGGTGTATCATCGCACTCAGGACAAATTGGGCAACAAATTTTGGGGTCCAATTTCTCCTGTTACCCTCAGGAAAATACAAAACTGGGGGCTAAAAAAATAATTTTTGTGGGAAAAAAATTTTGTTTTATTTTTACGGCTCTGCATTATAAACTTCTGTGAAGCACTTGGTGGGTCAAAGTGCTCACCACACCTCTAGATAAGTTCCTTAGGGGGTCTACTTTCCAAAATGGTGTCATTTGTGGGGGGTTTCAATGTTTAGGCACATCAGTGGCTCTTCAAACGCAACATGGCGTCCCATCTCAATTCCTGTCAATTTTGCTTTGAAAAGTCAAACGGCGCTCCTTCCCTTCCGAGCTCTCCCATCCACCCAAACAGTGGTTTACCCCCACATATGGGGTATCCGCGTACTCAGGACAAATTGTACAACAACTTTTGGGGTCCAATTTCTTCTCTTACCCTTGGGAAAATAAAAAATTGGGGGCGAAAAGATAATTTTTGTGAAAAATTATGATTTTTTATTTTTACGGTTCTACATTATAAACTTCTGTGAAGCACTTGTTGGGTCAAAGTGCTCACCACACCTCTAGATAAGTTCCTTAGGGGGTCTACTTTCCAAAATGGTGTCATTTGTGGGGGGTTTCAATGTTTAGGCACATCAGTGGCTCTTCAAACGCAACATGGCGTCCCATCTCAATTCCTGTCAATTTTGCTTTGAAAAGTCAAACGGCGCTCCTTCCCTTCCGAGCTCTCCCATCCACCCAAACAGTGGTTTACCCCCACATATGGGGTATCCGCGTACTCAGGACAAATTGTACAACAACTTTTGGGGTCCAATTTCTTCTCTTACCCTTGGGAAAATAAAAAATTGGGGGCGAAAAGATAATTTTTGTGAAAAATTATGATTTTTTATTTTTACGGTTCTACATTATAAACTTCTGTGAAGCACTTGTTGGGTCAAAGTGCTCACCACACCTCTAGATAAGTTCCTTAGGGGGTCTACTTTCCAAAATGGTGTCACTTGTGGGGGGTTTCAATGTTTAGCCACATCAGGGGCTCTCCAAACGAAACATGGCGTCCCATCTCAATTCCAGTCAATTTTGCATTGAAAAGTCAAATGGCACTCCTTCGCTTCCGAGCTGTGCCATGCGCCCAAACAGTGGTTTACCCCCACATGTGGGGTATTGGCATACTCAGGACAAATTGTACAACAATGTTTGGGGTCCATTTTCTCCTGTTACCCTTGGTAAAATAAAACAAATTGGAGCTGAATTACATTTTTTGTGAAAAAAAGTTAAATGTTCATTTTTATTTAAACATTCAAAAAATTCCTGTGAAGCACCAGAAGGGTTAATAAACTTCTTGAATATGGTTTTGAGCACCTTGAGGGGTGTAGTTTTTAGAATGGTGTCACACTTGGGTATTTTCTATCATATAGACCCCTCAAAATGACTTCAAATGAGATGTGGTCCCTAAAATAAAATGGTGTTGTAGAAATGAGAAATTGCTGGTCAACTTTTAACCCTTATAACTCCCTAACAAAAAAAAATTTTGGTTCCAAAATTGTGCTGATGTAAAGTAGACATGTGGGAAATGTTACTTATTAAGTATTTTGTGTGACATATCTCTGTGATTTAATTGCATAAAAATTCAAAGTTGGAAAATTGCGAAATTTTCATAATTTTCGCCAAATTTCCGTTTTTTTCACAAATAAACGCAGGTACTATCAAATAATTTTTACCATTGTCATGAAGTACAATATGTCACGAGAAAACAATGTCAGAATCACCAGGATCCATTGAAGCGTTCCAGAGTTATAACCTCATAAAGGGACAGTGGTCAGAATTGTAAAAATTGGCCCGGTCATTAACGTGCAAACCACCCTTGGGGGTAAAGGGGTTAAAGACCAGAGAGTACTGGTCATGTGCCTTTAAGGGACTGGTCAGGTACTTCCTTACCCGGGTACTAGAGTCGATGTGCCCCTTTAATGCAAAAAAAGTCACCCCAGTGTGAGCTGGCTGGGTGGACAAAGATGGCCACCGGGAGTTGCAAAGTTGATAAAATCTCACAGAGAGCGAGAAGCGCCAAATCGGGGGGCGGAGCCACGGACACGATGTTGACTAGGCCCAAGCTGGGGCCTAAATTTCTGTAGCCGGCGGGGTCTTGTGCCTTTAAGAACAGAGAATACGGAAAACGCGCCATTAAGACCAGAGAATACTGGTCATATGCCTTTAAGACCAGGGAATACTGGACATGTGCCTTTAAGAACAGAGAATACTGGTCGTGTGCCTTTAAGACCAGGGAACTGGTTGTGTGCCTTTAAGACCAGGGAATACTGGTTGATAAAATCTCACAGAGAGCGAGAAGCGCCAAATCGGGGGGCGGAGCCACGGACACGATGTTGAATAGGCCCAAGCTGGGGCCTAAATTTCTGTAGCCAGCGGGCGACACCAGCGGAGCGTTCCAGGCGAGACTTCCAGGATGCGACCTACGTATCGGCCGAAGCCGGGGGCTAAATTTTTGCAGCCGGCCGGAGCGTTACCTCAGAGAGGTGGGCCACAGGGAAGTGGCTGAGGCTGCCTGTCAGCATGTGCATATCCCTCTGAAGATGGATCCACTCACCATTGATGCGCGTCCCGGCATGGAGCCGCCGCGGATGTGGGTTTCAGCGCTGTTCTGTGCAGCGTGGACGGTGCAGGGATAAACCGCAATCCATCATCCGTTTGTTAGGGAGGTGGAGAGGAACCGTCCGCCTCCTTGTGCCATCCGCTTTCACAGTGGTGGACAGTGGGGGCTGCTCGGACGCCATAGAGAGGGGCCTCTGTACAGCCACGGAGTTCAGTCCGGGTGGACAGGGCCAGTTGTCCGGCATTAGGCCTGGCTCCAGGAGAGGATACATGGAGGCGACACTCCATGTGGTCGCCTGCTGCTGGTGTGGGGAGATCGGGACCATGAAGGAACCGTCGCCCCTGAAGTGAGCTCAGGCATGGCTTCCCACGTCGCAGGAGAGGGTACGGGGAGGTATACTCGCCGTGCTCGCCTGTTGATGGTTCGGGGGAGATCGGAACCTTGAAAGGAACCGTCGCCCCCTTCACTCCGTTAATTAAAAAATAAAAATTTACAGAAAAGTAAACAATAAAATAAAAACGTTGGGGTCTAAAACAGACCTGTGTGCCTCCTACAGACACTAAGCAAGAACTGGTTAGCTGAGAGCCAGCAGGAGGGTGTATACTGCAGGGGAGGAGCTGAGAGCCAGCAGGAGGGGGTATACTGCAGGGGAGGAGCCGAGAGCCAGCAGGAGGGTGTATACTGCAGGGGAGGAGCCGAGAGCCAGCAGGAGGGTGTATACTGCAGGGGAGGAGCCGAGAGCCAGCAGGAGGGTGTATACTGCAGGGGAGGAGCTGAGAGCCAGCAGGAGGGTGTATACTGCAGGGGAGGAGCTGAGAGACGGCAGGAGGGTGTATACTGCAGGGGAGGAGCTGAGAGCCAGCAGGAGGGTGCATACTGCAGGGGAGGAGCTGAGAGACGGCAGGAGGGTGTATACTGCAGGGGAGGAGCTGAGAGCCGGCAGGAGGGTGTATACTGCAGGGGAGGAGCTGAGAGCCAGCAGAAGGGTGTATACTGCAGGGGAGGAGCCGAGAGCCAGCAGAAGGGTGTATACTGCAGGGGAGGAGCTGAGAGCCAGCAGGAGGGTGTATACTGCAGGGGAGGAGCTGAGAGCCAGCAGGAGGGTGCATACTGCAGGGGAGGAGCTGAGAGACGGCAGGAGGGTGCATACTGCAGGGGAGGAGCTGAGAGACGGCAGGAGGGTGCATACTGCAGGGGAGGAGCTGAGAGACGGCAGGAGGGTGCATACTGCAGGGGAGGAGCTGAGAGACGGCAGGAGGGTGCATACTGCAGGGGAGGAGCTGAGAGACGGCAGGAGGGTGCATACTGCAGGGGAGGAGCTGAGAGACGGCAGGAGGGTGCATACTGCAGGGGAGGAGCTGAGAGACGGCAGGAGGGTGCATGCTGCAGGGGAGGAGCTGAGAGACGGCAGGAAGGTGCATGCTGCAGGGGAGGAGCTGAGAGACGGCAGGAGGGTGCATGCTGCAGGGGAGGAGCTGAGAGACGGCAGGAAGGTGCATGCTGCAGGGGAGGAGCTGAGAGACGGCAGGAAGGTGCATGCTGCAGGGGAGGAGCTGAGAGACGGCAGGAGGGTGCATACTGCAGGGGAGGAGCTGAGAGACAGCAGGAGGGTGCATACTGCAGGGGAGGAGCTGAGAGACGGCAGGAGGGTGCATACTGCAGGGGAGGAGCTGAGAGACGGCAGGAAGGTGCATGCTGCAGGGGAGGAGCTGAGAGACGGCAGGAAGGTGCATGCTGCAGGGGAGGAGCTGAGAGACGGCAGGAAGGTGCATACTGCAGGGGAGGAGCTGAGAGACGGCAGGAAGGTGCATGCTGCAGGGGAGGAGCTGAGACGGCAGGAAGGTGCATGCTGCAGGGGAGGAGCTGAGACGGCAGGAAGGTGCATACTGCAGGGGAGGAGCTGAGAGACGGCAGGAAGGTGCATACTGCAGGGGAGGAGAGAACTTTCTTTGTATCACTTAGTGTCAGCCTCCTAGTGACAGCAGCATACACCCACGGGCTGTGGTCCACAATGAGGCGAAGGAGAAAAATGCTGTGTGACAAGTCTCCTACTTAATAACCCTTTAAAGGAAACCTGTCACCCTGTTTTTGCGATATGAGATAAAAATATTGTTCAATAGGGCCTGAGCTCTGCTTTACAAGAGTGCCTTTATTATCCCGATTCCCCACCTTTGCAGAGAAAATACTGAAGTAATCTCGTCGCTTTCTGCTGTCAATCACCCCGGTCTGGTCCTTCCGTCCCAGAGCCATAACTTTTTTATTTTTCCGTCAATATGGTCATCTGAGGGCTTATTTTTTGCGGGACGAGTTGTACTCTTGAAAGACACCACTGGTTTTACCATGTCGTGTACTAGAAAATGGGAAAAAAAATTCCAAGTGCGATGAAATTGCAAAAAAAAAAGTGCAATCCCACACTTGTTTTTTGTTTGGATTTTTTGCTAGGTTCACTCAATGCTAAAACTAACCTGCCATTATGATTCTCCAGGTCATTACGAGTTCATAGACACCAATCATGTCGAAGGTTCTTTTTTATCTAAGCGGTGAAAAAAAATTCCAAACTTTGCTTTAAAAAAAAAAAAAAAGAAATTGCCCAATTTTCTGTTACCCATAGTGTCTCCATTTTTCGTGATCTGGGGTTGGGTGCAGAGCTGACGTTTTTAATGACACCATTATGGTGCAGATACGTTCTTTTGATCGCCCGTTATTACATTTTAATGCAATGTTGTGAGCTCCAAAATAACGTAATTCTGGCGTTTTGACTTTCTCGCTACACTTTTTAGCGATCAGGTTAATCCTTTTTCTTATTGATAGATCGGGCGATTCTGAAAGCGGAGATACCAAATATGTGTAGGTTTGATTTTTATTGTTCTATTTTGAATGGGGTGAAAGGTGGGTGATTTAATCTTTTATATATTTTGTTATACTTTAAAAAAAAAAAAAAAGTTTTTGAATTTTGGCATGCCTCAATAGTCTCCATTTGAAGCTAGAAGCTGCCATAACTCGATCGCCTCTGCTACATAGAGGCGATGCTCAGATCACCTCTATGAAGTAGAATTACAGCATTGCATTGAGCGCTGACCACAGGGTGGCGCTCATAGCAATCTGGCATCGACAACCATAGAGGTCTCAAGGGGGTCACCAATGCACGCATTTCCGGCTGGATTCCCTTGTTAACCCCTTCATGACCTTGGGATTTTCCGTTTTTCCGTGTTCGTTTTTCGCTCCCCTCCTTCCCAGAGCCATAACTTTTTTATTTTTCCGTCAATTTGGCCATGTGAGGGCTTATTTTTTGCGGGACGAGTTGTACTTTTGAACAACATCATTGGTTTTACCATGTCGTGTACTAGAAAACGGGGAAAAAATTCCAAGTGCGGTGAAATTGCAAAAAAAAAGTGCAATCCCACACTTGTTTTTGCTTGGCTTTTTTGCTAGGTTCACTAAATGCTAAAACTGACCTGCCATTATGATTATGATTCTCCAGGTCATTACGAGTTCATAGACATCAAACATGTCTAGGTTATTTTTTATCTAAGTGGTGAAAAAAAATTCCAAACTTTGCTAAAAGAAAAAAAAAAATTTGTGCCATTTTCCGATACTCGTAGCGTCTCCAATTTTCGTGATCTGGGGGTCGGTTGAGGGCTTATTTTTTGCGTGCCAAGATGACGTTTTTAATGATAGCATTTTGGTGCAGATACGTTCTTTTGATCGCCCGTTATTGCATTTTAATTCAATGTCGCGGCAACCAAAAAAACGTAATTCTGGCGTTTTGAATTTTTTTTCTTGCTACACTGTTTAGCCATCAGGTTAATGCTTTATTTTTATTGATAGATCGGGCGATTCTGAACGCGGCGATACCAAATATGTGTAGGTTCGATTTTTTTATTGATTTATTTTGAATGGGGCGAAAGGGGGGTGATTTAAACTTTTTTTTTTTTTCACATTTTCTTTTTAGTTTTTTTTTTTTTTTTTTTTTACTTTTGCCATGCTTTAATAGCCTCCATGGGAGGCTAGAAGCAGGCACAACGCGATGGCCTCTGCTACATAGCAGCGATCTTATGTTCGCTGCTATGTAGCAGAAAATCAGGTGTGCTGTGAGCGCCGACCACAGGGTGGCGCTCACAGCTACCGGCGATCAGTAACCATAGAGGTCTCAAGGACCTCTATGGTTACTATTCAGAAGCATCGTCGACCTCCGATCATGTGACGGGGGTCGGCGATGCGATCATTTCCGGCCGCTCGGCCGGAAGCGGTAGTTAAATGCCGCTGTCTGCGTTTAACAGCGGCATTTAACTAGTTAATAGGCGCGGGCACATCACGATTATGCCCGCGCCTATTACGGGCACATGTCAGCTGTTCAAAACAGCTGACATGTCCCGGCTTTGATGCGGGCTCACCGCCGGAGCCCGCATCAAAGCGGGGCTTCTGACCTCGGACGTACTATCCTGTCCGAGGTCAGAAAGGGGTTAAATGCCGCTGTCACGAGTTTAACAGCGACATTTAACTAGTTAGTAGGCGCGGGCGGATCACGATTCCACCAGCGCCTATTGTGGGCATATGTCAGCTGTTCAAAACAGCTGACATGTGGCGGCTTTGATCTGGGTTCACCAGGGGTTCTGCCATCGGACGTACTATTCCGTCCGATGGCAGAAAGGGGTTAAATACTTTTCATTTTCCATACTAGAAGATCAGTGATAAAACACGGATGGTAAAACTTTACCCCTTCGTGACGGAGCAAATTTTGACCTTCTTAATGACCAGGCCACATTTTTTAAATCTAACTAGTGTTACATATTGTACTTCATAATAAGGGTAAAATGTCTTCAGTATGACTTGCATATATTTATGAAAATATAAAAATTTTTATAAAATTTTGTGATTTTCCAACTGAATTTTTATGCAATAAATCAAAATTGTTATACCACACAAAATAACTAAATAAGATTTCTCACGTCTATTTTACATCTGCACAATTTTTAAAACATTTTTTGTTGTTAAAAGTCGACCAACATTTCTCAATTTTCCAACAAAATTCACAAAACTATTTTTTTTAGGGTCTATATGACGGAAAATACCCAAAAGTGACAACATTTCAAAAACTGCACCTCTCAGAGACCTCAAAACAACAGTCAAGAAGGTTTATTAACCCTACAGGTTCTCCACAGGAATTAATGGAATGTGAAAGGAAAAAATGAACATTTTACTTTTTTGACAAAAATTTTGTTTTAGCCCCAAATTTTTTACTTTCCCAAGGGTAACAGGAGAAATGGACCCCAATTTTTTGTGCAATTTCTCCCGAGTATGCCAAAACCCCATATGTGGGGGAAAACTACTGTTTGTGTACACAGCAGGGCTCAGAAGGGAAGCAGCACTATTTGACTTTTTGAACGCAAAAATGACTGGAACCAAAAGTGGACGCCATGTCGTGTTTCGATAGCCCCTGATGTGACTAAACAGTGGAAATCCCATGCACACGACCCTATTTTGGAAACTACATCCCTCAAAAAATGTATCCAGGGGTACAGTAAGGTTTTGTAACCCAAAGGTACTACACAGAAATTGATAATATTAGGTAGTTATATTGAATATGTCGTTATTAGTGTTGAGTGCAAGTGCTCGATACTCGAGTTTGCATCAGGATGCTCGGGTATGCACCAAGTACTGCAGGTGTACGACCCCGATGCAAACTCAAGTAGCGAGCACTTGCACTCAACACAGTCATATCACATAACACTAGCCCAACCCTAGCCTTAACAATAAAGAATGAAAAAATCAAAAAAATCTGACTAATGGGAAGACGCAAGGGGGTGACATACTAATTTTATTGGCTTTTGATCACTGTAATGGGGTCTATGATCAATATGAACCAGTAAGAAAAATCCCTGCTGTTGCCGGCCAGAAGATCTCAGCGAGCGCACTGCACATGTGCCCACCATTTTTATTTTCCCCATGAAGTGTTGGTGGAGGGCCAGTGACAGAGCTGGAGGGACACGGGATGGTGGAGGTACCGGTGGATGACTTGGTGACTTCATTTCTCTCTCATCTGACCTGTATATCAGAAGAGAGAGATGTTTTGAATAGCAGGCACACTTTTTTTTTACGTGATCGTCGTTATTCATTGAATAATGGCAATCACATGATCGGAGACTGGAAAAAAAGGCCCTGATTTTTTTTCTCCAGGGTCTCAGCTACACCTGGTAGCAGAAGTGACTGAGAATTTCCGACGCTGGAAGGTACTATACCCTTATTCCTGATAGTTAAAAACGGCAGTGAGGGAATAATGCCCCTTAATGGCCGCCATTTTAATGCGTATCGGCAGTTGTTAAGGTGTTAAAACACTTGACCAAACAAGGATGACACTCGGATCTAAAACACTGATGACACTAGAACCAGTTTTTACATATGTGAAAACTAAAAGGAATTCTGCATGAAACCTTATAATGGAATGGTCTTTCAGATATCCGCTCACATGCTACAATCATTGTGCTTGACAGTCTAATTTGTATGGGGCACCAGCATGATTTCGGACTGCCAATTGCATTGCTCTCTCGGAGGCAAGCCGCTGGCAGACACGACTGTCTGTGGCACTCACACACAGAATACAAGAGTGCTCACTATTGTGCCCACAAGATCACAGTAGTTTATATGTATTGTACTGGCTGCCAAGAACATACTCAGAACTATTGCCATGTTTTTTATGCATTAACAGTATAATTGGTAAGGGCAATGCCACTGCACTCCTGATCACCCACTGTTCAGGGACACTGCAACACAACTCCACTGAAGCTTAGCTAGCAATTAGGATTATTGGGGGTCAGCATATGAAGTTACCATATTTCTCAGTGGGACACCGAAATAAGACAGTCACAGAGGGAGTGCATAAGCTCTCACTTGCTATATTACCGTTTCTACAATAATCACGGAGCCAACCACTGCCCTTTAGTGGACAGCTTTAAGCCCACTTCCTTTGGTCAAAACAGACACCAAGTAAAAGTTAAAACTGCTGCATTCTGACCTCCTCCAAATGTCAGTTACATCTTATGGAAGTGAGAGTGAAGCAGCGCAACAATGGAACAGATTGACTACAGGGCTTACGTGACATAACATCAAGTGATCCACGGTGCCAATGTCATAGGAATGGTGTCGGCATTGGAGGAGAGTACAGACTGTTACTTTATAATTGGGAATATAACAGTTGAGAAGTGGTTGTATGAGGACAAGCCCTTTAACGATTGGAAAGAAAACATTAAAGATCAATCTAGACCTGCCCCACAGCTTCTCTTTTATTAAAAAGCTTTCTTACAACATTAGCCAAAAACACGCTGTAAAATATGCAAAAGTTCAGCACTCAGCTGTGCACGAAAATGAGCTTTGTAATCCACAGCAAAGAGTTTTGGGAACGTTGCTGGGTACTGAACATATGTCAATGTTAAAAAAAATCCCACAACACTGTTATATGCTAAAATACATAGTGTATTAAAAGTCTGGGTTTCATTGGGAAAAAAAAGTCTTTAAACACCCCCCAAAAAAAACATTTTAGAACACACTCACCTTGATGTCTGCGATTAGTGCATCTGGGTCATGAATGCCATCAGGAAGGCACTTCTTGTGTGGAGGAAGAGATTCAAGCTTCTTAACAAGGCAATGTAAACCTTCAATCTCAAACCATGTCAAGCAATGGGGCATACTTGGAGGTGAGGGTGGTGTAGGCAGAGATGGCGGCGGTGTAAGAGGCCTGTGTGCTGCAGGTATTCTGGACATAAGAAGCCTCTCCTCATGCCGCTGCCGTGATCTTTCCCTCTGTCGTCGTTCCCGTTCTCTCCGCCTTTGTATCTCTCTCTCCACCCTTCTTCTTTCTCGCTCTTTTTTACTCAAACCTTCTTCCTCCTCCCAGTCTTGATCTGAAGAGTCATCATACTCGGATGATGAGGATGAGGAGGGCGAGGAAGAGGAATTTGAAGAAGATGTTGATGATGATGATGATGAAGACGAAGAAGAAGATGATGACGGTGTTTCTGGTCTTCTCCGACCATTTAGCTCCAAATCTGAGGATAGAAAGAAATAAAACAAAATTAACTAAAATGAGGTTAATAAAGATTGGTGCCAACGCAGGCAAAATGCTGGAGCCTTCTAGGGTCAAACAAAAACTTTCTTATGCATCAATAAAACACAACTGAATAAGTGTGACTGCAGTTTTTTACATGAATTACCTGGCCCCTGGCATTTACCCAGTCCTGTACAAGGTCAAGTCTGTGACCTAGACTAGGTCTAATAGCCCCACACATTCAGGTGAGCTTTGCATGCCATTCTAGTGAGCACTGGGCCCCAGTGTTGGGTCCCCCAGCAATTGGATATTTATCACTTACCGTGTGTACAGCCAATAAAAGTCAATTGCATGGAAAACCCTTTTAGGCTATGTGCACACGTTCAGGATTTCTTGCAGAAAATTCCAGAGAATTCCGGACATTTTCTGCAAGAAATCCGCAAGAAAACCGCATGCGTTTTTGCCACGATTTTGCCGCGGTTTTGATGCTGTTTTTTCCGGACACTTCCCAATGCATTTTGGAGTGGGAAATCCGCAAAAAAAACGGAAAATTAATGAACATGCTGCGTTTTTTGCCGCCATGCGTTTTTTTCCGCGAAAATCATGTGCACAAAACATGCGGAATTCATTCTAAATGATGGGATGCTTATTGTATGCGTTTTTTTGCGGTTTTATAGCGTTTTTATCGGTAAAAACCGCGAAAAAACCACAACGTGTGCACACAGCTTTAATGGTGTCTTCCCACAATAGTTTTTGGAAAAAGGTCACTAGAGTTTGCAATGCACTTGGAGTCTAAAATAGAAGTCTATCCAGCAAGAAGCAGAAGTGTAAGTGGTTCATTGATTTTTAAGAAAAAGAGTGGGCAGCAAAAGAAAGAGTGGACAGGCGAGAAAAAGGGACCATCTATGTAGTCTTTCAGCAATAAGGGTCTCACCTATACTCAGTGACTCCCTCTGGAAGTCCTTGGTGAGATGAGATCTCCTTGTCATGCAGTAAATATATCGCTCCAAAACGTACCAGCACATCTCATAATAAAAAGGGTATCGAAACTTTGTGGGAACCTGAAGAGATATGTAGAAATAATAAATAAAAAAACACAAGAGATGATGTTAGTTTTTAACAAATTGGTCCCATTGGCGGGATAAGTTGCACATTTTTCTTAGACTCACCCGTGTTCTGTCTTCAATGCTATAGATGCGCAGTTGCATTGGGATATTGAAACTGTGTAGGAAATTGCCGCCAAAAACTAGAGTATCCTGAGGAGTATACACGGCATGGATCCAACCTATAAAAACACAACATATGCTTATATACAGTGGGCTTATAACAAAGGAGAAAGAACAGCGACCATCAGTAAGGTCAGCAGAAGCACAGACAGGTGAGTGCACTAGGCTAACACTGGTTTCTACGGTATGATCACATTCTTCTGGATATGTAGGTGTCATCTAAAATTATTTCATTTTAAAGACTCTACAAATATGACCATGCGGACAAGGACAGATCAAAAAGTGAAATATATATACCTTATAATAATATTGACAAGGCTTTGCCACGTATGACCCAAAGGTTATCAATACTCTCAGCAACACCTCTGCTAGTCCTCAAACCTCTGCTTCATTGCAGGTCTAGATCATGAGGCTATCGAAAATGACTATTAAAACACAAGGCCATGTAATGGCTGTGTGTGACCATGCAGAGAGATGGTCTGATCATACCACAGCTCCTGGGTGGGGGAGGGGGAAGCAAAAGAGTATACAGATATTACAGCATGGGATTGCAGCTGATTCTTTCTGTGAGACAAAACATTTCACTGCCTGTTTTTAAACAATATTTTATCTCAAAGAAAGAATAGATTTGTTCCCTGCTGTCCTGTCTGTATACTCTTTTGCTTCCCCCTCCCCCGCCCAGGAGCTGTGGCATGATCAGACCATGTCCCTGCACGGTCAGACACAGCCATTACACAGTACAGTGCAGGGGCACATTTATAAGATTATCTCGGCACAGGAACATATAATATATATATACATATATATATACATATATATATATATATATATATATATATATATATATATATATATATATATATATATATATATATATATATATATATTTTTTTTTTACACAAATTGTGGAAGTTATTATTTTAAGATCCATTGGTTAAAATGAACTTGGTTCATGAGATAACCACTTTAAACCTTTCACCAAATGCATTATACAATGCAGCACTACAATAAATAGGGAAATTACTAGTTTCCTATGAAGTCACATGCAAATACCGAGATGGTAGTGAGCAGGCCTTGAGTAAGCCCCACAACGTCATGGCATGTCATCAGCATCCAGGAGCCATCTGAACCATTTAACTGTCAGTGATTGACATAGGCCTCAAATGGGTAAGCAGCAGCGATCAGAACTTGCTCCAATCATAGCTGTTAGAGGCAGGTACCTTCTGTATAACACAGCTAGCACCTGCCTAGAATGGAGAGAGATCTACTCCTGAGCCGCTCCATACACCTGTACCCTAATATATACGGTGTATATACGTCAGGTTGAGAGAAATGGGTAAGTAACATCTAATCAATTACCTAATTATACATGGATAAATGCATTGTATTAGATATTGTACACAAGTATGAGAAAGAACATGGTGCACCATCTATCTACTGATAGTACCTGAAGGGATAACAAACGTGTAGCCTTGCTTTAGTTCAACTCGCTGGCAGTCTGCCACTCGGTCCCCTAAGAAAATGTCTCCTTGTTTCCCAGAAAGCAGCCAATTCTCATACATTTCCAAATTCTGATCTGTAGGTGGTATCAGCCAGAAAACCTACAGGAAACAAGCAACAGGAAGTGTTCACACACTGGTAATCATCAATTTACATATAGTTCCCATATGGACAGTTCCCATACACCTCAGTTCTATCTGCTACCTACAGCTTTGTCAGTGGCTATACAAGACATATAGACAGTTCCCATACACCTCAGTTCTCTCTGCTACCTAAAGCCTAGTCAGTGGCTATACAAGACATATGGACAGTTCCCATACACCTCAGTTCTCTCTGCTACCTATAGCTTTGTCAGTGGCTATACAAGACATATGGACAGTTCCCATACACCTCAGTTCTATCTGCTACCTATAGCTTAGTCAGAGGCTATACAAGACATATGGACAGTTCCCATACACCTCAGTTCTATCTGCTACCTATAGCTTAGTCAGAGGCTATACAAGTCATATGGACAGTTCCCATACACCTCAGTTCTCTCTGCTACCTATAGCTTAGTCAGTGGCTATACAAGACATATGGACAGTTCCCATACACCTCCGTTCTCTCTGCTACCTATAGCTTTGTCAGTGGCTATACAAGTCATATGGACAGTTCCCATACACCTCAGTTCTATCTGCTACCTATAGCTTAGTCAGTGGCCATACAAGACATATGGACAGTTCCCATACACCTCAGTTCTCTCTGCTACCTATAGCTTTGTCAGTGGCTATACAAGACATATGGACAGTTCCCATACACCTCAGTTCTCTCTGCTACCTATAGCTTAGTCAGAGGCTATACAAGACATATGGACAGTTCCCATACACCTCAGTTCTATCTGCTACCTATAGCTTAGTCAGAGGCTATACAAGTCATATGGACAGTTCCCATACACCTCAGTTCTCTCTGCTACCTATAGCTTAGTCAGTGGCCATACAAGACATATGGACAGTTCCCATACACCTCAGTTCTCTCTGCTACCTATAGCTTTGTCAGTGGCTATACAAGACATATGGACAGTTCCCATACACCTCAGTTCTCTCTGCTACCTAAAGCTTAGTCAGAGGCTATACAAGTCATATGGACAGTTCCCATACACCTCAGTTCTATCTGCTACCTATAGCTTTGTCAGTGGCTATACAAGACATATGGACAGTTCCCATACACCTCAGTTCTATCTGCTACCTATAGCTTAGTCAGTGGTAATACAAGTCATATGGACAGTTCCCATAAACCTCAGTTCTCTCTGCTACCTAAAGCTTAGTCAGTGGTAATACAAGTCATATGGACAGTTCCCATACACCTCAGTTCTCTCTGCTACCTATAGCTTAGTCAGTGGTAATACAAGTCATATGGACAGTTCCCATACACCTCAGTTCTATCTGCTACCTATAGCTTTGTCAGTGGCTATACAAGACATGTGGACAGTTCCCATACACCTCAGTTCTATCTGCTACCTAAAGCTTAGCCAGAGGCTATACAAGTCATATGGACAGTTGCCATACACCTCAGTTCTCTCTGCTACCTATAGCTTAGTCAGTGGTAATACAAGTCATATGGACAGTTCCCATACACCTCAGTTCTATCTGCTACCTATAGCTTTGTCAGTGGCTATACAAGTCATATGGACAGTTCCCATACACCTCAGTTCTATCTGCTCCCTAAAGCTTAGTCAGAGGCTATACAAGTCATATGGACAGTTGCCATACACCTCAGTTCTCTCTGCTACCTAAAGCTTAGTCAGAAGCTATACAAGTCATATGGACAGTTCCCATACACCTCAGTTCTCTCTGCTACCTAAAGCTTAGTCAGAGGCTATACAAGTCATATGGACAGTTCCCATACACCTCAGTTCTATCTGCTACCTATAGCTTTGTCAGTGGCTATACAAGACATATGGACAGTTCCCATACACCTCAGTTCTCTCTGCTACCTAAAGTATAGTCAGAGGCTATACAAGTCATATGGACAGTTCCCATACACCTCAGTTCTCTCTGCTACCTAAAGCTTAGTCAGTGGTAATACAAGACATATGGACAGTTCCCATACACCTCAGTTCTCTCTGCTACCTAAAGCTTAGTCAGAGGCTATACAAGTCATATGGACAGTTCCCATACACCTCAGTTCTTTCTGCTACCTAAAGCTTAGTCAGTGGTAATACATGTCATATGGACAGTTCCCATACACCTCAGTTCTATCTGCTACCTAAAGCTTAGTCAGAGGCTATACAAGACATATGGACATACGCTCATATCCTTACTGCTCATATGCATGTCCTATTCTCTCTGGGATATACCAGGTATGTAATTAATAATATATCTACACATACAAGATCAACTCTGAAAAACTGAGCACTGTGTAAAATGTAAAGAAAAGAAGAATGTAATGATTTGGAAATTGTATTACCATAGTTTATTCACAACAGAACATAGGACACAGATCATAAGGTGAAATTACATTTTTTACATTTTATTTTTAAAAAATTACCGTAACTTTTTTGGCGGCCACAAATCTTAAAAATGTTGGGAAAAGCTAAACAAAAAGCTGGAAAAGTAATTGGTATTAATGAAAAACAACTCAGAGGGTCAATTTCAACTGAGTCACATGACTGTATATAAAGAGCATGGTTGAGAGGTAGTCTGAGAAGCAAACATGTTCAGAGGTTCACCAATCTGTGAACAACTGCATCAAAAAATTGTGGAACAGTTTCACTAAAAAGTTAGACAACGTAAAATTACAAAGAACGAGTGTCCCCAACAGTAGATAATATCATGAAAAGATTCAGAGATTCTGGAGAACTACACGTGCAAAATAGGGATTTTTGTGTACTCACCGTAAAATCCTTTTCTCCGAGCCATTCATTGGGGGACACAGACCATGGGTGTATGCTGCTGCCACCAGGAGGCTGACACTAAGTAATACAAAGAAAAAGTTAGCTCCTCCCCTGCAGTATACACCCTCCTGCTGGCTCCCAGCTAACCAGTTCGGTGCAAAAGCAGTAGGAGATCAATAACGACATATAAGCATAAAGCATGTCACATTATATATAAGAGTATAACATATCAAAAGATAAAAACAAAGCGTAAGCTAATAACAGGGTGGGAGCTGTGTCCCCCAATGAATGGCTCGGAGAAAAGGATTTTACGGTGAGTACACAAAAATCCCTATTTCTCCTTCGCCTCATTGGGGGACACAGACCATGGGACGTCCCAAAGCAGTCCCTGGGTGGGGACAACATCACTTCAGGCCGTGTAGCCGCTACTTACAAGTGCGCTACCGCGGCCTGCAAAGTCCACCTGCCCAGACTCACATCTGTGGAAGTGAGTGAATTATAGTGCTTCAAGAATGCATGCGGCCTGGAGGAATTCGCAAGCCTGCGGTCGTGCTTGCCGACGTCTGGTGCCTAGAGCCCTCAGACAGGGAGATAGGCTGGCATCTAGCGCGAAAGGACTCCTGGATGGAGAAAAGAATCCACCAGGCTAACGTGCCCGAAGAAAAACGGCTAAACCCTTCCTGCGACCGTCAGGAAGCCTACTTACCATCGAAAAACCCGAGTAAAATGTCCAACCTTTGGAAGGACGTCGTCCTCGATACGTACCCACTCGGAGCACTCGCTTCTTCCAGATTATGGAGAACCCATTCCGCTTTGTGGACTAGAGCCGAAGGAGATGAGAGGACGATGCCCCTGCAACAGTGGAGATATAATACCCCTTGGCAACGAGGGAAGGGGATGGCTAGAGGGCAACCTTGCCTTGAAGGTAATAAGGAAAAAAGATAAAGAACAGAGCGTCGAGATCTGAAGACTCATCAGGAGGACAAGAACGCAGAGAAGGAAGGGGAGAGACCCTCCCTGATAGAAAAGTCTATCCGGATCAGAAAAGGAGTCCACTGTAAGATGCCCAGGACCATTAAGGTCCCACAGATTTAACGGTACGCGGTAGGGAAGAACTACAGGTTGGGGCCTGCAAGAAAGACCATATTTCCAGCTTGAGACAATAAGCCGGAAAAATACTAGTACCGCAAGCGAGAAAAAAACCTGACATGGTCAGTGCGGGTCTCCCGGGATCACTGGGGCCCTACCCGCTTCCGAAAAGGATTCAGACGTAGTGGAAGAGGGGTTATGGAAATTGGTACCATGGAAGAATAGATCATGCACTGCAATGGTCTTGGATCGCGAGGCCAAACCATGAACTGGAGTACATTGGCGTTCAGTTTGGACGCCATCCGAACTACCTCTGGAGTACTCCAGTGAAGGCAGGTCCGATGGAAGATTTCCGAGTGAAGTTCCCACTCACTTGAGGAAAAGCCCGGACGGCTGAATATGTCTGCCGCCCAGTGTTCTACTCCAGGGAATGTACTGTTGAGATCACCGAAGATAGAACTCGGCCCATCAGAGAGTGCGAGGTACCTTAGCCATGGCGCTTGACTGAGGGTACTTGCTAGATGGCTAACTTGGGGCACAGCCGAGGCATTATCCAACTGAAGACCCGCCAGAAGGCAGAGGGCCTGCTGAAGGAATAGCCGTACCGTTTGGATCTACAGAGAGATGATCGGGAGAAGAAAACTGGCAATGGTATCTCCCAATAGCCCTTGGGCCAGGAGAAGGCTCTGGAAGAGAAAGGAGCTCAGAGACTACCCTTTGAGAGCCTGATTGACTTGCAGAAAACGAGCGCAGCGAAGGAAACTGCTTCCGTAGATGTCCTTTCCCTCAGAACCCTCCTAGCGAATTGAAAGAACCGAGGGAATGAGAGATCGAGTGCGCAAGCTCCCTGCAGAAGGGCCACGACCTAGACCCGAGAGAGAATAACCATCCTTCTTGGGCAGGATCATCCTCAAAGAGGATCTGCTTGGCTGAGAATGAGGGAAAAAAAAAAAAAAAAACTTGTCTAAGTTTAGCTGCTAGCCCAATAGAGAGGTAATTGCAAGTGATATGGACGACTCAGCGTAGTCCTAGGAGAGCGGCTACAAAGTCGACCAAATAGGGCTGGACGACCATGCTTCTAAGGTGCAAGAAGAACATGACAACCGCCATGACCCTTGCGACCACTCTGGTGTGGTAGCCAGGCAGAAGGGCCAGGTCGTGAAAATACTGTTCGCGAATGGAAAGGCGAAGAGATTATAGTAGAGAGGAGAAATAGGTATGTGAGGGTAAGAATCCCGAATGACGATGGATGCCAGAAAACAACCACGTTTCTCTGTTGAAGAAGTGGCTGAGCGGAGGAACTCCATCCGAAAAAAGAAAGGGCCCTGTCAAAGGTTGTTAGAAGTTTGGGGTCCAGGAATGGAGATACTTTTCATTCCCTCCATTTTGGAACCAAGATCCCTTAGATCTAGACTGTCCTGGCCAATGCTTCCACTGCTGGTTGAGCCTGAAGAAGAGATACGATCCCTTGCTAGTCTCCCGCTCAGAAGATTTGATTGGCCAGCTATACTGTGGAACGAAGTAGATAAGGTCTGGGACCCGGAGACTTTCATTCTCTCCCTTTGGTCAAGCAACCCATATGGCGGCTAAGGAAGGGTAGAGCGCTGAACCCGAAACCACAAGACGGAACGAACTAGATTTGCTATCCGACCGTCTGTGGAATCTTAATTGATGATACACCGGCCAGGATACTGGTAGGAATACCGCAAGAAATTCTGCCCGGCGAGTCTGCCAAGTGACAGAATGCGGGACTGTAACCAGCAGGTCTCTGCCATCGTCGTGCAGAGAAGAAAATAAGGAAAAACCTCGATCCACCATCTTCTTAACAGGGAAGTGGAGAGGAATCGTCCACTTTCTTGCATCTGATACAAAGGGGGGAAAAACCTCCCTGTTGGGACGCCACAAATGTGGACGCCACATCCCCAGAATTGAGGTTTCCGAGTGGACAGGGCAGGTTGTGGCGATAGACCTGGATGCAGAAGAAGATACATGGAGGCGACACTCCGTGTGCTCGTCTGTTGAAGGTGTGGGGGGAAATCGGAGCCAGGGACCCGTCACCCATAAAATTCCGACCAGGTATGGTATCCTACTTAGAGGTCTTCCAGTGCATCACCGTCAAATGTTGATGGAGATTTTCTAGAACCTGTACGTTTTTCTAGAATACTTGCGGCCCCTGCTAGCCGACGGCTCCCATTGTAGGAGAGGGAGCATGTGAGTGCTCCAGAGCTCAGTTAGGGTGACCAGCTTAGGATAGATGATGTGCCCTTAAGACCAGTAAATACTGGTCATGCGCCTTTAAGGCTAGGGGTTACTGGCCATGAGCCTTTAAGACCAGGGAATACTGGTCTTGTGCCTTTTGTAAGATGACATACTGTTCATGTGCCTTTAAAAGCAGGGCATGCTGAAATCCAGGAGATAATGGTCATGTGCCTATAAAACCAGGGTATGCTGGTCATTTGCGTTTAAGACCAGGGCGTACTGGTCCTGAGCCTTTAAGTCCAGGGCATAATGGTCACGTGCCTTAAAGACCAGGGCATACTGGTCGTGTGCCTTTAAAAGCCAGGGCATACTGGACATGAGCCTTTAAGACCAGGGCATACTGGTCATGTGCCTTGAAAACCAGGACGTACTAGACATGTGCCTTTAAGACCAGGGCATACTGGTTATTGCGTTTAAGACCAGGGGATACTGGTCACGTGCCTTTAAGACCAGGGCATACTGGTCATGTGCCTTGAAAACCAGGACGTACTAGTCATGTGCCTTTAAGACCAGGGCATACTGGTTATTGCGTTTAAGACCAGGGGATACTGGTCACGTGCCTTAAAGACCAGGGCATACTGGTCATGGCCTTGAAAAACCAGGACGTACTAGTCATGTGCCTTTAAGACCAGGGCATACTGGTTATAGCGTTTGAGACCAGGGGATACTGGTCACATGCCTTTAAGACCAGGGCATACTGGTCATGTGCCTTTAAGACCAGGAAATACTGGTCACGTGCCTTTAAGACAAGGGCATACTGGTCATGTGCCTTTAAGACCAGGGTATACTGGACACGTGTCTTTAAGACCAGGGGATACTGGTCACGAGTCTATAAGACCAGGGCATGCTGGTCACGTGCCTTTAAGACCAGGAATACTGGTCATGAAAGGAATGTTGGAACAAGTGCCTTAAAGACCAGCAAAGCTGGTAATGTGCCTTTAAGAACAAGTATGCTGGTCATGCTCCTTTAAGACCAGGGATGCTGGTCATGTGCCTTTAAGACGAGGGCATACTTGCCATGTGCCTTTAAGACCAGTGCCTACTGGCCCTGCGCCTTTAAGACCAGGGCATACTGGCCCGATTAAGTACTAAGGAAAAGGAGACCGGCTTCTGGCAGAGCAGAGAATGCTGGGGATGTGACCCTTTTAAAACTAGGGGACCCTTAAGACCAGGGAATGCTGGTCCTGGGTTTAATAAAAAGGCATGGAAAGCTGGGGATGCACCTATGGGCCCAGCGACTACCGGGCAGAGTATTAAATACCAGGGAATGAGTCAACATTGAACGAGTCACCAGGGAATGAGTCACCAGGGAATGAGTCACCAGGGAATGAGTCATGAGAGCTTCATTGCTGGGAACTCACAGCTCTCTGTTTGCAAGCCTGCACACTGTACTATACATTCTGTAGTGTGCAGGAGCACCAGAGATTGCAGCCTTAAGTATATAAAAAAAAAACAGGGAAAGCTAGTCCCTTAATGCTGCCGGGATGCGTGCCGGGATGCGTGCCGGGGGGGGCGGGGGGGGGGGGGGGGGGAGATATTGGGGCGATTCACCTTACTCAGGTTCTGAGTCCCCCGTCTGGAATAGCGCTGACTTCAGCGCTGAAAAACCGCCGGCCGCAGCCCCCTCCAGAAGAAATAGTGACCGCAATGGAGGAGGAAGAAGATGGCCGCCGAGATCTCGCGGTGGGCGGGGCTTCCCGGGATGCGGCCTAAACAGGGCCGAAGCCGGGGACTAAATTGATGGCTTCAGCCGGCGCGCACCCGCAGACTGAGGAGAAAAGTGCCGCGAAGCTCTGTGGGGACCCAGTCGCTATGGAGCCCTCCTCTGACCGCCGGAAAACCCAAATCTCACGGAGCACTTACCCCAATATGGAGGGGGCTGCAGGTAGGAACTGTGCCCGGGTAGATAGGACGGTGCAGGGTTGGGGAGCCTCCATCCACCATCCCTGCAGAAGAGGGGTGGAGAGGAACCGTCTGGCTCCTTCCATCATCCGCTTTTTCAGTGGTGATGCAGTGGGGGCTGCTCGGACGCCACGCTGGAAGGTGCCTCTGTACAGCCGAGGGTAAAACCTGGTGGACAGGGCTGAATGTCCGGCAATAGGCCTGGCTGCAGAAGAGGATACTGAAGGTGAAACTCCAGTGCCCGTCTGATAAGGGAGGGGGGAGATCGGTGCCCTTGAAGGGGTCCGTCGCCCCTAAAATCAGCTCAGGCAGTGGCTTCCCACGTCGCAGGAGAGGATACGGAGAGGTAAAACTCCCGTGCTCGCCTGTTGATGGTTCGAGGAGATCGGAACATGAAAGAATCCGTCGCCCCATTCGACCGTAGTAAAAAGTAAAAAACGGTAAAAAAAAGTTCTTTGGGTCTGAATAGCAGACCCGTCCGTGTGCCTCCTACGGACACTAAGCAAGAACTGGTTAGCTGGGAGCCAGCAGGAGGGTGTATACTGCAGGGGAGGAGCTAACTTTTTCTTTGTATTACTTAGTGTCAGCCTCCTGGTGGCAGCAGCATACACCCATGGTCTGTGTCCCCCAATGAGGCGAAGGAGAAAGGAACAATATGGTCAATAATCGATGCTTGTGATCTACGGGCCCTCACATTGTTTTGCATTAAAAACAGTAGGACTCGGTCATGCAAATCATTACATGGAATCATGTGTCAATTTTTGTGGTAATTTACGATATACAGTTGTGGCCAAAAGTATTGACACCCCTGCAATTCTGTCAGATAATACTCAGTTTCTTGCTGAAAATGATTGCAATCACAAATTCTTTGGTATTTTTAGCTTCATTTAATTTGTCTTAAATGAAAAAACACAAAAGAGAATGAAGAAAAAAGCAAAACATTGATCATTTCACACAAAACTCCAAAAATGGGCCAGGCAAAAGCATTGGCACCCTCAGCCTAATACTTGGTTGCACAACCTTTAGCCAAAATAACTGCGACCAACCGCTTCCGGTAACCATCAATGAGTTTCTTACAATGCTCTGCTGGAATTTTAGACCATTCTTCTTTGGCAAACTGCTCCAGGTCGCTGATATTTGAAGGGTGCCTTCTCGAAACTGCCATTTTTGGATCTCTCCACAGGTCTTCTATGGGATTCAGGTCTGGACTCATTGCTGGCCACCTTAGAAGTCTACAGTGCTTTCTCTCAAACCATTTTCTAGTGCTTTTTGAAGTGTGTTTTGGGTCATTGTCCTGCTGGAAGACCCATGACCTCTGAGGGACACCAAGATTTCTCACACTAAGCCCTACATTAGGCCGGTTTCACACGTCAGTGTCTCCGGTACGTGAGGTGACAGTTCCCTCACGTACCGGAGCCACTGACACACGTAGACATATAAAAATCAATGCATCTGTTCAGATGTCATTGATTTTTTGCGGACCGTGTCTCCGTGTGCCAAACACGGAGACATGTCAGTGTTCGTGGGAGCGCACGTATTACACGGACCCATTAAAGTTAATGGGTCCATGTAAAACACGTACCGCACACGGACGTTGTCCGTGTGTCGTGCAGGAGACAGCGCTACATTAAGCGCTGTCCCCCCCACTGGTGCTGAAGCCGCGATTCATATCTTCCCTGCAGCAGCGTTTGCTGCAGAGAAGATATGAATAAGTGTGTTTAAAATAAAGATCTATGTGCCCCCCCGCCCTCCCACCCCGTGTGCCCCCTGCCCCCCCGCTGTTCTGAAAATACTCACCCTGCTCGCTCCCTCGCCGGCGCTGCTTCCTCTCCTGGCCGCATCTTCTCCTGTATGCGGTCACGTGGGGCCGCTCATTTACAGTAATGAATATGCGGCTCCACCATATTCATGACTGTAATCGGCGGCCCCACGTGACCGCATACAGGAGAAGCTGCGGCCAGAACAGGAAGAAGCAACAGCCAAGGAGGGAGCCGGGTAAGTATTTTCAGAACAGCGGGGGGTCGCACAGGGGGTGGGAGGGCGATGGGAAGATAGATCTTTATTTAAACACTATTATTCATATCTTCTCTGCAGCAAACGCTGCTGCAGGGAAGATATGAATCGTGGCTTCAGCACCAGATGCTGGTACGTGTGGTACCTAGCACGGTGCGTGTGGTACCCAGTGGGCACACGGGCGGCACACGTGTGCCACACTGATGTGCCACAGAAATGTAGGGGCACACGGACACGGATAATTCCGGTACCGATTTTTTCCGGTACTGGAATTATCTGGACGTGTGAAACCGGCCTTATGATGCAAAATTTGTTGGTAGTCTTCAGACTTCATAATGCCATTCACACGATCAAGCAGTCCAGTGCCAGATGCATAAAAGCAACCCCAAAACATCAGGGAACCTCCGCCATGTTTGACTGTAGGGACCGTGTTCTTTTCTTTGAATGTCTCTTTTTTCTCCTGTAAACTCTATGTTGATGTCTTTGCCCAAAAAGCTCTACTTTTGTCTCATCTAACCAGAGAAAATTCTTCCAAAACGTTTTTGGCTTTTTCAGGTAAGTTTTGGCAAACTCCAACCTGGCTTTTTTATGTCTCGGGGTAAGAAGTGGGTCTTCCTGGGTCTCCTACCATACAGTCTCTTTTCATTCAGATGCCGATGGATAATACGGGTTGACACTGATGTACCCTCGGAATGCAGGGCAGCTTGAACTTGTTTGGATGTTAGTCGAGGCTCTTTATCCAACATCCGCACAATCTTGCGTTGAAGTCTCTTGTCAATTTTTCTTTTCCGTCCACATCTAGGGAGGTTAGCCACAGTGCCATGGGCTTTGAACTTCTTGATGACACTGCGCACGGTAGACACAGGAACATTCAGGTCTTTGGAGATGGACTTGTAGCCTTGAGATTGCTCATGCTTCCTCACAATTTGGTTTCTCAAGTCTTCAGACAGTTCTGTGGTCTTCTTTCATTTCTCCATGCTCCATGTGGTACACACAAGGACACAGGACAGAGGTTGAGTCAACTTTAATCCATGTCAACTGGCTGCAAGTGTGATTTAGTTATTGCCCAACACCTGTTAGGTGCCACAGGTAAGTTACAGGTGCTGTTAATTACACAAATTAGAGAAGCATCACAATTTTTCGAACAGTGCCAATAATACTTTTGTCCACCCCCTTTTTATGTTTGGTGTGGAATTATACCCAATTTGGCTTTGGGACAATTATTTTTGTGTTTTTTCATTTAAGACAAACTAAATGAAGATAATAGCAAAGAATTTGTGTTTGCAATCATTTTCAGGAAGAAACTGCGTATTATCTGACAGAATTGCAGGGGTGTCAATACTTTTGGCCACAACTGTATACTCGAGTATAAGCTGACCCGAGTATAAGCGGACCCCCTAATTTTGCCACAAAAAACTGGGAAAACTTAATGATTCGAGTATAAGCCTAGGGTGGAAAATGCAGTAGCTACCAGTAAATGTCAAAAGTAAAAATAGATACCAATAAAAGTAAAATTAATTGAGACATCAGTAGGTTAAGTGTTTTTGAATATCCATATTGAATCAGGAGCCCCATATAATGCTCCATTAAGTTTATGATGGCCCCATAAGATGCTCCATATTAAAATATGCCCCATATAATCCTACATAAAGGTTAATAATGGCCCCATAAGATGCTCCATAAAGATACAGTATTTTCCCCATATAGTGCTGCACAAACCTTGATTAAGGCCCCATAAGATGCTCCATACAGGCACTTGCCCCATATAGTGCTCCACAAACGTTAATTATGGCCCCATAAGATGCTCCATGAAGATATATGCCCCATATTATTCTGCACAAACGTTAATGCACCATAAGATACTTCATACAGACATTTGCCCCATACAATGCTGCACAAACGTTAATTATGGCCCCATAAGATGCTCCATAAAGATATTTGCGCTATATAGTGCTGCACAAATGTTGATTACGGCCCCATAAGATGCTCCATAAAGATATTTGCCCCATATAATCCTGCACAAACGTTAATTATGGCCTCATAAGATGCTCCATACAGACACTTGCACCATTTGCTGTTGCTGCGATAAAAAAAAAAAAAAAAAAAAAAATCACACTCCTCTCCGTCGCTTAGGCCCCCGGCACTTTCAATATTCACCTGACTTCGTTCCGGCGCCGCTCCATCTTCAGTGTCTTCTGCATTGACGTTCAGGCAGAGGGTGCGCACTAACCACGTCACCGCGCCCTCTGACCGGAGCGTGTGGTAATAACTCTGGAACGCTTCAACAGATCCCACTGATTCTGAGAATGTTTTCTCGTGATATATAGTACTGTATTTTGCGGATTATAAAGTTTTTAAGGGTTAAAAAGTTGACCTGCAATTTCTTATTTTTCCAACAAAATTTTTTTTTTTTAAGGGACCACAGTTGAAGTGACTGAGGGGCCTATATGACAGAACATACCCAAAAGTGACACCATTCTAAAAACTGCAGCCTTCAAGGTGCTCAAAACCACATTCAATTAGTTTATTAATCCTTCAGGTGCTTCACAGGAATAAAAGGAATGAGGAAGTAAAAAATTAACATTTAACTTTTTTCACAAAAATTTAAATTTAGACCCAAATTGTTTTACTTACGCAAGAGTAACATGAAATAATGGACCCCACAATTTGTTGAGCAATTTCTCCTGAGTACGCTGAAACCCAATACGTGGGAGAAAACCACTGTTTGGGCACACGGCAGCACTCGGAAGGGAAGGAGCACCATTTTACTTGAATGTAAAATTTGCTGTAATAATTAGTGGACACCATGTCGCGTTTGGAGCGCCCTTGATGTTCCAAAACAGTGGAAAGCCCCAACAAGTGACACCATTTTGGAAACTAGACACCTCACGGAACTTATCTAGATGTGTGATGAGCACCATGAACCACCAGGTGCTTCACAGAAGTTGAGAACGTTGAGGAATGAAAATAATTTTTTTTTTTTTAGCCCCAAATGTTCTGCTATTATTACAACAATAACAGGAGAAAATGTACCATAAAATTTGTTATGCAATTTCTCCTAAGAGACAAATTATGAAGGAAAACTACTGTTTGTGTGCATGGCAGGGCACAGAAAGGAAGAGCGCCGTTTGACTTTTTGAATGCTAAAATTTGCTGAAATAATTAACGGACGCCATGTTGAGTTTGGACAGCCCTTGTGGAAACCCCCACAAGTGACCCCATTTATGAAACTAGACCCCTCACTGAACTTATCTAGATGTGTGGTGAGTACCATGCTTCATAGAAATTTATAATGTTGAGCGGCAAAAAAAAAAAAAAAATTATTTTCCTTACAAAATTTTTTAGTTTTTTATCCCCAAATTTTTTATTTTCAAAAGAGTAACAGGAAAAAATGGACCCCAAAACGCAAATACACCATATGTGGGGGGAAACTACTGTTTGGGTGCACGGCAGGGCTCAGAATGGATGGAGTGACATTTAGGCTATGTGCACACGATGCGGATTTTGCTGCGAGTCCGCAGCAGTTTCCCATGAGTTTACAGTACAATGTAAACCTATGGGAAACCGTAAACGCTGTGCCCATGTTGCGGAAAAAACTGCGTGGAAAAGCAGATGTTTACATTCCGCAGCATGTCAATTCTTTGCGCGGAATCCGCAGCGGTTTTACACCTGCTCCATAATATAAAACCGCAGTGGAATCCGCACAAAAACCGTGGTAAATCCGCTATTTTTGCCCTGCGGATTTATCAAATCAGCTGCGGAAAAATCCGCAGTGGACCATTCTACGTGTGCACATACCCTTAGGAATGCAGATTTTGATGGAATGCTCTGCAAGTGTCATGTAGCGTTTGGAGAGCCCCTGATGTGCCTAAAGAGTGGAAACCCCCACAAGTGACACCCTCAAGGAATTTATCTAGATGCGTGGTGAGCACCTTGAAACCCCAGGTGCTTCACAGATGTTAGTAAAGTTGAGCCATTAACCCCCCCCCACACACACACATATATATATGTTCTTTTAGTCCCTTTTTTTTAAAAAAAAGATTAACAGGGGAAAATGGACTACAAAATTTGCTGTGTCATTTCTCCTGAGTACACCAATACCCCAAAAGTAGCCAAAAACTACTTTTTGAAGCCCAGTTCAAAGCTCAGAAAGGGAAAAAGCACCACATTGCCATTCAGATTTTGCTGGACTGGTTTGAGGGTGAACTATCACATTGGTAGAGCCCCTGAGGTGCCAGAATAGCAGAATCCCCCACCATAAATGACCCCATTTTTACAAACTACATCAATGAATTCATCTACGGGTGAAGTGATCATATTGACCACACGTGTGTCACAGAATTGTATAAAATTGGGCAGTTAAGAAAAATTAATTTACATTTTTACCACCAAAAAGTTGTTTTATCCCCAGATTTTACATTTTCACACTGAGTAAAGGGTAAAAATGGCACCACAATTTGTCCCACAATTTCTGCTGAATGTGGAAATACCCCTTAATTGGCTGTGCAGTGCTGCTTAGCCATATGGCGAGACTCTGGAGGGACAGAGTGCTATTTGCCTCCTGGAGTGCAGATTTGGCTAGAATAGTTTGCAGACTCCATATACAGAGCTCCCAAGTGCTAGAAGAACAGAATTTCTCTCCCTCAAGTGACCCCATTTTGGAAATTATACCCCTTTAGGAATTTATCTACAGGTGTAGTGACATTTTTGACTCCATGGGTGTTTTTCAGAAACAAGCAGCAGTGGATGTTGCCGAGTGAAAATTGCAAACTGCCATTGCTGTGCCCGCACATTGCAGTCATCAGTACGTTGTAGTCACAAGTACCTGGTAGTGCCCAGCTTATGCTACTGGAGACACGCACTGGTAAAATTAGACGGGCTGTCATCACTACAGAAATACCAAACATGTGGACGCTAAATGTGGTTTAGGCACACTGTGGCGCTCAGAAGGGAGGGGGCATTTGGATTTGGGAGTGCAGAATTTGCTGAATTTCTTCGGGGCGCGAGGAGCTGTACCGCTTTTCTAGAGATTCTATACTACAAGTAACCTGGAAGCCTCCTATATTTCCATTAACAGATGATGGCGCTGAGTGGGGCTTTTTTGTGGATTGATTTGAAGCTTTTCTAGGAAACTTTTTACATAACATTTGAGATCACATTTATCCAGGAAGCTCAGGTCCACACAGTCATTGGCGTCACTTTCTTCACTGTTGTCATATAGCACACCATCCTCGGTGCCATCTAAGGCAGTATTAATCCCACATTTTTTGAATGGCCGTATAACAGTTTCATCCTCCATTGACTGCCATAATGTTTCCACCCACTCACAAACTTGAGTGATAGTAGGCCTCCTCATTCAGCCAGTTGATGTCAGATCATGATTACCAGCAGCCATCCATTTGTTCCATTCTTCTTGCATGAAGACTTTAAATAGTTTATTGATGGAAACATCAAGGGGTTGCAGCTCGCTGGTAAGCCCCCTGGGACTACAGCTAGTTTGGTCTTCACCTCTTTAAAAGACTTTTTTGTGGTTTCACCGATATGTCCTCTAAACTGGTCAAGTACTAACAGGGCAGGATTTTTTTTGTTTGTTTTTTTTTTTTAAAAAGCCCCCCCCCCCCCCCCAGGACTTTTGGACCAAACTTTGTCAACCCACATTCTCATTCCATTCTCTTCCATCCTTTCTCATGAACGTGCGCGATGACTCCTTGTGGGATTGCCTCTTTTGGCATCTTTTTTTCTTTTGAAGATTAATATTGGTGGCAATTTCGTTCCACCGGCACAGCAGGACAACACAACAGTGTAATGGTTTTTTTTTCCATGTCCTGCGGTTTTTACGGTTATGGATTTGGCACTCTTTACATCTACAGTCCTGTTAAAAGGCACATCAAAAGTTAGCAGGACTTCATCCATTGACATTTTTATTTGTGCCATTTTCGGGCACATGACATTGTTTTATTGCTTTCTGTTCCGATTTTTGGGAGGCAGAATGAACAAAAACCAGCAATTCAGGAATTATTTTTTTTATCCACGTGTGAATTATTGCTAATGCAGCTTTATTTTTTGGTCAGTATGATTACAGCGATACCCCATTTATATTTTTATGTTTTGGCGCTTTTACACAAAAACTATTTTATAGAAAAAAATATTTTGCATCCCTTTAATCTGAGAGCTATAACTTTTTTTGTTACGCTGAAGGAGCTTGTGTGGCAACTTGTTTTGTTTTTGCGAGACAAGATGATGTTTTCAGACACCATTTTTATTCAGATTGGTCTTTTTGACCGTGTTTTATTACACTTTATGTTCGGCAGTATGATGATAAAAAAACATGGCAAAAAAACTATGTTTTTGAATGGTGTTTACTGAAGGGGTTAACTAGTGGGACAGCTTTATAGGTCGGGTCGTTCCAGCCAAGGCGATACCAAATGTGTACTTTAAAAAAAAAAAAATGTATTCATTGAATTTTTTTTAGTTTTGTTCATTTTATGATTTTATTTATTTTTTTTTTTTTACATTGTCCCAGGATGAGAGACATCAACTGTATAGTGCACGGCAGAGCATTAGATCAGCTTCTGGACATGCCAGGAGGAGGCTTGAGAGCACGAGCTGAAAAGTCACCATCTCTGGGTGATCCTGCGGCCATCTTTAGGCCCGGGGTCACCATGGAGACCATCAACATAACACAATTGTATTTCGCTGTGCCAATGGGAGCACAGAGGGAGCTCTCTCCCCCTGGAATGCCCCGCAATGTCACTGTCATTATTGACAGCATCAAGGGGCTACATTGGTGCTAGTACTGATTGTGGGCATCACTGCAGGGTATCAGGTCCCACATAGAGCCGACACCAGCACTGGGTCGTAGCGGTGCTCATCATGCGCCCACAGCTCCGTATTTGTACGGCGGTTTTCCGAGAACGCAGCTCCAACAGTATATGGCGCATGTTGGGATGGCGTTAAATAGATTCAGGCAAAATGGAAAATTGTTCTGTGATCAGATAAACCAAAATGTAAAATGCTTAATGGAAACCACGGATGCCATGTCCTGCGAACTCAGGACTAGAGGGACCATCCAACTTATCACCGCACACTATCAGCATCTCGGATTGAATGGGGTTACATTAGTGGCAATGGCATGAGCAGCTTACACATCTTCAGAAGGGACCATCTATGCTGACATTATATAGAGGTTTAAGAACAACAAATGCTCCATCCAGGCAATGTCCATTTCAGGGAATGCCTTGTATATGTCAGAAAGACAATGCTAAACCGCATACTGCATCCATCACAACTGTATGAACAAGAGTTAAGGTAATGAAGTGTTCGGTCGCCTGCAGTCCAGACCTCTCACCTAAAGAATGCATTTGGAGAATTATGAAACGAAAGATGCGTCAAAAAAGACCCTGGACTGAGCTGGAATCCTACATCATACAAGAATACAACAAAAGGGACAACATTCCTCTCCCAAAACTCCAGCAACTGTCTTCCCAAACAATTACAGACTGTTGTAAAAAGATGGGATTCTAAAAAATAATCCTGTTCCAACAACTTAAAGTAATGATGGCCACTCGTTTTTCTTTACTTAGAATTTATATTATGGCAAGAAAAAAGCAGCTAACAGTCTATTCAGTAGGACTATCAGCTGTGTATCCACCAGACTTCGGCTCAACACAACTGATGGTCCCAACCCCATTTTTAAGGGTATGTGCACACGTTGCAGTGATTTACAGAACAATGTAAATCAATGGCAAAATAAAAATGCTGTGCTAATGGTGCAGAAAATTCTGCACAGAAAACGCAGCAGATTGAAAAAAGGAGCATGTCAATTCTTTGTGCAGAACTGCTGCGTTTCTGCATCCATTCCATAATAGAAATCTGCAGGGGTAAAAAAAGGAAGAAATCTGCAACGTGTGCACAGACCAAAAAAAAGGTGCAGATTCTGACCTGCGTTTTCTGCAAAGAAATTTAGAATCTGCACAGAAAATTCCACAATCAAATCTGCAACGTGTGCACATAGCCTTAGGCAAGAAATCCCACTTATTAAACACGACAGGGGATATCTGTGAAGTGAAAACCATTTCTGGCGACTACCTCTTGAAGCTCATCAAGAGAATGCCAAGAGTGTGCAAAGCAGTCATCAAAGCAAAGCTACTTTGAAGAACCTAGAATATAAGACATAATTTCAGTTGTTTCACACTTTTTTGTTAAGTATATAATTCCACATGTGTTAATTCATAGTTTAGATGCCTTCAGTGTGAATGTACAATTTTCATAGTCATATGAAAAAAATCTTTACATGAAAAGGTGTGTCCAAACTTTTGGTCTGTACTGTATGTCTAACTTTTACCTTCTGATCTGTGCTCTATGTTCTGTCGTGGATAAAATATGTTAATAAGAAATTTCCAAAGTCATTGCATTGTTGTTTTCTTTACTGTTTACACAGTGACCCAACGTTTTTGGAAATGGGGTTAATGGGGGTTTGGAAATGTATATATAAACTCGCTTATATAGTGCCATTCATTTCCACAACACTTTACAAACATCAAAACCGCTGTCCCCATTGGGGCTCACAAATGACACTCCTTATCAGCATGTCTTAGGAATGCGAATACCTGGAGGAAACCCACACAAATAAGGGGAGAGCATACACACTCACTGCAGAATTTGAACCCAGGATCCCAGCGCTTCAAAAGCAACAGTGATAACCACGGAGCCACCATGCTGCCACATATATAAACACACATATTACAATAAAATATATACTGTATATGTGTCTTGTAATGTAATATGTGTGTTTATATATGTGGTAGTATGGTGACTCAGTGGTTAATCTAAAAATTTGTACATTGTTTTTCGGTTCAGTGACTAACTCAATTCTTACTTTTCAATGTGGGTGTATTCATTTATTCTGAGCAGTACGTGTGTGTGTGTAACACACACATACACCTCAGAATAAATGAGTACACCCACTGAACAAAATAACAATTTACAAAATGACGACAAGGCTGAATTTTATACGACACTTTTTAACCTACATCAAGAAAGTGAGGTTATAATATATAACTTTCACAAAATCTTCACTTTTACTGAAATTAGTTGATGCAAAAAATGAAAATCGTACATCAAAAACTACATCTACTATTTTGTATGACCTCCAGCACCAAATCTACAGTCATGGCCAAAAGTTTTGAGAATGAAACCAAAATTATATTTTCATATGATCTGCTGCCCTCTGGTTTTTATTAGTGTTTGTCTGATGTTTATATCACATACAGAAATATAATTGCAATCATATTGAGTACCAATAGGTTATATTGACAGTTAGAATGAGTTAATGCAGCAAGTCAATATTTGCAGTGTTGACCCTTCTTCTTCAAGACCTCTGCAATTCTCCCTGGCATGCTCTCAATCAACTTCTGGACCAAATCCTGACTGATAGCAGTCCATTCTTGCATAATCAGTGCTTGCATTTTGCCAGAATTTGTTGGTTTTTGTTTGTCCACCCGTCTTTTGATGATTGACCACAAGTTCTCAATGGGATTAAGATCTGGGGAGTTTCCAGGCCATGGACCCAAAATCTCTATGTTTTGTTCCATGAGCCATTTAGTTATCACCTTTGCTTTATGGCAAGGTGCTCCATCATGCTGGAAAAGGCATTGTTGGGCGCCAAACTGCTCTTGGACGGTTGGGAGAAGTTGCTCTTGGAGGACATTCTGGTACCATTCTTTATTCATGGCTGTGTTTTTAGGCAAGACTGAGTGAGCCGATTCCCTTGGCTGAGAAGCAACCCCACACATGAATGGTTTCAGGATGCTTTACAGTTGGCATGAGACAAGACTGGTGGTAGCGCTCACCTCTTTTTCTCCGAATAAGCTGTTTTCCAGATGTCCCAAACAATCGAAAAGGGGATTCATCAGAGAAAATGACTTTGCCCCAGTCCTCAGCAGTCCACTCCCTGTACCTTTTGCAGAATATCAGTTGGTCCCTGATGTTTTTTCTGGAGAGAAGTGGCTTCTTTGCTGTCCTCCTTGAAACCAGGCCTTGCTCAAAGAGTCTCCGCCTCACAGTGTGTGCAGAAGCATTCACACCAGCCTGCTGCCATTCCTGAGCAAGCTCGGCACTGCTGGTAGTCCGATCCCACAGCTGAAACAGTTTTAAGATACAGTCCTGGCGCTTGCTGGTCTTTCTTGGGCACCTGGAGCCTTTTTGACAACAATGGAAGCTCTCTCCTTGAAGTTCTTGATGATGCGATAGATTGCTGACTGAGGTGCAATCTTTGTAGCTGCGATACTCTTCCCTGTTAGGCCATTTTTGTGCAGTGCAATGATGGCTGCACGTGTTTCTTTAGAGATAACCATGGTTAACTGAAGAGAAACAATGATACCAAGCACCAGCCTCCTTTTAAAGTGTCCACTGATGTCATTCTTACTTAATCATGACTGATTTATCGCCAGCCCTGTCCTCATCAACACCCACACCTGTGTTAATGGATCAATCACTAAAACTATGTTAGCTGCTCCTTTTAAGGCAGGACTGCAATGATGTTGAAATGTGTTTTGGGGGTTAAAGTTCATTTTCTGCGCAAATATTGACTTTGTAAGTACAGTAATTGCTGTTAAGCTGATCACTCAGACATTCAGGAGTATATGCAAATTGCCATTAGAAAAAATGAAGCAGTAGACTTTGGAAAAATTAATATTTGTCTCATTCTCAAAATTTTTGTCCATGACTGTAGGGAAGGAATGAAGAAGGCGGTGGCAAATTGCAACATTTATCTTTTTCCTTCTCCAAAAACTCTTTAATTTTTAAACCTGGACTGAGAGTGATGCTCAACTTCTCTTCAGAATTCCCCATAGGTGGGTCCTGGCAAATTGTAAGTGGCTTTTTATGTGCATGGGCTTCAGGAGAAGTTTTCTTCATGGATGACACCCATGCATGCCATTCCTCTGCAGAGTACGCTATAACGTGTCAAGGGACAAATTCAACCTGGTTTGGCTTCTACTCTACTTCTACGGCTAACTGCAGTGAAACCTGCATTTCAATTTTTTTTCAATACTTCTCATAAGCCAACGCTCCTGTTTAGGTGTCAACTTTGTCCTTTAAGTCTCTGTGAAATGGTTCCGGTTACATCTTTTTTTTTTTAAAATTTTATATCCCTTATGCTACAGTATTCAGACTGATAAGTAAAGTTTTGCTGATCTTTTTGTAGCCTTTACCCTTGTTGTGTAAATAAATTACTTTCTTTCTTGGGTCGTGACATTGCCCACAGGATGCACTGGGAAAGGGTTTTCTTCCTTCTTTACCGCCCTTTTATGAGTCAACTGTGTGCTGGACCTCTGTCTAATGAATAATGAGGGTATGTGCAGACGTTCAGTACTAGGCAGCACTTGCCCGCTGTGTCCAAAGTGCTACCGGCCTTTTGAACACAGGTGACTCCGCATTTGCTCATTGAACCGTGCGAAATCACTGCGCCCAATATATTGCACTGGTGATATTTATCTTGCAGAGACCAACGTCTCCGCAAGAGAAATCGACATGCTGAGGTCTGGAAAGATGCACCGCATGTCCAACTCTGCAGGGAAGCCGGGGGTACCGATGCACGCAAAGAGGGCATGAGATTTTTGGAAATCCCATCCACTATCCTGTAACATCTGGTAGCTGCAGGTTGGACGCTGCGGATATATGCAGCATCCAACCCGCAGTGTTTACTAACTGTGGGAACATACCCTTAGGCCGGGTTCACACTGTGTCTAGGCAGTCCGTTAGACGGACTACGCTACACCGTGGCATAAACGCGGTGTAACAAAGTCCGTTACGGCCGCCATTGACAGCAATGTCGGACGCATCGCTAGCGCACGCCCACAATGGGCGTGCGCTAGGGATGTGCAGACATTGAGTGACGGACCCAGAGAAACGGGCTGCAGCGTTTCCGCGTCCGTCACTGCTAGCGCAGATAGTAGCAGCTAGCATCTGCTAGCTCTAACGCAGTGTGAACTTAGTCTAAAACATACCTGTGGTAGAATTCTTGTTAAGGAAACACTGCTATCAAAGTTTTCGTCCTCTTAATATAATGGTAGTCATCATATTATATAGGACTGTGTACTTACAATCATTTTGCCTTTCTACCCAGTTAATTATTCTGTTTTACCTGCTCTATGTAGAAACAGTAAGTAACTTGTCCTTGCATTTATCCTCTTAAAGGGAACCTGTCATGTCATTTTTAGCTATTAAACTGACCCCAGTGAGTCGTTAGTGAACTAATGTACATCACTAAGGCTGATTTCACACTTGCATTGGGCTGAGATGCGGAGGGCTACGTAGTTCCTCCGTTAAGCCCCGCCCGCTGCCGCGCTTCTTTCTTCAGCTTCGCCTACATAGGCATGTGTCCTGCGTACCTATCTTTAGCATTAGGCACGTAGGCCATACGAATGTATCTGGATTCCTCCGCATGCTTCGCTTTGACGCTGCGCCAAATGCAAAATGCTGCATTTTGTTGCAGTTGGTGCAGCATCAAAACGACGCATGCGGAGGCATCCGCATACATTCGCATGGCCTGCGATCCCAATGCTAAAGATAGGTTCGCAGGACGCATGCCGACGGAGGCGGAGCTGAATGGAAGAGGTGCAGCAGTCGGCGGGACTTAACGGAGGAACTACGCAGCCCTCCGCAGCTCTGCCCAATGCAAATGTGAAACCAGCCTAACATGGTTTTCTCAAAGAAAAGCTCCCAGTATTATATTTAAAAAACACTTTATATCATTAAGGGATTGCCTCATATACCTTTTGTATTAGTCAACGGGGTGGTGCTTTTTACTGTTTCAGTCAATGTCCTGTTCAAATTATACACGCACACAACATTGTAATTGATGACCGTGACTGACCTGACATCACCGCAACCAACTAGCAAATCCTGCGCATGCGGGCTGCCCATCCACTCCCTGGGCATGCGCACTGACTCTGGGTGTACAGCCCCAGTGTCATATCAAATGCACATGCTCTGAAGCACAGAATGAAGGAGACAGTGGTGCGTATAAGAATAAGATAAGAATGAACTGTAGAAGGGCAAAATAAGCCATTGTAAGTACACAGTGCTATAAAATAAGAGGACGGCAATATATTAAGAGGATAAATATTTTGATGGGAGTGGTTCTTTAATTACAATTTTGTGGCCTAAAGTTTAGATTTGCTCATAAGGCTTTCATTGGGGTGTACTCATTTCTGTCTCGTGGTTTTGAATTAGTTAGAAAAATGGCTCTTTTGGTTGAGCGGAATATAAAATCTTATATATAATAAGTGACTCACATTTGTGGGAGTTTTTTATAGCACGTGCTATTCCATAAGAAATGTTAATTAAGAGAGAAAATTAAAGGTTAACTGATAAATGTATTTGCTGTGTACTCATTTATGCTCTTAATGTTGAGCACACATATATATATATATATATATACACATATACATATACACTAGCTATTGAACCCGTTCTACGACCGGGTGGCGAGCATTTATATTAGTATATGGTCTCCATCCTGTCATGTGCTGCACCATCCTGCATCCCCGTCCTGACATGTGCTGCTCCCATCCTGCGTCCCGTCCTGTCATGTGCTGCTCCGTCCTGCGCCCCCGTCCTGTCATGTGCTGCTCCCATCCTGCGCCCCCATTCTGTCATGGGCTGTTCCCATCCTGCGCCCCCATCCTGTCATGTGCTGCTCCCATCCTGCGTCCCCATCCTGTCATGTGCTGCTCCATCCTGCGTCCCCATCCTGTCATGTGCTCCCATCCTGCACCCCCATCCTGTCATGTGCTGCTCCCATCGTGCACCCCCATCCTGTCATGTGCTGCTCCCATCGTGCACCCCCATCCTGTCATGTGCTGCTCCCATGGTGCGCAACCATTCTGTCATGTGCTGTTGCCATCCTGTGCCCCCATTCTGTTGTAATGTGCTGCACCCATTCTGCCTGTTCCTGTTTCCATTCTGCCATATGTTGCTCCCATCTTTCTCTCTCTCTGGCTCTACTGCCCGAGTGCGGGTGGCTGTGCTGGGGTGGCTGTGCTGGGGGGCGGCTGTGCGTGGCTGTGCTGGGGGGCGGCTGTGCGTGGCTGTGCTGGGGGGCGGCTGTGCGTGGCTGTGCTGGGGGGCGGCTGTGCGTGGCTGTGCTGGGGGGCGGCTGTGCGTGGCTGTGCTGGGGGGCGGCTGTGCGTGGCTGTGCTGGGGGGCGGCTGTGCGTGGCTGTGCTGGGGCGGCTGTGCTGGCTGTAGCTGTGCTGTGGCGGCTGTGCGTGGCTGTGCTGGGGCGGCTGTGCGTGGCTGTGCTGTGGCGGCTGTGCGTGGCTGTGCTGGGGGGGGGGCGGCTGTGCGTGGCTGTGCTGGGGGGCGGCTGTGCGTGGCTGTGCTGGGGGGCGGCTGTGCTGGGGCGGCTGTGCTGGCTGTAGCTGTGCTGTGGCGGCTGTGCGTGGCTGTGGCGGCTGTGCTGGACATGTAAAACACGTACCGCACACGGACGTTGTCCGTGTGCAGTCCGTGTGCCGTGCAGGAGACAGCGCTACATTAAGCGCTGTCCCCCTCACTGGTGCTGAAGCCGCGATTCATATGTTCCCTGCAGCAGCGTTTGCTGCAGGGAACATATGAATATTAGTGTTTAAAATGCAGATGCAGATCCAGGTCCCCACCCCCACCCCCGGGGTGTGCGTGGCTGTGCTGGGGCGGCTGTGCGTGGCTGTGCTGGGGGCGGCTGTGCTGGGGGCGGCTGTGCGTGGCTGTGCTGGGGCGGCTGTGCGTGGCTGTGGCTGTGCTGGGGGCGGCTGTGCTGGGGCGGCTGTGGCTGTGCTGGAGGCGGCTGTGCGTGGCTGTGCTGGGGGCGGCTGTAGCTGTGCTGGGGCGGCAGTGCGTGTCTGTGGCGGTGCTGGGGGCGGCTGTGCTGGGGTGGCTGTGCTGGGGGCGGCTGTGCTGGGGCGGCTGTGCGTGGCTGTAGCTGTGCTGGGGCGGCAGTGCGTGGCTGTGGCGGTGCTGTGCGTGGCTGTGCTGGGGGCGGCTGTGCGTGGCTGTGCTGGGGTGGCTGTGCTGGGGCGGCTGTGCGTGGCTGTAGCTGTGCTGGGGCGGCAGTGCGTGGCTGTGGCGGTGCTGGGGGCGGCTGTGCTGGGGGCGGCTGTGCTGGGGGCGGCTGTGCGTGGCTGTGCTGGGGTGGCTGTGCTGGGGCGGCTGTGCGTGGCTGTAGCTGTGCTGGGGCGGCAGTGCGTGGCTGTGGCGGTGCTGGGGGCGGCTGTGCGTGGCTGTGGCGGTGCTGGGGGCGGCTGTGCGTGGCTGTGCTGGGGGCGGCTGTGCGTGGCTGTGCTGGGGTGGCTGTGCTGGGGCGGCTGTAGCTGTGCGTGGCTGTGCTGGGGGCGGCTGTGCTGGACGTGTAAAACACGTACCGCACACGGACATTGTCCGTGTGCAGTCCGTGTGCCGTGCAGGAGAAAACGCTACATTAAGCGCTGTCCCCCTCACTGGTGCTGAAGCCGCGATTCATATGTTCCCTGCAGCAGCGTTTGCTGCAGGGAACATATGAATATTAGTGTTTAAAACGCAGATCCAGGTCCCCCACCCCCACCCCCGGGGTGTGCGTGGCTGTGCTGGGGTGGCTGTGCGTGTCTGTGCTGGGGGCGGCTGTGCGTGGCTGTGCTGGAGGCGGCCGTGCTGGGGGCGGCTGTGCGTGGCTGTGCTGGGGCGGCTGTGCGTGGCTGTGGCTGTGCTGGGGGCGGCTGTGCGTGGCTGTGGCTGTGCTGGGGGCGGCTGTGCGTGGCTGTGCGTGGCTGTGCTGGGGGCGGCTGTGCGTGGCTGTGGCTGTGCTGGGGTGGCTGTGCGTGGCTGTGCTGGGGGCGGCTGTGCGTGGCTGTGCTGGGGGCGGCTGTGCGTGGCTGTGCTGGGGGGCGGCTGTGCGTGGCTGTAGCTGTGCTGGGGCGGCTGTGCGTGGCTGTGGCGGTGCTGGGGGCGGCTGTGCGTGGTTGTGCGGGGGCGGCTGTGCGTGGCTGTAGCTGTGCTGGGGTGGCTGTGCGTGGCTGTGCTGGGGGCGGCTGTGCGTGGCTGTGCTGGAGGCGGCTGTGCGTGGCTGTGGCTGTGCTGGGGGCGGCTGTGCGTGGCTGTGCTGGAGGCGGCTGTGCGTGGCTGTGCTGGGGGCGGCTGTGCTGGGGTGGCTGTGCGTGGCTGTGCTGGGGGCGGCTGTGCGTGGCTGTGCTGGGGGGCGGCTGTGCGTGGCTGTAGCTGTGCTGGGGCGGCTGTGCGTGGCTGTGGCGGTGCTGGGGGCGGCTGTGCGTGGCTGTGCTTGGGGCGGCTGTGCGTGGTTGTGCGGGGGCGGCTGTGCGTGGCTGTGGCTGTGCTGGGGGCGGCTGTGCTGGACGTGTAAAACACGTACCGCACACGGACATTGTCCGTGTGCAGTCCGTGTGCCGTGCAGGAGACAACGCTACATTAAGCGCTGTCCCCCTCACTGGTGCTGAAGCCGCGATTCATATGTTCCCTGCAGCAGCGTTTGCTAGGTGAGGACTTTAATCACAGTGGGGGGGGGAGGGGGGGGGCACACGGGAGGGGGCGCGCACAGGGGGTGGGAGGGGGGGTTGAGCCACCACGGCCGGTATATTGTGGGGGGGATAATGAAGTTCGGCTGCGTCACTCTGGTCCAGACTGCGCAGGTGCGGTGCGTCGCGCTTGCGCAGTCTATAAAGGCTTCGGACAGAGTGACGCTCCCACCGTTATACATACACACACACACACACACACATATACACACACACATACACATACATACATACATACATACATACATACATACATATATATATATATATATATATTTATTTAATCTCTGCAGAAACTAAGTTTGCAATACATCTCAAGTATGTGGGCAAGAGCAAAACCCCCAAAATTACAGGGCTTGGCTGCTATCAATGGGATGATGAATTGTTGTCTGAAGAATACACGTTTGTAGATAGAGATACATACACACACAGGTAAGAAAGATGGAAAACGCTTTAATACATTAAAAAAAAACTGACCTTGCCTCCTCGAAGAATGTGATACCATACTGATGTCCCTCCAAAGTCCACATGGAAATCTGTGTAACAGCCTCTTACACTCATCAGACAATACCTAGAATACGCAAAACCAAGTTATAAAGCTGTATAGTTTATAGGCTGCAACAAAATACCAGCAAGAGCGGAGGTCCTCAAAGACATAGGAAACCTATTCCCTCTGCGCCGATTTTTTATGGCTTCAAAATTGGGAAAATAATTAAGTTAAAAAAATATATATATATGAATATTTTTGAATATACACAGAACTGGTCAAAAGTTTGGACACTCCAGCACATTCAATGGTATTCTCCTTGCTCTAGTTGGGATTTGCACACTGTAGATTCAGACTGGTTTTTGCAAAGTCACCCCAAAAAAAAAAAAAAAAAAAAAAAAAAAAACACACACACAAGTAAACATGGGTGAAAAAATGAAAATAAAACAACTCACACATATGAAACAGAGCAAAGTGCATGATAAACCTTAGCTTCCTCAAGGTGACCCCTCCTCCCTTCCAGTGACATTCTCTTAAGCAGCTTTATCAGATATCACCTGGAATGGCTTCACGCAGTCTTGAAGAAGTTCCCAGTGGTGCTGAGAACTTGTTCGCTGCTTTGCCTTCACAATAAGATCAACCTGGTTTAAGGTTAGGTGATCATAGAGGCCATGTCATCTAACGGAAGCCCTCAAGCTCTCTCTTTCTTGGTCACACAGTCCTTACATAGAGTGGAAATGTGTTTTGGGTATTCGTCTTATTGCCACACAAATGACGGACCATCCAAGTGCAAACCAGATGGGGTATTGTACTTGCAGAATTATGTGGTATCCATGCTGGGTAACTGGGCTTTGAATTTTTAAATAATCACCGACCGTGTCACCAGCATATCGCCAACATTCCTCCTCCTAGAAACTACAAGACAAGCCCAACACATGTAGAAATCAGCAGGACACCTTTTCGGTTTCACAAAGACAGTTGGTACCAAAAGTCTCAAATTTTGACTTGCCAGTTATGTTTCCTTCTTGTTTGCAGCCTTCTGCAGTGGCCTCTTTTTAGCAATTCAACCATAAAGACCTGGATTTCACAGTGTCCTCTGCACAGTTGAAGTTGAGATGTGTAAACTACGTCATATTTGTGCATCATTTATGAGGGCTGTAATGTGCGATGCATTCAATTTGCAGTATCTGAGCCTGGTCATTTATCTTCTGAAGCAGAGGCAATTCTTGATCTTCCCTTCCTGGAGGGATCCTCATAAGAGACAGTTTCGTCACATTGATTGACGGTTTTCATGACTGCAATTGTGAATGCCTTCAATGTTCTAGCAACTGTTCCAGATTAACCGACCTTCATGTCTTAAAGTAATGATGGATTGTCATTTTTCATTACTTAGTTGAGTGGTTCTTGCCATATTCTGGCTTGGAACAGTTGTGGAAAAGGGCTCAACACTTCCAGGACCTGTGTATCAACACTGCCTCTGCAATACACATTTGATTGTCGCCAAAACCTTTCTGAAGGCCGGTGATTGTACAAATGCATACCTGTTCACTGGAAGCCATTTTAGGTGGCAACCTGATAAAGCTGCTTGACAGATTGGCATGGAGGTGTGTAAAGCTGTTACAGTAAAAGTGGGTACTAAGAAGAATGTAAGCTGAATACATTCTGATAGGTTTCATTCGTTCCTTTACTCCTTGTTTCCATGTGTTCCTTTGTTTGCTGCCTTTAGTCGATCTACAAGGTGCACATTTCCAAAATTCAAATAAGAGCAAGGAGCAAACCATTGCATGAACCGGTGTGTACAGTAATTGTATGCTACACATATTAGGTACCTATTTAATGGTAGTAACCTGGAGAAATCACTGAACAGAGGACATGGTGTGAAGCAAGAACAGTAAAAACAACCAATGTGTATACGTATATATACACACCTATACGAGATCACCAACCAATTTTGGTTGTTTGTCTAAAGAAGTTTTTACTGTACTAGTAATAGGAGTGCATTAACTATGAAACTGTTATTTATTAGAGAAGTGGTTTTGGCTCCATTGCTTGCAGAGGTGTGCTGTAAATATTGTGTGTATCAGCTTAGCCAAGAACGCCTGTGGCATATCATGGCCTCCATGTCCTGGTTGTAGAACAACAGGGGTGACTTACACAAGGGGTGACTTACACAACGGGTGGTATCCTTTGATACACACCACCAGGAGTTCAGGCCCAGCAGCAGAGAGAACTTACAACTGCTTTAAAAAGTAACCCGACAACAGGATTTATACTAAAAAAAAAAAAAGTTAGAGTGCTGTATCAGCCTCCTAATGGCATCTGTGTTTTTGTATTTGCTGTTTAAGCTTTCACCTCTATCCTCGGACTAGTCCTGGAGAACTGTCACTCATCTCTACTCCTCCCTGCAGTGAGACTGATAAACCAGCCTGTGCAAAGAGAAAAGGGAGAACAAGTCTTCCTTCTGGTCCTCCTTTCTAATCAGTGATGGAGGCGGGTTACACAGATTATGCTGACTAGCCTGCATGCGAGACCAAGTCCTCTAGTAATAAATCTCCTGCTAATAAAACATTCATTGTATTGAGACTACAGCACAGAGCCTAATAAATGACACATCTCTGGAATCAGGCTCTCTGCCTCTACATTATGTTGTTCTCAGATTAAATAGCTAAAACCTGCGAGATTCCTTTTAAGGAGCCACTGCCTCGCAAAGTTGTTTCTGCACCAAGCACCAGCCTCTTCGGCTTGATTGATATCTCCCAATGAGCATTCAATCAATCAAACTAAAGATGATGATGCTGAGTGGGGAAACCACATTGTTGACCTTGCCCCAAAATTATGGGCAGCACGGTGGCTCAGTGGTTAGCACTGCAGCCTTGCAGCGCTGGGGTCCTGGGTTCTAATCCCACCCAGGACAACATCTGCAAAGAGTTTGTATGTTCTCTCTCCGTGTTTGCGTGGGTTTCCTCCGGGCACTCCGGTTTCCTCCCACATTCTAAAGACATACTGATAGGAATTCTAGATTGTGAGCCCAACGGGGACAGTGATGATAATGTGTGCAAACTGTAAAGCGCTGCGGAATATGTTGGCGCTATATAAAAATAAAGATTATTATTATTAATTAATTCTTTTTAAATTTTGACACCTTTTGTACAAAGAGAAGTCAATCATGTACACTGCACGTCACTCACTACATGCAAAAATGGAATATAACTCACTTCTGCACTTTGGGGTACTGCATTTCCTGAATGGAGTTTGTGGATTCAGTCTGCCGTTCTTTCAGGTGTCTGGGCCAGATATTGTCCACCCAGTCTATTTGATCTACCTGTTACATGACACAATAAGGAAACAACACTTTTGACAACCACACAATCTTAATTGCACGACGCATTAAAATTAAAAGAATAGTCTGGAGAAATCACGATCAGTTAGATTTGCGATATGCTGCTCACCGTGGCTGGTCTTTGAACCAAGTACTCCAGCTTGGTATGGCTGAATTCCAGGCTTATCACATTGTACAGTTTCTCCCGCTCTTCTTGAGGAGTTTCATAGTACTTTGCCCACTGTGCCATGGTCATTTCAATTCCTTTTTGTGTGCCAACATCCATAACATCCACAATACGCTTGCTCCCTGGAAAAGAACGTGTTATTACATGTCAAGTAGAGAACGATTACAAATGTCCTAGAGATAGTGGGTTGACTGCAAAACTATTTACTGCTAACCAGGCTCTTAGGTTTTCTCCTGCACATGCACACTGCAATACTGTGCTCTGCAGTCAACAGGGCAGAGAAGTACGCCTGCGCAGGAGAGCAACGGGGAATGATGTAGGAGATATCATCCACACGAAGCAAGAAAAAGGACGCCATGACAAGAAGTGAAGAGGCACCAGAACAAGACAACAATGCCCACAGGACCAGACCGCCCCGTAGGTGAGTATTATAAAATGTCTTTCTTGTCTTGCAGGTCAAGTTGGGAGAAATCTACTATATAATTATCTAAGGGTCACTTCCGTCTTTCCGTCTGTTCTTCTGTCACGGATATTCATTGGTCGCGGCCTGTCTGTCAAGGAATCCAAGTCGCTGATTGGTCGTGGCAAAACGCCCACGACCATTGTCACGACCAATCAGCGACGGCCACAGTCCGGCGGCAACATGGCCGCTCCTTCCTCCCCGCAGTCAGTGCCCGCTCCATACTCCCCTCCAGTCAGCGCTCACACAGGGTTAATGCCAGCGTTACCAGAGCGCGGTGTAAAGCACTCCGGTTACGCAGCTATTAACCCTGTGTGACCAACTTTTTACGATTGATGCTGCGTATTATCTAATGTTAAAAAAAAATAATAAGAAAAAAAAAGGTTATTCTCACCCTTCAACGTGCGTCCTCTCCTCGGCAGTGCAAGCGGCAGGTTCCGGTTCCAAAGATGGTATGCGAGAAGGACCATCCATGACGTCACGGTCATGTGACCGCGACGTCATCACAGGTCCTGCACTCATACCAACCCTAGACCCGGAAGCTGCCGCATGCACCGCACACAAGTGCCAGAGGCCCTCGGAAGGTGAGTATATGTTTATTTTTTATTTTTTAACCTGTTACATACGTGGCTGGGCAATATACTACGTGGCTGGGCAATATACTACGTGGCTGGGCAATATACTACGTGGCTGGGCAATATACTACGTGGCTGGGCAATATACTACGTGGCTGGGCAATATACTACGTGGCTGGGCAATATACTACGTGGACATGCATATTCTAGAATACTCGATACGTTAGAATCAGGCCACCATCTATTGTTGTATATCAGGGCAGAAAAGTACTGGCCTTATCTCATATGGGACAAACCTGGTTACAGGTTTCCTTTAAATCAGCCAATCAAAAGGGACATTTTGGCAGCTAAAATATCAATCCACTAATGATAACCATGTTCATCATTTTGCAGATCTGCAAATAGAACTCAACAGTGCAAGAAGTGCCTTCCGCAAGAGATGGCCATTTGTCCGTTGGACTTACCTTTAAGATAGCAGTGACAAAACTTCCATAGGTGTATGGTGGGGTGGGGGAGTAAAGATTTACAGAGAATGTGTCACATCAAATAATGCTATTAACCTGCAGCTATGGGGTTAATCTTCAGGTTAATAACATTATAAAGGTGTCCGTCCACAGATGCAACAGATTCCCTTAAATAATAAGCATTAGATATAATAAATTTACTAACCTACAAACAACTTGACATCATTCACACTGAAGGTGGGGTCTGGCATTCTAGAAAAAAAAGGAAAAATATTAGCTTCACTAGACACAGGAAACCTTCACTGGACACAGGAAACACCCCAAGTCTCATTATAAACACACCTAGTAAAGATCTACCAAACATGGCGACCATAAAAAATCTACTTGCCTGATGCCAAGCCCATCAGAGCTTTTAAATATCAGAGGGTCCCTGAGCCCACCCTGCTGAACGAATTGCATGTTGAAGTCTGGAAGAATAAGATGGATGCTAATAAGTAACCTAAGGGGCAAGGGGTAATGAGGTAAAAAACAAATTCTGCTCTGTACTGCTCAAGCTTTCACCTCTGCCTTCCATGTAGATGATGAAGTTGGAGTTGTACTTAGGGCTGCGCAGTTTTTCTTCCAAGTCAAATGTTCGCTTTCCCTCGATCTCCTCATCGGAAATTCCATCATCTTCATACTTTCTACGGAGAGTGCGTCTCTGAAATGTCAAATCACAGATATCTAACCTTAGCTGCTTCTCAGACATACAGTATAACAAATATCCATAAATCAAAGAAAGTGATAAAATAACAGCTGTAAAGAAAATGCCATTCCGGCTACATGGTAATTTCTGGCCTCTGTGGTGATGGAGGCACAGGTTACAGCTGGCACATAGGAGTAGTCGCTAGGTCATCACTGTAGGACAGCTAAAAGACCAGTGGGATCACTGGAGGGGTTGATGCATCCACCACATCAGTAAAAGTTATTTCACCCCATTCCCTGCTTTGTGGCCAATACCATATCACTGCAAAAGGAGAGAAGGAGAGTGCCACATACCAGTCTACGGCTGTAACGAGCTTGCTCGTCCTCCATCTCTCAAAATCTCCCCCCCAGCACAGGGAGAGCACTGGACTTTCCAGCAGAATCAGTGACCTGTAAACACAAGTGCAATAAACAGTCACAATTGTAAAGAATGACACTCGGTAATAGGTGCACAATATGACCCAACTGATCAGATCCACCACGTACTTCACAATACACTGCGTGCAGAATTAGCCTGCGCCGGAGCTGTGGCTGAAGATCAGAAGAGGACGTCTTGTAATGAAGATGGGAGGCGCCACAGCGGACCAGAGACACCCGTTTGACCGGACCAGCAGCGGGACCGCCCCTGGGTGAGTATAATATAACGTCTTTTTCTCCTCTTTCAGGTAACATCGGGGGCTTATCTACAGCATTACAGAATGCTGTAGATAAGCCCCTGATGCCGGTGGGCTTACCTCACCCGCGATTTTCGGGGTGACAGGTTCCCTTTAAAACAAAATTCTAAAGCATATTTTCATATAAAAGCATGTTTTTTTTCCACAGTTATTCCTCTTAGAGACGGGAGTTACTTTTTTCTTGTCGAATGGGCGTAACTATAATATCTGGCCGCTCTGATTGGACAAAGTCTGAATGAACAGGGACACAACCTCAACTGGTAACACCCATTTGTCAATGTATTCGTAACCTGCTAGGAGAAATCAGAGTAATGGCACAATGCAGAATTATGGGAAAAGAGGACTCGGAATTGTTTTTTCATGGTCCTGAGAACTAACAAGTCCTCTACAAATGTTAGAGTGTAATCAATGAGTTCAACACCCAGAGTCATTGCCAGGAGAGCACTGATATCTGTTCTTCAAGAGAAAATGGTTAAAATCTAAAAGGGGCTGAATAATCATGTGGTCACTGAAGTGGAGAAATATGCCATAACGCTGGGTGGGGCACACATGTTCTCTGCCTAGTTTTACCAGTGCACTACAGCCTACAAGCTACCATTCCAACATGTCCAGACACTTCTTATAAGAGCCACCAATAACAATTACTGGCACCAGTTCCACAAATGCTTTTACATAAGCATGTGCTTTGTTATCCCATAGGAAGTCATAAAAGTGGGAGAGAATGAATGCAATGTACTCGGCCCATAATGTCTGACGCAGGAGCAGAGGTTAGAGAGAGGAGTGACTGAAAGCCAGCAACACAACAGTGAGATGCACACTATAATCCACAACAATGACAAAGGCACATAGTAGTGCTTGAAAGTTTGTGAACCCTTCAGAATTACCGTATCCGTATTTCTGCACCTATTTGACCTAAAACTACATCAGCTTTTCATACAAGTCCTTCAATTAGAGCTAAATCAAACCAATGAATCAAAACTGAAATACTTTGTAATTTGTTTTAATTAAGAAGACCATCAAGTGTGAGTGGGAGACCTGTTTTATTTTAAGGGACTGTCAACACAGAAAGACTGCTGAAACCAAGTACAGGTGGTGAATACACCACGGTGGGGCCAATCATTTATATACACCTTCCCCGCTATCTCCATCCTTCTCTGGCCCCATGAAGCCAGAGCTGTCAGTCAAAGAAGATCAGGGAGGAGATAGGGGGAGAACAAGCAGGTGGGAAGGTGTATGTAAATGTTTGGTCCCGCTGTGAAGCACCAAGCAGCAGGACTGATCTTAAGCAGTCATTCTGTAAAGAACAGAGATCTATAAGTCATGACAAAACGAGGTTGTATTAGTGTACCACGGCACAAACAAGAGTTTTCTAAAGACCTTAGACGAGTGATTGATGCTCATCAGGCTGGAAAAATGTACAAAACCATCTCTAAATAGTCAGAATTCAATATATCTATCAAAGTTTGAATCACTCCCTATTCCCTTATTAAAATGAAATACATTAAATTACACATACATGTGGTAACTGCACATATGTAAGTATCCAATCTACCAAAATATAAAGTTAGTTAACCCTATCAGTAAACTCTTAGGCTATGTGCACACGTTCAGGAATTCATGCAGAAAATTCCTGAGAATTTCGGACATTTTCTGCATGAAATCCGCAATAAAACCGCATGCGTTTTTGCCGCGGTTTTGCCGCGTTTTTGATGCGTTTTTGCCGCGGTTTTTTCCGGACACTTTCCAATGCATTTTGGAGTGGGAAATCCGCAAAAAAACGCAAAAAGATAGAGCATGTCCGGATTTTGTGCGGTATGCGTTTTTTTTTTGCGGAAAAAACCGCATCATGTGCACAAAACATGCGGAATTCATTCTAAATGATGGGATGCTTATTGTATGCGTTTTTTTGCGGTTTTATAGCGTTTTTATCGGGAAAAACCGCGAAAAAACCGCGAAAAAACGCAACGTGTGAACACAGCCTAAAATGACAACAAAAAAAAACACGCCAGAACTACTTTTTTTTCGACTGCAACGACACCTGAAAAAAGTGTAGTAAAAGGTAAACAAAACATCACATCTATCCCAAAATACTATCAAGAATGAAAACACTGGCTCAGGATGCAAAAGATAGAAAACTAAAGTTTTGGCTCTTGGAAAAGGGGAGGAAAAAAAGATCAAAAATGGAAAAATCGTCATGTTGAGAAGGAGTTAAACACTTAGCAAGTTGACTTATGTCACAGATCTTTCCCACTGACAAAGTCAAACTCTGTAACAAAACCCAATTGTAGATCTCGAGGAAAATCCAGAAATTCAGAAAAAAGAAGGACCAAAACTGTAAAACAAAAAAGCACTAAAATCAGCTCCTCAGACAGCACTCCCATGGCCTCCAGTTAAGACAGGCTGGGTAAGCTGGTGAAGTACTCAGACCAGCGGGGAATCAGTGTTATCACAGGCTTTGCTGCAGCAGATTTCTCTATGGAAACTTCCTGTACACTGGAACATACCCTGAATGGACAGGCACTGAATCCTTGTGCACATTAGTAATGATTGTTGTTAGTTGCTTAAAAATGAGTTGCCAAGGTCTCAGTAGACCTTTCCATTATATGGGGTTACAGAAAAAGAGAGACACTGTCACCAAAGAACGGCTCATACTTCCAGTGATCATTGATGAATATGGTAATTCACCAGTTATCAAAGGGTCGATAAATTTGTACCCGGAAACTACTGGCTATGTGCGCACCTTGCATATTTGATACGTTTTCACTGCATTTTTTTCCCCGCACTTAAATGATCCAAAAATGCAATGGAATCCTTATGCAAGGAAATTCAATGACAATCCTGAAGTGCTGTGCACATGATCAGTAAATTTCTGGCCATATTTGCAGTGCGTTTTCTTCTGCAGCATGTCAATTTTCTTTGCGTTTCAGCCTGCGTTTTTGACCCATTGAATGCACAGGAAAAACGCATGCAAAAGCGCAGCATATTTTTCTGCAGTGTTTTTGCTGCCAAGAGATGCAGAAATTTCTGCAAGCAAATACACAACCTGGGCACATAGCCTTAAGGTACAGTCACATTTAGCGACGCTGCAGCGATCTAGACAACGATCCCGATCGCTGCAGCGTCGCTGTGTGGTCACACAGACAGCTCTCCAGCGACCAACTATGCAAAGTCCACTGGTAACCAGGGTAAACATCGGGTTACTAAGCGCAGGGCCGCGCTTAGTAACCCGATGTTTACCCTGGTTACCAGTGCTAATGTAAAAAAAAAGCAAACACTACATACTTACATTCCAGTGTCTGTCCCCCGGCCTCAGCTTTCCTGCACTGACTGTCAGCGCCGGCTGGCTGTAAAGCACAGCGGTGACATCACCGCTGTAATCTGCTTTACGGCTGGCCGGCGCTGACAGTGCAGGGAAGCAGAACGCCGAGGGACGCGACAGACACCGGAATGTAAGTATGTAGTGTTTGGTTTTTTTTACATTTACACTGGTAACCAGGGTAAATATCGGGTCACAAAGCGCGGCCCTGCGCTTAGTAACCCGATGTTTACCCTGCTTACCAGTGAAGACATCGCTGAATCGGCGTCACACACGATATCTGCGGGAGATCCAGTGACGAAATAAAGTTCTGGCCTTTCTGCTCCGACCAACGATGGCACAGCAGGATCCAGATCGCAGCTGCATGTCAAACACAACGATATCTCTATCCAGGACGCTGCAATGTCACGGATCGCTAGTGATATCGTTGCGAACTTGGTCAGTGTGAAGGTACCTTTAGGCTGTGTGCACATGTTGCTAATTTTTCGCGTTTTTTCGTGATAAAAATGCTATAAAACCGCAAAAAAAAGCATACAATATGCATCCCATCATTTAGAATGAATTCTGCTATTTTTGTGCACATGATGCATTTAAAGGGGCTACCAGGTACACATAAAATTGGCCATTTTTATGCGCTAAAAGCTCTCATTTTTCATATTTCTAGTGCAGTAATGCAGTTCAAATTTCGTGTTTTCAAGTTTGCATGTTTTGGCGCTGCAGTGTGCTGCCCTTTTTACTTAACTATATACGAGTTGGCGACTCTGGGTTCAGCACCTGTTCACACTTGGTGCTGAACCCAGATGTGGATGTGCAGGTCAGGTTTTTGAAATGTATTCTTTAGCCTTCTGATCGTGCACTCCGCCTCCTAGCTTCAGGTGTTTTTATTACAGCAGGTCCAATACCCCTCCACAGAGAGAGAGAATTTTAGTCTAGGAAGAGGTTTCACATGTACCCATTCAGATGGAGACGTTTATTCTCAGCGAGGTAAGGCAAGTTTAGAACCTGGTATAAGAGAGATGCCGTAAAGGGGCTACCAGGTACACATGATGCATTTTTGCCGCGAAAAAAACGCATCACGGTAAAAAACGCAGCATATTCATTAATTTTGCGTTTTTTTGCTGATTTCCCACTATAAAATGCATTGGAAAATGTCCGGAAAAAAACGCACCAAAAACACACCAAAAACGCAGTAAAAACGCACCAAAAACGCATGCAGATTTCTTGCAGAAAATTTCAGGTTTTTCTCAGGAATTTTCTGCAAGAAATCCTGAACGTGTGCACATAGCCTTACAGTCAATAGTTTTAATGCAAATTAATGCTGTTTTTGTTGCATAACCCCTTCACCCCACAGACCATTTCCATTTTTGTATTTCTGTTTTTCCCAGAGCTATCACTTTTTTATTTTTCCCATCAACATGGCCATGTGAGGGCAAGTTGTGCCTTTGAACAATACCAATGGTTTTACCATATCATGTACTGGAATACGGGGAAAAAAAATCCAAAGAGTGGTGAAATTGCAAAAAAAGTGCAATCCCAAAACACTGTTGTTTTTTTTGTTTGTTTGTTTGTTTTTTACCATATTCACCATATGCTAAAACTGACCTGCCATTATGATTTTCCAGGTCATTGCGAGTTCATAGACACCAAACATGTCTAGGGTCTTTTTAATTTAAGAGGTGAAAAAAAAAATCCAAAGCTTGTTAAATAAATATAAAAATTACGTCATTTTCCAAGACCAGTAGCGTTTCCATTGTTGATGAGGGCTTATTTTTTGCGTACCGAGCTGATAATTTTATTGACAACATTTTGGTGCAGATGCGTTCTTTTGATCGCCCATTATCGCATTTTTATGCAATGTTGCGGCGACCAAAAAAACTAAGTTCTGGCGTTTTGACTCTTTCGCTTGCCTTTTACCGATTGGATTAATTCTTTTTATATCTTGATAGATCGGGCGATTCTGAATGCGGCAATACCAAATATGTGTAATTTTTTTTATTTTATTTTGAATGGGGCGAAAGGAGAGTGATTTGAACTTTTGTTGTTTTTATAATATTTTTAAAAACATTTTTTTTCACTTGCTTCTAGACTAGAAGCTGCAGTTGTCCGATCGCCTCTGCTACAAACAGGTGATGATCAGATCGCCTGTGTATAGCAGAAATGATCACTTGCTATGAGCGCCGACCAATGGCTGGGCGGTGCTCATAGCAATCCAGCAATGACAATCACAGGGGTCTGCTGCAGACCCTGTGTTGCCATGCCAACCCATCACCGACCTGGAGTCATTTGACACGGGCGCCAACGGGCGGGAATAGTGACACGCTACCGGCGTGATCACATTGAATGCTGCTGTCAAAGATTGACAGTGGCATTTAACAAGTTAACAGCCACGGGTAGATTGCAATTCCACCTGCGGCTGTGCCATCTATTCAAAACAGCTGACGTGCCTGGAAAGAGCCCACATCAAAAGAGAGAAACAAGACATGCACAGTATGTATATGGCACATGTCGTGAAAAGGTTAATAAGCACTGCGAATGTCCAAAGGCAGAGAAAAAGCCTGACATCAATTGAGGAGCTGAATATCATGCTTTACCATTGCTTCTGGATACTCACAGTGCGCCTCTGACGCGACAACTGCAGAGGCACAAGCACTTGTAGGCGAGAAAGTAGTTCACATGCGGAGATTTGCAGAGAGCAGGCGCTCTTGAAAATCACATCACCCACAGAAGCGTGATAACATGCTGAGTTGGACCACAAGCCTGGGGAAACAAACGTCCATCAACTAGTCAAAAGGTTATTTTCCTATAAGGCTAAGTTCACACTTGCGTTGTGCAGTCCGTTCAACACATCTGTTAAACGGACTGCACTAGCGCAAGTGCCGACGTTTGCACTGCTCTAGCGCAGATGGAGCATCTGCTAGCTCCATCTGCGCTAGCAGTGACGGACCCAGAAACGCTGCAGCCCGCGTCCCGGGTCCATCACTCAATGACGGCACATCGCTAGCACACGCCCATTTATGGTGCGGATTCTGCCTCTCCTGGCAGAAAACGCACCTGCGGATTTGTCGCGTTTTTTGTGCAGTTCCGCAGCGTTTTTGCTACGTTTTTTACCCTGCGGTTTTCTATAATGGAATGGGTACAAAAACACTGCAGATTCACAAAAAAGAAGTGACATGCTACTTCTGCTATGTGCACAAGTTCAGGATTTGTTGTAGAAATTTCCTGAGAAAATCCTGAAATTTTCTGCAAGAAATCTGCATACGCTTTTTGCGCGTTTATACCGCGTTTTTGGTGGCGTTTTTTTTGCGGATTTTTCCGGACATTTCCCAATGCATTATATAGTGGGAAATCCGCAAAAATCCGCAAAATTAATGAACATGCTGCGTTTTTTACCACGGAAAAAAACGCATCATGTGCACAAAAATTGCAGAATTCATAAAAAAATGATGGGATGCATAATGTATGCTTTTTTTTTTGCAGTTTTATAGCATTTTTATCGGAAAAAAACGCAAAAATCAGCAACGTGTGCATACAGCTTAAACCGCAGCGGATTTTCCGCAAAGTGTGCACAGCTTTTTTTTTTCTCGTTGATTTACATTGTACTGTAAATCAATTGCGGATCTGCAGCGTTTCTGCACCTCAAAAAACGCTGCGGATCTGCAGAGAATCCGCAACGTGTGCACATACCCTTAGTGAAAGGAAGTCCACCTGTGTGCAATCTAAGCGTCACATGGTCTGTCAGCATAGATTCCAAAGATCCAAAGCTGAATTTTTACCATTTGCATTTCTGGAATGATAAAGGCCTATTATGGCTGAAACGTTGCATTGTCTACCTAATTTTTGTACCCTGGTCATGCAATTTTAACCCCTTGACCCCCAAGGGTGGTTTGCACGTTAATGACCAGACCAATTCTTACAATGTGGGGGTAAACCACTGTTTGGGCGCATGGGAGAGCTCGGAAGAAAAGTAGCGCCGTTTAACTTTTCAATGCAAAATTGACAGGAATTGAGATGGGATGCCATGTTGCGTTTGGAGAGCCAATGATGTGCCTAAACATTGAAACCCCCCACAAGTGACACCATTTTGGAAAGTAGACCCCCTAAGGAACTCATCTAGATGTGTTGTGAGAGCTTTGAACCCCCAAGTGTTTCACTACAGTTTATAACACAGAGCTGTGAAAATAAAAAATCATTATTTTCCCACAAAAATTATTTTTAGCCCCCAGTTTTGTATTTTCCCACGGGTAACAGGAGAAATTGGACCCCAAAAGTTGTTGTCCAATTTGTCCTGAGTACACTGATACCCCATATGTTGGGATAAACCCCTGTTTGGGCACACGGGAGAGCTCAGAAGGGAAGGAGCACTGTTTTACTTTTTCAACGCAGAATTGGCTGTAATTGAGATCGGTGATCTGACAATCAGCGATCTGACTTACAGCAGTGCAGGCTTACCAAGCGCCTGCTCTGAGCAGGCACTTGGTAAGCCACCTCCCTCCCTATAGGACCCGGATGCCGCGGCCATTTTGGATCCGGGCCTGCAGCGAGGAAGGAGGTAGGAGACACTCGGAGCAACGCGATCACATCGCGTTGCTGCGGGGGTCTCAGGGAAGCCCGAAGAGCCCCCTCCCTGCGCGATGCTTCCCTACACCGCCGGCACACCACGATCATGTTTGATCGCAGTGTGCCGGGGGGTTAATGTGCCGAGGGCGGTCCGTGTCCGCTCCTGGCACATAGTGCCGGATGTCAGCTGCGATAGGCAGCTGACACCCGACCGCGATCCCCCCGTGAGCGCGGCCGATCGCGTATGACGTACTATCCCGACGGTGGTCATACGGGCCCACCCCACCTCGACGGGATAGTACGTCATATGTCAGAAAGGGGTTAAGGATGGAATAAAATCTACGTTTTAACCCTGTATATTTTTAGGTGCCTTGGATTTTTCTGGGTACTCCGGTTTCCTCCCACATTCCAAAGACATACTGATAGGGAATTTAGATTGTGAGCCCCATCGGGCACAGCGTGATAATGTGGGTAAACTAAAAAGCACTGCGGAATATGTTGGTGCTATATAAATAAAGAGATAATTATTATTATATAGTCATTACAGAGAGATCTATTTCATGTGTTTATTTCTGTTAATGATGAAAATTATGGCTTACAGCCAACGAAAACCCAAAAGTCATTATCTCATAAATTAGAATACTTTATAACACCAGCTTGAAAAATGATTTTAAAATCTGAAATGTTGGGCTATTGAAAAGTATATTCAGTAAATACACTCAAAACTTGGTCGGTGATCCTTATACATCAATTACTGCATCAATGCAGCGTGGCATGGAGGCGATCAGCCTGTGGCACTGCTGAGATTATAGAAGCCCAGGTTGCTTTGATAGCAGCCTTCAGCTCGTTTGCATTGTTGGGTCTGGTGTCTCATCTTCCTCTTGACAATACCGGATAGATTCTCTATGGAGTTAGGGTCAGGTGAGTTTGCTGGCCAATCAAGCACAGTGATGAACTCTTCAGTGTGGGAAAATCAGCTGGCATTTTCCCACGCTGAAGAGTTCATTTGAGTTCAGGCCACCAGGGAGCGTAGATTCAGTGACGTCACCGCTAGTCACTGAAGCTTCACTCCCAGCATTTCATTCAGTCCCCAGTCATTTACAGCCAGGAGCAGTCGCATTAGCAGCGCTCCCGGTTGTAAAATGTAAATTCCCATAGATATGGATTACTGCGTGGGACTGACTGTACGCCGGACAGGTATGGGATATTGTTGGCTTTTTATTTTTACATTTTTTCCAGATTGAGGGCTTCGCTTGGAATGGCAGACTAATAAAGATGGAAAAAATGTGTTTATTGTTTTATTTCATTAAAAGACTTTTTTCTTACTGTGTGCTGTTTGATTAACCCTTTAACTATAGGATTAGGAATGGAGAGGTGTCTTGACACCTCTCCATTACTAAGCCGGCTTAACCCCTTCAAGTCGCGGCCCTTTTTCGTTTTTGCGTTTTCGTTTTTCACTTCCCTCCTTCTCAGAGCCATAACTTTTTTATTTCTCCGTCAATATGGTCATGTGAGGGCTTATTTTTTGCGGGACGAGTTGTACTTTTGAACAACACCATTGGTTTTACCATGTCTTTTACTAGAAAACGGGGAAAAAATTCCAAGTGCAGTGAAATTGCAAAAAAAGTGCAATCCCACACTTATTTTTTGTTTGGCTTTTTTGCTAGGTTCATTAAATGCTAAAACTGACCTGACATTGTGATTCTCTAGGTCATTACGAGTTCATAGACAGCTAACATGTCTAGGTTATTTTTTATCCAAGTGGTGAAAAAAAATTCAAAACTTAAAAAAAAAAAAAAAAAAAAAAAAAGTGACATTTTCCGATACCTGAAGCGTCTTCATTTTTCGTGATCTCAGGTCGGGTGAGGGTTTATTTTTTGCGTGCCGAACTGACATTTTTAATGATACCATTTCGGTGCAGATACGTTCTTTTGATCACCCGTTATTGCATTTTAACGCAATGTTGCGGCGACCAAAAAAACGTAATTCTGGCGTTTCAGATTTTTTTTCTTGCTACACTGTTTAGCGATCAGGTTAATGCTCTTTTTTTTTTTTATTAATAGATCGGGCGATTCTGAACGCGGCAATACCAAATACGTGTATGTTTGTTTTTTTTTTGTTTTATTTAGGATGGGGCGAAAGGGGGGTGATTTAAACTTTTATATTTTTTATATTTTTTTTCAGTTTTAAAAACATTTTTTTTTACTTGTGCCATGCTTCAATAGCCTCCATGGGAGGCTAGAAGCTGGCATAGCCTGATTGGCTCTGCTACATAGCAGCGATCATCAGATCGCTGCTATGTAGCTGAAATGCAGGTGTGCTGTGAGCGCCGACCACAAGGACCTCTATGGTTACCATCCTGATGCATCGCCGACCCCCGATCATGTGACGGGGGTCGGCGATGACATCATTTCCGGCCGCCCGGATGGACAGCGTTTGACAGCGGCATTTAACAGGTTAGTAGCGGCGGGTGAATAGCGATTTCACCCGCCGCTATTGCGCCCACATGTCGGCTATACAAAACAGCTGACATGTCGCGACTGATGTGGGCTCACCGCCGGAGCCCACATCAAAGGGGGTGACACGGCATGCACAGTAATAGTACGGCACATGTCGTGAAAGGGTTAATGTCACCTTACAATAGGAAGGTGACATTAACACCTCATTACCTCACTTGCCACCACTACAGGGCAAGTGGGAAGAATTGGGAAAAGCTCCAGAATTGGTGCATCTAATAGATGCGCCTTTTCTGGGCAGTTGTGGGCTGCTTTTTTTAGGCTGGTGGGGGCATAACCATGGCCCCTTACCAGCCTGAGAATAGCAGCCCAAACCTGTAAGTTTTGCCGGGGTGGGTGTAAAATATAGGGGAGACCCCATGTCTTTTTTTTCATTCATTCTCACCTGCTCGCCAGTCGAGCAGAGGAGAACACAGGACAATCGGCTTCAGCACCACACGCAGGGGAACAGTGCTTACAGTAGGACACACATCTCCGGTACAGTGTTTACTGCTACCGGAAATATTAGGATATGTGAAACCGGCCTAAGGGACCTTTTTAAATGCTTAGGAAGCCTTTGCGGGTGTTTTTTGCTAATTATTCTGATTGAGATAATGACTTTTGGGTTTTCATTGGCTGTAAGCCATAATCATCAACATTAACAGAAATAAACACTTGAAATACATCACTCTATTTATAATGACTATAATTGTATAATGACTCACAAAATTAGAATACTATTAAAAAGTTACAAATTTAATATGAGTTTCACTTTTGTATTGATACAGGAAATATATCTTGGTACCGTGTTAGCCAGTAGATAGAAAAATATTTATAACTATTGGTGGCCCGATTCTAACGCATCGGGTATTCTAGAATATGTATTTATGTATGTATATGGCAGCCACATAGTATATAGCACAGGCCACGTAATACATAGGAGCCATGTAGTATATAGCAGACAAATAATACGTGGCCTGTGCTATATACTGTGTGGCTGCTATATCCATACATATTGTAGAATACCCGATGCGTTAATACAGGCCTCACAATCTATAACAGTGGCCACGCAGTATATAAAACACAGCCACGTACTATATAATACAGCCCACGCAGTACATAACAGCCCATGCAGTATATAGCAGCCACGTAGTATATAACACAGCCACGCAGTATATAACACTGCCCATGTAGTATATAGCAGCCACGTGGTATGTAACAGCCCACGTAGTATACAGCAGCCACGTGGTATGTAACAGCCCACGTAGTATACAGCAGTGTGGGCACCATATCCCTGTTAAAAAAATAATTAAAATAAAAAATAGTTATATACTCACCCGGCGGGATCCACCGAAGCTCCGGCGATACACGCGCGGCTGACGCCATCTTCCGTTACCGGCGATGCATTACGAAATTACCCTGATGACTTAGCGGTCTCGCGAGACCGCTAAGTCTTCTGGGTAATTTCGCAATGCATCGCCGGTAACGGAAGATGGCGGCAGGCACGAGCGGATCGTCGGACAACGGAGGGCGAGTATAGCAGGTTTTTTGTTTTTTATTATTTTTAACATTAGATCTTTTTACTATTGATGACGCATAGGCAGCATCAATAGTAAAAGGTTGGGGACCCACAGGGTTAATAGCAGCAGTTACGGAGTGTGTTACCCGCGGCATAACGCGGTCCGTTACCGCCGGCATTAACCCTGTATGAGCGGTGACTGGAGGGGAGTATGCGGGCGCCGGGTACTGACTGCGGGGATGAAGGAGCGGCCATTTTCTTCCGGACTGTGCCTGTCGCTGATTGGTCGCGGCAAAGCAGCCACGACCAATCAGCGTCTTGGATTTCCATGACAGACAGAGGCCGCGACCAATGAATATCTGTGACAGACAGACAGAAAGACAGACAGAAAGAAGTGACCCTTAGACAATTAGGGTATGTTTCCACAAGCAGTAAACGCTGCGTGTTTGACGCTGCATAGAGACGCAGCGTCAAACACGCAGCGTCCAGATGTTACAGCATAGTGGAGGGGATTGAATGAAATCCCGTCTCCACTATGAGTGGTAACACGCACATGGCGGCCCTGCGACTCCGGACATGCGGCACGTCTTTTAAGATCGCAGCATGTTTGTATACCTTGCGGCGACGCTGCGTCGCCGCAAGGTATAACACAGGGCCCTATGTGTGGGGTGCGATGATCCCGGATGTGTGCTATGAACACATCTGGCATCATCGCGTCCCAGAAGGGGGCGGAGCTTAGCGCAGAGCGGGTTTGCCGCTCCGACTAAACCACCGGCCATCCTGAAGGTGGATACATACCCTAATATAGTAGATTGAGAGTCCTCAGTGGTTGATACCTTTTAATGGCTAACTGAAAAGATGGTAACAAATTGCAAGCTTTCGAGACTACATAGGTCTCTTTATCAGGCAAAGACTAAAACATATTCTGAAGAATCACATATTTATGCACAACATAGCACAGAAGAAAAAAAAAAACCCATGGATAAGACAGGTGACATGAAGCAGAATTACCATGAGTGATAAACAGTTATGTCCATAAATGTTGGACCAGTTCTTAGGTAAGGAATGTTTTATTGTCCTCTGATTGGGGTCTGGTTCTGTTGTGATGACCCCTCAGTCTGAGGGGCAAGTTCCTTAGTTGATGTAAAAAGACATAAATCCATGCAACACATTCATTACTGCATTAAGACTGTCGGTGCTGCACAGCAGGTCCCAGGGCACCGCACAGCAGGTCGGACAGCGCCGCACAGCAGGTCCCAGGGCGCCGCCGCACACCAGGTCGGACGGCGGCGCACACCAGGTCCCAGGGCGCCGCACACCAGGTCCCAGGGCGCCGCACACCAGGTCCCAGGGCGCCGCACACCAGGTCCCAGGGCGCCGCACACCAGGTCAGACAGCGCCACACAGCTGGGACCATAGAGCCAGACACCAGGTCCGACAACGCCACACAGCTGGTACCATAGAGTCAGACACCAGATCGCCGCACAGCAGGTCGGACAGTGCCGCACACCAGGTTCTTTACATGAACTGATACACAGCAGGTCCCAGGGCGCCGCACACCAGGTCAGACAGCGCCACACAGCTGGTACCATAGAGCCAGACACCAGGTCCCAGGGCGCCGCACACCAGGTCCCAGGGCGCCGCACACCAGGTCCCAGGGCGCCGCACACCAGGTCCCAGGGCGCCGCACACCAGGTCCCAGGGCGCCGCACACCAGGTCGGACGGCGCCGCACACCAGGTCCCAGGGCGCCGCACACCAGGTCCCAGGGCGCCGCACACCAGGTCCCAGGGCGCCGCACACCAGGTCAGACAGCGCCACACAGCTGGTACCATAGAGCCAGACACCAGGTCCGACAACGCCACACAGCTGGTACCATAGAGTCAGACACCAGATCCCCGCACAGCAGGTCGGACAGTGCCGCACACCAGGTTCTTTACATGAACTGATACACACCAGGTCCCAGGGCGCCGCACACCAGGTCAGACAGCGCCACACAGCTGGGACCATAGAGCCAGACACCAGGTCCGACAACGCCACACAGCTGGTACCATAGAGTCAGACACCAGATCGCCGCACAGCAGGTCGGACAGTGCCGCACACCAGGTTCTTTACATGAACTGATACACAGCAGGTCCCAGGGCGCCGCACACCAGGTCAGACAGCGCCACACAGCTGGTACCATAGAGCCAGACACCAGGTCCCAGGGCGCCGCACACCAGGTCCCAGGGCGCCGCACACCAGGTCCCAGGGCGCCGCACACCAGGTCCCAGGGCGCCGCACACCAGGTCCCAGGGCGCCGCACACCAGGTCCCAGGGCGCCGCACACCAGGTCGGACGGCGCCGCACACCAGGTCCCAGGGCGCCGCACACCAGGTCCCAGGGCGCCGCACACCAGGTCCCAGGGCGCCGCACACCAGGTCAGACAGCGCCACACAGCTGGTACCATAGAGCCAGACACCAGGTCCGACAACGCCACACAGCTGGTACCATAGAGTCAGACACCAGATCCCCGCACAGCAGGTCGGACAGTGCCGCACACCAGGTTCTTTACATGAACTGATACACACCAGGTCCCAGGGCGCCGCACACCAGGTCAGACAGCGCCACACAGCTGGGACCATAGAGCCAGACACCAGGTCCGACAACGCCACACAGCTGGTACCATAGAGTCAGACACCAGATCGCCGCACAGCAGGTCGGACAGTGCCGCACACCAGGTTCTTTACATGAACTGATACACAGCAGGTCCCAGGGCGCCGCACACCAGGTCAGACAGCGCCACACAGCTGGTACCATAGAGCCAGACACCAGGTCCCAGGGCGCCGCACACCAGGTCCCAGGGCGCCGCACACCAGGTCCCAGGGCGCCGCACACCAGGTCCCAGGGCGCCGCACACCAGGTCCCAGGGCGCCGCACACCAGGTCCCAGGGCGCCGCACACCAGGTCCCAGGGCGCCGCACACCAGGTCCCAGGGCGCCGCACACCAGGTCCCAGGGCGCCGCACACCAGGTCGGACGGCGCCGCACACCAGGTCCCAGGGCGCCGCACACCAGGTCGGACGGCGCCGCACACCAGGTCGGACGGCGCCGCACACCAGGTCCCAGGGCGCCGCACACCAGGTCAGACAGCGCCACACAGCTGGGACCATAGAGCCAGACACCAGGTCCGACAACGCCACACAGCTGGTACCATAGAGTCAGACACCAGATCCCCGCACAGCAGGTCGGACAGTGCCGCACACCAGGTTCTTTACATGAACTGATACACACCAGGTCCCAGGGCGCCGCACACCAGGTCAGACAGCGCCACACAGCTGGTACCATAGAGCCAGACACCAGGTCCCAGGGCGCCGCACACCAGGTCCCGGGGCGCCGCACACCAGGTCCCAGGGCGCCGCACACCAGGTCCCAGGGCGCCGCACACCAGGTCCCAGGGCGCCGCACACCAGGTCCCGGGGCGCCGCACACCAGGTCCCAGGGCGCCGCACAGCAGGTCCCAGGGCGCCGCACACCAGGTCCCGGGGCGCCGCACACCAGGTCCCAGGGCGCCGCACACCAGGTCCCGGGGCGCCGCACACCAGGTCCCAGGGCGCCGCACAGCAGGTCCCAGGGCGCCGCACACCAGGTCCCAGGGCGCCGCACACCAGGTCCCAGGGCGCCGCACACCAGGTCCCAGGGCGCCGCACACCAGGTCCCAGGGCGCCGCACAGCAGGTCCCAGGGCGCCGCACAGCTGGTACCATAGAGCCAGACACCAGGTCCCAGGGCGCCGCACAGCTGGTACCATAGAGCCAGACACCAGGTCCCGCAGCAGGTCGGACACCAGGTCGCCGCACAGCTGGCCTCACTGTAACCAGGCACATGAGGAAGCGGAGACTCGTACTGACAGCCAGGGACACCCCGGCCCCGTGTTCCCGTGGGCGGCGGAGCCTCACTGCTCCCACACCGCTGAGAGAGGCTTCGGTGCTCGCCCCCCACTCACCATGCCTGTCAGCCCGGCAGTCCCATTCCTTTCCAGGCTTTGTTGTTCTTAATACAGCTAGACGTCAACCCGATTCCAGAACTCACCGCCCCTCCCACTCTTCCCCTTCGTGCAAGTTACGTCACCGAGTCGCGTAGCTGACGTCACGCAGCCTCCTCGGGAAGTCTTTGCCTCAGCTGCACTCAGGAGAGAGCAGGGCGACGAACGCCTCAGGCGCCATTTTGGACCGAACCAGAAGTGACGCGCCCGGCGGTGTGTAAGGTGGATCCAGCCGCTCGGGAAAGTGAGTGGCCAGGCAGGCAGGCAGATACAGAGCTAAGAGCTGATTGGCTGCGGGTCAGTAACAGTCTCGCTGATAGGTGCTTTGTGGAAGCCACGCCCAGAGACCTGAGGCTGGAAAGCCAATTGGAGCCTTGATGAAAAGAGTGTATTGGGGCGTGGCGGGCGTAAAACCCGTCAGCCATGTAAACTCAGGGCAGCCATTGGCCAGAGTGCAATGCAGCGAATGAAGGGTAAATCAGTCTGGCTTGTCGTGACGTCGCTTACAAATGACGTTTTGATTGGCTACAACTTGTAACTACTGAAATGCGTAAATGAAAGATTATATTATACATCTTGCGCGGATACACTTCAGTCATTATACGTGCTCGGTTTTGGATGCACCGCGAAGTGGCTGCCCGTATGTAAAATGGCGACTGGTGGAGCTACTTCCGGTCACAAGGTCGCATTCGGAAGATGTTCGGGGCCTCACGTGTACAATGGTGTATGTTGACGCTATGATTGGCTCATGAGTTCCACGTGATGTAAGCACCACCCCCTCAAATATTATAAATAGAGGTCATTTGAGGCTGCGAACTAGTCCGGCTCTTTTTTTTTTAAAACTAGGAATATATTTTCCACAGTCATGGTTCCGGGTCTTCACCTGTACAGTGAGAGCCTCATTATACAGCTGTATAAGTATCTAGTGAAGCAGTACGGACTGTCAGCATTGCGGTTTCCTCAGATTGTTGGCTCTTGTGATTGTCGTCTGAGGCTGCCGTCACACTAGCAGTATTTGGTCAGTATTTTACCTCAGTATTTGTAACCAAAACCAGGAGTGGGTGATAAATACAGAAGTGGTGCATATGTTTCTATTATACTTTTCCTCTATTTGTTCCAATCCTGGTTTTGGCTTACAAATACTGATGTAAAATACTGACCAAATACTGCTAGTGTGACGGCAGCCTTAACCTGTATGACTTTCTAATATGTGGCGTTTTTTGTACATGTCCTTTGTGAATTAGGCCGGTTTCACATTTGCGGTTGTGTCCGCAGCGTTTCTTCTGCATATATCCGCATGCGTTGTGTATTCCTATAATTAACATTAGGAACGCATACATCTGCGATCGTTTGCTTTTGGCCGTGTTTGACGACGCATGCGTCGTTTCGTCATCTGCGGTTTTGCGCGGAAATGCAACATGTAGTAATTTTTAGAGGCGTCAATTTGCCGCCTAGAAACGTATGCGGTCGATTGCGTAAGGAATGCGCCAAAAAAACGCATTGCTGTCTATGTAGACGCATGCGTTTACAAGCACATGCGTTTGCTTGCGTTCGTGAACGCATGCGTTGCACCAGAGAAAAACATGTCTAGACACTGATAAGCCACCCCCCACATACAAGGTGATAAAGGGAGGGAGTGGACAGTTGCAGGTCACAACGCAGCAGACGGAGAAGCTTTCCAGATGCAGCAGAGCAGACACAGGAAGGAATCTACACTCAGAACAATGTGAGTATATCCTAGCCAATGCCTTCATTTTCTATTTTCCGTCTCTACATGTCCTAATTTCTTCCATTTCTTTCTTTTTGCATGCATCAGAATGTCTTCTTCTGATGAGGAGCAACGTCCTGGGCCTTCTGAAGCCAAACATGTCAGTGACGTGAGTACTCACCTCCTCAGATTGGTAAGTATTTACTGTCAAATCTACACATATGACAATTTTTTGTTTTTCATTTTTTTTAGAGCACTTCTACTGCGGCAGAGACTGGGCAGGAGCAGCGGAGTCACGGTCGGGTGGCAAGGCGGCAGCGGGTACGTTTACAAGGCTGACTGCTGTATCCTCACTGTTTTGTTCTTTAATCTTCTTTTCTGTACTTTACTCTTTCTTTTTAATTCTCTTCTGGACTCCTTTTTTACCTTGACTTTCCTTATTCATGCCAGTTCTCAGCCTGTGTTTTCTTTCTTTTCCTTATGTTAATGTATCCAACATTAATGTCTTTATTTAATTTTTAGGTTCCAGAACGGGATGAAGACCTAATAGAAAATGACCTCCTCATCTCCCTGGTCCAGGAGCGAGTCCCGTTGTGGGACACCCGGGATCCACTGCACTCAAACAACGTAACGATCCGGCGTCTATGGAATGAGGTGGCCAAAGCGATGTGGGATGGCTGGGACAACGCCCAGACTCAGGTCCGGAATGCAATTTGGTAAGTATTGCACTGCAGTGGGAAGCAGCAGAGACCTTGGCCGTGCTCACTAAACTGTGTGTGATGAAAGAAACTCTCAGGAGTTTCTCTCATCACACACAGTTGTGTGAGCACGGGCAAAAGTCTATTTTCTGACCCTTTTTTTTGTTTTGTTTTGTTTTTTTTAACAGTGGCCAAAGTCAAAACACGTTGGCATTCGATGAAGGACCGCTTCAACAAGGACCTGCGTCAAGAGAGCCGTGTTCCCAGTGGTTCAGGAGCAAGGATCCGAAAATATAAATACCATCGTGTTCTGGCATTTATAAGACCGGTCCTTGCCCAGAGAACGTAAGTATTTATCCCGTGCATTAGGTTGTGTTGTATTGCCAAAATCTGTATGTTTCTATTCCACAGGAGTTGTCGTCTGTTTAATTTTTGGTATTAATTTCTTTTTTCCTTTTTTCACAGCACATGGAGCACTACTGTTAGCTCAGGTTCTGGAGCGGTCCTTCATCAAACAGCCACGGACCCGTCCCAGCCATCCAGCAGCGCTGCAGCAAGTGGGCCTGCCGCACAAACTGGAGACCAGGAAGCTGGTCCATCAGGTCTTCCCCTTTCCCAGTCCTCTGCCACTGCCCCTTTTTTTGGGGGCTCCTCCCAGCAGCGGCAGAGGGCATCGGACAGGTCCCTCATGCCCCAGTTTTTGCACTTGAGCTCGGTTTTTCACGAAGGACTCAAGGCTTTGGGTGACCGAATGGATATTTCCCTTACCCACATGAATACACGTATCCAGGAGGTCACCAAAAGCCTTGACCAAGTAAAAGCCGACCTCCAGAGGCCAGCACATCATTTTATTAACCAAATTGAGCAGGGCATGTCCGAACACCTTACTCCTGACCTCCAGTTTAGTGTCATGCAGGCCTGCAATGCTGCTTACGTGCAGGCTATGCAGCAGAGTCGGTATTTTCAACAGACAGTGGTGGCATATCCACCTGTGCCTTCACTGTCACGATTAACCTCAATGCCGACCTCTGCTGCATAACACTGCATGGCCATCACTATTCCTAGCACTGCCGGACACCAGTACAGCACCACCACCATGCCGAGTGCTGTTGGACAGCCCACTGCCACCAACATGACAACCACTGCTCCTGCTTGGACCTCCACTGACATCACGATGCAGCAGAACCCTGGCATGGCCTTCCGTACCGCCACCACCACGATGCAGCAGGACCCTGGCATGGCCTTCCGTACCGCCGCCACCACCACGATGCAGCAGGACCCTGGCAAGGCCTTCCGCTCTACAAGCACTATGGAATCTGGCATGGCTGCATGCTCTACGAGCACTATGGACTCTGGCATGGCTGCACGCTCTACGAGCACTATGGACTCTGGCATGGCTGAACGCTCTACGAGCACTATGGACTCTGGCACAGCTGCATGCTCTATGAGCACTATGGACTCTGGCACGGCTGCACGCTCTACGAGCACTATGGACTCTGGCACAGTGCAGCCGGACCCTAACAGGTCACCCACCATGACACGACAAATGAGTCCTCCGAGATTTCCCAGAACCCGGCAATCACAGAAAGGAAAAAAAAAAACAGCCAGCTCTTAGTATTCCTTCCCCTTCACCTCCCAGTGTGTCTGTAATGTCAGGTTTGTCTCACCCATCCAGTGCGTCTCAAGCCTCTCATGTGTCAAGCCCTATCCCCGAACTACCAAACCCCTCAAGTTTTATTGCCCCTTCTCCTGCCACCCCTGCGTCGTCCACTGTTAGCCAGGCCTCACTGCCACAACACCCAGACCCCTCTAAATGGGGGTGGGTCAATTAAAAAACCTGGCCCAAAAAGATTGTAAAGGGCAAAGGGTGGGAGGGACAACGGGGCCGATAGCAAAAACCCTACACGTCCCTACAAATATTCCCTGCCTGTCTGCGGAGGTTGGCACCCTCTTGGACGCAATATGGCGCCCCCGCTCACCGTCGACTCACCCTTAAGGCCCTATAAGTCCCTCTACATGTATAAAGATACTATACCACAAACAACACCCAATACATGGCCTAACCAAACTCGGGACCAAAAAAAAGAGAAAAAACACCAGGTAGTGATTCACCAGTAAAGACAAACGGTCTGACCGTACCAATCCCTAATGCTAAAGTATAACGCCTGAAACTAAGGCTAATACACCCTAAGGAGTGTGGTAACTGTTCGTTCTGTGATTATGTAACACCATGTAAGAGCTTTAAGAGTGCACAGAATGGGAGAAACTTCTTCTGTAGAGACTTTGCTAATTGCAAAACCATTGGTGTGGTCTATATGGCTACGTGTACATGCCCAAAGAATTATATAGGGAAGACCAAAAGGGAGTTGAGAAGGAGGATCGGGGAACACTTGGGAGATATCAAAAATAACAGAGATACCCCCGTAGCACGGCATGTTTGGGAGGTACACCAGGGTGACAGCAAGACTCTCTCATTCTGTGTTCTGGAAGTAATAAAACAGAATGGTAGGAGAGGTGATTGGGATAGGGTCATCCTGCAAAAGGAAACACAATGGATATTTAGGATGGATTCAGTAGCCCCAGGAGGACTTAACGAGCGGCTTACTTTTGGTTGTTTTGTGTGAATTGTTTTCGTCAGGTTTGTCTTCGCTCCCCTTTTCCCCTGATTTAAAATAATACAGCGCTGCAGACCTAGTAGATGGCCTGCAGGAATGTTCATAAGAGTATAGGAATGTGGTGCACAATGTGCATACTCTTTATCATCTACGTTTAATGGACTTAGGGTAGTGTGGTTGCGGGTTTTTGGTCTCTGCTGACTATAGTTCACCGCATACTTATACATGTACACTATATATTGAGTGTATTTTTCAGAATTTAAATATCATATGGAGGTGATATATGCATAAAAATACATCTATATGTATTGTTATTTTTATACAATTAGTGTACATGGTTAACAAACTATTTGTATGTGGTGCTTTTATAAGTTATACATGGAAACCACGTGTTGTGTGGTGGGTAGTACAGCATCACATGCCAATATTTTTTGTAAACGCCATATCTTCTTTTTTTTTTTTTTTTTTTTTTTTTTTCTTAAGTACATGTAAGGGCCGCCAGGTTTTAAGGGATCGCCAATAGGTGTCCATAATAGTATACTTGGGCCATGTGTATGTGACGGTGCAGCTGTGATTACATGTAAGGGGTCCTTTAAATATAACCAATGGCGCAATCACTACGCTTCTAGGGCGCAAAATGTGCCAGCTATAATGTTTAACATGTGTGGTTTAATGTCCCTGTGTAACCCCGGTATAGTTGTCCTCCGTTGCTGTGGCTCCAGTATGGGTGTCCCTTATACAGCTGGGTGGGTATGAATATCGCACCCAGCTGTATGCAAAGGTGTTTATGGCATTATTTACATTAGCCTTAAGTCGGCGTCGATGCGCTTTTGCTGTTTGTCCAGGGATGAGATGCCGGACAGAAACATTGCGCCCAGGCACATGCGCTGTTGGAGCGGGGTGGACATGAATATGAACATGAATATTTTTTTTTTTTTTTTTCTTTAAGCGGCGAACACAGGTGGTAATTAGCCCCTTAACCCTTTGTCCCTATTGGGGAGGGGGGGAGGAGACTATTTAATGGCGTTTTAGTCAGTGTTTCCTTGACCTGCAACCAGGCACAACATGTATCTCTGATGTGATCTATTCACACAGTATCTCTTTTTCCCATATGCCTCCTGAGGAACCACATCATGGGGGGGAAACGCGTAGAGGCGAGACCTGAACACAGATAAGTGTTTCAGGCCTTTTAAGTTTATAAGTTTATATGGTTTTCACCAGTTGTGTGTTTTTTTTTTTTTTTTTTTTGTTTTTTTTTTTTTTTTTTCCCCGCAACCATTGTATTTGCATACGAGTACTTTACCAACTGTGATCATAATATAGTTGTATTCGTTAAGCTGTTATATACATCTTTCCTATTGCCGTGCAAGCATTGGTTTAAGTATTGTTGCTATTTGCTTTATCTTTAGGGTCTGACCGAGCTATAGGGACCTATTTATCTGGGTCACTAGTATAGCCCCTAAGGCACCACCCGTATTTAGTATCCCGATATATCTTCTTTTAGGGATTCAGCCAGGGTTAATAGGGGCAGCCGCCGAGGAGCGGGGGCGCCATTTGCGTTCAAGAGGGTGCCAACCTCCGCTGACAGGTAGGGAGACTCGGTTAGGGACTCCTTAGGGTGTATTAGCCTTAGTTTCAGGCGTTATACTTTAGCATTAGGGATTGGTACGGTCAGACCGTTTGTCTTTACTGGTGAATCACTACCTGGTGTTTTTTCTTTTTTTTTGGTCCCGAGTTTGGTTAGGCCATGTATTGGGTGTTGTTTGTGGTATAGTATCTTTATACATGTAGAGGGACTTATAGGGCCTTAAGGGTGAGTCGACGGTGAGCGGGGGCGCCATATTGCGTCCAAGAGGGTGCCAACCTCCGCAGACAGGCAGGGAATATTTGTAGGGACGTGTAGGGTTTTTGCTATCGGCCCCGTTGTCCCTCCCACCCTTTGCCCTTTACAATCTTTTTGGGCCAGGTTTTTTAATTGACCCACCCCCATTTAGAGGGGTCTGGGTGTTGTGTCAGTCTTTTATCCTTATTTTGTTTAATAAAGTTTATTGGATAGATTAGTTTTCTTTGTTTTTCTTGGTTTAATACTAATTTTGGATTATCAGATATTATACTTTTTCCAGGCCTCACTGCTTCACACCCCCTGTTTACATCACTCTACTCCAAGCAGGCGCAGTTAGTTTGTGTAAAAAAAATAATAATATTGTTTTGCCCCCAATTGTGTGGTTTATTGTGTCTTTCGCCGCCAACACACACCGTGCGCCAAACACTTAATTTTTTGGCCACATAGCTCCAGTAGTTAGCAAATAAATGACTGCAGCTTTGTGTGTCTTTAGTATAGAGATATGAGGTGGGCCAAAAAAATAATTCATGTATTATCTCCATAATCTCTTCCTTTAGTCTGTGACTAGTGTTGCAGACTGAAGAGAAACTGGCGGGAATACAATGCAGAACTATACTCAACAGGTCAGGTGTCCAAAAACTCATTAGTTAGGACACCTGACCTGGTGAGTAGAGAATTGCCTTGTATAACCTCCATTTTCTCTTCTGTGTACGTAATCTATTTCGCACAAAGTGATGGGACGATGGCGGTCATACATGTCATATCTATGCTCACCTGGACATGTGTCAGAAATAGTGAATTCATGAGGCTGTTATTTGTGCATCATGAATTCATTATTTCTGACACCTGACTTGATGAGTAAAGATCTGTTTTGTATGACAGCCATTGTCTCTTCAGTCTGTCATAGCATAGCAGAACAGAATCAGGACGCAATGACGTCAACAACCTTATCACTAAAGCAACATGGCTGCCGTCACAATAGCAGTATGTGGTCAGTGTTTTATATCAGTATTTGTAAGCCAAAACAAGGAGTGAAACAATTAGAGGTAAATTATAATATTAACATAACTAGCACCTCTGCCTTTATCACCCACTCCTGGTTTTGGATTGCAAATACTGATATTAAATACAGACGAAATACTGCTAGTTTGAGGACAGCCTAGGTGTCACGATCCATGTTTGGATCTGTGGCAGATCTGGTTTCCCTCTGATTTAAACCTTTTTTCCTTTCTGGTCATTGGGGGTTAATGCAGTTTTCCCCCTCCCCCTCGTGGCCGCTGGTGTTATTGCATTGCATTGCTGCTGGGTCAGCTGATGTTTGTGACCACTCCCACCATCCTTTATAAGGTCACCTGGTGCATCAGCTGACTGTTGGTTATACAGTTCCTTTCAGGAGACCAACCTCGCAGTAGCAGCTCCCTGGTGTCAGCCAAGTCTGGTGTTTGGAGCTCAGTTGCTGTACTATCTTTGTTGTGGACTCTGCAGCGGCGTGCACAAGCTAAGTTCTGAGTTTGTTACATTGTAGTTTGTGCATTCACCTTTTGGTATCGTGTTCCCCTCACTCTTATATTGTTTTTTTTCTGTTTATTTGCTTTGTATGAGGAGCGCCCCCAGACACAGGGCCGCGGGTTACTCGGTACCGGTCGTCTGCTGGCTCAGTTCTGGGGATGTCACGGTGGCTGGACCCGGTCCGTGACCCTGCTAAGGGGCGTCCAATGAAAGGTGATGGTGCGTGGTGCAAGGTGTGAGGAATAACGAAGACACAGAATTACAGTCTCTTTACTTTTTACTGAAGTTTTCAGGGTCCGCAATCCAGAGCACAGTTAACAGGGCTGTCTGAGACCGGCCGGTCCGAAGGCACATCCAGAGTTCTCTTTGCAGGTGGAAATCAGTGCCTACCACTAGCGCCTGTGTGTTGTAGTGCTTCCCTGCTGAGCATTCGGGATAGTCCTCACAACTTCTATTCTCGTTCTTTCTAGATCTTTCTCTCTCCGTCCCCCAGGTGTGTTATGGCCAGGACACACCTTTATGACGGGAAGGCCTGGAGTTATTCTGGGACCCAAGTGTCGCCTCTCTCCCACGATTGCCTCCTATGTCCTTCTTAGGTGATGTATGGTAGACAGCCAACCTGTAATTAACTGTCCTGCCGCTGTTTGAAGTAATGCGTGGAGACTGTTACTTCCTCGGTGCTCCGGCCACCGGCTATGCGCCTCAGTAGGATGTTGCCGTTCTTGCGGCACGACTCCTACTGGCTCTCCTTTGTACATGATCTCTTTTCTCACTGTCCACAATATCCTTCGCTTCGTGTCCTTTCTTTAGATACCGCTGCAAGATAGTGCAGGCGCGGTTCCGTAACAATCTGTCCTTTCGGCTAGGTACCTGCCAGATTTCCCAGTTCTGACAGGTCCTCCCTGGAGCTCTCCCAGGCTGCGTTCTCACTAACTTCCTGTCCAACCCCTAGTTTTACCAGTGTGAGGAGTGACCTAATAAATAGGCCTTTTGCTCCCCCTAGTGGCCGGAGTGTGAAGTGTAATGTGTGCTGTGATACCTGGTCAGAAGAACTCCTTTAGTGCCATCAGACGTACCATCACTCCCCTTAGTGGCAGAGCGACATTACTGCAATGACCAGATCTCTGGGGCGCTACACATGCTGTTTACACTGTTCATCCCCTTCGGTGGGGGTTGGGGGTTTAGTTCATGGTGTAACAGGAGACAGGGACAGGTCGGTGACTTGGGCCTCCCTACCTTCAAGGGTACCCCCAAGTTAAGGAAAGACAGGGCTTCCCCTAGCCTGAGGGGCAGTTCAGGGGCCCAGATTCCTCATCTCCTGTCTTTCTATTTTTGTCCCGTGACACTAGGTTTGTAGAGGAAATACATAGGAGACACGGTCAAGACAACAAAAAATAAAGTTTATTAATGAGAAATATTATTAACATTTAAGAAAATTACTGGTACAGATATAAAATTACAACAAGACATTTACACAACATTGTCCTGCCATGACACATGTCCAATATCAGAATCAAAAAAGGCAGCAAATTGATCCTGCATGTGACCAACTTCAGCAGTTGACCGCAGCAGGTGATGATGGTAATCGGGCAGTGGATGTGCAGTGGATGTGCAACTGGTTCATCCAGTTCAATGTTGGGTCGCTCCTTAGCCATTATGTAATTGTGCAGAACCACACAGGCTTTGACCACCTCGTCGACTGTGTCCATTTTTAGATTAATGGCTGATGCAAGAATGCGCCATTTTGAGACTAGAATGCCAAAGGTACACTCTACTGTTCTTCGGGCCCTGGTCAGTCTGTAGTTAAAGATCCTTTTAGTGTGGTTCAAGTCCCGACTGGAATATGGCTTCAGTAGGTTTTCACACATCTGAAAGGCCTCATCCCCAACCATAACAAATGGCATTGCTGGACCTTGAGTGTTGGGAAGAGGTCGTGGCCGTGGAAAATTAAAATTTTTGCCATACACATGGTGGCCCATATCTGAGTTCTTAAAAGTCTGGGAATCGTTGCCATGGACAAAAGCTCCAATGTCCACGGCGATGAAGCGACAGTCTGCATCGGCTATTGCCATGAGCACAACAGAAAAATATTTTTTGTAATTGAAGTACTCTGATCCTGTTCTGGCTGGTTTTATAATGCGGATGTGCTTTCCATCAGACAGGGTGGAAATTCCAAGCCGGTATTGGAAGTGTAGGGATGATAAACTCTCTCCGGTTGCCAGAAATCTGTAAGAAAAAAAAATTTTAAATCTATTCTATTTCTGGGGTGGTTATGCTAAAGACAGAAAGGAAAATACCCCAAAAATACATGTCAGAACACCCAAAATTTGGACTGTCATTGGTTTGAATTTGGAACGTACCTTAATGTAACCAGCAGACGTTCCTCTGGTGGAATCGCTCTACGGAGCTGGGTGTCCTGTCTCCGTATGGTTCCTTGGACATGAGCAAGCAAATCCCGGAACATGTCTTGCGACATCCTTGTATATTCATGGAATTTCTCCAGGTTTACATTAAGCTCGCCATACAGCGTGTGATAGGCTCCACGTCTCTCACGTAATTCAATAATGGGGTGTCTCCAAAAACGCTTACGCCGTCTCCTTCTCAATCTTTTGCGATTTCTGTTTTGCTCCCAAGAAAATGCAGAGGCAAGAAACAGCTTGATGCTTAAATCCAGGTTGAAATAAATAGCTCTCCATGCGGAGATCCATTATGACACAGCATACAGGAGCAAAATCTGAAGATTTCAGCTGTTCAAGGGTCTATATATAGAGATCCCATAATACACGCCCTATGTAGTCCCATTGGAGCTGTCTGGTTATCTAGATTTTTCTCCTGTTAAATTTTTCACCCTGTGCACCAAAAACGCAAACGCAGAAAAAAAACGCATAGAAACAAGTACAAACGCGTCGCTGTTTAACCGCATGCGTTCCCTGCATGCGTCTAAAATAACACCGCGCTTGTACGTCTTTCTATGCATTTTTCCTACACTTGCGGATGCGGATTAAACGCTGCGGATCCTACCGCAAATGTGAAACTAGCCTAAGTGCTGTGATATGTTTTTGCGAAGTATAAGATTATAATTTCTAAAAATAAAGGCATATTGTAAGCACTGTGCTAACACACACTGTACGCTCAGAATACAGGACGTCACTCGGCCTAAAATACCCATTGGGTATCTGATGGAGACTATCCTCTTCCTCTGGAAGGTCCTGTTCTCGACTTCCACCTCTTTTAAGGAGGGTAGGGAATACATTCTGCGATGTGAATCAAGGAGGATTCCTTGAAACACCTTCTGAGTATATAAGTCAGACTTCTCACAGTTGATACGCCAACCTAGGGCCTTTTAGTGTCTCGATCGATTGGGCAAGCTGCTGCCTGAGGAGGATGGTTGAGTCTGCAACTAACAGGATGTCTTCCAGATATGGAATTCTAATTCTCCTATTCCTCGAGAGTGCTGCCACCTCCAGCATTATCTTTGTAAAGATACGTGGTGCTGAGGAAAGGCCAAATGGTAGACACCTGAACTGGAAATGATGGACTATCCCTTGATGCTCCAGCACAAACCTCAGAAACTGCTGGTGGTTGGGCACATGGTAGTAGGCGTCACTTAACCCCTTCATGACCTTGGGATTTTTCGTTTTTCCGTGTTCGTTTTTCAATCCCCTCCTTCCCAGAGCCATAACTTTTTTATTTTTTGTCAATTTGGCCATGTGAGGGCTTATTTTTTTGCAGGACGAGTTGTACTTTTGAACGACATCATTGGTTTTAGCATGTCGTGTACTAGAAAACGGGAAAAAAATTCCAAATGCGGTGAAATTGCAAAAAAAGTGCAGTCCCACACTTGTTTTTTGTTTGGCTTTTTTGCTAGGTTCACTAAATGCTAAAACTGACCTGACATTATGATTCCCCAGGTCACTGCGAGTTCATAGACACCTAACATGACTAGGTTATTTTTTGCCTAAGTGGTGAAAAAAAAAATTCCAAACTTTGCTAAAAAAAAAAAAATTGCGCCATTTTCCGATACTCGTAGCGTCTCCATTTTTCATGATCTGGGGTCAGTTGCGGGCTTATTTTTTGCGTGCCGAGCTGACATTTTTAATGATAGCATTTTGGTGCAGATACGTTCTTTTGATCGCCCGTTATTGCATTTTAATGCAATGTCGCGGCGACCAAAAAAGCGTAATTCTGGCGTTTCAATTTTTTTTTTCTCACTACGCCGTTTAGCGATCAGGTTAATGCTTTTTTTTAATTGATAGATCAGGCGATTCTGAACGCGGTGATACCAAATATGTGTAGATTTGTTTTTTTTTTGTTTTTTTTTATTTATTTTGATTGGGGCGAAAGGGGGGTGATTTAAACTTTTATATATTTTTTTTTTCACATTTTTTTTAACTTTTTTTTTTTTTACTTTTGCCATGCTTCAATAGCCTCCATGGGAGGCTAGAAGCTGACACAACGCGATCGCCTCTGTTCGCTGCTATGTAGCAGAAAATCAGGTGTGCTGTGAGCGCCGACCACAGAGTGGCGCTCACAGCTACCGGCGATCAGTAACCATAGAGGTCTCAAGGACCTCTATGGTTAAAATGTACAAGCATCGCCGACCTTTGATCATGTGACGGGGTCGGCGATGCCGTCATTTCCGGCCGCCCGGCCGGATGCGGTAGTTAAATCCCGCTGTCTGCGTTTGACAGCGGCATTTAACTAGTTAATAGGCGCGGGCAGATCGCGATTCTGCCCGCGCCTATTACGGGCACATGTCAGCTGTTCAAAACAGCTGACATGTCCCGGCTTTGACGCGGGCTCACCGCCGGAGCCCGCATCAAAGCGGGGCTTCTGACCTCGGACGTACTATCCCGTCCGAGGTCAGAAAGGTCTTTCACAGCTTGTGTCCAGCTATTTACATTAATACCAATACCATGGTAATAACTATGTGAATATATGTCTCTTTGGTGCCATTTTCCCTGTAACGTGCTCTACCAGTACTTATAGTCCCTCTTTAGGCATAATACTTCATATGCGCCTATTCTGACTTCTGTTTATTAATTATGATGGCATAGTCAATTTATTACTATTTCCCCTTTTTCCTGTCAATTTATATCATGTTGCTTAAAACGGCTACAGTTATTCTTCTTGTTAATTTTATATTCTGGTATACTTACTGTAATTTTTTTTTGTAGTTTTGATGAAGGCCTTTGGGCTGAAACGTCAAATTAATTTTTGCAACAAAGTTGACACTGTGTGAAATCTTTTTGCATCACAATCTGGAGTGCCAAATTCTTTTACTGATTTTAGGAGATCCCCGCTTTCCCCTCAGTCTTTTTTTTGTTGCAGGATGGCATTGAGGTTTAACCCCTTCCCGACCTTTGACGCATACGCTGCGTCATGAAAGTCGGTGCCATTCCGACCCATGACGCAGCATATGCGTCATGGAAAGATCGCGTCCCTGCAGGCCGGGTGAAAGGGTTAACTCCCATTTCACCCGATCTGCAGGGACAGGGGGAGTGGTAGTTTAGCCCAGGGGGGGTGGCTTCACCCCCTCGTGGCTACGATCGCTCTGATTGGCTGTTGAAAGTGAAACTGCCAATCAGAGCGATTTGTAATATTTCACCTAAAAAACTGGTGAAATATTACAATCCAGCCATGGCCGATGCTGCAATATCATCGGCCATGGCTGGAAACACTTATGTGCACCCACCCCACCCCTCCGATCGCCCCCCCAGCCCCCCGATCTGTGGTCCGCTCCCCTCGGTCCTGTGCTCCGCTCCCCCGTCCTCCTGTCCGCTTCCCCCGTGCACCAATCACACCCCCCGCGCTCCAATCAAACCCCCCCGCACTCCGGTCCCCCCCCCCCGCACACAGCGACCCCCCCCCCCCCGTGCTCCGATCCACCCCCCCCGCACAGCGATCCCTCACCCCGTGCTCCAATCCTCCCCGTGCTCCAATCCTCCCTCCCGTGTTCTGATCCACCCCCCCCATGCTCCGATCCACCCCCCCCGTGCTCCGACGCCCCCCCCGTGCCCTGATCTCCCCCCCCCCCCCTTATACTTACCTGGCCGCCCGAGGTCCGTCCGTCTTCTTTCCTGGGCGCCGCCATCTTCCAAAATGGCGGGCGCATGTGCAGTGCGCCCGCCGAATCTGCCGGCCGGCAGATTCGTTCCAGAGTGAATTTTGATCACTGAGATAGGTTATATCTCAGTGATCAAAATAAAAAAAATAGTAAATGACCCCCCCCTTTGTCACCCCCATAGATAGGGACAATAAAAAAAGAAAGAATTTTTTTTTTTTTTTCACTAAGGTTGGGGTAAGAACTAGGGTTAGGGGTAGGGTTAGGGTTAGGGGTAGGGTTAGGGCTAGGGTTAGGGCTAGGGTTAGGGTTTCGGTATGTGCACACATATTCTGGTCCTATGCGGATTTTTCCGCAGCGGATTTGAAAAATCCACAGTGCTAAACCGCTGCGGATTTATGGTGGATTTACCGCGGTTTTTCTGCGCATTTCACTGCGGTTTTACAACTGCGATTTTCTATTGGAGCAGTTGTAAAACCGCTGCGGAATCCGCAGAAAGAAGTGACATGCTGCGGAATGTAAACCGCTGCGTTTCCGTGCAGTTTTTCCGCAGCATGTGTACAGCGATTTTTGGTTCCCATAGGTTCATATTGAACTGTAAACTCATGGGAAACTGCTGCGGATCCGCAGCATTTTCTGCAGCGTGTGCACATACCTTTAGAATTATGCCATGTGCACACGGTGCGGATTTGGCTGCGGATTCGCAGCAGTGTTCCATCAGGTTTACAGTACCATGTAAACATATGGAAAACCAAATCCGCTGTGCCCATGGTGCGGAAAATACCGCGCGGGAACGCTGCGTTGTATTTTCCGCAGCATGCCAATTCTTTGTGCGGATTCCGCGGCGTTTTACACCTGTTCCTCAATAGGAATCCGCAGGTGAAATCCGCACAAAAAACACTGGAAATCCGCGGAAAATCCGCAGGTAAAACGTAGTGCCTTTTACCCGCGGATTTTTCAAAAATGGTGCTGAAAAATCTCATACGAATCCGCAACGTTGGCACATAGCCTTAGGGTTGGGTTGGAATTAGGGTTGTGGTTAGGGTTAGGGGTGTGTTGGGGTTAGGGTTGTGGTTAGGGGTGTGTTGGGGTTAGGGTTGTGATTAGGGTTATGGCTACAGTTGGGATTAGGGTTAGGGGTGTGTTGGGGTTAGTGTTGGAGGTAGAATTGAGGGGTTTCCACTGTTTAGGCACTTCAGGGGGTCTCCAAACGCAACATGACGCCACCATTGATTCCAGCCAATCTTGTATTCAAAAATTCAAATGGTGCTCCCTCACTTCCGAACCCCGACGTGTGCCCAAACAGTGGTTTACCCCACATATGGGGTACCAGCATACTCAGGACAAACTGCGCAACAATTACTGGGGTCCAATTTCTCCTGTTACCCTTGAGAAAATAAAAAATTGCTTGCTAAAACATCATTTTTGAGGAAAGAAAAATGATTTTTTATTTTCACGGCTCTGCGTTGTAAACGTCTGTGAAGCACTTGGGGGTTCAAAGTGCTCACCACATATCTAGATAAGTTCCTTGGGGGGTCTAGTTTCCAAAATGGGGTCACTTGTGGGGGGTTTCTACTGTTTAGGCACACCAGGGGCTCTGCAAACGCAACGTGACGCCCGCAGACCATTCCATCAAAGTCTGCATTTCAAAAGTCACTACTTCCCTTCTGAGCCCCCACGTGTGCCCAAACAGTGGTTTACCCCCACACATGGGGTATCAGCGTACTCAGGAGAAACTGGACAACAACTTTTGTGGTCCAATTTCTCCTGTAACCCTTGGGAAAATAAAAAATTGCGGGCTAAAATTCATTTTTGAGAAAATAATTTTTTTATTTTATTTTCATGGCTCTGCGTTATAAACTTCTGTGAAGCACTTGAGGGTTCAAAGTGCTCACTACACATCTAGATTAGTTCCTTTGGGGGTCTAGTTTCCAAAATGGGGTAATTTGTGGGGGATCTCCAATGTTTAGGCACACAGGGGCTCTCCAAACGCGACATGGTGTCCGCTAATGATTGGAGATAATTTTCCATTTAAAAAGCCAAATGGCGTGCCTTCCCTTCTGAGCCCTGCCGTGCGCCCAAACAGTGGTTTACCCCCACATATGGGGTATCTGCATACTCAGGACAAACTGGACAACAACATTTGTGGTCCAATTTCTCCTATTACCATTGGCAAAATAGGAAATTCCAGGCTAAAAAATCATTTTTGAGAAAAGAAAAATTATTTTTTATTTTCATGGCTCTGCATTATAAACTTCTGTGAAGCACCTGGGGGTTTAAAGTGCTCAGTATGCATCTAGGTAAGTTCCTTGGGGGGTCTAGTTTCCAAAATGGGGTCACTTGTGGGGGAGCTCCATTGCATAGGCACACAGGGTCTCTCCAAGCGCGACATGGTGTCCGCTAACGATGGAGATAATTTTTCATTCAAAAAGTCAAATGGCGCTCCTTCCCTTCCGAGCCTTACCATGTGCCCAAACAGTGGTTTACCCCCACATGTGAAGTATCGGTGTACTCAGGAGAAATTGCCAAACAAATTTTAGGATCCATTTTATCCTGTTGTCCATGTGAAAATGAAAAAATTGAGGCTAAAAAACTTTTTTTGTGAAAAAAAAGTACTTTTTCATTTTTACGGATCAATTTGTGAAGAATCTGGGGGTTTAAAGGGCTCACTATGCATCTAGATAAGTTCCTTGGGGCGTCTAGTTTCCAAAATGGGGTCACTTGTGGGGGAGCTCCAATTTTTAGGCACACGGGGGCTCTCCAAATGTGACATGGTGTCCGCTAAAGAGTGCAGCCAATTTTTCATTCAAAAAGTCAAATGGCGCTCCTTCCCTTCCAAGCCCTGCCGTGCGCCCAAACAGTGGTTTACCCCCACATATGAGGTATCAGCGTACTCAGGACAAATTGGACAACAACTTACGTGGTTCAGTTTCTCCTTTTACCATTGGGAAAATAAAAAAATTGTTGCTGAAAAATCATTTTTGTGACTAAAAAGTTAAATGTTCATTTTTTCCTTCCATGTTGCTTCTGCTGCTGTGAAGCACCTGAAGGGTTAATAAACTTCTTGAATGTGGTTTTGTGCACCTTGAGGGGTGCAGTTTTTGGAATGGTGTCACTTTTGGGTATTTTCAGCCATATAGACCCCTCAAACTGACTTCAAATGTGAGGTGGTCCCTAAAAAAAATGGTTTTGTAAATTTCGTTGTAAAAATGAGAAATCGCTGGTCAAATTTTAACCCTTATAACTTCCTAGCAAAAAAAAATTTTGTTTCCAAAATTGTGCTGATGTAAAGTAGACGTGTGGGAAATGTTATTTATTAACTATTTTGTGTCACATAACTCTCTGGTTTAACAGAATAAAAATTCAAAATGTGAAAATTGCGAAATTTTCAAAATTTTCGCCAAATTTCCGTTTTTATTACAAATAAACACAGAATTTATTGACCTAAATTTACCACTAACATGAAGCCCAATATGTCACGAAAAAACAATCTCAGAACCGCTAGGATCCATTGAAGCGTTCCTGAGTTATTACCTCATGAAGGGACACTGGTCAGAATTGCAAAAAACGGCAAGGTCTTTAAGGTCAAAATAGGCTGGGTCATGAAGGGGTTAATGATGCAAAATTGTTGAGGGGGGTTTTGGGAAAAATCTATTTGGTAAGCTTTCCCTATGGTTCGCAGGATCCATTGGTTGTTTGTGATAATCTGTCATTGCATCAGGAAATCCTGCAGTCTTCCCCCCACCTGTCTTGCATCAGGGTCTTTCTGATGGGCCTGAAGAAAACTGGGTGGACCTACCCCTAACTCCTTTGGAGTAACTCCACCTTCCAGTCCTTCCTTTCCCCTCGTAGTCCTGTTTGTGGGATTGATTTGTGATATGTGGCCTATGAAAGGAATGATATCTTTTTGATTTTTCCTCCAGGAACCCTTTTGTATCGTCAGAGGCCCTTTCTAAGAGGCCTGAAAATGGAATTGAACAGAGTTTGCTTTTTGAATGGGTATCCCCTGATCATGTCTTGAGCCAGATGGCCTTTTGCGGAGTTAGACAATACATTACTCCAAGCTGCAAACCTTACAGACTCAGCTGAGGCATCTGCCATAAACTGTGTTGCCATCTTTTTACCTGGGTTGTCAACGCCTCAATCAACATGCACATAGACCTGGCTATGGAGGTGGCAGCTTTATTAGCTTTTATGATGGCCGCTGAGGATTTCCAACTTTTTTCAAGTAGGCCATCTGCCTTTCTGTCCATAGCATCCTGAAGGTAGGAGGAATCCTCAAAAGGTATTAAGGTATTTTTTTGCCACTTTGGCAATGCCAATGTCTGCATTTGGAATTTCCTTCCAAATTTTAACTTCCTCCGAGTCAAATGGAAGCAGAGCCTTAAAATCTCTAGGAATAGCCAGACATTTCAATGTGTCTTCCCACTTCTGCAGGATCATTGCTCTTATGTGTTTGACTGGGAACTCTGTTCCTCTGTGTTCTCAGCCCTCCAAACATCGCGGCCTGTATTGTATGTGACACCTGAGTCTCGTCAACCTTCATGGTTGCCCATAAAGGATAAAGTGCCTGGCAGTTATACAATGGCAGTTGGACAGGGCAGGAGACAGGTAAGGTGCATAAGTTTATCATAGAAACATGCTTCTTGGTCAGTCATACTACATTATGCATTGACCATATCAATCTGCTGCTTATTTGTTTTTACTTCTGCTTTCTCACAACTCGCCCACCGTTTAATACATTCTGTGCACTCTCTCCATATCCACCCCTCCCTTCTCCCCTCCCATATATAACCCTGAGGCTCTACTGACATTTCTTACCCACTCTAAACCATCCAATACCTCCATGCAGCACTCAAAACGTTCATACAAATCATCCCACCACCTGCTCTGTTTTTTCTCCTTTTACTAGTTGCAGCCGACTTCTCCCCCAACCCTGGGCCTCCCTCCACCAGCATACTTTACTCTCCTCCACCTGCATATAGAAACCCTGCTAATCTTATTAACATTCAGTGCATGCCTTCTCCTATTGCTTTCCAATGTGCTCTCTGAAATGCACGGTCTGTGTGTAACAAACTAACTTACATTCACGATTTCTTCCTCTCTAATTCCCTTAACCTTCTGGCTATTACAGAAACCTGGATCCAGCATTCAGACACCACTGCCGCTGCCGCTCTCTCGTTTGGTGGGCTGAAATTTTCACATACCGCCAGACCTGAGAACAGACAGGGTGGAGGTGTTGGTTTGCTCCTTTCATCACAATGTGCTTTCCAGGTCATCCCCCCGATTCCCTCACTCACATTTCCTTCCTTTGAAGTCCACGCAGTCAGACTCTTTAAGCCCTTCTCCTTGCGAGTGGCGGTTGTTTATCGCCCTCCAGGCTCCTCCCGCCAGTTTCTAGACCACTTTGCCACCTGGCTTACTCACTTTCTATCCTGTGACATCCCCACCCTCATCCTGGGAGACTTTAACATCCCCATCAATGATCCCTTCTCCCAATCTGCCTCTCATCTTCTTTCTCTAACTTCTTCATTCGGCCTCTCACAGTTTACTAATTCTCCTACGCATGAGGACGGGAATACTCTGGACCTGGTTTTCTCCCATCCCGGCTCGCTGCACGACTTTACTATCTCCCACTCTCAGACCACAACCTTCTTTCCTTCTCTGTCAAGAATTGTCTCCTCACCCGGGACACCCCCACTTACCACACTTATCGGAATACACGTGCCATTAATACCCAGTGGCTTATGGACAATCTCCACACATCTTTAGCCCCCATCTCCACCCTCTCCTGTCTAGACTTGGCATTGTCACACTTCAATAATACACTGAAGAATGCCTAGATGAAGCAGCACCTTCTACACGCAAAAAGACCCGACACAGACAATGGTGGCCCTGGCACACAATGCAAACATGCTTGTTCAGCGCTGCTCAAGGTGTGCAGAGCGGCAGTAAAGAAAATCTCTCTTAGCAGAGGACTTCATCCACTATAAGTTCATGCTCAAAACCTATAACTCTGCCGTTCCATCTTGCCAAACAATCCTACTTCACCAGCCTCATCACCTCACTATCCAACAACCCAAAATGTATTTTTGAAACCTTAAACTCCTTCCTGAAACCTAAAGTACAGGCCCCCATCACCAACATCAGCAGTGAGGATCTGGCCACTTATTTCCTAGAAAAAAATCAACCACATCCATCAGGATATCTCAGCCCAATCTCCTCAGTGCCTGGATCCCCTTCCCTGCCGCACCTCAAGCTCACTAGACATCTTTGAGCCTGTTTCAGAAGAAGTTTCCAAGCTCCTTGCTTCTGCTCAGCCCACAACCTGCAACAGTGACCTCATTCCTTCACATCTCCTGCAGTCTCTCTCACCAGTGGTCACCACTCACCTGACTAAAATATTTAACCTCTCTCTTTCTTCAGGTATCTTTCCCTCGTCATTTAAACATGCAATCATAACCCCTCTACTTAAAAAGCTATCCCTGGACCAGAACTGCCCTGCTAACTACAGACCTGTCTCTAACCTTTCCTTTGTCTCTAAACTCCTGGAACACTTGGTCCACTCCCGTCTAATCCGCTATCTCTCAGATAACTCTCTTTTCGACCCCTTACAATCTGGTTTCTGCTCTTTACACGCCACTGAAACTGCCCTCACTAAAGTCTCTAATGATCTAATAACTGCTAAATCCAAAGGTCATTGCTCCCTGCTGATTCTCCTGGATCTCTCTGCCGCATTTGACACTGTGGATCACCAGGTCCTCCTCACTATGCTTCGCTCTATAGGCCTCTCCTGGTTCTCCTCCTACCGCTCCTTCACTGTATCTTTTGCTGGCTCCTCTTCTCTCTCCCTTACTATCGGGGTTCCGCTGGGCTCAGTCCTAAGCCCCCTCCTCTTCTCTCTATACACTGCCCCTATTGGACAAACAATCAGCAGATTTGGGTTCCAGTATCCTCTCTATGCTGACGACACCAAATTGTACACTTCTTCCCCTGGCATCACCCCTACCCCAATTCAAAATACCAAGGATTGTCTGTCTGCTGTCTTTAACATCATGTCCCCCTCTATCTGAAACTAAATCTCTCCAAAACGGAACTTCTTGTGTTTCTCCCCTGTACTAACGTCACTCTACCTAACATCGAAATAACCCTGGAGGGTTCAACCATAACTCCCAAGCACCATGCCCGCTGTCTTGGGGTCATATTTGACACCAAACTTTCCTTTACTCCCTATATCCGATCACTCACTCGCTCTTGTCACCTGCATCTTAAAAACATCTCCAGAATCCGACCTTTTCTCACCTTTGAAACTGCTAAGACTCTTACTGTCGCTCATATTCATTCTCGTCTGGACTATTGCAACTCTCTTCTGATAGGTCTCCCTCTAACCAAACTTTCTCCTCTCCAATATATCTTGAATGCGGCAGCCGCTTCACCGATGCCTCCATTTGTGCCAGTCATTACACTGGCTACCCATTCGCTACAGGGTCCAGTATAAACTCATCTCTCTCACCCACAAAGCTCTCCACAGTTCTGCACCGCCCTATATCTCCTCTCTCATCTCTGTCTATCGCCCTACACGTGCCCTCCGTTCTACAAATGACCTAAGACTAACATACCCTGTAATCTGAACCTCGCACCTCCGTCTCCAAGACTTCTCTCGTACTTCGCCAGTTCTTTGGAATGTACTTCCCCAGACGATCATACTGATACCTAGCCCCAACCTATTCAAGCGTGCTTTGAAAACCCATCTCTTCACACAAGCCAAAAAAGATCAAAAATGAAGATATTTTATCAAATACCCCCACCATGCTCAAACCCCAAAGTGGGGGAGCTGCCCAGGGAGATATTTAATTACTATTTGTCACAACGGACACTCCTCAGAATAGCATACAACAAAAGAGCAAATGGAGTTCAAGTCCATAGATAAATGTCTTTTATTTCACAAAAGTAACAACCATAATAGAAAACATACACAAACAATGGTGTTCTCAAGTAAACCATATATAAATAATTGCAAGGAAGGTGAATGGTAGCAGAAGATGGAAAACAGACACCTAGTGGGGTAACCTAATGCCCAGTTATTATCTTTTAAAGTGCATAGTGCTGTAAACATAAAGGGCCAAGGACAAAGAAGTGTGAGGTTCTCATATATAAATCTGTCAAGCTGATATAAGTAATATAAGTGGTATCAGCCCTGCGCCCAGACTGAGTGACCAAAATAAGGTCAGTAATAAACCAGCCAGATAAAGGGAACCGCTATAAATCAGTCAAAAATGATCCTTACCCAGATGAGAGGCAGCTAGGATAACCCACTAGGTGGCCCCAACGCGCGTTTCGCGTCAGCTTCGTCAGGGGGCGATGTTGCTACGTGTCCAGAATGTGCCTTATATAGTACCTATCTCTAATGAACCCCCTTTCCACCTGATGCGGCGCATGTCGCCGCTCGCCCGACCGGAAGTTGCATCGTCGGCGGCATCCAAGATGGCGCCGCGGTCAGTTCCGTCGCTGACGTCACTGAACCGCACGTGTCATCAGACGGCGCCGCCCACAATGCTCCGTACCGAAGACGTCAGCAGACATGCGCACAGTGGAACTGTGCTGTGATGTGGGAGGTAATGTACTACAAAGGGGGCGGAAAGAACGGCCAAGTAAACGCCGGAGCCAAGATAGCCTCAGTTAGAAGAAAAAGCCAAAGAAATTAACACTTGAGCGGGCGTGCATCTCCCAGTGTACCTATAGGTGTGCAGATAAAGTGAATGTTAGAGCAAGCGCACTAAAAAAGGTCTCCTTATGACAAGACAGGCCTATATATATACAAAAATTGCAAATGACAGTGAACAGTGTTTGAAGGCCAAAAAATGGCATATTAACATTAGTACAATATATTAGCACATACTTAACAATGTACATGTTTAAGCCCACTTATATCTTAAAGAGCAATATCTACAATAAATAAAATAAAATGTACAAAAGTGCATATGATGATAAAAAATACAAAATATATGTATAATCATTTGTTCATCATTCCATAGGTGCCGTGATTTGAAGGGCATCAGAAGGAGCACATGTAAACCGTCCAAGAATACATAGAAAAATTGTTTTCTCCACTGAAGCAGAAGAAACTCCGCTGGATAATAAGCCGTGTGACATGGTAAGTATATGTAAACTAAAGAGGCAAAGAAGAATGAAAAAGTTAGAAGTAATGAAAAAATAAAAAATCAAACTAAAAACGAACAACACCAAAAACTGAATTACATATAAAAAATAAAAATTAAAAAATACAAGAGACAAATATTATAAAAAGGAGCTAAAACTAAGCTGCTCATTGAGACCCGCTGGAGCAAGTGTGTGTAATACTGCGATCCAGCGGCATTCTCGTTGGGCTAGCTTTTGTTTGGCATCACCACCTCTTATGCCAGTATGAATCTTCTCAATACCCCAAATTTTAAGATCTTTGGGATTGCACTTATGATGTTTTCGGAAATGTTTAGGAATGGGTTTTAAACTCTCAATATCAACCACCTCACTAGCTGCTTTGATGTCACGCACGTGTTCGCGAACCCGAACACGTAACTCTCTAGATGTTAATCCGATATATATGACACGTACAAGTCGCGTAGTACACGACATAGGTTGTACTACATGTAATCTGTTCTTTGATCTTGAACTCACGTAAACCGTCAGAAGAGGTGAAGGTAGAACATCTATCCATATTCCTACAGGCAAGGCAATCTCCGCAAGGAAAGAAGCCGTTTTTCTGTTTCCCTACTTTAAATCGATTCTGGGTTTTTGCCACGTAGTGACTGTGTACTAATATGTCCTTGATGTTGTTACTCCTACGTGCTGTCATAAGAGGTCGTGTTGATAGGTGTCTGTTTTCCATCTTCTGCTACCATTCACCTTCCTTGCAATTATTTATATATGGTTTACTTGAGAACACCATTGTTTGTGTATGTTTTCTATTATGGTTGTTACTTTTGTGAAATTAAAGACATTTATCTATGGACTTGAACTCCATTTGCTCTTTTGTTGTATGCCATCTCTTCACACAAGCCTACCACATCAACTACTCAGTAAACTAACTTTGTCCTGTTCCCTCCTTCCAAATATTATTCTGAATCTGCGCCCTACTATTCATCTGCCTCCACACCCTCCATGCACATGATAACTGCACTTGATGCTTGACTATTGCACTTAAACAAACGGGCTGATGACCGGATCATGCAGCTTTATATGAAAATCCCTTTTTATTATAATTGCCAGACCTGAAATAACAAGCACTTTTCACCTATTGTGTTCCCCCATTTCCTTGTAGATTGTAAGCTTGCGAGCAGGGACCTCACTCCTAATTTCACTGTTTAAATTGTCTTAACTTGTATTGAATTTATTGTCTGTACATGTCCCCGCTTAATTGTAAACTGCTGCGGAATATGTTGGCGCTATATAAATAAAAATGTTTATTATATTACTATTATACCGCTCTGAACAGGTCATCCGTATTTTCAGACAAGAAGGAATATTTGAGAACATCAGAGACAGTTTTAGTCGACAACCCCAGAGCCCTTCCTCCCAACTACCCAGCCCTCCACTCCCAAAACCAACTTCTCCACTATTACAGATCGACTCTCCACTCTACTATCAAGATCGCATCTCACCACCTGTGCACTGGACCCGATCCCTTCCCACTGCATCCCAAACCTCGCCAGTCTTCATCCCAACCCTAAACCATCTCTTCAAACTATCACTAACAACCGGTGTTTTCCCCTTAAGCTTTAAACATGCCTCAATCACACCTATCCACAAAAAGCACTTTCTTACCCCCATCCTCTGTATCTAGCTATCGCCCTATATCACTTCTCCCCTATGCCTCAAAACTACTGGAACAACATGTCCATCTTGAACTGTCCTCCCATCTATCTTCCTGCTCCCTCTTCGACCGCTTACAATCAGGCTTCCGGTCACACCACTCCACTGAAACCGCCCTAACTAAGGTCACCAATGACCTATTAACCACCAAGAGCAAGCGACACTACTCTACACTCGTCCTCCTGGACATGTCCTCTGCCATTGACACAGTGGACCATTCCCTGTTGCTGCGGACCCTCTCATCCCTTGGCATCACAGACTTGTCCCTATCCTGGATCTCGTCATACCTAACTGACCAGACATTCTGTGTCTCCCACTCACACACCACCTCCTATCTGTCGGAGTCCCGCAAGGCTCAGTTCTAGGACCCCTGCTCTTCTCCATTTACACTTTTGGCCTGGGACAGCTCATAGAATCTCATGGTTTTCAGTATCATCTCTATGCTGACCACACACAGATCTACATCTCTGGACCAGATATCACCACCCTACGAACCTGAATCCCTCAATGTCTATCCGCTATTTCATCCTTCTTCTCCACTAGATTTCTAAAACTTAACATGGACAAAACAGAATTCATCGTCTTTCCCCCCCCCCCCCAAACGAAACTATCCATTACAGTAAACGGCTGCCCACTCTCCCCAGTCCCACAAGCTCGCTGTCTCGGGGTAATCCTTGACACTGATCTCCTTCAAACCGCATATCCAAGCCCTTTCCACTTCCTGCCGCCTTCAACTCAAAAATATTTCACGGATCCGTACATTGCTAAACCAAGAATCTGCAAAAACCCTAGTCCATGCCCTCATCATCTCCCGCCTCGACTACTGTAACCTCCTGCTCTGTGGCCTCCCCTCTAACACTCTCGCACCCCTCCAATCTATTCTAAACTCAGCTGCCCGACTAATCCATCTGTCCCCTCGCTATTCCCCGGCCTCTCCCCTCTGTCAATACCTTCACTGGCTCCCCATTACCCAGAGACTCCAGTACAAAAGCCTAACCATGACATACAAAGCCATCCACAACCTGTCTCCTCCATACATCTGTGACCTTGTCTCCCGGTACTTTCCTGGACGTAACCTCCGATCCTCACGTGATCTCCTTCTCTACTCCCCTCTTCCCACAATCGCATACAAGATTTCTCTTGCGCATCACCCCTACTCTGGAACTCTCTAGTGCAACATATCAGACTCTCACCTACCATCGAAACCTTCAAAAAAGAACCTGAAGACCTGCCTCTTCAGCAAGCCTACAACCTGCAGTAACCACCGATCGACCAAACCAGTGCACGACCAGCTCTACCCTCACCCATCCCTTGCAGATTGTGATTCCGCGCGGGAAGGGTCCTCTCTCCTCCTGTACCATTTGTGACTTGTATTGTTCAAGATTATTGTACTTGTTTTTATTATGATTCCCATAGTCCAAATTCAGACAGGCTGAAGTCACTTCAATCATTCAATAAATAACATATCCATTTGTGAAAAATATCTCAAAGGAAAAACTTCATTTTCCCCACTTCGTTTTTCCTTTGTGATATTTTTCACAAATGGATGTTATTTATTGTTTTTATGTTTACCCCTCCTCGCATGTAAAGCGCCATGGAATAAATGGCGCTATAATAATAAATATTTCTTCTCTGCTGAGGGTATTCGGAGAGTACTTTCCTCTTCTCCCTCCATGTTCTTATCCAAGCAGCATATGCTCCTCAGAAGATTCCTCCATCTCCCTTCTCTTGTGACGGCAAGTACTCTGAGCTGGTTCAGATGGTACTAGATTAGCGACAGTACTTTGGACCTGTTGGGCTATCCATGCATATGTTCTGACAGTGAACTAGCCGCGACACATGCAGCTGTGGCGCTGGACAGCTGATCAGCAGGAGCGATGAAGGTATCCGGGTTCCTTCTGCAGCTTATTCTGTAAGCACTATTTCCAAATAAGAGGGACCCAAACAGATTTGCTCAACTCTAGCCAGGAACTGTTCCGCTGGTGCTTCTGATCATGCAGGAATCCATTATTCAGATAGTGCATTCAAACCCAGTGTGGCAGCACCCTTTCATAGGGTCTTACCTTATCCAGGTGTGCTTCATACCCCCACCCCGCCATAGCTTTTTTTTTTTTCTGTGCTGCTGGCACTTCCCCTCGCAGCTAGAAATGCATTCCATGCTGGAACGCGCACATCAAAAGGCGTCCCCGCCAGAAGTACGTTTTAAAGCTGAAACACGCGACCAGAAGTCCTGGCCACTGCGGCAGCATGGCTTCGAGAGCCCTCCGCAGATGGAAGCGGCAGAAGTCGGGAGCTCCGTCCTGCTCCACCGACTAGCTGAGGCAGGGGTGTCAAACTGCATTCCTCGAGGGCTGCAAACTGGTCATGTTTTCAGGATTTCCTTGTACTGCACAGGTGATAATTTAATCACCAACTCATTATTTGTGTAGGTGATTAAATTATCACCTGTGCAGTACAAGGAAATCCTGAAAACATGACCCGTTTGCAGCCCTCTAGGAATGCAGTTTGACACCCCTGAGCTGAGGGACCCCCGCCCAGTGAGGTATCAGCCTGGAGCCTTTTGACAGCGGGATGGGAAGAGCTCAAGGCCCGTCCAATCCCTATGAGCTCCAAAGTAAGTTCTTCCTCTGTCCTGCACTCCATCTCAGTGCTCTGTCCTGCTAGGGACAGGATACACTGAAGGTGAGGTGGGGGCTTTTAACCTCTCAGGTGTTTCCTGTCCCTAGACCTGCTACTCAGCCCCAAAGTAATATCTGACAGAGAACTATATATAGGCTGTATTTCCCAGGATGTCGCTCATGACAGCACTTCAAGAGGTAGACCCTCTAGGGCAGTGTTCCCCAAGTCCGGTCCTCAAGAGCCACCAACAGGTCATGTTTTCAGGATTTCCTCAGTATTGCACAGGTGATAATTGCATCACCTGGACAGGCAAGCATTCAATGACCTGTGCAATACTAAGGAAATCCTCAAAACATGACCTGTTGGTGGCTCTTGAGGACCAGAGTTGGGGAACACTGCCCTAGAGGGTCTACCTCTTGAAGTGCTGTCATGAGCGACATCCTGGGAAATACAGCCTATATATAGTTCTCTGTCAGATATTACTTTGGGGCTGAGTAGCAGGTCTTCTGGTGATGTGCTATGTTAGGCATGACGCCGCAATTACAAGTCTCCCACAACTATTACTATAGGCCTGTCGCAACACGCCCCCAAGCCCCCCCCCCCCCCCACCGATATTCAGAACTGGACTACAGTGGCAGAGTGTCTTTCTTCGAAGACAAGAGTTTCCATCTGGAAGTGATAAATGTGCCACCTCTCAGCCTCTGGTATAGACTTCCTGTCTGCTCTTCCTCAGATAACGCACTTCAATTACCTGCTCACAGCACAGGTGTGTGTGTGTGGGGGTTGGTTTTGTTTGTTTTTTTTGAGTGCCAGCTCTTGTTTTTTAATTCATGACAAAGCCATGCCTCAATCCTCAATGAGGGTGAAATGGCCCATCTCGAGAGCTAGCTTTATGAATTTCTCTAATTTTACCATTAGATCGATGATGGACTTCAAAGCTTCGTCTCACTATAGAATCCTGTTTCGCTTGTGGCATAGTGTTTGGTAAAGTTAACGCACCTTTACATACAACACTTCAGTCTCGTCATCTTTTTTTCCCATTCCGCCACTGAAATGAGACATGCAACTTTTGTGCAATGTTCTATGGCTAAAAATGACTAACACTATTTGCATACATAGTGCCCACTCCGACATGTAAAAATTGGCCAAAAGCCTTAATAAGTTCCTCAAATATGTACTGTGCCTAGGGTTTAAGAGGTTGTTACCTTAAAAGGGGTTGTCCAGTCCAAATTGATAAGGCTGCAGTCTCTGTGACGGCTGACTTTGGAATCCCCCAGTGCACGCACTGTGCGCTGCAGGGATTCGTCAGTTTCTGATTCTGGATCAGAGTGTATGTATGAGTTCTACATACTTCCTGCCAGAGTCCATCTAGTGGGTGTGGCCTCGCTCCATACACTTGTATTGAGCGAGACTGCACCCCATCTAGTTACGCGGCCATCCAGTGGGCAAGGCAGACTAGTGGGAGCAGCCTGGCTTCATGCAAGTGTATACAAGCTAGAACACGCCCACTGGCCAGGAGTATGTATAACTTATACATACCCTCCAGTCCCAGATCAGAAACCAGTAAATTCCCAGTGTGTGCGTGCTTGGGTGATTCATAAGTCTGCAGTCACACAGAGTGTCTGCAGACATTGATTTGGACCAGACAACCCCTGTAAACCTTAATCAACAGACCCAGGTTTTTTTGCTTTTTTTTTTTTTTTAAATAGACACTGCAATTCACTCACCATCCCTGGGCCCACTACTGCTCCCAGACTCTGATATTGGCTGGTGCAGTGATGTCACATTGCAGTGTCGCACCCGATTGGCGGCCCTGCCTGTGTAGACCGAATGCCCCATGCAGAGCCGCTGAGCTCACGGACTGATGTTGCATCGAGAGCTCGGCAGTCAAATACCAGGAGCAGCGGAGACGACTCAGCGGTGGACCAGAGAGGAGGAGTAAAGCTTGTTAGTTTTTTTGCTAAACTGCACCCGAGTAGTAATAACTTCTGTAAAGGGACAACAAAATAAATAAAAACTAAATAATTTGATAACACAAGTCTGCATGCAAATGGGTTGATGGGTAGTAGTAGTGCCCCCAAGTTACCCTTTCTCTATCCTTCTACAGAAAATGCTTGCAGAGGTAAAGATTGTAAGTGGACCAGATTCTAGGCAATAGCAGTTTTCTTGCAATGTGTGAGTACTGCAGAATATCTAATATGGATCAGAAAAGGCTACATACGACAGTGCTTAAAAGAAGTTTAATTTGTGCGTAGAATACAAAGAAGCATTTCCCAATATGCAAATTCCCTTTAGATGCCAGACCCGAGACTTTGGAACAAGAATACTGAGAATTCAATTAGAATAATGGTTCAAAGCTGAATGGAGTAAACTTGTATCCACCGCCAGTGTAGAACTTGTTCTGGAACTCCACCCTGCAGAAGAGCAAAAACAGAAGGGATTTGTTTCATATACATAGTTAAAAAGGTATTACCCAAACAATGCATTTATGTATGAGCCAAAAAAAGACTAAAAAATATGTATCAGCCCACACAGTGATCTACAGTATGTACAATAAGTATATTCCATGATCAACAAGATTACAACAAGATTATTGTACTTGTTTTATTATGTATACCCCTCCTCACATGTAAAGCGCCATGGAATAAATGGCGCTATAATAATAAATAATAATAATAATAATCCTCATCTTTGGTTTACATGTCTGCAGCCATTGACCGGTATATAAACGGTCTTGTAGACATGGCAGTTACAGATAGTGTGTATTCTTGGCAAGTCTTGTGCTGCTCTTGTCCATCATGCGCTACCATCAGTGAGGCTTCCGATTACGGTAGCTACAAATGTATTCTGCTGCAGGAACATGATCCCCAAATATATAACCAATGTCGTTAAGGACCATCTTCAGTATAAAGGAGTCCTGGAGGTGATATGCCCTGATCTCCAGAGTCAGTCTGGGATTACATAGAAGGATTTGCACAAGCCTACACAAATAGAAAATCTGAGGACAGTGCTTAAAGAGGTTTGAAAACCTCCCGGTTCCTTCAAAACCTCTTCCTGCAAGTGACTAGAAGATCTTGTACCACACAACAGTCATACTACCCCGCTATCTTGGAGTTACGCAGTTCTGACCTTAGGGGTTAGGCTGGTGTCAGAAGCAGCAGGACTATAGGAGACTCACGTTTTCCCTGGAGGACAGTGCCATTTATATCATGCAGTACAGAGTTGCCATGAGCCAGTGTCACAGATATTACTTGCAGTCTTACTTCATTATTTTCGCTCTCTCATCTATTATATATTATATATGAACTAGATGGTGGCCCGATTCTAAGGCATCGGGTATTCTAGAATATGTATTTATGCATGTATATATAGCAGCCACATAGTATATAGCAGACAAATACTACGTGGCCTGTGCTATATACTATGTGGCTGTTACAGTCATAGCCAAAAGTATTGACACCCCTGCAATTCTGTCAGATAATACTAATTTTCTTCCTGAAAATGATTGCAAACACAAATTATTTGGTATTATCATCTTCATTTAATTTGTCTTAAATGAAAAAAACAAAAATAATTGTCCTAAAGCCAAATTGGATAGAATTCCACACCAAACATAAAAAAAAGGGTGGACAAAATTATTGGCACTGTTCGAAAAAACATTTGATGCTTCTCTAATTTGTGTAATTAACAGCACCTGTAACTTACCTGTGGCACCTAACAGGTGTTGGCAATAACTAAATCACACTTGCAGCCAGTTGACTGTGTACCACATTGAGCATGGAGAAAAGAAAGAAGACCAAAGGACTGTCTGAGGACTTGAGAAACCAAATTGTGAGGAAGCATGAGCAATCACAAGGCTACAAGTCCATCTCCAAAGACCTGGATGTTCCTGTGTCTACCGTGCGCAGTGTCATCAAGAAGTTTAAAGCCCATGGCACTGTGGCTAGCCTCCCTAGATGTGGGCGGAAAAGAAAAATTGACAAGAGACTTCAACGCAAGATTGTGCGGATGTTGGATAAAGAACCTCGACTAACATCCAAACAATTTCAAGCTGCCCTGCAGTCCGAGGGTACAACAGTGTCAACCCGTACTATCCGTTGGCATCTGAATGAAAAGGGGTTGTATGGTAGGAGACCCCAGAAGACCCCACTTCTTACCCCGAGACATAAAAAAGCCAGGCTGGAGTTTGCCAAAACTTACCTGAAAAAGCCTAAAACATTTTGAAAGAATGTTCTCTGATCAGATGAGACAAAAGTAGAGCTTTTGGGCAAAGGCATCAACAGAGTTTACAGGAGAAAAAAAGAGGCATTCAAAGAAAAGAACACGGTCCCTACAGTCAAACACGGTGGAGGTTCCCTGATGTTTTGGGGTTGCTTTGCTGCCTCTGGCACTGGACTGCTTGACCGTGGGCATGGCTTATGAAGTCTGAAGACTACCAACAAATTTTGCAGCATAATGTAGGGCCCAATGTGAGAAAGCTGGGTCTCCCTCAGAGGTCATGGGTCTTCCAGCAGGACAATGACCCAAAACACACTTCAAAAAGCACTAGAAAATGGTTTGAGAGAAAGCACTGGAGACTTCTAAGGTGGCCAGCAATGAGTCCAGACCTGAATCCCATAGAACACCTGTGGAGAAATCTAAAAATGGCAGTTTGGAGAAGGCACCCTTCAAATATCAGGGACCTGGAGCAGTTTGCCAAAGAAGAATGGTCTAAAATTTCAGCAGAGCTTTGTAAGAAACTCATTGATGGTTACCGGAAGCGGTTGGTCGCAGTTATTTTGGCTAAAGGTTGTGCAACCAAGTATTAGGCTGAGGGTGCCAATACTTTTGGTTGGCCCATTTTTGGAGTTTTGTGTAAAATGATCAATGTTTTGCTTTTTGCTTCATTCTCTTTTGTGTTTTTTCATTTAAGACAAATTAAATGAAGATAATAATACCAAATAATTTGTGTTTGCAATCATTTTCAGGAAGAAAATGAGTATTATCTGACAGAATTGCAGGGGTGTCAATACTTTTGGCCATAACTGTATATACATACATATTGTAGAATACCCGATGCGCTAATACAGGCCACACAATATATAACAGTGGCCATGCAGTATATAACACAGCCATGTACTATATAACAGCCCACGCAGTATATAGCAGCCACGCAGTATATAACACAGGCGACGTAGTATATAACACTGGCCACGTAATATATAGCACAGCCCACGCAGTATATAGCAGCCACGTAGTATATAACACTGCCCACGCAGTATATAGCAGCCACGTACTATATAACAGCCCACACTGTATATAACACAGGCGATGTAGTATATAACACAGGCCACGCAGTATATAACAGTGGCCACGTAATATATAGCACAGCCCACATAGTATATAACACTGCCTATGTAGTATATAGCAGCCACGCGGTATCTAACACAGCCCACGTAGTATACAGCAGTGTGGGCACCATATCCCTGTTAAAAAAATAATTAAAATAAAAAATAGTTATATACTCCCCCCTGGGATCCAGCGAAGCTCCGGCGATACGCGCTGCTGCCGCCATCTTCTGTTCCCGGGAACGGAAGATGGCGGCAGACGCGAGCGGCTCGGCGGACTACGGAGGGTGAGAATAGCAGGTTTGTTTTCTTATTATTTTTAACATTAGATCTTTTTACTATTGATGCCGCATAGGCAGCATCAATAGTAAAAACTTGGTCACACGGGTTAATAGCAGCGGTTACGGAGTGCGTTACCCGCGGCATAACGGGGTCTGTTACCGCCGGCATTAACCCTATGTGAGCAGTGACTGGAGGGGAGTATGCGGGCGCCGGGCACTGACTGCGGGGAGTAAGGAGCGGCCATTTTCTTCCGGACTGTGCCAGTCGCTGATTGGTCGTGGCGGTTTTGCTGCGACCAATCAGCGACTTGGATTTCCATGACAGACAGAGGCCGCGACCAATGAATATCCGTGACAGACAGACAGAAGGGCAGAAAGACGGAAGTGACCCTTAGACAATTATATAGTAGATTTTTACACATTCTTTAACACCGCATGGGGAAAATAAAAAATAAAAGCATATTTCCCCAAACGCTAGAATGGGTACAAAAAAATGTTGAAAGAATTGACATGTTGAAGATATAAAAAGGCTTCGAATCTGCAAGAAAAAGATAAGCAATGTGTACATGACTTTAAAAATCTCGTTCACTTTGCTGGGACGATAAAATGCTGTTTTTCTGGCACAGAAAAAAAAACAAAAAAACATGGTGTGTGCACATAACTCTTCAGCAAAATCTGCATGTGTTTAATGTCATCTTAAGCCCAAATAAATGTCAAAATAACTTGCAAAAAAATAAATAAAATATTTCTCTTTCACTTACCAATGTAGACGGAGCGCGTGTAGAAAAGCGGAGAGGCCTTCCATGACTAACAAGATGGCTAATGTCAGCACAGCAAAGAATGCGAAGACGGGCACTAGAACAATGCTCCACCTGAAACCTGAATCAATAAATCCAAAATGCATCACCATGTTCCAAAGCACTTCTGACAGCTCTGCCGATGAAGAGAGAAACAAAACCAAATATTAAGACAGGCTATGATGCTACATGGATACTGAACGTGTGTTGGTTTCCCACTGTAAACACGCACGGCTGGTTACTATATATGCCCCAACACCACACACACTCCAATGAGTGCAGAGTAATGTAGACAGTAGCATATCTAGGTGGGGGCAGCCGGGGCATGTGCCCCGGGCGCAGTTAGCAGGGGGGCGCAGTCAGGCCGCCTAATGAGGCAGACCACAGTGTCTCCCCTGGCAGCTGCATCCTGCTGCCCCCCAGACTGGGAGTCAGCTGTTCTCTGTGCAGACTGTCAAGCTGACAACCGGCACAGAGCAGCTGCAGCGCGCCGGCTCCTAGTATTCAATTCTCTTGCAGAGACGAGTACAATTGAAGATCTGACTGCAGTGACTAGAACGGAGGTGATTTCGGGAGGTAATTATGTCACCAGAAGGGGCGGGGCCTCCTTCAGTCCAGTGAAGACACGATGATAGGAAGCTGCGGAGGCTGCTGGAGAAAATAAGCGGGAAATGAGGGGTTTCACCTGCACCATGGAGCCGTGTGAGATTACCGAGGTGTGTGGGGAATGGGGGGATGATGAGAGGCTGTGTGGGGAATGGAGGGATAATGAGGTGCTGTGTGGGGAATGAGGGGATGATGAGGGGCTGTATAGTGGATGATAAGAGGCTGTGTGGAGAATGGGGGGAATAATGAGGTGCTGTGTGGGGAATGGAAGGATAATGATGAGGGGCTGTGTAGTGGATGATAAGAGGCTGTGTGGGGAATGGAAGGATAATGATGAGGGGCTGTGTAGTGGATGATGAGAGGCTGTGTGGGGAATAGAGGGATAATGATGAGGGGCTGTGTAGTGGATGATGAGAGGCTGTGTGGGGAATGGAGGGATAATGATGAAGGGCTGTGTAGTGGATGATAAGAGGCTGTGTGGGGAATAGGGGGGATGATGAGGGGCTGTGTGGGGAGAAGGGGGGTGATGAGGGACTGTGTGGGGGATGATGAGAGCTGTGTGGGGAATGGGGGGGGATGATGAAGGGCTGTGTGGGGAATGGGGGGATGATGAGGGTCTGTGTGAGGAATGGGGGGATGATGAGGGGCTGTGAGGAATGGGGGGATGATGAGGGGCTGTGTGGGGAGAAGGGGGTGATGAGTGGCTGTGTGGGGAATGAGTGGCTGTGTGGGGAATGGAGGGATGATGAGGGTCTGTATGGGGGATGATGAGGGGCTGTGTGGGGAATGGGGGGGGGGATTTATTGTGTGGGGAGATTTGGAGTGGAGATGGGGGATTTAATGTGTGGGGGAGATTTGAGGACACAATGAAGAGCAAAGGGAGAGATGGGGGCATATATGAGGAAACCGTAAAAGGGGAATGGGTTGGCATGTATGAGGAAACAGCACGGGGGAATGAGGGCATGTATGAGGAAGCATGTATGAGGAAACATGTATGAGGGTGATGGGATGTGTGCAGACAGTATGGGGAGTCAGGTGAGCAGGCAGCATAGAAAGTGAGGGGGTAAATATATGAGGAGACAGTATGGTGAACAGGAGGGATGTGAGAGGAGACAGTATGAGAAGGGAGGGGAATAGTATGAGGAAACAGTACGGGGGGAGAAAAGTGAGTGGGAACAGAATAGAAACTGAGTAGTGGGTTCATAGCATAGAGGGACAGTGTAAGGGCACAGCCAGGAGAGGACAGTATACTTAGGAGGGGGAGTGTGATGACATTACAGTATAAATACTGGGCCCTATAGGGGGGACACAGGATGAGAGGTCAGTGTGAAGAGCATGTACCATAAGAGGGACAGTGTGGGGGTCATATTTTGTGCAGACAATAATAGTGAGGGGCAATTTTTTATTCAGGAGCATTATAATGACACTTGTATCTTTAAGGGCATCATGTGGAGATCTTCTACTAAAGAGCAGAGAAGATGGAAGTCTGCAGAGACGCCTGTGGATGAGAAAACTCATCATGGGGTCTGGACAAGATGAAGAAAAGAAGGAGAACGGCTCTACAGATGACGTCATCAATAAGGTACCGGGATGTAAATGTTATTTGTGATACTAACGAATTCTCATGTTTTTATTTATGTTAGGAGCATTAACCCCTTAGTGACAGAGCCAATTTGGTACTTAATGACCGAGCCAATTTTTGCAATTCTGACCACTGTCACTTTATGAGGTTATAACTCTGGAACGCTTCAACGGATCCCGCTGATTCTGAGATTGTTTTTTCGTGACATATTGTACTTCATGTTAGTGGTAACATTTCTTCGATATTACTTGCGATTATTTATGAAAAAAACGGAAATATGGCGAAAATTTTTAAAATTTTGCAATTTTCAAACTTTGTATTTTTATGCCCTTAAATCAGAGAGATATGTCATGAAAAATAGTTAATAAATAACATTTCCCACATGTCTACTTTACATCAGCACAATTTTGGAAACAAAATTTTTTTTTGTTAGGGAGTTATAAGGGTTAAAAGTTGACCAGCAATTTCTCATTTTTACAACACCATTTTTTTTTAGGGACCACATCACATTTGAAGTCATTTTGAGGGGTCTATATGATAGAAAATAATGAAGTGTGACACCATTCTAAAAACTACACCCCTCAAGGTTCTCAAAACCACATTCAAGAAGTTTATTAACCCTTTACGTGCTTCACAGGAACTGAAACAATGTGGAAGGAAAAAATGAACATTTAACTTTTTTTTGCAAACATCTTAATTCAGAACCATTTTTTTTATTTTCACAAGTGTAAAAACAGAAATGTAACCATAAATTTTGTTATGCAATTTCTCCTGAATACGCCAATACCCCATATGTGGGGGTAAACCACTGTTAGGGCGCACCGCAGAACTTAGAAGTGAAGGAGCGCCGTTTGACTTTTTCAATGCAGAATTGGCTGGAATTGAGATCGGACACCATGTCACATTTAGAGAGCCCCTGATGTGCCTAACAGTGGAAACTCCCCACAATTGACACCATTTTGGAAACTAGACCCCTTAAGGAACTTATCTAGATGTGTGGTGAGTACTTTGAACCCCCAAGTGCTTCACAGAAGTTTATAACGTAGAGCCGTGAAAATAAAAAATCGCTTTTGTTTACACAAAAATGATCTTTTCGCCCACAAATTCTTATTTTCACAAGGGTAACAGGAGAAATTAGACCACAAAAGTTGTTGTGCAATTTCTCCTGAGTACGTCGATACCCAATATGTGGGGGTAAACCACTGTTTGGGCGCACCGCAGAGCTTGGAAGAGAAAGAGTGCCGTTTTACTTTTTCAATGTAGAATTGGCTGGAATTGAGATCGGACGCCATGTCGCGTTTGGAGAGCCCCTGATGTGCCTAAACAGTAGAAATCCCCCACAAGTGACCCCATTTTGGAAACTAGACCCCCCATGGAACTTATCTAGATGTGTGGTGAGAACCTTGAATGCCCAAGTGCTTCACAGAAGTTTATAATGCAGAGCCGTGAAAATAAAAAATATTTATTTTTTTTCCACAAAAAAGATTTTTTAGCCACCAAATTTTTATTTTCACAAGGGTAACAAGAGAAATTGGACCCCAAAAGTTGTTGTCCAATTTGTCCTGAGTATGCTGGTACCCCATATGTGGGGGTAAACCACTGTTTGGGCGCACGGCAGAGCTCGGAAGGAAGGAGCGCCGTTTTGGAATGCAGACTTTGATAGAATGGTCTGCGGGTATTATGTTGCGTTTGCAGAGCCCCTGATGTACCTAACCAGTAGAAACCCTCCACAAGTGACTCCATTTTGGAAACTAGACCCCCCAAGGAACTTATCTAGATGTGTGGTGAGAACTTTGAATGCCCAAGTGCTTCACAGAAGTTTAGAATGCAGAGTCGTGAAAATAAAAAATATTATTTTTTTCCACAAAAAAGATATTGTAGCCCCCAAGTTTTTATTTTCACAAGGGTAACAGGAGAAATTGGACTGCAATAGTTGTTGTCCAATTTATCCCGAGTACGCTGATGCGCCATATGTGGGGGTAAACCACTGTTTGGGCGCACGGCAGAGCTCGGAAGGGAGGGAGCACCATTTGACTTTTTGAGCGCAAAATTGGCTGTCGTATTTGGAGACCCCCTGATGTACCTAAACAGTGGAAACCCCCCAATTCTAGCTCCAACCCTAACCCCAACACACCCCTAACCCTAATCCCAACCTCATCCATAATCCTAATCACTAACCCTAACCATAATCACAACCCTTACCCCAAAACAACCCTAATGTCAACCCTAACCATAACCCTAATCAAAACCCTAAATCCAACACACCCCTAATCCTAATCTCAACCCTAACCTCAAACCTAACCCTAATCCCAATACACCCCTAATCACAACCCTAACCTTAACCCTAATCCCAAACCTAACCCTAATCCCAAGCGTAACCCTAATGCCAACCCTAATCCAAACCCTAACCCTAATACGAACCCTAATCCAAACCCTAACCCTAATCCCAGCTCTAACCCTAACTTTAGCCCCAACCCTAGCCCTAACTTTAGCCCCAACCCTAACCCTAGCCCTAGGGCTACTTTCACACTTGCGTCGTTTGGCATTCCGTCGCAATCCGTCGTTTTGGACAAGAAACGGATCCTGCAAATGTGCCCGCAGGATGCGTTTTTTGCCCATAGACTTGTATTGCCGACGGATCGTGACGGATGGCCACACGTCGCGTCCGTCGTGCACTGGATCAGTTGTGTTTTGGCGGAGCGTCGGCACAAAAAAAGTTCAATGAAACGTTTTTTTGTACGTCGCATCCGCCATTTCTGACCGCGCATGCGTGGCCGTAACTCCGCCCCCTCCTCCCCAGGACATAGATTGGGCAGCGGATGTGTTGAAAAACTACAGCTGCTGCCCACGTTGTGCACAATTTTCACAACGTGCGTCGGTATGTCAGGCCGACGCATTGCGACGGCCCCGTACCGACGTAAGTGTGAAAGAAGCCTAACCCTAAGTTTAGCCCCAACCCTAACCCTAAATTTAGCCCCAACCCTAACCCTAAATTTAGCCCCAACCCTAACCCTAAATTTAGCCCCAACCCTAGCCCTAACCCTAGCCCTACCCCTAACCTAACCCTACCCCTAACCCTAACCTAACCCTACCCCTAACCTAACCCTAACCTACCCCTAACCCTACCCCTAACCTAACCCTACCCCTAACCCTACCCCTAACCCTAACCTAAGCCTACCCCTAACCCTACCCCTAACCTAACCCTACCCCTAACCCTACCCCTAACCCTACCCCTAACCCTAATTTTAGCCCCAACTGCTGTTCTCCTGCCGGCCGGCAGATGGAGACAGATGGCGGGCGCACTGGGCATGCGTCCGCCATGTTCTGCTGCCGGCGGCCAGGAGGAGCAGCAAGAGGATCCAGGGACCTAGGTGAGTATGCTAGGGTCCCCGAATCCCCCTATTTCTCTGTCCTCTGATGTGCGATCACATCAGAGGACAGAGAATTACACGTTACTTTTTTTTTTTTTTTGCGGTCGCCGGTAAACAGTTAATTACCGGCGATCGCAAAACAGGGGTCGGTAATACCGACCCCGATCGTGCTCTTTGGGGTCTCGGCTACCCCCGGCAGCCGAGACCCCAAAGATTCTCCCGGTGCCGGCCGGCGGGCGCACTGCGCATGCGCCCGCCATTTTGAAGATGGCGGCGCCCACCGGGAGACACGAGGAGCATCGGGGGAGCTAGGTGAGTATTGGGGGGCCACCTGGGACCCCTTTTCTCTGTCCTCCGATGTGCGATCACATCGGAGGACAGAGAAATTAAAAAGAGATCGCTTTTTTTTTTTTTTTTTTTTTTGCGATCGGCGGTAAACGGTTAATTACCGGCGATCGCAAATGCGGGGTGGGTTAAAAACCCCCCGAATCATGTTCTCTGGGGTCTCGGCTACCCTCGGCAGCCGAGACCCCGGAGAAAATCGGCCTCTGGGGGGCGCTATGGACTTTTTCCACAGCGCCGTTAATTAACGGCGCTGTGATTTAAGTACCCTTAGCGGCCGCCGTTAAAAGGCGTATCGGCGGTCGCTAAGGGGTTAAAGGGGATGTCCAGGTTTGTGATGAGTCTGCAGTCATTCTTTGTGACTGCAGACTTCTGAATTCGCATAGTGTGCACTGCACGCTGTCAGGATTCTCTCGTACCGGCGATTTTACATACGTGCGGTCACGTGTTGACTAGACGTGCGGCATCACTCAATGAAAATGAACTGTGAGGCCAGACACGTCTAGTCGGAATGTGGTCAGAAGTATACAAATCACATGCTTGTACTGACATGACTGTCCACCGGCAAGGGAGAATCCTAAAAGTGTGCAGTGCATGCGTTGTGAGAATTCAGAAGCCTGCGATGTCAGGATTCAGCTCTGCAGGTTCCAGTAGTCGTCACATGGACACGTCACTCATATGTGATTTTCATACGGAGGCAAACTGAACTCTTCCCCCGGGTGTCAGAAACCCTAGATACACCTCTGAATGTAGGTTGCATTTCTATCTTGCATGGATACATACGTATTATTTCTAAGCAGCTCATATTGTGTCATAAGAATAAAGCAGGAGCAGTGAAGTGCTCTTTCCCACCCCGGGGCACTTGCAGAATTCCACTATAGAAGTGATACCCAAATGAGTCTGCACTAGATCAGTTATTTTGTTTAAAAAAAAAAAAAAAAAGAGTATGAATTCCCTTGTGTTCTTATATACTGCACATTTAATCAAGGGGCCCGGTTTTTGAAAGTGGAAGACAAACAAGTGAATACTGCGTTTTCACTGCAGTGGTGATGCAAGGACTCCAGTGCACATCACCCCTGCAGCCAATCACTGACTTCAGTGGCTCTGTTGAGCTGCTGAGCTCCTTGGCTGGCTACAGTGGTGAGGTGTTTGTAATTATACCAGGGGAATTTTATGGCTTTGATTATACATTCTCCCTTCCAATGGGACTTTTTTTTACTTCCATTACTTTTTCCTTTTATATTGGACGGTGCATCAGAACATATTTCCCAAACCACCTTCACTGTACAGCAAATTAAATATCTTTAAGGATGTTGCAATAAGTGTACTTTTTTGTCTACTTTAGATTTTATATCAAGGTATTTTTAGAGGCAAATATTTTTCCATTATGTTTTCACTTTTTTTGTGTGTCTACCCCTCATTGGCACCTTACAGTAATATTGTCCTACAATTAAATCCATGTAGTAATTCTGGTCCCCATCTTGGGGCAATGTCCCACATCCTAGTGCCCATCTTGGGGAAACGTCCCATATCCTAGTCCCCATCTGTAGCAATGTCTCCATGTCAGGAGCTATGGTGCTCCTGGGAAGCAGGATGTAGTCTCAGGGGCCACATGTGAGTTTGAGACCCACACTGAATAGCAAATTTTGCTAGAAGTTTGTCTCTCCAACATATCCATTTACGCAATAAAAATAAGTAAAATGTAAATATATATATATACTAGCTGAAGAGCCCGGCGTTGCCTGGGCATAGTAAATATCTGCGGTTAGTTATAGCACGTCACTTCTCTTATTTTCCCATCACGCCTCTCATTTTCCCAATCACATCTTTAATTTTCCCCCTCACATCTCTCATTTTCTCCCTCACACCTCTCATTTTCTCCCTCACTCCTCTCATTCCCGCCTAACGCTTGTCATTTCGACCTCACATCTGTCATTTTCCGATGACTCCACTATTTTCCCTCACTCCTCTCATTTTGCACTCACACCTTTTCATTTTCACCTCACACCTCTCATTTTCACCTCAGTATATACATGTTTGTCATCTCCCTTATATATAGTATACACCTGTATGTCATCTCCTGTATATAGTATATACCTGTATGTCATCTCCTCCTATATATAGTATATACCTGTATGTCATCTCCTATATATAGTATATACCTGTATGTCATCTCCTCCTATATATAGTATATACCTGTATGTCATCTCCTCCTGTATATAGTATATACCTGTGTGTCATCTCCCCTGTATATAGTATATATCTGTGTGTCATCTCCTCCTGTATATAGTATATACCTGTATGTCATCTTCTATATATAGCATATACCTGTATGTCATCTCCTCCTGTATATAGTATATACCTGTAGGTAATCTGCTCCTGTATATAGTATATACCTGTGTGTCATCTCCTCCTGTATATAGAATATACCTGTATATCATCTCCTCCTGTATATAGTATGTACCTGTATGTCATCTCCTCCTTTATATAGTATATACCTTTGTGTCATCTCTCCTTGTATATAGTATATATCTGTGTGTCATCTCCCCTGTATATAGTATATACCTGTGTGATCTCCTGTATTAGACCTCGTTAACACGTTATTTGCTCAGTATTTTTACCTCAGTATTTGTAAGATAAATTGGCAGCCTGATAAATCCCCAGCCAACAGGAAACCCTCCCCCTGGCAGTATATATTAGCTCACACATACACATAATAGACAGGTCATGTGACTGACAGCTGCCGTATTTCCTATATGGTACATTTGTTGCTCTTGTAGTTTGTCTGCTTATTAATCAGATTTTTATTTTTGAAGGCTAATACCAGACTTGTGTGTGTTTTAGGGCGAGTTTCGTTTGTCAAGTTGTGTGTGTTGAGTTGTGTATGGCGACATGCATGTAGCGACTTTTGTGAGATGAGTTTTGTGTGGCAACATGCGTGTAGCAACTTTTTGTGTGTCGAGTTGCATGTGACAGGTTAGTGTAGCAAGTTGTGTGCAGCAAGTTTTGCGCATGGCGAGTTTTGCGCGTGGTGAGTTTTATGTCTGGTGCCTTTTGAGTATGTGCAAGTTTTGTGTGAGGCAACTTTTGCATGTGTTGCAAATTTTGTGCATGTGGCAATTTTTCCGCATGTGCAAGTTTTGCGTGTGGCGAGTTTTCCATGAGGTGAGTTTTGCACTTGTGGCGAGTTTTGCGTGAGCCTAGTTTTTGCATGTGGCGAGTTTTGCGCGTGGTGAGTTTTGAGCGGCGACTTTTGTGTTTCGACTTTTATGTGGCGAGGTTGATGTATGTGTGGTGAAATGTGTTCAAGCACGTGGTAGTGTGGCGCATTTTGTGTGTGTGCTCATGTCCCCGTGTGTGGTGAGTATCTCATGTCGGGGCCCCACCTTAGCAACTGATCGGTATATACTCTTTGGCGCCATCGCTCTCATTCTTTAAGTCCCCCTTGTTCACATCTGGCAGCTGTCAATTTGCCTCCAACACTTTTCCTTTCACTTTTCCCCATTATGTAGATAGGGGAAAAATAGTTTGGTGAATTGGAAAGCGCGGAGTTAAAATTTCACCTCACAACATAGCCTATGACGCTCTCAGGGTCCAGACGTGTGACTGTGCAAAATTTTGTGGCTGTAGCTGTGACGCCTCCAACACTTTCATTTCACTTTTTCCCCATTATGTAGATAGGGGCAAAATTGTTTGGTGAATTGGAAAGCGCGGGGTTAAAATTTCACCTCACAATGTAGCCTATGACGCTCTCAGGGTCCAGATGTGTGACTGTGCAAAATTTTGTTTCTGTAGCTGCGACGCCTCCAACACTTTTCCTTTCACTTTTTTCCCCATTATGTAGATAGGGGCAAAATTGTTTGGTGAATTGGAACACGCGGGGTTAAAATTTCGCCTCACAATATAGCCTATGACGCTCTCGGGGTCCAGACGTGTGACTGTGCAAAATTTTGTGGCTGTAGCTGCGACGGTGCAGATGCCAATCCCGGACATACACACACACACATACACACACACATTCAGCTTTATATAGTAGACTAGCTGAAGAGCCCGGCGTTGCCTGGGCATATTAAATATCTGTGGTTAGTTATAGCACGTCACTTCTCTTATTTTCCCATCACGCCTCTCATTTTCCCCCTCACATCTCTCATTTTCTCCCTCACACCTCTCATTTTCTCCCTCACTCCTCTCATTCCCCCCTAACACTTGTCATTTCGACCTCACATCTGTCATTTTCCGATCACTACACTATTTTCCCTCACTCCTCTCATTTTGCACTCACACCTTTTCATTTTCACCTCACACCTCTCATTTTCACCTCAGTATATACATGTTTGTCATCTCCCTTATATATAGTATACACCTGTATGTCATCTCCTGTATATAGTATATACCTGTATGTAATCTCCCCTGTATATAGCATATACCTGCTGTGTGTCATCTCCCCTGTATATAGTATATACCTGCTGTGTGTCATCTCCTCCTATATATAGTATATACCTGTATGTCATCTCCTATATATAGTATATACCTGTATGTCATCTCCTCCTATATATAGTATATACCTGTATGTCATCTCCTTCTATATATAGTATATACCTGTATGTCATCTCCTCCTGTATATAGTATATACCTGTGTGTCATCTCCCCTGCATATAGTATACATCTGTATGTCATCTCCTCCTGTATATAGTATATACCTGTGTGTCATCTCCTCCTGTATATAGAATATACCTGTATGTCATCTCCTCCTGTATATAGTATGTACCTGTATGTCATCTCCTCCTCTATATAGTATATACCTGTGTGTTATCTCTCCTGTATATAGTATATATCTGTGTGTCATCTCCCCTGTATATAGTATATACCTGTGTGATCTCCTGTATTAGACCTCGTTAACACGTTATTTGCTCAGTATTTTTACCTCAGTATTTGTAAGATAAATTGGCAGCCTGATAAATCCCCAGCCAACAGGAAGCCCTCACCCTGGCAGTATATATTAGCTCACACATACACATAATAGACAGGTCATGTGACTGACAGCTGCTGTATTTCCCATATGGTACATTTGTTGCTCTTGTAGTTTGTCTGCTTATTAATCAGATTTTTATTTTTGAAGGCTAATACCAGACTTGTGTGTGTTTTAGGGCGAGTTTCGTTTGTCAAGTTGTGTGTGTTCAGTTGTGTGTGGCGACATGCATGTAGCGACTTTTGTGAGATGAGTTTTGTGTGGCAACATGCGTGTAGCAACTTTTTGTGTGTCGAGTTGCATGTAACAGGTTAGTGTAGCAAGTTGTGTGCAGCAAGTTTTGCGCATGGCGAGTTTTGTGCGTGGTGAGTTTCATGTCTGGTGCCTTTTGAGTATGTGCAAGTTTTGTGTGAGGCAACTTTTGCATGTGTTGCAAATTTTGTGAATGTGGCAATTTTTCCGCATGTGCAAGTTTTGCATGTGGCGAGTTTTCCATGAGGTGAGTTTTGCACTTGTGGCGAGTTTTGCGTGAGCCTAGTTTTTGCATGTGGCGAGTTTTGCGCGTGGCGAGTTTTGAGCGGCGACTTTTATGTTTCGACTTTTATGTGGCGAGGTTGGTGTATGTGTGGTGAAATGTGTGCTGAGGGTGGTATATGTGTTCAAGCACGTGGTAGTGTGTGGTGCATTTTGTGTGTGTGTTCATATCCCCATGTGTGGTGAGTATCTCATGTCGGGCCTCACCTTAGCAACTGATCGGTATATACTCTTTTGCGCCATCGCTCTCATTCTTTAAGTCCCCCTTGTTCATATCTGGCAGCTGTCAATTTGCCTCCAACACTTTTCCTTTCACTTTTCCCCATTATGTAGATAGGGGAAAAATAGTTTGGTGAATTGGAAAGCGCGGCGTTAAAATTTCACCTCACAACATAGCCTATGACGCTCTCAGGGTCCAGACGTGTGACTGTGCAAAATTTTGTTGCTGTAGCTGCGACGCTTCCAACACTTTTCCTTTCACTTTTTTCCCCATTATGTAGATAGGGGCAAAATTGTTTGGTGAATTGGAAAGCGCGGGGTTAAAATTTCGCCTCACAACATAGCCTATGACGCTCTCGGGGTCCAGACGTGTGACTGTGCTAAATTTTGTGGCTGTAGCTGCGACGGTGCAGATACCAATCCCGGACATACATATACACACACACACACACACACACACACACACACATTCAGCTTTATATAGTAGATATATGCACACTAGATGGTGGCCCGATTCTAACGCATCGGGTATTCTAGAATATGTATTTCTGTATGTATATAGCAGCCACATAGTATATAGCACAGGCCACGTAGTATATAGGAGCCATGTAGTATATAGCAGACAAATACTACGTGGCCTGTGCTATATACTATGTGGCTGCTATATACATACATATTGTAGAATACCCGATGCGCGTAGTATATAACACTGCCCACGCAGTATATAGCAGCCACATAGCATATAACACTGCCCACGCAGTATATAACAGTGGCCACGTAATATATAGCACAGCCCACGCAGTATATAACAGCTCACATAGTATATAACACTGCCTATGTAGTATATAGCAGCCACGCGGTATGTAACACAGCCCACGTAGTATAAAGCAGTGTGGGCACCATATCCCTGTTAAAAAAATAATTAAAATAAAAAAATAGTTATATACTCACCCCTGGGATCCTGCGAAGCTCCGGCGATAGGCGAGCGGCTGCCGCCATCTTCTGTTCCCAGAATGCATTGCGAAATTACCCAGATGACTTATCGGTCTCGCGAGACCGCTAAGTCTTCTGGGTAATTTCGCAATGCATCGCCAGGAACGGAAGATGGCGGCAGGCGCGTGCGGCTCGGCGGACTACGGAGGGAGAGAATAGCAGGTTTTTTTTTTGTTTTTTTTTATTATTTTTAACATTAGATCTTTTTACTATTGATGCCGCATAGGCAGTATCAATAGTAAAAACTTGGTCACACAGGGTTAATAGCAGCGGTTACTGAGTGCGTTACCCGTGGCATAATGCGGTCCGTTACCGCCGGCATTAATCCTGTGTGAGCGGTGACTGGAGGGGAGTATGCGGGCGCCGGGCACTGACTGCGGGGAGTAAAGAGCAGCTATTTTCTTCCGGACTGTGCCCGTCGCTGATTGGTCATGGCGGTTTTGCCGCAACCAATCAATGACTTGGATTTCCATGACAGACAGAGGCCGCGACCAATGAATATCTGTGACAGAGACAGAGGGACACAAAGATGGAAGTGACCCTTAGACAATTATATAGTAGGTAGATATAGATATAGATATATATATATATATATATATATATATATATATATATATATATATATATATATATATATATATATATATATATATTTATTAATTCTATGACCTGCAATCAATACTTCAATACTTGGCATATGCCATGACAACTGCATTTCATTAGAAGGTTAAGGAAAAAGAAAAATGCTACTCACGTGCATGAGCCAGGCTGAGCGCCCACAGTCGTAGATAGGATGCGGTATTGGAAATGCAGCCCAGGCAGTACTCGATGGTGTGAATCATCTGATGCATAAAAACATCCCCTGCATCAAACTAAAAGGTGACAAACAAAACAATGGATATTAAGGATTAGGTACAAATCCTCCAGGACTGAATTCTTATGCAAGTAATATCTCTGTATGGGCTATGAATATAGTGTGATAAACAATTGGCTTTCCCCAATCTAAGTTGTTAGAATCTTTTTGCTAAGCGCTGGAAATGTCACTCATGATATCAATACCTTTCAAAATAATAATGCCATGCACACATGCCATCAACTGGGATTAATAATCATCTATTCTGATGTAGGTGTGAGGGCATGGAAAATGTGCAACCAATAAAGAATCGTGCCTAGTTTTCCATAGCCCCTGTTGTCTGGTCAGTAGCTCTATTCGTCTCCCATCTTTATTAATTACCAAGTGCAGGACAGTAGAGGACTCTTAGCTTGTCATGTAAACTACTGACTCAAATGGAACAGAAATATACAACATAACATGGTATCAGTGGAATTGTGAAACCAGAAGGGGCCCTGTGATGCCCTCCAACACCTGGAAAACCTGACAGGCCTACAGATACGGCACAGCGGAAATAAATGGAGGTAAGTTACCTCTTTGCCATCATGTGCCCCATGTCCTGAATTTTCTGCAGACTGCTCATCTTCTGCGAGTAAGCCACTGCTTTCATCACCCTGGGATAAATGCAGAAGCCAGGATTACATGTTGCAAAACTAATTTTTTTTTCTCCACCAGACACACTAAAAAGTAGTGTGCTAAACTTTTACTTAACAGATCATACCTGCTCTCCATGGCTCTTGTTCTTTTTTCTGCGGTGCTTAATATAAAGACAAATTGGGTCACCTAGAAGCAGAACTGGAACACACAGCAGCGCGACAATCACAAGAACCATTTGAACGATGTCCTGGAAAAATTAAATATATATTTTAGGGATTTGGCAATGGTATTACCAGGTAGGAACAGGTTTTGATACATGGTGTAATTCTGGAACTGCTGACAATGTCATTCTAGTCTCCATGTTGTCTCCTATTTAGTTTGTGTGGTGAGAAGTTCTAACGATACCAGCTCAAGGGAGCAATTTGCATAGGTTACCTTCCCAAAACAAAAACAAAAAAATGGTCCGCTACATATGAGCCCGCTGTACCCTAGATTCCTTCATGAATGCTCACTGCATTCTGGCTTTCCAGGACAGGAGGTGATCTTCAGGGTTGGTTCCAAGTTGTCATTTCACTACATTAGCTTCTCTAATATTTCACCATTTACCGTAGACTCGAGAAAATAATTTTGTATACCATCATCAGCCCAATTTATGGCACGGCTTCTGTCCATAATACTCACTCGTGTACACAATTACTATACTACAAAACTATGGGAGGCATGTCACACCCATGCAGTTTTGCAGGTAACTTACTTGTCCAGGGTAGAGGTCTTTGTTAGTTGGATTCTTGGTGAACAGAAACATATCAATAAAGTGAATGAGAAGACTCGGTGCAGTCTGAGCATGAGTTACATCAAAGGCAAACCATTTATAGAAAATCATGAATACTAAATATCCAAACAGGCACAGGAGGAACAAAAGCTCAGGAACTGAAATCACCAAAATGCGATATTTCTGTTTAAAGTGTCTGAAAGAGATTAAAAAAATGGAAGATCTTTAAGGACGATGTCCGTACACAAATGTTGGGATCACCGACAACAAATAATATCAATAAAAATATTAAGCATTCATTTTCACAAGACACACTGAATAGCCCCGCTTAACCAGTTCAGGACCAGGACATTTACCCTCCTTCCTGACTAGACACGTTTTACTGGTTTTTCATAGACGCAATTTAAAGAGATGTAAAATTGCCTCTTGTTCAGATTCAGAGATTAACCCCTTTCCCCTCCCCCGAGCCAACCTTCATGACCAGGGAAAATTTTTGAGTTCTAACCACTGTCACTTTGTGGCAATAGCTCGAACACTTCACACACTTCCCGGTGATTCTGAAATTGCTTTTTCATGACATATTGTACTTCATGACAGTGGTAAATTTGCATCAATATGACTTGCATTTATTTGTGAAAATATCAGAAATTTGGAGAAAATTTAGCAATTTACAAACTTTTCATTTTTATGCCCTTAAACCAGAGAGTTCTGTCAAACAAAATAGTTAATAAACAATATTTCCCACATGTCTAATTTACATCAGAACAATTTTTGAAACAACTTTTTGCTATAAAGTTAAAAGTTGACCAGCAATTTCTAATTTTACCAGCAAATTTTTTTTTTTCAGGGACCATATCACATTTTAAATAATTTTGAGGGGTTTATATGACAGAAAGTACCCAAAAGTCACACCATTCTGAAAACTGCACCTCAAGGTGCTAAAAAAAAAAAACACATTTAAGAAGTTTATTAACCCTTCAGGTGATTCACGGGATCTGAAGCAATGTGGAAGGAAAAAAATGAACATAATATTTTTTTCCACAATAATTTTACTTTAGACTCAAAATTGTTGTGCAATTTCTACTGGGGGAAAACTACTGTTTGGGCGCATGGCAGAGCTCGGAAGGGAAGGAGTGACATTTTTGAATGCAGACTTTTATGGAACGGTCTGCGGGTGTCACACCTTAGCTTTTCACATGGCACTGTAAGGGCTGGAGGACTTGATTAGAGAGATGAACTCCACCATGTGCTTGTTGCACCCCAGGACAAAGTCTGGTTTGGGGTCTATGTAGAAGGTACCTCGTACAGCTGCGGGTGTGCTGCCATCACCATGCATGGCCGTAAAGAAACAGGGATTTTTGTGTTACTCACCGTAAAATCCTTTTCTCCGAGTCGTTCATTGGGGGACACAGGACTGTGGGTGTATGCTACTGCCGCCAGGAGGCTGACACTAAGTAGGTATAAAAAAAAAAAAGTTAGCTCCTCCTCCATAGTATACACCTTGCCACTGGCCCTGACAGCTCCAGTTTGGTGCACAAGCAGTAGGAGATAGAGAAAACAAAACAGCATTCGAGCAAAGACAACATGTCTAGAATAATACTATAGTCTGAACAGCCCCATAGACAAATAAAATGAATAGGGAGGGAGCTGTGTCCCCCAATGAACGACTCGGAGAAAAAGATTTTACGGTGAGTAACACAAAAATCCCTGTTTCTCCATCGTCTGATTGGGGGACACAGGACTGTGGGATGTCCCAAAGCAGTCCCAGGGTGGGAAGACGACTCACTCGAAGAAAACCCCTAGGCACTTACCGCCTATAGGTGTGATACCGCAGCCTGAAGAATTTTCCTTCCCAAACTTGCATCAGCAGAGGCCTGAGTGTGGATATTATAATGTTTAGAGAAAGTGTGCAGGCTGGACCAAGTGGCCGCTTTGCAAACCTGCTCTGCTGAAGCTTGGTGCCGAAGCGCCCAGGAAGCCCCTACCGCCGGGATGGCTGCACCCTTGATACGGTAGGCCTCCTGAATAGTGGTTCTTATCCATCTGGCTAAGGTCGATCTAGAGGCTGCGAGTCCCTTTTTATGACCCGCAGGAAGAACGAACAGAACATCCGTCTTTCGAAAAGAAGCGGTCCAAGAAACGTATCTTCTCAGAGCTCTCACCAAATCTAGAGTATGGAGAGCTTTTTCCACCCGGTGTGTAGGCGCAGGACAAACAGAAGGCAAGACAATGTCCTCATTAATGTGGAATGAGGAGACTACTTTTGGCAAAAAGGAAGGTGCTGGTCTCAGCACCACCTTATCCTGATGAAATTGTAGAAACTGCGCCTGACAGGACAAGGCCGCTAATTCCGATACCCGCCTAATGGATGTTATAGCTACCAGAAACAAAACCTTCCAAGAAAGGTACCTTAAAGGAATATCTTGGAGGGGCTCAAATGGAGGTTCCTGAAGAACACTCAAGACCAAATTAAGGTCCCAAGCTTCTATTGGAGCTTTGTAAGGAGGGACTATATGAGAGACTCCCTGCAAAAAAGTTTTTACTTGCAGATTGGTAGCGATCCTGCGCTGGAAAAGAACCGATAAGGCGGATATTTGCCTCCTAAGGGTACTTGGAGCGAGACCTGAGTCTAGACCAGATTGGAAAAAAGCTAGGACATTAGGAATGGAAAACCGAAGAGGAGGAAGACCCTTCTTCCTGCACCATGAGAGAAAGACTTTCCAGGTGTGGTGGTAAATGCGTGCTGAAGCTGTCTTTCGAGCATTAACCATAGTTGAGGCTACTTTCTGAGAAAAACCGGCCTGGGTCAGAATCCAAGATTCAACAGCCAAGCCGTCAAACGCAGGGCCTCTAAGTTCTGGTGGAATATCGGCCCCTGCGACAGAAGATCTGGCTGCATTGGTAGCTGCCAAGGAACCCCAACGATCAGCTGAACTAGGTCTGCGTACCATGACCTCCGAGGCCAATCTGGGGCGACTAGAATTGTCGGAACTCCCTCTAACTTGATCTTCCTGACGACCTTTGGAAGCAGCGCCAGAGGGGGAAACAGATATGGAAGACGAAATTGGTTCCAAGATAGGACTAGTGCGTCTACGGCAATTGCTCCTGGATCTCGAAACCGTGCAACGAACCTGGGTACTTTGGTAGTCGACCCGGTGGCCATTAGATCCACATCCGGGATTCCCCAGCGTAGACATATCTGCCGAAAAACATCGGGGTGAAGAGACCATTCCCCGGGCGCAAGACCCTGTCGGCTCAGAAAGTCCGCTGCCCAGTTCTCCTTGCCCGGGATGTAAACTGCCGAGATCCCAGAGTGATTGTTCTCGGCCCAGCGGAGGACTTGTCCTACCTCGCGCATGGCTGATCTGCTGCGAGTGCCCCCCTGATGATTTACGTAGGCCACGGCCGTGGCATTGTCCGATTGGATCCGCACCGGGCGACCCGCCAGAAGATGGTGAAAGTGCTGCAAAGCCAGCCAAATTGCCCTTATTTCCAACAGATTGATTGGAAGGGTTGATTCCCTTGGGGACCCAACGACCCTGAGCCGTGTGCTGGAGAAACACTGCTCCCCAACCGAGAAGGCTGGCGTCCGTAGTGACTACCAGCCAATGAACTGGAGAAAAGGCTTTCCCCTGAAGTAGGGAGGAACTCCTCATCCACCATATCAGGGATTGCCTGACCCCAGGAGCCAGACGACACCTGAGGTTGAGAGACAAAGGACTCCTGTCCCAGGCTGACAGAAGTGCCTGTTGGAGTGGACGAAGATGGAATTGGGCGAATGGAACCGCTTCTATAGCTGCTACCATCCTGCCCAAGACCTTCATGCAGAACCGGATTGAATGGAAACTTGGCTGCCGAAGAATTTTTACCTCCTGCCGGAGACAAAGCACCTTGTCCTGGGGTAAAATAGTTAGCCCCTGAGAGGTGTCGAAGATCATCCCTAAAAAAGAGATCTTCCGAGATGGTACTAGAGATGACTTCTTTAAATTGACCAGCCACCCTAGACGAGCTAGGGTGTCCAAAGAGATGTTGACGTTGTCCCTGCATGCCTGAAAAGTTGGTCCTTTGACTAAGAGATCGTCTAAGTAAGGCAGAATGACTATGCCTCGAGAGTGCAGGATTGACACCACTGTTGCCATCACCTTCGTGAACACCCTGGGAGCAGTGGCGAGCCCGAAAGGTAATGCAGTGAATTGGAAGTGTCGCTCGCCTATGGGAAACCGTAGAAATTTTTGATGAGGAGGAAATATAGGAACGTGCAGATAGGCGTCTTGAATATCTATGGAAGCCAGGAATTCTCCCCTTTCCATAGCCGCAATGACCGAGCGGAGAGATTCCATACGGAAGCGACGAGTGCTGATGAATTTGTTTAGACACTTTAGGTCCAGAATGGGTCTCACGGTCCCATTCTTTTTGGGAATCGTAAACAGATTTGAATAAAACCCCTTGAACCTTTCTTCCTTTGGAACAGGGACAATGACCCCGTTGGACTGAAGAGACTCGACTGCTCTGAATAAAGCTCTTAGACGGGTTTTTGAACTGGGAAGACTGGACGGAAAAAACCAGCCTGGAGGGAGACAGGAAAACTCTATTTTGTACCCTGAAACCACCAGGTCTCTTACCCATCTGTCGTGAACAACTGACAGCCAGGACTGATGGAACAGTAGTAGGCGACCGCCTACTCTGTTGGAAGCGACGAGAGGCTGCCTCCAGTCATTTAGCCGAAGATCGAGGATATCTAGATCCCCTAGATCTTGACGGTTGATACCGCATTCTTGCCAATGGATTGGCCCTATAGGAGACCTGGTGCTCCCGGTCTTGGACAGGCCGACTTGGGGAACCTGCGCTTGGTGCCGCAGACCACCGGAAGTTACAAAAGGATTTAAATCTTGCTTGAAATTGGCGACGAAAAGGTTGCTTAACCTTTTGTTGAGGAAGGAAATTACTTTTACCTCCCGTGGTATCAGATATAAGCTGATCCAATTTTTTGCCAAAAAGACGGACACCTTGATAAGGAAGGGATGTAAGGGACTTCTTTGAAGTACAGTCCGCCCGCCAATTTCTTAGCCATAGGGCCCTTCTGATAGCAATAGCATTTGCCGCAGCCAATGCTGAACAATTTGCCGCATCCAAGGATGCATTAATCAGATAATTTCCTGCTAAAGATATCTGATTTGACATCTCTATCACCTCTACAGGAAACCCCTTATCCTGAAGTGCCTTAGTTACAGACTCTGACCAAGCTATCATAGCTTTGGCAACCCATGTGGCCGCAAAAGACGGTGCGAGGGCTGACCCTGAAGCCTCAAACAGAGACCGAGCTAGACTCTCTAGGAGCCGATCAGTCGGATCCTTAATAGACGACCCATTAGGAAGAGACAGCAACGTACTAGAGGCCAAACGGGATACGGGAGGATCCACTGAAGGGGATTCTGCCCACTTTTTACAAAGCTCTGGAGCGAACGGATACCTTGCACCTAGGGCCTTCTGGCCTAAGAAACGTTTATCCGGTCGCTCCATGTGACGTTGGACTAAATCCTCAAACTCAGGATGAGTAGAAAACACCTTATGAGGTTGCTTGAATTTCTTAAAGGACACCTTATGACCAGAAGGTAAGGTGGCCACATCCTCTACTCCCAAAGTCTGGTTAACGGCCTCAATGAGACTGTCAACAGATTCCTGATAACCAGGAGCTTCTAAATCAAAAGACCCCTCTGAGTCATAGTCCGAACCGTGCTCACTCAATTCCGCAGGAGAGGGAGATCGAGAGACAGGATTCAAAGATGCTGATGCACCTGACGGACCGGGAGACGCTGTGTGGGATCGTTTCCCCTGTGTCTACCTAGAGGGAGTACGGCCCCTGCAGGCCGGAGGATCCTGAAAATCGGAGGATCTTTCCAAAACAGGCGGATGAATGTCCCTGACAGGGGCTTGAAGGGACTCAACCGCCTTTGTTAGAGACGCCATAGACTGCGTTAATGATATGACCCACTCAGGGGGAGACACTGCCGACCCAGGTACAGGCACACCCGGCAGGATAGCCGGCAGGGAAGCAGACAGGGTAGCAGACGGGGGCTCCTGCACGCGCTCGGAATCACAAGCCTCACAGAAATGGTTACTTTGCGCTGTTACTTTCCACTGTTTAGGCACATCAGGGCTCTCCAAACGCGACATGGCGTCCGATCTCAATTCCAGCCAATTTTGTATTGAAAAAGTAAAACAGTGGTCCTTCCCTTCCGACCTCTCCCGTGCACCCAAACAGGGGTTTACCCCAACATATGGGGTATCAGCGCACTCAGGACAAATTGGACAACAACTTTTGGGGTCGAATTTCTCCTATTATCCTTGGAAAAATACAAAACTGGGGGCTAAAAAATAATTTTTGTGAAAAAAAATAATTTTTATTTTCACGGCTCTGCATTATAAACTGTAGTGAAACACTTGGGGGTTCAAAGCTGTCAAAACACAGCCAGATAAGTTCCTTAGGGGGTCTTCTTTCCAAAATGGTGTCACTTCTGGGGGGTATCTACAGTTTAGGTGCCTCAGGGGCTTTGCAAATGCAACGTGACGCCTGCAGACCAATCCATCTAAGTCTGCATTCCAAATGGCGCTCCATCACTTCCGAGCTCTGCCATGCGCACAAACGGTGGTTCCCCCCCACATATGGGGTATCAGCGTTCTCAGGACAAATTGGATAACAACTTTTGGGGTCGAATTTCTCCTGTTACCCTTGGGAAAATTAAAAAATTCTGGGCTAAATAGTTATTTTTGAGGAAAGAAAGCATATTTAATATTTTCACGGCTCTGCGTTATAAACTGTAGTGAAACACTTGGGGATTCAAAGCTGTCAAAACACAGCTAGATAAGTTCCTTAGGGGGTCTACTTTCCAAAATGGTGTCACTTGTGGGGGGTTTCAATGTTTAGGCACATCAGGGGCTCTCCAAACGCAACATGGTGTCCCATCTCAATTCCAGTCAATTTTGCATTGAAAAGTCAAACAGCGCTCCTTCCCTTCCGAGCTCTGCCATGCGCCCAAACAGTGGTTTACCCCCACATGTGGGGTATCGGCGTACTCAGAACAAATGGCACAACAACATTTGGGGTCCAATTTCTTCTCTTACCCTTGGGAAAATAAAACAAATTGGAGCTGAATTAAATTTTTTGTGAAACAAAGTTAAATGTTAATTTTTGTTAAAACATTCCAAAAATTCCTGTAAAACACCTGAAGGGTTAATAAACTTCTTGAATGCGGTTTTGAGCACCTTGAGGGGTGCAGTTTTTAGAATGGTGTCACACTTGGTTATATTCTATTATATAGACCCCTCAAAATGACTTTAAATGTGATGTGGTCCCTAAAAAATATTGGTGTTGTAAAAATGAGAAATTGCTGGTCAGCTTTTAACCCGTATAACTCCCTAACAAAAAAAAAATTTGGTTCCAAAATTGAGCTGATGTAAAGTAGACATGTGGGAAATGTTACTTATTAATTATCTTACATGACATATCTCTGCGATTTAAGGGCATAAAAATTCAAAGTTGGAAAATTGCGAAATTTTCAAAATTTTCGACAAAATTTCCATTTTTTCCACAAATAAACGCAAGTTATATCGAAGAAATTTTACCAGTATCCTGAAGTACAATATGTCACGAGAAAACTGTCAGAATCGCCAATATCCGTTGAAGCGTTCCAGAGTTATAACCTCATCAAGGGACAGTGGTCAGAATTATAAAAATTGGTCCGGTCATTAACGTGCAAACCACCCTTGGGGCTTAAGGGGTTAAAGTTGGGGACATCTCTGGGAGGACATGTGAATCATCACTAATGCAAATATTTTTGGATTGCCTCAAATTTATGGGTCGTAGCCAAGTGGAACAATGGATATTGTATAAAACATCACCACTAATAACGCTCAAGTTCTGGCTTCTGCATTAGGCCCATGTGAACAACCAGGCCCCAAAATGTAATTTCCACTGCATCTACAAGAGTCCAGTTAGGAAATGATGATGGGCGGTTTTGTGACAAAAATTGCTGGGCATCATTTGTCTCGGCCATCATTAGGTTTACAAAATCCTTAGAGAAAAAGACTTTGAAAAATTATATTTCAGTGAAGCCAGTGGTGACAATTTTAAGTCCAGATTGCACCACCAATCAGTGGCTCATTATCTTTCGGGTGGTGGTGTGGGGGTGAGGTCCATACGGGTTCAGCAACGATGGGCGCTGTTTCATTTACCGCCACAGGGCATCTGCGTGGCAGTTCAGCATCACTTGAAAAAGGAGGATGAAAAATAAAGGGAGCGAGCATGGGTGCTGATCAGTGATTTGCATCACTGATCAGCACGCTGACACGAACTAAGAAAACAAAAAAAACTGCCAAAAATTGAGAGATCAAGTACTGATCAGAACCAGAAGGAGGGGTGGGGGAAGGGGTTAGGAAAAATCTTAGAAGAGGTCAGGAAAGGATTTGGAATGTCTGTTCTCACAGGAACAAGAGCAGCATCAGTGATGTCACAGGGAAAATTTTAACTGTGGCACCACAAATCCCAGCAAGATAGCCAAGTAATTGCAGTCAAGTAAATGCAGTCATTTAAGGTTCAGAATACCTTTCTGCACACTGATTGGACAATTAGACTGATGGCACCAATCAGTGCTGGGGCTGGTGATCCTTGAGTTACCTACCACCAGCCTATGATCGGTGCTGTAACAGCACCGATCATAGGCTGAATATCAGTGTTTCAGGCAATTTCATTGTATGAAACACTGAAATTGCCATGATTGGCTGTTCAGAATTGGACAGCCAATCACAGCGATCGTAGTTGCGGGAGGGGTAGGCACCACCCCTCGTGACGACTCCTGGTGCCCTGCTGCAAGATTCAGCAGGCACCTTAATGCGGTCGCACTGCTGCATTAAAGCGAGGACGTATCTATACGTCCAAGATCAGCAAGTCCTTAACAGGCAATTGGAGGGAAAAAAGGAAATACATGTCTGTTTTTCACGCTTTAGATTTTCTTCATGACCACTAAAATCCATTTTAAAATCTGCTCCCCAAAAAAGTGCCACTACAGTATGGATTAAATGACCCAAGATACTGTGGGAAGGATACAGGCATAACATACAATTGCACAGTGACAGGTTTAGTTAAATTGTGATAAAGCTTACATAAAGTTGAAGATGCTTAGAAAAACTCCAAAGGACATGTGGCAAACCCCCAAAATGACAGACATTTTCATTTTAAAGGAGTTTAGGAATGTCAGGCGATTTGAAGCAAAACTCCAGATCTGAAATGAACGAGAGAAAAACACCATTAAAAATTAACAACTTCTTTGGCTTATTATATGTACACTAGACATTTCTGGTTCATATGTCACCTATCAGCCAGTCCAAAACTGGTACATCATGAAAAACGGTAAAACATAACTCAGTCTGGCCAGTTGTCTCACCGGTCTGACACTGTTGTGGTAATATCACTTCTTAGCTGAATACACTAGACCAGGGATGTCAAACTCAAATACATAGAGGGCCAGAATTAAAAACTTGGGTCAAGTCACAGGCCAGTCTTGATTTTTTTAATAAATAAGACTGCAAATGGGGAAGTTTTTCTTCATCAAAAATAAAAATGAACCTTTTCATATTGACAACATTTTAAAAGGGGATGTCCCAGGATAGGATGTCCTATTAATTAAAATGTACTAACAGTGAGATCACGTGACCGAAGCATTGGGTATTTTCCTTTGTACCCTTGCAAAGTAATTTTTATCCCATTGAAGCCCCTGGATTGCCCCATAAAGTATGATTCCAACAAAAGTGCCCCCCAAACATATGATACCCCCACAGTGAATTCCTCCACACGCACAGTATGATGACCCTACCGTAACTCCCCTTCAACCCTACTGGCAATGTATGATGACCCAAGACTGCTCATACTCCCCCATGCAATATAGTGGGCCCAACAGTAAAGAAGAAAATATCTATGTCTATCTATACACACACACACGCCTCTCCTTGCTTCCCCGCTGCACCAGTCTCGCCAGCAGCCGATCGGAATTTCTTCACTGCTTTGCACAGTGATGCCATCGCACCCTCTGCGCTGAGATGTCACGACACAAAGGCAGAATGATGGAGGATGAGCGTAAGTTGATGCTCCCTCCATCATGGTTTTAAACTGTATCGGCATCCAGGATGCCTACATAGATACAATTGTGATGCTGGGTGGGTGTGGGCAGTGCTGGTGTTGTGGGACAGATTTGGCCCAGGGACCAGAGTTTGACATGTATGCCATAAACCAACGTTGAGCAGCACCTGCCAACATCAATGGTATTGACCCGACACTAATGTGTATGGGGGCAGCGGACAAGATTGTTGGGGAAAGGAGTCAATCGTGAATGTCCAACTTCACACTACCAATCGATTGGTTTTCTTGGAGATAAGCCGCTGACAGATGTGTGTTGGCGTTTTTTCCATAGTGAGCACAGGGGCACGCGGACAAAAACGCTCCTGTGTATGGGAGAGACTGCAGAAATGGCTGTCAGCTTAAGCATCGTTTGGCTGAAGGCAACAGTGTACTGGTTTCAAACTGATGCACTTGAAAACAGATCCTTGAAAACAGGTCCTACATGCACCCGTAGACTTGTATGGGTGTGCGTGATCCGAATATCGGAGCCACATGCAGCATGCCGCAATTGTTTTCTCTTGCAGAATTGGCATGAGAAAATAATGGCACATCTGCACTGACTCATAATATAATATTGGGCGAGTGCCATCTGATAAAACAACGCATAGCATCTGTCCAAGTTATATGTTAGTGTGTACAAGCCCTTACAGTGTTCTCCGGAGCAGAACTGCGCCCATAATCCTTCAGTCGTCATTCTTTTCAGAATGCTCTAATAAGGCATTTAATCCAAACAATATAGTATACATACATATTCACTGCTACTACAACTAGCTTATAAAACAATGGAAAGAGCTCTCATTAAAATAACTAAAACAACAGACTTACAGCCCTTTAATTCGAACGTCCAAGAGCTGTAAATTTCCTTTTTTTGGTCCTAGGTTTTAACCCATGCCATTGTAAATTTTACCACATGCAATAATCTAGCAGAGGCAGGTCTATCCATCAGCTGTCAGACACAGCCGTGGACCCCATGGAGAAGACAGAAGCTCATTGTTACAGCTTCTATCTTCTCCTTTACTGTCTACATAACACTCCGTGAAAGCTACGACATGGCTGAGGCTTCTGAAAGACCGAGTGATCACATGGATTGCCAGGTTTCTACAAGCATGTCAGAGCTGCCAAGTACAAGCAAAGCAGAGTGCAGCTATCGCCTGCAACTAAGGTTCCATGGATATCCCCCGAGATCTTTTATGATTTGATGGAACAACAACATTAACACTCCTATTTGCATCACAAAAAAAAAAAAAAAAAACCCACACACCTCTATAAGAAAAGCCAAAAGTAGCTGCAACGTGAAAGTATTAAGGAAGATGTTCTCACCGGATCAATGCCAAAAGGGTATACTGCGGTGAAGACACTGGTAATGTTGGGATCCAGCGGAGGAGGAGTGGATGTAGACAAGAATTCAAGTCTGATTTAGAGAAATATAATTTTAACAACCTGCACAGACACTTGAAAATGCTCAGAGGTAAAACAGCCGACTTACGTCCAGTCATTTCTGCCCATCATTCCAGTCACATTCCAGGCTGAAGGGAAAATCACGGTGGCCCGGCTGAAGCACTCATTGTAAATAAATCCTGTGTATATGGATAACACTCCCATCAAGAGGACTAGGTAACGGCCACCAAAGCACATGGAAAAAATCTGCAAAGATAAGTTGATGACAAGTTAAGGCCCCGTCACACATAGCGACGCTTAAGTGATCCCGACAACGATACGACCTGTCAGGGATCGTTGCTGCGTCGCTATGTGGTCGCTGGTGAGATGTCAAACAGTGCGATCTCCCCAACGACGCAGCAGCGATGCGGCGACCTGTAGCGACCTGTAGAACGATGCTATTTCATGACTATTCAATGGGACGTCCTGTCAACGAGGTCATTGGTAAGGTGTCAAACACAGCGATGTGTGCTACCCAGCGGGATCTCAACGATCAAAAAACGGTCCAGGCCATTCCGACACGACCAGCGATCTCACAGCAGGGGCCTGGTCGCTGCTACGTGTCACACATAGCGAGATCGCTACTGAGGTCGCTGTTGCGTCACAAAACTTGTGACTCAGCAGCGATCTCGCTATGTGTGACGGGGGCTTTAGAGGTCTCCTTTGCAAGACTTGGCCCACCCCACACACTGATGCTTCTTACCTCATTGTCAGAGTTTTTAAGCTTCGGGTTGTTCTCATCAAGAACCAACCACAGGGCAAATAGGGCCATGAGGAGTCCATGGCCAACATCTCCAAACATCACAGCAAATAAGAATGGAAATGTTATAATTGTGTAGAGAGCTGAAATAAGAACAGATTTTAGACAAATTAAGTTTCCATTTTTTGACTGATGCTGGTTACGTTTGGATTAGAGACCGCTTTGTGCCTAGATTTCCTACAAGTGATATCTACAGACACCTACTATCTAGATTAACTACGGTAATTTAGACATTCTAAATCCATTAAAGGTTATTCTCACAATTGCAATATTTTTCAAAAAGCACAGCATCAGCATAACTATTGTTTCGACACATGGTGCGCGATCCACAGGCAGCATGCATCAGGCACTGACCTGGCACACTCCGACGTTTCACATAAAAGCACAATTTAAAAGCTGCCAGGGACCAAGCCACACAAGACTCTAGTCAAACAGGCGGGTCCTCAGAGGTGACTGACAGGCGTCTCCCTAAACATGCACGCTAGGAGAGTCCTGTCACTCAAGGAGTTGAGAATCCATTAGGGACCCACCTGTCCAACTAGTCTCCATGCTGCTTCGTCCCTGGTGGCTTTTAAAGTATGCTTTCCTCCGAAACGCTACCTGGCGGAAATCATGCATGCAGGGTCTTGACTCATGCTGCCTGTGGTTCGAGCAGCATGCATCAGCTGTCAGTCCGACAAAGACTAAGTTTTTCTTGTTAACTCTGTCTCTTGCCCTTCTTCGCACCCAGCCTCACAAACCAGTTTCTAGTATAAGTTTCCTTTGCACCCCAAAGACATCACATTTTGGACTGTGATAAGATTATCCACAAGGGGAGGATCAACAGAATGACCTTTCTTCCTGTAGTGTAATCTTGAAGATAACCTCCTGCATACGTCCACAAGACAGTAGTAGCTGAGGACATCTAATTCTGGAATTCGCACATTAGAATAGATACAGGCCAGTCAGTTCATGGTTGATTCTGTTTTGCAAGTTTGAGACATTACTGGAGATGGGAGAGTCCATGCTATGATTAAGTGGCAGCTACTGCTCATACTGGCATGTGTGAATATAGCCAGTGTACATGCAGGTCTCGCCATGCTGTGCAGGTGGGGGAGGTTGGAGAGCCTGCGGATGTCACCGCTGTTGTGGTCATACCGGAGGTATGGCTTCCATAAAGTGTGGGTGGTCAGATACCACTGTCTGATGTAGACAATTTTAATGCATATGTGAATTAGGCTTATAATAGGGGTGATTAATAAGCTGATTAATGTACGTGGCTTGGCATTACCTGGAGACAACTGCACTTTCTTTCATTTGACATTGACCAATATACAGCAGGAGCATATCTGACATGAGTATTTTTTTTACTGAATAGCAAGTGAAAAAATTTTAAAGTATTCCATTAGGCTATTCATATTTTCTTTGCCTACTGGGTATGTATGGTCTGAACACACACGGAGAGGGAAAATAAATAACATGACAACATGTCGACCACTGCCAATGAAACAATCATTTATCGGCTACATTGCAAGCCAATTGGTGGTCTTTAATGGCCTGCTTAGACCAGCTGACCACACTTCATGTGAACAGAACAATCCCTAATATGATCATTCTGTGCATGTTCTGCTTGATCATAATGATGGGCTGCTGAAATTTTTTTTTTTTTTTGGACTATTTAAAAATCAACCACCACATACAAGGCACCTGACAAATGAGCTAAGGAGGAATGGCTATACCCCAGGTATCAGCCCTACATCCCGAGTGTATGTGCCCGGGGTTCGGCACAGAGGACGTCTGAAACTAGTCTTAGAGAATGTTCATATTTGCGGTTTTTGGCAGCTCCTGTATTCGTTCACATCATAAGCTACAGTTGCTTCTTGTCCAGGGTGTTGCCCTTACACATTTATTAATTTGTATATCAGTGAACAAAAGGGGGCGATTAACTAGGATATAGATTGCTGTACAGTATAGAGACCAACTTGTAATTTTCTGTATTTTGTTTTACTTTTGTTTTTTTACTTACATAACTTTATCACTACTAGGCCCTGGCTCAATAGATAAATATGTCTAGAGACAAAATGTGTCCCCAGGAATAAGGCCTCTTTCACACTTGCGTCGGTACGGGGATGTCGCAATGCATCGGCCCGACGTACCGACGCACGTTGTGAAAATTGTGCATAATGTGGGCAGCCGATGCAGTTTTTCAACACATCCGCTGCACAATATAAAGTCCCGGGGAGGAGGGGGCGGAGTTCCGGCCGCGCATGCACGGTCGGAAATGGCAGACGCGACATACAAAAAAACTTTACATTGAACGTTATTTTGTGACGACGGTCCGCCAAAACACAACGGATCCAATGCACGACGGACGCGATGGCCATCCGTTGGCAATACAAGTCTATGGGCAAAAAATGCATCCTGCGAGCACATTTGCAGGATCCGTTTTTTGGCCAAAACGACGGATGCCACATGACGCAAGTGTGAAAGTAGCCTAAGGGTGTACGAGGCATGTACTCTAATCTTTTCAAGTATTAGGTTAACAGAGTGGATTACACCAGCACTGTCTGGAATGTTAAGTGTGAACTCGCAAGCAGATGAGGAGCAGTGCTCGGCCATACACCGATACAGAGGCAAACTATTGGAAAATAGGAAAACCTCCGCATGTTCATCCTATGGCACTGGAGGATGGATCCACTGACAACTGGAGAGTGCTGCGGGGCTTTATTAGACAGGACATTGTCAAAATAGAGCAGATTTAAGAATACTATAGGTACATTGACACAAATGTACATAGTTATTAGACCACTTCACGATTCTGGTAACAACCCTTTACACCTAATCAATAGGGTATACTCACCAGGGTTTACTTCTTGATAGCTGGCTACACCGTATGAATCCACGATTCCTTGAAATCCAGAGGTGAACTTATTGGTGCGAATTAAGGTGGGAGGATTGACAGAACAGGGAATCCGGTGACAAAACGATTCTCCTCCCCCACCATTGTCCACCTAGAAAGGCATGCAGAATGTTATCAACATATACTTTAGTTTACCATTATAGAACCAGAAACACATGGGCTACTTGCACATTGAACAAGTCTGTAGGAACCTGTTCACACGCCACAAAGAAACTTGAAGACACAAAAGAGCACAGTGAGGTCAAAAATACTTTGTTTCTGGTTCTATAATTGTGTTCTTGTTTCTACAAGACTAGGGAGTCCACCACTCCTCATGGGTCATTTGCATTTAAGCTGTTCCATCCTGCTTGTCCACATGGATATTCCCTCTCTGAACCCTGCTTTATACAGGTACTATACAGATAATCAGGTTTTTAAATACATCAGATAGGGATTATATACATTAGGTAGGACTGCTCTATATGGGTATACCTTGACGATTGGTGGAGCAGCTTAGTATACATTTTTCTGCAAAAAAACGTATCAACTAAATACCCTGTTTTTTCCATCTTTTGACTAGTACTTGCTTATTACTGTGATTTTGTTTTTTTACAACAGAGTATTTTTGACCTCACTGTGCTCTTTTGTGTCTTTTAGTTTACCATGCATAATCCATCCATACATAAAATCTAGGCCTAAGTGGTATGTATCTTCATCAAATCATTAGACCTGGAGAAATAAAAAAAAAAATTCTGATTGTACACTGGAAAAATCATATCTGGCATGTATCACTTACGAAGCAATAACTATTGAATACCTTCAATGGATATCCCCATCTCCAAGATCCGATCCCAACATGTAGTAGGAATAATATTATTATTATTACTACTACACCCGATTCATATTGGCATCGGATCTTGGAGATAGGAATATCCATATGACATATTTGCTTTGGTCCGGAGAGGTTTTATGATACATTGTACTTTAGGTAAACAGTAAATTTAAAAACACGTTATGTTTAAAAGGTCTTTAAAAAGATTGATATTTTAACAAATTTTTGCGTTTTTTTTTACATTTTATTGGGACACTAGGTTGTTTATACACTTCGGAGTAATAATTCAAACTTATTGGAGGGGGTCAGTTCAGTTCTCAAGTTCCTTTGAGGTGCAAGTATATTAACTCCCACACCCCCCAAACAAATTACACCATGAAAAAAATAAATAGTATTCACAATCATCTACTATATAATTGTCTAAGGGGTTCTTCCATCTGTCCCGGAAATCCCGCGTCGCTGATAGGTCTCGCCAGCTGCCTGTCCTGGCTGCCGCGACCAATCTGCGATGGTCACAGTCCAATTAGTCCCTCCCCTACTTCCGTCCAGTCAGTGCCTGGCGCCAGCTCCATACTCCCCCCCCAGTCAGCGCTCACACAGGGTTAATGCCAGCGTTAACGGACCGCATTATGCCACGGGTAACGCACTCCGTTAATGCTGCTATTAACCCTGTGTGTCCCCAACTTTTTACTAATGATGCTGCCTATGCAGCATCAATACTAAAGAGATATAAATGTTAAAAAAAAAAAAAAACCTGCTATTTTCACCTTCCGTAGTTCGCCGAGACGCGCGCGGCCTCCGCCAGCTTCCGTTCCCAGAGATGCATCGCGAAATTACCCAGAAGACTTAGCGGTCTCGCAAGACCGCCAAGTCATATGGGTAATTTCGCAATGCATCCTGGGAACGGAAGATGGCGGCAGCCGCACGCGTCTCGGCACAGCTTCGCTGGATCCCGGCGGGGGAGTATATAACTATTTTTTATTTTAATTTTTTTTTTTTTTTAACAGGGATATGGTGCCCACACTGCTATATACTACGTGGGCTGTTATATACTGCGTAGCCACAGTGCTATATACTGCGTGGCCACAGTGCTATATACTGCGTGGCCTGTATTAATGCATCGGGTATTCTACAATATGTATGTATGTGTATAGCAGCCACATAGTATAGAGCACAGGCCACGTAGTATTTATCTGCTATATACTACATGGCCTGTGCTATATACTATGTGGCTGCTATATACATACATACATGCATAGATATTCTAGAATACCCGATGCGTTAGAATCGGGCCACCATCTAGTGTTTAGTAAGCTTGCCAATTATGATTTAATGCAAAGCGAAATTATTTTTTTTCATTTAAATTTAGTTTTAGCTACAAATTTTTCATTTTCAAAAAGGACACCATACAAGTGTAATGTATTTGGAGCATAGAAATGCCCTAGGTGATGGGCTCAGTAGGTAAGGAGCACCATTTAGAGCTTCATTTTGTTGGCATGGATTTCTGTCTCCATATTGCAGAGCCCGAGGTATTTGTACAGAGGAATCGCCCCAGAAATGTCCCCATTTTTGGAAACTACCCTAACGCATCGGGTATTCTAGAATATGTATGTATGTATGTATGTATGTATGCATGTATGTATAGCAGCCACATAGTATTATAGCACATGCCATGTAGTATATAGCAGACAAATACTACGTGGCCTGTGCTATATACTATGTGGCTGCTATATACATACATACATATTGTAGAATATCCGATGCGTTAATACAGGCCACGCAGTATATAACACAGCCCACGTAGTATATAACACAAGCGACGTAGTATATAACACAGGCCAAACAGTATATAACACTGGCCACGTTATATATAGCACAGCCCAAACAGCCCACGTAATATATAGCACAGCCCACGCAGTATATAACACTGACCACGTAATATATAGCACAGCCCACGCAGTATATAACACTGGTCACGTAGTATATAGCAGCCACGCGGTATATAACACAGCCCACGTAGTATATAGCAGTGTGGGCACCATATCCCTGTTAAAAAAAAATATTTAAAATAAAAAAGTTATATACTCACCCGCCGGGATCCAGCGAAGCTGTGCCGAGACGCGCGCGGCTGCCGCCATCTTCCACTCCCAGGATGCATTGCGAAATTACCCAGATGACTTAGTGGTCTCGCGAGAACGCCAAGTCTTTTGGGTAATTTCACAATGCATCTCTGGGAACGGAAGCTGGCGGAGGCTGCGCACGTCTTGGCGAACTATGGTAGGTGAGAATAGCAGGTTTTTTGTTTTTTTATTATTTTTAACATTGCATCTTTTTTACTATTGATGCTGCATAGGCAGCATCAATAGTAAAAAGTTGGGGACACACAGGGTTAATAGCAGCGTTAAAGGAGTGCGTTACCCGTGGCATAACGCGGTCCATTAACACTGGCATTAATCCTGTGTGAGCGGTGACTGAGAAGGGGGGGGGGGGGGGTATGGAGCGGGCGCCAGGCACGGACTGGACGGAAGAAGGGAGGGACTAATTGGACTGTGCCCGTCGATGATTGGTCGCGGCAGCCAGGACAGGCAGCTGGCGAGACCAATCAGCAATGCGGGATTTCCCGGACAGACAGAGGGAAGTACCCCTTCTAACGCATCGGGTATTCTAGAATATGTATGTATATAGCAGCCACATAGTATACAGCACAGGCCACGACATATTCTTGGTCATTCCATGTCAAGTGAACCAATGATTTTTACCACTATATTTTTTTATTATTTTGAGATTTTGTTATTTGATAATAGGGTGTCAGAGAATGCAAAATGTGAAGAAAAAAAATTCGATATTTTTTTTTTTATTGATTTTCAAAGTTCGGAAAATGTGCAAATTTCGGTGTTGCCCGTCTTTACATTTCTCCCCATAACTCAGGCTAGAAAAAAAGATAGAGAAACAAAATAAACACCAATCTACTCAGAACTGTACAGGCTTTCACCAGATATGTCACAAGAGTATCTTTGATAATATTTTACCTATGCGAACACACGCGCAAAACTTTAAAACGCATTTCCGAAAAAAACGTTTAATTTAAAAATGTCAAAAACTGCTCTTGTGCCTGCTATGTTCCTATCCACATCTGTACCAAAATACAAGTTGGGATCTTGATGAGATCATATTTAAAAAAAAAAAAAAATTACATTATCAATTCGAAAATCTCGCATTCAGATCTGTTCAGCCTGTGGTTTAACAGTGTGGGGTCTATATTTACCAAATAATCCATGATGTTTAGATATTACTGTATTATTTTATTATGTTACAGCTTAGGAGAGGACAGAGGAGAAAGCTTTGTTAGGGCTGAGAATGACCAGGGGTAGACGGTGACTGCAGAGCAGGTGACAGGCCGGCAGCTCCAGCCTCTACAGACCGTATTCACACCAAATCTTATCACCCAGACAACTCCTCAAATGGAGGAGAAAAATATTCTTAACATCCAGTTCATGTATTGTACAAAACAGGACTATGAAGAGGAGAAGTGTTTGTTAACGCATCGGTTACAGGAAGCAGAACCCATCACAGGGACTCGGCAATACCGGACTGTCATCTCATGTAGTGAAACAGAAATAAAAACAAGGATTTTTTCATACAGCAAAGAGTGACGTCCATGACGTGGTAGAAGGCGGCACAAGATCGGCAATGGATGACATATGTTGTGAATTCCGCTCTTGGGCTCCCTCCGGTGGTTGTAAGTAGCATTTTTGTGAGTTCTGCTCTTGGGCTCCCTCCTGTGGTTTTGAGTGGTATGGCTGCTTCTTGGATTTAGCTTCAGCAGCTGTTTTCACTGATCGTCTTTCTGGCTCGGCTATATTAGTCTGGCCTTATCCCTCATTCAATGCCAGTTGTCTATTGTTCCTGCCTGGAGTCATTGATCTTAGGAGTTTCCTGACACTCTGACCAGTTCATCAAAGCTAAGTCCTTGCTTGTCCTTTTGCGGTTCACTTATTGTGGACTTTGTTGTTCAGCACTTTCTTTGTTTTTGTTCATTTGTCCAGCTTATCAGTATGGATCTATTCAGTTAAGCTGGAAGCTCTGGGCAGCAGAGTTTGCCCTCCACACCTTTAGTCAGGTGTGGAGATTTTTGCATTTCTCTGCGGTGGACTTTTTCTAGTTTTTTTTTTACTGACCGCACAGCGTTCTGTTCTGTACTATTTCTATTTAGCTAGAAGTGGCTTCCTGTGCTAAATCTTGTTTCATATTACGTATGTCATTTCCTTCTCCTCTCACAGTCATTATTTGTGGGGGGCTAATCTATCCTTTGGGGATTTTCTCTGAGGCAAGATAGTTTTCCTGCTTCTATCTTTAGGGGTAGTTAGCTCTTAGGCTGTGATGAGATGCCTAGGCAGAGTTAGGAGCATTCCACGGCTACTTCTAGTGTTGTGTTGAGCTTAGGGACTGCGGTCAGTATAGTTGCCACCTGCTCAGAGCTAGACACATGTCGCTCCTTAATCACCAGATCATAACAGACATAACTGGTGATGTGACCTGTAAATATGATCGGCGCTGGTGGCGGCTACTGGACTCTCCAAAGATTGTGAAAATGAAGAAGTAGAAAGGACTTTTCTGCAGCTTCTGGTCCAACGCCGTCCTTTGTGTATCCAAGAAAACCAGACATTGTAAAAGTATCAGATATTGACTCCAAGCACCATGACCGGCCGCACATACTCTGACACAGAAGGGAACGGCCATTGCTAGTAAGCGCTTATGGACAAGATGACATTTCACCCACTAGAAGGGACACATTGATGATAGAAGGCCAGTGTAAAAACCTACTATTAATTGCTTGATTCGTTCATACTGTACTATTCTTCTTAAACACTTCATAAATGACATGTTTAGTGATAGAATAGAAAAAAAATTGTTACATGTATAAATAGGTGGTAAAAATATTGGTTCTTTTAATCTGGTTTTTAACATATAATGAGGACGAGACTGTATTTGGAAAATCACACTTGAGGATATGATGACCTTTTTTCTTTTGGTTTGTTCAATGAATTCAGGTTGAAAATGCTGAGCAAGTTGTGTTATGATGATTAAGATGTATGTATTTATTCTGGCACTTCAGTATTTGTTTTTTGTGTTTCTTTATTGTTGCATATAAATGTTGAATGCAATAAGTTGTAATTTGAAAAGAAAAAGGGAAAAAACTCGCACAAACATGAAATCAGATTCAAGGCTTAAAAAAAAAAAATACAAAATTGATAGATCCCAAGTTGAATCCCTGTACAAATATAAACAAGAACACAAGTAACACACATGCATGTTTTCACAATTTTTAAACATACGTTTTTTTCACAATTGCGCATCAAAATTTTGAATTTGATTTCTCCTAAACAAAATATCAAGAAACAGTCTTGTGACATATCAAATGAAAGCTGGCACCATTCTCAGAACAATGATGCCTCTCCGACCTCTTTATCTTAATTTTAGCCCGAGGTATGATAAAAAATGTAAAGCCATACCGGGCCAAAATCCGCACTTTTTTAAAACTTTAAAAATCTGTAAAAAAAAATAACTGATGAAGAAAAAAAATTCTAAACTTTTAATTTGTAATTAACTAAAGTTGTACTTCATAAAATCAAAAAATAAAAAAAAATCTAAAGACGTCAGGTAAAAAAAATATTCATATTTGGATCACTTGATATGGAATGACCCAATACCTGATGCGTTAATACAGGCCAAGCAGTATAGAACACAGCCCACGCAGTATATAACATTGCCCACATAGTATATAACACTGGCCACGTAGTATATAGCAGCCATGCAGTATATAACGCAGCCCACCCAGTATAATCACACTGCCCACATAGTATATAACACTGCCCACGTAGTATATAGCAGCCATGTAGCATATAACGCAGCCCACACAGTATATAACACTGCCCACATAGTATATAACACTGCCCACATAGTATATCGCAGCCATGTAGTATATAACGCTGCCCACGCAGTATATAACATTGCCCACATAGTATATAACACTGCCCACGTAGTACATAGCAGCCATGTAGCATATAACACAGCCCACACAGTATGTAATACAGCCGACGTAGTATATAGCAATGTGGGCACTATATGCGTGGTTAAAAAAAAGACTTAAAAAATAAACATATACTCACCTTCCGAAGGCCAATTGAAGTCCTGACGCCTGTGTGCGGTGCACGCGGCAGCTTTCGGTCCCAGGGTTGGTATGAGTGCAGGACCTGTGATGACGTCGCTGTCACATGACCGTGACGTCATGGAAGGTCCTTCTCGCATAGCATCCTTGGCACCGGAACCTGCCACTTGCACTGCCAAGGACACCGCGCCACGTCGGAGAGTAAGAATAACTTTTTTGTTTTTTTTTAATTATTTGTAACATTAGATCTTTTTACTGTTGATGCTGCATATGCATCATCAATAGTAAAAAGTTGGTCACACAGGGTTAATAGCTGCGTTAATGGAGTGCGTTACACCACGGCATAAAGTGGTCCATTAACGCTGCCATTAACCCTGTGTGAGGGTTGACTGGAGGGGAGTATGGAGCGGGCACTGACTGCGGGGAGGAAGGAGCGGCCATTTTGCCGCCGGACTGTGCCTGTCGCTGATTGGACGTGGCAATTGTCGTGGGCGTTTTGCCACGACCAATCAGCGACTTGGATTTCCATGACAGACAGAGGCCGCGGCCAATGAATATCCGTAACAGACAGACAGAAGGACAGACAGAAGGACAGACAGAAGTGACCCTTAGACAATTATATAGTAGATAGTGTCGGACACAAAAATGGTCTTCAAAAAATGAATATGCAGCAGATGGGAAAAAGTGAAAATGGGTATCCCGTACCCCCAAGTTAGAGGGTTGCCTGTGTGACAAATGATATATTGCCTATCTTTGGTGGGTCAGTATGGTTAACAAAAGTAACAAGTCTACATAGTTTTATTCATAGTTTCCTAGGTTTTTAGCATATTCTTAGAAAAGTGTCCTTGTTACTTTTCTGTTGATTGAGCAGAGAAGTATGAAGATTTTTTTTTTTTGTGAAGAACAAGGTGGTGTATGAATGATTGTCTCACAAGAGAAAATGAAAAGCAATGTGACATAGAAATAAACAAAACAAAAAAAGTTCACTAGTCAGGTTACCTAGCGTGCTTATGCTATATAGTCTGGCTCCTTGTGGACATGGCAATACCAAATATGTATAGTTTATTCACTCATTATGGGGGTTAAAAAATACACATTTGTGTTGCCATATTTTAAGAGCCATGTTATTTTGTTGGTGGTGGAAGTACATGATGTGCTCGTTTATGAAGGGACAAGGTGTAATTTTGCACTGCTGACTTTGATTGCTCTTCAAATATTTCAAAGCCAAGTAGCCATAAATTGGCAGCTTTTCATAACTGGAGGTGTGAATCACACCATTACGCTTACACAGGGACAATAATAATCTCCCTTCTGTCCCTGCAGCCTGTTAGCTCTTCCCAAATTTCCCCTCTCGCTAGCTGACTTCAGGGAGAGGAGCGAACTCGACAAGCTGGATGGCAGCTGCAGCAGTGAGCTCTCAGGCTGGATGGCAGCTGCAGCAGTGAGCTCTCAGGCTGGACGGCAGCTGCAGCAGTGAGCTCTCAGGCTGGACGGCAGCTGCAACAGTGAGCTCTCAGGCTGGACGGCAGCTGCAGCAGTGAGCTCTCAGGCTGGACGGCAGCTGCAGCAGTGAGCTCTCAGGCTGGACGGCAGCTGCAACAGTGAGCTCTCAGGCTGGACGGCAGCTGCAGCAGTGAGCTCTCAGGCTGGACGGCAGCTGCAACAGTGAGCTCTCAGGCTGGACGGCAGCTGCAACAGTGAGCTCTCAGGCTGGACGGCAGCTGCAGCAGTGAGCTCTCAGGCTGGACGGCAGCTGCAGCAGTGAGCTCTCAGGCTGGACGGCAGCTGCAGCAGTGAGCTCTCAGGCTGGACGGCAGCTGCAGCAGTGAGCTCTCAGGCTGGACGGCAGCTGCAGCAGTGAGCTCTCAGGCTGGACGGCAGCTGCAGCAGTGAGCTCTCAGGCTGGACGGCAGCTGCAGCAGTGAGCTCTCAGGCTGGACGGCAGCTGCAACAGTGAGCTCTCAGGCTGGACGGCAGCTGCAACAGTGAGCTCTCAGGCTGGACGGCAGCTGCAGCAGTGAGCTCTCAGGCTGGACGGCAGCTGCAGCAGTGAGCTCTCAGGCTGGACGGCAGCTGCAGCAGTGAGCTCTCAGGCTGGACGGCAGCTGCAACAGTGAGCTCTCAGGCTGGACGGCAGCTGCAACAGTGAGCTCTCAGGCTGGACGGCAGCTGCAACAGTGAGCTCTCAGGCTGGACGGCAGCTGCAACAGTGAGCTCTCAGGCTGGACGGCAGCTGCAGCAGTGAGCTCTCAGGCTGGACGGCAGCTGCAGCAGTGAGCTCTCAGGCTGGACGGCAGCTGCAGCAGTGAGCTCTCAGGCTGGACGGCAGCTGCAGCAGTGAGCTCTCAGGCTGGACGGCAGCTGCAGCAGTGAGCTCTCAGGCTGGACGGCAGCTGCAGCAGTGAGCTCTCAGGCTGGACGGCAGCTGCAGCAGTGAGCTCTCAGGCTGGACGGCAGCTGCAGCAGTGAGCTCTCAGGCTGGACGGCAGCTGCAGCAGTGAGCTCTCAGGCTGGACGGCAGCTGCAGCAGTGAGCTCTCAGGCTGGACGGCAGCTGCAGCAGTGAGCTCTCAGGCTGGACGGCAGCTGCAGCAGTGAGCTCTCAGGCTGGACGGCAGCTGCAGCAGTGAGCTCTCAGGCTGGACGGCAGCTGCAGCAGTGAGCTCTCAGGCTGGACGGCAGCTGCAGCAGTGAGCTCTCAGGCTGGACGGCAGCTGCAGCAGTGAGCTCTCAGGCTGGACGGCAGCTGCAGCAGTGAGCTCTCAGGCTGGACGGCAGCTGCAGCAGTGAGCTCTCAGGCTGGACGGCAGCTGCAGCAGTGAGCTCTCAGGCTGGACGGCAGCTGCAGCAGTGAGCTCTCAGGCTGGACGGCAGCTGCAGCAGTGAGCTCTCAGGCTGGACGGCAGCTGCAGCAGTGAGCTCTCAGGCTGGACGGCAGCTGCAGCAGTGAGCTCTCAGGCTGGACGGCAGCTGCAGCAGTGAGCTCTCAGGCTGGACGGCAGCTGCAGCAGTGAGCTCTCAGGCTGGACGGCAGCTGCAGCAGTGAGCTCTCAGGCTGGACGGCAGCTGCAGCAGTGAGCTCTCAGGCTGGACGGCAGCTGCAGCAGTGAGCTCTCAGGCTGGACGGCAGCTGCAGCAGTGAGCTCTCAGGCTGGACGGCAGCTGCAGCAGTATGCTCTCAGGCTGGACGGCAGCTGCAGCAGTGAGCTCTCAGGCTGGACGGCAGCTGCAGCAGTGAGCTCTCAGGCTGGACGGCAGCTGCAGCAGTGAGCTCTCAGGCTGGACGGCAGCTGCAGCAGTGAGCTCTCAGGCTGGACGGCAGCTGCAGCAGTGAGCTCTCAGGCTGGACGGCAGCTGCAGCAGTGAGCTCTCAGGCTGGACGGCAGCTGCAGCAGTGAGCTCTCAGGCTGGACGGCAGCTGCAGCAGTGAGCTCTCAGGCTGGACGGCAGCTGCAGCAGTGAGCTCTCAGGCTGGACGGCAGCTGCAGCAGTGAGCTCTCAGGCTGGACGGCAGCTGCAGCAGTGAGCTCTCAGGCTGGACGGCAGCTGCAGCAGTGAGCTCTCAGGCTGGACGGCAGCTGCAGCAGTGAGCTCTCAGGCTGGACGGCAGCTGCAGCAGTGAGCTCTCAGGCTGGACGGCAGCTGCAGCAGTGAGCTCTCAGGCTGGACGGCAGCTGCAGCAGTGAGCTCTCAGGCTGGACGGCAGCTGCAGCAGTGAGCTCTCAGGCTGGACGGCAGCTGCAGCAGTGAGCTCTCAGGCTGGACGGCAGCTGCAGCAGTGAGCTCTCAGGCTGGACGGCAGCTGCAGCAGTGAGCTCTCAGGCTGGACGGCAGCTGCAGCAGTGAGCTCTCAGGCTGGACGGCAGCTGCAGCAGTGAGCTCTCAGGCTGGACGGCAGCTGCAGCAGTGAGCTCTCAGGCTGGACGGCAGCTGCAGCAGTGAGCTCTCAGGCTGGACGGCAGCTGCAGCAGTGAGCTCTCAGGCTGGACGGCAGCTGCAGCAGTGAGCTCTCAGGCTGGACGGCAGCTGCAGCAGTGAGCTCTCAGGCTGGACGGCAGCTGCAACAGTGAGCTCTCAGGCTGGACGGCAGCTGCAACAGTGAGCTCTCAGGCTGGACGGCAGCTGCAACAGTGAGCTCTCAGGCTGGACGGCAGCTGCAGCAGTGAGCTCTCAGGCTGGACGGCAGCTGCAGCAGTATGCTCTCAGGCTGGACGGCAGCTGCAGCAGTGAGCTCTCAGGCTGGACGGCAGCTGCAGCAGTGAGCTCTCAGGCTGGACGGCAGCTGCAGCAGTGAGCTCTCAGGCTGGACGGCAGCTGCAGCAGTGAGCTCTCAGGCTGGACGGCAGCTGCAACAGTGAGCTCTCAGGCTGGACGGCAGCTGCAGCAGTGAGCTCTCAGGCTGGACGGCAGCTGCAGCAGTATGCTCTCAGGCTGGACGGCAGCTGCAGCAGTGAGCTCTCAGGCTGGACGGCAGCTGCAGCAGTGAGCTCTCAGGCTGGACGGCAGCTGCAGCAGTGAGCTCTCAGGCTGGACGGCAGCTGCAGCAGTGAGCTCTCAGGCTGGACGGCAGCTGCAGCAGTGAGCTCTCAGGCTGGACGGCAGCTGCTGCAGTGAGCTCTCAGGCTGGACGGCAGCTGCAGCAGTGAGCTCTCAGGCTGGACGGCAGCTGCAGCAGTGAGCTCTCAGGCTGGACGGCAGCTGCAACAGTGAGCTCTCAGGCTGGACGGCAGCTGCAACAGTGAGCTCTCAGGCTGGACGGCAGCTGCAGCAGTGAGCTCTCAGGCTGGACGGCAGCTGCAGCAGTGAGCTCTCAGGCTGGACGGCAGCTGCAACAGTGAGCTCTCAGGCTGGACGGCAGCTGCAGCAGTGAGCTCTCAGGCTGGACGGCAGCTGCAGCAGTGAGCTCTCAGGCTGGACGGCAGCTGCAGCAGTGAGCTCTCAGGCTGGACGGCAGCTGCAACAGTGAGCTCTCAGGCTGGACGGCAGCTGCAACAGTGAGCTCTCAGGCTGGACGGCAGCTGCAACAGTATGCTCTCAGGCTGGACGGCAGCTGCAACAGTGAGCTCTCAGGCTGGACGGCAGCTGCAACAGTATGCTCTCAGGCTGGACGGCAGCTGCAGCAGTGAGCTCTCAGGCTGGACGGCAGCTGCAGCAGTGAGCTCTCAGGCTGGACGGCAGCTGCAGCAGTGAGCTCTCAGGCTGGACGGCAGCTGCAACAGTGAGCTCTCAGGCTGGACGGCAGCTGCAACAGTGAGCTCTCAGGCTGGACGGCAGCTGCAACAGTGAGCTCTTAGGCTGGACGGCAGCTGCAACAGTATGCTCTCAGGCTGGACGGCAGCTGCAGCAGTGAGCTCTCAGGCTGGACGGCAGCTGCAACAGTGAGCTCTCAGGCTGGACGGCAGCTGCAGCAGTGAGCTCTCAGGCTGGACGGCAGCTGCAACAGTGAGCTCTCAGGCTGGACGGCAGCTGCAACAGTGAGCTCTCAGGCTGGACGGCAGCTGCAACAGTGAGCTCTCAGGCTGGACGGCAGCTGCAGCAGTGAGCTCTCAGGCTGGACGGCAGCTGCAGCAGTGAGCTCTCAGGCTGGACGGCAGCTGCAACAGTGAGCTCTCAGGCTGGACGGCAGCTGCAGCAGTGAGCTCTCAGGCTGGACGGCAGCTGCAGCAGTGAGCTCTCAGGCTGGACGGCAGCTGCAACAGTGAGCTCTCAGGCTGGACGGCAGCTGCAACAGTGAGCTCTCAGGCTGGACGGCAGCTGCAACAGTGAGCTCTCAGGCTGGACGGCAGCTGCAACAGTATGCTCTCAGGCTGGACGGCAGCTGCAGCAGTGAGCTCTCAGGCTGGACGGCAGCTGCAACAGTGAGCTCTCAGGCTGGACGGCAGCTGCAACAGTATGCTCTCAGGCTGGACGGCAGCTGCAGCAGTGAGCTCTCAGGCTGGACGGCAGCTGCAGCAGTGAGCTCTCAGGCTGGACGGCAGCTGCAACAGTGAGCTCTCAGGCTGGACGGCAGCTGCAACAGTGAGCTCTCAGGCTGGACGGCAGCTGCAGCAGTGAGCTCTCAGGCTGGACGGCAGCTGCAGCAGTGAGCTCTCAGGCTGGACGGCAGCTGCAACAGTGAGCTCTCAGGCTGGACGGCAGCTGCAGCAGTGAGCTCTCAGGCTGGACGGCAGCTGCAGCAGTGAGCTCTCAGGCTGGACGGCAGCTGCAGCAGTGAGCTCTCAGGCTGGACGGCAGCTGCAGCAGTGAGCTCTCAGGCTGGACGGCAGCTGCAGCAGTGAGCTCTCAGGCTGGACGGCAGCTGCAGCAGTGAGCTCTCAGGCTGGACGGCAGCTGCAACAGTGAGCTCTCAGGCTGGACGGCAGCTGCAGCAGTGAGCTCTCAGGCTGGACGGCAGCTGCAACAGTGAGCTCTCAGGCTGGACGGCAGCTGCAGCAGTGAGCTCTCAGGCTGGACGGCAGCTGCAGCAGTGAGCTCTCAGGCTGGACGGCAGCTGCAGCAGTGAGCTCTCAGGCTGGACGGCAGCTGCAACAGTGAGCTCTCAGGCTGGACGGCAGCTGCAGCAGTGAGCTCTCAGGCTGGACGGCAGCTGCAGCAGTATGCTCTCAGGCTGGACGGCAGCTGCAGCAGTGAGCTCTCAGGCTGGACGGCAGCTGCAGCAGTGAGCTCTCAGGCTGGACGGCAGCTGCAGCAGTGAGCTCTCAGGCTGGACGGCAGCTGCAGCAGTGAGCTCTCAGGCTGGACGGCAGCTGCAGCAGTATGCTCTCAGGCTGGACGGCAGCTGCAGCAGTGAGCTCTCAGGCTGGACGGCAGCTGCAGCAGTGAGCTCTCAGGCTGGACGGCAGCTGCAGCAGTGAGCTCTCAGGCTGGACGGCAGCTGCAGCAGTGAGCTCTCAGGCTGGACGGCAGCTGCAGCAGTGAGCTCTCATGCTGGACGGCAGCTGCAGCAGTGAGCTCTCAGGCTGGACGGCAGCTGCAGCAGTGAGCTCTCAGGCTGGACGGCAGCTGCAGCAGTGAGCTCTCAGGCTGGACGGCAGCTGCAGCAGTGAGCTCTCAGGCTGGACGGCAGCTGCAGCAGTGAGCTCTCAGGCTGCACGGCAGCTGCAATAGTGTGCTCTCAGGCTGCACGGCAGCTGCAACAGTGAGCTCTCAGCCTGGATCGCAGCTGCAACAGTGAGCTCTCACAAACCAGCATGATCTATCATGAGGTAAAGTGAGACCTGCATGTGTCTGTAGCGGTCATTCCAACTCTCACTGTAAGGCTAGGTTCACACTTGCGCTGTGCAGTCCGTTCAACAAATCCGTTAAACAGACTGCACTAACGCAAGTGCCGACTTTGGCACTGCGCTAGCGCAGATGGAGCATCTGCTAGCTCCATCTGCGCTAGCAGTGACAGACCCGGAAACGCTGCAGCCCGCGTCTCAGGTCCGTCACTCAATGACGGCACATCGCTAGCGCACACCCATTGTGGGCGTGCGCTAGCGATGCGTTCACCATTGCAAGTAATGGCGGCATTAATGGACTACGTTACACCGCGTTATGCCTCAGTGTAACGTAGTCCGTTAAACGGGTTCACACAGCGCAGTGTGAACCCAGCCTAAGACTACATTCACACATTCATTCAGTATTTTACATCACTATTTGTAAGCCAAAACCAGGAATGTGTAAAAAAAAAAAAAATACAGAAGAGGTGATGTGTTTCTATTATACTTTTCCTCAGATTGTTCCACTCCTGGTTTTGGCTTACAGATACTGAGGTAAAATACTGACCAAATACTGAACATGTGACTATGGCCCGACTTGTGATAAGGTTTAGTGGCTCATGGTTACGTTGATAATCTAAGCTTCAGCACGAGCCCTGGATCACTGCTGAAGCTGAGCTATGGTCAATAGTCACCAGTACGTATTGCTAATGCCTTGCTTACTGCAATGGACTCAAGACTGGTGTACAAAAGAACAGCAGTGCACATGCTGTATGGTTTCCGAAGTCTGCAGTCACAGTGTGACTACAGACTTATCAAAACACTGGACAGATTGAGAGAGAAGAGTCAGGTAGTTTGAATTCAAATGCCCAAACCCTTCATTCTCCAGCGGCATGAGCCCCGCCAGTGGTGTACAGCAGCAGTTTACGCCGCTCGCCCGTAAAGAGACATCGAGCTGAGTCAAGTTCATGTATATGGGCACCTGAAGTCTCATGCTGTGGTGTTCCTACAGCCAAGTTTGCTTGAGACCGATCATCTGGCTGTGCATTAAACCTTTTTCTTATTTGCATGCATTTGAAATACGGCGTAGGTTATGGTCTGTTATCACTCCTTGATATTTTGCCAGAAGTGATATATAAAAAGTATTTATGGTCTCCTCCACCCAAAAATGTAAAACAGGGATTTTTGTGTACTCCCTGTAAAATCCTTTTCTCCGAGCCAATCATTGAAGGGGGGGGTGCAAGGGGACAGGGCCATGGGGTTTTATGCTGCTGGTACTAGGAGGACACTAAGGCTACGTTCACATTTGCGTTGTTGACGCAACGCACAACGCATGGCAAACGCATACACAACAGTGTTTTTTTGACGCATGCGTTGTCCTATACAATTGAAGATCCAAAACGCCCCAAAAAAATACATTTAGTCAAAAGACGCATGCGTCAAAAAACGCGGCTCAACGCAGGCACCTGCGCCCTATGCGTTTTTCATAGACACTAATGTGTTTTACGACGCAGGTGCGTTGCATGCGTTTTTCTTCGGAAATGTGACGCATCAAAACTGCAACCTGTAGCGTCGTCCGCGTCCTATCTGGAGCGCCAAAAAAGCGCATGCGTCATAAAACGCATGACAACACATACGGCGCATATCCATGCGCCCCCATGTTAAAGATAGGGGCGCATGACGCATGCGTCGGTATGTGTCGCCGACGCTGCGGCCAACAACGCAAATGTGAACGTAGCCTAAGTAATACAGAAAGAATAGCTGCTCCCCTGCAGTATACACCCTCCTGCTGGCTCCAAGTGAACCAGTTCAGTAACAAAGCAGTAGGAGATTAACATTTAACCAGGATGAACCATGTCAAAACCAAGCCAACACAGAAAACCAAAGCCGTTAGGCTAACAGGGTGGGTGCTGTGTCCCCCAATGATTGGCTCGGAGAAAAGGATTTTACGGTGAGTACACAAAAATCCCTGTTTCTCCTACGGCTCATTGGAGGACACAGGACCATGGGATGTCCTAAAGCAGTCCCTGGGTGGGGAACAACCAACTGGAATTGCTCCTTGTACCCACAGGTTACGGATGCGGCACAGCCGCCTGCAAAATTCGTCTGCCGACGGTCGCATCTGCCGAGGCCTGAGAATGAATATGGTAATGTTTTGTAAACGTATGCAGACTGGACCAGGTCGCAGCTATGCAAACTTGTGCTGCCGAAGCTTGGTGCTGGATGGCCCAAGATGCACCCACTGACCGAGTGGAATGAGCCTTAATCCCAGCTGGGACAGATTGACCTCTGACTCGGTAGGACTCCTGAATAGCTGAACGAATCCATTTGGCTATTGTCGCCTTGGAAGCGGGAAACCCCTTCTTTGGCCCTTCCAGGAGCACAAACAGGGCATCCGACCTGCGGAAGGACGCCATCCGCTAGACGTATCTCTTGAGAGCTCTCACTAAATCCAGTGTGTGGAGGGCCTTCTCGATGCGATGTACTGGTGCCGGACAGAGACAGTAAGACAATCTCCTGATTGAGATGAACGGAGGAGACAACTTTTGGCAAAAAGGACGGGATGTTCTCAAAACCACCTTATCCTGATGAAAATTCAGGAACGGAACTTGACAAGACAGAGCCGCCAGCTCTGAGACTCGTCTAATGGATGTGACCGCAACCAGGAAGGCAACCTTCCATGAAAGAAAGGACAGGGAAACTTCCTGTATAGGTTCGAAAGGAGCTTCTTGCAAGACTCCGAGGACCAGATTAAGGTCCCATGGTTCCAATGCCATCTTATAGGGCGGCACCCTATGGGAGACTCCCTGAATGAACGTCTTCACTTGTAATCTGTTGGCAATCCTGCGTTGGAACAGAATGGACAGGGCTGAAATCTGCCCCTTGAGAGAACTAAGGGCGAGATCTAAGTCCAAACCCGTTTGTAAAAATTTCAGGATGGAAGGAATGGAAAATTCAAGAGGAGAACGTCCCCGGTCGTTGCACCAAGAAAAGAAGGTTTTCCAAGTGCGATGATAAATGCGCATAGACGTAGGCTTTCTAGCGCTGATCATGGTAGCGATGACTTCCGGAGAGAAACCTGCCTGGGTTAGAACCCAGGACTCAACGGCCATGCCATCAAACACAGGGCCTCAGAGTTCTGGTGGTAAATGGGGCCCTGTGATAGCAGGTCTGCGCGATTCGGTAATCCAGTTCCGCGTACCATGCCCGGCACGGCCAATCTGGCACAATCAGGATTACCGGTACTCCCTCCGCTCTGATCTTCTTCGTGACTCTCGGCAGTAAGGGGAGCGGGGGAAATATGTACGGAAGCCGAAAATGATGCCACGGGAGTACGAGAGCATCTGCCCCGATTGCTGCTGGATCGTTGGACCGAGCTATGAAGTCGGGAACCTTGGAATTTAGCCGTGAGGCCATCAGATCCACGTCCGGAGTTCCCCAGCGACAGCAGATCTGGTGGAAGATCTCCGGATGGAGAGACCACTCCCCGGAGTCGAGGCCTTGACGACTGAGGAAATCTGCCTCAATTGTCCACTCCCGGGATGTGAACCGCAGATATCATTGAGCGGTTTTCCTCGGCCCAAAGGAGAATATAGCCTACCTCGTTCATGGCTGCCATGCTGCGGGTTCCCCCTTGTCGGTTGAAGTATGCCACTGTAGTGGCATTGTCGGACTGAATCCTGATGGGACGACCCACCAGGAAGGGATGGAATTGGAGAAGAGCTAACCTGATTGCCCAAATTTCCAAGATGTTGATCAGAAGGCGTGATTCCTGAAGTGACCAGCGGCCCTGAGCAGTGTGATGTAAGAACACCGCTCCCCAGCATAGAAGGCTGGCATCTGTTGTCACAACTAGCCAATGTACTGGAAGAAAAGACTTCCCTTGATTCAGGGAAGACTTTAATGTCCACCACCTGAGACACTGACTCGGTGGGGAAGGAAGAACCAACGGTCGAGGGAGAACGGGTTCCTGTCCCAAACAGCCAGGAGGGCATGCTTTAAGTGACGGAGGTGTAATTGGGCAAATTGAACCGCCTCCAAGGCTGCTACCATCCTGCCAAGGACTCTCATACTGAAACGCAGAGAGTGAGTGCGAGGTTCAGAGCTTCTGAGCTTCCCGCTGAAAGGCTGAGATCTTTTCCGGGGGAAGAAGCACCAACCCCTGGGACGAGTCCAGTATCATTCCTAGAAAGGAAATTCGCTGAGCCGCTACTGGGGAAGAATTTTTGAAGCTTATCTTCCAACCCAGGCGAGAAAGAGAATCTATTGTGATGTTCACAGCCTCCTTGCAGGCGCAGAAAGAGGGGCCTTTGATGAGGATATCGTTTAGATACGATAGCACCACCACGCCTCGGGTGTGAAGGATGGCCACGGTGGCCGCCATGACCTTGGTGAATACCCTAGGAGCGGTGGCGAGGCCGAAGGGCAAAGCAACGAATTGGAAGTGTTGTTCCTGAACTGCGAAGTGAAGGATCCTCTGGTGAGAAGGGAAAATTGGAATGTGGAGGTACGCATCCTGGATGTCTATAGACGCCAGGAACTCGCCTTTTTCCATGGAGGTAATGACAGAACGAAGCGATTCCATTCAGAACCGTCGTACCCTGACGAACTTGTTCAGCAGTTTTAGGTCCAGTATGGGCCGTACTGTACCGTTCTTCTTTGGAACAATGAACAGGTTTGAATAAAAACCTTGAAACTTTTCGCATTGAGGGACCGGGATAATAACCCCGTCTTCTTTTAGAGAGCGTATGGCCTGGAAGAATGCCTAATGCCTTTGCCCTGGGAGGAGAAGACAGGAAAAAGTGATTTGGTGGAAGAGAGGAGAATTCTATCTTGTATCCGGAGGACACTAGGTCGCGGTCCCATTCGTCGTGAACGACCGAGAGCCACGCGTCACTGAAGGAAAGCAGGCGGCCGCCTACTTTGAGTGTGTCCCCCGGATACCACAGGGAGCCATTGTGTGGGAGATCTGCCCAGTCTGAACCTCCTGAATCCTGACTGCCTAGGCCTGCCTCTCCATGAAGGGGAAGGTTTGTAAGAGGTTTGGGGACCTCTATCCCTACGTTGTGTCCGGCCGGGTACGGAAGATTTGGAAGTAGAGGACCAATTTGAGTTTTAATGTGGAAAAAAAAAAAAAAAACTGTACCGAGCCTGCTGTTGCTGGTTCCAAAATGGTCTCTGTTGTGGGAGAAATTTACTCTTCCCTCCAGTGGCGTCGGAAATTAATTGATCGAGTTTTTCGCCAAAAAGGCGACCGCTCTGATATGGTAAAGAAGTCAATGACGTTCTGGAAGCAGAATCTGCACGCCAGTCCCTGAGCCATAAGGACCTCCGAATGGTGATGGCATCTGCTGCTGCTTGAGAAGCGCAGTCAGCGGCATCCAGAGACGCGGTCACTAGAAAATCCCCAGCTCTGGCTATCTGAGTAGCAAGGTCTGCTACCTCGGGGGGAAGGATGGGGGGGGGGGGGGGGAATTGGTATCCAGAACAGCTGAAGACAAGACCTCAGCCCAATGGGTCATAGCCTTAGCCACCCACATAGCGGCAAAAGATGGAAAGAGTGCGGCTGCTGAGGCTTCAAAAGCTGAACAAGCCATATTGTCGATCTGACGATCGGTGGGGTTTTTAAATCGAGGCGCTCTCTGAAGAGGATAAAATATATTTAGTAGCTAGTCGCGATACCGGAGGATCTACCGGAGGAGACTGTGACCAATCTTTTCTTAGATCAGGAGCAAAGGGATATTTTGACTCCATGGGCTTTTGCCCTGTGAAGTGTTTATCTGGACGGATCCTATGAGATTCAACGATTTCTTTAAATTCGGGATGATTAGCGAACACTCTGAGCCCGCTTGGTCCTCTTAAAGGACACAGCATGATCCGTTTTAGATAAAGGTTCCTCATCTAGCTTCAGAGCCTTGTTTACTGACACAATGAGAGAATCGAGAGTCTCCTGATCGTGTTGAAATTCCTGATATAGGGATGTATCAGAATCATCCTCTGAGCCAGGTTCTCTACTAGCCCCAAGGGAGGGGGAGCAAGAAAAGGATCTCTCAGAACCCGATTCCCGGTGATGGTCTGGAGACAAGGCATGAGTCCTTTTCCTGGAAGAGCAAGAGCTCCTTGGTAAGGTACGACCCCTAGTGTACAACGGGTTCTGATCATCGGAAGCATTGTCCGTAAGAGTGCCCTGGTTAGAGGAAGGGTCTCGGAACGAGTCTAACGCTTTGGCCAGGGATACCACAGACCGGGTAAGGGAGGTAGCCCACTCAGGGGGACTAGGCTCACTGGGTTCGGTATCAGTAACAGGTGGCTCCTGACCAGTCACCGGTTCACAAGTGGAGTATAACGCAGTATTGTGACCCCGGGGTAGAGAGATACCTTACAAGAGATACAAGCAGCAAAAAACAGTGTCGGTTTTCCCAGACTTTTTGTTAGGCTTTGATTGAGACATAGTGTAGCCTTGAGGAGAGCGCTTACTAGCAGGGGAAGGGTTAAGCCATGTTTCTCCAGCTTACCCAGGTCCTGTGTTTTGAGTCCCCAGGGGAGGTCTGCAATGTGTCCACCGAAATCACTAAAGGTACCGTCACACTAAGCGACGCTGCAGCGATACCGACAACGATCCGGATCGCTGCAGCGTCGCTGTTTGGTCGCTGGAGAGCTGTCACACAGACAGCTCTCCAGCGACCAACTATGCCGGTAACCAGGGTAAACATCAGGTTACTAAGCGCAGGGTCGCGCTTAGTAACCCGATGTTTACCCTGGTTACCAGCGTAAAAGTAAAAAAAAAAAAACACTACATACTTATCTTCCGCTGTCTGTCCCTCGGCGCTCTGCTTCTCTGCCCTGTGTAAGCACAGCAGCCGGAAAGCACAGCGGAACAGGTAGGGCAGCTCGAACTGTGACCAAGGAATGGCCAGAGCATCGACGCTCACTGCGAGAGGATCGCGGGACCTGGAGACGAACTGCGGAACATTCCTGTTGATTCGAGACGCCGTGAGATCCACGTCCGGAGTCCCCCATCGAAGACAAATCTGATGGAAGACCTCCGGATGCAAGGACCATTCCCCTACCGCGAGGCCCTCGCGGCTGAGGAAGTCGGCAGCCCAGTTGTCCACGCCGGGGATATGCACCGCGGATATCACCGGAACCGTTGCCTCTGCCCAAAGGAGGATCTTGGATACCACAGCAAGGGCCAAGGAGCTCCGGGTCCCCCCCTGATGGTTGACATATGCCACAGCCGTGGCGTTGTCCGTCTGGATCCGGACTGGAAGGCCCCTGAGGATCCTTTCCCAGTGGCGGAGGGACAGAAAGATGGCCCGAATTTCGAGGACATTGATTGGCAGAGATGCCTCCTGCGACGACCAACGGCCCTGAACAGTCAGGTGGCGAAAAACCGCACCCCAGCCGATCAGGCTGGCGTCCGTTGTCACCACCTGCCAGTGAACTGGAAGGAAGGACCTGCCCTGGGAGATGAGAGGTGATGTCAGCCACCAGTTGAGGGACCGCTTGACCCGAGAAGAGAGTCTGATCGGCCGATCCAGGGAGAAGACAGACCTGTCCCACTGAGACAGAATGGCTTGCTGAAGGGGTCGCGAATGAAATTGGGCGAAGGGAATCGCTTCCAATGTAGCTACCATCCTCCCCAGAACCTTCATGGCCGAACGGAGGGAGGGAGGCCGAGGACCCTGGAGCAAGCGTATGTCCCGACAAAGAGTGGATCTCTTGTCTTTGGGAAGGATGACTCTGGTCTGACGAGTGTCGAAAAGCATGCCCAGAAAGATGATGCGCTGAGAAGGAATAAGGCAGGACTTCTTCCGGTTGACCAGCCACCCGAAACGGGCTAAGGTGTCGAGAACAATGGACAGGCTTTTGTGAGCCTGAGCAAAGGACGGAGCCTTGATGAGGATGTCGTCGAGGTATGGAAATAGGACCAAGCCTCTGACTCTCAAGATGGCCATCAGCGCCGCCATGATCTTCGTGAACACCCTTGGCGCGGTTGCGAGACCGAACGGCAGGGCGACGAACTGAAAATGATCTCGTTGCACTGCAAAGCGCAGGAAACGGTGATGTCCGGGAAATATCGGGACATGGAGGTAGGTGTCCTGGATATCTATTGAGCATAGAAATTCCTGAGCCTCCATGGAAGCAATTACTGAACGAAGGGATTCCATCCTGAAGTGTCTCAGGCGAACTCTCCTGTTCAGCAATTTGAGGTCCAGAATGGGTCGAACCTTGCAGTCTTTTTTCGGTACCACAAAAAGGTTCGAGTAGAAACCCATGAACCGTTCCTTTTCTGGGACAGGAACGATTACCCCGGATTTGAGCAGAGAAGCGATGGCTGCGAAGAAGCCCGGAACTAGAGCGGGATCTCTTGGAGGACGGGATTGGAAGAAACGATCCCGGGGTCGGGAAGCGAACTCTATCTTGTATCCCGAGGATACAACTTCCCTGACCCAAGCGTCCTCTACTGCGGAAATCCAGACGTCCCTGAAAAGGAGAAGACTGCCGCCCAATCTGGGAGTTGGGCTGGAGTCCTGCCGAGAGTCATGCGGAGGTGGATCTTCCAGTCCCGGGCCTGGATGATCTACCCTGGGAGTAGCGAGGACGCCAGGACGGAGTGGGCCTAAAGGACACCGCCTTCTTCTCTTGACGTGCCTGTGGCCTCTGTTGCTGCTGGGAAATGGAGTTTGACGCAGCGAAGCGACGAAAAGGCCGAAAAGAGCGAAACTGCCGTCTAGGAGGAGGGCAACGAGGCTTAGCCTGGGGGAGAAGAGAACTTGTACCCCCGGTGGCGTCCTTAATGATTTGGTCCAGCTGGGAACCAAAGAGACGAGAGCCCTGGAAGGGCAGACTAGTGAGGGACTTTTTGGAAGACAAGTCCGCCTGCCAGGCCTTGAGCCAGACGGTCCGGCGGATGGCAACGGCATTGCTGGAAGCCTGAGCCGCACAAGACGCGACATCCAGGGAGGCGGAGACCAGGTAATCGCCAGCATGGGAAATCTGGTTGGCAAGTTCCGCTAATTGCGCGGGAGGCGCCCCGTCCAGAATACCACGCCGTAGATCCTTGGCCCATTTTGAGATGGATTTTGAGGCCCAAGTGGAAGCAAAGGCTGGACATAGAGCCGCTGAAGCCGCTTCAAAAGCCGATTTCGCAAAGGATTCTATAACCATCGTTAGAATCCTTCAGAGATGCTCCGCCGGACAGTGGAAGCACCGTGTTGGTGGACAGCCTCGAAACAGGGGGATCAACCGAGGGAGAGACCGTCCAATTGGCGATAAGCTCTGGAGAAAAAGGATATAACACCCCCAGGCGTTTTCCCCTCTGAAAACGTCTGGTCGGAGTCTCTCTCTCTCTGGACAAGATTTCCTCGAATTCAGGATGAGGAGCGAAAAATTTAGAAGGTGGTTTGGCCCGTCTAAACGAAACCGCCTGATCTGCAGGTTCCGTAGAGGGATCCTTGATTCCACAGGTTTGGTTTATTGCCCCAATGAGATTCTGGACCGTCTCCCTCATGGTGGCGATTTGGTTAGGATCCAGCTCCGAAATATCCTCCGAGGGCGCATCAGATAATGCCTCGCCTGACTCAGGGGAGGAGGATCGGGACCGCAGGGGAGGGCCGTGTGGCGAGATGGAGCGTGAAGAGGACTCAGACCGACGTTCTTGTCTGGACCTTTTGTGGCTTATCAAGGAGGGCTCGGGCGGCGGTTCCTGCGACCCGCTGGCCACTGCAGGGGTCTGCAGGGGTAACCGATCCAGCGCGGACACCAGGGTTTGAGACACCCGTGTTAAATCGGCCACCGATTGTGACAGAGAGGAGGCCCAGCCTGGGATGGGGGTATCACTCTCGGGCGGAGCAGCCGGGGGATCCTGGGCGGTGGGAATAATCGGGTTGCTGCAGGACTGACACAGCGGAGAGGACTGACCTGAGGGAAGTTTGCTGTTACAGGACGAACATGCAAAGTACTTGACTAAGGCAGAAGAAGAAGAAGTAGGGGGACGAGAGCGGCCCCCTTTAGAGGTAGACATTTTGAGAGGTCCCTGAAGAAAATGCCAGAGGGTTAGGGGACAGTGGGGCAGAGGGGGGTGTCAGTCTGCAGTGCAGCTACTCACGGACCCGGTCCTGGAAGATGTCCCACTTGTAGATGGAGTGCCCTGAGGAGCAGTATTCTGCGCAGATAGTGCTGTGCCCACAGAAGATGCGAAGGTGCGGGCGCGCTGCGAGAGCGGTGCGCACACCAGAAGAGTGTCCCTGGAAGAAGGGGGCGGAGCCAGGCACTGAGGCGCCGGTGGGCAGGGCACAGAAGGTCGGGCGGGAAAAAAAGCCCGCCCGCAGAAGACAGAAGTGGGGGAGCTCGCAAACCAGAAGTAGGCCCCGACCGAAGCCGGGGCCTAAATTAGGCGCCGGCGGCCGAGGGGAGGCCGCGGCGCCGGAAAGGTGTACCGGAATAGTGCGCCGCAAGAGATACAGGCGGCGCAGCAGCCTACCAGGCTAGGGCCGGAAGTAGGCCCCGACCGAAGCCGGGCCTGAATTAGGAAAGGTGAGCCTAAGACAGTGCCGCTTTAAGAGTGCCGCAGTGAAAACCCCCTGCGGCGCCAGAACAGTGCGCCGCAGGAAGAAGCGGTGCGCCGGCCTGCCAGGGCTGCAGCGCCTGTGCCCCATGAAAAACCGCGGCGCAGAGCAGTGCGCCACGGATAGCAGAACCTGAAGGTCTGTGGCCGAAGGTAAACCCGGGTCGTGCTGCGGGATCCGTGCAAGCGACGACCAGGTATATGGGAGCCCCTAGTAAGACCCCCTGAAATATCTGGGATGGTATGGGAAATACTTACCTCAAACATCCCACGCCGGTACTAACCTTAAAGGGGATGAGACGTCCGGGGAGCTGATGGACGTCCTCGTCTCCGCAACCGACAGGCTCTGGTGGGCGAGTGACGGAGCCAGGACCGGACTTCTAAGCACGCTTGTGTGCTAAGGCTCTTGGTCCTGGAGAAGGATCTATGAGGATACGGGGTGGCAGTACACGCCGTACTCATAGTCCGTATTTTGGGATTACAGGTGTGACTGTTCACCCTGTATTCCTCCGGAAACCTGAAAGAAAAAACGACGCACATTGAGGTAGATAAGGGTCTAATGAAAGACCCGTGTCCACCTCCTACTGACACTAAGCTAAACTGAAGAGTATAATGCCAGTCGGTGGGGTGTACACTGCAGAGGAGATGCTAACTTTTTTATTTGCATAGTGTCAGCCTCCTAGTGGCAGCAGCATACACCCATGGTTCCTGTGTCCCCCAATGAGAGGCGATAAAGAAAGCCGGGGGCTAAATTTTCAGCTTGCGGTTGCGGCCTGGCGCGCCGCGGCTGCTATTTGTGTGGACCAACATGACCCACGCACCCGGGCATTAAGGTATATGCGGACCTCCTTTATCCCAGGGACCAGGACCTCCCAGCGCCTCGGCCCTGCAGGTGTACTCACGGTAGATGCGGTGGGCTGCTGCTCAATCCTCCGTCACCATAGTCAGGGAGGGGGTGGAGAGCTTCTGCCGCATTCTATCATCCGCTATATCAGTGGTGATGCAGTGGGGGGGCTGCACGGACGCCATAAACATCATGTCCGGCTATGCACCTGGCTCCAGGAGAGGTAGATGGAGGGCTACTCCATGTGGTCGCCTGCTATGGAGGGGGGAGATTGGAACGCAAAGGAACCGTCGCCCGTAAAGTGAGCTGAGGGCTGGCATCCAACGGTGCAGGAAAGGGTACGGGGAGGGACGCTCCGCGTTCTTGCCTGTTGATGGTTCGGGGGTTTGGAGATCGGTACCTAGAAAGGATCAGTCGCCCCCATTCGCTTCGTTAAGGGAAAAATAGAATAAAAATAAAAACGGTGGGGTCTGAAAGCGGACCCAAGTGCCTCCTACAGACACTAAGCAAGAACTGGTTCACTTGAAGCCAGCAGGAGGGTGTATACTGCAGGGGAGGAGCTATTCTTTCTGTATTACTTAGTGTCCTCCTAGTGGCAGCAGCATAACACCCATGGTCCTGTGTCCCCCAATGAGGCGTAGGAGAAAAAAATAAATAAATGATTAACTTTTCAGTTGCTCATCAACATCTAGTCTCACCGATGCTCGAGCAAGGGCTCCCTGGAGTACGGGTAGATCAACCACTGGACACCACACTTCACCAATCAGGCATCGCTCCCGCACACTGCACAGGTTCAGAATCTGATAGATGTGCTTCATTTTTCTCACACAGATTTTCCAATGATGCAAAACTGCAGCAGCCCGGGTAAGGACTTGTGTCAGGAAGCCCTCTGTTTGGGACAGCACCTGTGGCAGAATGGAAAGTGAGGAGAGAGGTTAGAAACATCTGCCCTGCTCATATATTACAGATAAAGTAATCAGACAGTTCTTGCGTGTGGGACCTGCTGGGCAACTCAACATCTGAGCAGTGTAAGGGTACCGTCACACAGTGCCATTTTGATCGCTACGACGGCACGATTCGTGACGTTCCAGCGATATCCATACGATATCGCTGTGTCTGACACGCAGCAGCGATCAGGGACCCTGCTGAGAATCGTACGTCGTAGCAGATCGTTTGGAACTTTCTTTCGTCGCTGGATCTCCCGCTGTCATCGCTGGATCGGTGTGTGTGACACCGATCCAACGATGCGTTCGCTTGTAACCAGGGTAAACATCGGGTTACTAAGCGCAGGACCGCGCTTAGTAACCCGATGTTTATCCTGCTAACCATCGTAAATGTAAAAAAAAAAAAACAAACAGTACATACTTACATTCCGGTGTCCGTCAGGTCCCTTGCCGTCTGCTTCCCGCACTGACTGACTGCCGGCCGTAAAGTGAAAGCAGAGCACAGCACGCTGTGCTGTGCTTTCACTTTACGGCCGGCAGTCAGTCAGTGCGGAAGCAGACGGCAAGGGACAGACACCGGAATGTAAGTATGTAATGTTTGTTTTTTTTTACGCTGGTAACCAGGGTAAACATCGGGTTACTAAGCGCGGCCCTGCACTTAGTAACCCGATGTTTACCCTGGTTACCCGGGGACCTCGGCATCGTTGGTCGCTGGAGAGCTGTCTGTGTGACAGCTCTCCAGCGACCACACAACGACTTACCAACGATCACGGCCAGGTCGTATCGCTGATTAACACATGTGGAATTATATACTTAACAAAAAAGTGTGAAACAACTGAAATTATGTCTTTTACTCTAGGTTCTTCAAAGTAGCCACCTTTTGCTTTGACTGCTTTGCACACTCTTGGCATTCTCTTGATGAGCTTCAAGAGGTAGTCACCGGGAATGGTCTTCCAACAATCTTGAAACAGTGTTTTCCTAGCAGCTATTTTACCATGAAGGTCTGCTGTACAAAGTCTCCTCTTAACAGTTGATGTAGAGATGTGTCTGCTGCTAGAACTTTGTGTGGCATTGACCTGGTCTCTAATCTGAGCTGCTGTTAACCTGCGATTTCTGAGGCTAGTGACTCGGATAAACATCCTCAGAAGCAGAGGTGACTCTTGGTCTTCCTTTCCAGGGGCGGTCCTCATGTGAGCCAGATTCTTTGTAGCGCTTGATGGTTTTTGCCACTGCACTTGGGGACACTTTCAAAGTTATCCCAATTTTTCGGACTGACTGACCTTCATTTCTTAAAGTAATGATGGTCACTCGTTTTTCTTTACTTAGCTGCTTTTTTTCTTGCCATAATACAAATTCTAACAGTCTATTCAGTAGGACTATCAGCTGTGTATCCACCAGACTTCTGCACAACACAACTGATGGTCCCAACCCCATTTATAAGGCAAGAAATCCCACTTATTAAACCTGACAGGGCACACCTGTGAAGTGAAAACCATTCCCGGTGACTACCTCTTGAAGCTCATCAAGAAAATGCCAAGAGTGTGCAAAGCAATCAAAGCAAAAGGTGGCTACTTTGAAGAACCTAGAATATAAGACAATTTCAGTTGTTTCACACTTTTTTGTTAAGTATATAATTCCACATGTGTTAATTCATAGTTTTGATGCCTTCAGTGTGAATGTACTATTTTCATAGTCATGAAAATACAGAAAAATCTTTAAATGAGATGGTGTGTCCAAACTTTTGATCTGTACTGTACATTGTTCAGTGCACATCACATACTGTAATCTGCCTGTGTGACTGATCAGCAGTTGCATCGTGCGGCAGGTCGGTCCACGTAAACAGACCCGTAGAGTCATCTCCCCTGGTTGGCACTTTGTACCCTGGTCTAACACTGAGAAACACTGGAAGTCCTTTAATGGGTTATTTGTCAGACACTTAGGGCCCAATTCATTATGGGGTTTTGAGCTTGTACTTTTTACATTTTGGCCAAACTCATCTCGGACAATAAACCATCTCTACTGGACCCATCACTGAGACACTGACTGAAGCTCCAACCATTAGAAAGTCTCATAACATTAGTTTGCTCCTATACAAAATGTATTCTGCGTTAGGGTAGCAGTCTGAAAGTGATACATTGTAGCACAGCAGCAGAACATTCAAGAGTTAGCCTTCTGAACTCGGACACGATGCTGGGGTCACACTTATTCAGACAAGCAGAAAACATGGCCAAAAGAAGGGCTGTGGCGTCAGAGCCCTAGCTCATTTTGGTGGAGTCGGAGTCATGGAAATTGAGTCATCGGAGGTTTGGCTTACTGAATCCACACTCCTGTCAGGGCTGTGGAGTCAGAGTCGTAGCCCATTTTGGTGGAGTCGGAGTCATGGACATTGGGGAGTCGGAGGTTTGGTTACCGACTCCACAGCCCTGGCTAAAAGTGACTGATGCAAACAGAACTTTTTTTCTGTTCCAAAAATGGACACATAATGAGTCCATTATGTGTCCATAATATTCTATTGAGGGGTGGGAAATTGTATAATAAATGCATTTTGAGCATGAATTGTAATTCTCGGTTACCAAAATGATCCTTTTTATGTCCCAGGAGTCCTCAGTTTGTGTAAAATCCTTTGTTACATAGGCAAGAATGGTATTGGAAATAGGGCTCATCGGCAGACCACCTTTAGCCACATGGTAGGTAACAAAGGAAACTAGCACTGCTGAAATATATAAGCAATCCTAAAAAGGTAAATTATAGCATTGCTATATTAACAGTGATCACCTTCTGCATGTCTTGGATCCGCACCAAGAGATCCTTCAGCGTGTCAAGCCTGACCGTTTCATCTTCCGCATAGGGGTAAACGTGACAGTGGAAACTAAAAGAAAAAAAAAGGGGATGAGAAACACGGGACTGCAGGAACCCACTTACCGGAATCTAGTCAGGCTCTATACGCACTCACCAGTTTGCAATCTTTCTAATCTTCTCTCCTATCTTCTCCCCCCAGTAGGAAATTAAGAATATAATCTGTGTTACACTCTCCCCCTGTACAAAACAGAATGACAGCTCAGTTTCACGCATTTTCACCAACCAATGTGACCAAAAAATGTGGCTGCTCACAAAGTTATTGGTAGTCACATACTTGTCTGAGAGCAATTCTAAAACGGACATCTTTAAAGTCTGAACAATCAGGGACAGTACATAGGCCATATGATTGCAGTATTAAACATCTATGGCCTCCTTATAACAGGCTAGAACCTGGGTATAAACATGAACACATCCACGGCCAGTAAAAGGGTCACTTTCCACAACAGTCGACGTTTGGAATGATCAGCGTATTGGAGCTCGTGCATCTTCGAATGTAGGGTCAGTCGTCTAATAAGCGCTGTACCATTCTTACACCCACCGTGACAGAATGGAAACCTCAGCAGCAACTTACTGTTACAAGGTCCTCCATAGGTTCAGACATCTCCACAAAGTTGACAATGAGGTACCCTCGGCAGGCTCGCCACAACAGACGTTCAAAAGAATTCATGCGCCATGGGTGTATGACTCCGGCCATGAAGCTGAAAACAAGGGTTGAATACACAATTTTAGATACAAATTAAAAAAAAGAAAAAAAAAAAAAGGGGGGGGGAAAAGACTGACAAAAGTATACAAGTAATAAAGACTAACGCCTTCCCACCACAGGCACTCCGTGACTTATTTTTCCAACGATATAGCCATGAGGGCGTGTGGTTTTTTCTTTTGCAGGATTAAGAGTTTTGAATTAAATCATTTTACTTGTAATAAAAAAAAAAAAAAGCACAGTGAGGTTGCAAATAAAAAAAAGCAAACAAACATTGCACTATTGCCATATTTTTGTCTATTCTGTGGCAAAGTTGAATGGGATATTCTTCTGGTCACTACATTTACATATAATTCCAAGATAGGGGGAAGCAATAAAGTCCAAATATACCGTAATAAAATATACAAATCTTTATTCAAGAAATATTTAAAACTGTGAAAAGCATTTTAATAGCGGTGGGCCTTTTAGTCTTAAAACCTGTTTGGTCATCCTTTATCAACTCCAATATCACTTCATTAAGTCTCATGGCTGGTACTTTAGCACATATGTTTATGTCTACCGGAAGAAGAAGTTTGGGTCTGTAGGAATCGGGGAATCCAGGATTTTATTCCCAGTTTTAATAGCAAGACAATAGCGTCATTCATTAAGGCAGGTAAACTCCTGTTACCGCTACATCCAGCACCTTCAGTGGATAACGAAGCAAAATCTCCCTGCATTCCTTGTAACATTCTATGGGAAGACAGTCAGACCCTGGGGCCTTTTCATTTTGGAGTTTACACAGAGTCTCCTTCAACTTTTCCACTGTCAGCAGTTGGTCTAAACCAGGGGTCTCAAACACATGGCCCCTGAGGCTGCTTCATGTGGCCCGCAGGCAGGGCCGGTGTTAGGGGAATGAGGAGGCCATGCCTACCGGGGGGTGGGGGTGTTGGATGACGAGGCCATGCCTACCGGGAAGGGGAGTGGGGGTGTTGGATGACGAGGCCATGCCTACCGGGAAAGGGGATGAGGGAGCCATGTATACCCGGATTGGGGAAATACATTACATATATATACCAGTTTGCATTGGGTGCTCGGGTATGCACCAAATATCGCGGGTGCTCGAGTCTCCGCCCCGTATGTTTCACGGCTGTTTTGACACCAAAAAAAAAAAAATCAAAACACATGCGGATATCCGCTATATTCCATGCATACCCAAGCAACCGATGTAAACTTGAGTAGCGAGCACTTGCCTTCATATAGTTTGCTTTTTTAAATTGTGAAAAAACTAATTTCTAACCCCAATCACAAAGAATTGAAAAAAATATATATATAAGAATGTATGAAATTTGTTATAACTAAGGTTGTGACAAAGAGGCATTTGATTTACTTATTTTTTAATTGGGATTCTATTGCTGCCGGGTACCACCTGGCACATCTCGGCAAGCACACTGCGCATGCCATTTTTTTCCATGAAGATGACGCGGAGGGCTGGGGACGGAGCAGGAGGGTCAGGGGATGGCGGAGGTATCTGGGGACCCCATTTTTCTCTTCTGTTATGTTAGCTCATAGCAGAGAAGAGAGAAATTAATTTTAAATCTGACTTTTTGGGGTTTTGGTAATCGCAGTTATTCAGTGAATACAGGGGACCATAAAACCCCGCCCTAATCTCAGCTACCCCTGGTAGCTTAGATAATGGAGATTTTACAACACTGGCTGGCACTATACCCTTATTTCTCAGCACCACTGGAAATCGGCACTGAAGAGTAAGTACCATTAACCATTAAGATGTTGAAAGACGTATCAGTGCCCGTTAAGAGGTTAATAGCAGACACTTATACCTTAACTTGCAAATGTGTAGACTGGAAACAGGGCATTGAGCAATAATGTCCCTGGACGCTGTGAAAGCATTTGACAGCGTCAAGTGGAATTATTTATGGGAGGGCCTGAGAAAAATGGCATTGGGCAATAGAGAAGTTTGCATGTAGACTAAGGCTACGTTCACATTTGCGTTGTTGGGCGCAGCGTCGTCGACACAACGCACAACGCATGTCAAACGCATACACAACGCAGCGTTTTTTGACATTTGAAGAAAACGCCCCCAAAAAATACATTAAGTCAAAAGGCGCATGCATCAAAAAACGCGGCTCAACGCAGGCACCTGCGCCCTATGCATTTTTCATAGACACTGTATTTTTTTGACGCATTTACGACACAGATGCGTTGCATGCGTTTTTCTTCGAAAATGTGACGCATCAAAACTGCAACCTGTAGCGTCGTCCGCGCCCTGTCTGGTGCGCCAAAAAACCGCATGCGTCATACAACGCATGACAATGCATACCGGCGCATGTCCCATGCGCCCCCCTGTTAAAGATAGGGGCACATGACGCATGCGTCAGTATCCGTCGCCAACGCGGCGCCCAACAACGCAAATGTGAACGTAGCCTAAGGGACTTACGGAACGTTGTTGGTTTCAGGTGTAATATAGAGGAAAAAGTGAGTTTGTATGCTGCTGTACGTGGGAAATATAGAAACGTCCCTAGGCCCAATTATGTCGGGAATAAAGGAGTTCAGTCTCTGATCAGGCTTGACTATAAGACGCACCTAGGTTTTAGAGAAAAATACAAAAAAAAAAAAAAAAGTGGTCAAATCTGTTCTAATATCCCCAATCCAGGTACGCATGTTCCCATCAGGGAAAAAAAAACACATAACCACCACCCATTCTACTAACCTCCCATGCACTCCCTCGCAGCATCCTGTTCTGATGCCAGTAGCGGATTTCAGCTTGTAAGCAGTGTACGGCAGTGACAGCTGCCGGAATACTTACTGCTCCCTACGCCCGGGACTATGGGGGTGTGGAGCAGTGAATATTCATTTCTTTTTAATAGCTGGCACACTGTTAGCTGCCGGTTCCTGCAGCGGCCGGGCGATCACGTGTGTCCGCTACTAAAAAGAATGAATATTCACTGCTCCCCACACCCATGGGAGGGGAGAGCAGTGAATATTCATTCTCTTTAATAGTGAGCACACAGGATCACCCAGTCGCTACAGAAAGACGGCGGCTGTGGCTAACACTGTCTGCTATTAAAGAGAAATGAATATTCACTGCTCCCCACTCCCACTGGGCGTGGGGATGTGGTATATTGAAATATTGTAATGTATGTACGTAGTTTGTTCTGTTATATGGGGGGGGGGGGGTTATTGGTTTATATTTGTAGAATGATTAATAAATAAGATATAAACATGTTTATATAACTAGTCAGTGTATAAATTTAATGGATAACAATACTGTGATGGTGTCACGATTCTTCTGCTCAGTGTGTCTGGGACTGTGATGGACGGCTCTGTTATCCTATACTGTGATGGGGCGTGCTGAGCTGTTGGTGATTTGATTGACAGCTCAGTTGACCTGAGACTGGAAGGCATTTTTCCACAGGTACTCTATGTTCTTGGTAATTGCCCTGCTGCTATTTAGGTGAGCTGTCTGGCCCAGATGACTACCAGTCGAGAGCTTGTTCTAAGCCTGTGCTGTCTAGTGTGGGTTCGCCTGATCCGTGTGTTGTAAGTTCTGATCTACTGCTGCTGACCTTTGGACCGTGTTAGTTCGTGCCCCTTTGCTTATCCGCTAGTTCTCTGGTGACCTGATTTATGACTTCGTATTTTCCCTTGGTTTACTACATCCTCATTTGGTATTGACCCCGGAACGTCTTACTTCACTGACTCACGGCCTGTCTGTGGGTTGTCACTAGCGTCACAGATGGCCTGTCATATAATTATAATCTTGTTATGTTAATTGGTGGACAATATTGTTATGAATTTTCTTTTATAAATAAGAGCCGATTAAGAAAAAAATTAAAAAATTTAAAAAAAAAAGAAAGATTGCAGGCAACAAGTCACATTTGCAGGACCCCTAAGGATCCTAAAGCAAAAATCCTCCCTCAAATGACCTCATATTGGAAACTAAACCCCTCAAGGATTTTACCCAAACATCAAGCCCCAATGGCAAAGCGTGAAAAAAAAAATTATTAAATACAAAAAAAAGAAATCTGACTTAGGGGGATGATTTACTATTTATTGGGCATTTTAATCACTGTGATAAGTCAGGAACGAAATAGGAAAATTCGCTGCTGTACACTGGTGACGGCCGGCCTCAGGGGGCGCACTGTGTATGAGCCTGCCATTTTTTCCTCACGAAGATTAGGCAGAGGGCCGGGGATGTTGGAGGCACCAAGGTGGGATAGGATAGATAGGATAGATAGGATAGATAGGATAGATAGGATAGATAGGATAGATAGGATAGATAGGATAGATAGGATAGATAGGATAGATAGGATAGATAGGATAGATAGGATAGATAGGATAGATAGGATAGATAGGATAGATAGGATAGATAGGATAGATAGGATAGATAGGATAGATAGGATAGATAGGATAGATAGGATAGATAGGATAGATAGGATAGATAGGATAGATAGGATAGATAGGATAGATAGGATAGATAGGATAGATAGGATAGATAGGATAGATAGGATAGATAGGATAGATAGGATAGATAGGATAGATAGGATAGATAGGATAGATAGGATAGATAGGATAGATAGGATAGATAGGATAGATAGGATAGATAGGATAGATAGGATAGATAGGATAGATAGGATAGATAGGATAGATAGGATAGATAGGATAGATAGGATAGATAGGATAGATAGGATAGATAGGATAGATAGGATAGATAGGATAGATAGGATAGATAGGATAGATAGGATAGATAGGATAGATAGGATAGATAGGATAGATTTCTCACAACTGGAAATGAGAAGACAAATGGAAAACTGCAGAACTAGATACCAGTTATGTAACAGCAATAGACTACTGAACATTTAATAACGGTTCTTTGTGACCAAAAACCAAGACATGTAACATCTTTCCTCTCCTTCCAAGAGCCACTCATTTTATTTTTCCGTCCACACAGCTGTATAAGGGATTTTCCTTTTATTAAGAGAAGACAACATGTTGTTCACTTCTCTCTGCACTTTTATTGGCGTTAATTGTCTGATCATTTGTCCATATGCTACAATAGACTGTTCTATACGAGCTCCTGTTAGAAGTCAGGTTCCGCTCCATGTAACTCACCTAATTCTGAGGTCACTCCTGGAGGTTACTGTAGGGTCAATCAGGGGGTCCGCATCAGCACTTTCTCTCCAGGACTCAGACTCCGGCTACAGAAAAACCAAGAAAAAGATGTGAGAAAACAGAACACCCCCCAGGCTGAGCGACATCCTGTACACCCGTGTCATTTATTGCCACATATCCAATAATGGACACTGAAGTCTTAGTACAATGCACAGATACACGAGGGCACAGTTCTGACATCTCTCCAATGAGCTTTTACCCCTACGCCTGGGATGGTGACAAGGGGCACCCCCTACATCTAGAGGAAGACAGGGTCAATCATAATCACAGCCGCGGATTCTTTACTGTAAGAGCAGTGAGACGATGGGACTCTCTGCCGTATGAAGTCGTAATGGTCGGACTCCCTAAACAAGCACTACGAGGATGGATGCCTTACTTGATTAATATATTAGTAAAGGCTACAGGTACTAGATTCGGTGATGGGACACTGATCCCGGGAACTAGTCTGACTGCTGTATGTGGACTTTTCCCCTAATATGGAGCCATTTGTATCTGCCATCCTCTGGATCAGTATGTTATAGGTTGAACTCTATGGACTTATGTCCACATTGAACCTTAAAATTCATGACACTATGTAAGACAAAAACAATAGATCATCTGTACTAATTGAGTTATACAAAAAGAAAAATTAAATAACAGCGTGTCCTTAAGTCAGGGGTGCACAACCTGCGGCATTAGGTGCCCTGAAACACCGACTGGCAGCGTCTCACAAACTACAATGGAGAACGCTGAATCCATGGCCTCTTCCTTTCTGGGCTTACGGATGGGAGAGAAGAGGACCTCTATCCTCCCGATTATTTATAGCTGAGCGCCAGCATATCTGGATTGTAAAGTGCTACGGAATAGGCGCAAGGGTTAAATAACAGGAATTGGCACCTACTAGCTATTTAGGTTGTAATGCTCCTGACACATTGCAGCCCGTGGGGTTTGTACGCTCCCGCTTTACATAAAGTGTATATAATACATAGTACTGGAGCGCTCCATCCCGAAAAGGTGGATGTTTACTAGACACAGTAATCTAATGTCGGCCGAACCAGCCAACTGATGTCGAGAGATTCCAGCTCTCTGCGAGCCAAGCCACCGCATCAGGACACCGGAGCGATCCTGTGTATGGGAGATAGCGCCAAGATGGAGGTGGGTCCAATGCTCGGCTGACAGCCATCTGATGGGTATGCCCAATACACAGTGATCACAGAAGCTGGGCAGGGAGTGGCGGACACTAGAAGCTCGTGCTACTCACCAGGGGGCCAGTGAAGCGCTGACTTTCCCGCAGAATGTTGGCGTACTCCCGCAGCTCCCGCAGACGTTCTCGCAGGGCTTGTCTATTGCTGGAGACCTCTTTTAGCTCATTAGCCAGCTGCTCCGATTCCTCTTGTATCCTCAGGGCATCTTTAGGTAAAGGGGCGGGTGGCGACTCGGAGGAGTCTGGCACCTTCATGCCAGCCTTGCGCAGTTCCTGTTCCAGGTACCCTGAGAGGAGGAGCACAACTGTGAGCCGTCGTGTCGGAAACATACAGTATATGGAAGTACGGGACAGCGGCAGCAGCTCACCAAACGTTGTCTCCATATCATCACAGCGCCGGATCTCCGACACATAGCGACGCTGGAAGGCGTTAACGTTCTGATTGAGCTGAAGGCAGAAAGGCAACAGAATTATGGAACCGAACCGCAAAACTTCAGGAATCGGCAGTCACCTGGTAGAGTACTCTCTGCCACCTAGGTCACATGTACACGGTTTAGAGACAGACAGACCGGGGGGGTGCAGAGACAAACCGGGAGGGGGGGGGCGCAGAGACCGGCCGGCAGAGAGGAAGGGGGGGGTAGAGACCGGCCGGGAGGGTGGGTGGGGGGGGTAGAGACCGGCCGGGAGGGTGGGTGGGGGGGGTAGAGACCGGCCGGGAGGGTGGGTGGGGGGGGCAGAGACCGGCCGGGAGGGTGGGTGGGGGGGGCAGAGACCGGCCGGGAGGGTGGGGGGGGGGCAGAGACCGGCCGGGAGGGTGGGGGGGGGGGGGGGGCAGAGACCGGCCGGGAGGAAGGGGGGGGCAGAGACCGGCCGGGAGGAAGGGGGGACGCAGGCACCGGCCGGGAGGGTGGGTGGGGGGGGGGCAGAGACCGGCCGGGAGGGTGGGTGTTGGGGGCAGAGACCGGCCGGGAGGGAGGGGCGCAGAGACCTCCCGGGAGGGTGGGTGGTGGGGGGCAGAGACCGGCCGGGAGGGTGGGGGGGGGGGGGGCAGAGACCGGCCGGGAGGGTGGGGTGGGGGGGGGGGGCAGAGACCGGCTGGAAGGGGGCGCAGAGATCGGGAGGGAGGGGGGGGGCGCAGAGATCGGGAGGGAGGGCGCAGAGATCGGGAGGGAGGGGGGGGCAGAGATCGGGAGGGAGGGGGGGGCAGAGATCGGGAGGGGGGGGCAGAGATCGGGAGGGAGGGGGGGGCAGAGATCGGGAGGGAGGGGGGGGCAGAGATCGGGAGGGAGGGGGGGCGCAGAGATCGGGAGGGAGGGGGGGCGCAGAGATCGGGAGGGAGGGGGGGCGCAGAGATCGGGAGGGAGGGGGGGCGCAGAGATCGGGAGGGAGGGAGGGGGGGCGCAGAGATCGGGAGGGAGGGGGGGGCGCAGAGATCGGGAGGGAGGGGGGGGCGCAGAGATCGGGAGGGAGGGGGGGGCGCAGAGATCGGGAGGGAGGGGGGGCGCAGAGATCGGGAGGGAAGGGGGGCGCAGAGATCGGGAGGGAGGGGGGGCGCAGAGATCGGGAGGGAGGGGGGGGCGCAGAGATCGGGAGGGAGGGGGGGGCGCAGAGATCGGGAGGGAGGGGGGGGCGCAGAGATCGGGAGGGAGGGGGGGGCGCAGAGATCGGGAGGGAGGGGGGGCGCAGAGATCGGGAGGGAGGGGGGGGGCGCAGAGATCGGGAGCGAGGGGGGGGGCGCAGAGATCGGGAGGGAGGGGGGGGCGCAGAGATCGGGAGGGAGGGGGGGGCGCAGAGATCGGGAGGGAGGGGGGGGCGCAGAGATCGGGAGGGAGGGGGGGGCGCAGAGATCGGGAGGGAGGGGGGGGCGCAGAGATCGGGAGGGAGGGGGGGGCGCAGAGATCGGGAGGGAGGGGGGGGCGCAGAGATCGGGAGGGAGGGGGGGGCGCAGAGATCGGGAGGGAGGGGGGGGCGCAGAGATCGGGAGGGAGGGGGCAGGGACCGGCCGGGGGGGGGGGGGGGGGCAGGGACCGGCCGGGGGGGGGGGCAGGGACCGGCCGGGGGGGGGGGGGGGGGGCAGGGACCGGTTGGGGGCAGGGACCGGCCGGAGGCAGAGCACCGGAGAGCCCGCACCATGTACTTACGTCCCGGAACTCCACCAGCCCCAGCTCGCCCAGCTCACTGACACTCTGGTATTCGCAGCCGGACTGCAGGAACAGCTGGGCCAGGCACATCTCCTCCCCGCGGAACATAGAGCCCATCTCGGCGCCTGGAAGAGCCATGAATGGATGAAGGCATTAGATGGCGGCCATGGGCCGAGCGCACGCTGATGTGCCTACAGTTACGGTCTATGGCACCTGTGGGAGAAGCACCGACACCGGGGGAACAGGACGAGCAGTATCACGGATCGTTCCTCCAGCTGCGGGTCTGCATTCACAGCACAACTTCCTGCACTCAGTGTTCCTGCCCCGGGGGAGGAGACGCGGAGGGGACAGGGCGCCATAGGACCATTGCACGGAGCAGGTGGGCAGCGCTACAGGCCGGGACGGAATGAGGAAGTTTTGTGGTTGGGAAAGGTCTGAAGTCACGAGTTGTATTCAGGAGTGGAGGCGGGGCTGCCATTGATTCATAATATAAGCGCTTCTATTGTGGAACTACAAGTCCCAGCATGCCACAACAGCAAGGAAATGGGGTTTACAGAAGCCATATGGGGGGCCTCAGACTATAAATAAAATGTGCCACAGGCATGGAGCTGGAAGCTGTGCAAGCCATATCATCGTAACCAGGGGGCATTGCTAGGGTCCTAAACGGGCTGGCTGGCGCTTTTCAGCCTGGGGGGCATTCACAAGGCTGAGGCCCTAATTTAGCCTGTTTAGCTCTGGCCATTGCACTAAAGCAGCAGAGATAGCAGGGTTTAAAAACAGGCTGGTATAGAGCTATGGGAGCAGAACCAATCTTACTACAGAGATTTGGGAGCAGAACCGAGCTTACTACAGAGATATGGGAGCAGAACCAATCTTACTACAGAGATATGGGAGCAGAACCAAGCTTACTACAGAGATATGGGAGCAGAACCGAGCTTACTATAGAGCTATGGGAGCAGAACCAAGCTTACTACAGAGATATGGGAGCAGAACCAATCTTACTACAGAGATATGGGAGCAGAACCAATCTTACTACAGAGATATGGGAGCAGAACCGAGCTTACTACAGAGATATGGGAGCAGAACCGAGCTTACTACAGAGATATGGGAGCAGAACCGAGCTTACTACAGAGATATGGGAGCAGAACCGAGCTTACTACAGAGATATGGGAGCAGAACCGAGCTTACTACAGAGATATGGGAGCAGAACCGAGCTTACTACAGAGATATGGGAGCAGAACCGAGCTTACTACAGAGATATGGGAGCAGAACCGAGCTTACAATAGAGATATGGGAGAAGAACCAAGCTTACTACAGAGGTATATGAGCAGAACCAAGCTTACTAGAGAGATATGGGAGCATAACCAGAGCTTACTATAGAGATAAGGGAGCAAAACCGAGCTTACTACAGAGGTAAGGGAGCAGTACCAAGCTTACAACAGAGATAAGGGAGCAGAACCAAGCTTTCTACAAAGATATGGGAGCAGAACCGAGTTTACTACAGAGATATGGGAGCAGAATCAAGCTTACAACAGAGATATGGGCGCAGAACCGAGCTTACTACAGGGATATGGGAGCAGAACCGAGCTTACTACAGAAATATGGGAGCAGAACCGAGCTTACTAGAGAGATCTGGGAACATAACCTGAGCTTACTAGAGAGATATGGGAGCATAACCAGAGCTTACTATAGAGATAAGGGAGCAAAACCGAGCTTACTACAGAGGTAAGGGAGCAGTACCAAGCTTACGACAGAGATATGGGAGCAGAACCGAGTTTACTACAGAGATATGTGAGCAGAACCCGGAGCTTACTACAGAGCTAAAGAAGCAGAAAAGAGCTTACTACAAAGATAAGGGAGCAGAACCAAGCTTACTACAGATGTATATGAGCAGAACTGAGCTTACTACAGAGATATGGGAGCAGAACCGAGCTTACTACAGAGATATAAGAGCAGAAAAGAGCTTACTGCAGAGATATTGGAGCAGAACCGACCTTACTACAGAGAAATGGTAGCAGAACCGAGCTTACTACAGAGATAATGGAGCAGAACCGAGCTTACTACAGAGATGTAAGAGCAGAAAAGAGCTTACTGCAGAGATATTGGAGCAGAACCGAGCTTACTACAGAGATATGGGCGCGGAACCGAGCTTACTACAGAGATAGGGGAGCAGAACCGACCTTACTCTAGAAATATGGGAGCAGAACAGAGCTTACTACAGCAGTATGGGAGCAGAACCGAGCTTACTACAGAAATATGGGAGCAGAACAGAGCTTAGTACAGAGATATGGAAGCTGAACCGAGCTTACTACAGAGATAAGTTAGCAGAACCGAGCTTAGTACAGAGATATGGGAGCAAAACAGAGCTTACTACAGAGATATGGGAGCAGAACTGAGCTTACTACAGAGATATGAGAGCAGAACCAACCTTACTACAGAGATATGGGAGAAGAACGGCGCTTACTACAGAGATATGGGAGCAGAACCGAGTGTACTACAGAGATATCAGAGCAGGACCAAGCTTACTATAGAGAAGAGGAAGGAGAACCGAGCTTACTACAGAGATAAGGGAGCAGAACCAAGCTTACTACAGAGATATGTGAGCAGAACAGAGCTTGCTACAGAGATATGTGAGCAGAACCGAGCTTACTACAGAGATATGGGCGCGGAACCGAGCTTACTACAGAGATAGGGGAGCAGAACCGACCTTACTCTAGAAATATGGGAGCAGAACAGAGCTTACTACAGCAGTATGGGAGCAGAACCGAGCTTACTACAGAAATATGGGAGCAGAACAGAGCTTAGTACAGAGATATGGAAGCTGAACCGAGCTTACTACAGAGATAAGTTAGCAGAACCGAGCTTAGTACAGAGATATGGGAGCAAAACAGAGCTTACTACAGAGATATGGGAGCAGAACTGAGCTTACTACAGAGATATGAGAGCAGAACCAACCTTACTACAGAGATATGGGAGAAGAACGGCGCTTACTACAGATATATGGTAGCAGAACCGAGTGTACTACAGAGATATCAGAGCAGGACCAAGCTTACTATAGAGAAGAGGAAGGAGAACCGAGCTTACTACAGAGATAAGGGAGCAGAACCAAGCTTACTACAGAGATATGTGAGCAGAACAGAGCTTGCTACAGAGATATGTGAGCAGAACCGAGCTTACTACAGAGATATGGGAGCAGAACCAACCTTACTACAGAGATATAAGAACAGAAAAGAGCTTACTGCAGAGATATTGGAGCAGAACCAAGCTTACTACAGAGATTCGGGCACAGAACCGAGCTTACTACAGAGATAATGGAGCAGAACCGAGCTTACTACAGAGAAATGGGAGCAGAACTGAGCTTACTACAGAGATAATGGAGCAGAATCGAGCTTACTACAGACATATGGGCGCAGAACCGAACTTACTACAGAGATAAGGGAGCAGAACCGACCTTACTCTAGAAATATGGGAGCAGGACGGAGCTTACTACAGCAGTATGGAAGCAGAACCGAGCTTACTACAGAGATATGGGAGCAGAACCGAGCTTACTACAGAGATATGGGAGCATAACCTGAGCTTACTCCAGAGATATGGGAGCAGAACCTACCTTACTACAGAGATATGGAAGCTGAACCGAGCTTACTACAAAGATAAGTTAGCAGAACCGAGCTTACTACATAAATGTATGAGCAGAACCGAGCTTACTACAGAGATATGGGAGCAGAACCGAGTTTACTACAGCGATATGGGAGCAGAACCGAGCTTAATAGAGATATGCGAGCAGAACGGCTCTTGCTACAGAGATAATGGAGCAGAACCGAGCTTACTACAGAGATATGAGAGCAGAACTGACCTTACTACAGAGATATCGGAGCTGAACCGAGCTTACTACAGAGATAAGGGAGCAGAACCGAGCTTGCTACAGAGATATGGGAGCAGAACTGAACTTACTACAGAGATAAGGGAGCAGAACCGAGCTTAGTACAGAGATATGGGAGCAGAACAGAGCTTACTACAGAGATATGGGAGCAGAACCGACTTTGCTACAGAGATATGGGAGCAGAACGGCGCTTACTACAGAGATATGGGAGCAGAACCGAGTGTACTACAGAGATATCAGAGCAGGACCGAGCTTACTAAAGAGAAGAGGAAGGAGAACCGAGCTTACTACAGAGATATGTGAGCAGAACAGAGCTTACAGAGATAATGTAGCAGAACCGAGCTTACTACAGAGATAAGATAGCAGAACCAAGCTTAATAAGTCTACTATATGGAACCAAGCCTGCTACATAGAAACAGGAGCAGAACCGAGCTCACCAAGCTTAATAAGTCTACTATATGGAACCAAGCCTGCTACATAGAAACAGGAGCAGAACCGAGCTCACAGCATACATACGGTACCATAATCTAGATTACTACATTGATACAGTTCCAGAACCAAGCTTACTGCTTAGATATGGTGCCATAACTGAGCTTACTTACAAACATATATACAATACGGCTACACAGTGCCTACTACTATCACCACTACACAGCGAATACATAATATTATAATATCACCATTACCTCTACATGAAACTACACTCTATACAGAGACCAATTATACCACCATACACCTTTTACTCTAATGACTGAATTACATTAAGCTGCTACTAAATTAAAAAAATGCTACTAGAAAGAGCAATATTACAACCTAACAGTAACCGTATATTGGTAGATACCAGTTCCGCAGAACATGAGATTACAGATAAGACATAGTAACTTACACATGACATTCTTTCTGATTCGGGTCATTCACTTTTCCTGTCTTTTCTATCTGGCACTGACTGACATGAGAACTTCTCCAGCCAGGACTCATCTGCACAGATTGCAACAAAGGTACATTTGACTTCTCACATTTCCAGCGCCGTCTCCATGTATTCCCAGCAAACCAAAACTCCCCACTCTGTGTGCATCTGCAGTGTGGACCACTGACCCCAATATTTAACCCCTTTCTGCCATCAGACGTTCTATTCCATCCATGTGACCTGGGACCTAATCCCCACGGACGGAATAGTACGTCCAATGCGATCAGCTGCGCTCCCGGGCTACAAGGCGTATATCCAGACCCGGTGTTCAGCCGCACCAGATGTTTTTTCCCTTCAGGTCTGTGGAACAAGCAAGGCCCTACCCACATTGGCAATGTGGGTAGAACCAAAGGTGCACCTAGGAGGTGCCAACTATTTACAGTAACACTTTTTGGGCAATTCACTGTCCATTACCCTATTGTCCATTTAAAGTTTTTTCAAAAAGCATAAGCAAACATTTTAAAACAGATAACAACAATTATTGACAGTTTACTAGTCCCTGTAACGGGTTGGGATCTGACCTCTGGTACTACGGGTAGATCTACGCAGCACAGGCATTGAGGGTGATCTGACCAGATTGACTAGGCTGGCTATCACTGTTGTTACGCGCTCTCTTAAGGCTATGCTACTGGGGATTCTAGGTAGCACAGGTGTACTTGATCTCCTAAGAGTACTGTTGCTCACTGTGGGCATGACAGATTCTATAGCAGGGGTAGATTCTCTCGTGCCACTGCTGGTGTGACGTCTGCTGCTTGAGCCCGCTGGTGTAGTCTCTTCTGGTTCAGGATGGTTTTGAATCACATTTTGTTCTGGTATTTCCAACTGGGGAAAAGTCAAAATAGGCACCACTATCGCTTGATTTACTTGGGTCCATGACTGGGGAAAGTCTCCAAGAACAGTATGGATTCTCTCTTCTTTTTCCTCCATGGGTTGAGAAGTACCTGGATCTTTCTCCTTGTTTCTCAGTTTGTCAGGGCACACTTTAAGATGATCCCTTGATACCGCAATTGAGGTTTCTCCTCCATCTTTGCTTATTAGACACACTTTAGTATTGTCAAAGTTTGATGGTAAGATGGTATATGGTTCTGCTTCTCACTGGTCATCAAGTTTGTGCATTCTCCTTTTCCGCTTTAGAACTTGTTCACCTGTAAGTTTCTTTCTTCCAAAGGCAAGGTTTTCAATAGGTCGATTACCACATGATTAATCTTTTCACACATACCGTTGGTCTGTGGATGATATTTGTCTGTGGATGAGTTGTTCTGCAACCTGTACGGATGCAAGAAGATAAGAACTCCTGGAACACTTCCGCTTCAAAGGCTTGGCCTTGGTTGGTAAGTACCTTCTCAGGGTAACCAAGTGGTCGACAAAAGTGTTGTTGGAAGGCCTTGACTGCCGTCTTCGCTGTCTGGTCCTTGACAGGCACGACTACCAGGAATCTTGAGTAATGGTCCACAATGGTCAGAGCATAGACATAGCCTGACCGGCTTGGAGTTAGTTTCACGTGGTCTAAGGCCACCAGTTCAAGTGGCTGTTTGGTGACTATGGGCTGTAGGGGAAAAAAACACCAATTCATGAATTTCTTTTGGGGGAGGCGTTTATACCGTTCTGCATGTGATAAAATTGATAAAGCTGTTTTATTCTTCGGGTCAGTATGATGACAGCGATATGTCACTTATATCTTTTTTTTTATCTTTTGGCGCTTTTATACAATAAAAACTATTTTGTATAAAAAATATTATTTTTTCATCACTTTACTCTGAGAGCTATACATTTTTTATTTTTCCTGTGATGGAGATGGCAGCCTGTTTTTTTGCTGGACAAGATGACGTTTTCATCGGTACTATGTTTATTTATATCCGTCTTTTTGATCTTGTGTTATTCCACATTTTGTTCGGCGGTATGATGATAAAGCATTGTTTTTTTTGCCTTTTTTTTTTAAATGGTGTTCACTAAGGCCATGTGCACACGTTGCGGATTTCCTGCGGATCTGCAGTGTTTTATTCCGGGCGGAAACGCTGCAGATCCGCAAGTGATTTACAGTACAATGTAAATCAATGGAAAAAAAAATGCTGTGCTAATGGTGCGGAAAACTCCGCACTGAAAACACTGCGGGTTAAAAGAAGGAGCATGTCATTTATTTGTGCGGATCTGCAGCGTTTCTGCACCCATTGGCTTGCATTGAGTCGGGCACATCCGCAGCAAAACCGCAGGTCTAAAAAAGATCTGCGGTTTTGCTGCGAGAAACACTGCAGATCGGGAGGGGGGAAGAGTGTGTGGGCGGAGACTGTGTGTGTGCAGGGAAGGGGTCTGCGGGGATTGCGGGGCTGTCGGGTGTCTGTGCGGGGCTCCTGGGGGTCTGCGCCTGGCTGTCAGGGGTCTGCGGTGGGCTGTCGGGGGTCTGTGCGCAGCTGTCGGGGGTCTGCGGTGGGCTGTTTGGGGTCTGAGCGGGGCTGCTGGGGGTCTGCGGCGAGCTGTTGGGGGTCTGCGGCGGGCTGTCGGGGGTCTGTTGTATTAGCGCCGGATTGCACCTGATGGCCATATGTTTCATCCGTTTTTTGTTGTATCCGTCAAAAAAGCTGTTTCCAGCGGACGGAGAAAACGTACAGAGGAACGGTTTTTCTGTCCGGCGGAAAAACGCACAGCGACGGATCCATCGAAAAACATATGAAACTGAGATGTTAAATTATGAATCCGGCCTCCGAATCCGTTTTTTCATGCATGTTTCCATTCAAATCATGCACATTTTCCGTTCGCTCTCTCTTTTAAAAAAAAACAAAACTGATCAGTTGCATCAGTTTTTCACTATTTGCAATGGATCCATTTTCTTAAAAATTCGCCGGATCCTGCCTGACGGAAAAAAATCTGATATGTGAAAGTAGCCTAACTATCCATATATCTATCTACATCTATCCATCTCATTCATTCTATCTATCTATCTATCTATCTATCTATCTATCTATCTATCTATCTATCTATCCCATATCTATCTATCTATCATCTATCTATCTATCTATCTATCTATCTATCTATCTATCCCATATCTATCTATCATCTATCTATCTATCTATCTATCTATCTATCTATCTATCTATCTATCTATCTATCTATCTATCTATCTATCATTATCTATCTATCTATCCCATATCTATCTATCTATCTATCTATCTATCTATCTATCTATCTATCTATCCCATATCTATCTATCTATCCCCTATCTATCTATCTATCTATCTATCTATCTATCTATCTATCTATCTATCTATCTATCTATCTATCTATCTATCTATCTATCTCCTATCTATCATTATCTATCTATCTATCTATCTATCTATCTATCTATCTATCTATCTATCTATCTATCTATCTATCTATCTATCCCATATCTATCTATCCCATATTCCCATATCTATCTATCTATCTATCTATCTATCTATCTATCTATCTATCTATCTATCTCAGGCCAGCGTCACACTTGGCGTAGGAAAATACGGTCCATTTTTTACGGGCACAATACGCAGAAATATTCCCAAAACAGTGTTCTGTATGTAATCCGTTGGCAAGACTTTCATTGGCAGATTTTTTGCGCAATACGCTGACAAACGCAGCATGCTGCGGTTTTCTATGCCCGTAAAATGCGGCTGCGAAATATATGGCAGATAGGAGCTGCCCCATAGAGAAACATTGGTCCGTGTGCAATGCGTTGTTTTTGCGCCTCTTATACGTCCGTAAAACTCTCTAGTGACGCCGGCCTCATTCCTTCTATCTATCTATTTATCTATCTATCTACCTATCTATCTATCCCATATCTATCTATCTATCTATCTATCTATCTATCTATCTATCTATCTCATTCCTTCTATCTGTCTATCTGTGTGTAATGGAGTGTGGGTTGGACAAATGTAAAAGAGGAGGTTGGACAAGAAATGGCATCACAAATTTTTTTTTGTTCAATAATAGATCTTTATTTAGCTTTTAAAAAATGCATACAAATCCGCATGGAAAAAAGGCATCAAAAACGCACCTGCGTTTTCTGGCAAGAGAGGGAAGAATCTGCACAGGAAATTCCACAGGCAAATCTGCAACGTGACCACATACCCTAAAGGGGTCAACTAGTTGGACAGTTTTATAGGTCACGTCGTTACAGATGTGGCAGTACTAAATATGTGTACTTTTATTGTTTAGATTTGTTTTAATTCAAATATTTATTTATTGATGGAATAAATATTTATTTTTTTTTATTATTGTTTTAAATATGTTTACAATTACTATTTTTTTTAATCAATTCTAAGTTTTACACTTTGTCTCACTATGGGACATTCATTTTGTGCAGTCTGATTGTTTCTATAGCATGCAGATCTGCATGCTATAGAAGCTGTCAGCGCTGCAGTTTCTATTACACTGACCGAGAGACTTCCTGGTCATCACTGTCCATGACAGGAAGTCTCTCAGGTCTGGAGACCCGGATGTCATCATGACGACATCGGGTCTCCATGGCAGCGATCGGGACCCCGAGTCATGCCACGTGGCCTCCGATCCAAAGGCAGAGGGGTTAAAGTGCCGGGAGTGGTCCTTGACCGCTCCTGGCACTTAGTGCTGGGTGTCAGCTGTGAGAATCAGCTGACACCTGGCCGCTATCAGCCGCGCTCCCCCTGTGAGATTGGCTGATCGCCTATGGCATACTATTCCGTCCATGGGAATTAAGTCCCAGGTCACATGGACGGAATAGTACGTCCAATGCCAGAAAGGGGTTAAGTAGGAGAACTTGTACAATTGGTGGCTGACTAAATACTTTTTTCCACAATGTATATGAGCTTCACTTTTTTTAAACAACAATTTTTATTGATTTTTAACATATATATGGAAATGTACATTCAAAAGTATTTTCTTAGCTTACAGATTCTTAATTTCAGTTTTTGAATATCACATTACAATTTGAAAGGTCAAAATACAGAATAAACAATACATAACCCCCACCCCCACCCTCCCTCTTCCCAGACATGCAGGAAATTATTGTATATTTCTTGTGGGCACCTCTCCTTTTTTTACGTACATCTTCTTAATCCCAAACCGTTATAGAATATGTAGTTTGCATCAGTAGCGTAGCTACCGGGGGGCCGAGGGTGCGGGCGGGGGTCTACCCGGAGCTACGCTACTGTAACTGTATCGGCGCACCCAGCGCGCCGATACAATTACCTTCTGCGGCAGAGCAGGGAGAATTGATCTCCCTGCTCTGCCGCCCCGGCCACCATGGGGCCCCTGAGCAGACGAGGAGCCCGGTGCCAGAGTGGGCCCCCCGCCGTCATCGGAAGATCAGCTGTACCGGCATTTAGCCGATACATCTGACCTCAATGATGGGAGAAGGAGCGCTGCGCTCCTTCTCCTATCATCCCCCTGCCAGTGTCGGCGTCTGACGTCGCCGACACTGACAGCAGGTGCGATGATGTCACTGCCCGGCGCCCACTGTCAGGAGATCAGCGGGAGCAGCGCAGGAACCAGGAAGAAGAGAGGTGAGTATTTATTAATTTATTTTTTTTATGGGTGCTGCTGCCTTATGCCTCTGCCTATGGGGGGGCTGCCATATTACAGGGTCTGCGTATGGGGGGGGCTGCCTTATTACAGGGTCTGCCTATATAGGGGTGCTGCCTTATTACAGCTTCTGCCTATAGGGGGGCTGCCTTACTACAGGGTCTGACTATGGGGGCTGCCTTATTACAGGGTCTGCCTATGGGGGGGCTGCCTTATTACAGGGTCTGCCTATGGGGGGCTGCCTTATTACAGGGTCTGACTATGGGGATCTGCCACCTTATTACAGGGTCTGACTATGGGGGTGCTGCCTCATTACACGGTCTGCCTATAGGGGTGCTGCCTTATTACAGGGTCTGACTATGAGGGCTGCGTTATTACAGGGTCTGTCTATGGGGGGCTGCCTTATTACAGGGTCTGACTATGGGGGTGCCACCTTATTACAGGGTCTGCCTATGGGGGGGCTGCCTTATTACAGGGTCTGACTATGGGGGCTGCCTTATTACAGAGACTGACTGTGGGGATGCTGCCTCATTACAGGGTCTGCCTATAGGGGTGCTGCCTTATTACAGGGTCTGACTATCGGAGCTGCCTTATTACAGAGACTGACTGTGGGGATGCTGCCTCATTACAGGGTCTGCCTATAGGGGTGCTGCCTTATTACAGGGTCTGACTATGGGTGCTGCCTTATTACAGGGTCTGACTATGGGGGCTGCCTCATTACAGGGTCTGACTATGGGGGCTGCCTCATTACAGGGTCTGACTATAGGGGTGCTGCCTCATTACAGGGTCTGACTATGGGGGTGCTACCTCATTACAGGGTCTGACTATGGGGGTGCTGCCTCATTACAAGGTCTGACTATGGGGGTACTGCCTTATTACAGGGTCTGACTATGGGGGATGCCTTATGCTATAGAGTCTGCCTATGGGGAGTGCATTATACTATATTATGAACTATTTGGTGCATTATGCTACTGTATATGGAGGCTATCTAGGGGGTCATCATCTAGTATGGAGATTACAGTGTGGGGGTCATTATACATTGTTGGAGCCATCAGTTTGGGGGCCACTAAGGGGCCAGTATACTGTGTGGGTGGTACTATACGGTGAGGGGGCATTATACTGTCTATAAGAGAGCATCATGCTGTGTGTAGGGGAGCTGTACAGGGGGGAGACTCGGGACATTATTAAATGTAAAGTGGGCACTTATTGTTATAGGGGAAATCAGGTTACTGTGATTATCAAAGGGGCACACAGGGCATTATTACTTTCTAGGGGGCAAAATATGGGCATTGTTTTCTAGGGCACTTGCACCCTGCATTACTATATTATAGAGGGGTGCTTTAGAATTTAGAGGGCACAGAGAACCACACAGCAGGAGCAGTAATAGGGACACATATGGCAGCAGCAGCTCAGTATTGGGGTATCAGGGGCAGTAATAGGGACACATACGGCAGCAGCGGCTCAGTATTGGGGTATCAGGTGCAGTAATAGGGACACATAGGGCAGCAGCTGCTCAGTATTGGGGTATCATGTATAGTAATCGGGACACATACGGTAGCAACGGCTCAGTATTGGGGTATCAGGTGCAGTAATAGGGATACATACGGCAGCAGAGGCTCAGTATTGGGGTATCGGGCAGTAATAGGGACACATACGGCAGCAGCAGCTCAGTATTGGGGTATCAGGTGTAGTAATAGGAACACATACGGCAGCAGCGGCTCAGTATTGGGGTATCACGTGCAGTAATAGGGACACATACGGCAGCAGCGGCTCAGTATTGGGGTATCAGGTGTAGTAATAGGGACACATACGGCAGCAGCGGCTCAGTATTGGGGTATCAGGGGCAGTAATAGGGTCACATACGGCAGCAGCGGCTCAGTATTGGGGTATCAGGGGCAGTAATAGGGTCACATAAGGCAGCAGCGGCTCAGCATTGGGATATCAGCAGGATGAGGAGTTTGTGCAGGTTGGGAATAGATGGCGATGGGGCTGGAATATGAGAAGTAAAATGTGTCTTTGTTGTATTCTCTGCAGACGAGTTGTACTGGAAGAAGTTGTCATGTCGGTCTAGGCCAGATGGAAAAGACGGGAAAAATGAACGACTCCATCAGAAAGAACGTCAGCGGTAAGTTATTATCTGTAACACTGCAGTGATCTCTTATATGTTCTGTAGGGCTGGTATCTACCACTGACCATATGGCGGTAATATCCATGTTCATCTTTATATGCTTTTTATCTTGTTACTCCTACTGATTTCGGGGGACATATCCCCCAACCCCGGTCCCCCATCCCCCAACCTCAACTGCTACCCTACCTCATATCAAAACCATACTAACCTTATTAATATTACTCGCACTCCCTTATCTCTCTCTTTCAATTGTGCCCTTTGGAATCCACGGTCTGTATGTAACAAGCTTCCTTTCTTCCTTTCCTGCACAACTACTTTCTGAACAACTCTCTGAATCTGTTGGCCCTCACTGAAACCTGGATCCAAGACTCTGACACTGTCTCCCCTGCTGCCATTTCCCATGGTGGCTTACAATTCTCCCATTCCCCAAGACCCACAAACAGACCTGGTGGTGGAGTCGGCATACTCTTGTCCCCCCAATGCACGTTCCAGGTTATACCCCCAGTTCCTTCACTTTCATTCCCTTCTTCTGAGGTCCACACCATCAGGCTCTTCCGTCCCCTCTCCCTCAGAGTAGCGGTCATATACCGGCCCCCAGGCTCACCCACCCACTTCCTGGACCACTTCTCAGCCTGGCTGCCGCACTTCATGTCTTCAGAACTACCAACCCTTATCCTAGGAGACTTCAACATTCCCATTAACAGCCCCACTTCCACATCTGCATCCCAGCTTCTATCACTAACCACTTCCCTAGGCCTCTCACAGCTCTCAACCTCTGAAACACACAAAGACGGTAACACCCTGAACCTGGTCTTTGCCCGGCTCTGTTCAATCTCTTACCTAGATAACTCACCACTTCCCCTCTCTGACCACAACATTCTCTCCTTCACACTCACAACTCCTCGCCCACCCCAGCACCCTCCTACCTACCACACATTCAGAGATCTATATGCCATTAACCCTCATACACTTTCAGACTCCTTACACTCATCATTGTCCCCAATCTCTTCTTTTTCCTGTCCTGATCTGGCTGTACATCACTACAATGACACTCTTAGAAGCACCCTAGACCAAGTAGCTCCCCTCACCCTCAGAACCCAAACAAAGAATGAAACAGCTCTGGCTCACATCGCAAACCCGATTTCTCCAGCGATGCTCCAGGTGTGCTGAACGCTTATGGAGGAAAACTCGCACCCCAGAAGACTTCATACACTTCAAATTTATGTTAAGGACATATAACTCTGCCCTTCACCTTGCCAAACAGACCTACTTCACCACTCTGATCTCCTCACTATCCAACAACCCCAAGAAACTTTTTGACACCTTTCACTCCCTCCTCAGGCCAAAAGCACAAGACCCTATCACAGACATTTGTGCTGATGACCTGGCCTCCCACTTTATAGAGAAAATAGACAATATCCGTCAGGAAATCCGCTCCCAGACACCAAGTGCAATGACTCCCATTCCTCCCTGCATCTCCCCTGGCTCACTCTCCGCATTTGATCCCATCACAGAAGAAGAAGTCTCCAAGCTCCTCTCCTCTTCTCGTCCGACTACATGCACCACCGACCCCATTCCCTCACACCTCCTCCAGTCTCTCTCTCCAGTCGTCACATCTCACCTAACTACAATTTTTAATCTCTCCCTCTCCTCTGGCATTTTCCCCTCCTCCTTCAAACACTCTGTCATTACACCATTACTAAAAAAAACACCCTTGACCCATCATGCGCAAACAACTACAGACCGGTCTCCAATCTCCCCTTCATCTCAAAACTCCTGGAGCGCCTAGTCTACTCCCGCCTTACCCGTTACCTCTCCACTCATTCCCTCCTAGACCCTTCACAGTCCGGGTTCCGCCCCCTACATTCAGCAGAAACTGCACTCATCAAGGTGACCAATGACCTTCTGACAGCAAAATGTAATGGTGACCACTCTCTGCTCATTCTCCTCGATCTTTCTGCAGCTTTCGACACTGTTGACCACCCTCTCCTACTCTCTAGGCTCCAGTCACTAGGCATTAAGGACACTGCTCTCTCCTGGTTCTCTTCCTATCTTTCTGAACGCTCCTTCAGTGTTCTGTTCTCCGGCTCCACTTCATCTCCTCTTCCTCTCACTGTCGGGGTACCTCAGGGCTCAGTCCTTGGCCCCCTTCTCTTCTCCCTCTACACGGCTCCAATTGGAAAGACCATCAGCAGATTTGGCTTTCAGTACCATCTTTATGCTGATGACACACAACTATACACGTCAGCCCCTGACCTTACCCCCGCTGTACTACAGAACGCCACTGACTGTCTGTCTGCAGTCTCTAACATCATGTCCGCTCTCTATCTGAAACTCAACCTCTCCAAAACTGAACTTCTTCTGCTCCCGCCTTCTACTAGCCTCCCTAAAGGTACCTTCACACATAACGATATTGTTAACGATATCGTTGCTATTTGTGACGTAGCAACGATATCGTTAATGAAATCGTTATGTGTGACAGCGACCAACGATCAGGCCCCTGCTGGGAGATCGTTGGTCGCTGAATAAAGTCCAGAACTTTATTTCGTCGCTGGACTCCTGCTGACATCGCTGGATCGGCGTGTGTGACACCGATCCAGCGATGTCTTCACTGGTAACCAGGGTAAACATCGGGTAACTAAGCGCAGGGCCGCGCTTAGTAACCCGATGTTTACCCTGGTTACCATGCTAAAAGTAAAAAAAAACAAACAGTACATACTTACCTACAGCCGTCTGTCCTCCAGCGCTGTGCTCTGCTCTCCTCCTGTACTGTCTGGGAGCCGGAAAGCAGAGCGGTGACGTCACCGCTCTGCTTTCCGGCTCCCAGACAGTACAGGAGGAGAGCAGAGAAGCAGAGCACAGCGCTGGAGGACAGACAGCTGTAGGTAAGTATGTACTGTTTGTTTTTTTTTACTTTTAGCATGGTAACCAGGGTAAACATCGGGTTACTAAGCGCGGCCCTGCGCTTAGTTACCCGATGTTTACCCTGGTTACCGGGGACCTCGGGATCGTTGGTCGCTGGAGAGCGGTCTGTGTGACAGCTCTCCAGCGACCAAACAGCGACGCTGCAGCGATCCGGATCGTTGTCGGTATCGCTGCAGCGTCGCTTAATGTGAAGGGGCCTTAAATCTGACATTTCCCTCTCCGTGGGTGGCACCATAATAACGCCTAGGCAGCAGGCACGCTGTCTGGGTGTTATGTTTGACTCCGATCTCTCCTTCACCTCCCACATACAATCTCTTGCCCGCTCGTGCCGCTTACACCTAAAGAACATCTCTAGAATCCGCCCTTTTCTCACCATGGAGACAACAAAAACTCTCACTGTCGCCCTAATCCACTCCCGCCTGGACTACTGCAACTCTCTATTAATTGCCCTCCCTCCGCGACTTTCCCAGTCTATCCTTAATGCAGCAGCCAGGGTTGTCCATCTGGCTAATCGTTACTCGGACGTGTCCGCTCTTTGCCAGTCATTACACTGGCTGCCCATTCATTACAGGATACAATTCAAAGTACTTGTTCTCACCCACAAAGCTCTCCACAGTGCGGCACCCCCTTACATCTCCTCCCTCATTTCTGTCTATCGGCCTAGCCGACCGCTGCGCTCTGCAAACGACTTTCGACTAACCTCTGCACTAATCCGTACCTCCCGACTCCAAGACTTCTCCCGTGCTGCGCCAATCCTCTGGAATGCTCTACCCCAAGATATTAGGACCATCCACAACTTGCATAGTTTTAGGCGCTCGCTCAAAACTCATTTGTTCAGAGCGGCCTATCACATTCCCTAATCAGTCATTTTATGTTTGTGTGTGTGTAGCCCATTCACTATCTCCATCCACCCCCCACCCCCTGAAGATGGCTGGACCATCATTGTAAATACATCATTGTAAATACACACCTGTACTTTGTATCTCCCCCACCTCATTGTAGATTGTAAGCTCTCACGAGCAGGGTCATCTTATTTTGCTTTATTACTTATTGTTAACATTGTTACCTATGACTGTTGTGTTTGAAACTGTTAAACTGTAAAGCGCTGCGGAATATGTTGGCGCTATATAAATAAAGATTATATTATTATTATTATGTAGAGATTATCTTCAGTAGCAGCGCGGTCATCTGCTGAGGTTCTCTTCCACTATTAGGGGCGTCACCGAGTTGTAATCAAGGTTACCTGGTTAGGGGCCCACTCAGAAGTTTCGCCCCCTGAACGAAAAACCTAGCTACGCCTCTGGTTTGCATCCATAATTTATATTACTTCTTAACCAGTGTCCCTACCACCTATTCCATCAACATTCAGATGAGTTATTTTCAACTTCCCCAATGTTCCACTCATGTCTTCCAATATTTACCAACTGGTCTGGTCTGTTCACTTTGTCATGAGTGATTTTATACTCTTTTTCCTTGTTACGTTATGATTCCAGCCACTCTAAGTGAAATATTATAGCTTTCCGATTTTGAATGGAATCACTCAACCAATCCTTTAATAAGCTTTTGGCTATCAGACAAATTAAGTGGAACATTGGAGTTAATGTTCCCTTCCCTTTTTGTTGTGTGGCCCATCTCCTTTCCAGTAATGGAAAATAAACGGTAATGGGTGAGTATTCTCAATGCCCAAATTTTCCATCATATGCTTTATGTCTTTCCAGAATTCTTGTACTTTAGAGCAGCCCCAGAATCCGTGTCCGTGTGGTAAATCGGACTCTCTGAGTTTACATTTTGGACAGTGTATCAAGGTGATCTCTCATTGTTCTAGATACTGGTATGTTGAAGGCCAGTGTAACTCTATGCATAATCCTAAATTGTGTCTCTCCAAACTTCACTCAAAATATTTTTCCGTTCTGCCTGCCAACCTGCTAGTATTTTTTCCCCAATTTCCTCACCCTCTATTTGTTTAGCCCAGGATCTACATGTTTTCTCTATGTCCATGTTCCCAAGGATGTCTTTTAAACCTCTGTATATTGTAAATATATTGTGTGTGCCTGCTCGGTGAAATAATAGAATATCCATTGCATTCCTTCTCGTTTCTTCCCTCCTATTTATCAAATGTGTCATAATCGTTCCTTTTATTTGTCCAAATTGTAGGAATTGCTGTTCACTTAGCTTGAATTTTTATATCAACTCTTCCCTACTCAGCCACCTATTTTCTTCTTCACGCAGTAGATTAGCAATGTGTGGATCCCTTTCACCCTCCATCCCTGAAATAGTTTGTTCTCTGCTATTTGCTGTAACCCTGGGTTTCCCCATATGGGTAAATCTCTCGAGATTTTCCATGATAATTTGAATTTTCTCCTAAGTTCCTTCCATGTGGCTATTGTGTCTCGGTACACTATTGAATTTTTATTTTTTTAGGCATTAGGCTTTGTGGAGTGTGTAATACGACTACTAAGTTCCACGGATATGCATACGATTTTTATCGTATCGTATCAGAAAACCCATTAGTGTCTTTAAACCAATCTATTATGTGATGAAAAATACAAACTAGATTATATCCTCTTATGTCTGGCAAGTCCCCCTCCCCCCTATTTTCCTTGGATGCCATCAGTTTTATACAGGGTGAGGCAGTGACCCCTGTTACAGCTAGGGGGCGCTGTTTTTGCTCTCCAGAATGCTCACGGAGGAGCAGTGAGGCCATGAGGAGGTATTGCAGTCACAAATGTAGCTGTGATTACAGTAGGGAAGCAGTGACTGATTAAAAAGCCTGCAGTATAGGGAAGAGGTGTGTCAGTGTTGGTCTTGGAAGAAGACCGAGCAGGAGACTTGTACAGAGCTATTTCTGTGTGGAGCAACACAGGGCCAGGCAGAGTCTAAAGCCTGACACCCCAACGTATATGGTGGTGTAGTTCATTTACGGCAATTGGTCGTTTACGTTCTGTTTGTGACTATGCTGAACAATAAACAAGACTTTATTTTGAACTTTTTCCTGGGTGACTGCCGTCTCACTGCACCAAGGCCACCGCTGCACTACAACAGGATCTTCAACCTTTTCAGATAAATTTCCTAATAGCCGAATTTATTTTTCCCACGTCCACATGCTTTCGGAGAACAGGGATGGTCTGTAATGGATACATGGGTTTTGAAAAACTCATCATTTTTAAAAAGTGAATCCTGCCAAAAAGACTCAAAGGCAAATTTTGCCACCTTTCTAATTCCTGTTGGATTTTGGAGATGACTGGAGGAAAGTTTAAAATATATATTGACTCTGGTTTTCTACCCAGCTTGATACCGAAATATGTTATATGTGTTTTGGATATCGGATTACCACATATTTCCTTTTCTACCATTATTACTTCTGTTAAGTGTTAATCTGTTAAGTGGAGAATTTCACATTTGCCTTTATTTAGAGTGAATGACGAAAACCTACCCAAATTTTCCATAAGATCTAGGACCCCTGGCAGATCTCTTTCCACCTCAGCCTTGTAGAGTATTATATCATCTGCAAAGTACGAGGCCCTAAGCTTCATGTCCCCTATTGGTATCCCTTCAAATACTTCATGTTGTTCTATATATTGCGCCAGGGGGTCTAGTGTCGGGTCAAAAATAAGCCGGGACAAATGACATCCCTGACACGTTCCCTTTTCAAGTGGAAAATTTCTCGATAGATGACCCGGGGTTTGAATTTTTGCTGCAGGGTTAGTGGAACGCCCGCCAGGGCCATGGGATACTCTGTACCGGGTCCGGTACTTAAAGGGGATGTATCACGGCAGTGGCGATGCGGTCCGTGGCCCTGGACGCCAAGTAAAAGGGGATTTGAAATGAGAATTAAAGTTTGTGTTCGTGACGCCACCTGTGGTACTTGGCCAGGGGTGACCGACACTGCTTAAAGGGGTCCGCTGGGGTGATGTTATGGCAGCTGGGATGGTATGGCTTCCCACAGGTGAAGCTGGGTCCCCAGGGCTCCCGATATGTTTGGCAAGGATGGTGTGGTGCCATAAAGAAACGGAGGACACGGGGTTGCAGTCTCGCTACCTCTTTACTGAAGGGTTCTGGCATCCACAGTCCAGGGTACTGGATCACAGGTGTCAATGGTCCAGATGGCTTGGAAGCGAGTTGGAAGTCCCCCTTACCAGCCTTCCCTCTAGTGCTGTGGTGTAGTTCCTTGCTGCCCTAGGCCTCTCACAAGGTCCTCACGTGTTCTCTCTGTCCTCCTTGTAGGTAGGACACTAACCCATATGACAGGTGGCTCGAGCCTATCATGACCCAGGCTCTATGCGCCACATAGTCTCCAGGTGTCAGGGCGGACAGGTGACTTGTAATCCAGCTGTCCTGCCGGTTTCTGCTGTGAGCTGTGGAATCCCTCACAACCTGGGTCTTCCGGCTACCGGTGTCTGCACTCTGTAGGGAGTTAGCCCAGTCGCAGCTATTCTCTCCAGTTCTCACTCTCCTGCGCTTCACTTCTTCTACATGATCTCTACAATCCGTTCGGCTTTCTCTTTCTAGGAGCTGTAGCACTTCTCGTGGCTGCACAGCCCCTCTGCTCCCTTCTCCTCTGTCTCTCTGACAGGAACTCTCCCTCTTTCCCTCCAGACCAGAATATATATAGGGGAGCCACCCACAAGCTGGATCAGAGCTCCCGCTTCTGGTCTGGAGTGTGAACATGTTGCATGCATGTGTTTACCACAAAAAATGTGTACTGTAGGGTGCACCTACATTCATAAATAAATATATGTAGAGTAAAGATGGGGTGCAATACCTTGTGCGGGAGGGAAACCATGATTCAATGAGAAAACAGACCAAACAAATAATGGTATGCACACCCAAACAACATGAAAACAAATTATTTTTATTAGAAAACAAGGACATACAAAGTGTGTATTAAAACCACTTAAAAACATGAACAACTCAGGAACAATGAATCACACCCCTTAGCCAAAGACATGTCAGACAATAAAGGACAAAATTCCACTGCTAAGTAAGAAGCTCAGGCAAAAACTTTAAGATTACCACATGCTGGGGGCATGGCCTGGCTCTGAGGATGTGAAGTCGCAGGAGTCCTGAGCTCCCACAAGTTAAGGTACCGTCACACTAAGCGACGCTGCAGCGATACCGACAACGATGTCGATCGCTGCAGCGTCGCTGTTTGGTCGCTGGAGAGCTGTCACACAGACAGCTCTCCAGCGACCAACGATCCAGAAGTCCCCGGGTAACCAGGGTAAACATCGGGTTACTAAGCGCAGGGCCGCGCTTAGTAACCCGATGTTTACCCTGGTTACCGTTGTAAATGTAAAAAAACATACTTATATTCCCGGTTTCTGGTCAGGTCCCTCGCCTTCAGCTTCCAGCACTGACTGAGCGCCGGCCGTAAAGTACAGCAGTGACGTCACCGCTGTGCTTTGCTTTACGGCTGGCCGGCGCTCACCAGTCAGTGCGGGAAGCTGAAGGCGAGGGATATGACCAGACACCGGGAATGTAAGTATGTAGTGTTTGTTTTTTTACATTTACAACGGTAACCAGGGTAAACATCGGGTTACTAAGCGCGGCCCTGCGCTTAGTAACCCGATGTTTACCCTGGTTACCAGTGACGACATCGCTGAATCGGCGTCACACACGCCGATTCAGCGATGTCAGCGGGAGATCCAGCAACGAAATAAAGTGCTGGACTTTCCCCAGTGACCAACGATCTCCCAGCAGGGGCCTGATCGTTGGTCACTGTCACACATAACGATTTAGTTAACGATATCGTTGCTACGTCACAAAAAGCAACAATATCGTTATCGTAATTGAGACTTTAATTCGACTTTTCTAGGTCCTCATTAGATGCCTAAAGCATACAGCTTCTTTTGAGACCAGAACTGGACCTCTATCTGAGAGAGAACGTGAGTTACAAGCATCTGCCCTCTGCTCACCAAATCACCTCACAGCAGAGCCGCCATTTTCTCATAAGGAAATGCCATAACATGGAGGCCCAGAGACACTACAGCAGACAGAGTGGCGGGTAACTCCTGAGCCTCATCGGACTCCAGCTGCAGACACCAAAGCGCTGCCGCTGTATTGCACCTGCTGCCAAAAAAGGAGCCGCTCTCCTCATTACAAGCATCTCTGCAGTGATTGCCGAACAGCAAGACAAGCACGGAGTCTCGCTGGCCCAGAAGCGAGGACGCTCTGCTACAGAAGCGAAAACAGGAAGGAGCCCTGCCCGCCAGCTGAAAGGACGCCGGGACGTTAGAAGGGTGAGCCGCGACTCAAGACAAAGCAGCGACGACCTGTCAACAGTGCCCGGCATCGACACAGACCCGAGAGAGAAGACACTGGAGAGCAAGAGCCGCGGACAACACACCTACCTCGCGCAGATGCCACCACGAGGATCTGGGATCTGCAGCAACTGCTCCGGAGCCCCCACGGACCATCGCCGAGGACACAGCTCCCACCTGCAGTAGCGACGCCAAGCACAGCCGCCGAGGGGATCCAGCAGCCCGGAACACAGCAGCGCCAGCGTCTATCCCGCTTGTCAGCTCTTAAGGTAAGCCCGTTACCGGGAATCCCTCCTGGCATTAACGAGCAGCAAGCGCAAAGGAGGGGATTTCCCCAGTCTGAGCGGCGGGAGGCACCGCTGTGGAATCAATATAAACTTTAATAGCGGGGAGCTGCTGCTGTGGAACAGACTGAGTAAAGAGAGATTTTACTGAAATAAGAACGGGGGCTTATGCTGTGGAACTAATGAAAGAGGCATATGCCTGGGTCGCTGTGGTGTGATTTTAGCAAGAAGCTTGCAAACAAGCACAAAGCATTATAATTGATTTTTAGCCATACAAAACAGCAAGCAGCATTGGGGAGTAAGCTTGTTACAAGAATGATCCATATACCATGAAGGGAGGTCATATCTGTGTACACACCATATTAAAGGGGAAAACCACTTCTAAAACCATCTACCTCATAAATGAGCGGGAGCTAAAACTGTGGAATATATTCCTGTTCTTTTTATGGGACACATTGCCTCCATCAGCATACTGAGAGCCAGTGGTGCAGAATAAATAGTGCACCACTAAAGCTTTCCTTTATCATAAAGTGACACTGAGAGGTGTGACAATTCTATATATAAATGCTTATACCCCTACGGGAAAAATTGGTGACAGTGCTGTGAAATGGAACTAACCTTCAAAACTGTTTCCAGGCCTTTGATATATTACAGTAAGAGGGCCCATTTAGGATTTGAACAGCCATACTAACCAGTATTAACCCTGCGTTCACACAAAATGGAACAAAGAAGGGATACCAGGAAATTTACCCAAAAAAGTAAACCATTTTCATTTCAATCCTTCTCCAGATCCTCGGAAGATATCCCAAATCTTCACGTGCGGGATAAATCGAGGTCACCCGTCAAACCAGATACTCCCTTACCTGGTAAAAGTAAAACACCTGGAACCTCATTTAGTTATGCCACTAAATAGAGTTTACAAAAATCTCTGCCGTCACCTTCAATTAAAACCAATACTAATATCCCTCAAAGCGCCCAAGAAAACAAAAAACAGGCCTCCGCTAAATTGAACAACGTCTTTACAGAGACTATGGACACCTCTCGGTCCACAAAAAGAAGTACGCCAGACAAAGACACTACCGACGGCTCTAATTCTGACAACTCTGATTTTTCCAGAGACTCTTCCCCCAATGAGAGTCCTGCCATCCGCCGGAAAATAGACTTATAGCTATCACAAGCTGAGGGGAAAACAGACTTCAATGACAGCTTTTTCAAAGCATTTCTGACCTCATAGACAAGAGACACAAAGAGGGTTTAGAAAAATACCAAAACGCAATTTCTGAGGTGTGTGAGAATATGACAAAAAAACTGGAAATCAGCGGAAAAAAATCACAGAATTAGATAACAGAACTGAATCCCTTGAAAAACAAAACATAGAAATGAAACTGGAACTTACTAATCTAAAATTTAAACTCCCTGATCTTGAAGACAGAAACAATATCAAAATCTGTGGCATCCCTGAAGATATCCCACAAACGGGTCTATCTGATTACACTAAAACGCTTTTCAAGACAGCAGTCCCTACTCTAATAGAGTTAGAGCTATCTATAGATAGAATACACAGACTTCCACGCCCTTCTAACATCTCCCCTGACAAACCAAGAGACACCATCTTAAGGATCCATTTCTTTGAAACAAAGGAAAAAGTCCAAAATTTCTTAAGAGATAAAGGTTCCTTCCCAGATCCATACTCTCATATAAAAATCTTTGCGGATCTCTCAAAACACACAATAGATGTACGCAGGTCCTTCAGGGATATAACCGCTAAACTAAGAGACAAAGGAATACATTATAGGTGGGGCTTCCCAACTAAACTGCTGGTTTCGTATAAGGGAAGAATAAGCCCCCTGATCAGCCCGGAAGAGGGACTGCACTTCCTCAATTTTCTCTCGGAAGGGAGATCACATAGCTAGACAAACTCCCTCTTAACAAAATGTGCAACTTCTGGCTCAGGATACTCTGCAAGTCTCTAATACACAATACAGGGGAACTTTGGGGTCTCTCTTCACACGAACTTTACCCCCATATTAGAAGAGATCCCACTAATAGTGAGGATCCTTCAAGAGAACTTTATACGATTCTCATACTTCACTGTTTAACGGTTTATATTTCTGCTGTTTATACTTGTCAATAACCAAATTATCTTTTTTGTGTCATTTGCCTACAAGATAGAGCTTAGTGATACCTAATGTCCTTAAGATGTCTGTCACACAACGTCAGAGGTCTCAACAGCCCTTGGAAGAGGTACACACTTTGGAAGGAGATTAAGCAGAGTAAAGCAGACTTTATATGTTTGCAAGAAGTAAAACTAGCCAAAGGTAACCACCCCACCTTCTCACACAAAAACTACCCTCACATTTACTCATCCCTAAACTAAAAAAAGAAAGCAGGAGTAATTACTATTATTAAAGACTCAGTCCCCTTCCAGTTGATCGAGGAAATTGAGGAACTCAAAGGCAAATTTCATATGTTAGTCTGCCTACTGAATAATAAAAATCTGCACTATTGTAAACATTTACGCCCCGAATGCAAGACAAATACGCTTTCTTAACAAATTAATACAAAAAATCAAAAACCACAAGAAAGGAGATCTACTTCTGATAGGTGACTTCAATATTGTTCCGGATGCACGTATTGACTCCACATCTTCCACTCGTCACCTAGCACCCTCCCTCAACAATTGGCTCATAGATTACAAATTATATGATGCATTTCGCTGCCTCATTTCCTCCTCCCAGGAATACACCCATTACTCGTCAGTACACAAGACCTCCTCTCGGATTGATCTTGTATTGACAGACATTTTTTCCTTGTCCAAAATCAAAACCGCTTCCATTCTTAATAAATCATTCTCAGACCACTCTCCTGTTTTAACAGAAATCAATTTGGGGTCCCCAACAAATAACTCATTTATGAGGAAATGTAACACAATTCTTCTTAATATCTCTGAATTTAAAACAGAACTAGAAAAAAACATCAAAGACTACATCATTTAATATACCACTGAGGGACTCGACCAGTTCATTATCTGGAATGCCCACAAGGCAGTAGTAAGAGGAAAACTAATACAGTCTCCTGTACAACAAAAAAAAAGAGAAACCATAAAAAAATTACAATCCCTGATCAGAACAAAAGAAGGGGCCCAAAACAGCCTTCCCTCACCGTCCTCAGATATCCACTTAGAAATTCTTAAACTAAGGGTACCGTCACACAGTGAAATTTTGATCGCTACGACGGCACGATTCGTGACGTTCGAGCGATATATCCGTGACGTTCGAGCGATATCGCAATGTCTGACACGCTCCTGCGATCAGGAACCCCGCTGAGAATCGTACGTCGTAGCAGATCGTTTGAAACTTTCTTTCGTCGTCTAGTGTCCCGCTGTGGCGGCATGATCGCATGGTGTAACATATATCGTATACGATGTGCGCATAGTAACCAACGGCTTCTACATCGCACATACGTCATGAAATTATCGCTCCAGCGTCGTACATTGCAAAGTGTGACAGCAGTCTACGACGCTGGAGCGATATTGTTACGACGCTGGAGCGTCACGGATCGTACCGTTGTAGCGATCAAAATTTCACTGTGTGACGGTACCCTTAGGCATATCTTAAAGCGGCTATATTGTCTGACTATGACTCAGTAATTAAAGCATCAAAATTCAAAGTTTACTCATCTCTAAATAAGCCCACAAGGTTTATGATGGGAAAGCTGAAAAGGGACAGAGTTAAAAATAGTCAACAAGATTCAAAACCCACAAGGAGAGATTAGACAATGCCCAAAAGAAATAGCAGATATTTTTGCTGAGTTTTATAATACCCTCTACAACCTGAAACAAGACGCAAATACCCCACAATTAAACTAAGCAAATATTACGGAATTCTTAAAAAGCCTTCACCTCCCCAAAATAGACGCAGTAGACTTAAACCTCCTAACTTCGGGGGTGCCAGTACAGGGGTAGCACTGCTGCAGCCAGGCATGTCCTCTGAAAGTCGGAGGAGTGACTGCTCCAGTAAAGAGGGAAATAGGAGAGCAGGGCAGGCCAGACAGGTGCTGGTAGTGGGTGACTCAATTATTAGGGGAACAGATTGGGCAATCTGTCACAAAGACAGGGATCGTCGAACGGTGTGCTGCCTACAAGGCGCCCGAGTCCGACACATCGCTGATCGGGTGGACAGATTACTGGGAGGGGCTGGTAAGGACCCAGCGGTCATGGTGCACATTGGCACAAATGACAAAGTTAGAGGTAGGTGGAAGGTCCTTAAAGATGATTTCAGGGAATTAGGCTGCAAGCTGAAAGCAAGGACCTCCAACGTGGTATTTTCCGAAATACTGCCTGTACCACGTGCCACGCCAGAGAGGCAACGGGAGATTAGGGAGGTTAATAAGTGGCTCAAGAATTGGTGCAGGAAGGAGGGGTTTGGGTTCCTGCAGAACTGGGCCGACTTCTCAGTTGGCTACAGGCTCTACGCTAGGGACGGGCTGCACCTCAATGGGGAGGGTGCAGCTGTGCTGGGGGAGAAAATGGCTAGAAGGTTGGAGGAGTGTTTAAACTAGGAATTGGGGGGAGGGTATTCAATTTATAGGAGGGGAAGATAGTGCAGATAGAGACCTGGGCACAAATAAGGAAGTTTGGGGTGGCGGTGGCATGGGGGGTGGGGTTAGAACAGTTAATAATTTAAGAAATAGAGGTACAGAGAGGAACATCAAGTGCATGTATACTAATGCCAGAAGCCTCGCCAACAAAATGGACGAATTAGAACTAATGTTGTTGGAGCATAATTATGACATGGTGGGAATATCTGAAACATGGCTGGATGAGAGCCATGACTGGGCTGTTAACTTGCAGGGTTATAGTCTGTTCAGAAATGACCGAATGGATAGGTGAGGGGGTGGGGTGTGTCTATATGTAAAATCGTCCTTAAAACCCATCCTGCGTGATAATATAGGTGAATTTAATGAAAATGTAGAATCCCTGTGGGTGGAGATAAGGGGAGGGGGAAAAAATAATAAATTACTGATAGGGGTTTGTTATAAATCTCCAAAAATAATGGAAGCAATGGAGAATATCCTCGTAAAGCAAATAGATGAAGCTGCGACTCAAGGAGAAGTCATTATTATGGGGGACTTCAACTACCCTGAAATAGATTGGGGAACAGAAACCTGCAGTTCCAGCAAAGGTAATCGGTTTTTGACAACTATGAGAGACAATTACCTTTCACAACTGGTTCAGGACCCAACAAGAAGGGGGCAGTGCTAGACCTAATATTAACCAACAGGCCAGACCGCATATCAAATATAAGGGTTGGGGGCCACTTGGGTAATAGCGATCACAAAATAATAAGTTTTCATGTATCCTTTAAAAAGATGTGTAATAGAGGGGTTACAAGGACACTAAACTTCAGGAGGGCAAATTTCCAACGGATGAGAGAGGATCTTGGTGCAATTAACTGGGACGATATCCTGAGACACAAAAATACACAAAGAAAATGGGAGACATTTATTAGCATCCTTGATAGGACCTGTGCACAGTATATACCGTATGGGAATAAACATACTATAAATAGGAGGAAACCAATATGGCTAAATAGAGCTGTAAGGGGCACAATAAGTGACAAAAAGAAAGCATTTAGAGAATTAAAGGAAGTAGGTAGTGATGAGGCATTAAATAAATACTGAAAATTAAATAAATTCTGTAAAAAGCAAATCAAGGCAGCAAAGATTGAGACAGAGAGACTCATTGCCAGAGAGAGTAAAAATAATCCTAAAATATTCTTTAACTACATAAATAGTAAGAAACTAAAAAATGATAGTGTTGGACCCCTTAAAAATAGTCTGGGTGAAATGGTGGATGAGGATAAGGAAAAAGCCAATATGCTAAATGACTTTTTTTCATCAGTATTTACACAAGAAAATCCCATGGCAGACAAAATGACTAGTGATAAAAATTCCCAATTAAATGTAACCTGCTTAACCCAGCAGGAAGTGCGGCGGCGTCTAAAAATCACTAAAATTGACAAATCTCCGGGCCCGGATGGGATACACCCTCGAGTACTGCAGGAATTAAGTACAGTCATTGATAGACCATTAATTTTAATCTTTAAAGACTCCATAATAACAGGGTCTGTACCACAGGACTGGCGTATAGCAAATGTGGTGCCAATATTCAAAAAGGGGACAAAAGCTGAACTCGGAAATTATAGGCCAGTAAGCTTAACCTCTACTGTGGGTAAAATCCTGGAGGGCATTCTAAGGGATGCTATACTGGAGTATCTCTATCTGTTTCTCTCGTTCACAAGAGTTCAGTCGTCCTCTTTTATATGTTAAACTCTCCAATGTATCTCAGTTAAAACCTGTGATCTCCCATGGAATATGTAATAATAATAATAATTTGTATTTATATAGCGCCACCATATTCCGCAGCACTTTACAATTAGCGGGGACATGTACAGACAATAAATTCAGTACAAGTTAAGACAATTTAAACAGTGACATTAGGGGTGAGGTCCCTGCTCGCAAGTTTACAATCTACAAGGAAATGGGGGGACACAATAGGTGAAAAGTGCTTGTTATTTCAGGCAATTATAATAAATAGAGATTTTCATATAAAGCTGCATGATCCGGTCATCAGTCCGTGTGTTTAAGTGCAATAGTCAAGTATCAAGTGCAGTTATCATGTGCATGGAGGGTGTATAGACAGATGAGAGAGCTGGCGCAGCACGAGGGAAGTCTTGGAGACGGAGGTGCGAGGTTCGGATTACGGGGGATGTTAGTCTTAGGTCATTTGTAGAACGGAGGGCACGTGTAGGGCGATAGATGGAGATGAGAGAGGAGATATGAGGCTGTGCAGAACTGTGGAGAGCTTTGTGGGTGAGAGAGATGAATTTATACTGGACCCTGTAGCGAATGGGTAGCCAGTGTAATGACTGGCACAAAATGAAGGCATCGGTGAAGCGGCTGGACAGAAATATGACCCTGGCTGCCGCATTCAAGATGGATTGGAGAGGAGAAAGTTTGGAAAGAGGGAGACCGATCAGAAGAAAGTTGCAGTAGTACAGACGAGAATGAATAAGTAAGAGTCTTAGCAGTTTCAAAGGTGAGAAAAAGTCAGATTCTGGAGATGTTTATAGGATGCAGGTGACAGGAGCGAGTGAGTGATCGGATATAGGGAGTAAAGGAAAGTTCGGTGTCGAATATGACCCCAAGACAGCGTGCGTGCTGCTTGGGAGTTATGGTTGAACCCTCCAGGGTAATTTCGATGTTGGGTAGAGTGAGGTTAGTAGAAGGGAGAAACACAAGTAGTTCAGTTTTTGAGAGATTTAGTTTCAGATAGAGGGAGAACATGATGTTAGAGACAGCAGACAGACAATCCTTGGTATTTTGAATTAGAGTGGGGTGATGTCAGGGGAAGAAGTGTATAATTGGGTGTCGTCTACATAGAGATGGTACTGGAACCCAAATCTGCTGATTGTTTGTCCAATAGGGGCAGTGTATAGAGAGAAAAGGAGGGGGCCCAGGACTGAGCCCTGCGGAACCCCGATAGTAAGGGGACGAGGAGAGGATGAGGAGCCGGAAAAGATACAGTGAAGGAGCGGTCAGAGAGGTAGGAGGAGAACCAGGAGAGGGCTGTGTCCTTGAGGCCTATAGAGCGGAGCATAGTGAGAAGGAGCTGGTGATCCACAGTGTCAAATGCTGCGGAGAGATCCAAGAGAATTAGCATGGAGTAGTGACCATTAGATTTAGCTGTTAGTAGGTCATTAGAAACTTTAGTGAGGGCAGTTTCAGTAGAGTGTAAAGAGCGGAAAGCAGATTGAAGAGGGTCGAGAAGAGAGTTATCTGAGAGATAGCGGGTAAGACAGGCAAGACGGGAGTGGACCAGCCGTTCGAGGAGTTTAGAGATGAAGGGAAGATTAGAGACAGGTCTATAATTAGCGGCACAGTTTTGATCGAAGGATGGTTTTTTAAGTAATGGATGTATGATGGCATGCTTAAATGAGGATGGAAAAATACCGGAAGTGAGAGAAAGGTTGAATATTTTTGTTAGGTGAGAGGTGACAGCCGGGGAAAGGGACTGGAGGAGATGTGATGGAATGGGGTCACTGGTGCAAGTGGTCGGGCGAGAAGATGCAAGGAGCCTGATTACTTCTTCTTGCAGTGGGGGAGGGAGGACAGTGCATGGTATGAAGAGATTGGGAGATGATTTCCTGTCGAATGTGGTTAATTTTTTCTTTGAAGTAATTAGCCAGATCGTCAGCGCGGAGATCCGTGGTTGGGGCCTGCACTCTTGGGTTGAGAAGGGACTGGAAAGTGTCAAAGAGACATTTAGGGTTATTGGACAGCGAGGTGATGAGGGTGTTGAAATAGGTTTATTTGGAGTGGTGAAGGGCAGGGTTGTATGTTTTTAGCATGAACTTATAATGGATGAAATCTTCGGGTAGATTAGATTTTCTCCACAAATGTTTGTCGCACCTGGAGCACCGCTGCAGGAAACGTGTTTGCAGCGTATGCCACGGTTGTCGCCGTCTGTGCTGAATTGTTCTATGTATAGGAGGTGCAGCTTCATCCAGGGCACTTTGCAGGGTTTCATTGTAATGCTTCAGAGCAGAATCAGGACATGAGATGGAGGAGATTGGGGCCAATGAGGACTGCAAGTTCTTCATAAGTTTCTGGGTGTTAATGGCCTGAATGTTTCTATAAGTGTGGGGGTGACCTGAGGGGGATGGCAGTACTTGATAGAGAATGTATAATACCCAAAATCTGAGCAATGGACAAACAAGGGACCCAGTCAAGGAGATAGGTAATTCTAAAGATTAAATTTCATTACAAAGAAAATATGGTACACAATAATCCACAAGAAAGATAAAAAATACGTAAAAGATACAAAAAACGCACGTATGCTGGACCAAAAAATGCGTGTCAATCAAATAAATATATATAGATAGCAAAATATAATACTAAACCCCTCAAGGTAACAAAAGAAATATTATAGTAAAAAAAATATATATATATAATAATATACTGTGTTAAAAGCGGAAGGTGGGGGGAGAGAAAAATAAAACTATAAATACAAGGGAAATAAATTCCAAGTATAAGATAATGAGGACTAAAAAAATCCTTAGCCTCAAGAAAGTGCACAGTGCCAATTGATCAATGAATAGTGCAATAACAGAGGGGGTCCGCTGGCCCAAAACTAGATCATTATACTAATAACACACAAAGTGACCAAGTGCATGTGATCAAAGGAAGCAAAAATCGCTCAATAGAGTACATCAATATATACCTTAAGGGGTTAATCCGGTCCAGTAGTACGTGCGCCCCGACGCGCGTTTCGGAACAAGTCCTTTGTCAGGGGGTACGTACACTGTCCTAAATGGCCATATATATACTAAGGTTAATTAGCGCCAATGTACGGCGTCCGGGTATCTGCGGCGCATGCGCCGCCAGGAGGTCCCGGAAGTCCGTGACGTCCACGCCATGTGACCGGACACACGGCATGATGGTACGGCGTTGCCTAGGTCACATAGACGCGGTGAGTCAGGACTGCGAGACACAAGCGGCGCATGCGCACAACCAAGGACCCGACATACAGCGGAAAGCAGCAAGTACATATGCAGAGGGACATCGGATAATCTCAAACAAGAAACTGATCAAAGGGTATGGGAAGCAAATAATCGAACAGGAGCAACTGAAATAGATGTACAATCTGAGCCATACATGGTAGAAGAGAATATATATATATATATATATATATATATATGTATATATGCACTGAAGGCAAAAATAAAGATATAAAATATATGTTCATATATATGTAAGAAATAAATAAATAATAAATAATGAATAATAACTTCATAATATCAAAGTAGTATGGAATAAATAATAATTACACATAAATGAATATATATATACATTATAAACATAACGGCATATTTTATATCTCTCTACACATGTAATGTAATTATATAGATTAGTAATAAATGAATATGAATAAAGTAGCAGACGTAGTAAAAAATATTAATGCAAAAGTGAATATCAGTATAAAAATATAAGAAATAAATAATAATAAATAATAAATATAGAAGAAATAAATATAGAAAAAAGAGGAAAAATAAAGAAAATATTTTGGTTAACACCAAATAATTATAATGAAACTAAATATAAAATTAAATAAAAATGAGAATATAAATGAATATGAAAATAAGACCAGAAAATAATAAAAAATAAAATAATAAATAATAAGAAATAAAAAATAAATAATAAAAGATAAAAAGTACATAATAAAGACTCAGAAGTAAAAATAAATAATGAAAATAGCAAAAATAGAAAATAAAAAATAAATAATAAATAATAATGATGAGAGATAATAAAGTAAATACTGAATAATAGTAAATAATAAATGAAATAAAAAATAGGAATTAATGAAAAATAAAGTAAATAATAAATAATGGAGATGAAAATAAATACAAAATAATTATCACATTGAAGATATATATATAACATAATATCAATTTGCTGCTGATGAGTAGTCTGTTGTGAATTCTGTGGCAGAGCTCCCTCCTGTGGTCACAAGTGGTACTTCGGCTGATTCTCTCTGGGAGCTTCCGTTTGTGGAGGAAACTGGTACTGCTGCTTCTGAGTTTCCTCCCTCAGGTGATCTGGTGAGGTCGTTAGGTGCTTCTCTATTTAACCCCACCTAATGCTTTGATTCATGCTTCCTGTCAATGTTCCAGTGTTGGACTTGTGTTTCTCTGGATCATTCCTGTGGCCTGCTGCTCTGCATAGCTAAGTGCTTCTTTGCTATTTGTTGCTATTTTTTCTGTCCAGCTTGTCTATTTGTTTTGCTGGAAGCTCTGGGACGCAAAGGGTGTACCTCCGTGCCGTTAGTTCGGTACGGAGGGTCTTTTTGCCCCTTTGCGTGGTTTTCTTTAGGGTTTTGTGTAGACCGCAAAGTTATCTTTCCTATCCTCGTTCTGTCTAGAATATCGGGCCTCACTTTGCTGAATCTATTTCATCCCTACGTTTGTCTTTTCATCTTACTCACAGTCATTATATGTGGGGGGCTGCCTTTTCCTTTCGGGTATTTCTCTGAGGCAAGGTAGGCTTATTTTTTCTATCTTCAGGCTAGTTAGTTTCTCAGGCTGTGCCGAGTTGCATAGGTAGCGTTAGGCACAATCCACGGCTGCCTCTAGTTGTGTTTGGAGAGGATCAGGGATTGCGGTCTGCAGAGTTCCCACGTCTCAGAGCTCGTTCTATTATTTTGGGTTATTGTCAGATCACTGTATGTGCTCTGACCTCCATGTCCATTGTGATACTGAATTGCTTTTCATAACAGTACAGGAAGCCAAAAGTACTAATGATTCTCAATAGAGGGAAAAAAAGAAGTTCTGAGACCATTTTTTTTTCTTGGCTTTGTGTTTTGTCTTTTTTTTCCCCTAGACATTTGGGTGGTTCAGTACACAGGTGTAGCGATGGACATTAGAAGTCTGTCTTCATTTGTGGATCAGCTCTCGGCAAGAGTACAAAAGATTCAAGACACTATTGATCAGAAATCTATGTTAGAACCAAGAATTCCTATTCCTGATTTGTTTTTTGGAGATAGAACTAAGTTTCTGAGTTTCAAAAATAATTGTAAGTTATTTCTGGCCTTGAAACCTCGTTCCTCTGGTGATCCAGTTCAACAGGTTTTGATTATTATTTCTTTTTTGCGCGGCGACCCTCAGGACTGGGCATATTCTCTTGCGCCAGGAGATCCTGCATTGAGTAATATCAATGCGTTTTTCCTGGCGCTCGGATTGCTGTACGATGAGCCTAATTCAGTGGATCAGGCAGGTAAGAATTTGCTGGCTCTTTGTCAGGGTCAGGATGAGATAGAGGTATATTGCCAGAAATTTAGAAAATGGTCAGTGCTCACTCAATGGAATGAACCTGCGCTGGCAGCTATGTTCAGAAAGGGTCTCTCTGAAGCCCTTAAGGATGTCATGGTGGGATTTCCTATGCCTGCTGGTTTGAATGAGTCTATGTCTTTGGCTATTCAGATCGGTCGACGCTTGTGTGAGCGTAAATCTGTGCACCATTTGGCGGTATTACGTGAGCTTAAACCTGAGCCTATGCAGTGCGATAGGACTTTGACCAGAGTTGAACGGCAAGAACACAGACGTCTGAATGGGCTGTGTTTCTACTGTGGTGATTCCACTCATGCTATCTCTGATTGTCCTAAGCGCACTAAGCGGTTCGCTAGGTCTGCCACCATTGGTACGGTACAGTCAAAATTTCTTCTGTCCGTTACCTTGATCTGCTCTTTGTCATCATATTCTGTCATGGCGTTTGTGGATTCAGGCGCTGCTCTGAATTTGATGGACTTGGAATATGCTAAGCGTTGTGGGTTTTTCTTGGAGCCCTTGCAGTGTCCTATTCCATTGAGAGGTATTGATGCTACGCCTTTGGCCAAGAATAAGCCTCAATACTGGACCCAGCTGACCATGTGCATGGCTCCTGCACATCAGGAGGATATTCGCTTTCTGGTGTTGCATAATCTGCATGATGTGGTCGTGTTGGGGTTGCCATGGCTACAAGCCCATAATCCAGTATTGGATTGGAAATCCATGTCGGTGTCCAGCTGGGGTTGTCAGGGGGTACATGGTGATGTTCCATTTTTGTCAATTTCGTCATCCACCCCTTCTGAGGTTCCAGAGTTCTTGTCTGATTACCGGGATGTATTTGATGAGCCCAAGTCCGATGCCCTACCTCCGCATAGGGATTGTGATTGTGCTATCAATTTGATTCCTGGTGGTAAATTCCCAAAAGGTCGACTGTTTAATTTATCCGTGCCTGAGCACACCGCTATGCGCAGTTATGTGAAGGAATCCCTGGAGAAGGGGCATATTCGCCCGTCATCGTCGCCATTAGGAGCAGGGTTCTTTTTTGTAGCCAAAAAGGATGGTTCGCTGAGACCTTGTATAGATTATCGCCTTCTTAATAAGATCACTGTTAAATTTCAGTACCCCTTGCCTTTGTTATCTGATTTGTTTGCTCGGATTAAGGGGGCTAGTTGGTTCACCAAGATTGATCTTCGTGGTGCGTATAATCTGGTGCGAATCAGGCGAGGCGATGAATGGAAAACTGCATTTAATTCGCCCGAGGGTCATTTTGAGTATCTAGTGATGCCATTCGGACTTGCCAATGCTCCATCAGTGTTTCAGTCCTTTATGCATGAGATCTTCCGAGAGTACCTGGATAAATTCCTGATTGTGTACTTGGATGACATTTTGATCTTCTCGGATGATTGGGAGTTTCATGTGAAACAGGTCAGAACGGTTTTTCAGGTCCTGCGTGCTAACTCTTTGTTTGTGAAGGGATCAAAGTGTCTCTTTGGGGTGCAGAAGGTTTCATTTTTGGGGTTCATCTTTTCCCCTTCTACTATCGAGATGGATCCTGTTAAGGTCCAAGCCATCCATGATTGGACTCAGCCGACATCTCTGAAAAGTCTGCAAAAGTTCCTGGGCTTTGCTAATTTTTATCATCGCTTCATCTGCAATTTTTCTAGTATTGCCAAACCATTGACCGATTTGACCAAGAAGGGTGCTGATTTGGTCAATTGGTCTTCTGCTGCTGTGGAAGCTTTTCAAGAGTTGAAGCGTCGTTTTTCTTCTGCCCCTGTGTTGTGTCAACCTGATGTTTCTCTTCCGTTCCAGGTCGAGGTTGATGCTTCTGAGATTGGAGCAGGGGCTGTTTTGTCGCAGAGAGGTTCTGATTGTTCAGTGATGAAACCATGCGCTTTTTTTTCCAGGAAGTTTTCGCCTGCTGAGCGGAATTATGATGTGGGCAACCGAGAGTTGCTGGCCATGAAGTGGGCATTCGAGGAGTGGCGTCATTGGCTTGAAGGAGCTAAGCATCGCGTGGTGGTATTGACTGATCATAAGAACCTGACTTATCTCGAGTCTGCTAAGCGTTTGAATCCTAGACAGGCTCGTTGGTCGCTGTTTTTCGCCCATTTTGACTTTGTGATTTCGTACCTTCCGGGCTCTAAAAATGTGAAGGCGGATGCTCTGTCTAGGAGTTTTGTGCCCGACTCTCCGGGTTTATCTGAGCCGGCGGGTATCCTCAAGGAAGGAGTAATTGTGTCTGCCATCTCCCCTGATTTGCGGCGGGTGCTGCAAAAATTTCAGGCTAATAAACCTGATCGTTGTCCAGCGGAGAAACTGTTTGTCCCGGATAGGTGGACAAATAAAGTGATCTCTGAGGTTCATTGTTCGGTGTTGGCTGGTCATCCTGGAATCTTTGGTACCAGAGAGTTAGTGGCTAGATCCTTTTGGTGGCCGTCTCTGTCGCGGGATGTGCGTTCTTTTGTGCAGTCCTGTGGGATTTGTGCTCGGGCTAAGCCCTGCTGTTCTCGTGCCAGTGGGTTGCTTTTGCCCTTGCCGGTCCCGAAGAGACCTTAGACACATATCTCTATGGATTTTATTTCAGATCTTCCCGTCTCTCAAAAGATGTCAGTCATTTGGGTGGTCTGTGATTGCTTTTCTAAGATGGTCCATCTGGTACCCTTGTCCAAGTTGCCTTCCTCCTCTGATTTGGTGCCATTGTTCTTCCAGCATGTGGTTCGTTTGCATGGCAGTCCAGAGAATATTGTTTCTGACAGAGGTTCCCAGTTTGTTTCGAGGTTTTGGCGAGCCTTTTGTGGTAGGATGGGCATTGACTTGTCTTTTTCCTCGGCTTTTCATCCTCAGACTAATGGCCAGACCGAACGAACCAATCAGACCTTGGAAACCTATCTGAGATGCTTTGTTTCTGCCGATCAGGATGACTGGGTGTCCTTTTTGCCTTTGGCTGAGTTCGCCCTTAATAATCGGGCCAGCTCGGCTACCTTGGTTTCGCCATTTTTCTGCAATTCTGGGTTCCATCCTCGTTTCTCTTCAGGACAGGTTGAGTCTTCGGACTGTCCTGGTGTGGATACTGTGGTGGACAGGTTGCAGCAGATTTGGACTCATGTAGTGGACAATTTGACCTTGTCCCAGGAGAAGGCTCAACGTTTCGCTAATCGCAGACGCCGTGTGGGTCCCCGACTTCGTGTTGGGGATCTGGTTTGGTTATCTTCTCGTCATATTCCTATGAAGGTTTCCTCTCCGAAGTTTAAACCTCGTTTCATTTGTCCTTATAGGATTTCTGAGGTTATTAATCCTGTGTCTTTTCGTCTGACCCTCCCAGATTCTTTTTTCATACATAACGTCTTCCATAGGTCATTGTTGCGGAGATACGTGGCACCTATGGTTCCATCTGTTGACCCTCCTGCCCCGGTTTTGGTGGAGGGGGAATTGGAGTATATTGTGGAGAAGATTTTGGATTCTCGTGTTTCAAGACGGAAACTCCAGTATCTGGTTAAATGGAAGGGTTATGCTCAGGAGGATAATTCCTGGGTTTTTGCCTCTGATGTCCATGCTCCCGATCTTGTTCGTGCCTTTCATGTGGCTCATCCTGGTCGGCCTGGGGGCTCTGGTGAGGGTTCGGTGACCCCTCCTCAAGGGGGGGGTACTGTTGTGAATTCTGTGGCAGAGCTCCCTCCTGTGGTCACAAGTGGTACTTCGGCTGATTCTCTCTGGGAGCTTCCGTTTGTGGAGGAAACTGGTACTGCTGCTTCTGAGTTTCCTCCCTCAGGTGATCTGGTGAGGTTGTTAGGTGCTTCTCTACTTAACCCCACCTAATGCTTTGATTCATGCTTCCTGTCAATGTTCCAGTGTTGGACTTGTGTTTCTCTGGATCATTCCTGTGGCCTGCTGCTCTGCATAGCTAAGTGCTTCTTTGCTATTTGTTGCTATTTTTTCTGTCCAGCTTGTCTATTTGTTTTGCTGGAAGCTCTGGGACGCAAAGGGTGTACCTCCGTGCCGTTAGTTCGGTACGGAGGGTCTTTTTGCCCCTTTGCGTGGTTTTCTTTAGGGTTTTGTGTAGACCGCAAAGTTATCTTTCCTATCCTCGTTCTGTCTAGAATATCGGGCCTCACTTTGCTGAATCTATTTCATCCCTACGTTTGTCTTTTCATCTTACTCACAGTCATTATATGTGGGGGGCTGCCTTTTCCTTTCGGGTATTTCTCTGAGGCAAGGTAGGCTTATTTTTTCTATCTTCAGGCTAGTTAGTTTCTCAGGCTGTGCCGAGTTGCATAGGTAGCGTTAGGCACAATCCACGGCTGCCTCTAGTTGTGTTTGGAGAGGATCAGGGATTGCGGTCTGCAGAGTTCCCACGTCTCAGAGCTCGTTCTATTATTTTGGGTTATTGTCAGATCACTGTATGTGCTCTGACCTCCATGTCCATTGTGATACTGAATTGCTTTTCATAACAGTAGTCCAAATTAGGATATCCCAAATTTCACACATGGATCTTGATAGAATCCCATCATATCGGAACCTTATAGGAGTAATTTCAAATGTATCATAAATAGAGCACCCTAAAAAATAAAAAGTACAAGTTAAAAGAACAGTATAAAAATTAAAAAGGTGGATAAAAAAGGTGGATCTAAAATTGACAAAAGAAATTTACATATCTATTAAAGAAAAGAGGCAAAACTCAAATTTTCATTTAATCCCCTAGGGGAAACAGTATCTAATGCCCAAATCCATTTGGTCTCCTTTTGCAGTAGTTGTGTACTAATTTTACCACCACGTTCATTTGGCACAACCATATCAATCCCCATCACTTTTAAAAGAGAGGAGTCACATTCGTGGTGTAATTTAAAATGTTTAGGGATGGTCTTCAATAGGGAAATATCCTCAATTTCTTTTGCTGCCTCTATCCCTAAAACATGCTCCCGTACTCTGATTTTAAATTGGCGGGTAGTCATTCCAACATAGATCAATGTGCAGGGGCGCGTGGCATAATATACCACGGCCTTTGAAGTACAAGTTATAGTGTGCTTGATGTTGAAGGTAGTGGTCCCCATTGAGTTACAGAACTTCTGACTCCTTACTATATTGGGACACGCTACACACTTGGTGGGGATTGATATGGTTGTGCCAAATGAACGTGGTGGTAAAATTAGTACACAACTACTGCAAAAGGAGACCAAATGGATTTGGGCATTAGATACTGTTTCCCCTAGGGGATTAAATGAAAATTTGAGTTTTGCCTCTTTTCTTTAATAGATATGTAAATTTCCTTTGTCAATTTTAGATCCACCTTTTTTATCCACCTTTTTGATCTTTATACTGTTCTTTTAACTTGTACTTTTTATTTTTTGGGGTGCTCTATTTATGATACATTTGAAATTACTCCTATAAGGTTCCGATATGATGGGATTCTATCAAGATCCATGTGTGGAATTTGGGATATCCTAATTTGGACTACTCATCAGCAGCAAATTGATATTATGTTATATATATCTTCAATGTGATAATTATTTTGTATTTATTTTCATCCATTATTATTTATTATTTACTTTATTTTTCATTAATTCCAATTTTTTATTTCATTTATTATTTACTATTATTCAGTATTTACTTTCTTATTATCTCTCATCATTATTATGTATTATTTATTTTTTATTTTCTATTTTTGCTAATTTTCATTATTTATTTTTACTTCTGAGTCTTTATTATGTACTTTTTATCTTTTATTTATTATTTACTTATTTTTTATTTCTTACTTTTATTATTATTTATTATTTTATTTTTTATTATTTTCTGGTCTTATTTTCATATTCATTTATATTCTCATTTTTATTTAATTTTATATTTAGTGTCATTATAATTATTTGGTGTTAACCAAATTATTTTCTTTATTTTTTCTTGATTTTTCCTCTTTTTTCTATATTTATTTCTTCTATATTTATTATTATTATTATTTATTTCTTATATTTTTGTACTGATATTCACTTTTGCACTAATATTTTTTACTAAGTCTGCTACTTTATTCATATTCATTTATTACTAATCTATATAATTACATTACATGTGTAGAGAGATATAAAATATGCCGTTAATTATGTTTATAATGTATATATATATTCATTTATGTGTAATTATTATTTATTCCATACTACTTTGATATTATGAAGTTATTATTCATTATTTATTATTTATTTATTTCTTACATATATATGAACATATATTTTATATCTTTATTTTTGCCTTCAGTGCATATATACAGTGGGGAAAAAAAGTATTTAGTCAGTCAGCAATAGTGCAAGTTCCACCACTTAAAAAGATGAGAGGCGTCTGTAATTTACATCATAGGTAGACCTCAACTATGGGAGACAAACTGAGAAAAAAAAATCCAGAAAATCACATTGTCTGTTTTTTTAACATTTTATTTGCATATTATGGTGGAAAATAAGTATTTGGTCAGAAACAAAATTTCATCTCAATACTTTGTAATATATCCTTTGTTGGCAATGACAGAGGTCAAAAGTTTTCTGTAAGTCTTCACAAGGTTGCCACACACTGTTGTTGGTATGTTGGCCCATTCCTCCATGCAGATCTCCTCTAGAGCAGTGATGTTTTTGGCTTTTCGCTTGGCAACACGGACTTTCAACTCCCTCCAAAGGTTTTCTATAGGGTTGAGATCTGGAGACTGGCTAGGCCACTCCAGGACCTTGAAATGCTTCTTACGAAGCCACTCCTTCATTGCCCTGGCGGTGTGCTTTGGATCATTGTCATGTTGAAAGACCCAGCCACGTTTCATCTTCAATGCCCTTGCTGATGGAAGGAGGTTTGCACTCAAAATCTCACGATACATGGCCCCATTGATTCTTTCATGTACCCGGATCAGTCGTACTGACCCCTTTGCAGAGAAACAGCCCCAAAGCATGATGTTTCCACCACCATGCTTTACAGTAGGTATGGTGTTTGATGGATGCAACTCAGTATTCTTTTTCCTCCAAACACGACAAGTTGTGTTTCTACCAAACAGTTCCAGTTTGGTTTCATCAGACCATAGGACATTCTCCCAAAACTCCTCTGGATCATCCAAATGCTCTCTAGCAAACTTCAGACGGGCCCGGACATGTACTGGCTTAAGCAGTGGGACACGTCTGGCACTGCAGGATCTGAGTCCATGGTGGCGTAGTGTGTTACTTATGGTAGGCCTTGTTACATTGGTCCCAGCTCTCTGCAGTTCATTCACTAGGTCCCCCCGCGTGGTTATGGGATTTTTGCTCACCGTTCTTGTGATCATTCTGACCCCACGGGGTGGGATTTTGCGTGGAGCCCCAGATCAAGGAAGATTATCAGTGGTCTTGTATGTCTTCCATTTTCTAATTATTGCTCCCACTGTTGATTTTTTCACTCCAAGCTGGTTGGCTATTGCAGATTCAGTCTTCCCAGCCTGGTGCAGGGCTGCAATTTTGTTTCTGGTGTCCTTTGACAGCTCTTTGGTCTTCACCATAGTGGAGTTTGGAGTCAGACTGTTTGAGGGTGTGCACAGGTGTCTTTTTATACTGATAACAAGTTTAAACAGGTGCCATTACTACAGGTAATGAGTGGAGGAAAGAGGTGACTCTTAAAGAAGAAGTTACAGGTCTGTGAGAGCCAGAAATCTTGTTTGTTTGTTTCTGACCAAATACTTATTTTCCACCATAATATGCAAATAAAATGTTAAAAAAACAGACAATGTGATTTTCTGGATTTTTTTTTCTCAGTTTGTCTCCCATAGTTGAGGTCTACCTATGATGTAAATTACAGACGCCTCTCATCTTTTTAAGTGGTGGAACTTGCACTATTGCTGACTGACTAAATACTTTTTTGCCCCACTGTACATATATATATATTCTCTTCTACCATGTATGGCTCAGATTGTACGTGTATTTCAGTTGCTCCTGTACGATTATTTGCTTCCCATACCCTTTGATCAGTTTCTTGTTTGAGATTATCCGATGTCCCTCTGCATATGTACTTGCTGCTTTCCGCTGTATGTCGGGTCCTTGGTTGTGCGCATGCGCCGCTTGTGTCTCGCAGTCCTGACTCACCGCATCTATGTGACCTAGGCAACGCCGTACCATCATGCCGTGCGTCCGGTCACATGGCGTGGACGTCACGGACTTCCGGGACCTCCTGGCGGCGCATGCGCTGCAGATACCTGGACGCCGTACATTGGCGCTAATTAACCTTAGTATATATATGGCCATTTAGGACAGTGTACGTACCCCCTGACGAAGGACTTGTTCCGAAACGCGCGTCGGGGCGCATGTACTACTGGACCGGATTAACCCCTTAAGGTATATGTTGATGTACTGTGTTGAGCGATTTTTGCTTCCTTTGATCGCATGCACTTGGTCACTTTGTGTGTTATTAGTATAATGATCTAGTTTTGGGCCAGCGGACCCCCTCTGTTATTGCACTATTCATTGATCAATTGGCACTGTGCACTTTCATGAGGCTAAGATTTTTTTAGTCCTCATTATCTTATATTTGGAATTTATTTCCCTTGTATTTATAGTTTTATTTTTCTCTCCCCCCACCTTCCGCTTTTAACACAGTATATTATTATACAGGTCCTTCTCAAAAAATTAGCATATAGTGTTAAATTTCATTATTTACCATAATGTAATGATTACAATTAAACTTTCATATATTATAGATTCATTATCCACCAACTGAAATTTGTCAGGTCTTTTATTGTTTTAATACTGATGATTTTGGCATACAACTCCTGATAACCCAAAAAACCTGTCTCAATAAATTAGCATATTTCACCCATCCAATCAAATAAAAGTGTTTTTTAATAACAAACAAAAAAACCAACAAATAATAATGTTCAGTTATGCACTCAATACTTGGTCGGGAATCCTTTGGCAGAAATGACTGCTTCAATGCGGCGTGGCATGGAGGCAATCAGCCTGTGACACTGCTGAGATGTTATGGAGGCCCAGGATGCTTCAATAGCGGCCTTAAGCTCATCCAGAGTGTTGGGTCTTGCGTCTCTCAACTTTCTCTTCACAATATCCCACAGATTCTCTATGGGGTTCAGGTCAGGAGAGTTGGCAGGCCAATTGAGCACAGTAATACCATGGTCAGTAAACCATTTACCAGTGGTTTTGGCACTGTGAGCAGGTGCCAGGTCGTGCTGAAAAATGAAATCTTCATCTCCATAAAGCATTTCAGCCAATGGAAGCATGAAGTGCTCCAAAATCTCCTGATAGCTAGCTGCATTGACCCTGCCCTTGATGAAACACAGTGGACCAACACCAGCAGCTGACATGGCACCCCACACCATCACTGACTGTGGGTACTTGACACTGGACTTCAGGCATTTTGGCATTTCCTTCTCCCCAGTCTTCCTCCAGACTCTGGCACCTTGATTTCCGAATGACATGCAAAATTTGCTTTCATCAGAAAAAAGTACTTGGGACCACTTAGCAACAGTCCAGTGCTGCTTCTCTGTAGCTCAAAAGTGGCTTTACCTGGGGAATGCGGCACCTGTAGCCCATTTCCTGCACACGCCTGTGCACGGTGGCTCTGGATGCTTCCACACCAGACTCAGTCCACTGCTTCCTCAGGTTCCCCAAGGTCTGGAATCGGTCCTTCTCCACAATCTTCCTCAGGGTCCGGTCTCCTCTTCTCGTTGTACAGCGTTTTCTGCCACATTGTTTCCTTCTAACAGACTTACCATTGAGGTGCCTTGATACAGCACTCTGGGAACAGCCTATTTGTTGAGAAATTTCTTTCTGGGTCTTACCCTCTTGCTTGAGGGTGTCAATGATGGCCTTCTTGACATCTGTCAGGTCGCTAGTCTTACCCATGATTGGGGTTTTGAGTAATGAACCAGGCAGGGAGTTTATAAAAGCCTCAGGTATCTTTTGCATGTGTTTAGAGTTAATTAGTTGATTCAGAAGATTAGGGTAATAGGTCGTTTAGAGAACCTTTTCTTGATATGCTAATTTATTGAGACAGGTTTTTTGGGTTATCAGGAGTTGTATGCCAAAATCATCAGTATTAAAACAATAAAAGACCTGACAAATTTCAGTTGGTGGATAATGAATCTATAATATATGAAAGTTTAATTGTAATCATTACATTATGGTAAATAATGAAATTTAACACTATATGCTAATTTTTTGAGAAGGACCTGTAATTACATATAAAAGATGCATATATAAATGTATATATAATATAAGTGATTTATACTTGTGCCCTTTTGAGTGTTGTTTCTATTTGATAGAGAATGAAAGAAGGTTGTGGTCAGAGAGCGGGAGAGGGGAGTTCGTGAAATCATCCACTGAGCAAAGTTGGGAGAAGACCAAGTCGAGGGAGTTTCCATCTTCATGCGTTGGAGAGTTAGTATGCTGCGAGAGGCCAAAAGAGGAGGTTAGAGATAAAAGGCGAGAAGCACATGGGGAGAGGGGAGAAGCATTGGGGATGTTGAAATCATGATAGGTGACAAACTAATCCAGGAGCTGATGAGAGGGGATGGGAGGATGATACACCACCCCCACATGCATGGAGAAGGGGATGTAGAGTCTGAAGACATGGACCTCAAAGGAAGGGAAGACAAGTGAGGGTACTTGGGGGATAACTTGGAAGGTACATTTGGGTGAAAGGAGCAGACCAATGCCTCCACCTGCTCTGTTGTCCGATCTTGGGGTATGAGAAAAGTGTAGTCCACCATATGAAAGAACAGCAGCAGTGGTGGTGTCCGACTGCTGGATCCAGGTTTCAGTAAGAGCCAGGAGATTAAGAGAATTAGAAAGGAAGAAGTCATGGATGAAGGAGAGTTTATTACACACAGAGTGAGAATTCCAAAGGGCACAATTGAAAGAGACAGAAGGCATGCATGGAATATTAATAAGGTTAGAGGGGTTTCTGAGTGTAGCAGTTGGGAGGTTTGACTGGCTACAACATGGGGGGGCTGGGGTTGGGAGAGATGTCTCCAGCGACTAGGAGAAGGAGGATAGAAAGAGTGAGCAGATGGTTAAGTGATTTGTGAGAGCGTCTCTTGTGTTGGATGGTGGGACTGAATGAATCTGCGCTGTTAAGCAATGTGAACAGAGCATGAAAGTTATTTATAGGAGAGGCAAGGACAGAGGGGCCGATATGGATGGAGTGTAGAGAGTTAATGCAAGGGCAGTGAAAGTGTGTGAATGCGGCAGCCAGGATATAGATTATACAAATACATATAGTGAATATTTGTTCTGTTCCAAATGAACAGGGAATAGATTTAGATTGTCTTACCTGTCTCCGGCCCTGTCTAACTGCCATGTTATAACTGTGAGTACTTAGAAAAAGTACTTTGAATAAATGTGCACGAATAATAGTGCACGAATGCACCCCTGCACGAATGCGTCATCAAAGTATGTCTACATTTATAGAAGGCTAGCTCCTAGATCTCACTTCCCCTCCCCCCCCCCCCCTCTCTTTAGCAATCAATCTAACTCAGTTGAGACAGCAGGACACAATAAATGTAGTGAACAGATAAACAAATGTCCAGGTCTACATGGATCATAAACCGCTTTGAAACAGTTATGTGACCTCTTTGCATGAGGACAAGCAGAAGTGAGTTAAATATCTATAAACAAAAACAATTGCATACTAAGATGGCTAACAAATATCGATATATGCAGGATTCAATGCCGAAGATAGAATGACTCAGATACCATTCAGGCTGCTTGCTGTCAGGGACAGGAGCAATAGACATGCAGGGTATTTCAGTTCAGAGAATGAATGATAAGTTTACCTGTATGAAGAGAAAAGAGATGCTTGTTATATTCAGCCATGTTATAACTGCGAGTACTTAGAAAAAGGACTTTGAATAAATGTACACGAATAATAGTGCACGAGTGCACCCCTGCACGAATGTGTCCCCAAATGATAACAACATTTTCTGGGATGAAACTCAAATATTTTAACCAGCAACATTTTTGTATTATTTTTGCACTTACGTTTTTAAGAGCTCTAAAACATTTTCTCATTTGGTTATTCAACAAATGTATTCTTGTTTTTTCATAATTTGTGGTAACCAATTTTTCTGTCAGATTTTTTTTTGTTTGTTTTTTTTTGGGGGGGGGGCAATGATATTGGTTGAAAAATGTTTTTAAAAAGGAAAATGCATATTTAGTTGTCCTTTTTTAAAGCCTACAATAGGCTACTACAATATATTTTACATTGTTGTTATTTTTATATATATAGGACATATGATTTATTTTTTGGGGTTGGAATGGTGTTGTGGCTGATAGTGGCTTTATTTTTTTGTTATTTATTCTTTGCTGAGTTCAGAGCAAGAATTGCTGTTAGCACCTCCTGGACTATATACACAGTTCTTGTTCGGCTTATGTATATTGCATCCAGGAAAGCAGAGATTGTAACAAAAAATCTCTATGGGGAGTCGGGCTGTGTCTGATAGTCAGCTCCTGAATTTGAACAATCTTGTGCAGCTGCTTACGCTTTACAATTAGTTCTCAATCTCCCTTAAAGCCCAGAAAACAAATTATTACAGGATGGCAGTTGTACCCTCATTTTTATCTTTCCCTGATAGATGTTGGCATTATGAACAGTCTCAGGACCCAATGGTACATACACTCCTTAACACTGAAATGGCAACACTGAAAAGAAAAAAATTCAATTATGGAAATCACAGGATGGATAGACATGTTAGTAATATGCAAATTATGAAAAAAATGGAAGTAAAGAATATGAGTAGATATTCTCGCATTTACACGTCTTGGCTGCTATGAATGATGCTACTAATGGCTATCTAAGCAATGTTATGCCATGCTGAATGTACTTGGTTACATTAACCATGAGGATCTGATCCTGTCAGTTTCTTTTGCAATTGCCAACCAATGACATCCCAGCCATATATCACTGGTGCAGCTACCCCGTGACTGGAATTGGAGGGGGCCCGTCAGCACTAGCGACTACTTCAGTTGGAAGTGCCTTCTCAGCACAATTTCAACTGTAATGAAATGCATTGCGGAATGTGACTGTGCCCAGCTCTACAATTCACGCCACTTGCCAATACGAGGTTGGCAGCCGATGTTAGCATGTACATGACTGGGGCACATGGCAGTGATGTCACGCGCAATGGCACGCATGCTGACATCAGCTGCCGACTCCCGGTAAAGAAGAGGACGCCGTGCGGCATGGGACGTGGGGAAGGTGAGTAGAATTGGGGTTTATTATGTGTTGCAGAACAGGGAAAAGTATCCCAGGAAGGGGCCCAGGATGATGCACATTGTCCTCAGGAAGGGGCCCAGGATGAGGCATACTATTTCAGGAATGGAACACTACCCACAGGAAGGGGCTCAGTAAAGGGCATACTACCCTACGAATGGGAACACTACCCCAGCAAGGGGTAACCTACCCCAGGAAGGGTTGCATTATGCAAGGAGGGGGTCCTGGATGGAGCACAATATCTTCATAAAAGGGCACATTGCCCCAGGCAGGGGCGCAAGATGAGGCACACTACCCTAGGAAGGGGCACAGTAGCCAAGGATTGTGCCCATTATCCCCAGAAAGGGGCACACTACCCCAGGAAAGGGTGTAGGATGTGGCACAATACCCTAGGATGGGGAAGATTACCCTTGGCAGGGGGCAAGTTGGGGTACATATTACCAGGAAGGGGACCAGGATGGGGATATTATCCCAGGAAGGGGACCAGGATGGGGCACATTTTACCAAGAAGGAGGTCTGGTTGGAAGACATTATCCCAGGAAGGAGCCCAGTATGGGGGAGATTATTACTGGAAGCCTGATTATTACTTGATGGCATCTTCTCCAACCCCCCATTTCATTATAAGATCCTAATCACGTCTTCTCCCGCCCCCTAATTCATTGTGACGCTATCAGGGCCTTATAATGAATGTGTATGTGTGTGTGTGGGGGGGGGGGGGTAAGGACACAGAAAAGTGGCTATGAATATGTGCATCTCATTCACTTTGCTTGCACTTTAAAACTTTGCTAATTTTCTGCAATAAAAATGTGATGTGTTCATATAGCCTTCAAATAAATTGGGGGAGAGCCACAGGGACTGATTAATTTAAATTTATCAGTTTATAATTTGAATGGTGTGTGGCTAATAGTATATTAATGGTGGTGTACATATTTGTAGTCAGATGCGCCATGCGGGGGATTTTTTATTCAACCAACAAATGCATATATACAATATATGTGACCTTGTTATTTTCAGGCCTGCAGTGATCATCATGACAAGATGAGTCGTGGCTGGGAGATGTAGACATGAAGGTCTGACCAGATGGAGAAGAAACAACAGAAAACAAGACTAATCAGATAAGACATCAGCGGCAAGTGCCTGGATATAAGAATTTATTCTTTATGCTGTGTGACTTGGAGTAATTCTGTTATTTGTAAAACGACCTCCCTTAGGCCACATTCTCACATTTATGTCTGTGAGCTGCCAGATTTTTTTATCGGATGGCAGACGGGCTCAAGAGTTTTACAGATTCAGGCCAGGGTCACACTCAGCGTAGGGAAATACGGTCTGTTTTTTTACAGGCGTAATACGCAGAAATGATCCCAAAACAGTGATCCGTATGTCATCCGTAGGCAGGGTGTGGCTGCGTATTTTGTGCATGTAAACCTCCGTATGTGATCCGTATGGCATCCGTACAGGGAGATTTTCTCAAAGACTAGCAAAATGGACATAGAATGGATCCATGGGATCAAATATTCTTGAAAACATATATACAGTCTATATACAGTATATATACCGTACAGACCAAAAGTTTGGACACACCTTCTCATTTAAAGATTTTTCTGTATTTTCATTACTATGAAAATTGTACATTCACACTGAAGGCATCAAAACTATGAATTAACACATGTGGAATTAAATACTTAACAAAAAAGTGTGAAACAACTGAAATGTCTTATATTCTAGGTTCTTCAAAGTAGCCACCTTTTGCTTTGATGACTGATTTGTACTCTCTTGATGAGCTTCAAGAGGTAGTCACCGGGAATGGTTTTCACTTCACAGGTGTGCCCTGTCAGCTTTAATAAGTGGGATTTCTTGCCTTACAAATGGGGTTGGGACCATCAGTTGTGTTGAGCAGAAGTCTGGTGGATACACAGCTGATAGTCCTACTGAATAGACTGTTAGAATTTGTATTATCGCAAGAAAAAAGCAGCTAAGAAAAACGAGTGGCCATCATTACTTTAAGAAATGAAGGTCAGTCAGTCCGAAAAATTGGGAAAACTTTGAAAGTGTCCCCAAGTGCAGTGGCAAAAACCATCAAGCGCTACAAAGAAACTGGCTCACATGAGGACTTCCCCAGGAAAGGAAGACCAAGAGTCACCTCTGCTTCTGAGGATAAGTTTATCCGAGTCACCAGCCTCAGAAATCGCAGGTTAACAGCAGCTCAGATTAGAGACCAGGTCAATGCCACACAGAGTTCTAGCAGCAGACACATCTCTACAACAACCGTTAAGAGGAGACTTTGTTCAGCAGGCCTTCATGGTAAAATAGCTGCTAGGAAACCACTGCTAAGGACAGGCAACAAGCACAAGAGACTTGTTTGGGCTAAACACACAAGGAATGGACATTAGACCAGTGGAAATCTATGCTTTAGTCTGATGAGTCCAAATTTGAGATCTTTGGTTCCAACCACCGTGTCTTTGTGCGATGCAGAAAAGGTGAACGGATGGACTATACATTCCTGGTTCCCACCGTGAAGCATGGAGGAGGAGGTGCGATGGTGTGGGCGTGCTTTGCTGGTGACACTGTTGGGGATTTATTCAAAATTGAAGGCATACTGAACCAGCATGGCTACCACAGCATCTTGCAGCGACATGCTTTTCCATCCAGTTTGCGTTTAGTTGGACCATCATTTATTTTTCAACAGGACAATGACCCCAGAGACACCTCCAGGCTGTGTAAGGGCTATTTGACCAAGAAGGAGAGTGATGGGGTGCTACGCCAGATGACCTGGCCTTCACAGTCACCAGACCTGAACCCAATCGAGATGGTTTGGGGTGAGCTGGACCGTAGAGTGAAGGCAAAAGGACCAACAAGTGCTAAGCATCTCTGGGAACTCCTTCAAGATTGTTGGAAGACCATTCCCGGTGACTACCTCTTGAAGCTCATCAAGAGAATGCCAAGAGTGTGCAAAGCAGTCATCAAGGCAAAAGGTGGCTACTTTGAAGAACCTAGAATATAACACATAATTTCAGTTGTTTCACACTTTTTTTGTTTAGTATAAAATTCCACATGTGTTAGTTCATAGTTTTGATGCCTTCAGTGTGAATGTACAATTGTCATAGTCATGAAAATACAGAAAATTCTTTAAATGAGAAAGTGTGTCCAAACTTTTGGTCTGTACTGTGTATGTGTGTCTCAATGAAACACACACTTTATATGTATGTGTGTATATATATATATATATATATATATATACACACATACATACATACTGTGGGAATATAGCTCATCAGGGATCTCTGCTTTGGCCCAAGCAGGTGGCTATGGAGTCACAACGAACAATAGCAGGCTAGCGAGTTCCACACAGGTAAGTGTCAGGTGTATTTATTGTACACATTTGCCGTACAATGTTACACGTGCCAAACATGAAATAAAATGTCTAAGGCCGTCTGGCCACTAACTAACAGCAAGATACTAACTGCAAAATAAACCTATACAACAAGAAAGAAGTTTGTGCAACCTTACTGTGTCAGCTCCCAGACCAGCAGATGAGAGACTGAGATCCCAGCAGTTCCTTGATTATATCAGCTGAAGCAAAAGCTGGATCGTATGTGTGGAAGGGAAGCACCAGAGCTTTCAGGCTGATCACTAAAGAAACCAGGACCGGATTACAGAGAAATAAACAGCTTCACAATCAATACCGTGATACATATGAAATGAAACGGGGAGAAACATATCTGTTTTTTAGTACTTCTCCCCTTGGCACCTCACATACCCCCTTCCTTTGTTCGAGCCTGTAGGGTCGGACATGATGAGTCACTAAGCAGTGTGTTCTGGATAACGCATCTGCATTCCCGTGCGCTGCGCCTGCCCTGTGCTCAACGGAAAAGTTAAAAGGTTGTAATGCCAAGAACCAGCGTGTCACCCTCGCATTGCCCTCTTTTACGCGGGACATCCATGTTAGGGGTGAATGGTCCGTTACTAGCCTAAATTGGCGACCTAGTAAATAATAGCGTAAGGTGAATAGGGCCCATTTCACAGCCAGGGCTTCACGCTCAACCACGCTATAATTCTTTTCTGCCCTGGTAAGCTTCCTACTCAGATAGCTTACTGGGTGTTCCTCGCCATTCACTTCCTGTGACAACACTGCACCGAGGCCGACACCAGAGGCGTCCGTTTGGACAATAAACTCCCGTTTAAAGTCAGGGGCAACCAACACTGGTTGGTCACAGAGGACCGTTTTCAAATACTGAAAGGCCTTCTCTGCTTCTGCGTTCCACTTTATTGTGATAGATTTTGAGCCCTTGGTAAGCTCTGTGAGAGGGGCCGCGATGGTGGCAAAATTTTTAATGAAGCGCCTATAATAGCCAACGATCCCTAAAAAGGCTCCGACCTGTTTTTTGTTGACCGGTCGTGGCCAATTCTGAATAGCGTCCACTTTATTGGTCTGTGGCTTTACGACTCCTCGCCCTATGCTATATCCCAGATAGCGAGCCTCTTCCAATCCCAAGGTACATTTCTTAGGATTGGCAGTTAACCCAGCAGTTTTTATCGAGTCTAAGACGGCTTGTACTTTTGACAAATGTGTGTCCCAGTCATCACTAAAGACAATGATATCGTCCAAGTATGCGAACGCATACCGGAGGTGGGGTTTAAGGACAATATCTATTAGACGTTGGAAGGTGGCTGCAGCACCATGCAACCCAAATGGCATATCACGGTACTGGAACAGTCCCTGGGGCGTTACAAAGGCCGTTTTCTCTTTGGCTGAATCCGTGAGGGGAATCTGCCAATAACCTTTTGTTAAGTCGATAGTAGATATGTACCTGGCCGAACCCAGTCTCTCTATAAGTTCATCAACTCTCGGCATCGGGTAGGCATCGAATTTTGATACCTCATTTAATTTCCGAAAATCATTACAAAACCTAATAGTCCCATCGGGTTTGGGCACTAGCACGATTGGGCTAGCCCAATCACTCCGGGACTCTTCAATGACTCCAAGTTCTAACATTTTCTCGACTTCCTGGGCAATGGCTTGTCTCCGAGCCTCCGGAATTCGATATGGTTTTAGTCGTACACGGACCTGTGGATCAGTAACAATGTCGTGTTTAATTAAGTGAGTACGACCAGGAAGCTCTGAAAAAACCTCTGCGTTTTTCTGTATAAATTCCTTAGTCTCTCGTTTCTGACTTTCGGATAGTGTCTCTGCAATACCCACCTCTGGCAATGCTACCTGGGGGTCATTTACCACAGATGGGGGTGCCCTACGAGGTCCATCATTAAGGGTGGCTTTTGTCATTAGACTCTCCCTATCCCGCCAGGCCTTAAGCAAGTTTATGTGGTAGATTTGTTCGGTTTTCCTCTTGTCTGGTTGATATATCTTATAATTCACTTCACCTATTCTCTCCAACACCTCGTATGGGCCCTGCCACTTCGCAAGAAATTTATTTTCTACAGTGGGTACTAATACTAACACCCTGTCTCCGGGTTGAAAGACTCGTGTTTTAGCCGCTCGGTTATATACCGTGCTTTGGGCCTGTTGCGCACGTTCTAAACATTCTTTAACTATTGGCATGACCGCCTCAATTCTATCTTGCATAAGCATTACGTGTTCAATTACACTGCGATAAGGAGTCACCTCTTGTTCCCAAGTCTCTTTAGCAATATCTAACAGGCCTCTAGGACATCGCCCGTAAACTAACTCAAAAGGCGAAAAGCCTGTGGAGGATTGGGGTACTTCCCGTATAGCGAACAGGAGATATGGTAGGAGAGCATCCCAATCCCTCCCGTCCTTATCTACCACCCTTTTCAACATTCCCTTCAGGGTTTTATTAAATCGCTCCACCAACCCGTCAGTCTGAGGGTGATATACTGAAGTACGCAAGTGGGAGATTTTTAGTAGCTTACACAAGTCCTTAAGTATTCGAGACATAAAGGGGGTTCCCTGATCTGTTAGTATTTCTTTCGGAATGCCGGTGCGAGAAAACATATTAACAAGCTCCTTTGAAATTGCTTTCGCATTGGCATTCCGCAGAGGCACTGCTTCAGGGTAACGAGTGGCATAATCTAGTACTACCAAAATGTACTGATGTCCCCTGGCAGATTTAACTAATGGACCCACTATATCCATTGCTTTCCTCTCGAAGGGCACCTCTATTATTGGTAAGGGCACAAGGGGGCTTCTAAAATGTGACATAGGTGTGGTCAATTGACACGTAGGACAGGACTGACAATACCGGGTCACGTCCCCCCCTAGACCCGGCCAAAAGAAACGCTGCAGAATACGGTGTTTTGTTTTTTCTCCGGCCAGGTGTCCCCCCAAGGGATGTTTATGTGCCAGTTCCAAAACTACCTGGCGAAAGGACTTGGGCACCACTAGTTGCTCTACCGCCACCCCCCGCACTTTGTCTATATGATACAGCATACCCTGTTGCACAGCTAGGTGTGGGAACTCATTTTGAGCCCCTGGGTACAATGGTCTTCCCTCAGAGACCTTTACATTTTCCCATGCCCTTGCCAGAGTAGGGTCCTGGTGTTGAGCGGTCCCGAACTTACCACGGGCCACCTCAAGACCTGGCATTTCTATAGCCTCCTCTAGTTCACTTGCGTCGCCTGCATATACAGCCAGAGGTGAGTCTACAGATTCTGGAGTTACCTCTGAGATGGACTCCCCCCCCCCTCTTGCTGCAATAGCTCAGGGGTTAGCCCCACGGCACCCTCCTCAACTAGAGTGCTCATGCCATTTTTAAGGTTCCACAAGTCCCAAAATAAGGGAAAGTCTCTCCCCAATATTACATCATGTCCCATAGACTTTAGGACTGCCGCTTGATGTCTTTTGGTTCCTACTGGCGTGGCAAGGGTGACCCAGGCAGTGGGGTAGTTTTTTATATCGCCATGGATGCAACTAATGCCCAGAGTTGAGTTCGTTAGGGCTCTAGGGTCCACCAAACTGGCATGTACCAGAGTTACTTGACTGCCGGAATCCAAGACGGCATTCACACTATGGCCGTCGACCTCGAGGCAACACACGTGTCGTTCATTTCCTGTGAGGACCTCTGCAACACAGACTGACTGTACATATAACGAAAGGCGTCTCATAGCGTTACAGTCCATTGGCTCTGTAGTCATTGGGCAGTTAGCTGCTACATGGCCAAGCCCGCGACATCGCCAACATTGTATAGGTCCTTGCTTCCTCGCCGAAGATGCCTGATAGGGTCTGCTGAATTGCTGTGAGACTGTACCGCCTCCATAGTTCTTTGTGGGTCTGCTACCCTTTATTGCAACGTTCTCTTCTTTTGAAGATGAAGTAGGTCTCGCAGTATTTTCTGGCGATTTCTTGGGAGCCCAGCGAGGTGATAACGTCCCTTGGAGTAGGCTTTCGGAAGCATTGTAGCGTTCGACCATATTCACCAACTGGCCGGCTGTATATGGGTCACCTTGTCCAACCCACCTCTGTAACTTAGGGGGCAAGGACCGCAGGTACTTGTCTAGAACAACACGTTCCACCATCTCTGCAGATGTCAAAATCTCTGGTTGCAGCCATTTTTTTACTAGATGGATAAGATCATGCATTTGTGAGCGGGCTGGCTGATCTTCCACAAAAGTCCATAAATGTACCCTCTGTGCTCGTACATATGTGTTTACTCCCAGCCTTGCCAGGATTTCGCTTTTTAATTTGGTATAGTCCATAGCATCCACTCCACTTAAATTGTAATAGGCCTTTTGTGGATCTCCACTCAGAAATGGCGCAACCACTTCAGCCCACGTGTCCACCGGTAAGTGCTCACGTTCTGCAATACGTTCAAATACGGTGAGATACGCTTCTACATCATCGTCAGCAGTCATTTTAAGCAGGGTTTTTTGTACGGCTTTCCGTGCACCAGCAACACTTTGTGCATGATCCCTCTCATCTCGGGGCTGCCGAATCAAAGCCTGCTTTATTGCATTCAACTGCTCTTGCTGAATCTGGTTTTGCTGGTCCAGGGCTTGCTGGAAGTAAGTATTGGTCTGCTGTTGTTGCACATTTGCCTGCAATAACTGTTTCACTAGTTCCTCCATATTACTGGACTCTTGGCTCTTCAAAAGCACATGAGCTTTCAGCCAGGACATACACAGAGCACTTTATCTGCAGTCACAGTCCAACAGCCACTATGCCCGCATTCTCAAAACCATTTGTGGGAATATAGCTCATCAGGGATCTCTGCTTTGGCCCAAGCAGGTGGCTATGGAGTCACAACGAACAATAGCAGGCTAGCGAGTTCCACACAGGTAAGTGTCAGGTGTATTTATTGTACACATTTGCCGTACAATGTTACACGTGCCAAACATGAAATAAAATGTCTAAGGCCGTCTGGCCACTAACTAACAGCAAGATACTAACTGCAAAATAAACCTATACAACAAGAAAGAAGTTTGTGCAACCTTACTGTGTCAGCTCCCAGACCAGCAGATGAGAGACTGAGATCCCAGCAGTTCCTTGATTATATCAGCTGAAGCAAAAGCTGGATCGTATGTGTGGAAGGGAAGCACCAGAGCTTTCAGGCTGATCACTAAAGAAACCAGGACCGGATTACAGAGAAATAAACAGCTTCACAATCAATACCGTGATACATATGAAATGAAACGGGGAGAAACATATCTGTTTTCTAGTACTTCTCCCCTTGGCACCTCACAATACATACATACAGTCACGGCCAAAAGTATTGACACCCCTGCAATTCTGTCAGATAATACTCAGTTTCTTCCTGAAAATGATTGCAAACACAAATTATTTGGTATTATTATCTTCATTTAACTTGTCTTAAATGAAAAAACACAAAAGAGAATGAAGCAAAAAACAAAACATTGATAATTTCACACAAAACTCCAAAAATGGGCAAGACAAAAGTATTGGCACCCTCTGCCTAATACTTGGTTGCACAACCTTTAGCCAAAATAACTGCGACCAACCGCTTTCGGTAACCATCAATGAGTTTCTTACAATGCTCTGCTGGAATTTTAGACCATTCTTCTTTGGCAAACTACTCCAGGTCCCTGATATTTGAAGGGTGCCTTCTCCAAACTGCTATTTTTAGGTCTCTCCACAGGTGATCTATGAGATTCAGGTCTGGACTCATTGCTGGCCACCTTAGAAGTCTCCAGTGCTTTATCTCAAACCATTTTCTAGTGCTTTTTGAAGTGTGTTTTGGGTCATTGTCCTGCTGGAAGACCCATGACCTCTGAGGGAGACCCAGCTTTCTCACATTGGGCCCTACATTATGCTGCAAAATTTGTTGGTAGTCTTCAGACTTCATAATGCCATGCCCACGGTCAAGCAGTCTAGTGCCAGAGGCAGCAAATCAACCCCAAAACATCAGGGAACCTCCACCATGTTTGACTGTAGGGACCGTGTTCTTTTCTTTGAATGCCTCTTTTTTTCTCCTGTAAACTCTGTTGATGCCTTTGCCCAAAAAGCTCTACTTTTGTCTCATCTGACCAGAGAACATTCTTCCAAAACGTTTTAGGCTTTTTCAGGTAAGTTTTGGCAAACTCCAACCTGGCTTTTTTATGTCTTGGGGTAAGAAGTGGGGTCTTCCTGGGTCTCCTACCATACAGTCCCTTTTCATTCAGATGCCGACGGATAGTACGGGTTGACACTGTTGTACCCTCGGACTGCAGGGCAGCTTGAACTTGTTTGGATGTTAGTCGAGGTTTTTTGTCCAACATCTGCACAATCTTGCGTTGAAATCTCTTGTCAATTTTTCTTTTCCGTCCACATGTAGGGAGGTTAGCCACAGTGCCATGGGCTTTAAACTTCTTGATGACACTGCGCACAGTAGACACAGGAACTTTCAGGTCTTTGGAGATGGACTTGTAGCCTTGAGATTGCACATGCTTCCTCACAATTTGGTTTCTCAAGTCCTCAGACAGTTCTCTGGTCTTCTTTCTTTTCTCCATGCTCAATGTGGTACACACAAGGACACAGGACAGAGGTTGAGTCAAATTTAATCCAAGTCAACTGGCTGCAAGTGTGATTTAGTTATTGCCAACACCTGTTAGGTGCCACAGGTAAGTTACAGGTGCTGTTAATTACACAAATTAGAGAAGCATCACATGATTTTTCGAACAGTGCCAATACTTTTGTCCACCCCCTTTTTTATGTTTGGTGTGGAATTATATCCAATTTGCCTTTAGGACAATTCTTTTTGTGTTTTTTTTTCATTTAAGACAAATGAAGATAATAATACCAAATAATATGTGTTTGCAATCATTTTCAGGAAGAAACTGAGTATTATCTGACAGAATTGCAGGGGTGTCAATACTTTTGGCCATGACTGTGTGTATATATATATATATATATATATATATATATATATATATATATATAAAATGTGTGTGTATATATATATATATATATATATATATATATATATACAGTATATGTATATATATAAAGTGAAAAAATTGGAACAGCATCAAATTACTACCTTACAAGGCATGCAGAGCTCTCCCGACCAGCAATCCAATGGTCAAAAAGTAATAAACTAAAAAAAAAAAAGGAAAACCAGCACAAAATAATTTAAAAAAAGTGGACTTTAATGCCTAAATGGCGTATATATATATATATATATATATATATCTATACTATGTGTAGACATTTATTTGATCTATTCTATCCTGTCAGTGTGATTTTACTGTACACCGCACTGAATTGATGGCTTTTCTATAGAACACCGCTGCGTATTTCTCGCAAGTCACACTGATGGTCCGTGTGTAATCCGTATTTTTCTCGCACCCATAGACTTTCACGCTGACAAAAGCAGCATGCTGCTATTTTCTACGCATGTAAAATACAGCTGCGAAATATACGGCAGATAGGAGCTGCCCGTATAGAGAATCATTGGTCCGTGTGCAATGCGTAGTTTTTTCGCCTCTCATACATCCGTAAAACTCTCTTGTGTGATGCCGGCCTCATTCACATATCTGTGAAAATCATGGATCTGAGAATGAGATCTGTGAGACTCAGAGCATGGCTATTTCTGATCCGGTTTTAAGGACATACTCAATGGATCGATGTGCCATCGGAGAAAAAAAATCAGGCAGCACACTGACGTCCCACAGATACAGGAATGTAGCCTTATACATAGCGCAATCCTGTAGTATATAGCATACACTATTGTTATGAATAGCGCCACCCTTAATTACAGTTTCCTCTTTTATTATATACAGTGCCTACAAGTTGTATTCAACCCCCTGCAGATTCAGCAGGTTTACACATGTGGAATTAACTTGGCATTGTGACATTTGGACTGTAGATCAGCCTGGAAGTGTGAAATGCACTGCAGCAAAAAAGAATGTTATTTCTTTGTTTATTTTTTTTTTTAAATTGTGAAAAGTCTTTTCAGAGCGTCATTTATTATTCAACCCCTCAACCCACCAGAATTCTGTTTGGTTCCCCTAAAGTATTAAGAAGTAGTTCAGGCACAAAGAACAATGAGCTTCACATGTTTGGATTAATTATCTCTTTTTCCAGCCTTTTCTGACTATTTAAGACCCTCCCCAAACTTGTGAACAGCACTCATACATGGTCAACATGGGAAAGACAAAGGAGCATTCCAAGGCCATCAGAGACAAGATCGTGGAGGGTCACAAGGCTGGCAAGGGGTACAAAACCCTTTCCAAGGAGTTGGGCCTACCTGTCTCCACTGTTGGGAGCATCATCCGGAAGTGGAAGGCTTATGGAACTACTGTTAGCCTTCCACGGCCTGGACAGCCTTTGAAAGTTTCCTCCCGTGCCGAGGCCAGGCTTGTCCGAAGAGTCAAGGCTAACCCAAGGACAACAAGGAAGGAGCTCCGGGAAGATCTCATGGCAGTGGGGACATTGGTTTCAGTCAATACCATAAGTAACGTACTCCACCGCAATGGTCTCCGTTCCAGACGAGCCCGTAAGGTACCTTTACTTTCAAAGCGTCATGTTAAGGCTCGTCTACAGTTTGCTCATGATCACTTGGAGGACTCTGAGACTGACTGGTTCAAGGTTCTCTGGTCTGATGAGACCAAGATCGAGATCTTTGGTGCCAACCACACACGTGACGTTTGGAGACTGGATGGCACTGCATACGACCCCAAGAATACCATCCCTACAGTCAAGCATGGTGGTGGCAGCATCATGCTGTGGGGCTGTTTCTCAGCCAAGGGGCCTGGCCATCTGGTCCGCATCCATGGGAAGATGGATAGCACGGCCTACCTGGAGATTTTGGCCAAGAACCTCCGCTCCTCCGTCAAGGATCTTAAGATGGGTCGTCATTTCATCTTCCAACAAGACAACGACCCAAAGCACACAGCCAAGAAAACCAAGGCCTGGTTCAAGAGGCAAAAAATCAAGGTGTTGCAGAGGCCTAGTCAGTCTCCTGACCTTAACCCAATTGAAAACTTGTGAAAGGAGCTCAAGATTAAAGTCCACAAGAGACACCCAAAGAACCTAGATAACTTGGAGAAGATCTGCATGGAGGAGTGGGCCAAGATAACTCCAGAGACCTGTGCCTGCCTGATCAGGTCTTATAAAAGACGATTATTAGCTGTAATTGCAAACAAAGGTTATTCCACAAAATATTAAACCTAGGGGTTGAATAATAATTGACCCACACTTTTATGTTTAAAATTTATAAAAATTTAACTGAGCAACAAAACTTTTTGGTTTGTAAGATTTATGCATCTGCTAATAAATCCTGCTCGTTTGAAGTTTGAAGGCTCTAACTTATTTGCATCTTATTAAACCTGCTAAATCTGCAGGGGGTTGAATACTACTTGTAAGCATTGTATAACACTGTCCTTTATTACATCATCCTCTCTATTTATGTATAGCGCCGTATCTTATTACATAACGTCTTCTGTTATTATGTGGAGAGCAATCTATTTTATCAAGTATCCTCTCTTATCATGTACATCTCCGTCTCTCACATAGCGTATTCTCATTCTTGTTAATCACAGAGCCCTCTCTTTATTACATAGTACTCACTTGTTAAATATAACTCCTAATGGGGCAGCATCTGACCATCAGACCAGTCCATCAGCTCCTACCTTAGAAAAGGAGCTTTCCCATGCTCCATCAGCCATCATTGTATTATACATCTAACGAGAGGACAGTATGTAATTAAGAACAGGGCACTATAAATAATAATAAATAAATAAATAAAAATAACGAAAGAATCCAATACGTAAGGAATGGTGATGTACATAACAATAGAGGGCACTATGTAATAAGGGCGGTAATATACATAATGAGAGGAGATTAAGTAATATATACAGTATCTGTAGCTTGGTTGCCATGTAAGGAGGGGGTGCCCAAACATTGCTTGCACAGAGGCACCAAGCTGTCAGTGTCTGCTGTTGTGAATTCTGTTTTCGAACTCCCTCCTGTGGTCATGAATGGTACTTCGGCGAGTTCTGTCCATGGACTCCCTCTGGTGGCTGTGAGTGGAGCTGCTGCTTCTGAGGTTCCTTCCACAGGTGACATAGTTTATTCTTTGGCTGGCTGTTCTATTTAACTCCACTCAGATCGTTACTCCATGCCAGCTGTCAATGTTCTTGTACTGGTTCAGTTCGCTCTTGGATCTTTCTGGTGACCTGTCTACTCCAGCAGAAGCTAAGTCCCTGCTAGTTAATTATTTGTTCATTGTTTCCTTGTCCAGTTGGCTATCATGATTTTGTCTTGCTAGCTGGAAGCTCTGGGATGCAGAGTGGCACCTCCGCACCGTGAGTCGGTGCGGAGGTCTTTTTGCACACTCTGTGTGGTCTTTTGTAGTTTTTGTGCTGACCGCAAAGATACCTTTCCTATCCTCAGTCTGTTTAGTAAGTCTGGCCTCCTTTTGCTGAAACCTGTTTCATTTCTGTGTTTGTGACTTTCATCTTAACTCACAGTCAATATATGTGGGGGGCTGCCTTTTCCTTTGGGGAATTTCTCTGAGGCAAGGTAGGCTTTATTTTCTATCTTTAGGGCTAGTTAGCTCTTAGGCTGTGAAGAGGCGTCTAGGTCGTGTTAGGTACGCTCCACGGCTATTTCTAGTTGTGTGATAGGATTAGGGGTTGCGGTCAGAGCTTGTCCTGTGTGAGTTTAACCATCAGGTCGTTCCGGGTGCTCCTAACCACCAGGTCCATAACAGTCTGCCCATCGTCCCAGTTATGCCCAATGAGAGAAAAGCTAGGAGACTGCAGGCTATGGTAGCATCATTAAGCCATGCAGGCTTCTCGCAATAGCACAAGCAACATTTGCCCTGCTTTGGTGTGTTGAAAAATGGCTTCTGAGACACTTTGGAGAAATTGCGGTACAATTACTTCCACAACCAAATCAATCTAATGCCGAGCTTTTAGTGTACCAGGATGGAAGAGTAGGGTTTCCGACTAACGTACATTATGCCTCCCCACACCATAATCCCAGGAGTAGGACCCGTCTTCCCTCTTGAATGTCTCTTCGTGATGTTTCCCATGAGGTCAATAGACCAAACTTGAGCTATAACTGCAACCAATAAAACATTGAGAGTCATCACTGAAAAGAATGGACATCCATTCCATGTTATATTGTTCTCTTGCTCTGCACCATGATAGCCTTTGAGAGTGGTGGTGTGAGAACAATAGAACACCTGCAAATGGAATCTTACCCCTGGGATTATGGTGTGGGTGTCATATCATATGGTTGTTGGACTTCTCTAGTCTTTATTACAGGTATAATAACAGATAACAGTGCCTTCAGACTTGTCTCCCGTCGAGCAGATATGGGATGTTATTAGCCGTCAATTACAAAGGGTGCTGCCAGCAGCAGATCTTGAGGATTTGTGTACCTAAGTACATTCAGCGTGGCAGAACATCCCTCCAACAACCATTTATAACCTCACTGTTAGCAGCCAATGCATGTAAGTGTGGATATTTCGGTTACTGGTGCTCATATTCAAAACTGAATAAATTGAGGTGTTTTGAAACTTTAGTTTCTTTTTCTTTAATCTTTTGCATGTTATTAACTTACTGTATCTATCCATCCGGTGATTTCCATAATTCTAAAACCTTTCCTTTTTTGTTGTTTCAGTTTCAATGTTGAGGAGTGTATGTGGTTGAAATGCCCCATTCTTCATGTTTTCTGTTCATTATAAAAAAAAAAATCAAGACTACCAATTAAAGCTTTGTGTTCATTCTCTTAATGATCCTGGGGTCCCTGGTAGTACTATCCTGGAACATCCTCCTATTTCTTCTGAAGATGCTTGTAGTGTGAAAGCAGACCTTTGAAAAAGCATTTGCCCTACCTGTATAATGGAACAAAAACAACAAAACGATGATGGAGATCATGTCAGTTTCATAAACACCAGGGGCTTCATTTCCCACATACTCCATAACATTTACGGTAACTTTTAGCTAACTGAGAAAATGCCTGTCCTCTAACCAGCCCTACATTTTTGAGTTGTAAACTTTAATCTCTTCCCTCTTCTCACGCTGACAATTATTGGGCAATTACTATTGCATCTGACATTCAATGAGCAACGTGACTTCTTGTATTTCTTCTAGTAATTCTAAGAAATTCTGACGTGAATTCCCCTCTACATCCCCTTTCTCTCACTTCCTTTTTTTGTACTCTCTTCTTGTTTCTTTAAATCTTAATCATAAAGGACAATTTGTATAGATATGTGACTGTTACATATAGATTCAAAGATACAAATACCCTTGCTGCGCCTGGAGTTTGATGACCTTAAATATTGTTATATCAAGTATGTTTTATGTTTTTGAATGTTCTCTACGTACTTAATAGATTTATTGCTCTTATGAAACCTACTGCAAAACTTTAACAAAAACTGTATAAAAACATTGATAGGTGAGTGGACTAGAGATGAGCGGTGTTCGAGTCAAACTGTTTGCCAATTTCAAATTTGAGCTGTTTTGGGCGGTGTTCGAGTCATTTGTCGAACTCGAACAATTTGCTTAAAATTCGGCTGTTCGAGTTTCTGTTCGATAACTGTTCGTTCACCAAAAGCCTAGCTTGATTTGCACATTAAAACTGTTCATCATTAATAGACTGCTTCAGTGTATAGTAGGTGGGGGGTTTGATAGATCTGTGCTGAAATAATGCCGATCTCCATTTTTTTTCTTTTCCGCATTTACAGTGGGGCGGTGCAGTCTCTCAGCCTATCAGCAGTGCGCACACACACAGCAATGTGCATGTGATGCACACAAGCAAGGGAATGTGTCATTGGCTGTGTATGTCACATGTCCTTGCCCTATAAGAACCAGCCATTTTCCCCGTCGCCACCATTTCCTCACTGCTGCAGCTTAGTGTTAGACGGCACCGCTGCTGCTGTGAGCGCTATAGAGTATAAGAGTGTGAATTGCGAGCAAATTGTCAGAGAGATAGGTTTAGGCAATCGGGAGGAGTCAGGACTAGTTGTAATATCAGCCCTTTTTAGGGTAGGTTACAGCAGTTCATAGCACTTTCTGCCAGGCAGGTCTGTGCCAGTGTTGTGCAAGTGTATTTCATAGCATTTGGTGTAATCTAGCTCCGCAAATCCTTTTGGGCTAGTAGCATTGTCTGGTAGTCATCTGAGTAGCCCGCCTGTGAAGCTAGCTACACCACCTGTGTATCTAAATTTTTACGGCATCTAACCCAGGAAATCATTTTTGGGCTTAGTAGCAGTGTCTGCACGTCAGCGGAGTAGCCCGCCTGTGAAGCTAGCTACACCGCCTGTGTATCTAAATTTTTACTGCATCTAACCCAGTAAATCTTTTTGGGCTTAGTAGCAGTGTCTGCACGTCAGCGGAGTAGCCCACCTGTGAAGCTAGCTACACCACCTGTGTATCTAAATCTTTACTGCATCTAACCCAGTAAATAGTTTTGGGCCTAGGAGCAGTGTCTGCACGTCAGCGGAGTAGCCCGCCTGTGAAGCTAACTACACCGACTGTGTATCTAAATTTTTACTGCATCTAACCCAGTAAATCTTTTTGGGCTTGGTAGCAGTGTCTGCACATCAGCGGAGTAGGCCACCTGTGAAGCCAGCTACACCACCTGTGCATCTAAAAGTTTACTGCATTTAACCCAGTATATTGTTTTGGGCCTAGGAGCAGTGTCTGCATGTCAGCGGAGTAGCCCGCATGTGAAGCTAACTACACCGCCTGTGTATCTAAATTTTTACTGCATCTAACCCAGTAAATTGTTTTGGGCCTAGGAGCAGTGTCTGCACGTCAGCGGAGTAGCCCACCTGTGAAGCTAATTACACCGCCTGTGTATCTAAATTTTTACTGCATCTAACCCAGTAAATTGTTTTGGGCCTAAGAGCAGTACCTGCACGTCAGCGGAGTAGCCCGCCTGTGAAGCTAACTACACCGCCTGTGTATCTAAATTTTTACTGCATCTAACCCAGTAAATAGTTTTGGACCTAGGAGCAGTGCCTGCACGTCAGCGGAGTAGCCCGCCTGTGAAGCTAGCTACACCGCCTGTGTATCTAAATTTTTACTGCATCTAACCCAGTAAATCCTTTTGAGCCTAGTACCACAGTTTAGCCACTCAGTTCTGCTCGGTTTTCATCCATCGTTTTTGTGCCAACAACTACAGATACAGAGTTGCCAATTAATTAAGCACCAAAATGAGTGGCAAAAGGCCTGCTGCTGGTGGAAGGGGAATAGGCGTGTTGGAAAGGGCAAAAAAAAATTGTGTCCATGGGGTAGGTGGTAAAGCAACAGTAACATCTGCAGAAGAAAGACCATCTTCCAGCCAAAGTAAGATGTCTACTTCTTTTCATGGACAATCTGATATGATCCCTTTCTTACGACCATCGCTACGAGCATCACTAAAAATTCCAGATGAGGCACAAAAACAGCAGGTGCTTGAACGGATATCAAGTGCTCGATCAAGTGGACTCTCCTCCATGTCAACTTCAACATCACAACTACTCCAGTCCTCAGAGGTGTCACCCCAATTGCACTTGCTTCCTCACAGCTCCCAAGTCTTCAGCCGCCCATCTCAGTATGGGGTAACACCGATGGTTGAGTCTGCAGAGCTGTTTACTCATACTATAGCCTGGGAATCAGAGGTCTGCTCCAGAGCTTCTGTGAATCCAGAAGAGGAAATGATCTGCACTGATGCCCAGAATCTTTGTGAGTCGGATCCAGGCCCAGATGAAGAAGGTTCTGAGCATAATGTACACCCTCGTTCCCAAACTGTAACTCCTGTTGGGGACAAAGAGGAAGATGATGATGAGACTGAGATACCTGATTGGAACGAAAACTTGACTTTTCGGTCAGGGCAGGAAGAGGTTGGCTCTGAGGACGACCGGTGTAAGAACACACAGGATGATGATGACGAGGTTGGAGACCCCACTTACTGTTAACCCACAGGCCGCCAGTCCATGAGGTCAGCAGAGGAGGTGGAGGAGGATGCTAGTGACGAGTCTGACGAGGTTAGGTTGCGCCTTCCTGGATGCATCGCCTGGGCATTTTTTTAGATTGCAAAGGATGACCCAACTCATGTTGTCTGTAAGACTTGTCACCAAAATCTCAGTAGAGGCCAAAAAATGACTAGTTTGAGTACTTCATGCATGAACCGTCACATGGATATGAGTCATAAGTTGCAGTGGGAAGCTCACTGTGCTACAATGCGGCCCAGTGGGCCGGATCAACCACCATCTGCCTCATCAAGTGCATCCTCTGTGACTGTGGGGACAGCAGTCGCACATGGTTTTGAACACAGACCTTCCACCTCTTTACCCGCAACAGCCAGTGTGATTGGCAGGTCGTCAGGACATTTGCAAGTGGAAACACCTGCTGTTGTTGAGCGCTCTCCGACATCGACACCACATTTTGAGCAAGGAAACATAACATCTCCACCTGCACCTTCCTCACAAACCAGCAGTTTGCTGGGGACACCCTACTCAACCCCATCTAAGCACGGCAGCCAGCCCTCAGTCCCTCAGATGTGGACAAGTAAAAGACCATTTCCTCCTAGCCATGACAAAGCTAAGAGGTTGAATTTCACCATCTGCAAGCTGTTGGCTACAGAAATGCTGCATTTCCGCCTGGTGGACACAGAGGATTTTCGAGACCTTATGTCCGTCACAGTGCCCCAGTAGCAGATGCCCAGTCGCCACTACTTCTCAAAGAAAGCTGTGCCTGCGCTACACCAGCATGTCGCACACAACATCACTGCTTCCTTGAGAAACTCTGTGTGTGACAGGGTGCATTTCACCACAGACACTTAGATGAGTAGACATTTACAGGGGTGTTACATGTCGGTGACTGGGCACTGGGTAACTATGGTGACATCAGGAGAAGGAGCTACTGTCCAAGTCTTGCCGTCCCCACGAGTTGCTCCGGGATAGTTGGATAAAAATTGCTGTATGTAGAAGTTCCTCCACTGCTTCTGCCTCCTCAACCTCCTCTCGGTCCTCCACCTGCACCCAAAGCGTTTCTGGTAATGCAACACGCGTTATAACTGCACAGAAGGAATCCTGCATACCTCCTTAATATGCTGTCACCAGGGCTCAATGGCATCAGGCGGTGTTTACATTGAAATGTCTGGGAAATGTGAGTCACACAGCTGAGGAGTTGTGATCAGCTCTGGAGACTGAGTTCCATCAATGGTTGTCTCCACTCAACCTGCAGCCAGGGAAGGCCGTGTGTGACAATGCTGCAAACCTGGGTGCAGCCCTTCGCCGGGGCAATGTCACACATGTGCCTCTTATGGCTCACGTTTTGAACCTGGTTGTCCAGCAATTTTTATTTAACTATCCCAGACTAGATGGGCTTCTGCAGAGGGCATGGTCGCTGTGTGCTCACTTCCGCCGTTCGCATCCCGCAGCTCAACGACTTACATCTCTACAGAAGTTGTTGGGCCTGCCAGTTCACCGGCTGAAATGCGATGTGCCCACACGGTAGAATTCAACTCTGCACATGTTGCAGCGACTGTGGCAGCACCGACGAGCCCTGGTGCAATACCTTATGATGTATAGCCTGGGCCAACAAGATCCAGAGGTGGGGCAAATCACGCTGCAGGAGTGGTCTCAGATCAGGGACCTATGCACCCTTCTGCACAGTTTTGAAATAGCGACGAAGATGTTTAGTGCTGATGATGCCATTATCAGCATGAGTATTCCGGTGATTTACATGCTAGAGCACATCTTAAACAGTATGCGGAGTCATGTGGTGGAATAAGAGGAGGAGGAGGATGAGGAACAGGAGGAAGGGATAATATCTCCAAGGTCCAGACGGTCGGCTGCACCAAGGCGGCTGGCATTGGAGGCTGGGAGAGAGGGATTACTGAGGGTGCATGGTAGCAGCCAAACTGTTGAGGAAGGTGCAGGAGGTGAGGAAGAAGTGGAGGACGAACTGGCACTGGACATGGAAGACTCATCAGATGAGGGAGACCTTGATCAAATTTCTGTTGTGTGAGGTTGGGGGGAGAGGGCAGAGGAAGGAAGCATGATACTCACCTCACCGCCACCAAGACAACAAGGACTTGGTCCTCCTGGATGCGCAAGACACATGAGTGCATTCTTGCTGCACTACCTGCAACATGACCCTCGGATTGTCAGAATCCGAAGTAATGCCGACTACTGGGTTGCCACACTCTTAGATCCCCGGTACAAAAGTAAATAATAATTCCTGCCATAGAAAGGGATTCATACATGCAGGAGAATCAGCAGAGACTGTTACAGAATCTTACATCTGCTTTTCCACAAAACACCAGTGGTGCATGTAGTGAATCTCTGAGTTCTAACTTGCCAACCGTGGGACTATCGAGTCATCACTCAAACCATAACAGTAACATCATATCTGGTGGTAACAGCAATTTTTTCCAATCGTTTCAAGATGTTTTTAGACCATCCTTTGCAAGGCCACAGGAGACAAGAAGTCTGACACATAGCCAACGCCTAGAGAGGATGGTACAGGAGTATCTCCAAGTTAACATCGATGCCATGACTGTGGAACTGGACTGGATTGGTCTTCCAATCTTGAAAAATGGCCTGAGCCTGTCACTCAAGCCTTGGAGATCTTGTCGTGCTCCGCAGCCAGCGTTCTCTCTGAATGTGTGTTCAGCGCTGCTGGTGGTGTGCTGACAGATAAGCGCACGCGGCTGTCCAGTGACAATGTAGACAGACTAATGTTCATCAAGATGAACTTTCCTGGATCCGCAAGGACTTTTCTACCCCTGTGTCATCCTGGGGAGACTAAAAGCTTGATGATTTTTGAAAATCACCTCACCAACTGTTTTAAAAAACTCTGGCGAAACTGATGCCACTTAAGTGGTGTCTGTGGCCGAATTTTTGGAAAAAATGGAGACTCTTTTTGGAGTCCCCTTGCTGTGTTTTACATGACGTTGCCATCGTCAATTCCAGGTGGGTGGGGTCGTCTGCAGAGTTGTTTACTCATACTATGGCCTGGGATTCAAAGGTCTGCTCCAAAGCTTCAGTGTTTGCTAGTCAGCAGAGTAGTCCACCCATGAAGCACGCTACACCGCCTATTTATCTAAGTACTACCTTTTAACTGCATCTAGCCCAGGAAATCCTTTTGGGCCTAGTAGCATTTTGTGCTACTCAGCAGAGTACCCCACCCATGAAGCAAGCTACACCGCCTGTTTACCTAAGTACTATTTTTAACGGCATCTGGGCCAGGAAATCCTTTTGGGCCTAGTAGCATTTTGCGCTACTCAGCAGAGTACCCCACCCATGAAGCAAGCTACACCGCCTGTTTACCTAAGTACTAATTTTTAACTGCATCTAGCCCAGGCAATACTTTGGGCCTAGCAGCAATTTCTGCTACTCAGCAGAGTACCCCACCCATGAAGCAAGCTACACCACCTGTTTACCTAAGTACTAATTTTTAACTGCATCTAGCCCAGGAAATCCTTTTGGGCCTAGTAGAATTTTGTGCTACTCAGCAGAGTACCCCACCCATGAAGCAAGCTACACCGCCTGTTTATCTAATTACTAATTTTTAACTGCATCTAGCCCAGGAAATCCTTTTGGGCCTAGTAGCATTTTGTGCTACTCAGCAGAGTACCCCACGCATGAAGCAAGCTACACCGCCTGTTTACCTAAGTACTAATTTTTAACTGCACCCAGCCCAGGAAATCCTTTTGGGCCTAGTAGCATTTTGTGCTACTCAGCAGAGTACCCCACCCATGAAGCAAGCTACACCGCCTGTTTACCTAAGTACTAATTTTTAACTGCACCCAGCCCAGGAAATCATTTTGGGCCTAGTAGCATTTTGTGCTACTCAGCAGAGTACCCCACCCATGAAGCAAGCAAATCTTTTGGGCCCAGACATAAGAAGTCGTCGAGATAATGGATAATATGTGCCCCCTTAGAAACGTCCATGACGACCCATTCGAAGAAGCAATCAAACGCCTCAAATAGTGAGCAGGATATGGAGCACCCCATGGGCAAACATCGATCTATGTAGTGTGCTCCTTCACAGAAGCAGCCCAATCGGAGGACACTATTCGGAGGCACAGGTAGTAACCGGAACGCCCCCTCAATGTCTGTTTTGGCTATTAGGGTGCCCCTTCCCAACTTCTTGACCCGCATGATTGCCTCGTCAAAGGAGGTACAGTACATAGTACTGTACTTGGTTCCGCGTCGATGTTGTCGTTTACTGACCTGCCCCTTGGATATGACAAATGGTGGATTAGTCTGAATGTATTGGGTTCCTTTTTGGCACAACTCCCAACAGGGATACCACTACGTCTGGGTGTTGGTAGGGTGATTTTAGATTTTTACTCCAGCCTTTCTTGATTTTAGAAGGGCATGACATGCCTATATCTGTGTCTCTCCTCCTCCTTTTACTCCTCCACCTCTTTTCTTTTCACATGACTATATATAGTTTTGACTTTTCCATGTGTTTGTTGTGTCTTCAGAGCAGTTTGTCAGCTTTTGGACACCTTTTAAGGTGTTTTCTATGTGTTTTCTATGTGTTTGTCTGTGTTTGTGTTTGCCTGCCATTGGTTTCAATGGGGTTCGACGGTGTTCGTCAAACGTTCGACGAACATTCGTTGAACACACCCCAATTCGACGATCCGAACTCGAACACTAGGGGGGCGGCTCAACACTAGAGTGGACGTCCCTAAGTCATAATTTGGTGAAATGGTCTAAGAGGTAACATGCCATAGAGTTAGATCTACAAGGCATCCATCTAGTTGGAAAATAGTTCACAATACATATTTCATACATTCCAGAACTACCACACCTGTCTTGGCCCCAAGGATTAGAACTTGCAATTACCATTCACCGGGGGTATGCATAGAAATCAAGGAACCCCGCAGAAATACAGGGTTAGGCTACTTTCACACTAGCGTTGTTCAGCAGACGTCTCAATGCGTCGTTTTGTGAAAAAAAAACGCATCCTGCAAAATCTCCCGCAGGATGCGTTTTTTTCCCCATAGACTTGTATTGGCGACGCATTGCGACGGATTGTCATACGTCGTGTACGACGGATGCGTAGAAATTTAGCGATATGTCGTCTGGAAAAAACATTGACTGCAACGTTTTTTATCTCCGCCTAAAAAACGTGGAAGCCTATGGACGCAGGATCTGTTGAGACACGTCGTACGACGCAATGCAGCCCTGCAATACGTTTTTTTACACTGAGCATGCTCAGATTCAGGATTTTGTTGCAAATTCACCAGACACCCCCAAATCTATATAAACCTGGCCTGGGCCTTCAACCCCAAATGTGCCAGCAAGAAGCCTACATTCAAGAAGCCTGCCAGCAAGACTCCAGCCTGCCAGCAAGACTCCTGCCACACCCAGACTCCAGCCACCATAGAGCCAAGAGCCAGCCACTGCAACCATTCCAGGTAACGCTACAGCCTTCAAACCAGTGTGAGTATTGCCATTTTTGTGCGTCTGTGTGCATGTGTCTGCATGTCTGTGTGTGCGTGTGCATTTGTGTCTGTATGACGTACTGACTACAGCAAGAGCTAAAAACCTGAATATAGCCAGAGGCCTGCCATCGTCCTGCAACAGCCAGTGTCCTGCCAGAGTCCAGATCCACCCTGAGGCCTGCCACTCTGAAGACATCGAGCTCCAGCCGGAGGCCTGCCAGCATCCCAGACAGTGTGATTCGGGCCTTTTTTTAGGTGTGTATGTGTGCGTGTCTGTATGCGTCTTGTGTTTGGGTTCGCCTGTGTGCTTTTCTGCATCTGTGTGTGTTTGCATAAGCCTGTGTGCTTTTGTGTGTGTGCATCTGTGTATTTGCGTACGGCTGTGTGCTTTTGTATGTATGCCTGCACCTGCCTGCACCTTATGCCTGCGCCAATGTTATGCCTGTGCCTGTGTTATGCTTGTGTTATGCCTGCGTGCTTTTGTGCATGTGCATGCACCTGTGTGCTTTCAGGCATGTGTGTGTGCATCTTGGTGATTGCATGTGCATGCGTCCATGCCTTTTGGTTAATTCCCTGTTTTTTTTTTTGTTTTGTTTTTTGTTTTGTTTTTTTTTTTTAAATCTGATGTATGATGTTTTCCTGTTTATTGTATAGTTATACACTGGTGCAGTTCACCTCCCTTGGGGGGAGTGGGGGTCACTATAGGGCCTGCATAGGAGACAGGGATACGCTGGCGGCTCGGGCCTCCTAACCTTCATAGGTACCCCCGAGATAAGGGAAAGCCAGGGCCCCTTATAGTGGCAGGGACAGGTGCGGGTTGCAAATACGCCGTCCTGCCCCTTTATCACCATAATCGGCGTGACAGGGACCACCCAGACGTGAACACATCCAGAATTTTTCCTTAAGTAAGTTTTGAAGACCCTAAATCTGCCAATTCAATGTGTATAGCAGATTACAAGTGTCTTTTTACTAACAGAGCCACCAGGGACCACAGCCACAATGTCCTCTTCTGACAGCTCTCCTCCAGAGCAACAGCGTGTATCGGTAAGTTTTTTTTCTCAAATAAATTTTTATTAAGAATAACAAGATAAGTGACATGTTACATTCTCATTTTCAATACAAAGTTTTTTCCCCCCTTCAAACAATCCCCTTCAATCCCAACACCCCCCACCCCCACCCAACAAAGCAGCTCACCTTGCTTAGCACTTCCATCATTAAAACAATAGAATAACTAATCCCTCAGCCAATAATGTAAGCCACATTTTACATTGCCATTAATTAGAGACCTTAATTCACTCAACTTCTATAATACCCCTATCCCATAGCAATCCACGGAGACCACAATTTATTGAACATTTCAATTTTCCCTCTCTTCTTAAGGTACCTTCACACATAACGATATTGTTAACGATATCGTTGCTTTTTGTGACGTAGCAACGATATCGTTAATGAAATCGTTATGTGTGACAGCGACCAACGATCAGGCCCCTGCTGGGAGATCGTTGGTCGCTGAATAAAGTCCAGAACTTTATTTAGTCGCTGGACTCCTGCTGACATCGCTGGATCGGCGTGTGTGACACCGATCCAGCGATGTCTTCACTGGTAACCAGGGTAAACATCGGATAACTAAGCGCAGGGCCGCGCTTAGTAACCCGATGTTTACCCTGGTTACCATCCTAAAAGTAAAAAAAAACAAACACTACATACTTACCTACCGCTGTCTGTCCCCGGCGCTCTGCTCTGCACTCCTCCTGTACTGGCTGTGAGCGTCGGTCAGCCGGAAAGCAGAGCGGTGACGTCACCTCTCTGCTTTCCGGCCGCTGTGCTCACACAGACAGTACAGGAGGAGTGCAGAGCACAGCGCTGGAGGACAGACAGCGTTAGGTAAGTATATACTGTTTGTTTTTTTTACTTTTAGGAAGGTAACCAGGGTAAACATCGGGTTACTAAGCGCGGCCCTGCGCTTAGTTACCCGATGTTTACCCTGGTTACCGGCATCGTTGGTCGCTGGAGAGTGGTCTGTGTGACAGCTCTCCAGCGACCAAACAGCGACGCCGCAGCGATCCGGATCGTTGTCGGTATCGCTGCAGCGTCGCTTAATGTGAAGGGGCCTTTATAAAACCCCTTTTCCAGTGTCAGGCCCTGCTTCACATACTGGAGGAACTCTCCTCTTGACGGCGGTTCTTCCCTAATCCAATTTCGAGCTATTACCTTCCTAGCCATGTATAACAATCTGGCAATAGCTATCTTTAGTTTGTTATCCACTCCAATCTCATCCACGCATCCCAACAAGCACACAACTGGATCCCTTGGCACCGTGCATCCATACGCACCTTCCATACGACTCAAAACTACCAACCAAAAGGCAGCCAGTCTCGGACACGTCCACATCATATGAAATATGTCAGCATCTGTAGATTTACACCTCGGACATTCAGAGTCATTACGCAATCCTGCCTTATACAGTACCATCGGAGACTTATAAACCCTGTGTATCACATAGAGCTGTGACAGTCTATACGGTTCGCTCAGTGACAGTCGTGGGACCCATTCTAACACTGACTCCCAAGTCTCATTATCCAGTGGACCCAGATCCCTCTCCCACTTAGCTCTCGCCATTATCGGAAACCCCAATAGGAAAGTATATAACAGATCTTTATACAAAGTAGATATGACCCCTCCAGTAGTCCCTTCATTACACACATACTCTAGCACTATATCCCTTTGAATTCTAATACCACCGTTCCTATTCTGAGCTCCAAAAGCATGCCTCATCCGCAAATACTGATACTCCCCTGCAGTCCCAAGACCAAATTCACCTGCAATTGGGAAAATGATTTCAACTCACCTCGCTCAATTATTTGATACACATACTGAATCCCTTTGACCTGCCATTCTGTCAGTACCCCCAGTGCCTCAAACTCCTGTAAATTGTTGTTATGCCATAGCGGCGAGAATCTAGTCAAGTCCGTGATCCCACGTATATGTCTCAGCCTACCCCACAGCCTGCGTATCAACAACACAGTCGGGTATAATTTCCCCAGAGCCCCCAGGGATCCATCCTCCAAACATTGTACTACTGGCCTTCTTTTTGTCACCACTTCCATCAACCACTGTACCGCTCCAGATGACCCTTCATGCGCCCAGCCCTTTAGATGCTGACTTTGGGCCGCAAGAAAATATATTTCAGGGTTGCGTGTATTGGTAAGTTACCCAAAATTTTAAAATGGTTTTGTTTTTATACTTTACATTTTTGTTAATCACTACATGCATTAATTATATTTAAACAGGAAGCTGAAGCAGAAGAGGGCCTCTCAGAAGAGGACGAGACGGGTGGAGAGATGCAAGTAGCGGATGGACCGAGTGTAAGTTGTGGCGAAACAGTTGCTTCACACATCACAGTGCACCCAACACAAAACAGATCTTCATACATCACTGTACACATAAAACATATGCCTATATTAAAGATAATTATTTTCCTTTTTTTTCAGTCTGCTGCTGCACATTCTGAACAACACCGTGAAGGTTCTCCCAGCCGCTCCCAGAGTTGGCGTAATCGCCGTTTCGGTCGGCCAGCAGTGAGTTGTAATTTTTTTTTTCTTCTCTTGGTAGTTTTGTGTTTCAGTGTACTAATTTCTTTTTTTTGTTTTTCTTTCTTTTCACAGTCTTCACAGCGTGCTCCCGACACAGATGAGGATGAAGGCCTTGATGTGGACCGCCTCATTGAGGAGGTCCGCGAGCGGGAGCCGCTGTGGAACATGGCTGACCTCAGGCATGCTGATACCCATGTGACCCGTCGGCTCTGGGAGGAAGTGTGCCAAAATATGTTTCCGAGGTGGGAGGACCTTCATCCAAGGCAGCAGACTCAAGAATGTAAGTATTCACTTTTCAGTGATGTTTTGAGCTGAATGGAATGTATTGTAATTAACAATTTTTTTTTCCATTCTTGTCTTCACAGGTGAAAGGGTTAGGAAGCGGTGGCGGTCACTCAGGGATCGCTTCAAGAGGGAGTTTAACCTGGAGATGCAGGCCCCGAGTGGCTCAGCAGGACGGAAAAGGACTCGGTATAAACACGGCCCTGCCCTGTCCTTCCTCAGGGAAACCATGCTTAGTAGAACGTAAGTATTCAACAGCCCATTAAATAACCATGTTAACCGGTCTAACTTTGTTTGGTTTCAGTCAGGGCTTTTTCCTATCAATATATTAATTGTTTTTGTTTTTTCTTTCACAGCACCGCCAGCATCTACCTCGGCGCCCTCTGTCTGACCCCTCTGTCCCATCCACTTCCGCTGCCCCAAGCACTGGAGCATCATTGCAGCCTTCCTTACTTGAATATGATGCTCAATAGTTAGCATTCCCTTTACCCCACCCCTCTGATCCTGCCACCTCTAGACCACCATTGGGTTCGTGGCGGCAGCGACAGAGGGGTCAGGAAAGGAGCTATGCTCCTGAGTTCTTACATCTGACTGCATCCTTCCAAAGCTCTTTCAAAATTTTGGGAGAACAAGTGACTACTGGGTTCAACATGATGCAGATACGCAGGGCCGGCGTCAGCACCCAGCCAAGTGCCGGGCCCTGGCGAGACTGGGGGGCCCATATCGGTAAGACACTTATTATGCCGGCATTGCCGACATTGATGTACAGCGCATCATGCACTCCTGGGGGCCCCCGAAGCCGGACTACATCATTCCCGAGTCCGACACTCCCTCCCTGTGCTTGTGTGCTGTGTGTGACTACAGCAAGGACTCGGAGGCGGAGCTGGAGCTAATATATGATTCCCGACACTGGCAGCAGGAGGCGGGACTCACTGACTGGGACTCACTGCAGCAGGAATACTCACCAATCACCGTCCATGGGGATAGAAGAGTCACTTCTGGGCCAGCGGTTGTCACTTCTGGGTGAGAGTGAGGAGCTCGTCATCCTAAGAGCAGCGCTGACACACAGATCGCATCGCAACACGGTCCGGGACCCGGGTCCACTGTCCAGTTCCAGCACAGCGAGCAGCAGAAGAAGAGCAGCATTCGTCACTGCATGTGCGCAGATCCTGTGTCCACAACGGTCGGGGGCGACGGCGCCCTCTGCTGGATGTTCTCATATGAACTCGAGCCTGGGAACTTTTCAGAATATTTTCCCACGCTCGAGTTCATATGAGGACATCCAGCAGAGGGTGCCTCACCGCAACTGAAGGTAACTACAGGTCATTGACCTACTTTGCATTCATTCGCTGGGGTTTTACTGGCATGAGCACAGCTGCATTAGCAGAGCTCCTGCTTGTAAAATTAGTTAACCCCTTCAGATGGATTTACAGCGTGGGACGAGACTGATCATCGTAAGGTATGGGATATTGTTGTTTTTTTATTTTACCTTTTTTACAGAGCGAGAGTCTTCAGGTGGATTACCAGTCTAATAAACTATTCCAACAACCTGTGTTTTTATTTCATTAAAGGACTTTGTAATAATGTGTGTGTGTTTTTTAACCATTTCAGACAATTGGATTAATAATGGATAGGTGTCATAATTGACGCCTCTCCATTATTAATCTGGCTTAATGTCCCCTTACAATAGCAAGGTGACATTAACCCTTCATTTACCCCATATCCCACCTCTACACAGGAATGAGAAGAGAGTGGCCAAGTGCCAGAATAGGTGCATCTTCCAGATGTGCCTTTTCTGGGGTGGCTGGGGGCAGATGTTTTTAGCCAGGGGGGGGCCAATAACCATGGACCCTCTCCAGGCTATTAATATCTGCCCTCAGTCACTGGCTTTACCATTCTGGTGGAGAAAATTGCGCGGGAACCCACACCATTTTTTTCCGCGATTTAACCCTTTAAATTAATAGCTACAGTGCCCCAATTTTGCACATACACACTACTAACATTAGTAGTGTGGAATATGCCAAAAAAAAGGGATATGAGATGGATTACTGTATGTAAACCATGTCTCGTATCATGTCGGGTTTGAGAAGGAGATAGGAAAAGCCGGCAATTGAATTACCGGCTCTTAAGCTATCTAACGCTGTATGATATATTAATATATATATATATATATATATATATATATATATTTGTCTCACTGATATATGTATATATATATATATATATATATATATACAGTTAGGGCCAGAAATATTTGGACAGTGACACAATTTTCGCGAGTTGGGCTCTGCATGCCACCACATTGGATTTGAAATGAAACCTCTACAACAGAATTCAAGTGCAGATTGTAACGTTTAATTTGAAGGGTTGAACAAAAATATCTGATAGAAAATGTAGGAATTGTACACATTTCTTTACAAACACTCCACATTTTAGGAGGTCAAAAGTAATTGGACAAATAAACATAACCCAAACAAAATATTTTTATTTTCAATATTTTGTTGCAAATCCTTTGGAGGCAATCACTGCCTTAAGTCTGGAACCCATGGACATCACCAAACGCTGGGTTTCCTCCTTCTTAATGCTTTGCCAGGCCTTTACAGCTGCAGCCTTCAGGTCTTGCTTGTTTGTGGGTCTTTCCATCTTAAGTCTGGATTTGAGCAAGTGAAATGCATGCTCAATTGGGTTTAGATCTGGAGATTGACTTGGCCATTGCAGAATGTTCCACTTTTTGGCACTCATGAACTCCTGGGTAGCTTTGGCTGTATGCTTGGGGTCATTGTCCATCTGTACTATGAAGCGCCGTCCAATCAACTTTGCAGCATTTGGCTGAATCTGGGCTGAAAGTATATCCCGGTACACTTCAGAATTCATCCGGCTACTCTTGTCTGCTCTTATGTCATCAATAAACACAAGTGACCCAGTGCCATTGAAAGCCATGCATGCCCATGCCATCACGTTGCCTCCACCATGTTTTACAGAGGATGTGGTGTGCCTTGGATCATGTGCCGTTCCCTTTCTTCTCCAAACTTTTTTCTTCCCATCATTCGGGTACAGGTTGATCTTTGTCTCATCTGTCCATAGAATACTTTTCCAGAACTGAGCTGGCTTCTTGATGTGTTTTTCTGCAAATTTAACTCTGGCCTGTCTATTTTTGGTATTGATGAATGGTTTGCATCTAGATGTGAACCCTTTGTATTTACTGTCATGGAGTCTTCTCTTTACTGTTGACTTAGAGACAGATACACCTACTTCACTGAGAGTGTTCTGGACTTCAGTTGATGTTGTGAACGGGTTCTTCTTCACCAAATTAAGTATGCGGCGATCATCCACCACTGTTGTCATCCGTGGATGCCCAGGCCTTTTTGAGTTCCCAAGCTCACCAGTCAATTCCTTTTTTCTCAGAATGTACCCAACTGTTGATTTTGCTACTCCAAGCATGTCTGCTATCTCTCTGATGGATTTTTTCTTTTTTTTCAGCCTCAGGATGTTCTGCTTCACCTCAATTGAGAGTTCCTTTGACCGCATGTTGTCTGCTCACAGCAACAGCTTCCAAATGCAAAACCACACACCTGGAATCCACCCCTGACCTTTTAACTACTTCATTGATTACAGGTTAATGAGGGAGACGCCTTCAGAGTTAATTGCAGCCCTTAGAGTCCATTGTCCAATTACTTTTGGTCCCTTGAAAAAGAGGACGCTATGCATTACAGAGCTATGATTCCTAAACCCTTTCTCCGATTTGGATGTGGAAACTATCATATTGCAGCTGGGAGTGTGCACTTTCAGCACATATTATATATATAATTGTATTTCTGAACATGTTTTTGTAAACAGCTAAAATAACAAAACTTGTGTCACTGTCCAAATATTTCTGGCCCTAACTGTATATATATATATATATATATATATATATATATATACAGTATTTATGTTTTACGATTTTTTGAGAACATGGAGCCATTGTATGTCCCTATGTCGGTTTTGCAAGCCTGCGAGAATATCTTGCAGTACAGATGCCATACGGATTACATAAGGAGGATGCCAAGCGCAAAATACGCTGACACACCCTGCCTACGGATGAGATACGGACCACTATTTTGGGGACTTTTCTGCGTATTATGGCCGTAAATTACGGACCGTATTTTTATACGCTGAGTGTGACGCCGGCCTAATGCTTACATACCCATCTCCTCCTGCTGTTATTGCCGCCTCAAGTGTTTTCTCACTGTGCCTATGTGTAAAAAGAACCCTTTTATGAATTGTCTTGCATTGTGCTAATAAAGATGTATAATTTACTTTATATGGCTAAATCTCTTAGGAATAGGTTTGCTTATTTATTGGGCTGTTCACATGTCTGGGTTTTTTTTTTTTTTTTAAGAATGTGTCTGCAGAATAACAAAAAAAGAAGCTTTGTAATATATTTTATCAGAGAAATCAGCTTCTTTCTCCATCAGGGTTGATCTTTCATTCTCAAAATTCTCAATTCACTGGTAATATATGTGTTCAGTGAAGATAGACTTTACCTAAGGCTTTATTCACACATCAGTATTTGTGATCAGTATTTCATCAGCATTTCTATGCCAAAACTATCAGTGTCTTCAAAACTCAGAACAGGCATCAATCTTTCATTTAGTTTTTCTTTGTAAGTCCCACTCCTGGTTTTGGCAGCCCAAAACTGGACGCAAAATACTGACGTGTGAATACAGGTCCTTCTCAAAAAATTAGCATATAGTGTTAAATTTCATTATTTACCATAATGTAATGATTACAATTAAACTTTCATATATTATAGATTCATTATCCACCAACTGAAATTTGTCAGGTCTTTTATTGTTTTAATACTGATGATTTTGGCATACAACTCCTGATAACCCAAAAAACCTGTCTCAATAAATTAGCATATTTCACCCATCCAATCAAATAAAAGTGTTTTTTAATAACAAACAAAAAAACCAACAAATAATAATGTTCAGTTATGCACTCAATACTTGGTCGGGAATCCTTTGGCAGAAATGACTGCTTCAATGCGGCGTGGCATGGAGGCAATCAGCCTGTGACACTGCTGAGATGTTATGGAGGCCCAGGATGCTTCAATAGCGGCCTTAAGCTCATCCAGAGTGTTGGGTCTTGCGTCTCTCAACTTTCTCTTCACAATATCCCACAGATTCTCTATGGGGTTCAGGTCAGGAGAGTTGGCAGGCCAATTGAGCACAGTAATACCATGGTCAGTAAACCATTTACCAGTGGTTTTGGCACTGTGAGCAGGTGCCAGGTCGTGCTGAAAAATTAAATCTTCATCTCCATAAAGCATTTCAGCCGATGGAAGCATGAAGTGCTCCAAAATCTCCTGATAGCTAGCTGCATTGACCCTGCCCTTGATGAAACACAGTGGACCAACACCAGCAGCTGACATGGCACCCCACACCATCACTGACTGTGGGTACTTGACACTGGACTTCAGGCATTTTGGCATTTCCTTCTCCCCAGTCTTCCTTCAGACTCTGGCACCTTGATTTCCGAATGACATGCAAAATTTGCTTTCATCAGAAAAAAGTACTTGGGACCACTTAGCAACAGTCCAGTGCTGCTTCTCTGTAGCCCAGGTCAGGCGCCTCTGCCGCTGTTTATGGTTCAAAAGTGGCTTTACCTGGGGAATGCGGCACCTGTAGCCCATTTCCTGCACACGCCTGTGCACGGTGGCTCTGGATGTTTCCACACCAGACTCAGTCCACTGCTTCCTCAGGTTCCCCAAGGTCTGGAATCGGTCCTTCTTCACAATCTTCCTCAGGGTCCGGTCTCCTCTTCTCGTTGTACAGCGTTTTCTGCCACATTGTTTCCTTCCAACAGACTTACCATTGAGGTGCCTTGATACAGCACTCTGGGAACAGCCTATTTGTTGAGAAATTTCTTTCTGGGTCTTACCCTCTTGCTTGAGGGTGTCAATGATGGCCTTCTTGACATCTGTCAGGTCGCTAGTCTTACCCATGATGGGGGTTTTGAGTAATGAACCAGGCAGGGAGTTTATAAAAGCCTCAGGTATCTTTTGCATGTGTTTAGAGTTAATTAGTTGATTCAGAAGATTAGGGTAATAGGTCGTTTAGAGAACCTTTTCTTGATATGCTAATTTATTGAGACAGGTTTTTTGGGTTATCAGGAGTTGTATGCCAAAATCATCAGTATTAAAACAATAAAAGACCTGACAAATTTCAGTTGGTGGATAATGAATCTATAATATATGAAAGTTTAATTGTAATCATTACATTATGGTAAATAATGAAATTTAACACTATATGCTAATTTTTTGAGAAGGACCTGTAAGCCCTTACTGAGATAGGAGATGACAGTTAGTGCTAATAAAGTTGTATGCAGAAGGGAGAGAGAAGGAGGAGGGTTATATAAGTGACCCCACCATTTTTCACCTGCTCATTATTGTATATATATCATAAAAAAGGTAAGCAGATCCATCACAAAAAATGAAGCAAAAGACGCCTAAAAAAAACACTGCCAGCATTTTCCTGAAGTAGCTTGCTCTTGCAAAATTAGGTGGGTACACTGGCATCTAAAAGACATCATGTGCACATGGCCTTAAAGGAGACTCCCATTGTTAATATAGCCATGGTTCCATTCTCTGTGCGCACAGGGGGGTGAGCATGCTGACTCTGTGCTTCATTCAGATGTGTTCATATCATTAGGGATGCTTCTCTCGATCTCCACTATATCTGTGCGGAGTTTTATTGATAAGGCATAGTTCCTCTAAGGCCATGTTCACATGTTCAGTATTTGGTCAGTATTTTACATCAGTATTTGTAAGGCTGCCGTCACACTAGCAGTATTTGGTCAGTATTTTACATCAGTATTTGTGAGCAAAAACCAGGAGTGGGTGATAAATGCAGAAGTGGTGCAGATGTTTCTATTATACTTTTCCTCTAATTGTTCCACTCCTGGTTTTGGCTTACAAATACTGATGTAAAATACTGACCAAATACTGCTAGTGTGACGGCAGCCTAATGCAAAATCAGGAGTGGAACAATCAGAGGAAAAGTATAATAGAAACATGTGCACCACTTCTGTATTTATCACCCACTTCTGGTTTGGGCTTACAAATACTGATGTAAAATACTGACTAAATACTGTAAGGTTATGTGTTCACGTTGAGCATTTGTTTGCCGAAATTTCTGCAAGGTTTCTGCATCTCTCAGCAGGAAAAATGTTGCAGAAAAAACTTGCGTTTTTTATGCGCTTTTGTACAGCAATTAATGCTTTTTTGAGCTAAGTAAAAATATATTTTTTAAAAGTTTTGTGATGTCATTTCTTGGTTCAACCAGGGCTGCCACTAGAAATTTCGGGGCCCCATACTGGCAAAATTTTCGGGGCCCCCTTGAGACTCCGCCCAGGCTCCACCCCAGCCCCGCCTCCACGCTCCACCCCTCGAACTGTCCACAGTCCCACCGCTCTCTCTTGGAAAAACTCCACTTCTCACCTATCACACATTAACAGTTCCCATCACCAGATCACACATATAACCGGCAGCTTTTGTTTTGGCCAAAAGATTTTTTAAGCCGCCACCATAACACGGTAGACACTTTTGGCCGGGCCCTACTCTACTGTAACCTATTAAATATTTGTTAAAATATGCAATACAATTTAGGTATATTTTTATTTATTTTTCAATGTTTAAAACGACCAATAATATCACATACAAGGAACAAATACCACAACACCATGTCCAGACCACATATTACCACCACAGTGATCGAATAATATCACATACAAGGAACAAATACCACAACACCATGACCAGACCACATATTACCACCACAAAGTGACCGAATACTACAATTCTGATCAGTAATTAAAAAAAAAGCACCATACTATCACCATAAGTGCCATTATACACAGGAGATCTGTACTTAGTATGCAGTGTCTGTGTACAGATAATATATTGATCACTAGTGAAATTATACACAGGAGCTCAGTATATAGTATACAGTGTATAGTGTCAGTGTATAGGTAACACACTGACTCACCAGTGACGTCTCTAGGTGAAGTCCTTCATCTTTCATCCAGCACAGACTGCCATCATTTCATCCAGCCAGGGCTCGTCTCTGCAGGAAATAACACAGTTATCTCGAGCTCCGCTTGTAGAATACATTACTTAATTTTTCACAACTTCTACATTACACCACATGAAGAAAAAGACGAAACATAGTATCAGTCTATACAGTAACAGGACCGTCCCCTCATTTAAAACAGTATACTCAAAAAATAAAATAAATACATCACTGCAGTAATAATATCCCTAAATTAGCCCCTATGGTAATAATATTCCCCATCCTGGCCACCGTGTGTCTCATTCCTGGCGTCAGCCATATGTTCTCCCATCCTGCCCTCATGAGTATCCATTCTGCCCCATATGATCTCCCCATCCTGCTCCATATGATCGCCCCATGTGATCTCTCCATCCGGCCCCATCTGTCTCCATCATATCCATCCTGCCCCATCTGTCTCCATCATATCCATCCTGCCCCATGATCCTGCACGATCTGTCTCCAATTCTGCCCCCAGTGTCTCCAATCATGCCCCATGTCTCCATTCTGCCCCCTATGTCTCCAACCATGCCCCTGTGTCTGCAATTCTGCCACTTGTCTCCAATTATGCCCCCCTGTGTCTCCATTCTGCCCCATCTGTCTCCAATCCTCCCCCATCTGTCTCCAGTCATGCCCCCATGTCTTTCCTCCTGCCCCGTGTCTCCAATCATGCCCCGTATCTCCATTCTGCCCCGTGTCTCGCATTCTCCCCCAATGTCCAGTATTCTGCCCCAATGTCCAGCATTCTGCCCCCGGGTCTCACAGTCTGCCCCTATGTCCAGCATTCTGCCCCTGTCACTGTGTCCAGCATTCTGCCCCTGTCACTGTGTCCAGCATTCTGCCCCTGTCACTGTGTCCAGCATTCTGCCCCTGTCACTGTGTCCAGCATTCTGCCCCTGTCACTGTGTCCAGCATTCTGCCCCTGTCACTGTGTCCAGCATTCTGCCCCACTGTGTTCAGCATTTCTGCCCCTTTGTGTCCAGCATTTCTGCCCTTGTGTGTCCAGCATTCTGCCCCACTGTGTCCAGCATTCTGCCCCACTGTGTCCAGCATTCTGCCCCACTGTGTGTCCAGCATTTCTGCCCCACTGTGTCCAGCATTTCTGCCCCACTGTGTCCAGCATTCTGCCCCTGTGTGTCCAGCATTCTGCCCCCCAGGCCCCCCTGGATCGCCGCTCTCAAAGAAAAAAAAAAACCACGAGTTCTTACCCGGCCGTGCTCCTGCGCCGGGTGAAGATCCCTCCAGGCTCCACACAGACGCACTCGCTGGGCCCGGCGGCTGACAATGACGTCAGACGCCGGCGAGTGCGCACTGCGGCCCTATTCAGCTGCCAGCCTCAGACTGGCTGGCGGCTGTTAACTATTGACGTGCGGGCGCGGGCCCGCACGTCAATAGTGTGCCGCAGCGCCAGGGGGGGCCCGGTGAGCAGATGAGACAGGGCCCGATGCGGGCCCCCTCTGCTCACCGCCGGGCCCCATACGCCAGTCACGGCTGTAATGCCCTGATGGCGGCCCTGGGTTCAACACCAACTTTTTCATGCTGATGCAGTGTGGCATCAGGGTAATAGGATTAGTGTGTCAGCAGCTGTCATCCACAACTAGCTCTAGGCTTAAGGTACCGTCACATTAAGCGATGCTGCAGTGATATAGACAACGAGATGATCGCTGCAGCGTCGCTGTTTAGGTCGCTATAGAGACGTCAAACACTGCAACACCAGAACAATGCAGGAGCGATCCAGTGACGTACTTATCGTTCTCGTTGGTTGTTCGCTCCATGTAAAAACATTGCTGGCATCGTTGCTTTTGCTGTCACATGACGAATCACGCCGACCTGACGATCAAATAAAGTTCTGGACTTCTAGCTACGACCAGTGATGTCACAGCGGGATCTTGATCGCTGCTGCGTGTCAAACACAACGAGATCGCTATCCAGGACGCTGCAATGTCACGGATCGTTGTCGTTCTCGTTGTAAAGTTGCTCAGTGTGAAGGTACCTTTAGTAACGAAAAGTTGTCAGCCTGACACCTTGATCACTAAGCTCATAAGTAAACACAAACACACACACTCATTGTAACCAGCCTATGTAGGAGCATTAACAGAAGGAACATACATAGGCTGTAACCAGACAGCAACTGTTAAATTTTAAAGAAAAAAAGAGAAAAAAATTTGTGTGGGCTCCCATGTAATTTTAATAACCAGCAGAGGGAAAGCCGATGGCTGAGGGCTGATGTTAACATCCTAGGAAGGAGCCAATAGCCATAAAGGTTCCTAGGCTATTAATATCAGGTCACAGCTGTTTGCATAGCCTTTACTGGCTAGCCGTTGCTTAGCCTTTACTGACCAGAAAAAAATTTACATAGGGTTCCCCTATAAAATCTAACCAGCAAAGGCTAGGCAGACAGCTGTGGGTTGATATCAATAGCATAGGAAGGGGCCATGGATATTGGCCCCTCCCAGACTAAAAAAATCAGCTCTCATCCACTCCAGAAAAGGCACATCCATACGATGCGCCAAATCTGGCGCTTAACCTCGCTCTTCCCACTTGCCCTGTAGCAGTGCAAATGAGGTTCATATTTATGGGGTTGATGTCTACAGGTTAGTAATGGAGAGGCATCTATAAGACACCTATCCATTAGTAACCCCATAGTCATATTGTATAAAAACACAGACACCAAGAATAAAGTCCTTTATTTGAAATAATGACACAGACTCCTTTAATGAATCTAAAATAAACCATACTCACCAAACGCCTAATCCACTGATACCAACGTCTCCTGCAACAAAAATAATAAACCACAATATTCCTTACCTGTCCGCAGAAAAGATAATCCATAATGCCCCATGACGATTCTGATCACTTTGAGAGCAGTCACTAATGTGACTGCTCTCAAAGACAGCTGGCTCATACACTGACAAGAGGTCATCGCTCCCACAGTGTATCACTGAGCTACCGTGAGAGAGTACACCAGAGTTCATCAGCTGATCAGCTCCAGTGATCTCTCTTATAGCAACACTGCGGTGTGAGAAAGTTCTCATGCAGCGGTGCCGTAAGGCCGGTTTCATACGTCAGTGGCTCCGGTATGTGAGGTGACAGTTTCCTCACGTACCGGAGACACTTACTCACATAGACACATTAAAATCAATGTGTCTCTGCACATGTCAGCGTGTTTTCACGGACCGTGTGTCCGTTTGGAAAACACGGAGACATGTCAGTGTTCGTGGGAGTGCACGTATTACACGGACCCATTAAAGTCAATGGGTCCGTGTAAAACACGTACCGCACACGGATGTTGTCCGTGTGCAGTCCGTGTGCCGTGCAGGAGACAGCGCTACAGTAAGCTCTGTCGCCCCAGTGTGGTGCTGAAGCCGCTATTCATTTCTTCTCTCCAGCAGCGTTCGCTGGAGAGAAGATATGAAAAATCTTTTTTTTTTTGGTGTTTAAAAAAAAGATCCCTGTCCCCAACCCCCTCCCACCCCCTGTGCAACCCCCCCGCTGTTAGTAAAATACTTACCCGGCTTCTTCTCGCCGCAGCTTCTCCTGTATGAGCTGTCACGTGGTGCCACCCATTACAGTGATGAATATGAGGCTTCACCTCCCATATTAAGATGTGAGACTCGTCCGAATTTCTTGCATGTGTAATCCCGGCCTTAAATAAAGACACAGTATAAGAAAAATCAGCCGCACTCAAATGGTTGAAAGTTCAGCAAACTGTGTAGTTTCTTTATTAACACAAACAATAAACATCACCAAGTGCTTTTTTAGGAGGTAAATGGGTGGCGGACTATTCAATTCGGGTAACGTTTCGACCCCAGCGGGTCTTTATCAAAACCTCACTTATGCCAAAGAGGTAGAGGAGAGGAGAAAGAGTTCCCATAGGGCAGCTCTGGTGGAGTTGTGTGGAAGCACGTCCGCCTGGTGGGTCCTACATCCTCTACCTCTTTGGCATAAGTGAGGTTTTGATAAAGACCCGCTGGGGTCGAAACGTTACCCGAATTGAATAGTCCGCCACCCATTTACCTCCTAAAAAAGCACTTGGTAATGTTTATTGTTTGTGTTAATAAAGAAACTACACAGTTTGCTGAACTTTCAACCATTTGAGTGCGGCTGATTTTTCTTATACTTGGACTATTTTGTTCATGCCTGCACCAACCTAGTGACAGTGTGCACATCTTTTTCCTGGATTTAAATAAAGACACATACACCCATGAAATGTGCGTTAGGCCGGGGTCACACTCGCGAGAAACTCACACAAGTCTCTCGCTTCAATACCCGGCACTGCCACGGGCACTCGGGACCAGAGTGTGCGGCTGCATGTATTTCTATGCAGCTGAACGCTCCGATCCTGAATGCCTGCAGCAGTGTTGGGAATTTACTCCGGCCTTAAAGGGAACCTGTCACCTGAATTTGGCGGGACTGGTTTTAGGTCATATGGGCGGAGTTTTCAGGTGTTTGATTCACCCTTTCCTTACCCGCTGGCTGCATGCTGGCTGCAATATTGGATTGAAGTTCATTCTCTGTCCTCCATAGTACACACCTGCACAAGGCAAGATTGCTTTGCACAGGCGTGTACTATGGAGGACAGAGAATGAACTTCAATCCAATATTGCAGCCAGCATGCAGCCAGCGGGTAAGGAAAGGGTGAATCAAACACCTGAAAACTCCGCCCATATGACCCAAAACCAGTCCCGCCAAATTCAGGTGACAGAGTCCCTTTAAATGCAATATGTTTAATTAAAAAAAAAAATGGCGTGGGCTCCCGCGCAATTTTCTACGCTAGAGAGGGAAAGCCAGCGACTGGGGGACTGATATTTGTAGCCTGGGAAGGGGTTAATACTCATGGAGCTTCCCATGCTATGAATGTTAGCCCGCAGCTGTCTGCATAGCCTTTACTGGCTATAAAAATAGGGGGACCCCCCAAAAAAGTGATGTGGGGTCCACCTATAATTTATAGCCAGAAAGGCTTCGCAGACAGCTGCAGGCTGATATTCATAGCCTAGAGAGGGACCATGGATATTGACCCCCCCCCCCCCGGCTACAAATACCAGCCCCCAGCCGCCCCAGAAATGGCGCATCTATAAGATGAGCCAATGCCGGCACTTAGCCTCTCTCTTCCCACTCCTGAGTAGTGGTGGGATATGGGGTAATAAGGGGTTAATGACACCTTAGGTGACATTAAGCCCAGTTAATAATGGCGAGGCGTCAATAAGACGCCTATCCATTATTAATCCTAGCAACAACGAAAACAAGATGATAAATGACCAAACAAAGTATCATCAAAAATATATAAACTTTATTAATATTAAAATCCAGCAAGTATATGGAACGTGACACACAGAATGGCGCCACAGGGCTAAACCCTGCAATAAATGCAGCAGGAGGCACGCGCACAGGAATAACAGTCCACAGTGTGCAGTGATCATATATTGCCTAACGTAATTACAGAAAAAATAATAAACAGAATAAAGAGAATACGAATAGAACGTTCAACATACATAAATCAATGCGGCAATACAAGGGCAGACCAATAAATGTGGGAGGCGATAACATCAGCGGTGACCTAAAAAGTACACCGCTGACTACAGACCCAGGAGAGTTAATCACATGACAGTGTAGAGCTAATAATAAACCTGGGGCTGCCAAAATACACATTGACTCATACATAATATGATACAGCTATACGGCCGATATCGCCACCAGATAATACCCACCGCAATGCGGACTGAAGATCCCGGGAGCGCGCCTCCGCCCCAACGCGCGTTTCGGTGCAAACACCTTCGTCAGGGGGCAGACAAGTAGCCTAAACTGCGGCCTTATGAAGAGAGGACCCCGGAAATACAAGCTGGTATGAACCCGAAATGGTTGCACAGCGTCATGGCAACCACGGCGCCGGCACACTCCGAAGCCAGCCGAAGGACGCCGAAGACCACAGGGGCCCCATGTGATCCAAAGCGTCCAACGGCCAGCACGGACATGCGCAGGCGCGATGGCACCCGACTAGCTGCACAGGAAAAGCAACGTAGGTACATAATGCTGAACCAGCAATGCCGATCTTGGCGCAATACATGTGTATACATACAAAACAAAGTGCTGAAGAGTGGAAGCAACTCATACACTATATCGGAGGTAAATGTTGTCATAGCGACACAATGCCGCCCCTAGTATGCAGCTATAGCAAAAGCCAAACAACTGAACAGCAACACAAGAAATGTACATAGCACATATATAGACCGTACTAAAACACAAAAAGAGTGTGAAAAAATGAACAAAATAACCATTAGCCTATTAGGCCACAAACAAACCACTGTACTATCTACTCCGGCCACCCCTACCCTCACAGAAATTGGAACACCGACAATACATAATAAGCCAAAAAAGATCATGCAGTAACTTGGAAGAATCCAATAGATAGAGTCCATGTAAATCCTCGAAGTGGAGGCATCCCAAATCCAGGACACGATTCGTTTTGCTAGTAGCTGGGGCTTCATCCAGGTGACAGAGCTGGTCCGAGCAGACATACAACATACCGGAGTCAACATAAACTAGAAAAAACAACGCAGTTAAAAACAAATAAAAACGACAATAAAAATACAAAGCAGGGACCACCCCATGGCGCCACCACAGCATTACCAGTGACTACAAGAAGGGAGCATAACTAATGTTGTCATTAAGACCTACCGGCTGGACCGTGTTGAGCACCCAGATCCACCGGGACTCAACACGGGCCAGCCTTTGAAACGTGCCCCGTCCACGAATACCCACCTCCAGCATATCTATTCCCCTCGCCCTGAGGAGGCCAGCATCGCCATTATGGAACCTCTTGAAGTGGCGCGGCAAAGTTTTAAGGGTGGTGATGTCCTCAACCGCGGCCGCCGCGCCAATGCCCAAAACATGTTCGCGTATACGCGTTTTAAGATGTCGAGTAGTCATACCAATATACATTTTCCCACATGGACATGTCACCATGTATATGACATTCTTACTGAGACATGTGATCTTTTTTCTGATTTTAAATTCACGTGTACCATCAGAGCTGTAAAAATTATCAGTCCTCTCAATGTTTGGGCAAGCAACGCAGCGGCCGCAGGGAGAACACCCCACCCGAGCCGGCATGGAATCCAAAAAAGTGTCAATCTTCTTTCCAGGGTAGTGGCTATGAACCAACATATCCCTGAGGTTCCTAGAACGTCTAACCGCAATGCTAGCCCTCTCAGGTAAGTAGCGTGCAATAACCGGATCTGCCAACAAAACATGCCACGATTTTTGGAGGATTCTTTTCATCATTGGGAACTGAGAATTATACTTAGTGACATAGCGGACAATATCAGATGTCTGTTTATCTTTATTATGGTAGAGCAATGATTCCCTCGATGTATACCTTGCTCTATTAAAGGCTCTTTTGATGCTACGATTGCTATGCCCACGAGCAATCAGCCTGTTCTTTAAATCATCAGACTGGCGGAGGAAATCTGCTTCTGTGGAGCACAATCTCCGCAAACGGAGGAATTGGCCAGTGGGGATGGCCTGAATGATATGGCCAGGATGCGAGGAGGAGGCGTGCAACAAAAGATTTGTGGAAGTAGGCTTCCTAAAAATATTAGTCTGCAGGCACCCATGAATATCACGTTTCAAAGCAACGTCAAGGAACTCGATGGTATCAGTATCAAATTTGTAAGTCAACACGATGTTAAGGACATTATTATTAAGGGATATCATGAATTCCTGCAGATCACCGGAAGATCCCCGCCAGATCATCAAAACATCATCAATGTACCGCGTCCACAAAAGGACGCGGCACATTGACTCATGACGATCCGACAGGGGGAGGTCCCTCTCCCACAGCCCCAGGAACAGGTTAGCGTAAGCAGGGGCAAACGGAGCCCCCATAGCTGTTCCCTGGAGCTGTAGGAAGAAGGACCCCTTAAAAACAAAAAAATTATGAGTCAGGGAAAACTCCAATAGTTTATAGATCAAATTTTTCATATCAGACGAAAAGTTGGATGTACCCAAAAAGAACTCAATGGCCCGTAATCCGTCCTGATGCCGAATACTAGTATAGAGTGATTCGACATCAGCCGTCACTAACAATTCACCTTCTTCAAGATGTACGCCATCAATACGCCTCAACAGCTCTCCAGTGTCTTTAAGATACGAGGGTAGACTTTCAACCAATGGCTGTAATTTAGAGTCTATCCATTGGTTGATCTTCTCAAGGTAATTCCCTCTCCCAGAGATAATAGGACGACCAGGGGGCGTCCTCATGTCCTTATGAACCTTGGGGAGAAGATAGAAGGTAGGGATAGTGGGATCACCGACCACCAATGCTGATGCTAATTCACCAGTAATGGTACCCACATCCCTCGCATCCTTAATAATATCATTCAATTGTTGTAGGTATGCGGACAAGGGGTTAAACGTCAGTTTCTTATAACAAGTACGATTGTTTAATTGCCGAAAAGCCTCCTTTTCGTACATAGTGTTTGGCCAAATAACTACGTTACCCCCCTTGTCCGCCGGTTTGAAGACTACATCCCCAAGGTTCTGATGGACACGAAGACGCTCCCTCTCCTCCCTCGTCAGGTTGTCCTTATAAATAAAACGAGGGATCTCAAGGAATTCCTTGGTCACTAATTGTACAAACAAGTCCACACTTGGACAAGTGGAAAGGGGAGGGAATTTTTTCGATTTAGGGCGAATAGAGGCAGGCATCATACCTCCTTCGGGCGTGTCATGCTCCGCAGCCAATTCCTCTAACGTACGTAGGGCTATCTGTTCTTCCTCTGTAGGAAACAATGCAGCCAGATTATCATTATGGAAATACTTCTTAAACACTGATGATCTGGCAAACAGATGAAGGTCCTTAACAGCCTCAAAAGTATCAAATGGTGCTGCAGGAGCGAAGGAGAGGCCTTTCTCCAAAAGTCTAAGGTCAATATCAGTGAAACAATGTGTGCTAAGGTTAATTACCTTGTTGTTATATTTTCTGGGCTCAGGAGGATAGTCATCCCGTCTATATGGATGAAAGGCAAAGTCTCTCTGATTACGTGCTGTTGTTCTTGACCTAGTGGTCATAGATGAGACTGATCGATCAGATACATCGCTAGCAGACGAAATTGACGTTTGAGATTATTAATCCTAGTAAAGTGTAAATAAAACAGACACTAGAAAAAAGTATTTTAATGAAATGATTACACACAGTTTTTGACCATATCTTTATTGTGCGCTCAATCTTCTTGAAGACCCTCGTCCTGCAAAAAAGCAAAAAAAAGAAACCAAATTCATACTCGCTGTCCACAGATATCCCATAAAGAGTGTTCCACAACGAGTTCAGCTCTGCTACATCTGGATGCCAGACATAGCAGAGCTTGTAGATGATCGCTGGAGATAACTCTCCAGCGATCACCTACATTCTAGCTCTCACGGTCAGCTGACCGTGAGAACCAGCCTAGTGTGACCGAAGATAGTGTTACCGCGAGAACTGCAGTGGATGCGGGGCTTCCGGCGGCGAGACAGGTGAGCCGGCATGTGACATGCGTAGTAAGCTGCATTAACGCAGTTAATGCGTAGACCATTTCACTAATCATTAGATGCGGTTTTACCGCATCTAATGATTATCTATGGGAAATTTACGGCGCGGCGACGGAAAGTTGCCATACTGTAAACAGTCAAGCTGCGTTCTGAAAAGACGTGTCGCATGTCCGTTTATGCGGGTCTGCCGCCTACGTGTTTTACCGCATAGTGGAGACGGGATTTCATGAAATCCCCTCCACTATGCTCTAACACCTGGAAGCTGCGTGTTTGACGCTGCGGCTCTACGCAGCGTCAAACACGCAGCGTTTCCTGAAAGTGGACACATATTATTCTCCCCCAATACTGCTCTTTACAATGTATAGAGTTCAAGATAAAAAGGGAGCTTTCTCTAGCTTGTATACTTTCCATGCGAACCTTCATGATTGTTATTCCGGTCTAGTTCCTAACTCCTTCCTTTGACTTCACATGGATTGAAACCGGGAACAGACTATCGGCCTCAGGGAAATTAATACATGCATTTCTAATTACCATGCAAATTCAACTAGCATAATTCTGGTCGGAATGTGACATGCACGCCTTAATGTGTTGTCCTGTGACAGCCGGTGGCTACTCCCATCACATGTCTCACACAAATGCGTATTGTACTCTTTTCCAGCATATCTAAAATATGGTGACTCCTATGTCATATAAGATAACAACCAATATTTTCTTTTTCGGTACGATATGCGGTCTATGTTGTTAGGCAATTACTTGGTAGTCCTAATATGTTTATGTAGTACTATATGTGGAGATCACACATCTTTTCCTGGAGTTTCAGATAAAAATTGTCTTGCTGACCTCGTAAACGCATTAGAAGACACTCTTACGAGTTCGCTGTGGTCGCTTTTTATGGCAAGAAAATCACATCCACAGATGCAACCCACTTATGTATCCAAATTAAAGCCTTCACCTGATCGGGAGATTCACAACCTCAATGACATACAGTACTGTGATAAAGTTTTAGGCAGGTGTAGATAAAATGCTGCAAAGTAAAAATGCTTTATACACATACAGTACATTTTAATAGTTTCTTTTTATTAGTGAACAAAATTCAAAAGGGATTGAACAAAAAATAAATCAAAATCAAAGCAATACTTCAAAACAACATCGAAGAATCAATTATTTTTGAAACATTAGCACAAAGTATTTGAAGGAATTCAGCAGCAAGTTTGTTCCAAACATCTTGGAGAACTAACCACAGATCTTCTGAAGATGTTGGCTTGTACAAATCCTTCCGCCTTTTCATGTAATCTGTGGTTAAATATATTTTTATTAAAGAGAAGAGAATTTTACAAGAAAAACAGTAGTTGAAAACTACGTCAATGATCAAAGTACTTTTCCTTATAATATACAATTCGAGAAGAGTAACACAAAAAACACTCGTTCACAAACCTTGCATAAATCTTACATAAAAGAGAGAAAGAATTAAAAAAAATAAATAAATAAAAAATTAGAGGGAGTAAACCCTCTAGAATGACTACGGTATCTTTAACATATAAGCAATAACTCCTTTCCAACGCAACAGGCGAGGACTTTCCTTACCGTGAATAAAATAAAGCATACCTAAACTTTTCATGTAATCTGAGATAGACTCTATGATGTTGAGATCAGGGCTCTGTGGGGCCATATTATGACTTCCAGGACTCCTTGCTCTTATTTACGTTGAAGTTAGTTCTAAAGGACATTAGGCTTGTTGTCCTCCTGCAAAATAAATATGGAGCCAATCAGATGCCTCCCTGATAGTATTGGTATTACATACTCACAGTGTACAGAGAAAGCTGTCAATTATTGGTGCGGCCAGGGATAACAGAGTATGCAAAGAACTGGTAGATCTAGAGCAGATAAATCAGTGATTTTATGAAAACTTAGCAAGCAGCTCAGTAAGTGACATATCAATAAAATCAAGGTCTCTTCCCCTACATCATATTGCTCTCAGATGGGATTCCAAAAACTCCAGACTTTAGTAAATCATGATGGTCCACTTGCCAAGCTTCTATCAATTTTGAATGTTCCGCAGACTAGCTTGTTCACCAGTCATTTACAATTTATGGGGCCTTGGGAGAAAGAGATGGGGGTTCAGAATTCAAAAGATGAATGGCACAAAACCTTTTGGCTTACGCATAAACTTCCATGAGCTAGTGAAGTGCAAGAAAAAAGGACAACATTTTAGCCATGTGGTACCGCTGGACACTTTCTTTTTACACAACATGTATTTAGTCTCTTTTTGCTGTTTGTTTATGATGTTGTATGTGTAAAAAGAAAGCAATAAAGAACTGATTCACCACTAAGGATCAGGTGAGTGCTGCCATTTCATTCCTCTTTGTAGAAATGTTAATATTAGACAAAGATAACACAGGTAAACACAAAATGCAGTTGTTAAACGAAGGACTTTATTATTAAGAGAAAAATAAATTCAAACCTACAGGGTCCTGTGTGAAAACGTGATTGCCCCTAAACCTAACAACTGATTGGGCCACCCTTAGCAGCAACAACTGCAATCAAGCGTTTGCAATGACTGTCAATGAGTCTTTTACAATGTTCTGAAGGAATTTTGGCCCACTCATCTCTACAGAATTGTTGTAATTCAGTAATTCAGCCACATTGGTGGGTTTATTGAGGTTATATGTATATAATAGGGGTTATTATACAGATACATCATCATCCTGTTTCCCACCAGAAGATACGATTAAATTATTGAAGGCTGTAAGAGCAATCATGAAGGTAGAGGAAGTTAGGGAACCAAGATCCATACAGGATTTGATGCTCGGGGAGCTAGAGGTCAGAAAAGATAGATGCTTTCCGGTACATAAGAATATAACCTCCCTGATTAAGGCCGGTTTCACACGTCCAGATAATTCCAGTACCGGAAAAAATCGGTACCGGAATTATCCGTGTCCATGTGCCCCTACGTTTCTGTGGCACATCAGTGTGGCACACGTGCGGCACACGTGTGCCCACTGGGTACCACACGCACCTTGCTGGGTACCACACGTACCAGCATCTGGTGCTGAAGCCGCGATTCATATCTTCCCTGCAGCAGCGTTTGCTGCAGAGAAGATATGAATAATAGTGTGCACCCCCTCACCCCCTGTGCGCCCCATCCCCCCCCCCCCCCCGCTGTTCTGAAAATACTCACCCGGCTCCCTCGTTGGCTGTCGCTTCTTCCTGTTCTGGCCGCAGCTTCTCCTGTATGCGGTCACATGGGGCCGCTGTTGTGGATTCTGTTTTTGGGCTCCCTCTGGTGGTTACAGATGGTACTGGGTGACTTGTGTTCTCTGCGGTCTCTGGTGTCCACCTGTTCTATCAGGATATGGGAGTTTCCTATTTAACCTGGCTTTCTTGTCATTTCCTCGCCGGCGATCAATGTAATCAGTGTGTCTTGTTACCTCTGCTTTCCGCTTCTGTAATCTTCAGGACAAGCTAAGTTTTTGATTTTCCTGTTCCACGTTTTGCTTTATTTTTGTTTTAGTCTAGCTTGCAGTTATGTGATTCCTTGTTGCTGGGTGCTCTAGTGGGCTGATATTACTCCTCATGTTCCATGAGTTGGCACATGAGTTCAGGTAATTTCAGGATGGTTTTTTGTAGGGTTTTTCGCTGACCGCGCAGTTCACTTTTGTATCCTCTGCTATCTAGTTTTAGCGGGCCTCATTTTGCTGAATCTGTTTTCATTACTACGTATGTGCTTTCCTCTCATTTCACCGTCATTACATGTGGGGGGCTGCTATTTCTGTGGGGTGTTTCTCTGGAGGCAAGAGAGGTCTTTGGTTCTTCTAATAGGGGAAGCTAGTCCTTCGGCTGGCGCGAGACGTCTAGAATCATCGTAGGCACGTTCCCCGGCTACTGCTAGTGTTGTGAATTAGGTTCAGGATCGCGGTCAGCTCAGTTTCCATCACCCTAGAGCTTGTTCTGTTTTTTGTGTGCTTGTCCTTTTGTGATCCCCTGCCATTGGGATCATGACAGTATCGCCGGCCCAAAAGTGGTAATCGTATTGGCTGAAGTAGGAAGAAAAGTAGTCTGAGGAAGTTTTTTTTTTTTTTTTCCTTCCCTCAGAGTTTGCTGCCTAGCCTTAATTGCAGCCTGGCTGCGTCTTACCTCCTCTTAATCCTTGAATGGCTCTGACCTCAGCTGTTTATCATGGACGTCCAGAGTTTGGCTTCCAGCCTGAATAATCTTGCTGCTAAGGTTCAAAATATACAAGATTTTGTTGTACATGCTCCTATGTCTGAACCTAGAATTCCTATCCCAGAGTTTTTTTCTGGAGATAGATCTAGTTTTCTGAATTTTAGGAACAATTGCAAGTTGTTTCTTTCTTTGAAATCTCGCTCCTCTGGAGACCCTGCTCAGCAAGTCAAAATTGTAATATCTTTCCTGCGGGGTGACCCTCAGAATTGGGCATTTGCATTGGCACCAGGGGATCCTGCGTTGCTCAATGTGGATGCGTTTTTTCTGGCATTGGGTTTGCTCTATGAGGAACCTAACCTAGAGATTCAGGCTGAAAAAGCTTTATTGGCTCTCTCTCAGGGGCAAGATGAAGCAGAAATATATTGTCAGAAATTTCGGAAATGGTCGGTGCTTACTCAGTGGAATGAGTGCGCTCTGGCTGCAAAATTCAGAGATGGCCTTTCTGAGGCCATTAAAGGTGTTAAGCTGGGGATGTCAGGGGGTTCATGATGATGCACCTCCGATTTCTATCGCTTCATCTACTCCTTCTGAGGTTCCTGTATTTTTGTCTGATTATCGGGATGTTTTTGAGGAGCCTAAGCTCAATTAGCTTCCTCCTCACAGGGATTGCGATTGTGCTATAGATTTGATTCCTGGCAGTAAATTTCCTAAAGGTCGTTTGTTCAATCTGTCAGTGCCAGAGCATACTGCTATGCGGGATTATGTTAAGGAGTCCTTGGAAAAGGGACATATCCGTCCATCTTCATCTCCTTTGGGAGCAGGTTTTTTTTTCGTGGCCAAAAAAGATGGTTCCTTGAGGCCTTGTATAGATTACCGTCTTTTGAATAAGATTACGGTCAAATATCAGTATCCTTTGCCATTGTTGACTGATTTGTTCGCTCGCATTAAGGGGGCTAAATGGTTCACTAAGATTGATCTTCGGGGTGCGTATAATCTTGTGCGGATTAAGCAGGGTGATGAGTGGAAAACCGCATTTAATACGCCTGAGGGCCATTTTGAGTATTTGGTGATGCCTTTTGGACTTTTAAATGCTCCTTCTGTCTTCCAGTCCTTTATGCATGATATTTTCCGTGAATATCTGGATAAATTTATGATTGTGTATTTGGATGATGTTTTGGTTTTTTCTGATGACTGGGAGTCCCATGTTCAGCAGGTCAGGAAGGTGTTTCAGGTCCTGCGGGCCAATTCTTTGTTTGTAAAAGGTTCAAAGTGTCTCTTTGGAGTCCAGAAGATTTCTTTTTTGGGGTATATTTTTTCCCCTTCTACTATTGAGATGGATCCCGTCAAGGTTCAAGCTATTTGTGACTGGACGCAGCCTACATCTCTTAAGAGTCTACAGAAGTTCTTGGGCTTTGCTAATTTTTATCGTCGTTTCATAACTAATTTTTCTAGTGTTGTTAAGCCTTTGACGGATCTGACTAAGAAGGGTGCTGATGTTGCTGATTGGTCTCCTGCGGCTGTGGAGGCCTTTCAGGAACTTAAGCGCCGGTTTTCTTCTGCTCCTGTGTTGCGTCAGCCAGATGTTTCGCTTCCTTTTCAGGTTGAGGTTGATGCTTCTGAGATTGGAGCGGGGGCGGTTTTGTCACAGAGAAGCTCCGATTGCTCGGTGATGAAGCCATGTGCGTTCTTTTCTAGAAAGTTTTCGCCCACTGAGCGGAATTATGATGTTGGTAATCGGGAGCTTTTGGCCATGAAGTGGGCATTTGAGGAGTGGCGTCATTGGCTTGAGGGTGCTAGACATCGTGTGGTGGTCTTGACTGATCACAAAAATCTGATTTACCTTGAGTCTGCCAAGCGTCTGAATCCTAGACAGGCTCTTTGGTCACTGTTTTTCTCCCGTTTCGATTTTTTGGTTTCATACCTGCCAGGTTCAAAGAATGTGAAGGCGGATGCTCTTTCTAGGAGTTTTGTGCCTGATTCCCCTGGAAATTCTGAGCCCACTGGTATCCTTAGGGATGGGGTGATTTTGTCGGCTGTCTTCCCAGACTTGCGACGTGCTTTGCAGGAGTTTCAGGCGGATAAACCTGATCGTTGTCCGCCTGAAAGACTGTTTGTTCCGGATAATTGGACCAGTAGAGTCATCTCCGAGGTCCATTCTTCTGCGTTGGCAGGTCATCCTGGAATATTTGGTACTAGAGACTTGGTGGCCAGGTCTTTTTGGTGGCCTTCCTTGTCGAGGGATGTGCGTTCTTTTGTGCAGTCTTGTGAAGCTTGCGCTCGGGCTAAGCCTTGCTGTTCTCGGGCCAGTGGATTGTTGTCACCTTTGCCTATCCCGAAGAGGCCTTGGACGCACATTTCCATGGACTTTATTTCGGATCTCCCTGTCTCTCAAAAAATGTCCGTCATCTGGGTTGTGTGTGACCGCTTTTCTAAGATGGTTCATCTGGTCCCCTTGCCTAAGTTACCTTCCTCCTCTGAGTTGGTCCCTCTGTTTTTTCAGAATGTGGTTCGTTTGCATGGGATTCCGGAGAACATTGTTTCTGACAGGGGATCCCAGTTTGTGTCTAGATTTTGGCGGACGTTCTGTGCTAAGATGGGCATTGATTTGTCCTTTTCGTCCGCATTCCATCCTCAGACGAATGGCCAGACGGAACGAACTAATCAGACCTTGGAAACTTATTTAAGGTGTTTTGTTTCTGCTGATCAAGATGACTGGGTTACCTTTTTGCCGCTTACCGAATTTGCCCTTAATAATCGGGCTAGTTCTGCTACCTTGGTTTCTCCTTTCTTTTGTAATTCGGGGTTTCATCCTCGTTTTTCCTCTGGTCAGGTGGAGCCTTCTGATTGTCCTGGAGTGGACATGGTGGTGGATAGGTTGCATCAGATTTGGAGTCATGTGGTGGACAATTTGAAGTTGTCCCAGGAGAGGGCTCAGCAGTTTGCTAATCGCTGTCGCAGCGTGGGTCCTCGACTTCGTGTTGGGGACTTGGTGTGGTTGTCTTCTCGTTTTGTTCCTATGAAGGTCTCTTCTCCTAAGTTCAAGCCTCGGTTTATCGGTCCCTATAGGATCTTGGAATTTCTTAACCCTGTGTCGTTTCGTTTGGATCTCCCGGCATCGTTTGCTATTCATAATGTGTTCCATCGGTCGTTGTTGCGGAAGTATGAGGTACCTGTTGTTCCTTCGCTTGAGCCTCCTGCTCCGGTGCTGGTGGAGGGAGAATTGGAGTATGTTGTGGAGAAGATCTTGGATTCTCGTGTTTCCAGACGGAAACTTCAGTATTTGGTCAAGTGGAAGGGTTATGGTCAGGAGGATAATTCTTGGGTGGTTGCCTCTGATGTTCATGCTGCTGATTTGGTCCGTGCATTTCATAGGGCTCATCCTGGTCGCCCTGGTGGTTCTCGTGAGGGTTCGGTGACCCCTCCTCAAGGGGGGGGTACTGTTGTGGATTCTGTTTTTGGGCTCCCTCTGGTGGTTACAGATGGTACTGGGTGACTTGTGTTCTCTGCGGTCTCTGGTGTCCACCTGTTCTATCAGGATATGGGAGTTTCCTATTTAACCTGGCTTTCTTGTCATTTCCTCGCCGGCGATCAATGTAATCAGTGTGTCTTGTTACCTCTGCTTTCCGCTTCTGTAATCTTCAGGACAAGCTAAGTTTTTGATTTTCCTGTTCCACGTTTTGCTTTATTTTTGTTTTAGTCTAGCTTGCAGTTATGTGATTCCTTGTTGCTGGGTGCTCTAGTGGGCTGATATTACTCCTCATGTTCCATGAGTTGGCACATGAGTTCAGGTAATTTCAGGATGGTTTTTTGTAGGGTTTTTCGCTGACCGCGCAGTTCACTTTTGTATCCTCTGCTATCTAGTTTTAGCGGGCCTCATTTTGCTGAATCTGTTTTCATTACTACGTATGTGCTTTCCTCTCATTTCACCGTCATTACATGTGGGGGGCTGCTATTTCTGTGGGGTGTTTCTCTGGAGGCAAGAGAGGTCTTTGTTTCTTCTAATAGGGGAAGCTAGTCCTTCAGCTGGCGCGAGACGTCTAGAATCATCGTAGGCACGTTCCCCGGCTACTGCTAGTGTTGTGAATTAGGTTCAGGATCGCGGTCAGCTCAGTTTCCATCACCCTAGAGCTTGTTCTGTTTTTTGTGTGCTTGTCCTTTTGTGATCCCCTGCCATTGGGATCATGACAGGCCGCCGATTAAAGTCATGAATATGCGGCTCCACCCCTATGGGAGGTGGAGCCGCATATTCATTACTGTAAATGAGCGGCCCCACGTGATTGCATACAGGAGAAGATGCGGCCAGGAGAGGAAGCAGCGCCGGCGAGGGAGCAAGCCGGGTGAGTATTTTCAGAACAGCCGGGGGGGGGGGGGGCGCACAGGGGGTGGGAGGGGGTTTGGGCACATAGATCTTTATTTTAAACACACTTATTCATATCTTCTCTGCAGCAAACGCTGCTGCAGGGAAGATATGAATGGCGGCTTCAGCAACAGTGGGGGGGACAGCGCTTAATGTAGCGCTGTCTCCTGCACGGCACACGGACTGCACACGGACAACGTCCATGTGCGGTACGTGTTTTACATGGACCCATTGACTTTAATGGGTCCGTGTAATACGTGCGCTCCCACGAACACTGACATGTCTCCGTGTTTGGCACACGGAGACACGGTCCGCAAAAAATCAATGACATCTGAACAGATGCATTGATTTTTATGTGTCTACGTGTGTCAGTGGCTCCGGTACGTGAGGAAACTGTCACCTCACGTACCTGAGACACTGACGTGTGAAACCGGCCTAAGAATGAGTGGTAGTGACCCGCCTGCCGGGAGCCGAAGGAGCAGAACGAGCCTGCAAGAGCTACCACAGGTTGCCGAAACATAAGAGGATTTGAGCCTCAATACCCGGGCACATATCTCCCAAATTGTACCACCCTTGGACTGATGCCCACCCAGAGAATCTTCGGTGACCTCTCCTGGATCCTCCGGACCTCTTGGTTAGGAGAGGCCGGTGTCCAAAGCTGAAGTAGGGGGATAGATTGCATGTGGCCGCCATCTCAGTGGTAACTGAACTGGACCCTCTACTTGAAGATTGATAATAAAAGCTCCTTCTCGGCCACATTGGAGCCACTAGGATGGTTGGTACCTGAACTTCACAGATCTTCCGAAGAGTCCACGCCAGCATTGCAATTGGAGGAAACGCATAGGCTAACTGGAAGTTCCACTGCTGAGCGAAGGTATCCACTCATTTGGAATTGTCCCTGGGGTTCTGGGAGAAATAGTTTTCAACCTGTGTATTTTGGGCTGAGGCAAATAAGTCAGTTTCTGGTAGACCCCATCTTGCTACCGGCATCTGAAAGATTTCCTGGTTTAGGCTTTATTCTCCAGGCTGTATGTCCCAGCAACTCAGGAAATCCACCTGAAGGTTGGAGGATCCTTTTAGGTTGACTGCCGTCAGAGAGAGAAGATGATTTTCAGCCCAACAAAATATTCAGCTTGATACATTTTTCAAGCTGTCGAACATCGAGCTTCACTGATGTCTGAGGTGGGCTACAGTGGTGATGTTGTCCGAATATACTCTGATGTGACAACTGGCGAAAAGGCTGTCTGCTGCAAGAAGGTCCTCCTCCACTGCCCTCAGATCTCTGAAGTTGGAGGACCTGCCACATGTCTCTGGACTCCAGAATCCCTGGAAAGGTGTAAGGAGCACTACAGCACCCCAGCCTCTCTTGCTAGCGTCGGTTGTTACCGTGACTAGAGATGTTTGAGACCAGGCTAAACCCCTGCGTAGATTTTCGGGGTTTAGCCACCAAGCCAGGGAAGCCTTTACTCAGCCTGGGGTGTGAACTCTCCTGTTTACACCATGTTCCAATTATGCAAATTAGATTTAAGTGTCATAAAGATTTAATTGTTCTGTTTTTCCAATAAACTCATGGATGATATTGTGTCTCAGGGCTCAATGGATAACTGAAATCAATCTTAAACACATGTGATAATTAGTTTTCCAGGTGATTCTAATTAAAGGAAAACTACTTAAAAATGATGGTCCACATTATTAAGCAGGCCACAGGTTTCAAGCAATATGGGAAATAAAAAGGATCTCTCTGCTGCTGAAAAGCGTTAAATAGTGCAATGCCTTGGACAAGGTATGAAAACATTAGATATTTCACAAAAACTTAAAAGTGATCACCATACTGTGAAGAGATTTGTGATTGAAACAGAGCACAGAGTTCATGCAGATAAAGGCATAATGGGGAAGGTTTCTGCCAGACAAATTCATTGCATTAAGAGAGCAGCTGCCAAAATACCATTACAAAGCAGCAGTTATTTGAAGCTGCTGGTACCTCAGGAGTCCCTCGAACCTCAAGGTGTAGGATCCTTCAAAGGCTTGCTGTGGTGCATAAACCTAATATTCTGCCACCTCTAAACAGTGTTCAGAAGCAGAAATGGTTGCAGTGGGCCCAGACATACATGAAGACTAATTTTCAAACTGTCTTGTTTACTGATGAGTGTCGAGCAACCCTGGATGGTCCAGATGGATGGAGTAGTGGATGGTTGGTGGATGGCCACCATGTCCCAACAAGGCTGCGACATTAGCAAGGAGGTGGAGGAGTTATGTTTTGGGCCGGAATCATGGGGAAACAGCTGATAGGGCCCTTTAAGGTTCCTGAAGGTGTAAAAATGACCTCTGCAAAGTATACAGAGTTTCTGACTAACAACTTTCTTCCATGGTATAAAAAGCAGAAATGTGCCTTCAGGAGCAAAATCATCTTCATGCATGACAATGCACCATCTCATGCTGCAAAGAATACCTCTGAGTCATTGGCTGCTATGGGCATAAAAGTAGATAAACTCATGGTGTGGCCAACATCTTCCCCTGACCTCAACCCTATAGAGAACCCTTTGGAGTATCATCAAGCAAAAGATCTATGAGGGTGGGAGGCAGTTCACATCAAAACAGCAGCTCTGGGAGGCTATTCTGATTTCACGCAAAGAAATACAAGCAGAAACTCTCCAAAAAAAATCACAAGTTCAATGGATGCAAGAATTGTGAAGGTGATATCAAAGAAGGGGTCCTATGTTAACATGTAACTTGGCCTGTTAGGATGTTTTGGAGTTAGCTTTTTTTGTTCAGTGAATGTGACCTCCTAATGCTGCAAATTCCCCAAATGAGCATTTTCATTTTTTTTTAAAACATATCAAATGTTTAGAAATTCTACTGTGCCTAATAATTTGGAACAGTGCATTTGAGTTTTTATTCATTTTGGAGATTATACTGTTATCACTGGTAAGTTTTTTCAATAAAATTCAATGTATACTCTAACGGGTGATGACTTTTATTAGACTGACTGTCATTTGCACCATTTAGGAAAATCCAAGAAAAATGTAATTTACATAATAATTAGGAACATGGTGTAGTGAGTTGGGATTCCTGTTCCAGCTCCTGAGAATATGAGTCTGTAAGACCCTGGAGTGAGCCTGAGCCCAAGGCACTGACTGAATGCAAGAGGTCATGGAGCCTAGGACAATAAACATAAGGATGAATGACCTCGGGGAGATCAAAACATCCAACACCGCGGAGACACCATCACGTGTTTCTCAACGCAGTGATCCAGAACACTGCCCCTATCCCTTATGGGAAATATGCAAATGCATGTAGAAAAGCCACGGAGACACCATCACGTGTTTCTCAATGCAAGCAATAAATAGCCAGGTCTTTCACCGGGCAGGAACAACCATGGGAAGGGCAGCATCCAAAAAGAAAACCATCTATGCCAAAACATGGTATCCATCCACAGACAGCTGTTTCGGGGTATTTGCCCCTCATCAGTGTGGTTGTTCCTACCCGGTGAAAGACCTGGCTATTTATTGCTTGCGTTGAGGAACACGTGATGGTGTCTCCGCGGCTTTTCTACATGGAGCCTAGGACAGACATGGCCAAAGAGTAGGGGGGACCTCTGCTTCCTGAATCCTGAGATTTTGGTCATCACAGTCAAGGAGTGATCTTCTGGCAGGAAGGACATCTGTTTTCCCGAATCCAGAAGAACTCCCAGGAACTTTCTTATTGTGGAAGGTTGGAGTTCTGATTTGTTCAGATCTGGGAGCCACCCTAGTGATTGCAAAATGTCTAGTGATCTCACTACATGACTCCTGAAAGTCTGAGCAGATGGGGCTATGATTAGCAGATTGTCCAGATAAGGAACAATACAGATACCCTTCCCCCGGATGTAGGTCACTGCCTCTGACATCCTGGAGAACACCTGTGGTGCTGAGGAAATGCCAAAGGGGAGCACATTGTACTGATAGTGCTTCACCTGCTGGTTTTGTAGGACTGCAAACCTCAGGTACTTCCTATGGAAAGGATGGATTGGCACGTGAAAATAATTATCCTTCAGGTCGATGGTTGCCATAAGGTAATGAGGTCCTATCAGGAGAATTGCCGATTTCATTGATTCCATCTTGAATTTCCGATACGTGATGTGACGGTTGAGACCCTTCAAATTTATTATGATGCGTGCATCTCCTGAAGGTTTTTTCCACTGCAAAGAGGCGAGAGTAGTGACTTCTTCCCCACTTGTCCACTGGTACTGGGGAGATTGAATTTGACTTTAACAGATCCTGCAGACCTTAGATCAGAAGGTCTTGGGCTCCCTGAGATGGTAAGGAGGTGACTCTTAGACCCTGAGGAAGGGAGGATTCAAACTCTATAAGGAGGCCCTCCTTGATAACATTGAGGACCCACTGGCAATTGGAAATGACCTGCCATTGATGGAAAACTTTGAGAGCCTCCCTCCCACGGAGTAGGAGTCATTGCTTATCCTGTTGGTGTTGCTGCTGAGGAACAAGGATGTTTTTGCCCATCCCTTTAGCATAGCTCCATCTCCCGGTTGTTCCTTTACCCTTGGTTTGGGGAGTCTGAGGCAGAGAGGCATGAAAAAAAATGCTTCTTTGCGGTCTTCTGCTCAGGAAAAGTTTTCTTTTTGTCTGTGGCCTTTTCCAGTATCTCATCAAGAGCTGGCCCAAAAAAATATTCACCTTTTAAAGGGGATGGAGCACAACTTGATTTTGGAAGCAACATCCCTACTCCACATCTTAAGCCAAAGAGCCCTTCTAGTGGAGTTGAACTGAACCAGGGACCTAGCAGCGATACAAACAGATTCTGCACAGGCGTCAGTCAAGAATCCAGTCACCATTTTGAGCAACGGAAGGGAATCTAATAACTCCCCTCTCAAGGTCCCCTGAGAGATAAAATTCTCCAACTGATCCAGTCACCAGAAAAGGGATCTGGTAACACAGGTCGAAGCTATGTTGGTCCTAAAGGTACCGTCACACTCAGCAACGCTGCAGCGATATAGACAACGAGCCGATCGCTGGAGCGTCGCTGTTTAGGTCGCTGTAGAGACGTCAAACACAGCAACTCCAGAACGATGCAGGAGCGATCCAGTGACGTAACGGCGACTCACTTATCATTCTCGCTGGTTGTTAGCTCCATGTAAAACATTGCTGGCATCGTTGCTTTTGATGTCAAACATGACGATACACGCCGACCTGACGACCAAATAAAGTTCTGGACTTCTAGCTCCGACCAGCGATGGCACAGCGGGATCCAGATCGCTGCTGCGTGTCAAACACAACGAGATCGCTATCCAGGACGCTGCAACGTCACGGATCGTTGTCGTTCTCATTGTAAAGTTGCTGAGTGTGACGGTACCTTTAGAGAAGAGATGGACATCTCCCAGCATTTTTTCAGCAGGCTTTCCATCTTCCTATCCATTGGATCCTTAAGCTGAGATGAATCCTCAAAAGGGAGTGCCGTTCTCTTGGCTACTCTCGCCACCTGCACATCCACCTTAGGAATATCCCAACTGACTAACTCACCCTGTCCAGAGGGAACCTGTTTAACCCCTTAGTGACAGAGCCAATTTTTACAATTCTGACCACTGTCACTTTGAGGTTATAACTCTGGAACGCTTTAACGGATCTCGCTGATTATGAGACTGTTTTTTCGTGACATATTGTACTTCATGACAGTGGTAACATTTCTTCAATATTATAAAGTAAAAAAGAAGAATATGTGGCACTCACCCAGAAAAGCTGCTGAATTAAAGTCCTTTATTCATGATGCGATAAAACAGAACACTTTTGGAGAGGCGGCTGGGATCGGGAGATGGTGCTGGGAGGAGGAGAGGTGGACGACGATCGTTTCGCGCAAATGCGCTTCAACGGGTCCAGGACCCGTTGAAGCGCATTTGCGCGAAACGATCGTCGTCCACCTCTCCTCCTCCCAGCACCATCTCCCGATCCCAGCCGCCTCTCCAAAAGTGTTCTGTTTTATCGCATCATGAATAAAGGACTTTAATTCAGCAGCTTTTCTGGGTGAGTGCCACATATTCTTCTTTTTTACTATATGGAATGGACTTGATTTTTCTATGTGGAGCACCGCCGTAGTCTGCTTTATCTGTGCTTGCTACACGAATCCTGCGCAGACATTGTGCTGCTTTGCGTCAAAGATTGGGTGCATTTTGAGCCTGGTGCCGTCTATATTCTTTGTTTTGTCAATTTCTTCAATATTACTTGCGATTATTTATGAAAAAATGGAAACATGGCAAAAAAAAAAAGTAAAATTAAGCAATTTTCAAACTTTGAATTTTTATGCCCTTACATCAGAGAGATATGTCACACAAAATAGTTAATATATAACATTTCCCACATGTCTATTTTACATCAATTTTGGAAACAACATTTTTTATTGTTAGGAAGTTATAAGGGTTAAAAGTTGACCAGCAATTTCTCATTTTTACAACAAAATTTACAAAACCATTTTTTTAGGGACATCTCACATTTAAAGTCACTTTGAGGGGTGTACATGACAGAAAGTACCCAAACTTGACATTATTCTAAAAACTACACCCCTCAAGGTGCTCAAAACCACATTCAAGAAGTTTATTAACCCTTTACGTGCTTCACAGAAACTGACACAATATGGAAGGAAAAAAATGAACATTTAACTTTTCTTTGCAAACATTTTACTTCAGAACCAATTCTTTTTACTTTCACAAGTGTAAAAATAGAAAATGAACCACAAAATGTGTTGGGCAATTTCTCCTGAATACGACGATACCCCATATGTGGGGGTAAACCGCTGCTTGGGCGCACGGCAGAGCTTGAAAGAGAGGGAATCCGTTTGACTTTTTCAATGCAGAATTGGCTGGAATTGAGATCGGACGCCATGTCGCATTTGGAGAGCCCCTGATGTGCCTAAACAGTGGAAACCCCAAACAAGTGACCTTATTTTGGAAAGTAGACCCCTTAAGGAACTTATCTAGATGTGTGGTGAGCACTTTGAACCCCCAAGTGCGTCACAGAAGTTTATAATGCAGAGTTGTGAAAATAAGTCGTGTGGCCCGGAACTTCTGGGGATAACGGAAGATGCTTGGAGGAGCAGGCTGTATCAGACAGGTCCCTCATTAAATTGTGGGGAGACCACCTATAGAGAGATTTCTTTTGCTCCGGCAGTCACTACAGACAATATGGATCCAGACACGGAGAATGAAAAGCAGCAGCAAGGCAAGCCTCAGGAGGTGGTACAACTTCGGGGCCATAACAGTGGTGGCAACTCTGGAAGACGTGGCACTGCAAGGTGGATAATTCCTCAGCCTGCAGAGTGGCTCTAACAGCAGGTATGGTTCCTCCTCCTAATCATTTTATAATGAGGTTTTCTTTCTTGTCATTTGTCAGGGAAATTAAATATGAAAATTGGAAGCAGCAATCCTACAAGCCGATATCAACCCTTTATAGGGAATCTGTCACCTAATTTTGCCGCTATAAATTGCGGCCACCGCCATTAGGGGCTTATCTACAGCATTCTGTAATGCTGTAGATAAGCCTCCGATGTAAACTGAAAGATCAGAAAAACAAGTTAGATTATACTCACCCAGGGGCGGTCCGGTGCGGTCCAGATTCAATGGGCATCGCAGGTCGGGTCCGGCGCCTCCCATCTTCATACGATGTTGTCATCCTCCTTGCTTCTGTCGCAGCTGATGCGCAGGCGTAATTCTCTGCCCTGTTGAGGGCAGAGCAAAGTACTGCAGTGCGCAGGCACCAGGAAAGAGCAGAGAGGCCCGGCACCTGCAAACTGCAGTACTTTATGCTGCCCTCAACAGGGCAAATCAGTACACCTGCGCAGGAGCCGCAACACAAGCAACGAAGAAGATGTCATCGCATGAAGATGGGAGACGCCGGACCCTGACCTGCAACGCCTATCGGACCCGAACCGGGACTGTTATGTTTGCTAATGACAGGTGTTATGAAGGCAATCCAGAAACACAGTGTGCTTAGCGATCAGAGCGCACACAGTGATCTGACAAATACCCAAAAATACAAGAACGAGCTCTGAGACGTGGAAACTCTGTAGACTGCACACCTGATCCTATCCTAAACACAACTAAAAGCGGCTGTGGATTGCGCCTAACAACTACCTAGGCAACTCGGCACAGCCTAAGAAACTAGCTAGCCTGAAGATAGAAAAATAGGCCTGACTTGCCCCCAGAGAAATTCCCCAAAGGAAAAGGCAGCCCCCCACATATAATGACTGTGAGTAAGATGAAAAGACAAAACGTAGGGATGAAATAGATTCAGCAAAGTGGGGCCCGATATTCTAGGACAGAGCGAGGACAGTAAAGCGAACTTTGCAGTCTACAAAAAACCCTAAAGCAAAACCACGCAAAGGGGGCAAAAAAAAAAACCACCGTGCCGAACTAACGGCACGGCGGTACACCCTTTGCGTCTCAGAGCTTCCAGCAAAACAAAAGACAAGCTGGACAGAAAAAAAGCAACAAAAAAGCAAAAAGCACTTAGCTATACAGAGCAGCAGGTCACAGGAACAATCAGGAGAAGCTCAGATCCAACACTGAAACATTGACAAGGAGCAAGGATAGCAGCATCAGGCGGAGTTAAGTAATGAAGCAGTTAACGAGCTCACCAGAACACCTGAGGGAGGAAGCTCAGAAGCTGCAGTACCACTTGTGACCACAGGAGTGAATTCAGCCACAGAATTCACAACAGTACCCCCCCCTTGAGGAGGGGTCACCGAACCCTCACCAGAGCCCCCAGGCCGACCAGGATGAGCCGCATGAAAGGCATGAACAAGATCGGAAGCATGAACATCAGAGGCAAAAACCCAGGAATTATCTTCCTGAGCATAACCCTTCCATTTAACCAGATACTGGAGTTTCCGTCTAGAAACACGAGAATCCAAAATCTTCTCCACAATATACTCCAATTCCCCCTCCACCAAAACCGGGGCAGGAGGCTCAACAGATGGAACCATAGGTGCCACGTATCTCCGCAACAACAACCTATGGAATACATTATGTATGGAAAAGGAGTCTGGGAGGGTCAAACGAAAAGACACAGGATTGAGAACCTCAGAAATCCTATACGGACCAATAAAACGAGGTTTAAATTTAGGAGAGGAAACCTTCATAGGAATATGACGAGAAGATAACCAAACCAGATCCCCAACACGAAGTCGGGGACCCACACGGCGTCTGCGATTAGCGAAAAGTTGAGCTTTCTCCTGGGACAAGATCAAATTGTCCACTACCTGAGTCCAGATCTGCTGCAACCTATCCACCACAGAATCCACACCAGGACAGTCCGAAGACTCAACCTGTCCTGAAGAGAAACGAGGATGGAACCCAGAATTGCAAAAAAATGGAGAAACCAAGGTAGCCGAGCTGGCCCGATTATTAAGGGCGAACTCAGCCAACGGCAAAAAGGACACCCAATCATCCTGGTCTGCAGAAACAAAACATCTCAGATATGTTTCCAAGGTCTGATTGGTTCGTTCGGTCTGGCCATTAGTCTGAGGATGGAAAGCCGAGGAAAAGGATAGGTCAATGCCCATCCTACCACAAAAGGCTCGCCAAAACCTTGAAACAAACTGGGAACCTCTGTCAGAAACAATATTCTCAGGAATGCCATGCAACCGAACCACATGCTGAAAGAACAAAGGTACCAAATCAGAGGAGGAAGGCAATTTAGCCAAGGGCACCAGATGGACCATTTTAGAAAAGCGATCACAGACCACCCAAATGACTGACATCTTTTGAGAAACGGGAAGGTCAGAAATGAAATCCATCGAAATATGTGTCCAAGGCCTCTTTGGGACCGGCAAGGGCAAAAGCAACCCACTGGCACGAGAACAGCAGGGCTTAGCCCTAGCACAAATCCCACAGGACTGCACAAAAGTACGTACATCCCGTGACAGAGATGGCCACCAGAAGGATCTAGCCACTAACTCTCTGGTACCAAAGATTCCAGGATGACCAGCCAACACCGAACAATGAAGTTCAGAGATAAGTTTATTAGTCCACCTATCAGGGACGAACAGTTTCTCCGCTGGACAACGATCAGGTTTATTCGCCTGAATTTTTTGCAGCACCCGCCGCAAATCAGGGGAGATGGCAGACACAATGACTCCTTCCTTGAGGATACCCGCTGGCTCAGATAAACCCGGAGAGTCGGGCACAAAACTCCTAGACAGAGCATCCGCCTTCACATTTTTAGAGCCCGGAAGGTACGAAATCACAAAGTCGAAGCGGGCAAAAAATAACGACCAACGGGCCTGTCTAGGATTCAAGCGCTTGGCAGACTCGAGATAAGTCAAGTTCTTATGATCAGTCAATACCACCACACGATGCTTAGCTCCTTCAAGCCAATGACGCCATTCCTCGAATGCCCACTTCATGGCCAGCAACTCTCGATTGCCCACATCATAATTACGCTCAGCGGGCGAAAACTTCCTGGAAAAGAAAGCACATGGTTTCATCACTGAGCAATCAGAACCTCTCTGTGACAAAACCGCCCCTGCTCCAATCTCAGAAGCATCAACCTCGACCTGGAACGGAAGAGAAACATCTGGCTGACACAACACAGGGGCAGAACAAAAACGACGCTTCAACTCCTGAAAAGCTTCCACAGCAGCAGAAGACCAATTAACCAAATCAGCACCCTTCTTGGTCAAATCGGTCAATGGTTTGGCAATGCTAGAAAAATTACAGATGAAGCGACGATAAAAATTAGCAAAGCCCAGGAACTTTTGCAGACTTTTCAGAGATGTCGGCTGAATCCAATCCTGGATGGCTTGGACCTTAACTGGATCCATCTCGATAGTAGAAGGGGTAAAGATGAACCCCAAAAATGAAAATTTCTGCACACCGAAGAGACACTTTGATCCCTTCACAAACAAAGAGTTAGCACGCAGGACCTGAAAAACCATTCTGACCTGCTTCACATGAGACTCCCAATCATCTGAGAAGATCAAAATGTCATCCAAGTAAACAATCAGGAATTTATCCAGATACTCACGGAAGATGTCATGCATAAAAGACTGAAACACAGATGGAGCATTGGCAAGTCCGAACGGCATCACTAGATACTCAAAATGACCCTCGGGCGTATTGAATGCAGTTTTCCATTCATCTCCTTGCCTGATTCTCACCAGATTATACGCACCACGAAGATCTATCTTAGTGAACCAACTAGCCCCCTTAATCCGAGCAAACAAGTCAGATAACAATGGCAAGGGATACTGAAATTTAACAGTGATCTTATTAAGAAGGCGGTAATCAATACACGGTCTCAGCGAACCATCCTTCTTGGCTACAAAGAAGAACCCTGCTCCCAGTGGTGATGACGATGGGCGAATATGTCCCTTCTCCAGGGATTCCTTCACATAACTGCGCATAGCGGCGTGTTCGGGCACGGATAAATTAAATAATCGACCTTTAGGGAATTTACTACCAGGAATCAAATTGATAGCACAATCACAATCCCTATGCGGAGGTAGAGCATCGGACTTGGGCTCTTCAAATACATCCTGATAATCAGACAAGAACTCTGGGACCTCAGAAGGGGTGGATGACGAAATCGACAAAAATGGAACATCACCATGTACCCCCTGAAAACCCCAGCTGGATACCGACATGGAATTCCAATCCAATACTGGATTATGGGTTTGTAGCCATGGCAACCCCAACACGACCACATCATGCAGATTATGCAACACCAGAAAGCGAATAACTTCCTGATGTGCAGGAGCCATGCACATGGTCAGCTGGGCCCAGTATTGAGGTTTATTCTTGGCCAAAGGTGTAGCATCAATTCCTCTCAATGGAATAGGACACCGCAAAGGCTCCAAGAAAAACCCACAACGTTTAGCATAATCCAAATCCATCAGATTCAGGGCAGCGCCCGAATCCACAAACGCCATGACAGAAAACGACGACAAAGAGCATATCAAGGTAATGGACAGAAGGAATTTGGACTGTACAGTACCAATGACGGCAGACCTAGCGGACCGCTTAGTGCGCTTAGGACAATCAGAAATAGCATGAGTGGAATCACCACAGTAGAAACACAGACCATTCAGACGTCTGTATTCCTGCCGTTCAACTCTAGTCATAGTCCTATCGCACTGCATAGGCTCAGGTTTAACCTCAGGCAGTACCGCCAAATGGTGCACAGATTTACGCTCGCGCAAGCGTCGACCGATCTGAATGGCCAAAGACAAAGACTCATTCAAACCAGCAGGCATAGGAAATCCCACCATGACATCCTTAAGAGCCTCAGAGAGACCCTTTCTGAACAAAGCTGCCAGCGCAGATTCATTCCACTGAGTGAGTACTGACCATTTCCTAAATTTCTGACAATATACTTCTATATCATCCTGACCCTGGCACAAAGCCAGCAAATTTTTCTCAGCCTGATCCACTGAATTAGGCTCATCGTACAGCAATCCGAGCGCCAGGAAAAACGCATCGACACTACTCAATGCAGGGTCTCCTGGCGCAAGAGAAAATGCCCAGTCTTGAGGGTCGCCGCGCAAAAAAGAAATAATAATCAAAACCTGTTGAATAGGATTACCAGAAGAATGAGGTTTCAAGGCCAGAAATAGCTTACAATTATTTTTGAAACTTAGAAACTTAGTTCTATCTCCAAAAAACAAATCAGGAATAGGAATTCTTGGTTCTAACATAGATTTCTGATCAATAGTATCTTGAATTTTTTGTACATTTATAACGAGATTATCCATTGAAGAGCACAGACCCTAAATATCCATGTCCACACCTGTGTCCAGAATCACCCAAATGTCTAGGGGAAAAAAAAAGTGAACACAGAGCAGAAAAAAAAAAAAAAAAAAGGATGTCAGAACTTTTTCTTTCCCTCTGTTGAGAATCATTAGTTAGGCTCCTTGTACTGTTATGTTTGCTAATGACAGGTGTTATGAAGGCAATCCAGAAACACAGTGTGCTTAGCGATCAGAGCGCACACAGTGATCTGACAAATACCCAAAAATACAAGAACGAGCTCTGAGACGTGGAAACTCTGTAGACTGCACACCTGATCCTATCCTAAACACAACTAAAAGCGGCTGTGGATTGCGCCTAACAACTACCTAGGCAACTCGGCACAGCCTAAGAAACTAGCTAGCCTGAAGATAGAAAAATAGGCCTGACTTGCCCCCAGAGAAATTCCCCAAAGGAAAAGGCAGCCCCCCACATATAATGACTGTGAGTAAGATGAAAAGACAAAACGTAGGGATGAAATAGATTCAGCAAAGTGGGGCCCGATATTCTAGGACAGAGCGAGGACAGTAAAGCGAACTTTGCAGTCTACAAAAAACCCTAAAGCAAAACCACGCAAAGGGGGCAAAAAAAACCCACCGTGCCGAACTAACGGCACGGCGGTACACCCTTTGCGTCTCAGAGCTTCCAGCAAAACAAAAGACAAGCTGGACAGAAAAAAAGCAACAAAAAAGCAAAAAGCACTTAGCTATACAGAGCAGCAGGTCACAGGAACAATCAGGAGAAGCTCAGATCCAACACTGAAACATTGACAAGGAGCAAGGATAGCAGCATCAGGCGGAGTTAAGTAATGAAGCAGTTAACGAGCTCACCAGAACACCTGAGGGAGGAAGCTCAGAAGCTGCAGTACCACTTGTGACCACAGGAGTGAATTCAGCCACAGAATTCACAACACGGGACCACCCCTGGGTGAGTATAATCTAACTTGTTTTTCTTATCTTTCAGGTTACATCGGGCTTATCTACAGCATTACAGAATGCTGTAATTAAGCCCCTAATGGCGGTGACCGCAGCTTATAGCGGCAAAATGAGGTGATAGATTCCCTTTAATGAGCCTTGCAATATCACTTAGGATGAAAGCCAAACAAAAATCCAAATTTGCAGACACGGCATATCAGTGCAAATCCCAGTCTTGACCTCTCACCTAGACAAATCAGAGCTCATACATGACACTGACAAAGGGCCATACCCTGAAACAGTGTCTGCAAATTGGGATTCTGGTTTGGCTTTTATCCCAAGTCATATTGCAAGACTTTTTAAAGAGTGGATATTGATTTGTAGGTACTTTCAATAAGTGGCACTATAGTTCAATTACTCTTCCTCTTTGAAGAGACAATTTGCATATTTAATTTTCCAGAGGAGCATGCAAGACATTTAAGTCTCATCATACTGGCATGCCAGACCTGGCATGTCACTCTCCACAAGGAGAAACCTTGCTTCATTAGAATACCACCAAAAATTGAAATGCCCAAACACACAAATACGTATTGAGAGGAACAGTAATATATTAACTCAATCTATTTGCTTTTTGTGAGTTCTGTGCAGGATGTTCTAACGTTGGACTGGTATGGCATAGCACTAGCATATACTTGTTCTTGTCCGATTGTCTTTTCATTTGATCTTTTGGTTACTTGCTCTGTGTCCTCATATCTCTTGAACTTGTGTGCTACATTTGCTGATTTTCTCTAAGTTCTTGAGGCATTTTGAGCCATAATTTGAGCTGTAGAAAGTCCGCAAGGACAGGGTCCTCTCCCCTCTGTACCAGTCTGTCATTGTAAATTTGTTTACTGTAAACGATATCTATAACCCTGTACGTAACCCCTTTTCTCATGTACAGCACCATGGAATTAATGGTGCTATATAAATAAATAATAATAATATATAATTATTTTGTATACACTTTTTCACAAATCAGCAAATGTGACACACTAATGCATATACAGTACAGACCAAAAGTTTGGACACACCTCATGATTCTTCAAGATTTTTCTGTACTTTCAAGACTATGAAAATTGTAAATTCACACTGAAGGCATCAAAACTATGAATTAACACATGTGGAATTATATACTTAACAAAAAAAAGTGTGAAACAACTGAAAATATGTCTTATATTCTTGGTTCTTCAAAGTAGCCACCTTTTGCTTTGATGACTGCTTTGCACACTCTTGGCGTTCTTGATGAGCTTCAAGAGGTAGTCACCGGAAATAGTCTTTCAACAATCTTGAAGGAGTTCCAAGAGATGCTTAGCACTTGTTGGCCCTTTTGCCTTTACTCTGCGGTCCAGCTCACCCCAAACCATCTTGATTGGGTTCACATCTGGTGACTGTGGAGGCCAGATCATCTGGCGTAGCACTCCATCACTCTCCTTCTTGGTCAAATAGCCCTTACGCAGCCTGGAGGTGTGTTTGGGGTCATTGTCCTGTTGAAAAATAAATGATGGTCCAACTAAACGCAAACCGGATGGAATAGCATGCCGCTGCAAGATGCTGTGGTAGCCATGCTGGTTTAGTATGGCTTCAATTTTGAATAAATCCCCAACTACGTCACCAGCAAAGCACCCCCACACCATCACACCTCCTCCTCCATGCATCACGGTGGGAACCAGGCATGTAGAGTCCATCCGTTCACCTTTTCTGCGTTGCTCAAAGACACGGTGGTTGAAACCAAAGATCTCAAATTTGGACTCACTCATCAGACCAAAGCACAGATTTCCACTGGTCTAATGTCCATTCCTTGTGTTCTTTAGCCCAAACAAGTCTCTTCTGCTTGTTGACTGTCCTTAGCAGTGGTTTCCTAGCATCTATTTTACCATGAAGGCCTGCTGCACAAAGTCTCCTCTTAACAGTTGTTGTAGAGATGTGTCTGCTGCTAGAACTCTGTGTGGCATTGACCAGGTCTCTAATCTGAGCTGCAGATAACCTGTGATTTCTGAGGCTGGTGACTCGGATAAACTTATCCTCAGAAGCATAGGTGACTCTTGGTCTTCCTTTCCTGGGGCGGTCCTCATGTGAGCAAGTTTCTTTGTAGCGCTTGATGGTTTTTGCAACTGCACTTGGGGACACTTTCAAAGTTTTCCCAATTTGTCGGACTGACTGACCTTCATTTCTTAAAGTAATGATGGCCACTCATTTTTCTTTACTTAGCTGCTTTTTTCTTGCCATAATACAAATTCTAACATTCTATTCTGTAGGACTATCAGCTGTGTATCCACCAGACTTCTGCTCAACACAACTGATGGTCCCAACTGCATTTATAAGGCAAGAAATCCCACTTATTAAACCTGACAGGGCACACCTGTGAAGTGAAAACCATTTCCGGTGACTACCTCTGGAAGCTCATCAAGAGAATGCCAAGAGTGTGCAAAGCAGTCATCAAAGCAAAAGGTGGCTACTTTGAAGAACCTCGAGTATAAGACATATTTTCAGTTGTTTCACACTTTTTTGTTAAGTATATAATTCCACATGTGTTAATTCATAGTTTTGATGCCTTCAGTGTGAATTTACAATTTTTATAGTCATGAAAATACAGAGAAATCTTTAAATGGGAAGGTGTGTCCAAACTTTTGGTCTGTACTGTATATATACTGTATATATATATATATATATATATATATATATATATATATATATATATATACAATATATATATATATATTCTAATATATAAAGCTGAATGTGTGTGTGTGTGTGTGCATGTGTATGTCCGGGATTGGCATCTGCACCGTCGCAGCTACAGCCACAAAATTTTGCACAGTCACAAATCTGGACCCCGAGAGCGTCATAGGCTATGTTGTGAAGCGAACTTTTAACCCCGCGCATTCCAATTCACCAATTTTGCCCCTATCTACATAATGGGCAAAAAGTGACAGGAAAAGTGTTGGAGGCAAATTGACAGCTGCCAGATGTGAACAAGGGGGATGCGATGGTGCCAAAGAGTATATACCGTACAGTTGCTAAGGTGGGGCCCTGACATGGGATACTCACCACACACGGGGATATGAACACACACACAAAATGCGCCACACACTACCACATGCTTGAACACATATACCACCCTCAGCACACATTTCACCACACATACACCAACCTCGCCACATAAAAGTTGAAACACAAAAATCGCCGCTCAAAACCCGCCACGCGCAAAACTCGCCACATGCAAAACTAGGCTCACGCAAAACTCGCCACATGTGCAAATCTCACCTCATGGAAAACTCGCCACACGCAAAACTTGCACACGCGGAAAAATTGCCACATGCACAAAAGTTACAACACATGCAAAAGTTGCCACACAAAACTTGCACATACTTAAAATGCACCACACATAAAACTCGCCACGCGCAAAACTCGCCTTGCGCAAAACTTGCTGCACACAACTTGCTACACTAACCTGTCACATGCAACTCGACACACAAAAAGTTGCTACATGCATGTGGAGCGCCCCCAAGGGCCCTTCTTCCGTACTCAGTGGGGATGTCACGGTGGCTGACCCAGTCCGTGGCCCTAGGGGAACGTCCGCTGTAAATTGTGGGGGAAAGGTCTTTAAAGGGATAATGTTCGTGACGTCACCTGTGGTATTCGGTCAGGGTGACCGACGCTGCTTAGGGGTCCGCTGGGGTGATGTTATGGCAGCTAGATGGTATACTTTCCCACAGGTGAAGTATGTCCCCAGGGCTTCCCAGAGTGTAGATGGTGGATGATGTAAGGCGCAGTGAATAACGAGGACACAAGGTTGCAGTCTCTTTACCTTTACTGAAGGCTTCAGCATCCACAGTCCAGGGTAGGGACCACAGGGTAGGCAGAGTCCGGCCGTTCTGAAGGCAAATCCAGAGTCGCCTTATCCAGGTGGAATTCAGTAGCCTTCCTCTAGCGCCTGGGTGTTGTAGTACCTCCCTGCTGAGCAACTCGGTAAGGTCCTCACAACTATTGTAGATGCTAAGTCTCTTCCTCTCTGTCCCCCTGTCAGATAGGACAAACCTGTATGACTGGTGGCCTGAGGTTTTTATAGGGACCCTAGAGACGCCCCGGCTCCCACAAGTTGCCATTCTGCCTCCTGGGTATATGGTCGGGCAGCCACCGTAGAAACAACTGTCCAGCCAGTCTCTGAAGTAACGGCATAGAGATCCTTACTCCGTCGGTGTTCTGGCTACCGGTACTGTGCTTCAGAAGGAGGCAGCCTGCTTCTAGCTGGTCTCCCGCTGATGTTCCTCTCCTGTCGCTATGTGTTGTGAATTCCGCTCTTGGGCTCCCTCCGGTGGTTGTAAGTGGCACTTTTGTGAGTTCTGCTCTTGGGCTCCCTCTTGTGGTTTCTAGTGGTATGGCTGCTCCTTGGAGTTAGCTGTCATCAGCTGCCTCCACTTATCGTCTCTTCTGCTCGGCTATTTAGGCCTGGCTCTTTCTTCAGCCAGTGCCACTTGTAAATGGTTCCTGGTTGGATTCACAACTCTTTGGAGTTCACTGTTATTCTGACCAGTTCAGCAAAGCTAAGTTTTTGCTTGCTCTTTTCTGTCCATAGATTGTGGACTTATCCATTCTGTGCTTTCTATGTTTGTCCAGCTTATCAGTGTGAATTAATTATGTCTTGCTGGAAGCTCTGGGAGGCAGATTTGCCCTCCACACCTTTAGTCAGGTGTGGAGATTTTTTGTAAACTCTGCGTGGATTTTTGTAGTGTTTTATACTGACCGCACAGTACTCCATCCTGTCCTATCTATTTAGCTAGACTGGCCTCCTGTGCTCATCCTGGTTTCATTCTGTGAATGTCTTTTCCCTCTCCACTCACAGTCATTATTTGTGGGGGGCTAATCTATCCTTTGGGGATTTTCTCTGAGGCAAGATAGCTTTCCTGCTTCTTTCTTTAGGGGTAGTTAGCTCTTAGGCTGTGATGAGATGCCTAGGGAGAGTTAGGAGCATTCCACGGCTATTTCTAGTGTTGTGTTGAGCTTAGGGACTGCGGTCAGTACAGTTACCACTTCCTTCAGAGCTCGTTCCATGTTGCTCCTAGACCACCGTATCATAACAGCTATGACTTCGTTGCTCACTCACTGCAGCACAATTCATTTCATTGTCCCTTTCTTGGGATGCTGCCGCATGGGATGCAGGCGCAGCTCCGTGTACCCTCGTCTTCTGCAGGCCGCAGTCTGGAGCTGGCTGGAACCCACTCCAACCAGCCTCTGCCAAACTCGGTCAGGACTCACGGACTATCTCCTTCTCCCTCTAGTCAGCTTCTGTCTAACTTCCTAACCAACCCACCAGTTTTACCTAAGTGTGAGGAGTGCCCTAATAGATAGATGCATGGCTCCCCCTGGTGGACTGGAGTGTGAAGTGTGTTTTGTGGTTGTGGTACCTGGGCAGAAGATCTCCTTCATTGCCTTCAGACGTAACTGTTCTGTCTCCGCCATCTAATATTGTTACCCTGATTATCTGTTTGCGTAATTGCAGGTTTCTCAGTATGGATGTTCATATCTTTATTTGTTTTTAGTGCTTTGGCTCCCTCTAGCGGTCAGAGTTATGTTGGTAGTTCAATCTTGTTTTTGTATTATCCATGTCTGATTCTCCTCCTCCTTTGCAATGCATTATGGTAGCTCAGCCTCCATTTCCCTCCATTTTTCCTTTCACTTTCTTCGGTTTGTCTTCAAGGAAAGACGCTTCACTTCATCCCCCTTGCAATTGCATTGCCGGTATGTCTTTATGCTTCCTATAGATATTTCTGCTCTATATTAGCTTAGTTTAACCAGTTGTACTCCTAGTTTAGTCACTAGCATTCTAAATGTTATGCATAATGTATATCATGTGTATTATGTATCTGTTCTATGCCATGCACTGATTCTATGTATATCATTGTTCACAGTTTCACCGCATCAATATACCACTACGTTTAATGAAGCACAGACTCAACCACAGTCTCCTTATTGGACACCGGTATAGCGGTTTAGCTGACTGTATAGCTACGTATGAGCCTGCCTCAGCTAATGAGGACAGAACAGTGAAACGGCAGCCATCCAACTAGTGGGATTCAAGTCACCGGCTACTCAGAGACTAAATACAGCTACAGCAATCTCTGCACAGCCAAGCACTTTCCCAAGACACCATGTCTCACAAATCGCATAGGACAAGATCTGTTACTTCCGTCTCCTCAAAGACAACATCCATCAGCAGCGCTGTCGCCATTGCCCGCGCAAATGCTGAAGCTGCCAAAATACGAGCGAGCTTTGCTGACCAAGAGATGCAACTTAAATTAGAAAAAGCAAACCTAGATGACGAAGAGAGAAGGTCGCGCTTAGAGAGAGCCAATCAAGAGAGAAGGTTGCAGTTAGAAAAAGCACGCATAGATGATGAGAGAGCCGATCAAGAGAGAAGGTTGCAGTTAGAAAAAGCACGCATAGATGATGAGAGAGCCGATCAAGAGAGAAGGTCGCAGTTAGAGAAGGCACGTGTGGATGCCGCCTTAGAAAGCCTAGCAGCAAAAAGGGAAGCTGCCGCAGCCCTCGCCGAAGCAGAATCGCTAGAAGCCGCGCAAAATCCCAAGCTGCATAGCCAAAGCAGTACGTCGAGTCTGGAGTTTCCACTGCAAGACTCACCACAACTCACATCTCAGTATGTTAATGACCTTCCTGATCCAAACTATAACCCTGAACCAGTACCAAAACCAGAATACGACACCTCCAGCGAAGTAACCAACGTGGATCACCCTGCTGACACACCGTACATCAGGCCGAAGCAATACGACACCGGCTGGCGCCACCATGAGGACACTAACAGGTACGAACGCACCTCACATCACTATCAGGGCGACCCATCACCAGTATACTCTGCTGACAACCGGTTCACGACAGAATTTGCCAAGTTCTTCACACGACGTGAACTGGTTGCCAAGGGACTCATGAAATTCACTGACCGAGCTGAAGGTTACAGAGCTTGGAAAGCTTCCTTCCAAAATGTCATTAGAGACTTGGGGCTGCAACACAGGGAAGAGATAGACCTGTTAGTCAAATACCTGGGAGAAGAGTCAGTCAAACACGCAGTAAGGATCAGAGACATTAATATAAACCGCCCTGAGACTGGCCTCAAAGAGATCTGGAAAAGGCTGGATGAGTGTTACGGCTCAGCAGAAGTAATAGAAAGAGCCTTGTTCAAAAGTATCGATGACTTTCCTAAAATATCTAACAAAGGTCTCCAGAAACTTAGAGAGCTAAGCGACTTGCTAAAGGAAGTCCAAGTTGCCAAATACGAGGATGACCTACAGGGACTTGCATTTCTCGACACAGCCAGAGGTGTTAACCCTATAGTTCAGAAGTTGCCCTACAATCTACAGGAGAGGTGGCTCACACATGGTTCCACGTACAAATACAAACACAGCGTTCCATTCCCTCCCTTCTCCGTTTTTGTAGACTTCATACACCAACAAGCGAGAATTAGAAACGATCCCAGCTTTGACTTTGCAATACCATATGCCACACCGTCACCACCTGCAAATCCACGCAGAACATCTGTGGCAGTACACAAGACTTATGTTTCTTCTTCAGGTTCTAATTACAGGTCTGCTGGCTGCTCCCAATCAGAGACAAAGGTGCAGGACCCTGACAAGCAGTGCCCACTTCATCAGAAGCCTCATCCTCTCCTGAAATGCAAAGCCTTCAGAGGAAAATCTATGCCAGATCGCAGAAGCTTCCTGAAAGAAAACGGTATCTGCTACAAGTGCTGCTCGTCCACAGCTCATCTCGCCAAGGATTGCAAGGTCAGTGTAAAATGCACAGAATGTGGCACCACAGACCATAACACCGCTCTACACCCTGGCCCAGCTCCATGGAGTACACAAAACACGCCTGCTGACAGTGAGCATGGCGGGGAGGAAAGGAACACTGATACAGCTACGCCAGAGATCACTTCACAATGCACTGAGGTCTGCAAAGGGACAATAGACAGTAGGTCCTGTTCAAAAATATGCCTCGTCAAAGTATACCCGAAGGGCCATAGAGACCAAGCTGTAAGACTGTATGCTATCTTGGATGATCAAAGTAATCGATCCTTGGCTAGATCAACGTTCTTTGACCTATTCAACATCAAAGGGCCAAGCACTCCCTACTCCTTAAAGCCGTGTGCAGGTACTGTGACAACAGCAGGCAGGAAAGCTACTGACTACCAGATCGAGTCTTTAGACGGACTATTCTGCCTATCACTACCTACGATCATCGAATGTAACCAGATCCCAGACAATAGATCTGAAATCCCTACACCAGATGTAGCAATCCATCACGCTCACTTAAAACGAATAGCACACCTTATACCAGAACTCGACCATCAGGCCCAGATAATTCTGCTGTTGGGGAGAGATATCCTGCAGGTTCATAAAGTGAGACGTCATATCAATGGACTCCACAATGCTCCTATGCCCAAAGGCTAGACCTAGGATGGGTCATAATTGGCAACGTATGCTTGGGACGCATGCACGCCCCATCTTCTGTGACAAGCATGCTGACAAATACATTGGAGAAAGGACGTCCATCTCTGTTTCAACCTTGTAACAATGAGTTCCATGTCAGGGAACTGCCACACAGCATCCAACTGCCCAACCATTTAATAGACTTTACTCACGACAGCAGTATAGTGTCGGGAAGCTATGAGGATCAGTTAGGGTGCACAGTCTTCCAGAGAACTAAGCAGGACAACCAAGTGGCAATATCGGTAGAGGACAAGTTGTTCTTAGAGGTAATGGACAAGGGACTCGTTAAAGATGAGACCAACAGCTGGGTCGCACCTCTTCCCTTCAAAACCCACAGACCACGTCTACCGAACAACAGAAATCAGGCATTACAACGTTTCTCCTCTCTCATTCGTAATCTGCAAAAGAAACCAGAGATGAAAGATCACTTTTTCTCCTTCATGTCAAAGATTTTTGAAAACCGTCACGCAGAACTAGCTCCCACTCTCAAAGACTCTGAAGAATGCTGGTTCCTACCCATGTTCGGAGTATACCACCCTAAGAAACCAGGCCAGATCAGAGTTGTGTTTGATTCCAGTGCTAAATTTAATGATGTCTCCCTGAATGACGTTCTGCTGACAGGACCAGACCTCAATAACAAACTACTGGGTGTACTTATGTGCTTCCGTAAGGATTCCATTGCCTTCATCGCTGACATCCAGCAAATGTTCCATTGTTTCCTTGTGAGAGAGAGAGACAGGAACTTCCTAAGATTCTTCTGGTACAGAGACAATGATCCTACTAAAGAAGTCACAGAGTATCGCATGAGAGTGCACATCTTTGGCAACAGTCCTTCACCTGCAGTCGCCATTTACGGACTCAAAAGGTCGGCTCAGGAAGGAGAAGCAGAATACGGAGCAGATGTCAGACAAGGACTTTTATGTCGACGACTGTCTAAAAGCCATGCCTTCAAATGAAACTGCCATCAGTCTTCACAGGAGAGCCCAGGACATGCTTGCCTGCTCGAACCTTAGGCTTCATAAAATAGCCTCAAACAGCCAAGAAGTCATGGAAGCATTCCCTTCTCAGGACCTATGTAATGGTCTCAGAGACCTGGACCTGGGGTCAGACCCCGCACCAATGCAACGCAGCCTCGGGCTTCTCTGGAATCTACAATCAGACACTTTCACCTTTCAGGTCAGCCAGGAAGAAAGGCCTTTCACACGTAGAGGCGTCCTGTCTACCATCAACAGTCTGTACGACCCCTTGGGTTTCGCAGCTCCTGTTACTATACAAGGCAAGGCCCTACTAAGAGACTTAACTAGGGAAACATCTGACTGGGATGCACCTCTGCCACCTGATAAGAGGATCCAGTGGGAAGAGTGTAAGAACTCGTTAGCGGCACTCTCCAACTTGCATATGCCAAGACCATACACCCCTGTGCCATCTACTGAGATACAGAGCCAAAGACTGTACGTATTTGCAGATGCTTCTGTCAAAGCAATTGCCGCTGTTGCCTACCTCAAAACTGTAGACTCCAAATGTCAGTGCCACATTGGTTTCGTCATGGGAAAGGCCAAACTCGCACCACAACCAGAGCACACTATACCCAGGTTAGAGCTTTGTGCCGCAGTCTTAGCCGTTGAGTTAGCGGAGTTCATCGCATTCGAAATGGATATCGACCTGACACAGGCCAAGTTCTACTCAGACAGCAAAGTAGTCCTGGGATATATCCACAACGAAACCAGGCGATTCTACGTTTATGTCAATAACAGAGTGCTACGAATCAGGAGATCAGTTCACCCACAGCAGTGGCATTACATACCCACAGACCAGAATCCCGCAGATCATGCAACTAGAGCAGTTGACGCAAGTCGACTAGGAAGCACAACGTGGCTCTCTGGACCAAAACTATTGTACATTGAGGAATGTTTTCCAGACACCTTCGAACTTGTAGGAGAGGACTCAGATGCTGAAATCCACCCTCAGGTGTCTACACTACATACAATGACCTCTGTTATCCAGCTTGGATCTTGCAGGTTCGACAGATTCTCAAGTTGGAAGTCACTTACTCGAGCCATTACCTGCCTGACACATATAGCTCGCTCATTCATGGCTACCAGAACTTGTGGCACAGAAAAATGTAAAGGTCGGCATCTTTGTAAAAATACTTACGTTACCTCCGACTTAGAGTTCTCTAGAAATCACATCATCCTCACTGTTCAAAGAGAAACCTACTTTGCAGAAATCCAATGTCTTATTAACAAAGCTCCAATACCAGTGAGCAGCGTATTGAGAAAACTCGACCCATTCATCGACAACAGCGGCCTACTGAGAGTAGGAGGCCGACTCAAAGAAGCTGAGATGGAGTTTGTGGAGAAATTCCCTCTTATACTTCCCGGAAAATGTAACGTTGCCTACCTAATCGTACAACATTACCACAATCTGGTCAAGCACCAAGGAAGACTATTTACAGAAGGAGCAGCGAGGCTCACCCACGAAAGTCTCATCACCTTCATGGCTGAAGCTGCAGCTATAATTAACGCAAGACCCCTGGTTCCAGTTCCTAACGACCCTGAGGAGCCTTTGTTATTGACTCCAGCTACTTTACTTACCCAGAAAACAGGACTGTCCAGTGCCCCTCCAGGAGGATTCGACGCGAAGGACCTCTACAAGCGCCAATGGAAACAGGTACAAAGTCTTGCAAATACTTTCTGGGACAGGTGGCGCAAACAATATTTGTCTACCCTGCAGCCACGGACGAAGTGGCAATCTACTAAACCTAATCTGAACATACAGTGCCTACAAGTAGTATTCAACCCCCTGCAGATTTAGCAGGTTTAATAAGATGCAAATAAGTTAGAGCCTTCAAACTTCAAACAAGAGCAGGATTTATTAACAGATGCATAAATCTTACAAACCAAAAAGTTTTGTTGCTCAGTTAAATTTTTATAAATTTTAAACATAAAAGTGTGGGTCAATTATTATTCAACCCCTAGGTTTAATATTGTGTGGAATAACATTTGTTTGCAATTACAGCTAATAATCGTCTTTTATAAGACCTGATCAGGCCGGCACAGGTCTCTGGAGTTATCTTGGCCCACTCCTCCATGCAGATCTTCTCCAAGTTATCTAGGTTCTTTGGGTGTCTCATGTGGACTTTAATCTTGAGCTCCTTCCACAAGTTTTCAATTGGGTTAAGGTCAGGAGACTGACTAGGCCACTGCAACACCTTGATTTTTTGCCTCTTGAACCAGTCCTTGGTTTTCTTGGCTGTGTGCTTTGGGTCGTTGTCTTGTTGGAAGATGAAATGACGACCCATCTTAAGATCCTTGATGGAGGAGCGGAGGTTCTTGGCCAAAATCTCCAGGTAGGCCATGCTATCCATCTTCCCATGGATGCGGACCAGATGGCCAGGCCCCTTGGCTGAGAAACAGCCCCACAGCATGATGCTGCCACCACCATGCTTGACTGTAGGGATGGTATTCTTGGGATCGTATGCAGTGCCATCCAGTCTCCAAACGTCACATGTGTGGTTGGCACCAAAGATCTCGATCTTGGTCTCATCAGACCAGAGAACCTTGAACCAGTCAGTCTCAGAGTCCTCCAAGTGATCATGAGCAAACTGTAGACGAGCCTTAACATGACGCTTTGAAAGTAAAGGTACCTTACGGGCTCGTCTGGAATGGATTCCATTGCGGTGGAGTACGTTACTTATGGTATTGACTGAATCCAATGTCCCCACTTCCATGAGATCTTCCCGGAGCTCCTTCCTTGTTGTCCTTGGGTTAGCCTTGACTCTTCGGACAAGCCTGGCCTCGGCACGGGAGGAAACTTTCAAAGGCTGTCCAGGACATGGAAGGCTAACAGTAGTTCCATAAGCCTTCCACTTCTGGATGATGCTCCCAACAGTGGAGACAGGTAGGCCCAACTCCTTGGAAAGGGTTTTGTACCCCTTGCCAGCCTTGTGACCCTCCACGATCTTGTCTCTGATGGCCTTGGAATGCTCCTTTGTCTTTCCCATGTTGACCATGTATGAGTGCTGTTCACAAGTTTGGGGAGGGTCTTAAATAGTCAGAAAAGGCTGGAAAAAGAGATAATTAATCCAAACATGTGAAGCTCATTGTTCTTTGTGCCTGAACTACTTCTTAATACTTTAGGGGAACCAAACAGAATTCTGGTGGGTTGAGGGGTTGAATAATAAATGACCCTCTGAAAAGACTTTTCACAATTTAAAAAAAAAAATAAACAAAGAAATAACATTCTTTTTTGCTGCAGTGCATTTCACACTTCCAGGCTGATCTACAGTCCAAATGTCACAATGCCAAGTTAATTCCAAATGTGTAAACCTGCTAAATCTGCAGGGGGTTGAATACTACTTGTAGGCACTGTAGGTGACCTTGTTCTTGTGAAAGACTGTCAGATTCACCGGAACCAGTGGCCACTTGGTCTAGTTACCGCAACGTTCCCGAGCAAGGACGGCAACGTCCGCAAAGTTGAGCTAAGGATGACCAAAGGGAATGAACCTAAGACATTTTCCAGACAAGTATCTGAACTGGTCCTATTGTTGCCTTCGGAAGAAAGGAGTAGTGACATCCGTTGATGCCAGACGGGGAGTGTTCTGTCTCCGCCATCTAATATTGTTACCCTGATTATCTGTTTGTGTAATTGCAGGTTTCTCAGTATGGATGTTCATATCTTTATTTGTTTTTAGTGCTTTGGCTCCCTCTAGCGGTCAGAGTTATGTTGGTAGTTCAATCTTGTTTTTGTATTATCCATGTCTGATTCTCCTCCTCCTTTGCAATGCATTATGGTAGCTCAGCCTCCATTTCCCTCCATTTTTCCTTTCACTTTCTTCGGTTTGCCTTCAAGGAAAGACGCTTCACTTCATCCCCCTTGCGATTGCATTGCCGGTATGTCTTTATGCTTCCTATAGATATTTCTGCTGTATATTAGCTTAGTTTAACCAGTTGTACTCCTAGTTTAGTCACTAGCTTTCTAAATGTTATGCATAATGTATATCATGTGTATTATGTATCTGTTCTATGCCATGCACTGATTCTATGTATATCATTGTTCACAGTTTCACCGCATCAATATACCACTACGTTTAATAAAGCACAGACTCAACCACAGTCTCCTTATTGGACCCCGGTATAGCGGTTTAGCTGACTGTATAGCTACGTATGAGCCTGCCTCAGCTAGTGAGGACAGAACAGTAACATCACTCCCCCTTGGTGGAAGAATAACATTACTGCAACGACCAGGACTCTGGGGCGCTGCACATGTCGCCACACAAAACTCATCTCACAAAAGTCGCTACATGCATGTCGCCACATGCAACTCAACACACACAACTTGACACATGAAACTCGCCCTAAAACACACACAAGTCTGGTATTATCCTTCAAAAATAAAAAATCTGATTAATAAGCAGACAAACTACAAGAGCAACAAATGTACCATATAGGAAATATGGCAGCTGTCAGTCACATGACTTGTCTATTATGTGTATGTGTGAGCTAATATATACTGCCAGGGGGAGGGCTTCCTGTTGGCTGGGGATTTATCAGGCTGCCAATTTAGCTTACAAATACTGAGGTAAAAATACTGACCAAATAACGTGTGAATGCGGTCTAATACAGGAGGAGATGAGATAAAAATATTTACTATATACAGGGGAGATGACACACAGATATATACTATATACAGGAGAGATGACACACAGGTATATACTATATACAGGAGGAGATGACACACAGGTATATACTATATACAGTATATACTATATACAGGAGCAGATGACACAGGTATATACTATATACAGGAGGAGATGACACAGGTATATACTATATACAGGAGGAGATGACATACAGGTATATACCATATACAGGAGGAGATGACACACTGGTATATACTATATACAGGGGAGATGACATACAGGTACATACTATATACAGGAGAGATGACACGCAGGTATATACTATATACAGGGGAGATGACATACAGGTATATACTATATACAGGAGGAGATGACGCACAGGTATATACTATATACAGGAGGAGATGATGCACAGGTATATGCTATATACAGGAGGAGATGACACACAGGTATATACTATATAGAGGGGACATGACACAGGCATATACTATATACAGGAGGAGATGACATACAGGTATATACTATATTGTTGTGAATTCTGCTCTTGGGCTCCCTCCGGTGGTTATGAGTGGTAGTGCTGCTGTCTGTGGATCGCAGCATTTATCAGGTGTGTTCACTTTTTGCAATTTGGACTCAGCTATTTAGTCCTGCTTGATCCTTTAGTCAGTGCCAGTTGCCCATTGTTTTTGGAGGATTCACATCCCTTTCTGGTCTCTCCTGTTTGCTGTGCTTTTCAACAAAGATAAGTCCTGGCTTTGTTTTTGCTGTCCACATGCTGTGGGCCTTATAGTTCAGTGCATTTTCATGTTTTGTCTTGTCCAGCTTGTCTGTGTAAGGATTTTTTGCAGCCAAGCGGTATCTCTGGAGATGCAGATATACCCTCCATGTCTTTAGTCAGATGTGGAGTTTTGTATTTTCTGTGGTGGATATTTTCTACTGTTTTAATACTGACCGCATAGTTCTCTGTCCTATTCTTTCTTTTTAGCTAGTAAGGCCTCCTTTGGTAATCCTGATTTCAGTCTGCATTTGTCATTTCCCTCTCCTCTCACAGTCAATATTTGTGGGGGGCGGTCTATCCTTTGGGGATTTTCTCTGAGGCAAGATAGTTTTCCCGTTTCTATCTTTAGGGGAAGTTAGTCCTTAGGCTGTGTCGAGGTGTCTAGGGAGTGTTAGGTACATCCCACGGCTATTTCTAGTTGCGCTGCTAAGTTCAGAGTTTGCGGTCAGTACAGGTACCACCTTCTCCAGAGTACGTCACATGCTGCTCCAAAGCCACCAGATTATAACAGTACAACTGGCCCACAATGAGTTAATTGCATCTCTGTTGTGAATTCTGGTCTTGGGCTCCCTCCGGTGGTTATGAGTGGTAGTGCTGCGGTAGTTGGATCGCAGCATTTATCAGGTGTATCTATTTTTTGCAATTTGGGCTGGGCTATATAGCCTTGCTTGATCCTTTAGTCAGTGCCAGTTGTCCATTGTTTTTGGAGGATTCACATCCATACCTGGTCTCTCCTGTTCTGCTGTTCATTTCAACAAAGATAAGTTCTGGCTTTGTTTTTGCTGTCCACCTGCTGTGGACCTTATAGTTCTGTGCATTTTCATGTTTTGTCTTGTCCAGCTTTGTCTGTGAAGGATTTTTTGCAGCCAAGCTGTGTCTCTGGAGATGCAGATATACCCTCCATGTCTTTAGTCAGATGTGGTGATTTGTATTTTCTGTGGTGGATATTTTCTAGTGTTTTAATACTGACTGCATAGTACTCTGTCCTATTCTTTCTTTTTAGCTAGTATGGCCTCCTATGCTAAATCCTGATTTCATGTCTGCGTGTGTTATTTCCCTCTCCTCTCACAGTCAATATTTGTGGGGGGCTGTCTATCCTTTGGGGATTTTCTCTGAGGCAAGATAGGTTTCCTGTTTCTGTCTTTAGGGGAAGTTAGTTCTTAGGCTGTGTCGAGGGGTCTAGGGAGTGTTAGTTACCCCCCATGGCTACTTCTAGTTACGCTGCTAGGTTCAGGGTTTGTGGTCAGTACAGGTACCACCTTCTCCAGAGTACATCTCATGCTGCTCCTAGGCCACCAGATCATAACTGTACAACTGGCCAACAATGAGTTAATTGCATCTCAGAAGAAGGGAGGAAAGGTTTTGAGCCATTTTTTTTTCCTTAGCCTGTTTGGTCTGTTCCTCCCTCTTAATCTCTGGGTGGCTACAGAACCTAGTAATGACATGGATGTTCAGGAGTTGGTTTCTCGAGTGGATCAGCTTGCTGCTAGGGTACAGGGTATTTCAGATTATATTATTCAGACTCCTGCCTTAGAACCTAAGATTCCCACTCCTGATTTATTTTTTGGTGACAGATCCAAATTTTTGAGTTTCAAAAATAACTGTAAACTGTTTTTTTTGCATTGAGATCCCGGTCTTCTGGTGATCCCATTCAGCAGGTTAAAATCATCATATCTCTTCTGCGTGGTGACCCACAGGATTGGGCATTTTCCCTGGAATCTGACAATCCTGCTTTGCTTAATGTTGATTCTTTCTTTCAAGCATTGGGGTTATTGTATGATGAGCCTAATTCTGTGGATCAAGTTGAGAAGATCTTGTTGGCCCTGTGTCAGGGTCAAGAAGCGGCAGAATCGTATTGCCAGAAATTCAGAAAATGGTCTGTACTGACTAAATGGAATGAGGATGCCTTGGCGGCAATTTTCAGAAAGGGTCTTTCTGAATCTGTTAAAGATGTTATGGTGGGGTTCCCCACGCCTGCTGGTCTGAGTGATTCCATGTCTCTGGCCATTCAGATTGATCGGCGCTTGCGCGAGCGCAGAGTTGTGCACACTGTGGCGTTGTCCTTCGAGCGGAGTCCTGAGCCTATGCAGTGTGATAGGATTTTTTCTAGAGCTGAACGACAAGGATTTAGACGTCAGAATAGGTTGTGTTTTTACTGCGGCGATTCTGCTAATGTTATTTCTGATTGCCCTAAGCGTACAAAGAGAATCGCTAGTTCTGTTACCATCAATACTGTACAACCTAAATTTCTATTATTTGTGACCTTGATCTGCTCATTATCGTCATTTTCTGTCATGGCATTTGAGGAGTGGCGTCATTGGCTTGAGGGGGCCAAGCACTGTATTGTGGTCCTGACCGATCATAAGAATCTGATTTACCTCGAGTCTGACAAACGATTGAATCCTAGACAGGTTCGATGGTCCCTGTTTTTCTCCCGTTTTGATTTTGTGATCTTGTACATTCCTGGTATTAAGAATGTTAAGGCAGATGCCCTCTCTAGGAGTTTTTTTCCTGATTCCCCTGGGGTTCTTGAGCCGGTCGACATTCTGAAGGAAGGGGTGATTCTTTCTGCCATCTCCCCTGATTTACGATGGGTTCTTCAGGAATTTCAGGCTAATAAACCTGACCGCTGTCCAGTGGGGAAACTGTTTGTTCCTGATAGATGGACTAGTAAAGTGATTTCTGAGGTTCATTGTTCTGTGTTGGCTGGCCATCCTGGGATTTTTGGTACCAGAGATTTGGTTGGTAGGTCCTTTTGGTGGCCTTCTTTGTCACGGGATGTGCGTTCTTTTGTGCAGTCCTGTGGGATTTGTGCGCGGGCTAAGCCTTGCTGTTCCCGCGCTAGTGGGTTGCTTCTGCCTTTGCCGGTCCCTGAGAGACCTTGGACGCATATTTCTATGGATTTTATTTCAGAGCTTCCGGTTTCCCAGAGGATGTCTGTTATCTGGGTGGTTTGTGACCGGTTTTCTAAGATGGTTCATTTGGTACCTTTGCCTAAATTGCTTTCCTCTTCTGATTTGGTTCCGTTGTTCTTTCAGCATGTGGTTCGTTTGCATGGCATTCTGGAGAATATTGTGTCCGATAGAGGTTCCCAGTTTGTTTCTAGGTTTTGGTGGGCCTTTTGTGCTAGGCTAGGCATTGATTTGTCTTTTTCTTCCGCATTTCATCCTCAGACAAATGGCCAAACCGAGCGAACTAATCAGACTTTGGAAACTTATTTGAGATGCTTTGTGTCTGCTGATCAGGATGATTGGGTGCCTTTCTTGCCATTGGCCAAGTTTGCCCTTAATAATCGGGCTAGTTCTGCTACCTTGGTTTCGCCTTTTTTTGTGTAATTTTGGTTTTCATCCTCGTTTTTCTTCAGGGCAGGTTGAGCCTTCTGATTGTCCTGGTGTGGATTCTGTGGTTGACAGGCTGCAGCAGATTTGGGCTCATGTGGTGGACAATTTGGTGTTGTCTCAGGAGGAGGCTCAGCGTTTTGCTAACCGTCGTCGGTGTGTTGGTTCCCGGCTTCGGGTTGGGGATTTGGTCTGGTTGTCTTCCCGACATGTTCCTATGAAGGTTTCTTCCCCTAAGTTCAAGCCTCGGTTTATTGGTCCTTATAGGATTTCTGAGATTATCAATCCAGTGTCATTTCGTTTGGCCCTTCCAGCCTCTTTTTCCATCCATAATGTCCATAGATCTTTGTTGCGGAAGTATGTGGTGCCCATTGTTCCCTCTGTTGATCCTCCGGCCCCGGTGTTGATTGATGGGGAGTTGGAGGATGTGGTTGAGAAAATTTTGGATTCTCGTTTTTCGAGGCGGAAGCTTCAGTATCTGGTCAAATGGAAGGGTTATGGCCAGGAGGATAATTCTTGGGTTGTTGCCTCCGATGTTCATGCTGATGATTTAGTAACATAGTAACATAGTAACATAGTTAGTAAGGCCGAAAAAAGACATTTGTCCATCCAGTTCAGCCTATATTCCATTATAATAAATACCCAGATCTACGTCCTTCTACAGAACCTAAATAGTAACATAGTTAGTAAGGCCGAAAAAAGACATAAGAATCTGACCGATTTGGTTCGTGCCTTTCATTTGGCTTGTCCTGATCGGCCTGGGGGCTCTGGTGAGGGTTCAGTGACCCCTCCTCAAGGGGGGGTACTGTTGTGAATTCTGCTCTTGGGCTCCCTCCGGTGGTTATGAGTGATAGTGCTGCTGTCTATGGATCGCAGCATTTATCAGGTGTGTTCACTTTTGCAATTTAGACTCAGCTATTTAGTCCTGCTTGATCCTTTAGTCAGTGCCAGTTGCCCATTGTTTTTGGAGGATTCACATCCCTTTCTGGTCTCTCCTGTTTGCTGTGCTTTTCAACAAAGATAAGTCCTGGCTTTGTTTTTGCTGTCCACATGCTGTGGGCCTTATAGTTCAGTGCATTTTCATGGTTTGTCTTGTCCAGCTTGTCTGTGTAAGGATTTTTAGCAGCCAAGCGGTATCTCTGGAGATGCAGATATACCCTCCATGTCTTTAGTCAGATGTGGAGTTTTGTATTTTCTGTGGTGGATATTTTCTACTGTTTTAATACTGACCGCATAGTTCTCTGTCCTATTCTTTCTTTTTAGCTAGTAAGGCCTCCTTTGCTAATCCTGATTTCAGTCTGCGTTCGTCATTTCCCTCTCCTCTCACAGTCAATATTTGTGGGGGGCTGTCTATCCTTTGGGGATTTTCTCTGAGGCAAGATAGTTTTCCCGTTTCTATCTTTAGGGGAAGTTAGTCCTTAGGCTGTGTCGAGGTGTCTAGGGAGTGTTAGGTACATCCCACGGCTATTTCTAGTTGCCCTGCGAAGTTCAGGGTTTGCGGTCAGTACAGGTACCACCTTCTCCAGAGTACGTCACATGCTGCTCCAAAGCCACCATATCATAACACTATATACAGGAGGAGATAACACACACACACACACATATACTATATACAGGGGAGATGGCACACAGGTATATACTATATACAGGAGGAGATGACATACAGGTACATACTATATACAGGGGGAAATGACACACAGATATATACTATATACAGGAGGAGATGACACAAAGGTATATACTATATACAGGAGGAGATGACATACAGGTATATACTATATACAGGAGGAGATGACACACACACACATATACTATATACAGGGGAGATGGCACACAGGTATATACTATATACAGGAGGAGATGACATACAGGTACATACTATATACAGGAGGAAATGACACACAGATATATACTACATACAGTAGGAGATGACACAAAGGTATATACTATATACAGGAGGAGATGACACACAGGTATATACTATATACAGGGGAGATGACACACGTATATACTATATACAGGAGGAGATGACACACAGATATATACTATATACAGGAGCAGATGACACACATGTATATACTATATTCAGGAGGAGATGACACACAGGTATATACTATATACTATATACAGGAGGAAATGACATACAGGTACATACTATATCAGGAGGAGATGACACACAGGTATATACTATATACAGGAGCAGATGACACACAGGTATATACTATATACAGGAGGAGATGACTTACAGATATATACTATATACAGGAGGAGATGACACATGTATATACTATATACAGGAGGAGATGACATACAGGTATATACTATATAAAAGTGGAGATGACGCATAGGTATATAGAGGAGGAGATGACATACAGCAGGTATATACTATTTACAGGAGGAGATGACACATAGGTATATACAATATACAGGAGGAGATGACATACGGCAGGTATATACTATTTACAGGGGAGATGACATACAGGTATATACTACGTATATACAGGAGATGACATACAGGTGTATACTATATATAAGGGAGATGACAAACATGTATATACTGAGGGGAAAATGAGAGGTGTAAGGTGAAAATGAGGGGTGTGAGGTGAAAATGAAAAGGTGTGAGTGCAAAATGAGAGGAGTGAGGGAAAATAGTGGAGTGATCGGAAAATGACAGATGTGAGGGCGAAATGACAAGTGTTAGGGGGGAATGAGAGGATTGAGGGGGAAAATAAGAGGAGTGAGGGGGAAAATGAGAGGTGTAAGGGAGAAAATGAGAGGCGTGATGGGAAAATAAGAGAAGTGAGGTGCTATAACTAACCACAGATATTTACTATGCCCAGGCAACGCCGGGCTCTTCAGCTAGTATGTGTATATATATATATATATATATATATATATATATATGTATGTATAGGTCCATATATATTTGGACAGAGACAACATTTATCTAATTTTGGTTATAGACATTACCACAATGAATTTTAAACAAAACAATTCAGATGCAGTTGAAGTTCGGACTTTCAGCTTTCATTTGAGGGTATCCACATTAAAATTGGATGAAGGGTTGAGGAGTTTCAGGTCCTTAACATGTGCCACCCTGTTTTTAAATGGACCAAAAGTAATTGGACATATTCAATAATTTAAAAAAAAAATGTTCATGTCTAGTACTTGGTTGAAAACCCTTTGTTGGCAAAGACTGCCTGAAGTCTTGAACTCATGGACATCACCAGACTCTGTGTTTCCTCCTTTTTGATGCTCTGCCAGGCCTTCACTGCGGTGGTTTTCAGTTGCTGTTTGTTTGTGGGCCTTTCTGTCTGAAGTTTAGTCTTTAACAAGTGAAATGAATGCTCAATTGGGTTGAGTTCAGGTGACTGACTTGGCCATTCAAGAATATTCCACTTCTTTGCTTTAATAAACTCCTTGGTTGCTTTGGCTTTATGTTTTGGGTCATTGTCCATCTGCAGTATGAAACGACGACCAATTGGTTTGGCTGCATTTAGCTGGATCTGAGCACACAGTATGGCTCTGAATACCTCACAATTCATTCGGTTGCTTCTGTCCTGTGTCACATCATCAATAAACACTAGTGACCCAGTGCCACAGGCAGCCATGCATGCCCAAGCCATCACACATCCTCTGCCGTGTTTTACAGATGATGTAGTATGCTTTCGATCATGAGCTGTACCACGCCTTTGCCATAGTTTTCTCTTTCCATCATTCTGGTAGAAGTTGATCTTGGTTTCATCTGTCCAAAGAATGTTCTTCCAGAACTGTGCTGGCTTTTTTAGATGTTTTATAGCAAAGTCCAGTCTAGCCTTTTTATTCTTGATGCTTATGAGTGGCTTGCACCGTGCAGTGAACCCTCTGTATTTACTTTCATGCAGTCTTCTCTTTATGGTAGATTTGGATATTGATACACCTACCTCCTGGAGAGTGTTGTTCACTTGGTTGGCTGTTGTGAAGGGGTTTCTCTTCACCATGGAGATTATTCTGCAATCATCCACAACTGTTGTCTTCCGTGGGTGCCCAGGTCTTTTTGCATTGATGAGTTCACCAGTGCTTGCTTTCTTTCTTTCTCAGGATGTACCAAACTGTAGATTTTGCCACTCCTAATATTGTAGCAATTTCTCGGATGGGTTTTTTCTGTTTTTGCAGCTTAAGGATGGCTTGTTTCACCTGCATGGAGAGCTCCTTTGACTGCATGTTTACTTCACAGCAAAACCTTCCAAGTGCAAGCACCACACCACAAATCAACTCCAGGCCTTTTATCTGCTTAATTGAGAATTACATAACAAAGGAATTGCCCACACCTGTCCATGAAATAGCCTTGGAGTCAACTGTCCAATTACTTTTGGTCCCTCTAAAAACAGGGTGGCACATGTTAAGGAGCTGAAACTCCTAAACCCTTCTTCCAATTTTAATGTGGTTACCCTCAAATGAAAGCTGAAAGTCTGAACTTCAACTGCATCTGAATTGTTTTGTTCAAAATTCATTGTGGTAATGTCTATAACCAAAATTACAAAAATATTGTCTCTGACAGCGACGGCCACAGTCCGATTAGTTCCTCCCCTACTCCCCTGCACTCACTGCCCAGCGCCCGCTCCGTAATCCCCTCCACTCACCGCTCACACAGGGTTATTGGCAGCGGTAACGGCCCGTGGTGTAACGCACTCCGTTACCGCTGCTATTAACCCTGTGTGTCCCCAACTATTTACTATTGATGCTGCCTATGCAGCATCAATAGTAAAAATATGTCATGTTAAAAATAATAAAAAAAAAAAAAAAACCTGCTATACTTACCATCTGCCGCCTTTCTCGCTCCTCGCCATGCTCCTGGGACCGCTCCATTGCAAGCGGCAGCTTCCGGTGAGGTCCCGTCCCAGGGCTGGTGTGCGACAAGGACCTGCCGTGGCATCACAGTCATGTGACCGTGACGTCATCATAGGTCCTGCTCACACCAGCCCTGGCACCAAAAGCTGCCGCTTGCAATGGAGCAGTCCCGGGAGCGTGGCGAGTAGCGGGAAAGGCGGCGGATGGTAAGTATAGCAGGACTTCAACGGGCTATAGGTGAGTATATGTTTATTTTTTTTTTTAAGTCTCTATACTACATGGCTCTGTGCTGGCCAATATACTATGTGACTGGGCAATATACTACGTGGCTCTGCTATATACTATGTGGCTGGGCAATATACTACGTGACTGGGCAATATACCATACTACGTGGGCTGTGCTATATACTATGTGGCTGGGCAATACGTGAATGGGCAATATACTACGTGACTGGGCAATATACTACGTGGCTGGGCAATATACTACGTGGCTGGGCAATATACTATGTGACTGGGCAATATACTACGTGGCTCTGCTATATACTATGTGGCTGGGCAATATACTACGTGACTGGGCAATATACCGTACTACGTGGGCTGTGCTATATACTATGTGGCTGGGCAATATGTGAATGGGCAATATACTACGTGACTGGGCAATATACTACGTGGCTGGGCAATATACTACGTGGCTGGGCAATATACTATGTGGCTGGGCAATATACTACGTGGCTGGGCAATATACTACGTGGCTGGGCAATATACTACGTGGACATGCATATTCTAGAATACCCGATGCGTTAGAATCGGGCCACCATCTAGTACTATATAATTGTCTAAGGGTCACTTCCATCTGTCTGTCTGTCTGTCACAGATATTCATTGGTCGCGGCCTCTGTCTATCATGGAAATCCAAGTAGCTGATTGGTCGTGGCAAAACAGCCACGACCAATCAGCAACAGGCACAGTTCGGTAGCAGCATGGCCGCTCCTTCCTCCCCACAGTCAGTGCCCCCTCCATACTCCCCTCCGGTCACCGCTCACACAGGGTTAATGGCAGCGTTAACCTACCGCGCTATGCCGCGGTGTAACGCACTCAGTTAACGCTGCTATTAACCCTGTGTGACCATCGTTTTACTATTGATGCTGCCTATGCGGCATCAATAGTAAAAAGATCTAATGTTAAAAATAATTAAAAAAATAAAAAATCGTTATATACTCACCGTCCGTCGGCCCCTCGGATCCACAACAGGCCTTTCCCGCTGGCGACGCTCCGGTAGCCGGTCCATGCTGAGACCGCTACGTCATCATCTCGCGAGACCGCAATGCACTCTTCGGACCGGAGCGCGCGAGGACTCAGAGTCGGTAACCGCTTCGCTTGGATCCGGGGGCTCCGGAAAGTGAGTATATAATTCTTTTTTTTAACAGGGATATGATGCCCACATTGCTATATACTACGTGGGCTGGACAATATACTACATGGGCTGTGCAATATACTACACGGGCTGTGCAATATACTACATGGGCTGTGCTTTATACTACATGGGCTGTGCAATATACTATGTGGCTGGGCAATATACTACGTGGCTGGGCAATATACTACGTTACTGGGCAATATACTACGTGGCTCTGCTATATACTATGTGGCTGGGCAATATACTACGTGACTGGGCAATATACCGTACTACGTGGGCTGTGCCATATACTATGTGGCTGGGCAATACGTGAATGGGCAATATACTACGTGACTGGGCAATATACTACGCGGCTGGGCAATATACTACGTCGCTGGGCAACATATTACGTGGCTGAGCAATATACTACGTGGCTGGGCAACATACTACGTGGCTGGGCAATATACTACGTGACTGGGCAATATACCGTACTACGTGGGCTGTGCTATATACTATGTGGCTGGGCAATATGTGAATGGGCAATATACTACGTGACTGGGCAATATACTACGTGGCTGGGCAATATACTACGTGGCTGGGCAATATACTATGTGGCTGGGCAATATACTACGTGGCTGGGCAATATACTACGTGGCTGGGCAATATACTACGTGGACATGCATATTCTAGAATACCCGATGCGTTAGAATCGGGCCACCATCTAGTACTATATAATTGTCTAAGGGTCACTTCCATCTGTCTGTCTGTCTGTCACAGATATTCATTGGTCGCGGCCTCTGTCTATCATGGAAATCCAAGTAGCTGATTGGTCGTGGCAAAACAGCCACGACCAATCAGCAACAGGCACAGTTCGGTAGCAGCATGGCCGCTCCTTCCTCCCCACAGTCAGTGCCCCCTCCATACTCCCCTCCGGTCACCGCTCACACAGGGTTAATGGCAGCGTTAACCTACCGCGCTATGCCGCGGTGTAACGCACTCAGTTAACGCTGCTATTAACCCTGTGTGACCATCGTTTTACTATTGATGCTGCCTATGCGGCATCAATAGTAAAAAGATCTAATGTTAAAAATAATTAAAAAAATAAAAAATCGTTATATACTCACCGTCCGTCGGCCCCTCGGATCCACAACAGGCCTTTCCCGCTGGCGACGCTCCGGTAGCCGGTCCATGCTGAGACCGCTACGTCATCATCTCGCGAGACCGCAATGCACTCTTCGGACCGGAGCGCGCGAGGACTCAGAGTCGGTAACCGCTTCGCTTGGATCCGGGGGCTCCGGAAAGTGAGTATATAATTCTTTTTTTTAACAGGGATATGATGCCCACATTGCTATATACTACGTGGGCTGGACAATATACTACATGGGCTGTGCAATATACTACACGGGCTGTGCAATATACTACATGGGCTGTGCTTTATACTACATGGGCTGTGCAATATACTATGTGGCTGGGCAATATACTACGTGGCTGGGCAATATACTACGTTACTGGGCAATATACTACGTGGCTCTGCTATATACTATGTGGCTGGGCAATATACTACGTGACTGGGCAATATACCGTACTACGTGGGCTGTGCCATATACTATGTGGCTGGGCAATACGTGAATGGGCAATATACTACGTGACTGGGCAATATACTACGCGGCTGGGCAATATACTACGTCGCTGGGCAACATATTACGTGGCTGAGCAATATACTACGTGGCTGGGCAACATACTACGTGGCTGGGCAATATACTACGTGGCTGGGCAATATACTAAGTTACTGGGCAATATACTACGTGGCTGGGCAATATACTATGTGACTGGGCAATATACTACGTGACTGGGCAATATACTACGTGGCTGGGCAATATACTACGTCAGTGGGCAATATACTATGTAGCTGTGCAATATACTACATACTATGTGACTGGGCAATATACTACGTGGCTGGGCAATATACTACCTCACTGGACAATATACTATGTAGCTGGCCAATATACTACGTCACTGGGCAATATACTACGTCACTGGGCAATATACTACGTAGCTGGGCAATATACTACGTGACTGGGCAATATACTACGTGACTGGGCAATATACTACGTGGCTGTGCTATATGCTACGTGGACATGCATATTCTAGTATGCTACGCAGCTGGTCAATATAGTACGTCACTGGGCAATATACTACGTGGCTGGGCAATATACGACGTGACTGGGCAATATACGACGTGACTGGGCAATATACTACGTGACTGGGCAATATACTATGTGACTGGGCAATATACTACATGGCTGGGCAATATACTACGTGGCTGGGCAATATACTACGTGGCTGTGCTATATGCTACGTGGACATGCATATTCTAGAATACCCGATGCGTTAGAATCGGGCCACCATCTAGTGTATATATATATATGTGTGTTTATATATATATATATATACATATATATATATATATATATATATATATACATACACTGTATATTTTTTTGGGGGGGACAACAGTTCTTACTATGTCTACTTCAAGTTTTGCATTTTTGCATACAATCGCTAGATGGAATCACCATACTTATATTTAATCTGAACAGGTTAATTATGTAATATAATATGCAAGTGCTGTTAATATTGTGGTGTATGATTAATTTATCTATTAGTGGTTCTATTCATGTATATTTTCGTATAATTGTTTGATTACAACTTTTGACTTTATTGAAATTTTCCTCTTTGTTATCGTTTTTTTATCTAATTTTTTAAACTGTGCATAATAAGATTTAATTATTTTTATATTACGTATTTGTGTGTTTGGGCATTTCAATTTTTGGTGATATTCTATTGCAGTGGTCCCCAACCTTTTTGACCTAGAGAGCCACATTCCGCTCTGTGACAATGTCACGAGCCACAACTAGCTCCCTCTCTGTCACAGTAGTGGCAACTAGAGCCCCCATTACGGGTATAATGATAACAATAGCTTTTCCACAGAAATCCCCCCAAAGCAGTATAACAAGATTCAGCGTTCCCCACAATACTCCCATTCAGTATTCTCCCATCCAGCACTCAACACGATGTCACATCCAGCTTCAGGCACCTCCGACAGATAGTAATCTCAAAACCCTTAAGACCAGTATATGTGCATCAGATCTGCTCTTCTGTGCAGGGCTACACACAAAGTTCACCATTTTTAGATTTTCTCTGTTTGCTAGACCTGCAGCTAATGCACCAAGCTGGCAGACAGCAGCGAGCCACAATTCAAGGGACCGCGAGCCACATGTGGCTCCCGAGCTACAGGTTGGGGACCCCTGTTCTATTGTTTTCAAGAAATTCCCATTTGAATATTTCACCCCCCTCTTGTCGAGTCCCTTAGATCATCGTCAGAAAAAGAAATGTGTGTCAAACTCTAAGTAAACAGGGAGTGTGCACTTTGTAAAGGAGTTTTGCCAAATTCCTACCAGTAAAGAAGGTCATTCCTCTATAGAACAGAAGACATGTCAAGAGTCCCCTAACTTCTCCACTGATCGAAGATCTATCATTAGGGCAGAGGTTAAAAATTCCCTGAAATCCCTGTGCCAAGGAGACGTTGGGTAGGATAGGAGAAGTATAAGGCTTTGGAGGTTATCCCCAGAGTCATACACTACCAGCAGGTTAGAGGATGAAGATGGTTTTTCAGAATCCTTCATCATCAGACAATGATGCCCGGGGGAGCATCACTGTTTTCCTACAGAGGATACGGATAAGATAGCGAATGCAGTTAGGTCCACGATGGGTATAGTTGACTGAAAACCCATGTGATTAGTGCAGGATATGATGGCCTAGAACAGAGGAAGCGTAGAACCTTTCCTAGTAACAAAAGGGTTTAGGCACTGGTTCAGAAAGAGTGACAGAAAACAGAAAAAAAAACAGGTTCCTTTCCCCCATTGTTCAAAAGAAAGTATCCTTTTGATGAAGGTTCCTCGTCTTCCTGGGATAAAGCTCCTAAACTAGATGTAGCCTTAGCAAATTAATCTAAAATGTTTGCTCTTCCTTTTGAAGATATGGGAATGCTATAGGATCTCCTAGACAGGAAGGCAGACCATTTTCTCAAAGGTACTTAGGAAGTTTCAACCGGAGCCTTGAAACCAGCAATTGCAGCAACATCTACTGCAAGATCTTTGATGATCTGGTTGGATCGCTTAGATCAGTTAAAAGATTAGGTGGCTAGGGACAATGTTTTAACCACAATTCCACTAATGCGGGGGAGCAGCATTGTTCCTATCTGATGCTTCAACTGACTCGGTAAGACTGGCAGACAAATCAGCAGCCCTTTCCAATGCGGTTTGCAGGACTCTCTGTCTGAAGTGCTGGCCAGGATATACTCAGGCTAAAGGTACCGTCACACATAACGATATCGTTAACGATATCGTTGCTTTTTGTGACGTAGCAACGATATCGTTAAGGAAATCGTTATGTGTGACAGCGACCAACGATCAGGCCCCTGCTGGGAGATCGTTGGTCGCTGAGGAAAGTCCAGAACTTTATTTCGTCGCTGGATCTCCCGCTGACATCGCTGGATCTGCGTGTGTGACGCCGATCCAGCGATGTCTTCACTGGTAACCAGGGTAAACATCGGGTTACTAAGCGCAGGGCCGCGCTTAGTAACTCGATGTTTACCCTGGTTACCAGCGTAAACGTTAAAAAAACAAACACTACATACTTACCTTCAGCTGTCTGTCCCCGGCGCTCTGCTTCTCTGCACTCCTCCTGCATCCTGTGTCAGCGCCGGCCAGCCGGAAAGCACAGCGGTGACGTCACCGCTCTGCTTTCCGGCTGACCGGCGCTGACAGTACAGAGGAAAGCAGAGCGCCGGAGGACAGACAGCTGAAGGTAAGTATGTAGTGTTTGTTTTTTTAACGTTTACGCTGGTAACCATGGTAAACATCGGGTTACTAAGCGCGGCCCTGCGCTTAGTAACCCGATGTTTACCCTAGTTACCGGGGACCTCGGGATCGTTGGTCGCTGGAGAGCTGTCTATGTGACAGCTCTCCAGCGACCAAACAGCGACGCTGCAGCGATCGGCATCGTTGTCGGTATCGCTGCAGCATCGCTCAGTGTGAAGGTACCTTAAATCAAAATTATGCTCTATTGTATGTGATGAAGAATATTTATCTATTTTGCTCAGCCCTAGATGATATCCTGGAGAAAACAGACAACAAGAAAGGGTTTCCTAATCTGTAAGTCCTAGCCTACAAAAAGTCCTTTCAGAAGAGAAGATAAGGCTGTGTTCACACGTTGCGGTTTTTTCGCGGTTTTTCCCGATAAAAACGCTATAAAACCGCAAAAAAACTGCATACAATAAGCATCCCATCATTTAGAATGAATTCCGCATGTTTTGTACACATGATGCGTTTTTTTTCCGCGAAAAAAACGCATTGCGGCAAAAAACGCAGCATGATCTATAATTTTCTGTTTTTTTTGCGGATTTCCCACTCCAAAATGCATTGGGAAGTGTCCGGAAAAAACCGCGGCAAAAACGCGTCAAAACCGCGGCAAAAACGCATGCGGATTTCTTGCAGAAAATGTCCGGAATTCTCAGGAATTTTCTGCAAGAAATCCTGAACGTATGCACATAGCCTTAATATGAGAAAGGCCCTCAGAGATCAGGATAGATGGGATGATTGAAGAAAAAATATCAACGGCTTTATGTTTGGCGCTCCCTCCAATGACACTAAAAATCTTCCCAGTGACTCCTGTCATCGGGTGTGGGGGGTGAGGTTTCCCCCTCCCCTTTTTCCCTGCCTGGGAAAAAAGTATCCTCAAGCCACAGGATTCTCAACCTGAAAAGAACAGGCTCAAGGATAGAATTCCAGTCAGTCCCTCAGTCAAAGTGCACCCTGTCTCCTTCATGAACCTCGATGAGAGAGCAACATGCCTTGAAATCTGAAGTCCTGGATCTGGTGGAGAAGGCTGCCGTCCTGGAGGTCCCTACACCAGGAAAAGGGGAAGCGTTTTACTCTTTTTTTTTTTTTTTTTTAAATGAGAAAGCCAGAAGGAACCTTCAGGACTATAATCAATTCAAGAGGATTGAATAGGTTCCTAAAGGTTCAGTCATTCAATATGGAATCTATAAAATCAATAATAAAATGCTCTTTTCAGATTGTTTTATGGCAGTCCTAGATCTGAAAAATGACTTATCACGTACCCATATGCAGCGCCCCAGAGACCTGGTCGTTGCAGTATGGCCCCAAGGCGAGTAGCGGTACGTCCGATGGCACTAAAGAGTTCTCCTGACCAGGTATCACCAGAACACATTACAATTCACACTCCGGCCACTAGGGGGAGCAAAAGGCTTTATTTATTGGGCCACTCCTCACACTGGTAAAACTAGGGGCTGACTGGGTTGGAACCAGGCAACATCCCGTGGCAGAGGGTGTTGCGGGGAGAAGACACAGGGGGGTCCCTGTCAGGCGTGGGAACCTGGCAGGTGCCTAGCGACAGAACAGAACGTAACGGAACTGCGCCTGCACACCTTGCGGCGGTATCCTAAGGAAGAGACAAGAGGGGAAGAATATTGTGGAACAGTGTAAACGAGATCAGCACAAAGGAGAGCCAGTAAGAGTCGTGCCGAGAGAGGAAGGCAACATCTTACTGAGGCGCGTAGTCGGTGGCCGGATCACCGTAGGAGTAACTGACTTTAGGCCTTACTTCAAATTCCGCTGGACAGTTGATTATAGGTTGGCTGTCTACCTTTTACACCTACGAAGACATAGGGGGCAACATTGGGAGAGGGGCGTCTCTAGGGTCCCGGAAGACCTCCAAGCCTTCCCGTCAAACGGGTGGCGTCCTAGCCATACTTTATCTGGGGGACGTTAGAAACTAGCAACATCTGGAACCAAAGAACGAGAGAGAGAGAGAGAGAGCTGTAGAGAACGAACGAAAGAGAACAGCAGTTGTGAGGACTATTCCGAATGCTCAGCAGGGTAGGACTACAACACACAGGCGCTATTGGTAGGCAACGATTTCCATCTGCGAGGGAAACTCTGGATGTGCCCATCGGACCGGCCGGTCTCTGATAGCCCAGTTGAACGTGCTCTGGACTGAGTGTACTGAAGCCTTCAGTAAAAGGTAAAGAGACTGCAACCCTGTGTCCTCGTTATTGCCTGCACCTCACACCATCACCATCCACCTTACTGGGAAGCCCTGGGGACATACTTCACCTGTAGGAAGGTATACCATCCAGCTGCCATTCCATCACCCCAGCGGACCCCACAGCAGCGTCGGTCGCCCTGACCGAACACCACAGGTGGCGTCACGAACTACTGACAGACTGTACTACCATTTCCATTGGACGTCCCTTAGCAGGGTCACGACCGGGTCCAGCCACCGTGACAACCGCAGAACCGAAGGAGAAGGGACCGGTACTGAGTGACTAGTGGCCCTGTGTCTGGGGGCGCTCCACATACACAAAGAACACAAGAAGTTCCTCATGGTGGATGTAACCATAGACGGAATAGTTAGGCATTTTTAGCACAGGGCCCTTCCAGTCAAGCTATGGCCCTTCGGGTGTTTAAAAAAGTGGTTGCAGAAGTAATGGCTCACCTTCAGGAGGGGGGAGGTGAAGACATGTTAATTGTCCCTTATCTAAACAACTTTCTAGTGATAGGCAATTCAATTCACTGCAGTGTTCAGTTAAAGAAGAAATCTCCACCTTAAAAAAACAAAAACTTAGGTTGGCTCTTAAATCAAAAGAAGTCAAGACTAGAACCTCAGAAAGTGCAGTTATTTTTAGGGCTCTTGTTGGACGCAAAGAGACGGGACTGTGGTCTTCCAGAGAACATGATAGAAAGAGTCTGCAGCTAGGTATCACAAGCATTGAGTTTCCCACCATGTCTCTCAGGAAAGCAATGCTCCTGCTGGATTCCTTGACCTGATGCATCTCAGCAGTGTTGTGGGCCCATTTCCATACCAGGGAGTTGCAATGGGACATCCTGGAAAGCTAGATATCCCTGATGACGGTGCAGACAATGGTGGATAAACATTGAAAACCTAACCAGTGGGGTGTCTTGGGTATACAGGATTTCACATATTGTTACCAAAGATGCAAGCCCCAGGGGATGGGGAGCTCATCTAGGAGATATCATGGTCCAGGGGATCTGGGCAGGGAACAAAAAGTCAGTTTCGCCAAATACAAAAAGGAGTTACTAGCAGTGGAACAGGCAGTAAAAAAGCTCCTATAATCACTAAAAGCCAACATGTGAAAATCTTCTCGGACAATCAGGTGTCAGTAGCCAATTTAAATCGTCAAGGGGGAACCCGGACCAGTCCCACGATGGAGGTGGTGAATCGATTATTTTGGTTACCAGAGAATCATCTCCTTTCACTGACAACTCTTCATATAAAGGGCAAACAAACTGCAAAACATACTTTCTGAGTGGGAATCAGCTAAAATAAGGAGAATCAGTCTTCAACTGGATAGTGCATATATGGGGACTCCCGGACATAAACTTATTTGAGAACCGATGGAAGAGCAAGGTGAGGAGATTTTGTTCTCTGAATCCTAGGGAGGGTCTTAAGGTGGAGGATGCCTTACTGATCCCTTAGGATTACAATCTAGCGTATGCTTTACCACAAGAATTCTAATCCTGGCAGTCCTGAGGAAGATCAGGGAAGACAGGGCAAAGGTTATCTTAATAGCTCCCTTTTGGCCCAGAACACTGTGGTTTTCATGGTTAAAGGTACCTTCACACATAACGATATTGTTAACGATATCGTTGCTATTTGTGACATAGCAACGATATCGTTAATGAAATCGTTATGTGTGACAGCGACCAACGATCAGGCCCCTGCTGGGAGATCGTTGGTCGCTGAATAAAGTCCAGAACTTTATTTCGTCGCTGGACTCCCTGGAGACATCGCTGGATCGGCGTGTGTGACACCGATCCAGCGATGTCTTCACTGGTAACCAGGGTAAACATCGGGTAACTAAGCGCAGGGCCGCGCTTAGTAACCCGATGTTTACCCTGGTTACCATGCTAAAAGTAAAAAAAAACAAACAGTACATACTTACCTACCGCTGTCTGTCCTCCAGCGCTGCGCTCTGCACTCCTCCTGTACTGTCTGTGAGCCGGAAAGCAGAGCGGTGACGTCACCGCTCTGCTTTCCGGCTCACAGACAGTACAGGAGGAGAGCAGAGAAGCAGAGCGCAGCGCTAGAGGACAGACGGCTGTAGGTAAGTATGTACTGTTTGTTTTTTTTACTTTTAGCATGGTAACCAGGGTAAACATCGGGTTACTAAGCGCGGCCCTGCGCTTAGTTACCCGATGTTTACCCTGGTTACCGGCATCGTTGGTCGCTGGAGAGCGGTCTGTGTGACAGCTCTCCAGCGACCAAACAGCGACGCTGCAGCGATTCGGATCGTTGTCGGTATCGCTGCAGCGTCGCTAAATGTGAAGGGGCCTTAAGAGTAATGTTTGTCACGAAACCATGGATGCTCCTGGAGATTTTGAATCTTTTCTCCCAGGAGCCAGTGTGTCATCCTCGAGTGTCCAGTCTGCATTTAATGGCATGGATTTTAAAAGAGCACTTTTACGAGGTAAATGGTTTTGTCCTAATTTAATTTACACCCTGCTTCAGAGTAGAAAGGGAGCCACTTCCAAAATTTATGCTAGAACCTGGTGAAAGTTTCTAGCTACTTCGGGGTCAAGGGTGGAAGATGGCGCACCGGTTAGTGTCATCTTGAAATTTCTGCAGAGGTGTCTTGAACAGGGCCTTTCCACTAGCGCCTCTAAAGTCCAGGTATCAGCACTTCAGGCTCTATAAAATTGTGACCGGGCAGGTAATCATTGGATTTTCAGGTTGATCAGGGTATCTTTAAGGTATATAACCATTCTAGGCAAAATTTAGCCCAGAAGGATTTTAATCTGGTCTTCATGCAGATGTTCCTTTTGAACCTATAGAGTCAGTGTCACTCAAGATTCTCTCACTTAAAATGAAATTGCTACTAGCTTAAACATCAGGGGGTACACTGGTAGGTGACTTCAGACAGGTTGTATCTTGATTAACTTTGATACTTTCAGTTGCTGCTACTGCGGACTATTTAACCATTTCAGGTCATAGTATGCACATTGTGCTCTGTTTTTCCTTTGAAGGCTTTGGATCTCACTGATCCTACTACACTGCTTCAATAATTAAAATAAGAATTTTTTCTTTATATTTTTAACTTTCAGATGAAAAACGGACAGATTTGATATGCAATTAGTTACTGGATTGAATTATCCCTCTCTATATATTTCATTGAAAATTGTCCGCACTATGCACTTAACCTAATCTTCACACCATATTCTTGAACGGCCATATTATTTCTATGACTAGTATTGATGATATTATACTCACCTTTACTCCATTTATATATATTGTCAAATTTTTCTCTCTCTCTTTAAACTGTCGGATTATTACTTGATGTTCGCTATTCTGCATAATTTGTATTGTTGCACTTTATGTACCATATCATTATCCTGTAGTGTTTGCGCTTTTTCTCATTTTTGTGGTTGAGTTGCATTTCCAATTTTTAATGGTTTTTAATTCAAATTATGTACTTTAATAAAATTATTTTCTATGAGAATCCACTCTGGAGGATTTTGTTTGTCCCTACATTTTCTTTAGCTTCAACATCAGCAGACGTCGTCAGTGATATTCAGGCCCTATCAAAAGGTCCACCCTTCATCTAAATCATGGATGACAGGGTCATTTTAAAACATGATCTGGCCTACCTGCCTTAAGTAGCTTCCATAGATCTCAAGAGGTAGTGCTTCTGTCCTTTTGTTTAAACCAAAAAAAATTCTTAAGGTACCTTCACACTAAGCGAGGTCGCTAGCGAGATCGCTGCTGAGTCACAAGTTTTGTGACGCAACAGCGACCTCAGTAGCGATCTCGCTATGTTTGACACGTAGCAGCGACCAGGCCCCTGCTGTGAGATCGCTGGTCGTGTCGGAATGGCCTGGATTTTTCTTTGATTGTTGAGGTCCCGCTGGGTAGCACACATCGCTGTGTTTGACACCTTACCAACGACCTCGTTGACGACTTAGACGCCGACACATAGACGTGCATTTGCGTTGCCTTTTCCGCACCCCTCCGCTCCGATTTGTGGTTGCTACTGCGTTCTGATTGGCGGTCATGCCTTCAACAGAAGGCGACATAGTAGCACTTCCATCCTTTGTTCCTGACCGCGTGGTGGTTTGCAGATCGTTGTAGAGTTCTCCGGCCTGCGACTCCTCTTCGATTTATCTATTCTTCAACGGTTCTTCTGACACCTTTTGTGCACGGTAGGTATCGTTTGGGGTCTCAAATGCGTTCCCACTGAAGGGCTATTGTGTCGCCTCATAAGGCAAGGCCGCCACCAATCAGAACGCAGTAGCGACCACCAATCGGAACTGAATGGGCGCGGAAAAGGCAACGCAAATGCACGCCTGTGTGACTACAACGTCACACAGGACGTCCCTCATCGAGGTCTGAATCGTCATAATAGCTGCCATGTGACAGGGTCACAACGACCAACGACATCGTTGTACAGGTCGCCGCATCACTGCTGCGTCGTTGGGAAGATCTCACTGTTTGACATCTCACCAGCGACCACATAGTGACGCAGCAACGATCCCTGACAGGTCGTATCGTTGTCGGGATCGCTTTAGCGTCGCTAAGTGTGACGGGGCCTTTAGAAAAGTCTCATTCTCTGGAGGTGAAGAGATGTCTAGTTAAATACCTGTAGGATAAATAAGGCCTGGAGAAGGGATATATATATTTATTTTTCCTTTCAGGGACCTAGCACAATAGCTAGATGGATTAGGGAGGCCATAAATTTAGCTTATTCAGCAATGGTTCCAGATGGGATGAAGGCTCAGGGAGAGATCAGATGTGTCCATCAAACAGATTTGTAAGGCTGCAACATGGTCTTCTTCAACTTTCTATAGGCTGGATCTGATTTCCTCTTCTACTCTCGCATTTGGGTAAAGGATTCTGTAGGCGGTGGTCCCTCTCTTAATACTTATTCCCTGTAATTCTCTCTGTGGTGCATTCATGGGTGATTGAAAAAGACATAATTACCAGTAATGGGATTTTTCGGAACCCATCACAGTACTCTCCTATTCCCTCTCATCACTTGTTTGTGAGCACTATCGTTGATTCTAATATAAGGTAACATTTTCCATTAAGGACATGAGATGTTGGTGGGTTAAATTGTTGCAATAACCATTGGAGGTCCTCTAGTGCTCTGATGCCAGGGAGAGGTACAGCTTTTTTTTTCTTGTAGGTTTCCTGTCCCCTCACTCCATGGTAGTCATGGGTTCCTGAAAAATCTCATTACCGGTAAGTACCGGAATTACCTCTTTTCACTTTCATTTTTAAACTGACAAATGGGTGGGATGATTAACATTTTTGAATAAGACATTTTTTTTAATTTTTCACTCTATTTTGACTCTAAATTATGATTGTACTACTTAACGCAATACCGATCACTTCTATAGTGGAAATTATTGCCTCCTCCCCTAACTGGGCTTTACAAGAATGCCAATAGGGGTTTAAGCAAGCACCTTGGGAGTCATAGTAATTGGGATGCAGTGACTCATGCTGCAGCTAGGGGGCGCTGTGTGGGCTCCACTAGATATACATGCAGTCGTAACTGGGTTTGTGAAACAGTGTCCGGCGTGATTGTAAATGGCCGATATGGGTCACAAAGGGAGTCTGGGCTGTTGCCAGCATTGTTATTCTGGGACTTGTAGTTCCATAAGAGTTGTGTTTGTGTAGCTTTATAGGGAGGCTTACAGGTTAGTCGGAGAGCTGGGCGGGTCTGACTAACCACAAGCACCTCCCACCTATGGAAGTGGTTACAGCTACATAATGTGGCCAGGGTTTGGATCATGTGGTCTCTCTGGGAAAGTGTATAGATCTGAATGGTCTGTGGAGTGTGTGCAAGGTCCTGGAAGGTCTATGTGTTGGAAGCTCCCAGGTAGGGACGGACTTCTTGAAGAGCACGTGGTGAGGCCTTGGCTCTGAAGGCCTATGTGTTGGAAGATCCTGGGAGTAGGATTTCCTGAATAGCACATCATGTGTTGGAAGATCCTGGGAGTAGGACTTCCTGAATAGCACATGGAGAGGTCACGTCTGCAGAGTCTGTAAGGGCACTGCGTTGGGGAAGCTACCGCTTCTTCTGCAGGTCTGGACTGTCGCGAGTGCCCTGGTCACAAGGACGGTGATCCCAGTAAAACAGCTTCCCTGAGAGAGTACTGACAGGAGTCAGCATGTGGAGCAGGAGCTCCTGGAAGGTAACCCAGAGTATGGGGAGCCGTGTGCACTGACAGGGGGAGGGGTTAGTTAACGAACTGTGTGGTCACCCATGGTAACTGGACGGAGTAAGGTCCAGCATGTTTAGAGATTGCTACCTAATGTGTTGGTGCCTGTTGTTTCATGAACATTAATGAACTGTTCGGTGTGCGGTCACCCATGGTAACTGGACAAAGAGGTCCGGCTTGTTTAGTGACTGCATTTCAAAGCCGTAAATTATAAAGTGCTAAGGACCATGTAAGGTCTGTGTTTTGGGAAACATGGCCTACAGTGGTTTATGATGCTTGAAGATAAACCAAAATAGACTATTTAAAAAAAAACGTGCCCGTCTACATTTATCCTGTTGCCAAGCGAGTATTCCCCCAACCAGTTAGTGATCGCGGCATCACATAACCTATCAGCAGCATATGAGCATGTCTCTGGGGAAGGGGGGGTATGGGAGCCAGTGCACATGCACAACAACAATTGCTCCATTTAAATACTGTTGTCAGTGATTAGTTAAACAGAAGTTAGCTCCAATCGCTATTACAGGTAGATGAGGGCTGTATTACACTTTTTGTAACAGACTGACAGGAACATCCATGTATGCTAAGGGCTTGCCATCTACTTTAAAAGCTAATGAGCTCAAGGTGAAGTATTAAAGAAAACCTGTTACCAGGTTTGACCGATATGAGATACAGCCACCTTTCAGACTTGATATATAGCATTCTGTAATGCTGTATGTTTGTGCCACCCTGACCTAGAGAAGAAAGCCACTTTTTTTTTTTTTTTTTTTATACTCGCCTGCGGAGCGGTACAGTCCAAGGGATGTCGATATTCTTGGCCAGGCGCCTCCCATTTTCTTACGATCACTGTCCTCTAGTGAGTGTACTCGTTGCTCGGGTTTGTTAGTGTTCAGAGATTAAGTTTTCATGGCCTCAGCTGAATGATTTACAGCTATTAGCCAGGCTGAGTACATGTGGGGGTTGCCTGGTTGCTAGGGAATCCTCTCGTGCAATCAAGCTGGCTAATAGCTGTAAATCATTCAGTTGCCACGATGAACACTAACAAATACTCGGCGGTCACCCGAGCAACGAGTACACTCGCTCATCACTACTGTCCTATTCCTTCGTGCAGATGATGCGTCCCTACATGCAGGTTGTACTTCTCTGCCTGGACTAAAGTCCCCAAAGAGAGCTGCTTCTCCACACTCATTACTGCGAGTTTACTATGGTATGACCAGGTTAAAATACTAAGGCTATGTGCACACGTTCAGGTTTTTTCGTGCTAAAACGCTATAAAAACTCATTAAAAACGCATACATTACACATTCTATCATTTAGAATGCATTCTGCATGTTTTGTGCACATGGATGCGTTTTTTTCCGCGTCGTGGTAAAAAAATGAGCATGTTCATTATTTTTGCGGATTTTCTGCGTTTTTCCTGCAATTCTATGCATTTGGGAAAAAACGCATAAAAAACGCACCAAAATCGCGTAAAAAACATGTGAAAAACGTGGTAAAAACGCATGCGGATTTCTGGCAGAAATGTCCGGTTTTTGTCAGGAATATTTCTGCAAGAAATCCTGACGTGTGCACATAACCTAAAGCTAGCGAAATCTATTTTTTTTTTTTTAAATAACTGGCCTTTTTTCATTTGCTCTACACATTTAAACTGCCAGAATTTTTTTTTCCACTGACATAGATGCACGGAGCTCTTGTCTTATTAATAATGCTATCAGTGTAAAAACAAGATAATCTTGTAGTTAGGAAACCTGTTAACGGCTAAAAAAAATAAAATAAATGATGTTACAAAGCAAGCTTTCTGGACTTCTTAGGTCCCTTCCTCAAGCATGGTATAACACAGTTTCTGAAGAAACACAAATATATGCACAAACAAAAAGGGGAAGGAAAGAAAAAAAAATGGAAGCAGAAGTTGAGTACACCAAGGCCTCTGATTTTACTTGGATATTGGATACAACTTTCACACCACTAATCTAATCCAATTAAAAATTGAGTCTCTGAGCTCAGTTTCTTTATTTAAATGTCCATTTGTTATACCATGCCCCTTTTTTTCTTTTTGTTGTTTGTGCATATATGTGTGTTTCTTCAGAAACTTTGTTTTACTATACATAAGGAAGGAACCTAAGTCGTCCCAAATGCTTGCTTTGTAACAGCATCCATTTTATTTTTGTTAGCCATTAAAAAGTATAACTACAAGATTCTCTCGTTTTTCACACTGAGAGCATTATTTTTCGAACTGGCTAACACGGTACCAAACCCCTTTTTTATTAATAAAACACTAACTTATTTCTCAGTACTAAGTTGTTGAATGAATTGTCAATTGATCACATGGACATTTTTGAAAAGATTTTAGAATTCATAATTTTTCCTGGAAGACATTTTTTCCCCCTCACTGTATCTGGCAATTAAGAGGCAATCAAGTGATTGCTAGGAACAACAGAAGCATAGGTAGCACTCATTAAACACTATGTAGACAGGGTTCCCTGAAAAATGCACACAGGAAAATTGCACACAGGAAAATTACCCACAGGAAAAATGCCCACAGGAAAAATGCCCACAGGAAAATTCCCCACATGGAACGTTCCCCACACGGAAAATTCACCACATGGAAAATTCCCCACACGGAAAATTCCCCACATGGAAAATTCCCCACACGGAAAATTCCCCACACGGAAAATTGCCAATTAAAGCATCACAAAAGTTTCAGATCTATGATATTTCAGGTGCAAGGTGAGGATGTTCACATACTATGTGATCAACTTGTGATTTACAGTTGACCTAGTGCAAAACTGCAAAAATGATGATCTGTGGTTTGCATCAGTCTGTCATTATCAGCAATAGATAGATCTAGTTTTGTGATTTACAGCTGACCTAGTGCAAAACTGTAAAAATGATGATCTGTGGTTTGCATCAGTCTGTCATTATCAGCAATAGATAGATCTAGTCTTGTGATTTACAGTTGACCTAGTGCAAAACTGCAAAAATGATGATCTGTGGTTTGCAACAGTCTGTCATTATCAGCAATAGATAGATCTAGTCTTGTGATTTACAGTTGACCTAGTGCAAAACTGCAAAAATGATGATCTGTGGTTTGCAGCAGTCTGTCATTATCAGCAATAGATAGATCTAGTCTGCTCTCATCTCTCACTGATTCTGCCTCACTCCTCCCACCAGCCCAAAACAGCAGCACATGCAGAATCAGCAGCAGTGTGATCCAGAGGAGCCATCACTAGTGTTGAGCGATACCGTCCGATACTTGAAAGTATCGGTATCGGATAGTATCGGCCGATACCCGAAAAATATCGGATATCGCCGATACCGATATCCGATACCAATACAAGTCAATGGGACATCAAGTATCGGAATGTATCCTCATGGATCCCAGGGTCTGAAGGAGAGGAAACTCTCCTTCAGGCCCTGGGATCCATATTAAAGTGTAAAATAAAGAATTAAAATAAAAAATATTGTTATATTCACCTCTCCGGCGGCCCCTGGACATCAGCGGGAGGATCCGGCGTCCGGCACGGCTTCTTTCTTCAAAATGCGCGCCTTCAGGACCTGTGGAATGACGTCCCGGCTTCTGATTGGTCGCGTGCCGCCCATGTGACCGCCACGCGACCAATCAGAAGCCGCGACGTCATTCCTCAGCTAAAGTCCTAGAATGAGCGCCTTCTAGGACCTGAGGAATGACGTCGCGGCTTCTGATTGGTCGCGTGGCGGTCACATGGGCGGCACGCGACCAATCAGAAGCCGGGACGTCATTCCACAGGTCCTGAAGGCGCGCATTTTGAAGAAAGAAGCCGTGCCGGACGCCGGATCCTCCCGCTGATGTCCAGGGGCCGCCGGAGAGGTGAATATAACAATATTTTTTATTTTAATTCTTTATTTTACACTTCCGATACCGATACCCGATATCACAAAAATATCGGATCTCGGTATCGGAATTCCGATACCGCAAGTATCGGCCGATACCCGATACTTGCGGTATCGGAATGCTCAACACTAGCCATCACTGCTATCAGTGCTCGCAAAAGTATCACTGCTGCTGGCAGAGATAGTTGGTCCTGGAAGCCCAGAAGGCACAGCAGAAGGGTGAGATTCTGTCACTTGTACCACTTTGTGTTCTTGCTGAGAATGTATGATATGCTTTTGCAGTGGAGTCCGATGGGCCCCAGTGTGAAATTTGGCCCTTCCCCCCCCACACACACGTTGGTCAGATGTATGGCCCCCTGTAGTGTTCTAAATTCTATAAAGACGTATGAATTGCCCCCCTCCCCCTTCATTATGTAGTAATGTCCCCCATACTGGTATATATGCCCATCATCCTGGTGAATATGTCTGCATCCTGGTATATATGTCCTAATGCTGATATATATGGTCTCCATCCTAGTATGTATGGTCCACATGATCTCCATCCTCTGATGTCAGCTCACAGCTAACATGCCGGCAGCATGTATCGCAGTGCAGGGACCCCACGGATCTCTGCAACATGATGCATGTCATCTGGATCTGCAGATCCAGCAGAAGCAGGTACCTGTACCCCCTTGCCTGGTTGTGGACTTGATGCCTGCGACCACAGTTATTACACATCTGTGTTTTTTTGTATTGGTGAACCAATAGTCTTATCTATCCCCATATTTGTTAATTTATTTTCAATAAAAGTGTATTTTGAGTTCATCTAAAGTATTCTATTTCTTCTTGTAGTGCTAACAATGGAGTTTTCAAAAAGCCAGAGAAACAACAAAGTTATGATTTACTTGGGGTTTGAATATCTTGAATTTCGTATGATCAACGCAGTGGTGACTTGGAGATGCCGACTGTACCGCTCTTCAAAGTGCCATTCAATTCTCAAAGCAAAAGATGGCAACGTAGTTCAAGAACCAACAGAACATTGTCATGACTCCTGCCCTCAAAAAGCAGAAGCAAACATTGCCAGAAGCAAAATGAGAGAAGACATGAGAGCAGTAAGTGCTACTCCTCGCAACGTGATGGGAAAGGTGTTATCTGCATTGAGCAAAGATGTATTGGCCCATATGCCAAGACAATCATCTCTTGCGAGAAGCCTAGTCTATCATAGAACAGATGATAATTTGCCTAACCCAAAAACTATACATTTTTGCATTCCTGAAAAGTATAGTCAACTGATACTTCATGATTCAGGAAAAGAAGATCGAAACAGAATTCTGGTTTTAGGAGATAGAGATCTTAAGGTACCGTCACACTTAGCGACGCTGCAGCGATACCGACAACGATCCGGATCGCTGCAGCGTCGCTGTTTGGTCGCTGGAGAGCTGTCACACAGACCGCTCTCCAGCGACCAACGATGCCGGTAACCAGGGTAAACATCGGGTAACTAAGCGCAGGGCCGCGCTTAGTAACCTGATGTTTACCCTGGTTACCATCCTAAAAGTAAAAAAAAACAAACACTACATACTTACCTACAGCCGTCTGTCCTCCAGCGCTGTGCTCTGCTCTCCTCCTGTACTGGCTGTGAGCAGAGCGGCCGGAAAGCAGAGCGGTGACGTCACCGCTCTGCTTTCCGGCTGACCGACGCTCACAGCCAGTACAGGAGGAGAGCAGAGCACAGCGCTGGAGGACAGACGGCTGTAGGTAAGTATGTAGTGTTTGTTTTTTTTACTTTTAGGATGGTAACCAGGGTAAACATCGGGTTACTAAGCGCGGCCCTGCGCTTAGTTACCTGATGTTTACCCTGGTTACCAGTGAAGACATCGCTGAATCGGTGTCACACACGCCGATTCAGCGATGTCAGCGGGAGATCCAGCGACAAAATAAAGTTCTGGACTTTCTTCCCCGACCAGCGACAGCACAGCAGGGGCCTGATCGCTGCTGCCTGTCACACTGGACGATATCGCTAGCCAGGACGCTGCAACGTCACGGATCGCTAGCGATATCGTCTAGTGTGACGGTACCTTTATGCTTGAACTGAACAAAGATACAATCTATGGAGATGGCACCTTTGATAAAGTGCCCAATATGTTTTACCAACTGTACACTTGGCATGCCAAGGTGGGTAACTCATATCCGCCATGTTTGTACATTTTACTACAAAGAAAGGACATGAACACGTATAAGAGAATGTTTGAAATAATGAAGCTATTGATTCCAAATCTGGCACCTCAAAAGGTTTTAGTGGATTTTGAGAAGGCTTGTATGACTGCAGTAAGGATTGCCTTTCCACATGCTGATGTTAAAGGGTGTTATTTTCACCTTTGTCAGAGTCTCATTAGAAAAATAAAAAATGTTGGTTTGAAAACAGAATATGAATCTAATATTAACATAAAAATGACACTGGAGTCTTGAAAACAGAATATGAATCTAATATTAACATAAAAATGACACTGAAGTCTCTTGCTGCATTAGCCTTTGTGCCAATTGAAGATGTGAGATGTGTTTTTGATAAGCTTGCTGCCACATTCCCAGATGAAGAATGCTATAATGAGGTGCTCACATACTTTTTTTCTACATATATTGAGGGTGCAGCTGGTAGAGATCCTCAGTTTCCTATAAGAATATGGAATCATCATGATGCAGCCCTGGAACTGTCACCAAAGACCACTAACTGTTGTGAGCGATTTCACAATGTTCCACTGCAGTCATCCCAGCTTGTGGTTTCTCTTTGATGGATTGCAGAAGGACCTGGCTTGCCACAAATTAACACTGGCTAACGCACAGGCCGGTTGCCTTGAGATAAAAAAGAGGAAGTATGAGGCACTGTATCATATGGTGGCAACTTCTGTACAGGATTACCCCCAGGTTGAAGATAAACTAAAGTACTTAAGGAGAATAGCTAATTTGCAGTAAAATGGCTAATTTGCAGGTATGCAGTGATTGTTTACTAAACCGGAGTTATTATTGTTATTAGACCTCTTTAATAAACTGTTCCTGTTCAGGACTATCAGAAGGTGGCGAATTATTTCCAGGTGTACAATGATTGCTTAAAAAAATCGAAGTTATTGTTGTTATTAGACCTCCTTAATAAACTGTTCTTAATAAACTTGTCGTTAATTTTCTGTGTGGGCAATTTTTGCCGACATTCTTCTGTGCTGCAGAGCATCTCACCTATAATTCTATATTATTCTCCTGCCCTGCAGAGCATCTCACCTATAATTCTATATTACTCTCCTGCCCTGCAGAGCATCTCACCTATAATTCTATATTATTCTCCTGCCCTGCAGAGCATCTCGCCTATAATTCTATATTATTCTCCTGATCTGCAGAGCATCTCGCCTATAATTCTATATTATTCTCCTGCCCTGCAGAGCATCTCGCCTATAATTCTATATTATTCTCCTGCCCTGCAGAGCATCTCACCTATAATTCTATATTATTCTCCTGCCCTGCAGAGCATCTCACCTATAATTCTATATTATTCTCCTAATCTGCAGAGCATCTCGCCTATAATTCTATATTATTCTCCTGATCTGCAGAGCATCTCGCCTATAATTCTATATTATTCTCCTGCCCTGCAGAGCATCTCACCTATAATTATATATTATTATCCTGCCCTGCAGAGCATCTCACCTATAATTCTATATTATTCTCCTGATCTGCAGAGCATCTCACCTATAATTCTATATTCTCCTGCCCTGCAGAGCATCTCACATATACCTGAATACTATCCCCCTGTCCTGCAGAGCATTTAGCCTATAGCTCTATGCTATTCTCTGTTCTGCAGAGCATCTCACCTATAACTCTCTACTGTTTTCCTGTGAATATTCATGTCTGTGGGCACTTTTCACATATCATGTGAACCTTGCACCTGAAAAGATCTGAAACTTTGTGATGATGCAATTGGCAATTTTCTGTGTGGGGAATTTTCCGTGTGGGGAATTTTCCGTGTGGGGCAATTTTCCTGTGGGCATTTTTCCTGTGGGCATTTTTCCTGTGGGCATTTTTCTGGTCACCTGTAGACAGATAGGGAGAAGACAGAAGCTTTAGGCTATATGCACAAGTTGCGGATTTTGATGCGTTTCTGGCAGCACGGATTCGCATCAAATCTGCAGCGCGTTGTGCACACAATGTTAATCAATGGGAAATACAAAAACGCTGTGCACATGCTGCAGAAAAAAAGGCGCAGAATCGCAGTTTTATTTTCCGCAGCAGGTCAATTCTTTTTGCGGTTCTGCATCCATTGAGTCAGTCAAGTCCGCAGCAAAACAGCACATGTAAAAAAGATCAGCGGTTTTGCTGCAGATCGGGAGTGTGTGTATGTGTGTGTGTCAGCGTCTGCGTGAATCTGTGTGCGGATCTGTGTAAGCAGCCATTGTCTGATGGGATGATTGTCTGGCAATGAATGCTCACAGTGACCGCATTGATGATGATGGAAAAGTAGTCCCATCAAACAATGGCTTTGTTCTGTAGTTAAAAAAAACAAAACATACAGAACATACAACATACAGGACGTCACGGCAGCACGGTGGCTCAGTGGTTAGCACTGCGGTCTTGCAGCGAAGACCTGGGTTCAATCCCACCAAGGACAACATCTGCAAGGAGTTCGTATGTCCTCCCCGTGTTTGAGTGGGTTTCCTCCGGGTACTCCGGTTTCCTACTACATTCCAAAGACATACTGATAGGGAATTTAGATTATGAGCCCCATCGGGGACAGCAATGATAATGTGTGCAAACTGTAAAGCGCTGCGGAATATGTTAGCGCTATATAAAGTTTATTATTATTAGGACATGTACATAACATACAACACATAAAATAGAGTACATACCCACCAATCACCTAGTCCCCGAAGCCCTCAATTCTGTAATAAAAATAACATAAACCAACCTATACTTACCTTTCCGCCATAGTCCAGTTAATAACGAGTGTTCCACGACGATCTCCCATGTAGAACACTGACATCGGGCGATGTCAGCGCTCTACAGGGGCCCCCGCAATGAGCTGACAGCTAGCATCCTCCGCGATGTATATCCCTCCGCCGCTGCCAGGAGAGAGGTCACTTAAGTTCATTTTCTCGCCGGCAACGAGAAAATTCCCATGCAACATTGCCGTAAAGCGAGACAATAAACTAAGGCATCCCTCTTTAGTGAGGCACTGCAGGAGCCATTGTCTCCTGTCAAAGTGTCACTGGAGGGCCTATAGAGCAGTGACGTCACTCGATGTCACTGTTCTATAGGGGAGATAGTCGTGGGATACTCGTTATTAATTGGACTGCGTCAGACCAGGGAGTATACGGTTGGTTCATTATTTTTTAGCAGCTGATCGATAGCGTCGGAGAATTAGGCGTGGTTGTAAGTATGATGGCAGCACGGTGGCGCAGTGGATAGCACTACAGCCTTGCAGCGCTGGGGTCCTGGGTTCTAATCCCACCCAGGACAACATCTGCAAAGAGTTTGTATGTTCTCTCCGTGTTTGCGTGGGTTTCCTCCGGGCACTCTGGTTTCCTCCCACATTCCAAAGACATACTGATAGGAATTCTAGATTGTGAGCCCCATCGGGGACAGTGATGATAATGTGTGCAAAACTGTAAAGCGCTGCGGAATATGTTAGCGCTATATAAAAATAAAGATTATTATTATTATTATTATTATTATTATGAAATTAAGAATATTAAAATACTTTTGTCTGGCTGTGTATTTAACCCTTTCACAAAGATAGGATTATGTTGTGAGTTCCGTTCTGGAGCTTCCTCCTGTGGTTGCTAATGGTATGTTTGCGAGTTCTGCCCCAGGGCTCCCTCTGGTGGTTTCGAGTGGAACTGCTGCTCCGTTAGGTAGCTGTAGCAGCTGCCTTCACTAATCGCCTTGCCTGGGTTTGTTATTTAAACCTGCTCTGGGCTTTAGTCCATGCCTGCTGTCAATGTTCTTGGTTGGATTTGATTCTTCCTTTGGATTTCTCATATGGCCAGTCCTTGTCTGCAAAAGATAAGTTTTGCTAGTTTGTTTGTCCATTTGTTTGGACTCGATTGCTTTGCATTTTGTCTCTTTTGTCCAGCTTGTCACTATGTCTTATTTAGGCTAGCTGGAAGCTCTGGGAAAGCAGATTTGCCCCTCCACACCGTGAGTCGGTGTGGAGTTCATTTTTGTAAACTCTGCGTGGATTTTGTAGTTTTTAATACTGACCGTACAGTATCCATTGCTCTCTGTCTATCTAGTTTAGTATTGGCCTCCCCTTTGCTGAATTCTAATTTCATTTCTGTGTTCGTCATTTCCCTCTCCTTTCACAGTCAATATTTGTGGGGGCCTATCTTTCCTTTTGGGGGTTTCTCTGAGGCAAGATAGCTTTCTATTTCCTTCTTTAGGGGTAGTTATATCTTAGGCTGTGACGAGGTGTCTAGGGAGTGTCAGGAACATCCCACGGCTATTTCTAGTTGTGTTGTTAGGATTAGGGACTGCGGTCAGTAGAGATACCACCTTCTCAGAGCTCGTTCCATGTTGCGTTTTAGCCACCAGGTCACTTCAGTGTGGCCTCTTAACCACCAGGTCATAACAGTACAGCAGGCCAAGAATGAATTGAATGCGTCTCAAAAGAAGGAAAAAAAAAGAGTTCTGAACCATTTTTTTTCTGTGCTCTATTCTGCCTTTTTTTTCCTCTCGATATCTGGGTGGTGCTGGATATATGCTCTGGTATGGAGGTTCAGGGTTTGTTTTCTCATGTGGATCAACTTGCTGCAAGAGTCCAGAGTATCCAAGAATATATTGTTCAGACTCCGGCTCTAGAGCCAAGAATTCCTACTCCTCCTTGCTTTGAAACCCCGTTCTTCTGGTGATCCCATTCAGCAAGTGAAAATCATCATATCCTTACTGCGTGGTGATCCTCAAGACTGGGCATTTGCTCTTGGAACAGGGAATCTGGCATTATTGAATGTAGATGCATTTTTTCAGGCGCTCGGATTGTTGTATGACGAACCTAACTCTGTAGAGCATGCTGAGAAAACACTGTTGGCCCTGTGTCAGGGTCAGGAAGCGGCAGAGTTATATTGCCAGAAATTTAGAAAATGGTCTGTGCTCACTAAATGGAATGAAGAGGCGCTGGCTGCTATTTTCAGAAAAGGTCTTTCTGAAACCATTAAAGATGTAATGGTGGGCTTTCCTGCGCCTGCCGGTTTGAGCGAGTCTATGTCTCTAGCCATTCATATTGATCGGTGCTTGCGTGAGCGCAAGGCGGTGCACCATATGGCAGTGTCCTCTGAGCGAAGTCCTGAGCCTATGCAATGTGATAGGATTTTGACTAGAGCAGAAAGGCAGAAATTCAGACGTCAGAATGGCCTGTGTTTTTACTGTGGTGATTCAGCTTATGCTATTTCTGATTGCCCTAAGCGTACTAGGAGGGTCCCTAGGTCTGTTACCATTAGTACTGTGCAGCCTAAATTTCTCTTGTCTGTTACCCTGATTTGCTCATTGTTGTCCTGTTCTGTTATGGCATTTGTGGATTCTGGCGCTGCCCTGAACTTAATGGACTTAAGAGTTTGCCAAGCGCTGTGGTTTTTCCTTGGAGCCTTTGCAGAGTCCTATTCCCTTAAGGGGGATTGATGCTACGCCATTGGCCAAGAATAAACCTCAGTACTGGACACAGTTAACCATGTGCATGGCTCCAGCACATCAGGAAAATATTCGTTTTTTGGTGTTGCATAATTTGCATGATGTTGTTGTGCTGGGTTTTCCATGGTTACAGGAACATAATCCAGTGCTGGATTGGAGATCTATGTCTGTGACTGGTTGGGGTTGTCAGGGGATACATAGTGATATTCCTTTGATGTCCATTTCCTCGTCCCCTTCTTCTGAAGTTCCTGAGTTTTTGTCGGATTTCCAGGATGTATTTGATGAGCCCAAGTCCAGTTCCCTGCCTCCTCATAGGGACTGCGATTGTGCCATTAATTTGATTCCTGGCCGTAAGTTCCCTAAGGGCCGACTTTTCAATCTGTCTGTGCCAGAGCATGCCGCTATGGGGAGTTATGTAAAGGAGTCCTTGGAGAAAGGGCATATTCACCCGTCTTCGTCACCGTTGGAAGCGGGATTTTTTTTTGTTGCCAAGAAGGATGGCTCCTTGAGACCCTGTATAGATTATCACCTTCTCAATAAGATCACTGTCAAATTCCAGTATCCGTTACCTTTGCTTTCTGATTTGTTTGCTCGGATTAAGGGTGCTAGTTGGTTTACTAAAATCGACCTCCGAGGGGCGTATAATCTTGTGCGTATTAAACAAGGTGATGAATGGAAAACAGCATTTAATACGCCTGAAGGCCATTTTGAATATCTTGTGATGCCATTCGGGCTCTCTAATGCTCCATCGGTATTTCAGTCCTTTATGCATGATATCTTCCGGAATTATCTGGATAAATTTATGATTGTGTATTTGGATGATATTTTGGTTTTCTCCGATGATTGGGAGTCTCATGTGAAGCAGGTTAGGATGGTGTTTCAGGTCCTTCGTTCTAATGCGTTGTTTGTGAAGGGGTCTAAGTGCCTCTTTGGAGTTCAGAAGGTTTCTTTTTTGGGTTTCATTTTTTCTCCCTCGGCTATTGAAATGGACCCTGTTAAAGTCCAGGCCATTCATGATTGGACTCAACCTACATCTGTAAAGAGCCTTCAGAAATTTTTGGGCTTTGCCAATTTTTATCATCGCTTTATTGCTAATTTTTCTAGTGTGGTGAAGCCTCTGACCGATTTGACGAGGAAGGGCGCTGATATGGTGAATTGGTCCTCTGCGGCTGTTGAGGCCTTTCAGGAGCTTAAACGTTGTTTTACTTCTGCCCCTGTGTTGCGTCAGCCAGATGTTTCTCTCCCTTTTCAGGTTGAGGTTGATGCTTCCGAGATTGGTGCAGGGGCCGTTTTGTCTCAGAGAAATTGTGATGGGTCTTTGGTGAAACCATGTGCCTTCTTCTCCAGAAAATTTTCGTCTTCTGAGCGTAATTATGATGTGTTGTTGGCTATGAAGTGGGCATTTGAGGAGTGGCGACATTGGCTTGAGGGAGCCAAGCATCGCGTGGTGGTCTTGACTGATCACAAGAATCTGATTTGCCTTGAGTCTGCTAAGCGGTTGAATCCTAGACAGGCTCGGTGGTCTTTGTTTTTCTCACGTTTTGATTTTGTGGTCTCGTATATTCCTGGATCTAAGAATGTGAAGGCTGATGCCCTTTCTTGGAGTTTTTTGCCTGATTCTCCGGGAGTTCTTGAGCCGGCTGGGATCCTCAAGGAGGGGGTGATTCTTTCTGCCATCCCCCCTGATTTACGGCGGGTACTTCAGGAGTTTCAGGCTGATAAACCTGACCGCTGTCCTGTGGGGAAATTGTTTGTTCCTGATAGATGGACTAGTAGGGTAATTTCTGAGGTTCATGGTTCGGTGTTGGCTGGTCACCCTGGGATTTTCGGTACCAGAGATTTGGTGGCTAGGTCCTTTTGGTGGCCTTCCTTGTCGCGGGATGTGCGTTCGTTTGTGCAGTCCTGTGGGACCTGTGCTCAGGCTAAGCCTTGCTGTTCCCGTGCCAGCGGGCTGCTTTTGCCTATTCCTGAGAGGCCATGGACACATATTTCCATGGATTTTATTTCTGATCTTCCTGTTTCTCAGAAGATGTCTGTCATCTGGGTGGTTTGTGACCGGTTTTCTAAGATGGTCCATTTGGTGCCGTTGCCTAAGTTGCCTTCCTCTTCTGATTTGGTTCCATTATTTTTTCAGCATGTGGTTCGTTTGCATGGTATTCCGGAGAATATTGTGTCTGACAGAGGTTCCCAGTTCGTTTCTAGGTTTTGGCGGTCCTTTTGTGCTAGAATGGGCATTGATTTGTCTTTTTCTTCAGCATTCCATCCTCAGACAAATGGCCAAACGGAGCGAACCAATCAGACCTTGGAAACCTATTTGAGATGCTTCGTGTCTGCTGATCAGGATGATTGGGTGACCTTTTTGCCGTTGGCCGAGTTTGCCCTTAATAATCGGGCTAGTTCGGCTACCTTGGTTTCGCCTTTTTTTTTGTAACTTTGGTTTTCATCCTCGTTTTTCTTCAGGGCAGCTTGAGCCTTCTGACTGTCCTGGTGTGGATTCCGTGGTGGACAGGTTGCAGCAAATTTGGACTCATGTGGTGGACAATTTAACGTTGTCTCAGGAGAAGGCTCAGCGTTTTGCTAACCGTCGTCGGTGTGTTGGTCCCCGACTTCATGTTGGGGATTTGGTCTGGTTGTCTTCTCGTCATGTTCCTATGAAGGTTTCTTCCCCTAGGTTCAAGCCTCGCTTTATTGGGCCTTATAAGATTTCTGAAGTTATCAATCCAGTGTCTTTTCGTTTGGCCCTTCCAGCTTCCTTTTCCATTCATAATGTGTTCCATAGATCCTTGTTGCGGAGATATGTGGTACCTATGGTTCCCTCCGTTGATCCTCCTGCTCCGGTGTTGGTTGAGGGGGAATTGGAATATGTGGTAGAGAAGATTTTGGATTCTCGTTTTTCGAGGCGGAAGCTTCAGTATCTGGTCAAGTGGAAGGGTTATGGCCAGGAGGATAATTCTTGGGTTGTTGCCTCCGATGTTCATGCTCCCGATTTGGTTCATGCTTTCCATTTGGCTCATCCTGATCGGCCTGGGAGCTCTGGTGAGGGTTCGCTGACCCCTCCTCAAGGGGGGGGATACTATTGTGAGTTCCGTTCTGGAGCTCCCTCCTGTGGTTGCTAATGGTATGTTTGCGAGTTCTGCCCCAGGGCTCCCTCTGGTGGTTTCGAGTGGAACTGCTGCTCCGTTAGGTAGCTGTAGCAGCTGCCTTCACTAATCGCCTTGCCTGGGTTTGTTATTTAAACCTGCTCTGGGCTTTAGTCCATGCCTGCTGTCAATGTTCTTGGTTGGATTTGATTCTTCCCTCGGATTTCTCATATGGCCAGTCCTTGTCTGCAAAAGATAAGTTTTGCTCGTTTGTTTGTCCATTTGTTTGGACTCGATTGCTTTGCATTTTGTCTCTTTTGTCCAGCTTGTCACTATGTCTTATTTAGGCTAGCTGGAAGCTCTGGGAAAGCAGATTTGCCCCTCCACACCGTGAGCCGGTGTGGAGTTCATTTTTGTAAACTCTGTGTGGATTTTGTAGTTTTTAATACTGACCGCACAGTATCCTTTGCTCTCTGTCTATCTAGTTTAGTATTGGCCTCCCCTTTGCTGAATTCTAATTTCATTTCTGTGTTCGTCATTTCCCTCTCCTTTCACAGTCAATATTTGTGGGGGGCTATCTTTCCTTTTGGGGGTTTCTCTGAGGCAAGATAGCTTTCTATTTCCTTCTTTAGGGGTAGTTATATCTTAGGCTGTGACGAGGTGTCTAGGGAGTGTCAGGAACATCCCACGGCTATTTCTAGTTGTGTTGTTAGGATTAGGGACTGCGGTCAGTAGAGATACCACCTTCTCAGAGCTCGTTCCATGTTGCGTTTTAGCCACCAGGTCACTTCAGTGTGGCCTCTTAACCACCAGGTCATAACAGGATTAGTAATGGAGAGGTGTCTTATTGACACCTCTCCATTACTAACCAGGCTTGCTGTCACCTTATAATGCAAAGGTGACACTAACCCCTCATTACCCCATATGCCACAGCTACAGGGCAGTGGGAAGAGAGAGGCTTGGCGCATCTTACAGATGTGACATTTCTGGGGAGGCTGGGTGCTGGTATTTGTAGGGGGGTGGGGGGCAAGATCCATGGCCCCTCTCTAGGCTATGAATATCAGCCCGCAGCTGTCTGCATAGCCTTTCTGGCTATAAATTATAGGGGGACCTCACGTCATTTTTTGGGGGGTCCCCCTATTTTAATAGCCAATAAAGGCTGATATTCACAGCCTGGGAAGATCCATGGGTATTACCCCCTTTTCCAGGCTATAAACATCGGCCCCCAGTCGCCGACTTTCCCATTCTGGACTAGAAAATTGCGCGGGAGCAATTAAAAAAAAATACCATTTAAAAAAAAAAAAAGAAAAAAAAAAGATATTGCGTTTAAGGCCGGGGTCACACGAGAAACTCACAGGAGTCTCGCGCTTCAATACCCAGCACTGCCACCAGCACTCGGGACCGGAGTGTGCGGCTGCATGTATTTCTATGCATCTGGACGCCCCAGTCTGAGTGCCGGTGGCAGTGACGGGTATTGAGGTGCGAGTTTCTCTTAAAGTGTGACCCTGGCCTAAGAGATTTTTTCTATCTAGATAGATCTATTATCTGTCTATAGATCTATCTATCTCATTCCTTCTATCTATCCCGTACCTATCTCATATCTATCTATAGATAGGAGATAGATAATAGATAGAAGGAATGAGAGACAGATCTATAGATAGATCTATCCAATATCTATCCAGCCCATATCTATCTGTCTATCTGTGTGTGTAATGGGAGTGTGGGTTGGACAAATGTTAAAGAGGAGGTTGGACCAGAAATTACATCACAATTTTTTTTTGTTCAATAATAGATCTTCATTTAGCTTTCAAAAACGCATACAAATCTGCATGACAAAAACGTATCAAATCCCCACCTGCGTTTTCTGCCAAGACATGCAGATTCTGAGCGGAAAATTTTGCAGGTCAATCCACGACGTGTGCACATACCCTTAATATACCACCTATGTCTGCTCCCAAAGGTCCCTGGCTGTGTTTGACAGCAAAGGACAAAACCTATTCCTGTATGAGCTCACTCAGCACTAAGCGTAGTAATAAATTATATCATGAATGGTAGGAAATGAAAGATTTTGCTCACCCTATATGATTGTGCGAATAGTCACAAATCTAAGAATGTGTATTCCGTATAAATCCTTGTTTCTTTTAGAAAAAAAAATACAACTTTTTAAAGGGACTCTGTCACCTGAATTTGGATGGAACAATCTTCAGCCATAGGGGCGGGGTTTTCGGGTGTTTGAGTCACCCTTTCCTTACCCGCCGGCTGCAATATTGGATTGAAGTTCATTCTCTGTCCTCCATAGTACACGCCTGCGCAAGGCAAGATTGAACTTCAAGAGAATGAATCCAATATTGCAGCCGGCGGGTAAGGAAAGGGTGAATCAAACACCCGAAAACCCCGCCCCTATGGCTGAAGATTGTTCCCTCCAAATTCAGGTGACAGAGTCCCTTTAAGCTAGATGATACCCTCTCCATCTTCAAAGCCATACAAAATATATACACAAAGGAAAATAATCCAAAAAAATACCCCGAATGTAATGTTTATTTAACCCCTTAGTGACAGAGCCAATTTGGTACTTAATGACCAGGCCAATTTTTACAATTCTGACCACTGTCACTTTATGAGGTTATAACTCTGGAACGCTTCAACGGATCCCGCTGATTCTGAGATTGTTTTTTCGTGACATATTGCACTTCATGTTAGTGGTAACATTTCTTCGATATTACTTGCATTTATTTATTAAAAAAACGGAAATATGGCGAAAATTTTGAAAATTTTGCAATTTTCAAACTTTGAATTTTTATGCCCTTACATCAGAGAGATATGTCACACAAAATGGTCAATAAATAACATTTCCCATATGTCTACTTTACATCAGCACAATTTTGGAAAAAAAAAAAAAAATTATTAGGGAGTTAAGGGTTAAAATTTGACCAGCAATTTCTTATTTTTACAGCAAAATTTACAAAACCATTTTTTTTAGGGACCACCTCACATTTGAAGTCAGTTTGAGGGGTCTATGTAGCAGAAAATGCCCAAAATTGACACCATTCTAAAAACTGCACCCCTCAAGGTGCGCAAAACCACATTCAAGAAGTTTATTAACCCTTCAGTTGCTGCACAGGAACTGAAGCAATGTGGAAGGAAAAAATGAACATTTTACTTTTTTTCACAAATATTTTACTTCAGAATCAATTTTTTTTATTTTCACATGTGTAAAAAAAGAAAATGAACCACATCATTTGTTGTGCAATTTGTCCGGAGAATGCCGATACCCCATATGTGGGGAGGGACCACTATTTGGGTGCACAGTAGAGCTCAGGAGGGAAGGAGCGCCATTTGGCTTTTTCAACATAGAATTCCCTGGAATTGAGATCGGACACCATGTCGCGTTTGGAGAGCCCCTGATGTGCCTAAACAGTGGAAACCCCCCACAAGTGACACCATTTTGGAAACTAGACCCCCTAAGGAACTTATCTAGGTGTGTGGTCAACACTTTGAACCCCCAAGTGCTTCACACAAGTTTATAACGTAGAGCCGAAAAAATTAAAAATCATTTTTTTTTCACAAAAATGATCTTTTCACCCCCAATTTTTTATTTTCCCAAGGGTAGCAAGACAAAATAGACCCCAAAAGTTGTTGTGCAATTTGTCCTGAGTATGTCGATACCCCGTATGTGGGGGTAAACCTCTGTTTGGGTGCACAGTAGAGCTCAGAAGGGAAGGAGCGCCATTTGACTTTTTCAACATAGAATTCTCTGGAATTGAGATCGGACACCATGTCGCGTTTGGAGAGCCCCTGATGTGCCTAAACAGTGGAAACCACCCACAAGTGACACCATTTTGGAAACTAGACCCCCTAAGGAACTTATCTAGGTGTGTGGTCAACACTTTGAACCCCCAAGTGCTTCACACAAGTTTATAACGTAGAGCCGAAAAAATTAAAAATCATTTTTTTTTCACAAAAATGATCTTTTCACCCCCAATTTTTTATTTTCCCAAGGGTAGCAAGACAAAATAGACCCCAAAAGTTGTTGTGCAATTTGTCCTGAGTATGTCGATACCCCGTATGTGGGGGTAAACCTCTGGGTGCACAGTAGAGCTCAGAAGGGAAGGAGCGCCATTTGACTTTTTCAACATAGAATTCTCTGGAATTGAGATCGGACACCATGTCGCGTTTGGAGAGCCCCTGATGTGCCTAAACAGTGGAAACCCCCCACAAGTGACACCATTTTGGAAACTAGACCCCCTAAGGAACTTATCTAGGTGTGTGGTCAACACTTTGAACCCCCAAGTGCTTCACACAAGTTTATAACGTAGAGCCGAAAAAATTAAAAATCATTTTTTTTTCACAAAAATGATCTTTTCACCCCCAATTTTTTATTTTCCCAAGGGTAGCAAGACAAAATAGACCCCAAAAGTTGTTGTGCAATTTGTCCTGAGTATGTCGATACCCCGTATGTGGGGGTAAACCTCTGTTTGGGTGCACAGTAGAGCTCAGAAGGGAAGGAGCGCCATTTGACTTTTTCAACATAGAATTCTCTGGAATTGAGATCGGACACCATGTCGCGTTTGGAGAGCCCCTGATGTGCCTAAACAGTGGAAACCCCCCACAAGTGACACCATTTTGGAAACTAGACCCCCTAAGGAACTTATCTAGGTGTGTGGTTAACACTTTGAACCCCCAAGTGCTTCACACAAGTTTATAACGTAGAGCCGAAAAAATTAAAAATCATTTTTTTTTCACAAATATGATCTTTTCACCCCCAATTTTTTATTTTCCCAAGGGTAGCAAGACAAAATAGACCCCAAAAGTTGTTGTGCAATTTGTCCTGAGTATGTCGATACCCTGTATGTGGGGGTAAACCTCTGTTTGGGCGCACTGCGGAGCTTGGAAGGGAAGGCGCGCCGTTTGACTTTTTAATCTCTTAATTGTGAGAGCGGACGTCATTTTGGGTTTGTAGATGTGCCTAACAGCAGAAACCCCCCACAACTGACCCCGTTTTGGAAACTACACCCCTCAAAGATTTTAATCAGGGGTATATTGAGCAATTTGAACCCACATGTATGACACAGAGTTTGATAACATTAGGTTGTCATATTGAAAAAATTCATTTTTTTCCACGAGAATCTTGTTTTAGACCTGAATGTCTCGATTTTTCAGAAATAACATCAAAAAGTGGACCCCACAATTCGTTACCCACTTTATTATGAGTGCAGCAATATCCCATATGTAGTAAAAAAAGTTCTGTTTGGACAAATGGCAGGGCTTGGACAGAAAGGGGCACAATGTGACAAATTTGGCTTTATTTGAAATTGAAGATCCAGGACCCATTCAAAGCTTCTAGAGACATTGAGCAAAAAAGAAAATCCTTCCAGGAATTATTACTCACAGAGGGAGGCATGCTCCTAAAACACAATGGCTGACTATAAAATTGGTCTTGCTAACAAAACAGTTGTCCCGCATTTGCGTATATTGTAGCAGGAAGAATAAACTGTACTGGAATGAAGGGCAAAATGTGTAGGAAAATGCAGCCAACTATGTGGCAAAGCGGAGTTTGTTCCAAAGATGAAAGAACACCATCAGGGCTAGAATGGCAGACACTTTCAGAGACTGGTCGTACAACGTCCTTTTAGCTCCATCAATCCCTATATGAGAGACGAATGTGCCAATAGACGTGGTACACCATAGCAAGCTCCCACCCGCCAAGGTCAGAACCGCTATATGCACAAAACAACCAGTTCTCTATAGAAAGTATTGTCTGGTACCAGAGGTTCGGCAAGAACCATAAAGTAAAGCCCATAGTGTATAAGTACGGAACTTCCTCATTTTTTAGAAATCCTACAATAAAATGATCATGCCCGTATCATCAACATAAATATAAGTAATATAAATGGAAGCCAAAGTTTTGTGTAGCAAGACAGTTATAAAAACAGTCAAAGTTAGATAAATGGTCAAAAATGTTTGAGTAATAAAGTCCTAGAATTCATTTTCAGATAATCTCACTTTTCAAGATCATTTCTGGGGTCCACATTCTAACGCTTATTGACATAGGTACGTGGACGAGAATTTGTTGGAATAGTAGTTTGGTATGGGATTGATCGAGTCGTAGAATTTTCAGATGACCTGACTTTGCAAGAACATTTGTGGGGTCCACACTCTAGAGCGTACAGACGTGGGTACGTGGATGAGAATTTGTTGGGATAGTAGTTTTGTATGGGATTGATCAAATTCTGGAATTAATTGTGAAATGGGGTAAAATGGGATCTACTAATTAAAATATTTATCAATTGTTCCAAATTGTACTACTGGGGCCACTAAGCAGAAAATAAAAATGATTGAAAAAACAAACAAACTAATAATTGTAGGTGGTGTGGTAGGTCTCAAAACAGGGGGAGATACAAAGGCCTGGTTGGGATGGGCATGTGGGGCAATAAAATCGGGAATCACTCCGCCTGCCATGCTTTCTGCAAACTCGGCACCTTTTTTGAGGATACCTTTGGGTGGGAGTGACAGGGACAGGGTGAGGAAAATGGCGTTCTGACAGTCTCCGGGAATCCTCAGAGTCGAAGGCTTTCCCCGGTGCCATGGACTCAAATATGAGGCTCTCTACTACTTTTTCCTGAAAGTGCAGGAAAGTTAGTGGTCCTTGAGATTTTTTGTATAGGACAAAACTGTTGTAGGTGGCAGTCTGAATTAGATAGATTCCCACCTTTTTATACCACGCCCTGGTCTTCCTCTTGACCAGGTATGGTTGCAGAACCTGGTCTGACAGGTCTACGCCACCCATATGTCTATTATATTCTGTGACGCAGACAGGTTTTTCTTTGTCCCTGGTGGCACCCCTCTCTCTGACCGTCACAGTGGTGTCCGTATGCAGTGTGGAAAGCATATAGACGTCCTTCCTGTCTTTCCACTTCACTGCAAGTAGTTGGTCGCTTGCAAGTGAAAATGACGCCCCCCTCTCCAAACGTCTGGACACCAACTGTGACGGAAACCCCACTCTGTTTTTCCTCACTGTCCCACAGGCCCCTGTACTTGCAGCATGGAGGGATTTGTATAGGGGGATACTCGTGTAATAATTATCTGTGTACACGTGGTACCCTTGATTGAGAAAGGGCGTCATTAGCTCCCAGACAATTTTGCCTGGGATACCAATTGTCTGGGGGCAGTTTGGGGGGTTTATTTGGCGGTCCCTACCTTCGTAAATTAGGAAGGTGGACGTGTACCCTGATGAGCTCTCGCAAGCTTTATATAATTTTACGCCGTATTTGGCTCTCTTGGAGGGAATAAATTGGCGGAATGAAAGACGGCCCTTGTAGCTCATCAAGGACTCGTCGACTGCCATATTTTGCTCTGGGGTATAGGAATTTAGAAAGGAAGTTTTTAGGAGGGAAATTAGGGGTCTTAATTTATTTAGCCGATCGTAGTTGGGGTCAGTTCTTGGGAGAGCTTGGGCATTGTCACTGAAGTGGAGGAATCTCATCAGGGCTTCGTAACGGGCTCGGGACATGATGGCTGCAAATACAGGGGTGCAGTGGACAGCTTTTGTTGCCCAGTAAGAGCGGAGAGTGTTTTTTTTTACTATACCCATATTCAGGGTGAGGCCTAAGAATTTTTTAATTTCGGGGACATTTGTGGGGATCCAGGAACGGGAATGAAAGGCAGTGGGTTTTTGGGAAATATATTGCCGGGCATATAGGTTAGTTTGGTGGACGATTAATTGCAGGACTTCGGGGCTAATGAAAATTTCAAAAAAATCAATGGGGGTAAAATTGGCGACATCTACTTTTATTCCAGGGACTGCAGAAAAAGGGGGAATTTGAGGGGAAAATGAAGTGTCATTATACCACAGCGGTGGGGGGACTGCGGTACTTGGTCCTGCCTCTGAAGCTTCAGCAGTGACGACCGACTCCGCTACCACCGGGCTGGGAGATCCCGTGGAGGAAGAGTCGTCATCACTGTCTGAAAACTGCTCAACTTCAGGGGCAGAATCTGTTTCGCTGCCGGAGCTGCCGGAGCAAAGCAGGCTGTAAGCTTGCTCCGCGCTAAAAGTTCTGCGAGCCATTTTATCTAATTCCTCCCCTAACCCTAACCCTACCCCTAACCCTAAAAAATTTTTTAAAAAAAAATTATAATTTTTTTTTTATTTTTATAATCCTCTGCTGGTGATGCAGGGATTACGGAGAACGGGGGTGGGTAAATGGGATGCTGGCGGAGGCAGATATTATGTTTTTTGTCACTGACAGGGCAGCACTTGAACTGTAGTCTCTCTCTCTTCTCTCCTAGAACAACTACAAGGAGAGAAGAGAAAGGTACAGCCCAAGTGCTGCCATGTTTATCAAATATTAGGGGTTTTGATCACTGTAATTGGACATATTACAGTAATCAAAACCCAGCAGCCAATGAGAAAATTCTCATAGGTTGCTGGGTCTCTGCTGGCAGATCATGGCAGGCGCACTGCGCATGTGCCCGCCATTTTCTTCCAGCAGAGAAGAAGGGGGGCCAGGAGCAGTGGGCTGGGGACCGGGGACCACTACTGAGGACCGGGGACCACTACTGAGGACCGGGGACAGGAGCAGGCGGTATGGTGGGGGGCTCGGGGGCTCTATTTCTCTCCCCTCTGATGTGCGATCACATCAGAGGGGAGAGAAATGCAAAGCATTTTTTTTTTTTACAAACTATTTGCAGCGATCGCAATCCCGGGGGTCTGTAAAGACCCCTGGGATTGCGATCGCTCCAGGGGGTCTGCGATCGCTCCAGGGGGTCTGTAAAAACAGACCCCAATACACCGGGGGAAGCTAGGCTTTGGCGGGCGCATCTGCACATGCGCCCGCCATTTTGGAGCCCGGGCAGGAAGGAGGAGGGTCGGGGACCGGGGGGGCACCTTCTCCGGTACATAAGGTACCGTGGGGGGCTCGGGGGACCCTATTTCTCTCCCCTCTAATGTCCGATCACATTAGAGGGGAGAGAAACACAATACTAATCGCGTTTTTTTTTTTTTTTGCGATCGCCGGTAAACGGTTAATTACCGGCGATCGCAAAAGCGGGGTCGGTGAAAACCGACCCGAATCATGTTCTCTGGGGTCTCGGCTACCCCCGGCAGCCGAGACCCCGGAGAAAATCGGCCTCTGGGGGGCGCTATGTACTTTTTTCACAGCGCCGTTAATTAACGGCGCTGTGGCTTAAGTACCCTTAGCGGCCGCTGTTAAAAGGCGTATCGGCGGTCGCTAAGGGGTTAAAGCCGTTTTGTTCATAAAAAGGATATATGGTTACTGTAAGTCAAATTGTGTGCAAGCAGTAAAAGGTAGGTAGCAGTTAAGGATAAAATTTAAGCATATCTTTTCCCAGAGTGTTCAATCTGTAGACAATCTCGTCTGATGCTCTAACAATATTCAGCCATCATGTGTACAATACATCCCATCTATCCCGATACCGTCACTCCATTACCTTCAAATCTTGGTGGAATTGCTCACCTTGCTCACCACTGACTGCACCAAGGTATTTATGGAAGTTACTAAGATGTCTATGCAGAAAATGCACCCTGATGTTGATACCAAGCATTTTGTAGCTCTTCGAGAGATTCTGGACAATTTCGGTGAAATTGTTTGCTAGTGTATTTCCAAGATGTCCTTGACAAGATCTTTGAATGATAACCAAGCATTCTTTTGCAGTTCTGATAGAGAGCATATGAAACGCTCATCTTTGATGAACTGCCGAATCTGTAGACCATCAAACAAACTGGCCTTTATTTTTTCAAATGACAGGCTAAGAAATGCCAAAATGGGGAGATTGAAACAGTCTGCGTCAGTTGGCAAAGCATTAACGAATTGCTTCAGGAGATCCAGTTTCATGTGCAAAGGGGTAATTATAATATTCTTTCAATCAACAAGTGGCTCATGTAGAATAATTGGATCAACAAGTTTGAGGTCAGATTTTGGAGGCCAATTCCTCTCCTCCCAATGCTTCTCACAAGCTCTGCTGTCCCACACAATCAGTAAACAAGGATACTTGGTGTATTTGCATTACTGATTAAGAAGTAAGCATACCATTTTAAGGAAAACACAGATGACCCAATCGTGTTTGTTATATTGCAACAATGCGCTTTGTATCAGCATTCTTCATGAAGAGAAACTGAACAGCCAATTGGGACTGCACCAAATTACCATTGTGGAGGAGAACACACTTTAAGCTCCGCTTTGAACTATCGCCAATTATTTGAGTTATTCCTCAATTAAACCAAGTATGTTATGGCAATACACAAAGCCATTGCCACTTCTAAAGTACTACTGAAATGCACTCTCTGGACTCTTTAAATTAAAGCAAGCTTTTCTCATGCAGTCTTGATGCTAAGATTTCTGAAGCCTTTTTTGACGGTCCCAAATCTCGTGGTAAATCGTTCAACTCATGCTGGTCAAATCCCTTACGAATTGAGGCATCATCAGTGGAATGATCTCTTGGATTTCACCAAAACGTAGGTATACCAAATGGCATTTTTTCACGCGTTCCCTTTGTCTACATCTGAAAGCCTTTGTCTAAAGCCTCCTTGTGGCAGCAGCAGCACACACCCATGAGCCTGTGTACCACCCCAATAAAGGTTACGAGAAAAGGATTTTATGAATACCCAAAATCCTCTTGTTCATTCTACCTCAAAAATCGGAATAATACTTGGTTCACATTTGCCCTATGCTCTCCACTAAACGCTTACATCAGGGTTTTCGTGTAACTCCCAAAAACCGCAATTGAGACGGAACACTGGTGGGGTCATGTTATTTTAAAGGGAACCTGTCACCCCGTTTTTTGAGATTGAGCTATAAATACTGTTAAATAGGGCCTGCGCTGTGTGTTCCTATAGTGTATGTAGTGTACCCCGATTCCCCACCTATGCTGAGATATAACTTACCAAAGTCGCCGTTTTCGCCTGTCAATCAGGCTGGTCAGGTCGGGAGGGCGTGGTGACATCGCTGGTTCTTCCTCAGCTTTACGTTGGTGGCGTAGTGGTGAACAAGCAGCGCGCGATCTGCGCTGTAATCCCTTGCATCGGTGGGGGCGGCCATCTTCCTGGGGCCGCGCGTGCGCACATCGAGTGCTCTGCTGCACGGGGCTTCAGGAAAATGGCCGCGGGATGCCGCGCGTGCGCATTAGAGATCGCGGCGGCCATTTTCCCAAAGCCGAGATGCAAACTCGGCTTTGGGAAAATGGCCGCCGCGATCTCTAATGCGCACGCGCGGCATCCCGCGGCCATTTTCCTGAAGCCCCGTGCAGCAGAGCACTCGATGTGCGCACGCGCGGCCCCAGGAAGATGGCCGCCCCCACCGATGCAAGGGATTACAGCGCAGATCGCGCGCTGCTTGTTCACCACTACGCCACCAACGTAAAGCTGAGGAAGAACCAGCGATGTCACCACGCCCTCCCGACCTGACCAGCCTGATTGACAGGCGAAAACGGCGACTTTGGTAAGTTATATCTCAGCATAGGTGGGGAATCGGGGTACACTACATACACTATAGGAACACACAGCGCAGGCCCTATTTAACAGTATTTATAGCTCAATCTCAAAAAACGGGGTGACAGGTTCCCTTTAAGAGTCTTTTTAGCACACAAGTCTGGATGACCACAGTTCTGTGCATGCACACCTGAAAACATGAATATCACCGAACAGATGGCAAACGGAGTCCAAAGTGTCTCCATCTGCCTTGATGTAGTGAGTGGCTCCGTTGGAGTTTTTGTCTGAATCACATTTTTATGAGATTTACACAGAAACCCCAAAGTAAGTGCTTAGCATAAAACACAAGAATTTGATCCAAACCTTGTACTGAAATTGATTAAAAAAAAAAAAGTTACGTAACCCAAAATGTTACCAATAAAAACCCTAACCTATCCCGCACAAAACCACCAAGGTCATTCATCGGTCACTGAAAATATAGGTGTTTCGTACGTTACTGATAGAATTAAGACACTGGAAAAGCGACATGGCTCCAACCCCATCAAATAAAATACAGTGAAGTCTGTGCCTCTACATTCAAATGCCCCACTCCTTTCGAGCACCACTGTGCCAAATCACAGTAAGCGGCCACGTTTGGCATTTTTGTAGTGGGGAGAGCAATTACCGTAATTTACGAGGTGTGCATCTTCAGAAGCCTAAGCTGGGCATAATGTATGGGGCACAATACTGGCAGTTTTGCAATTCTCCAGAAAAAAGGCATGGATGCTACAAAATAGTCACTGCAGCCCTAGATGAATTCATTGAGAGGTGCAATTTATACAATGGGGTCACTTTTAAGATTTTTCTGCTGTCCCCGAACCTTAGTGGCTCTGCAAATGTCGCCGACAAACTGTTCAAAGGCTCCAAAAGCCAAATAGCACTCCTTCCTTCTCAACCCTGCCGTGTGGCTAAACAGTAGTTTCTGATGACATATGGAGCATCAACGTGTTTTGGAGAAATTGCACACTAAATAGTGGGATCCAGTTTGACCTATTAACCCTTGTGTAATTGATAAATTTGCAGCTAATAAAAGAAATTACATTTTACCACTAAAATGTTGTATTTCCACATCCCAATGTTATAAAATTCTATGAGGCACATGTGGGTTCAAAATACTCACTACACTCCTTGATTTTGATACAGGGAAAATATATACAGTGGGGCAAAAAATGTATTTAGTCAGTCAGCAATAGTGCAAGTTCCACCACTTAAAAAGATGAGAGGAGTCTGTAATTTACATCATAGGTAGACCTCAACTATGGGAGACAAACTGAGAAAAAAAAATCCAGAAAATCACATTGTCTGTTTTTTTTTATCATTTTATTTGCATATTATGGTGGAAAATAAGTATTTGGTCAGAAACAAAATTTCATCTCAATACTTTGTAATATATCCTTTGTTGGCAATGACAGAGGTCAAACGTTTTCTGTAAGTCTTCACAAGGTTGCCACACACTGTTGTTGGTATGTTGGCCCATTCCTCCATGCAGATCTCCTCTGGAGCAGTGATGTTTTTGGCTTTTCGCTTGGCAACACGGACTTTCAACTCCCTCCAAAGGTTTTCTATAGGGTTGAGATCTGGAGACTGGCTAGGCCACTCCAGGACCTTGAAATGCTTCTTACGAAGCCACTCCTTCGTTGCCCTGGCGGTGTGCTTTGGATCATTGTTATGTTGAAAGACTCAGCCATGTTTCATCTTCAATGCCCTTGCTGATGGAAGGAGGTTTGCACTCAAAATCTCACGATACATGGCCCCATTCTTTCATGTACCCGGATCAGTCGTCCTGGCCCCTTTGCAGAGAAACAGCCCCAAAGCATGATGTTTCCACCACCATGCTTTACAGTAGGTATGGTGTTTGGAGGAAAAAGAATACTGAGTTGCATCCATCAAACACGACAAGTTGTGTTTCTACCAAACAGTTCCAGTTTGGTTTCATCAGACCATAGGACATTCTCCCAAAACTCCTCTGGATCATCCAAATGTTCTCTAGCAAACTTCAGACGGGCCTGGACATGTACAGTCATGGCCAAAAATTTTGACAATGAGACAAATATAAATTTTTCCAAAGTCTACTGCTTCATTTTTTCTAATGGCAATTTGCATATACTCCTGAATGTCAGAGTGATCAGCTTAACATCAATTACTGTACTTGCAAAGTCAATATTTGCCCAGAAAATGAACTTTAACCCCCAAAACACATTTCAACATCATTGCAGTCCTGCCTTAAAAGGAGCAGCTAACATCGTTTTAATGATTGATCCATTAACACAGGTGTGGGTGTTGATGAGGACAGGGCTGGCGATCAATCAGTCATGATTAAGTAAGAATGACATCACTGGACACTTTAAAAGGAGGCTGGTTCTTGGTATCATTGTTTCTCTTCAGTTAACCATGGTTATCTCTAAAGAAACACGTGCAGCCATCATTGCACTGCACAAAAATGGCCTAACAGGGAAGAGTATCGCAGCTACAAAGATTGCACCTCAGTAAACAATCTATCGCATCATCAAGAACTTCAAGGAGAGAGCTTCCATTGTTGTCAAAAAGGCTCCAGGGCGCCTAAGAAAGACCAGCAAGCGCCAGGACCGTATCTTAAAACTGTTTCAGCTGCGGGATCGGACTACCAGCAGTGCCGAGCTTCTTCAGGAATGGCAGCAGGCTGGTGTGAGTGCTTCTGCACGCACTGTGAGGCGGAGACTCTTTGAGCAAGGCCTGGTTTCAAGGAGGGCAGCAAAGAAGCCACTTCTCTCCATAAAAAACATCAGGGACCGACTGATATTCTGCAAAAGGTACAGGGAGTGGACTGCTGAGGACTGGGGCAAAGTCATTTTCTCTGATGAATCCCCTTTTCGATTGTTTGGGACATCTGGAAAACAGCTTATTCGGAGAAGAAGAGGTGAGCGCTGCCACCAGTCTTGTCTCATGCCAACTGTAAAGCATCCTGAAACCATTCATGTGTGGGGTTGCTTCTCAGCCAAGGGAATCGGCTCACTCACAGTCTTGCCTAAAAACACAGCCATAAATAAAGAATGGTACCAGAATGTCCTCCAAGAGCAACTTCTCCCAACCGTCCAAGAGCAGTTTGGCGCCCAACAATGCCTTTTCCAGCATGATGGAGCACCTTGCCATAAAGCAAAGGTGATAACTAAATGGCTCATGGAACAAAACATAGAGATTTTGGGTCCATGGCCTGGAAACTCCCCAGATCTTAATCCCATTGAGAACTTGTGGTCAATCATCAAGAGACGGGTGGACAAACAAAAACCAACACATTCTGGCAAAATGCAAGCATTGATTATGCAAGAATGGAGTGCTATCAGTCAGGATTTGGTCCAGAAGTTGATTGAGAGCATGCCAGGGAGAATTGCAGAGGTCTTGAAGAAGAAGGGTCAACACTGCAAATATTGACTTGCTGCATTAACTCATTCTGTCAATATAACCTATTAGTACTCATAATATGATTGCAATTATATTTCTGTATGTGATATAAACATCAGACAAACACTAATAAAAACCAGAGGGCAGCAGATCATGTGAAAATATAATTTTGGTGTCATTCTCAAAAATTTTGGCCATGACTGTACTGGCTTAAGCAGTGGGACACGTCTGGCACTGCAAGATCTGAGTCCATGGTGGCGTAGTGTGTTACTTATGGTAGGCCTTGTTACATTGGTCCCAGCTCTCTGCAGTTCATTCACTAGGTCCCCCTGCGTGGTTCTGGGATTTTTGCTCACCGTTCTTGTGATCATTCTGACCCAGGCGCGGATTATCAGAGAGTCAATATGGGCGGTAGCCCAGGGCCCAGTGGTCTGGGGGGGCCCTGGGCTACCGCACAGATTGACCCTCTGATAATCATCTGGACTGTGAATGCCGGCGGCCGCCGCCGGCATTTATGTGCCCCCGCCGTACCCGGTGGGCAGAGAGAGGGGGCCCGCATCGGGCCCCTTCTCATCTGCTCACCGGGCCCCTTCCGGTGCTGCGGCGGTTTCCTATTGATGTGCGGGCGCGCGCCCGCACGTCAATAGTTAACAACAACAGCCGCCAGCCAATTGGAGGCTGGCGGCTGATGTCGGCCGCAGGCGCACACGTCGCCTGCGTCTGACGTCATTGTCAGTCGCCAGCGAGTGTGCTCTGTTGGAGGGAGCTCATCGCTGGAGCGCGGACAGGTGAGGAGACTGCTTGTTTTTTTTTTTTTTTTATATAACGGTGGACACACTGAGGGCAATGCTGGAGGACACTGGGGCAGATGGCTGGAGGACACTGGGGCAGATGGCTGGAGGACACTGGGGCAGATGGCTGGAGGACACTGGGGCAATGCTGGAGAACACTGGGGCAATGCTGGAGGACACTGGGGCAGATTGCTGGAGGACACTGGGGCAATGCTGGAGGACACTGGGGCAGATTGCTGGAGGACACTGGGGCAGATTGCTGGAGGACACTGGGGCAGATTGCTGGAGGACACTGGGGCAGATTGCTGGAGGACACTGGGGCAGATTGCTGGAGGACACTGGGGCAATGCTGGAGGACACTGGGGCAGATTGCTGGAGGACACTGGGGCAGATTGCTGGAGGACACTGGGGCAGATTGCTGGAGGACACTGGGGCAATGCTGGAGGACACTGGGGCAGATTGCTGGAGACACTGGGGCAATGCTGGAGACACTGGGGGAAATGCTGGACATACTGGGGGAAATGCTGGACATACTAGGGCAGATTGCTGGACACACTGGTGGTAATATTCTGGACACACTGTCTGGGGGCAATGCTGGACGCACTGGGGCAGATTGCTGGTCACACTGGGGGCAATATGCTGGACACACTGGGGCAATATGCTGGACATACTGGGGCAGATTGCTGGACACACTGGGGGTAATATGCTGGACACACTGGGGCAGATTGCTGGACACACTGGGGCAGATTGCTGGACACACTGTCTGGGGGCAATGCTGGACACACTGGGGGCAATATGCTGGAGACACTGGGGCAGATTGCTGGACACTGGGGCAATATGCTGGACATACTGGGGCAGATTGCTGGACACACTGGGGGCAGGACTGGAGGCATGGGCAGAATGTAGACACGGGGCATGATTGGAGACACGGGGCAGAATGAAAGACATGGGGCAGGATGGATACAATGGAGACTGATGGGGCAGGATGGGGAGATCATATGGGGTAGAATGGATATTCATGAGGGCAGGATGCAAGAACATATGCCTGGAGCCAGGAATGAGACACACGGGGCCAGGATGTGGAATATTATTACCATAGGGGCTAATTAAGGGATATTATTACTGCAGTGATGTATTTATTTTATTTTTTGAGTATACTGTTTTAAATGGGGGTCGGTCCTGTTACTGTGCAGAGTGACACTATATCGCCTTTTTTTCTTCATGTGGTGTAATGTAGAAGTTGTGAAAAATTAAGTAATGTGTTCTGCAAGCGGAGCTCGAGATAACTGTGTTATTTCCTGCAGAAACGAGTCCTGGCTGAAAGAAATGATTGCGGTCTGTGCTAGATGAAAGATGAAGGACTTCACCTAGAGACGTCACTGGTGAGTCAGTGTTAACTACTAGTGTCTGAACAGCCCGGGGCCCTGGCTACCCTTAATCCACCCCTGTTCTGACCAGCCTGGTGCAGGGCTACAATTTTGTTTCTGGTGTCCTTTGACAGCTCTTTGGTCTTCACCATAGTGGAGTGTGGAGTCAGACTGTTTGAGGGTGTGCACAGGTGTCTTTTTATACGGATAACAAGTTTAAACAGGTGCCATTACTACAGGTAATGAGTGGAGGAAAGAGGAGACTCTTAAAGAAGAAGTTACAGGTCTGTGAGAGCCAGAAATCTTGATTGTTTGTTTCTGACCAAATACTTATTTTCCACCATAATATGCAAATAAAATGTTAAAAAAAACAGAATGTGATTTTCTGGATTTTTTTTTCTCAGTTTGTCTCCCATAGTTGAGGTCTACCTATGATGTAAATTACAGACGCCTCTCATCTTTTTAAGTGGTGGAACTTGCACTATTGCTGACTGACTAAATACTTTTTTGTCCCACTGTATTTGTACAGTTAGCCAGTAGACAAACATTAAAATTTGAGAGTAATCAGTGGTTGATACATTTCAATGTCTAACTAAAAAGATGGTAACAAATAGCAAGCTTTTGAGATTACTGTGGTCTCTTCATTTTTCTGACCATAAGATGCACTTCCCCCCCCACCCCCCCCAAAAAAAAAAAAAAAAAAATTGGCAGGAAAGTGGGGACGCGTCTTATAGTCTGAATCTAGCTTACCGGGGAAGGGGGGAATGCCAGCAGCGTTGTAGCGGGGTCACAAGAGGCAGTGTTGCTGCTGCAGGAAGTCAGCGATTACAAGCAAATATCAAAATCTTTCCCCCGCCATTTTCCTGAAGCTCACAACCAGGAAATCAATTTACAGAGCAGGGACTCCACTTCTGCCTCACAGCCAAAATTTTCTTGAAATTTAGGGCCCACAGCATTGCCCAACTACTGCCGCTGCTGGCTTCCTACAGCAGCGACCCTGCCTCCAGAGACCGGCTCCACCGCTGGTGGCCTTCACCCTCCATCCCCGATAAACTAAATTCGGACTATAAGACTGACCTCTATTTTAACATTATTTTTTTTTCCTATTTTCCCTCCCCTTTCCTATGGTATGCATCTTATAGAAAAATACAGTAAATCCATGCAACACATTCATTCCTGCTCTTAGTGTGTCAAAGGTCAAAGTTTGTACATCCAGACTCTTCTGTCTCTCTGGGATATGAAGTTACCTATCAATACCAACAAGTTCATGATGCTGTGATCAAGGCTACAAAATGCTTGGCCACAGGTAGAGCTATCCTTTTTGTTTTGTGTGGTGATGAGAATTAATCCTTTTTCTAAGCGTTTGTCTTGTCTCCCCTATATACAGTCTCCAGTTGGACATTTGGTACATATAATTAAGTACACTACATTAGATGTGATGCAACTTAAAGTACCTGGAATCTTGTGGTCCTGATGTTAGATGGGAATCTATCTTGTCTGCTGTCATTATAAATTAACAGGTTTTACATTTTTTCTGGTTGCACAGAAACATTCCTATTGTTGGAGGGGACAGGTCAGAAGCGTTCTTTACTTTCCAAGCCCTGCCATGTACCCAAACAAAAGTTTTGGAGCACATATGAGGAATCATCACATTCAGGAGAAATGATGTAACAAATTATTGTGTCCATTTTCTCCTATTATCCATTGACAAAAATAAAATTTTGGCCAAAAACATTTGAGCAGAAAAACAAAAACAATATTTGTATTCACATCCACATTTTAAAGAGTTCTGCGAATGGGTTCAAAATGCTCAACACAGCCCTTGATAAATTCATTGACGGGTCCATTTTAAAAAATAGGTTAATTTGTTGGGGTTTCTGCTATTATGGTACATCAAGGGCTCTGCAAATGAGACATGGTGTCTGCAATTTATTCGAGCCAAAGTTACACTCCAAATACCAAATGTCGCTTCTTCCTTCCAAGCCCTGCCTTTTGTCAAAACAAAACTTTTTGCCTACATGTAGGAGTATTGCCATGCTCAATAGAAAGTGGGTAACAAACTGTGGGGTCTAGTTTTTTCAACTTTTCATAAAAAAAAGTAGTGTGTGTGTGTGTTTCTGCTACAAATGTGACATGGTGCACGCCCTCTATTTCAGCCACATTTGTGTTCCAAAGTTCAAATGGTGCTCCTTCCCTCCTGTTTGTCCAAACGGACACGTAAGGTATCAGCACGCTCAGAAGAAAGTGGGTAACAAATTGTGGTGGTTCACTTTCTTACGCTATCCCTTGTGAAAGTTACAAAATTGGGAGTAAAGCAACATTTTAAAAGGAAAAAAAAAATCCATTTTTTAATTACACTTTGCGTTAATTCCCATATATCCACTAAAGGATTAAACATTTCCTGACAGCAGTTTTGAAGTGTTTTGTACATTTCTTGAAAATCTTAAAAATTGCTAAACTTATAACATGACTCGCATGACTCACTGGTTTAAGGATATACAAATTTTAAAGTTTGGAAATTGCAATTTTCTAACTTTTTGCCAATATTTTCACAAATAAACACACATATATCGACCTAATTGTACCACCAACATAAAGTACAATGTGCCAAGAAAAAGTAGTCTCAGAATCACTGGAGTACGATGAAGCGTTCCAGAGTTATTGCCACCTGAAGGGACACTGGTCAGATTTTAAAAATTGGCTCGGTCACTAAGGAGGTTAAGAAATCCCATTGTATTGCCAAGTCAGCAAAGAATCCAACCTACCAAATATAACAAAGCATTTTAACTCGTACATTATATGATGGAAAGCAACCCTCCCCCAAATGCTATAAAAACAATGCATGTACCAGAAAGTGATACGGATGAAAAAGTACAGCACGTCAATGTCAACCCATCTCCACTCAATATGTTGCTAGGTCATTTTTTACTGCACATTAAATGCTGTGAAAAAATTTGACAAAGTTTTATTTTGTTACCATTTTACCTCACATGGATTTTTATTTTTAAATACCTTTTCAGTTCATTTTATGGAAGAATGAATAGTGGCATTCAAAGTTACAACTCATCCCAGAAAAATAAACCCTCAGTTAGGTAGACAGGAAAGTGTTAAAAGTTATGTCTCTAGGAAAAAGGGGAGGCAAAACAGAAAAAATGGACTGCTGTGAACAAGGTTCATCTGCTAACATCTTGTTGCCAGACACCACAATACACCTCCCGAGGTCTTGTGGACTAAGTATGAGGACAAGTCAGAGTCTTACACAGCATCAGGTGAGTCGATTTATGTTCTAGCTATGGATGTACATCTTGCTAATAGGCAAGCAGTAAGCCAATCATTTGGGTGGCTATACAAATCACAGCCTTTTCTGTTGCACTGCAGTTGAGATATGCGTTGCAAATTCAGCCATATATTTAGAAACATGGGTTGTCGCGCATACAGCACATTATAACAATAACTATCTGGATGACAATGTATAAAATTTGGATGTGTTTAATAGCAAACTTAAAACACCTCTTCCTAAAAGAATAGGTAAAGAGTAGTGATGAATATACTCGGTACTCGAGATGTCCCGAGCACGCTTGGGGGTCCTCCGAGTATTTTTTAGTGCTCGGAGATTTTGTTTTTTTCGCCGCAGCTGAATGATTTACAGATATTAGCCAGCTTGATTACATGTGGGGATTCCCTAGCAACCAGGCAACCCCAACATGTACTCAGCCTGGCTAATAGCTGTAAATCGGGAAATCTCGAGTAACGAGTATATTCGCTCATCACTAGTAAAGAGTGGTACTAAAAGCGCTGGGCATGTCAAATCTCATCACCTGAGAGCAAACTTCGACATTCATTTTCCAGCACGCCTCGATATACAAGGAACCTGTGGTTGAGGCCAGGGTTGCCATGGAGAAGGTAATAGGTCCCTAAAGAGCCACCAGGTGTCGTGCATCCGTAGTAGACACAAGATACCCGTGAGTGGAGAAGAGCCATTGAGCACATGACGCAAGGCTCGTGGGTGACATACACCTCACACCCTGTACATAAATACGGGATTTCGGCATTTTCATCCTTTTCCATCGAATGTTTTCTCTTTTCCCTTTCATTTCCTAGAGTTTCCACCCCTTTTTTAGCTTCTTCAAGTGATTTAGCTTTGTAATTTTCTTCCATGCTAAAAAGTCCAGCAAATGCTCCTCCACCTTGTTGATGAGCAACCATGTCTATTGCAACCATACATGCATGAAGCAGGGGACTTCCATTGGCTCCTGTCTGATCAGTTCCTATTGCCAAAACTTTCCCGCTTTCGCGGTCAACCACAACTGCTCCCACACCCTTCTTGCCTTTAGCCTGATTCTGCTGTGCTGCTTCAAGGGCCCACTGCATGTTTTTCAGAACTCGGAGCTTTTCTTCCTGGGATAGAGCTTCACCATTACTGCCTACTTCCATGTTTGTGTTCTTGCGCTTTGCATGGTAGGTGGAGGGCCAAATGCTTCCCCAGACATGCTGCTCTTTCTGGTTCCTTGCTGCCCTTGATGGAACCGAAATTATGAATGGTTCTCCTAAACCATTTAGATCCATGCCTTGCAGAATGTCAGTAACCTTCAAACTAATTTTAGAACCCACATCTTTCTGTTTGGTGAACTCACAATTGTTTTTTAGCAGATTTACTTGGTCCTCAGGAGTGACAGGACGAAGCAAAATTTGTAGGCGAGACTGGAAGACGCGTACCCTTTTCAAATGCCGCAAGGTATCAGATAGAGGGTATTGCAAGCACAGATCCAGACACAGTCGTGAGATTTGTTTTCGGTCATTGATTAGAGCAGCAAAGAATGAAGACAAGGGTGGAATGAGGTGTCCTCCTGACTCGTACTCCTTCAGCTTTTCTTCCTCCTCCAAGGGTAACACAGGTTTGAGAGACCAAGGAGAGAACTGGTCATTCGCAGATGGAACCATTGTAACAGCTAAGAAAAGGAAGGGGAAAAATGTAAATAACAAAACTCATGATTCAGTTCTGCTCAAAATTACATATGGAATGTTTGACTATTTTTGCATCAAAATTGGAGAAGTGTCAAATTTTGGCATATTATTGAAAAAAAAATCATATACAGGGAACCTGTCGGGTAACTTATGCAGCCAGAACCACCAGCACAATGAATAATCAGCAAGGTAATAAGGAGACTTGTCAGCAAGGCGGTTGCTCACCAGCTTCTCTCTGCTTTAGGCCAAATTCAGACGCCCGTAAAACACAGACCATGATGTACAAACTAGCATTGTCTCCCACCCGAACTCCACAGCCTCATCTATAGTCAACGATGTCTGAACTTGGCCTTGATGAGCTAATCGACAGCTCTTCATTTTACATACATAGGGAGACCCCATCAATAAGAGCGTTTATTGTCATGAAGTCTGGAATCCTTAAAACCTTTCAATGCTAAGATTAAGAGGAATCTGTCAGCAGGTTTTTGCCATTTTATCTAAGGAGCATGATGCAGGGGCAGGGAGCCTGTTTCCAGGAACATGTCACTTGCTCAACAGCTTGATGTAGTGTCAAAACAATTAGTGTTTTATCAGTAGGAAATGACTGCCTTACTAGGTGTCACGTACACGCCAGTCCAGCTAAGCAGTGTGCCCCCGCCTCCACTGCTGACCGTCAGCGTGCTGATGACACACAGTGCACAAGAAAGCTGTCGATACCCACATCCATTGAGGATACACCGCTCAGCATTTGAGCACTGCAGTAGAGAAAACAGGGATTCTATCAAAATTGCACCAAGCAGCTAAGTATGTGATACATGGCTTGAATCAGGCTCTCTGCCCATACCTCATGCTACTCTTAGATTACATGACAAAAACTGCTGGCGGATTCACTTTAAGTCAGTGACGACATCAGAGCTGTAAGGGTAATTGCACATGTTGTGACTAACTGCATGCACCCATATCTCCATCCAGCCTTATGCCAAGCAGAAGCACAATTTGGCTTCAAAATCTCATAGCCAATGGGTATCACAGTGGGCAGGGTGTCAGACAAATACAGTCACATGTGCCATCACCCTAAATACCATGGAAGCTGACCAGCTTAACATTAGTAAGGATAGCAGCAGTGTTTTCCACAGGTGGTCTCTATCTGATGGATAAATCACTAGATCCAAAGTTGCATTTTTAACTCAACATAAATGGGACTGCGGTGCGCGTTTCAAAACCGCAGCAGGTCAATTTCATCAAAGAGCAGCATGAGGTTTGATGTTGAGGCAGAGGTTCTGATTCCTGTTATGTAACACTTACTGGACTGCTTGCTGTAGTTTTGATAAAATCACCCTTTTATCTGCTCCTGCAACTATTAGCGAAATTAGGTGTCTTGCGTTTATGACACTGTGGTTTCTGTAAATTTTTGGAGTCATGTTTTAAATTAAGCTGCTTTGTTTTCGACACTTCCTTGTATCTGGCTTGGTCAAAGTTTTATTGAATCAGGTATGTGATGATGATGATGATGATGATATGTGCGTTTAGCGGGAAAGGCACGCAAGCTTTTTTTTCTACCTGTAGACTTTCCGCATTTAATGTAATTGTATGAGTAAAGGCCACATAAAACTCATAACTTCGCAAATTTCCAAAGCGCACTGCAGGCTATTTTACACTGAGTAAAATAAAAGCAGTATGGGAATGAGAATGCAAATATGCCATCAAAAATGCAATGTGGGAGCTCAACCGTACCAGTCCTCTAGTTAATCTCCTGCTGCTAAAAGATTTTACACAACTGCAGCAAACAGCCCAGTAAGTGACTCATACCTGGAATCAGAATTTCTGCCCCTATATCATGCTGCTCATAGATTAAGTGGCTATAAACTGATGATAAATTAATTTAAAATAAAAATCTATGCAAGCTTGGTATTCATACAATAGTACTAAACCTGGAGCATCAGGTTTCCAGGTAATTTTTACGCTATACTATGATAAATCCCCACCGCTGCATTGCATTTTTTCCACTATATCATCTAACTTAGAATTTTTTTTTCCAGCATTTTGCGTCCTGCAAAAAAAACAAACTCTCAAATGGCTGTCTACAGAAAAAATAAATTATGCCTCTTGGAAGAAGCAAAAATTGAAAGTGCAAATAAGAGGTGTCATGATTCAGAGATCTTAATCTACTGTGCCAGCACTGCGCATAACATGGCACCATCCAAAAGACCAAGCCTATCAGGGCATGTTTCCACGGTCAGTAAATGCTGCAGGTTGGATGCTACGTACATCCGCAGTGTCCAAATGTTACAGCGTAGTGGATGGGATTTCAAGAAATCCCATCTCCACTAAGCGTGCAATGGCACCCACGGCTTCCCTGCGGAGATGGACATTTGGCGCGTCTTTCCAGGCTGCAGCATGTCTATCTTGCAGAGAAGCTCAGTCTCCGGAAGATAAATATCACAGTCCAATGAATAGGACGTGGTGATTATGCACGGTTCAATGAACACATGCGGAATCACCGCGCATACAAAAGCTACTATCATTTTTGTGATGGCTTTTATACTGACTGTTTCCATTTGTTTTTTTAAAACATGAAGAATTAGTTTGCAATTTCTGAAGCAAAAACATTGGCAATACGGGTTAAAAAGTCGTCTGAGCATCTTTTACTTTTGAACAGGATTATAGCGGTCAGCGCAGGACACCCCAGAGAGTGAACGGCCCACTCACTGCTTTTAATCACTGGCACCTTTTGAAACCTAACACACACACACACACACATAGCCCGTACGTGTTCCCGCAGCGCCACGCACACTGCCGTACGCCACGCAGTCGTACGTGTCCCCGCAGCGCCACGCACACTGCCGTACGTGTCCCCGCAGCGCCACGCACACTGCCGTACGTGTCCCCGCAGCGCCACGCACACTGCCGTACGTGTCCCCGCAGCGCCACGCACACTGCCGTACGTGTCCCCGCAGCGCCACGCACACTGCCGTACGTGTCCCCGCAGCGCCACGCACACTGCCGTACGTGTCCCCGCAGCGCCACGCACACTGCCGTACGTGTCCCCGCAGCGCCACGCACACTGCCGTACGTGTCCCCGCAGCGCCACGCACACTGCCGTACGTGTCCCCGCAGCGCCACGCACACTGCCGTACGTGTCCCCGCAGCGCCACGCACACTGCCGTACGTGTCCCCGCAGCGCCACGCACACTGCCGTACGTGTCCCCGCAGCGCCACGCACACTGCCGTACGTGTCCCCGCAGCGCCACGCACACTGCCGTACGTGTCCCCGCAGCGCCACGCACACTGCCGTACGCCACGCAGTCGTACATGTTCCCGCAGCGCCACGCAGTCGTACGTGTCCCCGCAGCGCCACGCACACTGCCGTACGTGTTCCCGCAGCGCCACGCACACTGTCGTACGTGTTCCCGCAGCGCCACGCACACTGCCGTACGTGTTCCCGCAGCGCCACGCACACTGTCGTACGTGTTCCCGCAGCGCCACGCAGTCGTACGTGTTCCCGCAGCGCCACGCACACTGTCGTACGTGTTCCCGCAGCGCCACGCACACTGTCGTACGTGTTCCCGCAGCGCCACGCACACTGTCGTACGTGTTCCCGCAGCGCCACGCACACTGTCGTACGTGTTCCCGCAATGCCACGCACACTGTCGTACGTGTTCCCGCAGCGCCACGCACACTGTCGTACGTGTTCCCGCAATGCCACGCACACTGTCGTACGTGTTCCCGCAGCGCCACGCACACTGTCGTACGTGTTCCCGCAGCGCCACGCACACTGTCGTACGTGTTCCCGCAGCGCCACACACACTGTCGTACGTGTTCCCGCAGCGCCACACACACTGTCGTACGTGTTCCCGCAGCGCCACGCACTGTCGTACGTGTTCCTGCAGCGCCACGCACACTGTCGTACATGTTCCCGCAGCGCCACGCACACTGTCGTACGTGTTCCTGCAGCGCCACGCACACTGTCGTACGTGTTCCTGCAGCGCCACGCACACTGTCGTACGTGTTCCCGCAGCGCCACGCACACTGTCGTACATGTTCTCGCAGCGCCACGCACACTGTCGTACATGTTCTCGCAGCACCACGCACACTGTCGTACATGTTCCCGCAGCGCCACGCACACTGTCGTACGTGTTCCCGCAGCGCCACGCACACTGTCGTACATGTTCTCGCAGCGCCACGCACACTGTCGTACATGTGAGGGCTTTTACTGATCGCTTTTCACCTGAGTGTGGAGTGAACCCCTGATAATGATGATACGTGCACATACCCTCAGAAGGCTCTAGCCCATCATCTCTGGCACCAGCTGCTGCTTCAGCAACCTTGTGTTCTTGGTTGGCATCAGGTTGGCCATTCTGCCCTACACGTCCCGATGTGTGCCGCCCTGGATCTGAGGCTTCTAATGGAGTCCTGCGAGCAGTAGGCAGCTGGCTCCGGCGGTCCACTGTCTCCATGCTATGGCTCCCAAGCAGCCAGTGGAGCGGTTGTAGTTTTGCAGCAGTTGCGCTGCCGTAAGTGGGGGATACCACTGATGATGTTGAGAGCTCCGAGTTTCTACGTCATCATACTGCAAAACGGCAGTGCATATTGCGCATGCGCTCCTATTCATTAAACCCACCGAGCGCCACTCACAAGTTGCTGGCGCTCCTAGTCACGGCGTCCAGAGAATGCCACTCACACCGTTCATACCCAGACACAGTCAGAAAACGCTGACCCGGTACGCTTCTACTTGTTTCTGCCTCGTCCTACCACACAAGACATAAAGTTGCCGCTGGCGTCACGTGACTTTCTCCCGAGAGCCATCTTTGGTGAGGGCAGTGGTAGAAGGCGGAGAGCGGTGCGCGTCAGAGGTGTGGGCTGTGGCTCAGCGCTGTAGTCAGCACCTGCAGTGGCCTGTTGTCATGGGTTACAGGCAGAAACATTGCTGCAGAACACTGGCTAACCACCGCAATGTATAGCTACCGGCGGTTGCGATAGGGTATGTGCACACGGTCATGAAATGCTGCGGGTTCGACGCTGCGTACATTCACAACGTCCAACCCGCAGTGGCCATCGGTTCCCATTGCGTTAATGGGACCGCGCTAACGGACAGCGTTGCACGGCGAAATTAACGCCGTGCAACGCGTCCATTAGCGCGCCCATTAACAGCAATGGGGACACGCATCACTAGCGCGTGCCATTTTCGGCACGCGCTAGCGATGTGCCAGTGCTTTGTGGCGCGCCGCGGACGCTGCTTGCAGCGTCCGAGGCACGCCCGCGGTTCGTTCCCCGCTCTCGCAGATCGGAGATCTGCGAGAGCGGGGACGTTTAACGCGACCCCTTTAAAACACATTGCGTTAGCGCAATCCGCTAGCGCTAGGCGCTAAACGGATTGCACTAACGTAATCTGAACCTAGAAATCCCATCTCCACTATGGGTTAAAAGACGCCTGCTGCTCCCTGGGTAATCGGACATGCGGCGCGTCTTTCCAGACCTCAGCATGTCTATTAACGATGTGGAGATGACAGTCATAAATTTCCCATAGACTATCATTAGATATGGTAAAACTGCATCATCTTTAGGCTATGTTTCCACGGTAAGGAAATGTAGCGCTTTCGACGCAGAGGATACCCCGCTCCGCTCAAAGCGCCGCCACCCTTTGTACACGCAGTGATTCTGCCTGTGTTCAATGAACACATACACAATCACCGCATCCTATCCATAGTCTATAAAGACGCGCCGCCTGTCCGGATACGCAGGGCTGCCGGATGCGGCCGTGCGCACATAGTGGAGACGGGATTTGCAAATCCTGTAGGAATACACCACGTGGAAACATACCCTTAGGCTATGTGCACACGTTCAGGAATGTCAGCAGAATTTTCCTGAACAAAACTGGATTTTTTCTGCAGGAAATCCGCTCGCGTTTTTTGGCGCGTTTTATGCTGATTTTTCGCCTTTTTTGCTGAGCTTCCCAATGCAATAATATAGCGGCGAAAAATCCGCAAAATTAATGAACATGCTGTGTTTTTTACCGCATGTTTTTTACCGCAATCCATTTTTTTCGTGCAAAAAAACGCAGCATGTGCACAAAAATTGCGAAATGCATTAACCCCTCTCTAACCTTAGACGTACTATCCCGTCAAGGTGTCCTGGGCTTTGCAAAGTGACAGATCAGCGATCTGACAATATACAGTGATGTCCCACCCTTGGACAAAGTAAAAAAAAGTAAAACCAAAAAAAATTTACATGTGTAAAAAAAAAAAATCCTAAATGAAAAAAAAAATATTGTTCCAATAAATACATTTATCTAAATAAAAAAGAAAAAAAACAATAAAAGTACAAATATTTAGTATTGCCGCGTCCGTAACGACCCGACCTAGAAAACTGTCCCACTAGTTAACCCTTTAGTGAACACCGTAAAAAAAAAAAAAAAAACGAGGCAAAAAACAACGCTTTATCATCATACGGCCAAACAAAAAGTGGAATAACACGCGATCAAAAAGACAGATATAAATAACCATGGTACTGCAGAAAACGTCATCTTGTCCCGCAAAAAATGAGCCCCAATACAGCATCATCAGCGAAAAAATAAAAAAGTTATAGTCCTCAGAATAAAGCAATGCGAAAATAATTATTTTTAATATAAAATAGTTGTTATCATATAAAAGTGCCAAAACATAAAAAAATGATATAAATGAATTATCGCTGTAATTGTACTGACCTGAAGAATAAAACTGCTTCAACAATTTTATCACACGTGGAACGGTATAAACGCCTCCCCTGTTGTGAGTTCTGTTGTCGGGGTCCCTCCTGTGGTCATGAATGGTACTTCGGCTGGTTCTGTCCATGGACTTTCTCTGGTGGCTGTAGGTGTTTCTGAGTTTCCTTCCTCAGGTGACGAGGTTAATTCGTTAGCTGGCTGCTCTATTTAACTCCACTTAGATCTTTGCTCCAGGCCACCGATCAATGTTCCAGTATTGGTCTAGTTCACTCCTGGATCGTTCTTGTGACCTGTCTTCCCAGCAGAAGCTAAGTGACTGCTTGTTTTTCTCTGGTTTGCTATTTTTCTGTCCAGCTTGCTATTTCGATTGTTCTTGCTTGCTGGAAGCTCTGGGACGCAGAGGGAGCGCCTCCACACCGTGAGTCGGTGCGGAGGGTCTTTTTGCGCCCTCTGCGTGGTATTTTTGTAGGTTTTTGTGCTGACCGCAAAGTAACCTTTCCTATCCTCGGTCTGTTCAGTAAGTTGGGCCTCACTTTGCTAAATCTATTTCATCTCTGTGTTTGTATTTTCATCTTTACTCACAGTCAATATATGTGGGGGGCTGCCTTTTCCTTTGGGGAATTTCTCTGAGGCAAGGTAGGCTTTATTTTTCTATCTGCAGGGCTAGCTAGTTTCTTAGGCTGTGCCGAGTTGCATAGGAAGCGTTAGGAGCAATCTACGGCTATTTCTAGTGTGGTTGATAGGATTAGGGATTGCGGTCAGCAGAGTTCCCACGTCCCAGAGCTCGTCCTATATTATCAGTAACTATCAGGTCATTCCGTGTGCTCTTATCCACCAGGTCCATTATTGTCCTGACCACCAGGTCATAACACTCCCCCAAAACAAATTCATAAATTTTTGGTTTTTTGTCATTCTGCCTCACAAAAATCGGAATAAAAAGCGATCAAAAAATGTCACATGCCCGAAAATGGTACCAATAAAATGTTGACTCGTTCCGCAAAAAACAAGACCTCAAATGACTCTGTGGACCAAAATATGGAAAAATTATAGCTCTCAAAATGTGGAGACGCAAAAACTATTTTTTTTAATAAAAAGCGTCTTTTAGTGTGTGACAGCTGCCAATCATAAAAATCCGCTGAAAACCTGCTATAAACATAAATCAAACCCCCTTCATCACCCCCTCACTTAGGGAAAAAATAATAAAATTTAAAAAATGTATTTATTTCCATTTTCCCGTTAGGGTTAGGGTTGGGGCTAAAGTTAGGGTTGGGGCTACAGTTAGGGTTGGGGCTAAGGTTAGGGTTGGGGCTAAAATTAGGGTTAGGGTTGGGGCTAAAGTTAGGGTCAGGGTCAGACTGGCCCACCGGGATACCGGTGAAATGCCCGGTGGGCCCCGACCCAGGGAGGAAGAGGAGGAGGAGGAAGAAAAAAAAAAAAAAAAGACGCGGGCCCTTTAAATCTTCGGGTGGCGCCGACCGCCGCCACGACCAGGTGCCCCCCCCAGGTGCCAGCGCTGGCATCGGGCCCCCCTTCTAATACTCACCTCTCCTGGTTCCTGCAGCAGCTGCAGTGTCTTCAGTGCCCTCTGATTCTGCGACGTCTCAGGGCAGAGGGTGCGATGACATCATCACCGCGCGCTCAGCCTCTCTGTCCTGAGCATTGCAGAGTCGGAGAGACGCTGAGTGCACCGGACCTGCGCTGGGAACGGGAGAGGTGAGGATTTTTTTTTTCTTTATGTCTGACTGGGGCCCATAATAATTTATGGAGGGGGGGCATAATACTGTGTGGAGGAGCTGGGGGGGGGAAATACTGTGCGGGGGCATAATACTGTGCGGGGGGGCATTATACTGTATGGGGGCATAATAATGTGTGGAGGAGCTGGGGGGGGGAAATACTGTGCGGGGGCATAATACTTTGTGGAGGAGCTAAGGGGGGGGGGGGGGAGATACTGTGCGGGGCCCGGGGCATAATACTGTGTGGAGGAGCTGGGGGGGAAAATACTGTGCGGGGGCATAATACTGTGTGGAGGAGCTGGGGGGGAAAATACTGTGTGGGGCATAATACTGTGTGGAGGAGCTGGGGGGAAGGGGGAATACTATGCGGGGCCCGGGGCATAATACTGTGTGGAGGAGCTGGGGGGGGAAATACTGTGCGGGGGCATAATACTGTGTGGAGGAGCTGGGGGGGAAAATCCTGTGTGGGGCATAATACTGTGCAGGGGGGCAATAATACTGTGCAGGGGGTGGGCATAATACTGTGGAGGAGCTGGGGGGCATAATACTGTGTGGGGGGCATAGTACTGTGTGGAGGAGCGGGGAGCCCATAATACTGTATGGAGGAGCTGGGGCATAATATTGTGTGGAGCTGGGGGGGGGCGTAATACTGCGTGGAGGAGCGGGGGTCCCAATATACTGTGTGGAGGAGCTGGGGGGCATAATACTGTGTGGAGAAGCACGGGGCCCACAATACTGTATGTAGGAGCAGGGGGCCCATGATGTGCTGTATGGAGAAGCATTACATGGGGCTCATAATACTATATGGAGGACTATGAGGTTCCCATAATAACATATGGAGGAGCATTATATGGGGCCAATAATACTGTATGTAGGAGCATTATATGGGGCCAATAATACTGTATGGAGGAGCATTATATGGGGCCAATATTACTGTATGGAGGAGCATTATATGGGGCCAATAATACTGTATGGAGGAGCATTATATGGGGCCAATATTACTGTATGGAGGAGCATTATATGGGACCAATAATACTGTATGGAGCACTATGTGTTGACCATAATACTGTATGGCGGACTATGAGGTGCCCATAATACTGTTTAGAGGACTATGTGGTTGACCATAATACTGTATGGAGGACCAGGTACAGACTGGGGATGAAATTCAGCCCTGGCATTTGAAATCACACAGGCCCATGGTGTCACCGTGCCCAATAGCCAGATGGGATATATTACCCTGGATGGAGGAAAGGAAGATTTACTACAAGACCAATATTTCTAATTATACCCACGGCATGCTGCTGTAAGTGACGGAGTGACCGGCTTTGTACTCCGTCACAACTGTTAACCGTATGGGTGCCTTGAGAACATTGATTCTGTTAACAACGTAGCACACAAGGCAGCCCACAACCAGACCAGCCCTTCTGGCATTTGCCAGAATTGCCAAATGGCCAGTCCGGCCCTGTGGAGGACTATGAGGTGCCCGTAATACTGTATGGCGCATTGTGTGGTGCCTATATTTTGTACTACATCTGTTTTTTTGTCTGTGCATCAGGAATCGTGGCATGTGTTAAAGGGGCCCATGAAAACCTGGAGCCGACCCTGGCGACAGCGCACATCAAGATGAATACCGGCTGCTACTGTGACAGGGCGCTCTGCTCTGTGACAGGCCATGTTTTGAAGTCACATAGCAGTCTTGTTAAATGACTCCTGCAGCCTTTGATAGCAGTAACATTGAAAGGCCGCCGGCCTATGTGACGTCAGCGCGCAACCTGTCACAGAGCAGAGCGCCCTGTCACAGCTGCAGTCGGCAGCCATTTTAACGACCACGCCAAATATGAAGCCAAAAGAGGATGCTGGGGAGCGCAAGAAGGTGAGAAGAATCCCCCCCTCTGTAGTTGGGCAAGGTAGTGGCCATAGGGACGGACATAGGGGCCCAGGGAGGGTACATTAAATAAAGGGGCCCAGGATGAGGACATTATTACTGGAAGGGGCCCAGGATAGGGACCTAATTAAGGTGACATTGGGGTCCAAGATGGAGACATTAAATAAAGGGACCAAGGATCTGGCACCTTATTAAATAAAGGGGTGACATAATTACTGTATTGAGGTCAGGATGAGGAACATACGTTATTGGTTTATGGTGGCAAATGGGGACATAATTGCTGTAGGGGCCAATCAGGGGACATTATTACTGCTGTAATTTACTTTTGATCTTACTGTCTTCCATGGGGAGAACAAAAGGGTCCTGCTACTGAGCAGGGTGGCACTATGTCTTTTTTTTTTCTTCATCTGACATAGTATAGAAGTCGAGGAAAATAGTGGGGAATGTGCTCTGGAAGCGATCAGCTATAGCTAACTGTGTTATTTTCTGCAGAGACGAGTCTTTGCTGGAAGAAGTAATGGCGGTCAGCACTGGATGAAGAAAAAAGACATCAACTACAGATGTCACCAGGGAGTCAGTGTGTTGCTCGTACACTTACATTATATACTGTGTACAGAGCTCCTTTGTATAATGTCACTGGTGATCACTGTATTATGCGTACACTGACACTATATACAGAGCTCCTGTGTGTAATGTCACTGGTGGTCACTGTATTACCTGTACACTGACACTATATACAGAGCTCCTGTGTATAATGTCACTGGTGATCACTGTATTACCCGTACACTATACAATATATACAGAGCTCCTGTGTATAATGTCACTGGTGATCACTGTATTACCTGTACACTGTACAATATATACAGAGCTCCTGTGTCTAATGTCACTGGTGATCACTGTATTACCTGTACACTGACACTATATACAGAGGTACTGTGTACATTGTTACTGGTGGTAATAACAGTGTTGTTAGTATTGTGGTTTGTATTCATAATATTGTAGTATTCGGGCACTATGTGTTGGTAATTTGTGGTCTGGATACGGCGTGGCAGTATTTCTCCTTGTATGTGGTATCGTGGTCCCTATATGCTGGTAATATTTATTTTTATTTATTTTTAGTCATTTATATAGCGCTATTAATTTCACAGCGCTTTACAGACATTATTGCCACTGTCCCCGATGGGGCTCACAATCTAGATTCCCTAGCAGTATGTGTTATGACCTGGTGGTCAGGACAATAATGGACCTGGTGGTTAAGAGCACACGGAATGACCTGATAGTTACTGATAATAAAGGACGAGCTCTGGGACGTGGGAACTCTGCTGACCGCAATCCCTAATCCTATCAAACACACTAGAAATAGCCGTGGATTGCGCCTAACGCTCCCTATGCAACTCGGCACAGCCTAAGGAACTAGCTAGCCCTGAAGATGGAAAAATAAAGCCTACCTTACCTCAGAGAAATTCCCCAAAGGAAAAAGGCAGCCCCCACATATAATGACTGTGAGTAAAGATGAAAATACAAACACAGAGATGAAATAGATTTAGCAAAGTGAGGCCCGACTTACTGAACAGACCGAGGATAGGAAAGGTTACTTTGCGGTCAGCACAAAAACCTACAAAAAGACCACGCAGAGGGCGCAAAAAAGACCCTCCGCACCGACTCACGGTGCGGAGGCGCTCCCTCTGCGTCCCAGAGCTTCCAGCAAGCAAGACAACAATAAAAATAGCAAGCTGGACAGAAAAATAGCAAACCAAAGAAATACAAGCTGGAACTTAGCTTCTGCTGGGAAGACAGGTCACAAGAACGATCCAGGAGTGAACTAGACCAATACTGGAACATTGACAGGTGGCATGGAGCAAAGATCTAAGTGGAGTTAAATAGAGCAGCAGCTAACGAATTAACCTCGTCACCTGTGGAAGGAAACTCAGAAACACCCACCAGAGGAAGTCCATGGACAGAACCAGCCGAAGTACCATTCATGACCACAGGAGGGAGCCCGACAACAGAATTCACAACAAGTATGTCTCTGTAAATGTGGGAGTAAACCAGAGTACCCAGAAAAAACCCATGCAAACACGGGGAGAACCTACAAACTCATTGCAGATGTCCTTGGTGGGATTTGAACCCAGGACCCCAGCGCTGCAAGGCTGCAGTGCTAACCTCTGAACCGTGCTGCCCTAATATGTCATATTATACGGTCACTGTGTGGTGGTAATATGTGGTCTGTTCATGGTGTGGCGGTATTTGTCCCTTGTATGTAGTATTATTCGGTCACTATGTGGTCTGGTCATGGTGTGGTGGTATCTGGTATTTCTTCCTGTATGTGGTAATATTGGTCTTGGTATAGTGGATTGTATTGTGTATGGTGGTCATTTGTTCTCTCTGATATTAATTAGAAGATTCTTTATTTCCATTAGAGTTTTAATGCTTTGTACACAGCAGCGGAGATGCACTTACAGGGGGTTTCCTGTGGAAAAAAGTAATCACCTCTCCACAGGATAAGTGATAACGTATTGATTGGTGGGGGGGGGGGGTCTGACTGCTTGGACCCATTCAGCAAAATGTGGAACTTTTTATCCCCATTAGACTGGAGTGGCATGTCGGACTAGATCACTGATCCATTCATTCCCTCAGTAGCTGCACTTGTTTTTTTCTGGAAGCCCCAAAGAGAATGAATGGAGCATCGGTCAGACATCCCACCTGCCGCTGCATTTTAACCCCTTAGCAACTGCCGATACACCTTTTAACGGCGGCTGCTAAGGGTACTTAAACCACAGCGCCGTTAATTAACGGCGCTGTGGAAAAAGTAAATAGCACCCCCCAGAGTCGGATTTTCTCCGGGGTCTCGGCTGCCGGGGGTAGCCGAGACCCCAGAGAACATGATTCGGGTTTTTTTTTTACCAACCCCGCATTTGCGATCACCGGTAATTAACCGTTTACCGGCGATCGCAAACCCCCCCCCCCAAAAAAACGCAATTTCTTTTTAATTTCTCTGTCCTCCGATGTGATCGCACATCAGAGGACAGAGAAAAGGGGTCCCAGATAGCCCCCCGATACTCCTCGTGGCTCCCGGTGGGCGCCGCCTTCTTCAAAATGGCGGGCGCATGCGCAGTGCGCCCGCCGGCCGGCACCGGGAGAATCTTTGAGGTCTCGGCTGCCTGGGGTAGCCGAGACCCCAAAGAACATGATCGGGGTCGGTTTTACCAACCCCTGTTTTGCGATCGCCGGTAATTAACTGTTTACCGGCGACTAAATAAAATAAAAATCAAAGTGTAATTCTCTGTCCTCTGATGGGATCGCACATCAGAGGACAGAGAAATAGGGGGATTCGGGGACCCTATTATACTTACCGGTGTCCCTGGATCCTCCTGCTGCTCCTCCTGGTCTTCTTGGCAAAAGAAAATGGCGGGCGCATGCGCAGTGCGCCCGCCATCTGCCGGCCGGCAGGAGAAGAGCAGCTGGGGCTAAAATTAGGGTTAGGGTTATGGTTAGGGCTGGGGTTATGGTTAGGGTTGGGGCTAAATTTAGGGTTAGGGCTAAATTCAGGGTTAGAGTTGGGGCTAAATTCAGGGTTAGGGTTCTTACACACTTACGTCGGTACGACATACCGACGCACGTTGTGAAAATTGTGCACAACGTGGGCAGCGGATGTAGTTTTTCAACGCATCCGCTGCCCAATCTATGTCCTGGGGAGGAGGGGGCGGAGTTACGGCCACGCATGCGTGGTCAGAAATGGCGGACGCGACGTACAAAAAAAAGTTACATTGGCCATCCGTCACGATCCGTCGGCAATACAAGTCTATGGGCAAAAAAACGCATCCTGCGGGCACATTTGGAGGATCCGTTTTTTGTCCAAAACGACGGATTGCGACGGATGCCAAACGACGCAAGTGTGAAAGTAGCCTTAGGGTTAGGGTTGGGGCTAAAGTTAGGGTTAGATTTGGGGTTAGGGTTTGGATTAGAGTTGGTATTAGGGTTAGGGTTGGCATTAGGGTTACGCTTGGGATTAGGGTTAGGTTTGGGATTAGGTTTAAGGTTAGGGTTGTGATTAGGGGTGTACTGGGATTAGGGTTAGGTTTGAGGTTAGGGTTGAGATTAGGATTAGGGGTGTGTTGGATTTAGGGTTTTGATTAGGGTTATGGGTAGGGTTGACATTAGGGTTGTTTTGGGGTAAGGGTTGTGATTATGGTTAGGGTTAGTGATTAGGATTATGGATCGGGTTGGGATTAGGGTTATGTGTGTGTTGGGGTTAGGGTTGGAGCTAGAATTGGGGGGTTTCCACTGTTTAGTTACATCAGGGGGTCTCCAAACACGACAGCCAATTTTGCGCTCAAAAAGTCAAATGGTGCTCCCTCCCTTCTGAGCTCTGCCGTGCGCCCAAACAGTGGGTTACCCCCACATATGAGGCATCAGCGTACTCGGGATAAATTGGACAACAACTTTTGGGGTCCAATTTCTCCTGTTACCCTTGTGAAAATAAAAACTTGGGGGCTACAAAATCTTTTTTGTGGAAATTTTTTTATTTTCACGACTCTGCATTCTAAACTTCTGTGAAGCACTTGGGCATTCAAAGTTCTCACCACACATCTAGATAAGTTCCATGGGGGGTCTAGTTTCCAAAATGGGGTCACTTGTGGGGGGTTTCCACTGTTTAGGCACATCAGGGGCTCTCCAAACGCGATATGGCGTCCAATCTCAATTCCAGACAATTCTACATTGAAAAAGTAAAACGGCGCTCCTTCACTTCTAAGTTCTGCGGTGAAACAGTGGTTTACCCCCACATATGGGGTATTGGCGTATTCAGGAGAAATTGCATAACAATTTATGGTTACATTTCTGTTTTTACACTTGTGAAAATAAAAAAAATGGTTCTGAATTAAAATGTTTGCAAAAAAAAGTTAAATGTTCATTTTTTCCTTCCACATTGTTTTAGTTCCCGTGAAGCACGTAAAGGGTTAATAAACTTCTTGAATGTGGTTTTGAAAACCTTGAGGGGTGTAGTTTTTAGAATGGTGTCACACTTCATTATTTTCTATCATATAGACCCCTCAAAATGACTTCAAATGTGATGTGGTCCCTAAAAAAAAAAAAAAAAAAAGTGTTGTAAAAATGAGAAATTGCTGGTCAACTTTTAACCCTTATAACTCTCTAACAAAAAAAAATTTTGTTTCCAAAATTGTGCTGATGTAAAGTAGACATGTGGGAAATGTTATTTATTAACTATTTTTTGTGACATATCTCTTTGATTTAAGGGCATAAAAATACAAAGTTTGAAAATTGCAAAATTTTAAATTTTAATATTTTTTTGCCATATTTCCGTTTTTTTTCGTAAATAATCGCAATTAATATCGAAGAAATGTTACCACTAACATGAAGTACAATATGTCACGAAAAAACAATCTCAGAATCAGCGGGATCCGTTGAAGCGTTCCAGTGTTATAACCTCATAAAGTGACAGTGGTCAGAATTGCAAAAATTGGCTCGGTCATTAAGTACCAAATTGGCTCTGTCACTAAGGGGTTAAAATAGTGATAAAAGTGTCCTGTCAGGGATAAAACTTCCACATTCTTCCGATCGGTGCAGTTTCTAATTGTCGGACCTAAGCGATCACCTATCCGGTGGAGCCCATGGATCGGTGATAACTTGTTTTAACCAAGAACCCCATTAATGTAAACTACCGTAATTATACATCCCAGTTATTGGGGCACACGGTAGATGTGCAGCAGCCGCCAGGGTTTTACAGCCGATGCTCCACTATAATGACAGATATTTGCATATACAGTGGGGCAAAAAAGTATTTAGTCGGTCAGCAATAGTGCAAGTTCCACCACTTAAAAAGATGAGAGGCGTCTGTAATTTACATCATAGGTAGACCTCAACTATGGGAGACAAACTGAGAAAAAAAAATCCAGAAAATCACATTGTCTGTTTTTTTTAACATTTTATTTGCATATTATGGTGGAAAATAAGTATTTGGTCAGAAACAAACAATCAAGATTTCTGGCTCTCACAGACCTGTAACTTCTTCTTTAAGAGTCTCATCTTTCCTCCACTCATTACCTGTAGTAATGGCACCTGTTTAAACTTGTTATCAGTATAAAAAGACACCTGTGCACACCCTCAAACAGTCTGACTCCAAACTCCACTATGGTGAAGACCAAAGAGCTGTCAAAGGACACCAGAAACAAAATTGTAGCCCTGCACCAGGCTGAGAAGACTGAATCTGCAATAGCCAACCAGCTTGGAGTGAAGAAATCAACAGTGGGAGCAATAATTAGAAAATGGAAGACATACAAGACCACTGATAATCTCCCTCCACGCAAAATCCCACCCTGTGGGGTCAGAATGATCACAAGAACGGTGAGCAAAAATCCCAGAACCATGCGGGGGGACCTAGTGAATGAACTGCAGAGAGCTGGGACCAATGTAACAAGGCCTACCATAAGTAACACACTACGCCACCATGGACTCAGATCCTGCAGTGCCAGACGTGTCCCACTGCTTAAGCCAGTACATGTCCGGGCCAGTCTGAAGTTTGCTAGAGAGCATTTGGATGATCCAGAGGAGTTTTGGGAGAATGTCCTATGGTCTGATGAAACCAAACTGGAACTGTTTGGTAGAAACACAACTTGTCGTGTTTGGAGGAAAAAGAATACTGAGTTGCATCCATCAAACACCATACCTACTGTAAAGCATGGTGGTGGAAACATCATGCTTTGGGGCTGTTTCTCTGCAAAGGGGCCAGGACGACTGATCCGGGTACATGAAAGAATGAATGGGGCCATGTATCGTGAGATTTTGAGTGCAAACCTCCTTCCATCAGCAAGGGCATTGAAGATGAAACGTGGCTGGGTCTTTCAACATGACAATGATCCAAAGCACACCACCAGGGCAACGAAGGAGTGGCTTCGTAAGAAGCATTTCAAGGTCCTGGAGTGGCCTAGCCAGTCTCCAGATCTCAACCCTATAGAAAACCTTTGGAGGGAGTTGAAAGTCCGTGTTGCCCAGCGAAAAGCCAAAAACATCACTGCTCTAGAGGACATCTGCATGGAGGAATAGGCCAACATACCAACAACAGTGTGTGGCAACCTTGTGAAGACTTACAGAAAACGTTTGACCTCTGTCATTGCCAACAAAGGATATATTACAAAGTATTGAGATGAAATTTTGTTTCTGACCAAATACTTATTTTCCACCATAATATGCAAATGAAATGTTAAAAAAACAGACAATGTGATTTTCTGGATTTTTGTTTCTCAGTTCGTCTCCCATAGTTGAGGTCAACTTATGATGTAAATTACAGACGCCTCTCATCTTTTTAAGTGGTGGAACTTGCACTATTGCTGACTGACTAAATACTTTTTTGCCCCACTGTAGCTGTAGGGTGGGCCCCTAGAGTCCATTCCCCTGGTGGGCCCCAGACAACCCAGTCCGACTCTGATTAGGGTTAAAGTTAGGGCTACAGTTAGTGTTGGGGCTACAGTTAGGGTTAGGATTGGGGCTAAAGTTAGGGTTGGGGCTAAAGTTAGGTTAGGGTTGGGGCTAAAGTTAGGGTTTGGATTACATTTACGGTTGGGATTAGAGTTAGGGGTGTGTCGGTTAGGGGTGTGGTTAGGGTTATGGTTGGGATTAGGGGTGTGTTGGAGTTAGGGGTGTGGTTAGGGTTGGGATTAGGGGTGTGTTGGGATAAGGGGTGTGTGTTGTGAATTCTGTGGCTGAATTCACTCCTGTGGTCACAAGTGGTACTGCAGCTTCTGAGCTTCCTCCCTCAGGTGTTCTGGTGAGCTCGTTAACTGCTTCATTACTTAACTCCGCCTGATGCTGCTATCCTTGCTCCTTGTCAATGTTTCAGTGTTGGATCCGAGCTTCTCCTGATTGTTCCTGTGACCTGCTGCTCTGTATAGCTAAGTGCTTTTTGCTTTTTTGTTGCTTTTTTTCTGTCCAGCTTGTCTTTTGTTTTGCTGGAAGCTCTGAGACGCAAAGGGTGTACCGCCGTGCCGTTAGTTCGGCACGGTGGGTTTTTTTTGCCCCCTTTGCGTGGTTTTGCTTTAGGGTTTTTTGTAGACTGCAAAGTTCGCTTTACTGTCCTCGCTCTGTCCTAGAATATCGGGCCCCACTTTGCTGAATCTATTTCATCCCTACGTTTTGTCTTTTCATCTTACTCACAGTCATTATATGTGGGGGGCTGCCTTTTCCTTTGGGGAATTTCTCTGGGGCAAGTCAGGCCTATTTTTCTATCTTCAGGCTAGCTAGTTTCTTAGGCTGTGCCGAGTTGCCTAGGTAGTTGTTAGGCGCAATCCACAGCCGCTTTTAGTTGTATTTAGGATAGGATCAGGTGTGCAGTCTACAGAGTTTCCACGTCTCAGAGCTCGTTCTTGTATTTTTGGGTATTTGTCAGATCACTGTGTGCGCTCTGATCGCTAAGCACACTGTGTTTCTGGATTGCCTTCATAACACCTGTCATCTTCAAGCATAACAGGTGTGGTTGGGATTAGGGTTAGGGGCATGTTCAGGTTATGGTTAGGATTGGGATTATTTTTAGGGGATGGGTTAGGGTTTCAGTTAGAATTGGGGGGTTTCCACTGTTTAGGCACATCAGGGGCTCTCCTAACGCGACATGGTGTCCGATCTCAATTCCAGCCAATTCTGTGTTGAAAAAGTTAAACAGTGCTCCTTCCCTTCCGAGCTCTCCCGTGTGCCCAAACGGTGGTTCCCCCCTACATATTGGTTATCAGCATACTCTGAACAAATTGAACAACAACTTTTGGGGTCCAATTTCTGGTTACCCTTGGGAAAATAAAAATTTGAGGGGCTAAAAAATCATTTTTGTGGGAAAAAATGATTTTTTTATTTTCACGGCTCTGCGTTATAAACTGTAGTGAAACACTTGGGGGTTCAAAGTTCTCACAATACATGTAGATAAGTTCTTTGGGGGGTCTAGTTTCCAATATGGGGTCACTTGTGGGGGGGATCTACTGTTTAGGTACATCAGGGGCTCTGCAAACGCAATGTGACGTCTACAGACCATTTCATCTAAGTCTGCATTCCAAACGGCGCTCATTCCGAGCTCTGCCATGCGCCCAAACGGTGGTTCCCCCCCCACATATGGGGTATCATCGTACTCAGGACAAATTGGACAACAACTTTTGGGGTCCAATTTTTCCTGTTACCCTTGGGAAAATACAAAACTGGGGGCTGAAAAAAAAATTTTGTGGAAAAAAAAATTATTTTCACGGCTCTGTGTTATAAACTGTAGTGAAACACTTGGGGGTTCAAAGTTCTCGCAACACATCTAGATAAGTTCCTTAGGGGGTCTACTTTCCAAAATGGTGAAACTTGTGGGGGTTTCAATGTTTAGGCACATCAGAAGCTCTCTAAACGTGACATGGTGTCCTATCTCAATTCCAGTCAATTTTGCATTGAAAAGTCAAACGGCGCTCCTTCTCTTCCGAGCTCTGCCATGCACCCAAACAGTGGTTTACCCCCAAATATGGGTATCAGCATACTCAGGACAAATTGCACAAGATCATTTTTGTGAAAAAATATGATTTTTTATTTTTACGGCTCTGCATTATAAACTTCATTGAAGCACTTGGTGGGTCAAAGCGCTCACCACACATCTAGATAAGTTCCTTAGGGGGTCCACTTTCCAAAATGGTGTCACTTGTGTGGGGTTTCAATGTTTAGGCACATCAGGGGCTCTCCTAACGCGACATGGCGTCTCATCTCAATTCCAGTCAACTTTTCATTGAGCAGTCAAACAGCGCTCTTTCCCTTCCGAGCTCTGCCATGCACCCAAACAGTGGTTCCCCCCACATATCGGGTATCAGCATACTCAGAACAAATTGTACAATGACTTTTGGGGTCCATTTTCTCCTGTTACCCTTGGTAAAATAAAACAAATTGTAGCTGAAGTAAATATTTTGTGAAAAAAAGTTAAATGTACATTTTTTGTTAAACATTCCAAAAATTCCTGTGAAGTACCTGAAAGGTTAATAAACTTCTTGAATGTGGTTTTGAGCACCTTGAGGGGTGCAGGTTTTAGAATAGTGTCACACTTTGTTATTTTCTATCATATAGACCCCTCAAAGTGACTTCAAATGTGATGTAGTCCCCCCCAAAAAATGGTGTTGTAAAAATGAGAAATTGCTGGTCAACTTTTAACCCTTAACTCCCTAACAAAAAAAAATTTTGGTTCCAAAATTGTGCTGATGTAAAGTAGACATGTGGGAAATGTTACTTATTAAGTATTTTGTGTGACATATCTCTGTGATTTAAGGGCATAAAAATTCAAAGTTGGAAAATTGCTAAATTTTCAAAATTTGTCAAATTTCTTTTTCCCCCCACAAATAAACGAAGGTAATATCAAATAAATGTTACCACTATCATGAAGTACAATATGTCACGAGAAAACATTGTCAGAATCATCAGGATCTGTTGAAGCGTTCCAGAGTTATAACCTCATAAAGGGTTAGTGGTCAGAATTGTAAAATTTGGCCCGGTCATTACCCTTGGGGGTAAAGGGGTTAAAATGATGGGATGCTTAATGTAAGCCTTTTTTAGCGTTTTTTCAGCTGAAAACGGCCGAAAAAAACGTGAAAAATCCTGAACGTGGGCACATAGCCTTATAGTCACATGCGTAGTAAGTGCGGAAACTGTTATGAAAGGCAATTCAGTACCACAATGGACATAGCGGTCAGAGCACATACAGTGATCTGACAATAACCCAAAATAATAGAACGAGCTCCGAGACGTGGGAACTCTGCAGACCGCAATCCCTAATCCTCTCCAAACAACACTAGAGGCAGCCGTGGATTGCGCCTAACTCTGCCTATGCAACTCGGCACAGCCTGAGAAACTAGCCTGAAGATAGAAAATAAGCCTACCTTGCCTCAGAGAAATACCCCAAAGGAAAAGGCAGCCCCCCACATATAATGACTGTGAGTTAAGATGAAAAGACAAACGTAGGGATGAAATAGATTCAGCAAAGTGAGGCCCGACTTTCTTAACAGAGCGAGGATTGGAAAGATAACTTTGCGGTCTACACAAAACCCTAAAGAAAACCACGCAAAGGGGGCAAAAAGACCCTCCGTACCGAACTAACGGCACGGAGGTACACCCTTTGCGTCCCAGAGCTTCCAGCAAAACAATTAGACAAGCTGGACAGAAAAAATAGCAAACAAATAGCAAAGAAGAACTTAGCTATGCAGAGCAGCAGGCCACAGGAATGATCCAGGGAAAAACAAGTCCAACACTGGAACATTGACAGGAAGCCAGGATCAAAGCATTAGGTGGAGTTAAGTAGAGAAGCACCTAACGACCTCACCAGATCACCTGAGGGAGGAAACTCAGAAGCCGCAGTACCACTTTCCTCCACAAACGGAAGCTCCCAGAGAGAATCAGCCGAAGTACCACTTGTGACCACAGGAGAGAGCTCTGCCACAGAATTCACAACAGGAAATGCAGCTTTCTACACATGTGTACTAATTTAAATTTAGCTTGTGCCACAATTTCGTAATGGGAATAAGGGGTGCTCACTGCCCAAAAAAGGTGCTCAGGAGAAAGAGAAATCCATAAAAAATATGAACTCTGGCACACAGAGATAAGAATTTTAAGGCTATGCGCACACGTTTCAGATTTGCATCTGGAATTTTCTGTGCGGATTCTGCATCTCTTGGCAGAAAACGCAGGTGCAGATTTGATGTGTTTTTCTTTTGGATTTTGTGCGGTTTTCCTGCGGATTTAGGGTATGTGCACACGTTGCAGATTTACTGCAGATCTGCAGCGTTTTTTACCTTGCAGAAACGCTGCAGATACGCAAGTGATTTACAGTTACAATGTAAATCAATGAAAAAAAAAAAATGCGGTGCTAATGGTGTGGAAAATTCCGCACGGAGAAACTGCGGATTAAAAGAAGGAGCATGTCACTTCTTTTGTGCGGATCTGCAGCGTTTTTGTACCCATACCATTATAGAAATTCGCAGGGGTAAAAACGCATGAAATCCGCACAAAATCCACAGCAAATTCGCAGCAATTCCGCACAAAAACGCATCAAGTCCACACCTGCGTTTTCTGCCAAGAGATGCAGAATCCGCACAAAAAATTAGGCTACGTTTGGTTAAAGCCCGAGCTCGCCTAGGTACTGACTCGTAATATTCTACTGCCCTCTGCGTTGTACCCATAATTGCCACGCTGACAGCAATGATGTACCCTGCCCTGTTGTTTCTACCCTTAGTCTGTGTTCGTGTTGTATTTACTATTTCTTTATGTCTAACTCACCCCGTGTCAAATTGTCTCCTCCATTCAACAAGTGTTATACCTTCCAATAACCTGCCTTATTTTTCTGCTTGGAGGATTGTCATTGTTATGTTATGCGATGTTGAAAAAATTTCAAATAAACATATTGAAACTAAAAAATTAGGCTAATCTGCAACGTGTGCACATAGCCTTACTGCGGATTCTGTGCATATTTCATGCATTTTTACCCCTGCGGATTTCTATAATGGAATGGGTGCAGAAACGCTGCAGATCTGCAAAAAGTATTGACATGGTCCTTTTTTGAATCTGCTGAGTTTTCTGTGCCATTTTTCCACACCATTAGCACAGCATTTTTTTTTGCCATTGATTTACATTGTACTGTAACCTGTAATGACCACACGACCACCTCAAGACCATCAGAGCTACTGCAACCCTCGACCTACTGTCTCCTTCCCCATAATCCTGTAGAATGTAAGCCCGCAAGGGCAGGGTCCTCTTCCCTCTGTAAGCAGTCTGTCATTGTTAGTTTTGCTTACTGTAAGTGATATTTGTATTTTGATGTAACCCCTTTCTCATGTACAGCACCATGGAATCAATGGTGCTATATAAATAAATAATAATAATACTGGAAATCATTTGCAGACCTGCAACATTTCTGCGTGGAAAAAACGCTGCAGTTCTGCAGGAAATCTGCAATGTTTGCACATACCCTAACAAATTTTATTACAACCAAAATATCCAGATGGTGGACTCCAAAAAATGAAAAATATAGACACGTATAATTCAACGTTTCGGCTATCAAGCCTTTCTCAAGAAATGTCTGTTTCTGAAAAATATAACAGAACTAATATCAAAATACATATCATGATATGCAATGAAATAACATTGTCTGACTATCTGATTAAAGAAAAAGAGTAAGACATGCTAAAACGAGTGAAAAAATAGACATAATGGATCATAAAGTCCATGTGAATTATTTATAAAGCACCCATAAAATAATACCATAACATTGAACACTAAACAAAAGAGAAGACCATCATTTAGGTATGAAGTATGATGAGTAGTGTTGAGCATTCCGATACTGCAAATATCAGGTATCGGCCGATATTCGCTGTATCGGAATTCCGATACTGAGTTCTGATATTTTTGCGATATCAGATACCGGAATCGGAAGTTACCATAGTGCAATGATGCACTATAATGGAGTGTGGGTGGTGCGTGGGCGTAGACTGCATGTGTGTGTGTGTGTGTGTGCGGGCAGGATCTGTGCGTAACCGTGGGGGGTCTGTGCGTGCCTGCCGGGGCTCTGTGCGGCGTGTGGGTGCTCTGTGTGGGCTTGCTGCGGCTCTGTGCGGGCTTGCCGGGGCTCTGTGCGGGCTTGCCGGGGGCTCTGCGGGCTTGCCGGGGTTCTGTGCGGGCTTGCCAGGGCTCTGTGCGGGCTTGCCGAGGCACTGTGCGGGCTTGCCGGGGCTCTGTGAGGCTTGCCGGGGCTCTGTGCGGGCTTGCCGGGGCTCTGTGCGGGCTTGCCGGGGCTCTGTGCAGGCTTGCCGAGGCTCTGTGCGGCTTGCCGGGGCTCTCTGCGGGCTTGCGGGGGCTCTGTGCAGGCTTGCCGGGGCTCTCTGCGGGCTTGCCAGGGCTCTCTGCGGGCTGCCGGGGGTCTGTGCAGGCATCATCCGATGGGACTACAACTTAGAAGTTACAAGGGGTTAGGTGTCCGATCTTCTCTGCTGTTCAGGCTGCTCAACACCGGCACAGGAGTATTGCCAGTGCACGGCAACTTCAGGACTCATGAAGTAGTCAGTGAAGGTATCTCGCACACGCACCCCCGAGCTGGATTGCCTTCCTTGACCCAAGTTGTCCACTGCAATTAATTCAGACTGCTGTGACTTCTCAACTACCTCTGCGCTGTAGTCACGAACGTAGTTGTGGAGAACACAGCATGCCTTTATCACAGTGTCAACGGTCTCCGTATCTAACTGGATGGCAGTGTGAAAGATCCTCCACTGACTACACATGATCCCGAAGGTGCATTACACATATTTTCGTGCACGGCTCAGCCTATAGTTGAAAATCCTCCGCCGGTCATCCAGTGCCCTTCGTGGGTATGGGCGCAGCAGGTTGGTTTTTAAGGGAAATGCACCATCCGATACCATCACAAAGGGTACTGGATGTGTGGAACCGGGCAAAGGTCTCGGGGCTGGGGCCATCTCAAAGAATTTGAAGTCCAATCTGTGATGATTGCAGCACCCGAGAGTCCCCAGAACTGCCATAAGCACAACGTCGATGGCAACAAACTTGTAATGGGCATCAGCCACCGCCATCAGGACCACAGAAAAATACTTCTTATAATTAAAGAAGCGTGATCCTGATCGTGGTGGCTTCAGCACTCTCACATATTTGCCATCGACAGCACCTACGCAGTTGGGGAAATTGGCCACAGTTTGAAAGCCTGCTGCAACCTGCAGCCAAGTCTCCTTGGTTGGGCAAGGCATCACGATGGGCTGCAACTTCTGCCAGATGACGGTACATGTGCACCTCACAATTTGAGAGATGGTGGATTTTCCAACCCTAAATTGTAGGTACAGGGATGTGTAGCTCTCTCCTGTGGCCAAAAACCTGAAAAAAAAAATTAGAATATTTTTAATAACGATAAAAATATGCATGGCAACATAAAAAATACGATTCAGGGGCACTATATCTGTCAACATTGTGGCGCAGTGGCAGCATTATGGGGCACTGGCAGCATTGTGGCACAGTGGCAGCATTATGGGGGCACTGGCAGCATTGTGGCGCAGTGGCATTATGGGGGCACTGGCAGCATTGTGGCGCAGTGGCAGCATTATGGGGGCACTGGCAGTATTATGGCACAGTGGCAGCATTATGGGGGCACTGGCAGCATTGTGGCGCAGTGGCAGCATTATGGGGCACTGGCAGCATTGTGGCGCAGTGGCAGCATTATGGGGCACTGGCAGCATTGTGGCGCAGTGGCAGCATTATGGGGGCACTGTGGCAGCATTAACTATGGGGGCAATGTGTCAGGGAGTATGTGTAAAAAAAAAAAAAAAAAGGCCTTACCGCAAGCCGCAAAGCCTTTCCTCTGCAGAGATTGATCTTCGCATGACCGTGTGTTCATAGCTGAGGTGTGGAGCCAGAATTATCAGAAGCCGATCAAATGCCTGAATCGTAAGCCGGCAAAACTGGATAAATTTCTCTGGATAACTGAATAAAAAAAATAAATAAATTATTTTAAACACACAGATATAATGTAACACAACATTGTAGAACAGCAATAAAAAAATAAATGAACACAGATGACAATATATCTTTTCTTCCTATATCTTACCTCCTTAAATCTTGGTAAAGGACATGGAAGTGTCCCTTTTCTTCCCACTCTTGAATAATGGGATGAACCCACATCCGTTTTGGACATCTTCTACTCCTTCTCCTCCGAGATTTCTCCTATGGGAGAATATACTCTTTATTATTACATGGTACTGTACAACGCATGGAAAATCGCTGCTAAGGCTACTTTCACACTTCCATCGGTACTGGCCCGTCGCAATACTAGCAGGACTATTTCCTCTTTGAGCGCTCCAAGCCTCCTTCTGGCTTGAATTTGTCTATTAGCACTAGCCTATTTTAATTTTAGACTGTGTTATGGGATTTGTAGTCCCAGCTCTTATTGCTTTCCATTGAACTACAACTCCCAGGGTGCATTACTGCTTCCAGGAGTTATACCGTTACTACATCCTGTAGTCAAAATGAACATTCCATTACTGTATGGTGCATGCTGCCATATTGTGGTGAGAGTAGTTATTGCAGACAGAGATTGTCTCCAAATAACCTGTTTAGCAGGCAGTGCTGCTACATGGCCAGTAATGACAGTCTAGCTGTGATACAATTAACCTGCCAATCTGGGACAGATGTCTCTGTGGTTATACTAGTAGGCACAACAACAACCCCAGCAGATGACTGTGCTGTTACTGAAAATAAATCTCTACACAACATTGATGTTACTGCCATATAGTGACTGACCATATTGTGGTAGATACCAGTTCTGCAGAACATGTAAGTAATTACAGCACAGTTATAGATGGTGACTTACTGCTGACGTTCTTTCTGGTGGAGTCATACACTTTTCCCGTATTTTCCATCTGGCCCAGACCGACACGACAACTTCTCCAGCCAGGATTCATCTACAGAGATTACAACAAAGACACATCTGACTTCTCACATTTCCTGCACTGTCCATATCTATTCCCAACCTGCACTCCTTATCCTGCCGATACCCCAATATTGAGCTGCTGATTCCATATGTGTCCCTATTACTGCACTTACAGAGTGGCACAAAAAAGTGCTCCTCTTATTGCCCCACGTAGTAATGCCCCCACTTTACACCTTATATAGTAACAATGCCTCCTTTGTGCTCTCTGGATGGTAAAATTGCCCCCTAGAAAATATTAATGCCCTGTGAAACTGCCCTAGAAAAGTATCCACATTTTGCCCATAGAATGTGATAATGCCCCTGTGCACCTTTGGAGGTTACAATACTATGAGTTCTTCCATAACAATAATACTTAAGTGCCCTCTTAACTTTTAATAATGTCCCCTGAGTCCCCCCATGTACAACTCCTTTATACACATTATGATGGCCCTGTAACCTCCTTAGACACAGTAATATGGTCCCGCAGCTCCTACTATATCCTCTATATACAGTATGATGGTCCCACAGCTTCCCTATACTTAGTATGATGGGCTCACAACTCCCCTATACACAGTATAATGGTCCCATAGCTCCCTATACACAGTGTAATGCACCCACATCTCCCTTATTTACAGAATGATTGGCCCACAGCTCATCTATACACAGTATGGTGGGCCCACAGCCACCGTATTTACGGTATAGTGGGCACACAGTTCCCTTATTTACAGTATGATGGTCAAACAGCTATCCTATACACATTATAAAACCCTCACAGCTCCCCTATAAACAGTATGTTGTCACTACAGCTCCCCCAAAACACAGCATAATGGTCCACACACTATATAGTAGCAGCCACAGTAGCCCCTACACTGTAGGATGGCCCGACAGTAGCTCCCAAACTGTATGCCCCTCACATTAGAGGTCCCCACAGTTTATGACTGCCTATCACAGTAGCTCCCACAATAGTGTCCACACTGTATAAAGGCCCCCACACTATGATTGCCCCCCACAGCAGCCTTCAAACTATATAATGGCTTCCCTGCTGTATAATGGCCCCTTGATTAGCTCCTATACTGTATAAGGGCCCCAGCATTAACTCCCATGTTGCATAAGGGCCCCCGAATTAGTTCCCATGCTGTATAAGAGCCCCTGCATTAACTCCAACACTGTATATGGGCCTCAGCATTAGTTACCATGCTGAATACTGGTGCCACATTAGCTCCCATGCTGTATAATAGCCCCTCGCTTTAGCTCCCACCCTGTATGAGGGTCCCCCACAGAAGTGTCTACAATGTATAAGGGGCCCTCATACTGTACTCCTTTCACATAGTATCGTTCCTTTATAGACTACTCCAGGGCTAGTGAGACACACTATTACGTCCCTACTTTGTCACAATCCAACTTTACCGCTACAGTCCTGATCGGCAAGTCTCTTTACTTGCTTTACGGTTCCACGTCCTGTTTCTTCCACTACTGGCACCCTGGAGCTGATGCACTCGGGACCCCCACTAGTCCGTTATACTCAGGCCTGCTTAGATCTGCTACATTCTGCGTTACAAACTCTTGGATTTGTTACTCGGCATCCTCTCCAAGGACCTTCTCCGGAAGGCCACTGTCACGCACCGTGTGGGAAGACTAAGTGTAACTTGAAGGGATGAGGGGAAGCCCAGACACTAGGGAAAGGGTGAGTGGCGATCCCTAGGCAGATCTAAAACAACCTACCTGCCCTACCATCCCTAAATTGGTTCATCACCAATCGCATAGCAGGAACCCCAAGCCCTGGATCTCCCTAGAGCTAGGCCCTGGATAGGGAGGGGGAAGGAATGAGCACTGGTCAATCCCCACTGTAAACTAAAGACAAAAAGGTAGACAGACAAGGGGAATAAACTTAGCTTGAGCAGACTCAGAGAGGTAACCCCAAACGTCCTCAAACAGCTCCAGATAGGAAGTCAGCCGACTGCTATAGCTCCAAGCCTTCACAAGGGAAAAATGTTAATATCACCAGGTACATTAACTCTATCTTATCCTAACATCACTACCTATGCCACAGTAAACTATCTACATCCCTATACTACCTGTCCTTATACACTAGCACATCCTACACTATACAGTACTTATCTTGCATTACTATATATTATACATTACATACATGGCCGAAAGTGTTGGTCCCCTTGAAATTGTTCCAGAAAATAAAGTATTTCCCAAATAAATCTTTTTTTAGCTACAAATTTTGTATTTTCATAAGGGTAACAGGAGAAATTGCTCCATACAATTTGTTGTGCAATTTCTCCTGAGTACACCGATACCCCATATGTGAGGTAATACTACTGTTTGGGCACACGGCAGGGCTCGGAAGGGGCACCTTTTGACGGAATAATTAGCAGACGCCATGTCACAATTGATGAGCCCCTGATGTGCCTAAACATTGGAAACCCCCCACAAATGACACCATTTTGGAAACTAGACCCCTTTGGGACCTTACCTAGATGTGTATTGAGCACCTTGAACCCTCACAGAAGTTTATAACGTTAAGCTGTGAAAAAAATAAACTAAAAAAAAAATAACATTTTTCCCACAAAAATCTTTTTTAGCTACAAATTTTGTATTTTCACAAGGGCAAAAGGTGAAAATGGACCCAAAAGTTTGCTGTGCAATTTCTTCTGATTTCATCGATACCCCATATGTGGTTGAAAACTACTTTTGAGGCACAGTGCAAAGCTCAGAAAGGAAGTAGCGCCATATTACAGTGCAGATTTTGCTGTACTTGCTTGAGGGTGCCATGTTACATTAACAGAGACCCTGAGGTGCCAGAACAGCAGAATCCCCCATAAGTGACCCCATTTTACAAACTACACCTCTCAATGAATTAATCTAGGGGTGCAGTGATTATATTGACACCATAGTGTGTGGCAGTGAAGAAAAAATAATTTACAGGTTTACCACCAAAGTTGTGTGTTAGCCCCAAGCTTTACATTTTCACACTGGGAAACGATTAAAAATGGCACCAGAATTTCTCCCACAATTTCTGCTGAATATAGAAATACCCCATATGTGGCTGTACAATACCATTTAGCCATATGGAGTGAGTCGGGAGGGACAGAGTGCTATTTGCCTCCTGAAGCGCAGATTTTCCTAGACTAGTTTGCGGATTCCACATAAAGAGCCCCTAAGTGCTAGAAAAGCATAATCCCCCCTCAAGTGACCCCATTTTGGAAGCTATAACAATTTGGGAATTTATCTACGGATGTAGTGACGATTTTCACTCCATGGGTGTTTTTCAGAAACAAGCAGCAGTGGATGTTGCTGAGTGAAACTTGCAAACTGCTGTTGTAGTGACCAGTACGTTGTAGTGACCAGTACATTATGCCCAGCTCATGCTTCTAGAGGCTCACACCTGTAAATTAGGCGGGCTCTCATCACTACAGAAATTCCAAAAAATGAGGGCGCTAAATGTTGTTTAGGCACACTGGGGCTCAGAAGGATTTGGGAGCGGAGAATTTGCTGAATTTTTTTGGGGGGGAGCGAGGAGCCATTTCGCTTTTCCAGAGCCTTTATGCTACCAGTAACGTGGAAGCCCCTATATTTCTGTTGAAATTCAAGGGAAAAGAAAGCGGTCACTAGGGAGCGCTGTGAGGGTCACAGTTACAATTGAAAGCAAAAGGTCCACCGCAGCTCCAGCCGTTAACCTTCTAGGAGGATACAAAATGCAGTAAATAGTAATAACGGTCCTAGGAGCGCTGGGAATGAGACCAAAACAAGGATTTTAGTGTTGAACCACTCCTAGGACCGTTATTACTATTTACTGCCTATATTTCTGTTAACAGATGACGGACCTGAGTGGGGACTTGCTTTTTTGTGGATTGAGTTGAAGCTTTTGTTGGGAACATTTTACATAATGTTTGGGATCACATTTATCTGGCGCACTACGCTGAACACGTACTTTGGCGTTTCCATCTAAAACTTCGAGTGATGTGACAGGTGAAACCCCCGCGGGATCCATTCACTATAATGAGGAGCATATTTACTCTGGACTCCGTCTGGCCTCTGTTCAGCGGTGATCTTTTCAAAAGTGCACAAAACTGTGCAATTCTAAAAAGACACCGCTGGATTTCGGGTCATATGGCGTCCACAGTGACTGCTCAGGCCTTTTTGTCAGGCATATGTCACCCAGGATGCTGAGAAGGCTTTCGACCGAGCGAAATAGTAATTTCTCTTTGGTACTGAACCAAATGGGGTTTGGGGGTCCGATTATATCAGCTATAAAAGCATTGTACTCTTCTCCCTCTGTGAAGATTTTCTTATACGCCACTATAGCAGATGATTTCCAGATCTCTAATAGGAAGAGGCAGGGGTTTCCCCTGTTTCCCTTAATGTTTATACTGTATATAGAGCCATTAGCCGAAGTAATTAAACAAAACCATAAGATCAAAGGGGTATTGGTGGTGGATTATTCTCACTGTATATCCCTGTATGCTGATGATGTCATCCTAACTCTGGAAGACCCCAAAACCTTGTTGGAAGATGAAAGTAATCTAAACTTTTGGCTTGCTTTCTTTCTACAAGATCAATGAGGGGAATTATCAAATTCACCCCATCAATATACCAGACAGCACACTATCACATCTACAAAAGCAATTCACATTGGACTGACAACCAGAACAGATAGCTTATTTAGGAACATGATTAACTTCCTCCATTGGTTCCCTATATAGAGCCAACTTTCTTCCCCTTCTGTCGATTATTGAGTCAGACTTATTACCGTTTGCGACTCGTAGAACCTCATGTGTAGCCTACGACGAAGATTACATAAAAAACATTTTATGGTTTTGTAGTGCATTGGTACTACACCCTGGTAAAACTGAGTCAAATGTTCCCGAACTCCTCACATCCCTGTTGGCGGGGTTGTGGGCATAGAGGTACACTACTGCATATCCTGTCTGAGTCCCCGCTTATTTCAGACTTCTGGATCTCGATTTTCCAGCTGATTTAAAACGCCATCCATACTAAAGTATGTAAGTAAGTAAACCCCTTTCTGCCATTAGACGTACTATTCCGTCCATGTGGGGTGGGCCCTACTTCCCAAGGATGGAATAGTACTTCCAGCGCGATCGGCCGTGCTCACGGGGGGAGCGCGGCCGATTGCGGCCGGGTGTCAGCTGCCTATCGCAGCTGACGTCCGGCACTATGTGCCAGGAGCTGTCACGGACCGCCCCCGGCACACCGCGATTAAACATGATCGCGATGTGCCGGTGGTACAGGGAAGCATCGCGCAGGGAGGGGGCTCCCTGCGGGCTTCCCTGAGACCCCCGCAGCAACGCGATGTGATCGCGTTGCTGCGGGGGTCTCCTTACCTCCCTCCCTGCTCCAGGCCCGGATCCAAGATGGCCGCGGCAAACGGGTGGAGGGAGGTGGAGGCATCCTCCTGCAGGGAGGGAGGTGGCTTACCAAGTGCCTGCTCGGAGCAGGCGCTTGGTAAGCCTGCAGCACTGCAAGTCAGATCGGTGATCTGACAGAGTGCTATGCAAACTGTCAGATCATTGATCTGTGATGTCCCCCCCTGGGACAAAGTAAAAAAAAAAATTTTCCACACGTGTAAAAAACAATAATAAAAAAATTCCTAAATAATGAAAAAAAAATATATTATTCCCATAAATAAATTTCTTTATCTAAATAAAAAAAACAAACAATAAAAGTACACATATTTAGTATTGCCACGTCCGTAACGACCCAATCTATAAAACTGTCCCACTAGTTAACCCCTTCAGTAAACACCGTAAGAAAAAAAAAAAAAAAACGAGGCAAAAAACAACGCTTTATTATCATACCGCCGAACAAAAAGTGGAATAACACGCGATCAAAAAGACAGATATAAATAACCATGGTACAGCTGAAAGCATCATCTTGTCCCGCAAAAAACGAGCCGCCATACAGCATCATCAGCAAAAATTAAAAAAATTTATAGTCCTCAGAATAAAGCGATGCAAAAATAATTATTTTTCTATAAAATAGTTTTTATCGTATAAAAGCGCCAAAACATAAAAAAATGATATAAATGAGGTATCGCTGTAATCGTACTGACCCGAAGAATAAAACTGCTTTATCAATTTTACCAAACGCGGAACGGTATAAACGCCTCCCCCAAAAGAAATTCATGAATAGCTGGTTTTTGGTCATTCTGCCTCACAAAAATCTGAATAAAAAGCGATCAAAAAATGTCATGTGCCCGAAAATGTTACCAATAAAAACGTCAACTCGTCCCGCAAAAAACAAGACCTCACATGACACTGTGGTCCAAAATATGGAAAAATTATAGCTCTCAAAATGTGGTAACGCAAAAAATATTTTTTGCAATAAAAAGCGTTTTTTAGTGTGTGACGGGTGCCAATCATAAAAATCCGCTAAAAAACTCGCTATAAAAGTAAATCAAACCCCCCTTCATCACCCCCTTAGTTAGGGAAAAATTAAAAAAATGTATTTATTTCCATTTTCCCATTAGGGTTAGGGCTAGGGTTAGGACTAGGGTTAGGGTTGGGGCTAGGGTTAAAGTTGGGGCTAGGGTTAGGGTTGGGGCTAGGGTTAGGGTTGGGGCTAGGGTTAAGGCTACAGTTAGGGTTCGGGCTAAAGTTAAGGTTAGGGTTGGGGCTAAAGTTAGGGTTAGGGTTTGGATTACATTTACGGTTGGGAATAGGGTTGGGATTAGGGTTGTGTCTGGGTTAGAGGTGTGGTTAGGGTTACCGTTGGGATTAGGGTCAAGGGTGTGTTTGGATTAGGGTTTCAGTTATAATTGGGGGGTTTCCACTGTTTAGGCACATCAGGGGCTCTCCAAACGCGACATGGCGTCCGATCTCAATTCCAGCCAATTCTGCGTCGAAAAAGTAAAACAGTGCTCCTTCCCCTCCGAGCTCTCCCGTGTGCCCAAACAGGGGTTTACCCCAACATATGGGGTATCAGCGTACTCAGGACAAATTGGACAACAACTTTTGGGGTCCAATTTCTCCTGTTACCCTTGGGAAAATACAAAACTGGGGGCTAAAAAATAATTTTTGTGAGAAAAAAAAGGATTTTTTATTTTCACGGCTCTGCGTTATAAACTGTAGTGAAACACTTGGGGGTTCAAAGTTCTCACAACTCATCTAGATAAGTTCCTTGGGGGGTCTAGTTTCCAATATGGGGTCACTTGTGGGGGGTTTCTACTGTTTAAGTACATTAGGGGCTCTGCAAACGCAATGTGACGCCTGCAGACCAATCCATCTAAGTCTGCATTCCAAATGATGCTCCTTCCCTTCCGAGCTCTGCCATGCGCTCAAACAGTGGTTCCCCCCCACTTATCGGGTATCAGCGTACTCAGGACAAATTGGACAACAATATTTAGGGTCCAATTTCTCCTGTTACCATTGGAAAAATACAAAACTGGGGGCTAAAAAATAATTTTTGTGGAAAAAAAAATATTTTTTATTTGCACGGCTCTGCGTTATAAACTGTAGTGAAACACTTGTGGGTTCAAAACTCTCACATCACATCTAGATGAGTTCCTTAGGGGGTCTACTTTCCAAAATGGTGTCACTTGTGGGGGGTTTCTATGGTTTAGGTACATTAGGGGCTCTGCAAACGCAATGTGACACCTGCAGACCATTCCATCTAAGTCTGCATTCCAAATGGCGCTCCTTCCCTTTCGAGCCCTCCCATTCACCCAAACGGTGGTCCCCCCCCCCACATATGGGGTATCAGCGCACTCAGGACAAATTGTACAACAACTTTTGGGGTCCAATTTCTTCCCTTACCCTTGGGAAAATAAAAAATTGGGGGCGAAAAGATAATTTTTGTGAAAAAAAATGATTTTTTATTTTTACGGTTCTGCATTATAAACTTCTGTGAAGCACTTGGTGGGTCAAAGTGCTCACCACACCTCTAGATAAGTTCCTTAGGGGGGTCTACTTTCCAAAATGGTGTCACTTGTGGGGGGTTTCAATGTTTAGGCACATCAGTGGCTCTCCAAACGCAACATGGCGTCCCATCTCAATTCCAGACAATTTTGCATTGAAAAGTCAAATGGCGCTCCTTCGCTTCCGAGCTCTGTCATGCGCCCAAACAGTGGTTTACCCCCACATGTGGGGTATCGGCGTACTCAGGACAAATTGTACAACAACATTTGGGGTCCATTTTCTCCTGTTACCCTTGGTAAAATAAAACAAATTGGAGCTGAAGGAAAAAATGTTTGTGAAAAAAAAAGTTAAATGTTCATTTTTATTTAAACATTCCAAAAATTCCTGTGAAACAACTGAAGGGTTAATAAACTTCTTGAATGTGGTTTTGAGCACCTTGAGGGGTGCAGTTTTTAGAATGGTGTCACACTTGGGTATTTTCTATCATATAGACCCCTCAAAATGACTTCAAATGAGATGTGGTCCCTAAAAAAAAATGGTGTTGTAAAAATGAGAAATTGCTGGTCAACTTTTAACCCTTATAACTCCCTAATTTTGGTTCCAAAATTGTGCTGATGTAAAGTAGACATGTGGGAAATGTTACTTATTAAGTATTTTGTGTGACATATCTCTGATTTAATTGCATAAAAATTCAAAGTTGGAAAATTGCGAATTTTCAAAATTTTCCGTTTTTTTCACAAATAAATGCAGGTAATATCAAAGAAATTTTACCACTATCATGAAGTACAATATGTCACGAGAAAACAATGTCAGAATCACTGGGATCCGTTGAAGCGTTCCAGAGTTATAACCTCATTAAGGGACAGTGGTCAGTATTGTAAAAAGTGGCCCGGTCCATAACGTGCAAACCACCCTTGGGGGTAAAGGGGTTAAGTTCGATCCTTCATTAGCATTGCTATATTTGGGTATTTACTCAGTGCCTGTAAAGGAAATGGTGTTTACCACATATACATTACTGGCAGCCAAACTGAGTATTAGTAGAATGTAGAAGAACCCTAATACTCCACGATCGAAGGATGTTATATGTTATATCAATATAATATGTTCATATGAGAAGGCGATTGCCTACAAGAACAACTGGGTTCATGACTTATCTGACTGGAAACCCTGGCTTCAACACTCAAAAATACACATCTCAGGTTTAGATCATAAAGATCTTGGAGAGCTACTTACCATATACAACGGTCTATAATTTAAAAGACTATTATTAGGGATGAGCGAATAGCTTTGAATAACTCCTTATCCAAATACCTATAGCGTTTACGGAATAGCTGCAGTGGGAACCCGGATCACTCCCGATAATCAGCTGTTCGGCGCCGCAGCTGCATGTGCTGCAGCTTGTGTGACAGTCACAACACATGCATGAAGAGCCTGTTTGTTGGGCTCTCCACAAAGCCATGACACATGCAGCTGCGGAGCCGAACAGCTGATTATCGGGAGCGCTTCAGGTATCCGGGATCCTGATGCAGCTATTCGGTAAGAGCTATAGCTATTCGGATAAGGAGTTATCTGAAGCTATTCGCTCATCCCTATCTATTATCAGATTTACCTGTTCTATATAGTTTAGCTATCTATTTTGGATATGTTATCTTGTGGCTTCAACTGGAACTTACTATGCAAAGTGGTTTTCTTATGGTTTATTGTGTGAAAATAATTGTTATATTCTATGTTTATTCACGCATTGTTATTTATTTGAAAAACCTCAATAAAACGTTATTGTTTCAGAAAAATAATTTATATTTTGCAATTTATAAATTACAGATTATAGATAGATGTCATCTTTACATTTTTCTATATACACCACGCATCAGAGCTATAATGCTACACAAAGGGTTAAGTGACAAGAAGTAGAGGATGGATTACAATTAAACCATTGCAGCCTAGCCTACCTCATTTATTGATTATCCTTGTATAAAATAAAATAAATACATATACTGCATACAGTGGGTACAGAAAGTATTCAGACATCTTTAAATTTTATTTTTCACTCTTTTGTTTCATTGCAGCCATTTGGTAAATTCAAAAAAGTTCATTTTTTTCTTCATTAATGTACACTCTGCACCCCTTAAAATAAAAAAGAAATGTAGTAATTTTTGCAAATGTATTAAAAAAGAAAAAAAAAACGAAATATCACGGTCATAAGTATTCAGACCATATGCTCAGTATTGAGTAGAAGCACCCTTTTGAGCTAGTACAGCCATGAGTCTTCTTGGGAATGATGCAAATAGTTTTTCACACCTGGATTTGGGGATCCTCTGCCATTCTTCCTTGCAGATCCTCTCCAGTTCCGTCAGGTTTGATGGTGAACGTTGGTGGACAGACATTTTCAGGTCTCTCCAGAGATGCTCAATTGGGTTTAGGTCAGGGCTCTGGCTGGGCCAGTAAAGAAAGGTCACAGTTGTTCTGAAGCCACTCCTTTGTTATTTTAGCTGTGTGCTTAGGGTCATTGTCTTGTTGGAAGGTGAACCTTCGGCTAAGACTGAGGTCCAGAGCACTCTGGAAGAGGTTTTCATCCAGTATATCTCTGTACTTGGCCGCATTCATGTTTCGTTCAATGACAACTAGTTGTCCTGTCCCTGCAGCTGATAAACACCCCCATAGCATGATGCTGCCACCACCACCATGTGTCACTGTTGGGATTGTATTGGGCAGGTGATGAGCAGTGCCTGGTTTTCTCCACACATACCGCTTAGAATTATCACCAAAAAGGTCTATCTTCATCCCATCAGACCAGAGAATCGTATTTCTCATAGTCTTGGAGTCCTTCATGAGTTTTTTAGCAAACTCTATGCAGACTTTCATATGTCTTCCACTGAGGAGAGGCTTCTGTTTGGTCACTCTGCCATAAAGGCCCGACTGGTGGAGGGCTGCATTGATAGTTGACTTTGTGGAACTTTCTCCCATCTCCCTACTGCATCTCTGGCGCTCAGCCAGAGTGATTTTGGGGTTCTTCTTTACCTCTCTCATCAAGGCTCTTTTCCCCATGATTGCTCAGTTTGGCTGGACGGCCAGGTCTAGGAAGACTTCTGGTGGTCACAAACTTCTTCCATTTAAGGATTATCGAGGTCACTGTGCTCTTAAGAACCTTGAGTACTGCAGAAATTCTTTTGTATCATTGGCCAGATCTGTGTCTTGCCATGATTCTGTCTCTGAGCTCCTTGGCCAGTTCCTTTGACCTCATTTGGTCTGACATGCACTGTGAGATGCGAGGTCTTACATAGACAGGTGTGTGCTTTTCCAAATCAAGTCCTATCAGTTTAATTAAACACAGCTGGACTCCAATGAAGAAGTAGAACCATCTCAAGGAAGATCACAAGAAAATGGACAGCACGTGACTTAAATATGAGAGTCTGAGCAAAGGGTCTGAATACTTATGACCTTGTGATATTTCAGTTTTTCTTTTTCATTAAATTTGCAAAGATGTCTACATTTCTGTTTTTTTCAGTCAAGATGGGGTGCAGAGTGTACATTAATGAGAAAAAAAATGAACTTTTTTGAATTTACCAAATGGCTGCAATGAAACAAAGAGTGAAAAATGTAAAGGGGTCTGAATACTTTCCGTACCCACTGTATTTAATTCTCACATTGGGCATTCATCTCAAATATGCATCAAGTTTGGTGGCAACACAAAGTGATCACTGTATCCTAAACACTATCTGCTACTTGTGACCCTAGAGGAAGCCAACTCCACAAACTCAGGCCTCATTCACGTGTCAGTTTTTCCTCATATAGGTGCTATCTGTGTTTTTCACACAAATCACTTGCACTTATAAAATAGTGAATGGGGCAATTCACATGTCTGATCTTTCACAGAACCGTTCCAAGCAAAATTGAAGAGACTTGTCCAATCTGGATTCAAGTGTCAGATTAAAATTCGCAATGCAAGTCTATGGGTTTGTGGATAAAAATAAATACAGTAAATAAAAAAGATGCCAGCCAAGCGCAGTCAAATCGTCACAGACTAGATAGGAGAACCAATATTTTTAACATATGGAAATACTGATAAAAACTGGACCAAAGTCTGATGAAAATCAGATGAAACTGATGATAATCACTGATGAAACTTAAGTCCTTATTCACATAGCAGTTATTTCATGTGCAAGAAAAATGGCCCAAATATGAGAACAGCTGCTATCGCAGGTGAACAATCTCATGTCTCATAAGATCCGATTTCTGTGTAAAGCATTTACCACACTCTGAACATTGAAATGGCTTCTCCCCTGTGTGGAATCTCTGATGTTTCATAAGCTCAGACTTCCAGGCAAAACATTTCCCACAATGGAAGCAAGAAAATGGCTTTTCCCCTGTGTGATTTCGCATGTGCTTAACAAGTTCAGATTTCAGTATAAAACGTTTTTCACACTCTGAGCAGGGAAATGGCTTTTCTCCTGTGTGAATTCTTTGATGTCTCATAAGGTCTGACTTCTGAATAAAACCTTTCCCACAGACAGAACAGAGAAACGGCTTCTCCCCTGTGTGAATTCTCTCATGCTTAACAAGTTCTGATTTTCTGGCAAAACGTTTTCCACAAGCCAAACACAACAGTGGCTTCTCTCCCACATGAATTCTCTCATGTCGGACTAGCCCCAACTTCTGTGTGAAGCATTTTCCACACTCAGAACATGAAAACGGCTTCTCTGCTGTGTGGATCCTCTGATGTTTCATAAAATCAGATTTGTATGTAAAGCATTTCTCACACACAGGACAGGAAAATGGCCTCTCTCCAGTGTGAATTCTGTGATGTTCTGTAAGATTAAACTTCTGCATGAAAGATTTACCACATTCCTTACATGAAAAAGGCTTCTCCCCTGTGTGGCTCCTGAAATGTTTTACAAGAGTTGACTTGCGCATAAAACATTTACCACAGTCGATACATGCAAATGGCTTTTCCACAGAGTGGTTCTTCAAGTGACGTAAAAGACTAGATCTCATGGTAAAACTTTTCCCACATTCTGGACATGGATATGTTTCACACTCTATGTGATCTGTGCTCTGTGACTCAGCTCCAGGGTTAGAGGAATCGCTTATAAGATCCCTGCTGTGAAGTGCTAGTGGCAGATTTGTAGTATCAGCAGCTTCTCTCTGAGAATCTTCAGTTGCAAATGTGTCATGGTATTCGCGACAACCTAGGAGAAGTTAAAGAGTAGGTGTCATTTTTTTTTTAAATCAATAATACAAAATGAAGATAGAAGCTATGTAAAATTTCTTATCAAAGAAATCTGCTTATTTATCCTCCTGCACAGATAATTCACAGGTAAAATCTGTCTTCAGCGTAGACAGATTACCAGAGGTATGAAATGACAGTTGCTGCTCATAAGCATCTATGGAGAACGGAAGAGCTAATGCAGGCTTGTGTCCTGCCGGAGGATGTTGTATGGCCCGCAGACAACCATGAGACTCCAGCTTCCACCTCCCTATCCTCGACTGTATTCATGTCTTTCAGATGCCAATACAGTTAAATACTTCAGCAGAGCAGGACAGTGCCCATCAGCCCCCATCCCGACGTGCAGCAGTATGATAAGGTCATCACTCCGCACTGTGACCTCATCACACTGCGGGGGGGTAGGGGGTAAGGGGGGCGGTATGCGGTTTCTATGAGGCCACAATATGGGAAGAGGATTGTGGAGGAGGCATGGTATGCAGAAGAGCTGTGGGAGGGATTAGGGAGAGGAGTTGTGGGCAAAAACATTAAGGAGGGGAGCTGTGTGCGGGGACATTAGGGAGAGAAGCTGTGTGTGGGGTAATATTACAGAGAGGAGCTGTGTGGGGCAGCATTACGGACAGGAGCTGTGTGGGGGGATATTACAAAGAGGCGTTGTGTGGGGGGGATTACAGAAACAGGCAGTGTGGGGGAACATTAAGGAGAGAGGCATTGTGGGGAGGATATTATGGAGAGAGTCAGCCCTGAGGGGATAACTTGTGCAAGAAGCACAGTAAGAGTATGTGCAGACGATCAGGTATTGGCAGCACTTTGGACGCAGCGCATGTCTGCTGCATCCAAAGCACTGCTGTCTATTAAACGCAGGTGAATCTGCATATGTTCACTGAACCGCACGGATTCACTGCGTCTAATACATTGTATGGGTGAAATTTCTCTTGTGGAGTTTCGCAAAAGAAATAGATATGCTGCGGTCTAGAAAGATACGCCGCATATCCGTCTCCGCAGGTGATCTGCGGGCGTCTCTGGATACATCGTGGGCAAAGGATTTCATGAAATCCCATCCACTATGCTGTAATATCTGGACGCTGTGGGTTGGACAAGGGAAAGATAAGAGAAGATGTCACCTATAAGGTACCTGTATGTAAATGTTTATTTGTGATATTGACCAGGTCTTATCAATACTGTGGTTAGTGTATGGTCCACAGTCTGATGGCTAGTATCAACAACTCCCAGTATCTCCATACCATTATTAAGGACATACTAGGATTTGCAAGTTTACATGATACAAGTGTATAATGGGGCTAACCTAAAACTGCAATTGATCACTGAACTAAGCTTGGTGATGTATTCATGCACCGACGGAGGTTCTGATCGTGTAGCAATCCATACTGTGCTTCAAGTTAAAATTGAAATTTAATTTTAAATTATGAGGAAAATTTAATTGAGTTTCTGCTCCAAAAATTCAGTCTAAGTTTGGAAGTGTTCACATGGATTTTTTTGAGCAGAAATTCTCAAAATCATTCTCAAATATTCAAAACTTGGTTCTGCAGATGTACTCATGTAAATGCCCCTTTACGTTTCTTTTGCGCCCCTTAAGATTGTCATACTGAACCAATGTGGACCAAAATATGTTGTGCACCCCTGAGCTAGAGGCGGAACTGACAGTCTACTGCACGTTCTCCAGAAACCACAGTTATACTTTAAGATGCTTACTTGAAAGTGCTCTGCTCCAGTAGAGATCTAATGATTATGGAAAGCTAATACACATCCAATATTTTTGCACTGGAAATTGGCAGCAGAAATTCTTTGCAGAACCTTGGGATCCGACACAAAATTACAGATTACACTGCTGCAAGTTTCTCTAAATGGGATTAATTTAAGTGCATCCACCAGCCATGATTCTGGGATGGAAAGCTTGCCAAAAACATTTCAATAAGTAATATATTAAATGGAGAAAAGTATTGAGACAGCAACAAATTACACCAAAAAATTATGCAGAAAAAGGAAAGGAAAACCACAAAAATATACATATCAGCACTATAGAATTCACAGTCTAAAAGCAATATACTATGGCAGAGAACAGTAGAGTACTAAGAAATTGAAAGCACAATAAAAAAACAATTTATATATTTAATATTTAAATCAAAAGCATAAAATGAACATTAGAAACTAATATCAAATAGCATCTTATTCTTATTGCTATTATCTTGTGATTTTGGTGAAAACCCTTTTATCTTCTCTCCATTAAGGATTAGGATGATTTTCACAAAAGTACTTACCGTATATACTCGAGTATAAGCCGACCTGAGTATAAGCCGAAGCACCTAATTTTGCCACAAAAAAAAAAACTGGGAAAACTTATTGACTCGAGTATAAGCCTAGGGTGAGAAATGCATCATGTTGCATAAAGGTTGATGATGGCCCCATAAATGCTCCATAGAAAAATATGACCCATATAATGATGCATAAAGGTTGATGATGACCCCATAAGATGCTCCATAAAAAAATATGCAACATATAATGCTGCATAAAGGTTGATGATGGCCCCATAAGATGCTCCATAGAAAAATATGCCCCATATAATGCTGCATAAAGGTTGATGATGGCCCCATAAGATGCTCCATAGAAAAATATGCCCCATGTAATGCTGCATAAAAGTTGATGATGGCCCCATAAGATGCTCATCATATCAGTGCAGTTTATGCTGATATGATTATATCCTATATTGCTGCTGCTGCTGCAATAAGGAAAAAATGACATACTCACCTCTCGTCGCTGACCATTGAGCTTCAGCGTCGCTGGCTCCCTGCAGTGACTGTTCAGGCAGGCCCTCTGACCTGAACGTCACAGCCAGAGGACGCGGAAGACACAGCACAGCGGTGGAACGGGGACAGGTGAATATCGCAAGTGCCGGTGTCCTGAGCAAGCAGTGGCACAGTCACCTGGCCCCCATATAGTTTGGGTGTCCCCACCTGCTCAGGACACCGGCACCTTCCTCGGTGCCAACGTCGACCGCAGGCCCTGTCAACAGACACCGGAATACTTACTGAGGCTGTAGGGAAGCACGGACATGTTCCGGAGACGCCAGGGACCTCCGCACTGGGACTCGTGTATAAGCCGAGGGAGGTCTTTTTCAGCCAAAAAAAGGGGCTAAAAAACTCAGCTTATACACGCGTATATACGGTATATAATTATTCCACAGATAAACAGTATATGATGAGATGAGAACATACAATTGCTTAACTTAATTGCTCTTCTATATTCCATGAAGGCATGTGGAATTTGTATTCATCTCCTGGACAACAATTACAATTAGAGGTTAACCCCTTAAACCACCAAGCCTGTTTGCATCTTCATGACCAGGCCAAATTTTACAATTCTGACCCCTGTCACTTTATGAGGTAATAACTCTGTAACGCTTCAACGGATCCCACTGATTCTAAGATTGTTTGTTTCCTGACATATTGTACTTCATCATAGTGGTAAAATTTCCTACGATATGACTTGTGTTTATTTGTAAAAAAAAAACAAAACGGAAATTTGATGAAAATTTTACAATTTTCAAACTTTTAATTTTTATGCCCTTAAACCAGCGAGTTATATCACAAAAAATAGTTAATAAATAACATTTCCCACATGTCTACTTTACATCACAAAATTTTTTGAAACATTAAAAAAACTAAATTAGGAAGTTATAAGGGTAAAAAAATTGTCCATTAATTTCTATTTTTTTCAACAAAATTTACAAAACCATTTTTTTAGAGACAACATCACATCTGAAGTGACTTTGAGAAGCCTGTATGACAGAAAATATCCAAAAGAGAAATCATTCTAAAAACTGCACCCCTCTAGGTGCACAAAACCACATTAAAGAGTTTATTAACCCTTCTGGTGCTTCACAGGAATTTTTAAAATGTGGAAGTAAAAAATGAACATTTAACCTTTTCACAAAAAATTTACTTTAGACACAATTTTTTTATTTTTACAAGGGTAACAGGAAAAAATGGACACCAAAATATGTTGTGCAATTTCTCCTGAGCATGCCAATACCCCATATGGTGTGAAAAGCTACATTTAGGGCGCACGGCAGGGCTCAGAAAGGAAGGAGCGAAGTTTGGGAACGCAGATTTTGATGGAATGGCCTGTAGGTGTCATGTTGCGTTTGAAGAGTCCATCATGTGCCTAAACAGTGGAAACCCTCCACAAGTGACACCATTTTGGAAGCTAGACCTCTCAGGAACGTATCTAGATGTGTGGTGAGCACCTTGAACCCTCAGGTGCTTCACAGCAGTTTATATTGTTGATCTAAGAAAAGAAAATATGAAAATCACATTTTTCCCACAAAAATGTTGTTTTTCCATCCAATTTTTTTTATTTTCACAAGGTTAACAGGGGAACTGGTTTCACACAATTTGTTGTGCAATTTCTCTTGAGTACGCTGATACCTCATATGGGTCGATAACTACTTTTGAGCCACAGTACAAAGCTCAGAATGAAGAAGTGCCATATTGGAGTTCAGAATTTGCTGGAATGGTTTGAGGGTGCTATGTCACATTGGTAGAGCCCTTGAGGTGCCAGAACAGCAGAACCCCCTATAAGAGACCCCATTTTACAAACTAAACGCTCAATGAATTCATCTAGAGGTGCAGTGATCATATTGACACCACAGATGGGTCACAGAATTTTATACCATTGAACAGTGAAGAAAAAATAATTGCATTTTTACCACCAGAATTTTGTTTTAGGTTAAGTTCACATTAGCGTTTCAGTCAGCAGCGTGGTGTTGCTGACTTCTTTCCTTAAGCTCCGCCTACTTCCACATGCATCCTGCGTACCTTTCTGTAACATTGTGTACACAGGGACATGCGTTGTATGCGGATGCATCCGGGGGCGTCGTTTGGACGTGTACACCGAACACAAGGAAATGCAACATGTTGCGCTCGGCGGGCACATCAAAACGACGCACCCGGACGCATTCACATACAACGTATGTCCCTGCGTACACAATGATAACGATGAGTACGCAGAATGCATGCGGAAGTAGGCAGAGCTTAAGTAAAGAAGTACGCAGCTCCACGTCGCGGACACAAACGCTGATGTGAACCCAGCCTTAGCCCCAGATTTTACATTTTCACACAGGAAAATGGGTTAAAATGGCACCAAAGTAAATTATGTGGGCTCTCATCGCTACAGAAATGCCCAACATGTGGATGCTAAATGTGGTTTCGACTCACTGTGGAGCTCAGAAGGGAGGGGAGCGTTTGGATTTGGGAGCAAAGAATTTGCTGAATTTCCTTTGGGGGGGCCTGGAGCCATTTTGCTTTTCCAGAGCAAGGGGTAGCGCGACAGAGTGGTCTCCTCTTGTTCAGGGGTCAGAAGATCGGGGCGTCTGGCTACACGTGCACTTGCACTGGTTATATCTGCTTTGCCATCGGGTTAGCTGTGCAGAATTCCATTGTTCTGGTGTTGCAAGGCTTAAGATGAGCAGAATTCACTTGCTATGTTGTTGCAAGAGTTGAACAGTTCTGTTTGTCTCCTAGAGCTTTCCATATCAAGTTATCTCAGCTGTTCTGATTTCTCCACTAGCTTCTGGTATAAATACTCACCTCTTAGCTTTAGTAGATGCCAGTGATAGTTTGCTATAACCTGGTTTGGAGCTGGAGGTGTGAGCTGTTGAAGAGAGATGTCTTTGGAGATTTCTGTGTGGAAGTTTGAGTGCATCTCCTTACCTTATCTCCTACTTGGCTTGCCGCACCATATCTTTCCCCTTTCTGAAATCTGGGAGCGCTTTCTCTGACTGCTGTTTGTGCTATATTTGTCTGTTTCCCTTTGTGTCTTTAAGTTAGAGAATGACTAGCGTTCCTGCTGTCCTATGCACTAGTCAGGTTTGTTCTCAGGGTAAGACAGGGATAAGAACATGATCACCGCACAGGGCGAAAGAACCCATTTATGGACGCTAGGGAGCTCAGCGTGGTGCAGAGCGAGTATGAGGGGAGTCCCCCTTTAATTTTTCCCTAGTGGAGAAGCTCCCCTTGCTTTTCTGTCCCACCATGCACTGTCGTGCTTCTGGCAAAAATGTGACATAAGATTACAAAGTTTCTTATTTTTACATGTACTACTGATGTTTAAACATAAAAATTGAAATGTGGATTACTCCAATATTAATACGAGTATGCTATTTAAAGTTAATTTTTGACATTAGTATTTTATATGGGGTAATTTTATGAACTTGATTGAAGAATTAAAGATCTATCTATATCACCAGTCACTACTACTGTGTAGGTGACCACTGCAGCCAATCACTGGGATCAGCAGCATGTAACATCTACAACGGCATCAGTGCTAAGCCCACAAACTGGCTGCTGCAGTTATTTACGCTGTAGTTATTACACCACCGTTGTAATCTGTCGAAGACTGAGACAGGAGTAGCATCTCTGGACTTAGGGAAGGATATAATAGCTCTTTGTCCTGTTCTACGTTTTCAATCCTGGGACATGAAAATGAAATCCCAGACAACCATTTTAATATTACAATGAATGTTATCTGATAATTTTCATATTGACTGAAATCTATAGGATGTGTGCCCATTTTTCACTGTCTAAGATAGTTGTTGGTACTCACCTGGCTTAATAACTATAGGAATATTTTCCTCCTTAACTTGTTCCTCGCTCATAAAGCTCTCCTCCTTTTCTCCAACAGTAACTTCAACAAGGTTGTTATCCTAAGTAAAAAAAAAAAAAAAAATGTAATAGACTTTTTGAACTAAAGACTATGTCCATCTTTGCAACTAATATTTTTATTTTTAATCTCCAATACAAACAATATATAATCTGAAACAACTCTGAAAATGTTTTATAGTGTTATGCAGGGGTACAGATCTCCATGGTTGAAGGCTACAAAGAAACCTGTGTGTGCGTGCAGCAATTTTCCATTCCATCCGTCCCCTGCCATCCCTAAAGATATGTGCACATGATGTCTTTAAGATGCTGGTGGACCTCCCAAGGTTTTCCTAGGCAAAGCCATTCAGGAAACAGCTAGCAGTCTTTTTCTCAAAGCGGTTTTGCTGATGGCTCTCTTGCCGGCATGTTTTCTTTTAGAGGCCACATTCACACAATCAGTTTTTTACATCAGTGTTTGTAAACAAAAACCAGGAGTTGAACAATCAGAGGAAAAGTATAATAGAAACATGTGCACCACTTCTGGATTTATCACCCACTCCTGGTTTTGGCTACAAATACTGATGTAAAATACTGACCAAATACTGAATGTGTTCTAATTCAAACTATAAATAATGGAAGCTGCCCAAAGAAAAACCCCATGGTTTCTGAAGACTGAGGCGGTAAAGAGTATCAAGAGACTGAATATGTGCACAGCAATGTTGTTTTTACATTGCTGGGCACTACATTCATTTTTTCTGTGGTTTTTAAGATGGATTAAGGTCATAACTCGTTTTTTATTGGTGGCTTCGATCTTGGTTACACTTGCCCCAAGATCCTGCATAATGTTATGATTTTCCACTGGACAATCCTGGATATAAAGAGAAATTGGACATCTGTCTCGTGTATTTCTGCTATTGGATTCATCTGAAGCACAAACAGCAATTGAATCATTTTTCCATGTTAGATGATGAGAGTAAAAAGTGACTGTGAAAGCTACAGTGTACATGACCGTAAAGGACAGTGTCCTCTCACCATAAAAGGTAAGGGGCTGGGGATTTTCCATCATGAAATCCTTGTACAGATCTTTGTGTCCTTCTAAATACTCCCACTCCTCCATGGAGAAACAGACAGTTACGTCCTGACACCTTAGAGCAGGGGTGTCAAACTGCATTCCTCGAGGGCTGCAAACAGGTCATGTTTTCAGGATTTCCTTGTACTGCACAGGTGATAATTTAATCACCAACTCTTTATTTGTGTAGGTGATTAAATTATCACCTGTGCAGTACAAGGAAATCCTGAAAACATGACCTGTTTGCAGCCCTCGAGGAATGCAGTTTGACACCCCTGCCTTAGTGGAACCCGATAGAGTAATACAATCACCATCCAGACACCAATTTTATTTTTACTGTATAATACCATAATTTTCCCAGCGGCACTCACCTCACCAGTCAGCAGCTCAATGATCTTGTTGGTGAGGTCTAGGATCTTCTGTTTCTTTTTTTCTATGCTTATTAGTGGAGACACCATGATGGGGCACTGGGTACTGATCAAATCTCCAGGCACACAAGGACGACTTCCAAGGGAAACACACTTGCTATAATTTTTCTTCACCAAAGTGCAGTCCTACGAAATGAGAAAAATTCTGAATAAAATTTAAAGAGAATGTATATTTTTTTATATTATATTGATAAATTTATATTTTTATATTTAATAAGAAACTGGAGAAGTTCAAATTTAACTAGGATGTTAGTGGATTCCTGCATTGTCCCGTTACCCCAACTTTCCTCCTTACTAGCATTCCCCTTCTTTCTTAATACTGACTTGCTCTGACTACAGATTTCCACTTGCTCCAATGATAAGGCCATGTAACGGGATCCTGTTGGGGTTGTATTCTGCGGATCCTGTCAGCCAGAAACTCCAGGGTGGTCATTATGGGCAAACTTTCCCAACCTCGTCACTATGTCTCCAAAGACATCTTTTTGCTGCTTCCTTCAAGAAGCATGGGCGCCATCTTGGGACCCAGCCTGTAATCCTCCATCTTCCAGGCCCATCCTTTCGCTGCGGGTCATAGCCACGGCCCTGTTTGTTTCGGCAGAACGTGCTTATGGACTAGGGGCTCAGCAGAAGGTACCGGAGACTGACTGCTGCCGCCAGAAGACGGACCATCGCTTAAAGGACCCCATCTGAAGACATAGCTCGGCCACTGACGGTTCTACAACCCTCCTGCGGGATCATCTGCTGCAGAGGACCATACAGGACACGATAAGTTCTTTCGTCGGATTGCTATTGTTTTACAGTTGCTACCCCTATTATCCCTCCTATAACCATTAATCTACCTGTAAGGAGTGGAAATCTTGTTTTATTAAATTGTTACATCTTTTTAACCCTTGCTCGGCCTCCTGTCTGTCACTGCATCCCGCAACCTGCTTAGACTTCGCGTAGTTGGCAGGATGCAGTTCACAAGCACAGAGGTGGCAGACCAAGCGGCCGTGGGGGACTAGCTTGCCGCTCGGGGCCATGCTCAGCAATCTCCCAAAGTTTACAGGGAGTAATTCTCTGTTATGGGAGTGGTCCGAGCAGGTTAAAAGCATGCTAAGGTTGCACCCCATGACCCCCGATATGCAGGCGGAGACTGCTGTGATGGTCCTAGATGGGGAAGCCAGATGTTTTGCTATGTTTCGGCCCCGCACGAGCGGAACATGTTCACCAAAGTGTTACAGATCTTGGAAGAGATGCATGGGGACTCCACTGGTATCGGTAAATTGCGGCTGCGCTTGCTTAGCCGCGTCCCAACCTCCTCACTATGTCTCCAAAGACAACTTTTTGCCGCTTCCTGCAAGATGCATGGGCACAATCTTGAGACCCAGCCTGTAATCCTCCATCTCCCTGCAAGGAGTGAATACCTTGTTATTAAATTGTTACATCTTGTTAACCCTTGCTCGGCCTCCTGTCACTGCATCCCGCAACCTGCTTAGCCTTCACGTAGCCGGCAGGATGCAGTTTACAAGCACAGAGGTGGCAGACCAAGCGGCCGTGGGGGGGTCCCAAGGGCCAGCTTGCCGCTCGGGGCCATGCTCAGCAATCTCCAAAAGTTTACAAGGAGAAATTCAGTTATGGGAGAGGTCCGAGTGGGTTAAAGGCATGCTAAGGATGTACCCCATGACCCCCGCTATGCAGGAGGAGATTGCTGTGATGGTCCTAGACGGGGAAGCCAGATGTTTTGTTATGTTCCGGCCCCGCACGAGCGGAACGTGTTCACCAAAGTGTTACAGATCTTGGAAATGATGCATGGGGACTCCACAGATATTGGTGAATTACGGATGCGCTTATTTAGCCGCGTCCAAAGGGAGGGGCCATCTGTGACCCAATATATGAATGCACTGCAGGAGATCCAGGCCGCGATCGCTAAGCGGGATGATGTGGGTGTGGGCCCTCCTGATGTAATTTGAGGGACCAACTCGTAGAACGCTGCTTAAACAGGCCCTGCAGGCGCGCTTGCCAACCAATACATTTATGTCTTTTCTGGAAGTTGGGGCGGAAGTGCGTGCGAGCAAGAGCAGGGGTTGGCGGCCTCGACAGGGAAGGTCCGGAGCGAGGAGGTATCGGCTCCGCCCGCAGATTAACCAGGGTGGGTGAGAGAAATTCAGAAGGAAATTCAGGACATGCGGGAAGAGTAGAGTCATTCAAGAGAGTCAAAGCCCATGGGCAGCTCCCATTGTGCTGGTGCAGAAGAAGGACGGGACCCTGCATTTGTGTTGATTATGGGCGACTGAATGCATGCACGGTGCGAGACTCGTATCCCTTGCCCCGAATTGAAGAGTCATTGCCTGCCTTGGGAAAAGCGAAGTATTTCTCATCCCTAGATCTATCCAGCAGATATTGGCAGGTGCCCATGGCTGAACATGATCGATCAAAGAGGGCGTTCATCCTACCCAAGGGACTGTCTGAATTCAATCGTTCCCTTCGGTCTTACCAACGCCCCTGGGACCTTTCAACAATGGAAAAATGATTGGGAGACCAGAACTTCAAAGCCATCCTTATTTATCTGGATGACATCATTGTATATGCAGCTACCTTTAAGGAGCATCTCCGGAGGCTGGGGCAAGTGCTGAGTCGACTGCAGAAACACGGCCTGAAAGTGAAGCCCCCAAAGTGTCACCTCTTCCGCAAGAAAACTGAATATCTTAGGCATGTTGTATCTGCTGAGGGGGTGTGGTCTGCACGAGAGAAGATAGAAGCAGTGTAGGAATGGCCCACCCCAAAGACTGTGAAGGATGTCCGGGCCTTTCTGGGACTTACTGGATACTATCGTACTCACTCGTATAGCTAATCCGCTGCTGGAGTTGTTGAAAATAGTGCCATCCGATTCAAAGATTCAGATCATCCAGTGGGGAGCCAGCCAGAAAGAAGCCTTCTGAGCTCTGAAGATGGTCCTGATGGATGCACCCGTTCTGGCCTATGCCAACTTCTTGCAAGCCTTCATCCTTCACACTGATGGAAACCTACATGGGCTAGGAGCTGTATTGTCACAGATGCAGGACGGAAGAGAGCGGGTGATTGCTTATGCGATTCGATCTCATCACGACTCCGAAAGAAATCCAGATAACTACAGTTCTTTCAAGCTGGAACTACTGGCGCTAGTGTAGGCAATGACCGAGAAACTTGACGAGTACCTGTGAGGGTCCAATGTATTGGTAGGCACAGATAACAATCCTCTGGCTCACCTGCAAAATGCAAAACGGGGGGCCTTGGAGCAAAGATGGGTGGCACGTATGGCGAAATACCGCTACAAGATCGCATATCAAAGAGGAGTTGATAATATACTTACCGATGCTCTGTCCAGAGTGACTCACGAATGGCCTGGAACTAACCGAGACGAAGAGCTTGGAGGCAGAAGAGATTCCTGCGTTCCGGAATTCCACCCGGACGTTGGCGGCAACGCAGGAAGATATCGGAGAGGGGTCGGGGGAACACATGCTGGGAAAATCTCGTGATGATTGGGTGCAGCTGCAGCAGGAAGATAGGGAACTCACTTAGTTGAGACAGTGGGTGGCTTTGAAGCAGCTCCCCAGCCAAAGTGAGAGAGATGCCCTGTCCCCAGGAACATTGCAGATCCTCCGGCAGTGGGAGAGGCTCCAATTGGAAGATGGCTTGTTGTATTGGAAGGTGCAGTTAGTATGGGAGTTGGGAATAACTTGGCAAGTGGTATTCCCAGAAAAGTTGATCAGTGAGGTGGCCACACAGTAGCTCATGAGAGAAGGGCACATTTTGGCCTGGAGAAGACGTTCCAGTGGCTGCAGAAGTTGGTCTGCGGTGGAGGAAGCCTGTAGACAATGCCGAATGTTGTGAATTAGCCAAACCTCCTGAACAGAGACCATGCAGACCATCGTGACCTCCACGCCTATAGAACTGTTAATGCTCGACTACTTGACCGTAGGTCCCGCTTGTCTCGCATACGAACATTGCCTTGTGATGACCGACCACTTCGCAAAGTTCGCTGTGGTGACTCCGACCCGGGATCAGATGACTGAGTCAGCTGTGCGAGTCAGCTGCGCAGGCCATCTGCTGAGATTTCATCCGGGTGTACAGTACAGACCAAAAGTTTGGACATACCTCATTTAAAGATTTTTCTGTATTTTCATGACTATGAAAATTGTACATTCACACTGAAGGCAACAAAACTATGAATTAACACATGTGGAATTATATACTTAACAAAAAAGTGAAACAACTGAAAATATGTCTTATATTCTAGGTTCTTCAAAGTAGCCACCTTTTGCTTTGATGACTGCTGTGCACACTCTTGGCATTCTATTGATGAGCTTCATGAGGTAGTCACCGGAAATGGTCTTCCAACAATCTTGAAGGAGTTCCCATAGATGCTTAGCACTTGTTGGCCCTTTTGCCTTCACTCTCGGTCCAGCTCACCCCAAACCATCTCGATTGGGTTCAGTTCTGGTGACTGTGGAGGCCAGGTCATCTGGCGTAGCACCCCATCACTCTCCTTCTTGGTCAAATAGCCCTTACACAGCCTGGAGGTGTCTCTGGGGTCATTGTCCTGTTGAAAAATAAATGATGGTCCAACTAAACGCAAACCGGATGGAATAGCATGCCGCTGCAAATGCTGTGGTAGCCATGCTGGTTCAGTATGCCTTCAATCTTGAATAAATCCCCAACAGTGTCACCAGCAAAGCACCCCCACACCATCACACCTCCTCCTCCATGCTTGACGGTGGGAACCAGGCATGTAGAGTCCACCCGTTCACCTTTTCTGCATCGCACATAGACACGGTGGTTGGAACCAAAGATCTCAAAATTGGACCAAAGCAGATTTCCACTGGTTTAATGTCCATTCCTTGTGTTCTTTAGCCCAAACAAGTCTCTTCTGCTTGTTGCCTGTCTTTAGCAGTGGTTTCCTAGCAGCTATTTTACCATGAAGACCTGCTGCACAAAGTCTCCTCTTAACAGTTGTTGTAGAGATGTGTCTGCTGCTAGAACTCTGTGTGGCATTGACATGGTCTCTAATCTGAGCTGCTGTTAACCTGCGATTTCTGAGGCTGGTGACTCGGATAAACTTATCCTCAGAAGCAGAGGTGACACACCTTCTTATTTAAAGATTTTTCTGTATTTTCATGACTATGAAAATTGTACATTCACACTGAAGGCATCAAAACTATGAATTAACACATGTGGAATTATATACTTAACAAAAAAGTGTGAAACAACTGAAAATATGTCTTATATTCTAGGTTCTTCAAAGTAGCCACCTTTTGCTTTGATGACTGCTTTGCATACTCTTGGCATTCTCTTGATGAGCTTCAAGAGGTAGTCATCAGGAATGGTTTTCACTTCACAGGTATGCCATGTCAGTTTTAATAAGTGGGATTTCTTGCCTTATAAATGGGGTTGGGACCTTCAGTTGTGTTGTGCAGAAGTCTGGTGGATACACAGCTGATAGTCCTACTGAATAGACTGTTAGCTGCTTTTTTCTTGCCATAATACAAATTCTAAGGAAAGAAAAACGAGTAGCCATCAGTAATTTAAAGGGACTCTGTCACCTGAATTTGGCGGGACTGGTTTTGGGTCATATGGGCGGAGTTTTCGGGTGTTTGATTCACCCTTTCCTTACCTGCTGGCTGCATGCTGGCTGCAATATTGGATTGAAGTTCATTCTCTGTCCTCCGTAGTACACGCCTGCACAAGGCAATCTTTCCAGTCCCGCCAAATTCAGGTGACAGAGTCCCTTTAAATTACTGATGGCTACTCGTTTTTCTTTCCTTAGAATTTGTATTATGGCAAGAAAAAAGCAGCTAACAGTCTATTCAGTAGGACTATCAGCTGTGTATCCACCAGACTTCTGCACAACACAACTGAAGGTCCCAACCCCATTTATAAGGCAAGAAATCCCACTTATTAAAACTGACATGGCATACCTGTGAAGTGAAAACCATTCCTGATGACTACCTCTTGAAGCTCATCAAGAGAATGCCAAGAGTATGCAAAGCAGTCATCAAAGCAAAAGGTGGCTACTTTGAAGAACCTAGAATATAAGACATATTTTCAGTTGTTTCACACTTTTTTGTTAAGTATATAATTCCACATGTGTTAATTCATAGTTTTGATGCCTTCAGTGTGAATGTACAATTTTCATAGTCATGAAAATACAGAAAAATCTTTAAATAAGAAGGTGTGTCTAAACATTTGGTCTGTACTGTACGGTTGCCTGAAAATAATTCATTCTGATCAAGGCGCCTGCTTTCAAGGTTGAGTGATGGAGGAGATTCTCAGCCTGTATCGGATTGAAAAGTCCAGGATGACACCTTACCATTCGCACGGAATGGAGCCTGTGAACGTTTCAACCGGACGTTGATTCAGATGTTGAGAACATTGGAGGAAGACAGAAAAGTCCGATGGCACGAGTATGTAGCTAAGTAGGTCTGGGTATACAACAACCGCGTGCACAGTACAACCTGATAAACGCCATACACCCTGCTGTTCAGCTGAAAAGGATGAGAGATTACCGATCTGCAGTTGGACCCAGAGAAGGACTAGTCACGGACGGGAGTGTCCACCTGGGTCCGTGAACATCGACATCACTTGCAGACTCTGCACCCACTAGTACAGGCCAGGTTTTGGGAACTTGAACACCATGACACGACGCCTCTGCGCGTGACAGCTCTCAAGGATGGGGACCAAGTATTGGTCCAAGACAAGCGACCTCGAGGCAAGTTAGAGCATCGATGGGAACAAACTCCATATCGGGTGAAACGCCGAATTGGAACTGATGGACACGTCTATGAAGTCCAGCCTAAGGGAAAAGAAGGGGTCCCTACCCGAGTAGTCCACCGAAGCAAGCTACGTCCATGCCTGTCAAGAGATCCTGAAAGAGAAGGAAGAGGGCCAAGTGCTCCCGAAGTGTCCACTCCAGCGACCTTGTGATGAAGAAGAACCTGCCTTACCCTCTGACCTGGACGATCCTTTACCCACTGACACATGAGTGCGAGAACCTGAAACTCCCGATATGGCTGCTCCACCGAACCCCGGATGCATCCCCGTCCTCAACTGCCAAATCTGACTCGACTACCCAACCTGACTTACGCTGCACAAAACGAACGACAGCTGGAATACCTCCCAACCATTATGAACAAGACCAGTTTATTTTGCAGCAGATCATTCAAGGGATGGAGGAGTGTCAACGCTTGCTACAAGATCTCTCGCCGTGGAATGGCGAGATAAAGGAGAGAGGGAGTAAGGAGGAAGACCGGGCCACGGGTTTCTGTACTGAGCCGGGTCCGGAACGGTTGAGGCTGCCTTTCTTGTTGCTTGGGGGAAGGAATGAGGAGCCGGACCAACCTCGTGACCTGGGTAGGAGGGGCAGCTTAAAAAGTCAAGTGCGCGCAGCTTCGGGCAGTTTGGCGCAATTCAGCAGTAGCGCGCAGCCGGGTGAGCAGCGTGCTCCGTCCTGAGCACCGGCGCCGCGATGGTCTGCGATGTTTGGTCCCCGCCGCCTCCAGCGGGACCGCTGCAGACAGAAGTGCCATGCGCTCAGTAGCTGCCAGAGACAGGAGTGCCTTGCGCTCAGTGACTGCGAGTACTGCGCACGTGCATTAGAGAGAAGGCCGAGTACCGGACAGACTTTTGCGCCTAACCTGCTACTTGCTTCCCTCACGTTTACGCTTGACTGAGAATGCTGCGGCCCTGTTTCTTTCGACCTAACGTGCTTACGGACCAGGGGTTCAGCGAAAGGTACCGGAGACCGATCGCTGCCGCCAAAGACGGAACATCGCTTAGAGGACCCCATGTGAGGACATCGGCCGGCCGCTGCCGGTTCTACAACCCCCATGCGGGATCATCTATTGCAGAGGACTATACAGAACACGATAAGTTCTTTAGTTGGACTGTTTTTGCTTTAGGCCCCTTTCACTAGTCCATTTATTTCCGGCACCGGAAAAAAAACGGTATCTGAGATATCCATGTACATGTGTCCGTTTGTGTAGTATGTGTAGCACATGTGTGGCAACCGTGTGCCACCTGTTTGCCGCATCAGTTTCTCATGGACAGCCGCCAGGGAACAAGCGCTACAGTAAGGCTGTCCCCCCGGTGGCTAGTGCTGAAGCCGGCTTTCATCATTCTCCCCTGCTCTTCCGGCGAGCAGAGGAGAATGATGAGCATTATATTAAAGTCCGAACGACAGCAGGTGGGGGCTTTTGGGACTGTTACCCCCATCACCCCACACCTGCTGCCGCTAATAAGAGTGACTGTAGATGTGGATGATCGGGATATTCCAAAGCCGCCGGCTGCAATCATTTGGAAATAAATTCACCAGCGGCATAACCGGATTTTTCCCACGGTCCAGAGGTCACCTCAGTTAAGCCCAGCCGTGATGATGTCACCGCTGGTGAATGATGCTGTGCTCTCAGCAGCTCATTTACCATTGATTTTCAGCCGGGAGTGTCACATCTTGGCACTGTCCTGGTTGAAAACTGTATATCCTCTAGATATGGATTACGGCATGGGACACAATGATGGACAGGTATGGGTATATTGTTGGTTTATTATTTTACTTTTATTACAGGAGATCGAGAGCGTCGGGGAATTAGGTGTGGAAGTAAACATGGTTTAATTTAGAACATTAAAGGTGTCTGTGTAATTTTTTCAAATAAAAGACTTTATTCTGGCCGTGTCTGTATTTAACATTACAACTATAGGATTAGTAATGGATAGATGTCTTATAGACGCCTCTCCGATAACTAAGCTGTGGGCTTGATATCACCTGAAAGCTGACATCAACCCCACAAATATTACCCCACTTGCCACCGCTACAGGGCAAGTGGGAAGAGACGGGCAAAGCGCCAGAAAAGGCACATCTAATAGATGCGCCTTTTCTGGCAGCTGCGGGCTGCTGTTTTTAGGCTGTGGAGGCCTATATCAATGCCCCCTTACCAGCCTGAAAATAGCAGCCCCCAGCTGTGAGCTTTAGCAACGCTGGTTGTCAAAAATGGGGGGACCCCACGCCGTTTTTTTTAAATTAATTAAAAAATAATATACTGTTATTGGCAGAAGCAGGTGTGGGATGATGGGGGTAACAGTCCCAAAAGCCCCAAAAGCAGAGAAGGGAAGAAGGATGAAAGCCGGCTTGAGCACGGGCCACCGGGGAACAGCGCTTACAGTAGCGCTTCTTCCCCTGCAGCCGTCCGTGTCACACGGAGGACATCAATGTGTGTTCTCTGTGTGCACATGCGCCAGACATTTAGCCCTCCGTGCTGACAGCAAAACACAGACATGTCAGAATGTTTTGCCCACGGACACATGGTCCGTGGAAACTCACTGACAGGTGCACAAACCCATTCATTTGAATGGGTCTACATATGTACGTGGGAAAACTGTCACCACAAGTACCGAAGACACGGACCTGTGAAAGGGGCCTTACAGTTGCTACTCCTATTATCCCTCCTTTAACAATTAACCTCCCTGCTAGGAGTGAATCCCTTGTTTTATTAAATTGTTACATCTTATTAACCCTTGCTCTGCCTCCTGTCTGTCACTGCATCCCGCAACCTGCTTACATGCACAAGCGCCGACTGCAGGATCTAAGTACTGAAGGTTTTATAACCCAAGTGAGCAACAAGTGCGGCGTTCCTGCAAGCTTAATGTAAACCAGCTCCGCACTCAGGCCGTGAGCTTTCCGTCATCAAGGACCCTTGCTACCTTCACACAAAGGGTAAGTAATGCCTTGCCTTGTCCTGTAAACGCCGTCATGCGTCCACTTACAATGCTGATACAGGACACCCAAAATAGCTGCCCACTCCTCTCAGCGTGCCAAGAGCCAAAGTCCTCCCGACCGAAGCACAGCAGTCCCCAGGCCTCGTAGTCTGTCTCACACAGCTCCTATACCGACTCTTCTCGTTCTCCACCGGTATAGTAGAGTTTTGACAGGGAATATGGGTTTTTAAACAGGATATCTGTCCAGGATACCAGGAGCTCTGCTCACATGCGTCCACTCAGTACCAGAGCATGGCCATGTCCCTTGCTCTAACTACAGATAGGTGGTCCGCATATAAGGAGCTGGAGGAGATATTGATCCTGTAATTATTGATCACATAAGAAAAAGCATTTGACAGAAAGAAATGGTGTATTAAGGAGGTGCTGATTATACTTAAGGAGGAGAAGGTCCCGCATCCATGCACTCTTATACACCTATATTGCTTATGAATATAGACATTAAGGTCTTGGCTAAAATATTTGAAAACTAGATTGAAGTGAGTGATTGAGGAATTAAAGGGAATCCGTCACCAGGCTTTTCCTATGCAACCTGAGAGCAGCATGATGTAGGGGAAGAGTGCCTGATTCCAGTAATGTCTCACTTATTAGGCTTTGTAAGCTTTCTGTGTGCAATCAGTGGTGTAGACGAGATTATACATGGTTTATTCTAATCTCTGCTAAATCTGCAGCAAAAAAAAAACTGTGATTCAGTCATAACTTCAGCACCCACTAAACTAAGTGATACATCGCTGGAAGGGGTTCTGTCTATTCATCATGATGCTGTTGGATTACATCACAAAAATCTACTGAAAGATTCATTTTAATAAAGACCATGCTGGTTTCATGGCTGGATGGTCCCACAATCTGAATAGGCTATTTAAGTATATACAGAGGTTCCCCTTATCCCCTCTTTTGTTTAGCTATTGGGCAATTTGCAAATAGCATAAAGGTACCGTCACACATAACGATATCGTTAACGATATCGTTGCTTTTTGTGACGTAGCAACGATATCGTTAATAAAATCGTTATGCGTGACAGCGACCAACGATCAGGCCCCTGCTGGGAGATCGTTGGTCGCTGGGGAATGATCAGGACTTTATTTCGTCGCTGGATCACCCGCTGACATCGCTGAATCGGCATGTGTGACGCCGATCCAGCGATGTCTTCACTGGTAACCAGGGTAAACATCGGGTTACTAAGCGCAGGGCCGCGCTTAGTAACCCGATATTTACCCTGGTTACCATTGTAAACGTAAAAAAAAAAACACTACATACTTACATTCCTGTCACGTTCCTCAGCGTCAGCTTCCCTGCGTCCCCCAGTGTCAGCGCCGGCCGGCCGTAAAGCAGAGCACAGCGGTGACGTCACCGCTCTGCTTTTCGGCCAGCGCTTACACAGTGCAGGGAAGCTGACGCTGGGGGACGCGACAGGAATGTAAGTATGTAGTGTTTTTTTTTTTACTTTTATAATGGTAACCAGGGTAAACATCGGGTTACTAAGCGCGGCCCTGCGCTTAGTAACATGATGTTTACCCTGGTTACGCGGGGACTTCGGCATCATTGGTCGCTGGAGAGCTGTCTGTGTGACAGCTCTCCAGCGACCACACAACGACTTACCAACGATCACGGCCAGGTCGTATCGCTGGTCGTGATCGTTGGTAAATCGTTAACTATAACGGTACCTTAAGAAGAGCAGAGATTCAGGGAATCAATTAGAGAAGTGTGGTAAAAAGAATAGCACCATTTGTGAACGCCATCTTACTGTTCCATGGCTCCAACAATCTGATCAGTGGGGTCATGGAAATGTTTAAACAGTTTAGAAATTTGGCAGGCCTAAGAATTCACTGGGGAGCATTGACAATTATGCCCCTATATGAAAAAGAAGGCTTATTGGTTGAGGGTTCTTAGAAGATAGATGACGAAGAATTCATGTACCTAGGAGTTAACGTAGAGAGGAGTTGATTGATTTTATATTTTTATCACAAGTTTACAGGCACAGCAATACCAGTTTCTTCTTTACTTTTAAATGGAAGCGATTTGAAATTTTGGACTTAAAATAAAAAGTTTTAAAGTCCCCTAAGGGACTTGAACCTGTGATCATCTGATCACTTGTACTATACAGTGGGTACGGAAAGTATTCCGAACCCTTTAAATTTTTCACTCTTTGTTTCATTGCAGCCATTTGGTAAATTCAAAAAAAGTTCATTTTTTTCTCATTAATGTACACTCTGCACCCCATCTTGACTGAACAAAAACAGAAATGTAGAAATATTTGCAAATTTATTAAAAAAATAAAAACAAATATCACATGGTCATAAGTATTCAGACCCTTTGAGTATTGAGTAGAAGCACCCTTTTGAGCTAGAACAGCCATGAGTTGTCTTGGGAATGATGCACCAAGTTTTTCACACCTGGATTTGGGGATTCTCTGCCATTCTTCCTTGCAGATCCTCTCCAGTTCCGTCATGTTGGATGGTGAACGTTGGTGGGCAGCCATTTTCAGGTCTCTCCAGAGATGCTCAATTGGGTTTAGGTCAGGGCTCTGGCTGGTCCAGTCAAGAATGGCCACATAGTTGTTCTGAATCCACTCCTTTGTTATTTTAGCTGTGTGCTTAGGGTCATTGTCTTGCTGGAAGGTGAGCCTTCAGCCAAGTCTGAGGTCCAGAGCAATCTGGAAGAGGTTTTCATCCAGGATATCTCTGTACTTGCCGCATTCATGTTTCCTTCAATGACAACCAGTCGTTCTGTCCCTGCAGCTGAAAAACACCCCCACAGCATGATGCTCCCACCACCATGTGTCACTGTTGGGATTGTATTTGGCAGGTGATGAGCAGTGCCTGGATTTCTCCACACATACTGCTTAGAATTATCACCAAAAAGGTCTATCTTCATCTCATCAGACCAGAGAATCTTATTTCTCATAGTCTAGGAGTCCTTCATGTGTTTTTTTTTTTTAGCAAACTCTATGCGGGCTTTCATATGTCTTGCACTGAGGGGAGGCTTTCGTTGGGCCACTCTGCCATAAAGGCCAGACTGGTGGAGGGCAGCAACGATAGTTGACTTTGTGGAACTTTCTCCCATCTCCCTACTGCATCTCTGGAGCTCAGCCACAGTGATCTTCAGGGTTCTTCTTTACCTCTCTCACCAAGGCTCTTCTCTCGCGATTGCTCAGTTTGGCTGGACGGCCAGGTCTAGGAAAACTTCTGGTGGTCCCAAACTTCTTCCATTTAACCTCTTTCTGACCTCGGACGGGATAGTACGTCCGAGGTCAGATACCGCGGGCCGGCGTCAGCACCCGGCGTACCCGGGCAAATGCCGGGGCCCTGGCGAGACATGGGGGCCATTCAAGGCCGGCGTTAAGGGCAGGTAGCTGCCAGTGCCTAGGACCACAGCGGCCGGGGGCTGTCTAATTATACTCACCTACTCCTGGCGGCTGGCGCGGTCCCTGCAGGTCCCCAGCTTCCTCCTGTACTGAGCGGTCACATGGTACCGCTCATTACAGTAATGAATATGCGGCTCCACCTCCCATAAAGGTGGAGCCGCATATTCATTACTGTAATGAGCGGTAACGGTGACTGCTCAATACAGGAAGAAGCTGCCGGCGCTGGAAGAAGCTGCCGGCGCCAGGAAGCAGGGACTGCACAGCGCCAGGAGTAGGTAAGGATAACGGGGAGGGGAGCGCTGCGCGATGTTCACCTGCTCCTCGTTCCAGCCGCCGCTCCGTCTTCCACGTCTTCAGCAGTGACACTCAGGTCAGAGGGCGTGATGACGTGGTTAGTGCGCGCTCTCTGCCTGAGCGTCAGTGCAGAAGACGCTGAAGAAGATGGAGCGGCAGGCTGGAACGAGGACAGGTGAATATTGAAAGTGCCGGGGGCCTGAGCGACGGAGAGGTGAGTATGTGATTTTTTTTTTTTTGATCGCCTCTACAGCAAATGGGGCAAGTGTCTGTATGGAGCATCTTATGGGGCCATAACGTTTGTGCAGCACTATATGGGGCAAGCGTCTCTATATACTACATGGCTGTATATGTAACAAAAAAAGTGGAATGGCACCAGGTGTTTCCTCCACAAATAAAACAAAAACGTGGAGTTTGCCCAAACCTCAAACAACCAGCGCTGGAGTATGGATCAAAGAGACTCAGATTAGAACCACCGCGGCATGCAATAAGCAAAAGCGTTGGGGTGGTGCACAACATGAATAGCAATGTTAATCCAAAAATGAAAAGAAATGAAGTGGCACTCACCCGATGTTGCTATATGAGAATGTCCTTTATTCAGAGCATACACTCACAGACATATAGTGGAGAGGCGGCTTGGTAAGGAGAGAGGTGCAGGAGGAGGCAAGAGGACGACGGCCGTTTCGCGCCTGCGCGCTTCAACGGGTCCAGGGTCTTCAACGGGTCACAGACTATATGTCTGTGAGTGTATGCTCTGAATAAAGGACATTCTCATATAGCAACATCGGGTGAGTGCCACTTCATTTCTTTTCATTTTTGGATACTACATGGCTGTTCTATATACTACGTGGGCTGTTATATGCTACGTGGGCTGTGCTATATACTAGATGGCTGTTCTATAAACTACATGGGACGTGTTATGTACTATGTGGCTGTGCTATATACTACGTGGCTGTGTTATATGCTACGTGGGCTGTTATATACTACATGGCTGTGTTTATATGCGATCATGAATCATGGTATGTGTTAAAGGGGGGGCCCACTGAGACTCTTTCGCCCGGGGCCCTCAAAAACCTGGAGCCGGCCCTGCGCGCTTTGATGCAGGGCTCCGGCGGTGAGCGCGCATCAAAGCCGGGACATGTCACCTGTTTTGAACAGCTGACATGTGCCCGCAATAGCGGCGGGTGAAATCGCGATTCACCCGCCGCTATTAACTAGTTAAATGCCGCTGTCAAACGCTGACAGCGGCATTTAACCGGCGCTTCTGGCCGGCAATGAGCGCATCGACGACCCCCATCACATGATCAGGGGTCAGCGATGCGTCAGAATGGTAACTATAGAGGTCCTTGAGACCTCGATGGTTACTAATACCGGCCTGTTGTGGTCAGCGCTCATAGCAAACCTGCATTTCTGCTGCATAGCAGAGCCGATCGCGTTGTGACAGCTTCTAGCCTCCCATGGAGGCTATTGAAGCGTGGCAAAAATGAAAAAATAAAAAAGTTTAAAAAATGTGAAAAAAAAAAAATATATATATATAAAAGTTTAAGTCACCCCCCTTTCGCCCCATTCAAAATAAATCAATTTAAAAAAAAAAATCAAACCTGCACATTTTTGTTATCGCCGCGTTCAGAATCGCTCGATCTATCAATAAAAAAAAGGTTTAACCTGATCGCTAAACTGCGTAGCGAGAAAAAAAATTGAAACGCCAAAATTATGCTTTTTGGGTCGCCGCGACATTGCATTCAAATGCAATAACGGGCGATCAAAAGAATGTATCTGCACCAAAATGCTATCATTAAAAACGCCAGCTCAGCATGCAAAAAATAAGCCCTCACCCGACCCCAGATCATGAAAAAGGGAGACGCTACGGGTATCCGAAAATGGAGCAATTTTTTTTTTTTTTTTTTTTTTTAGCAAAGTTTGGAATTTTTTTTACCACTTAGGGTATGTGTCCATGTTCAGGATTGCATCAGGATTTGGTCAGGATTTTACTCAGGTAAAATCCTGACCAAGTCTGCACCTGAGGTCACTGGCAGGTCACCTGCATTGTCCTTTCGTCATTGTAAGGACATGCTGCGTTCTTAAAAGACACGCCGCATATCCGTTTCCGCGGGTATGCCGCATGCGTCTTTTAATGCATAGTGGAGACGGGATTTCCTGAAATCCCCTCCAATATGCTGTAACATCTGGACGCTGCGTGTTTGACGCTGCGGCTCTATGCAGCGTCAAACACACAGCGTTTCCTGAACGTGGAAACATACCCTTAGATAAAAGAGAACCTAGACATATTAGGTGTCTATGAACTCGTAATGACCTGGAGAATCATAATGTCAGGTCAGTTTTAGCATTTAGTGAACCTAGTAAAAAAGCCAATCAAAAAACAAGTGTGGGATTGCACTTTTTTTGCAATTTCACCACACTTGGAAATTTTTTCCCGTTTTCTAGTACACGACATGCTAAAACCAATGATATCGTTCAAAAGTACAACTTGTTTCGCAAAAAATAAGCCCTCACATGGCCATATTTGACAGAAAAATAAAAAAGTTATGGCTCTGGGAAGAAGGGGAGCAAAAAACGAACACGGAACAACGGAAAATCCCAAGGTCATGAAGGGGTTAAAGGGACTGGCGTGTACTATGGAGGACAGAGAATGAACTTCAATCCAATATTGCAGCCAGCATGCAGCCGGCGGGTAAGGAAAGGGTGAATCAAACACCCGAAAACCCCGCCCCTATGGCTGAAGATTGTTCCCTCCAAATTCAGGTGACAGAGTCCCTTTAAGGATTATGGAGGCCACTGTGTTCTTAGGAACCTTGAGTGCTACAGAAATTATTTTGCATCCTTGGCCAGATCTGTGCCTTGCCACAATTCTGTCTCTGAGCTCCTTGGCCAGTTCCTTTGACCTCATGATTCTCATTTGGTCTGACATGCACTGTGAGGTCTTATATAGACAGGTGTGTGCCTTTCCAAATCAAGTCTTATCAGTTTAATTAAACACAGCTGGACTCAACTGAAGGAGTAGAACCATCTGAAGGAGGATCACAAGGAAATGGACAGTATGTGACTTAAATATGAGTGTTTGCGCAAAGAGTGAAAAACTTAAAGGGGTCTGAATTCTTTCCGAACCCACTGTATACTGCATTAACAAAAATTGTAGTATATAGGTAAAACCACAGTCTCCTATGAGGTGTAAACTGTGTCTCACCTTCATAGGTGTATCAAAATGTACGCTTATGTCTTTAAAGCGCTGTGGAATTAATGGCGCTGTATAAGTGAGTAAAATAAATAAATAAATAAATAAATGAAATAAAAATGGCCCCTGGATGCCAATATGAGACAGCAGTGCAATGTGGGTGGAGTTCAATGGGACCCAATGCGTGTGTGGGCATCAACTTGATAGTAGACTTTAAGTGGTTAACAGATGCAATCAGAGCTCAGCTCTACCTTTTGATGTGAGATGCAGATGCCGTTGTATCTTATAGTCGACATTTAGGATACGTGTCCACGTTCAGGATGGCCAGCGCTTTGGATGGAGCAGAAAACTCGCTCCGCCCCCTTCTGGAGACGCGATGATGCCGGATGTGTTCATTGCACACATCCGGAATCACCGCACCCCACACATAGGGCCCTGTGTTTTCCTTGCAGCGGTGCAGCGTCGCCGCAAGGTAAACGGATATGCTGCGATCTAAAGAGACGCGCCACATGTCCGGAATCGCAGGGCCGCCGGATGCGTATTACCACTCATAGTGGAGACAGGATTTCATGAAATCCCCTCCACTATGCTGTAACATCTGGACGCTGTGTCTCAACGCAGCGTCAAACACGCAGCGTTTCCTGAACGTGGAAACATACCCTAACAGCATGTGAAGGGAGTTCAGCCCCTGAACACATCGAAACCCCAGTGATGATCAATCTATACGTTCATATGCAATAATGGGTTAAATATGTAAAAAATTCTAGAATTTGCCATTTGGGTTTTGGGAAACAGGGTTTTTTTTAAAACATTTTTCACTAGTTCCTGCCTTGGTTTTAATTGCTGATATAAGACACCGGTCTCCTACTAAGCCTCGTCAGAGGCTTAGATGTACTAGAATGGGGGCCTTCAGTATGTCCCTGGCTGCCATGGCAACCTATCGCATCCCATGATTGCATTGTAATGGGCATCCGCTGTTCCTAACTTTTTAAAATGCTACAATGGGACGGAACAATATAACTCCAAGTGCTAGTGTGAACCTGGGCTTACCCAGAGGCCTCTCACCTCTCCAGTCAGCAGGTGGATGATGTCCAATGTGAGGTTTAATATCCTTTCAGGCATGGGACTCCTATCTGCTGCCATTCGCCAAGAATTGTGGTCTTTCCAGGATTCTTCCCAAAAGCCAGAATAATATCACATGACCTTACAGGCCAATATTGAAGTCAATATAGGGGCACCAACACGCCAGCAGACATGACCAAACACCAAACGCTATCCTTATACCTTGTCGTTCACTTCTATAGAGGTGACACATCCAGGCGATGCAGTGTTTCTGGAAGAAAGGAGACTTGTTTTAGTGTCTGCAAAAACCATTTCACGTTTTACAAATGCAAAGTAAAAATGCGATATAATGGTAGTACCTTTTCCTGGATACATTTGTCTTGACCTCTTGCAGCCCAGCCATGGCTGTACAGGGATCTATACACTACAAGTAGGTCACATGGTGCGAGGGATTGTCACAGAATATCTGTCCCCAGGTTTGTGCTGACTTAACTGAGGGCAGCATGACGTCGCTAGAGACCCCGATTGTCATATTGGGCTTCATGTTTTTACTGCTGCCGCACTAGTACTCCTCTCGAGGACAAACTAGTGCCGTGTAGTAGTCTATATTCATGAGTTCTTCTCCCCCTACTGTTTCTGCATATACTGTGCAATTAGCACCACAGACAAAGCAACCAAATCACTGTATTTATCAATACTACAGAAATATGGCCAATAAGTGGCATTACAATCTGGGTTCGTCCCCACCTTATGCTCTCTTCAGGACAGCAGAAAAATGGTGGCATATTCCCTTTAATTTACTCACACAAAACATAGCAACTGAAAACACGACTGGGTGAAAGGCATCCGATATGGGGTCTAAAGTGTGAGGGTTCTCCTTGTGAAGTCAGCGTAGTGAGACTTATAGGCCACGCAGTGCTCCTCTGGGATTATGAATATGCAAGTAATCTCTTCAAAGAAGAGGATAGAAACTCTAGTGCCACCTAGTGGAGGTAGCAATTCTGAAAGTCACTATCGACCCTGTAAATGACCTTGCCACGTGGCATAAAATAATGAATTAAAATCCAAACTAGAAACTTCATTTGCAGAAACATATTTCTTGGTGTCTTCCCCTCATTAGTGTAAAGCAGGAGATCTGGTTTGGTGGGTGAGAAGCCTCTCACAAGAGATCACGTTTCTGCTTATGGAGTGCAATAAATTGGTATAGGGAGACTTGCAAGCCATGAAATGCTAAACTAGGAATATACATTTGCAAGTAGCCTCCCTGGAAAGAGTTGGACTGGAACGCAAGTGCCTGATTTCTTCTCTGAAAAGTAAAAAACACAGGATAAACTATTTTTTTCCCATACCACCCCACAAAAAGACTAAAACGCAATCAAAAATTCATATGTAAAGAAAAATGGTACCGTATCAATAAAAATGTTATTTTGCCCAGCAAAAAAAAAAAACCTCATACGACTGTTAGCGGAAAAATAAAATAGTTATATATATATATACACACCTTTCAAAATGTGACAATGCAAATACAAATGATATTTCTGAATTTAAAAATAAAAGAAAAAAAACATATTGATAAATGTGATGTTGCTGTAATCTTACTGACCTGAACATTACAGATATCTGATCAGTTTTACCGCATGGTGATTGGAGTGAAAAAAAAAAGTAGCCTTCAAAAACATTGCAAAAATTATTTTTTAGAAAATATTTTTTTTAGTGTGTGATAGTAGCCAAACATAAAAATATAGAAATCTGGTATCACTGTAATCATACTGATCTGAAAAAAATGCTGTCTTATCACTTATACCACATGTGTCCTGCGCTATATGCCGAGTACTTACGTCACAGCTTGCATCTTAGGACTGACTTAAAAAAAATCAAAATCAAAAGGACCATGCATGTACAGTACGCTTTTTACGCACGCATGACAAAGGAAACCCACATTTCATCAACCAAGTACACTAAATTCACAGCCCGAACTGTCATCTACTATATAATTGTCTAAGGGTCACTTCCGTCTGTCTATCTTTCTGTCTGTCTGTCACAGATATTCATTGGTCGCGGCCTCTGTCTGTCCTGGAAATCCAAGTCGCTGATTGGTCGTGGCTGTTTTGCCGCAACCAATCAGCGACGGGCACAGTCTGGAAGAAAATGGCGGCTCCTTACTACCCGCAGTCAGTGGCCGGCGCCCACATACTCCCCTGAGCGCCATTACTAATAGGAATTTTATCCTTTTCCATGCGCTGATTACATCTGATTCCTTCCACGCTGCAGCAATCCGTCTGATGAAGGTGTAAGTTTCAGACCGAAACGTTATATAAATTGGGATTGCAATGGAATAAATCTAATTTGCAGACATCTATGAGTGCCGGAATTTTTTTGAATTGTACGCATACTCCCCTCCACTCACACAGGGTTAATGCCGGCGGTAACGGACCGCGTTATGCCGCGGGTAACGCACTCCATTACCGCTGCTATTAACCCTGTGTGTCCCCAACCTTTTACTATTGATGCTGCCTATGCGGCATCAATAGTAAAAAATGTAATGTTAACAATAATAAAAAAACAAAAAACCTGCTATTCTCTCCCTCCGTTGTCCGCTGAGCCGCTCGCGCCTGCCGCCATCTTGCGTTCCCGGCAATGCATTGCTAAATTACCCAGAAGACTTAGCGGTCTCGCGAGACCGCTAAGTCATCTGGGTAATTTCGCAATGCATCCTGGGAACGGAAGATGGCGGCAGCCGCGCGCCTATCGCCGGAGCTCTGCTGGATCCCAGGAGGTGAGTATATAACTATTTTTTATTTTCATTATTTTTTTTAACAGGAATATGGTGCCCACACTGCTGTATACTACGTGGGCTGTGTTACATACCGCGTGGCTGCTATATACTACATAGGCAGTGTTATATACTATGTGACTGGGCAGTATACTACGTAGCTCTGTGCTGTATACTACATAGGCAGTGTTATATACTCTGTGGGCTGTGTGATATACTACGTGACTGGGCAGTATACTGCGTGGCTCTGTGCTGTATACTACATAGCTGGGCAATATACTACGTGACTGGGCAATATACTACGTGACTGGGCAATATACTACATAGCTGGGCAATATACTACATGACTGGGCAATACACTATGTGACTGGGCAATATACTACGTGGCTGGGCAATATACTACGTGGCTCTGTGCTGTATACTACGTGGCTGGGCAATATACTACGTGGCTCTGTGCTGTATACTACATAGCTGCGCAATATACTACGTGACTGGGCAATATACTACGTGACTGGGCAATATACTACGTGACTGGGCAATATACTACGTGACTGGGCAATATACTACGTGGCTCTGTGCTGTATACTACGTCGCTGGGCAATATACTACGTGACTGGGCAATATACTACATGGCTGGGCAATATACTACGTGGCTGGGCAATATACTACGTGTCTCTGTGCTGTATACTACGTCGCTTGGCAATATACTACGTGACTGGGCAATATACTACATGGCTGGGCAATATACTACGTGGCTCTGTGCTGTATACTAAGTCGCTGGGCAATATACTAAGTGGCTGGGCAATATACTATGTGACTGTGCTGTATACTATGTCGCTGGGCAATATACGTGACTGGGCAATATACTACGTGACTGGGCAATATACTATGTGACTGTGCTGTATACTACGTGGCTGGGTAATATACTACGTGACTGGGCAATATACTACGTGGCTGGGCAATATACTATGTGACTGTGCTGTATACTACGTGACTGGGCAATATACTACGTGACTGGGCAATATACTACGTGACTGGGCAATATACTATGTGACTGTGCTGTATACTACGTCGCTGGGCAATATACTACGTGACTGGGCAATATACTACGTGGCTGGGCAATATACTATGTGACAGTGCTGTATACTACGTCGCTGGGCAATATACTATGTGTCTGGACAATATACTATGTGACAGTGCTGAATACTACGTGGCTGGGCAATATACTATGTGACAGTGCTGAATACTACGTGACTGGGCAATATACTACGTGACTGGGCAATATACTACGTGACTGGGCAATATACTACGTGACTGGGCAATACACTACGTGACTGGGCAAGATACTACGTGGACATGCATATTATAGAATACCCGATGCGTTAGAATCGGGCCACCATCTAGTGATATAAGAGAGATACATACAGTATAATCAGTGCTTTGTGTCTGTACTTGTATTTAGCACAGAGCTGTGAAATGGTGTCATTATTCTGGGAAGGGGCCAATATCCATGGAGCTTCCCAGCCTATTAATAACAGCTCACGTCTAATGTATGCACTATTTCTGTGGCAGTTGAAGGCTGGTAACATAGTAACATAGTAACATAGTTAGTAAGGCCGAAAAAAGACATTTGTCCATCCAGTTCAGCCTATATTCCATCATAATAAATCCCCAGATCTACGTCCTTCTACAGAACCTAATAATTGTATGATACAATATTGTTCTGCTCCAGGAAGACATCCAGGCCTCTCTTGAACCCCTCGACTGAGTTCGCCATCACCACCTCCTCAGGCAAGCAATTCCAGATTCTCACTGCCCTAACAGTAAAGAATCCTCTTCTATGTTGGTGGAAAAACCTTCTCTCCTCCAGACGCAAAGAATGCCCCCTTGTGCCCGTCACCTTCCTTGGTATAAACAGATCCTCAGCGAGATATTTGTATTGTCCCCTTATATACTTATACATGGTTATTAGATCGCCCCTCAGTCGTCTTTTTTCTAGACTAAATAATCCTAATTTCGCTAATCTATCTGGGTATTGTAGTTCTCCCATCCCCTTTATTAATTTTGTTGCCCTCCTTTGTACTCTCTCTAGTTCCATTATATCCTTCCTGAGCACCGGTGCCCAAAACTGGACACAGTACTCCATGTGCGGTCTAACTAGGGATTTGTACAGAGGCAGTATAATGCTCTCATCATGTGTATCCAGACCTCTTTTAATGCACCCCATGATCCTGTTTGCCTTGGCAGCTGCTGCCTGGCACTGGCTGCTCCAGGTAAGTTTATCATTAACTAGGATCCCCAAGTCCTTCTCCCTGTCAGATTTACCCAGTGGTTTCCCGTTCAGTGTGTAATGGTGATATTGATTCCCTCTTCCCATGTGTATAACCTTACATTTATCATTGTTAAACCTCATCTGCCACCTTTCAGCCCAAGTTTCCAACTTATCCAGATCCATCTGTAGCAGAATACTATCTTCTCTTGTATTAACTGCTTTACATAGTTTTGTATCATCTGCAAATATCGATATTTTACTGTGTAAACCTTCTACCAGATCATTAATGAATATGTTGAAGAGAACAGGTCCCAATACTGACCCCTGCGGTACCCCACTGGTCACAGCGACCCAGTTAGAGACTATACCATTTATAACCACCCTCTGCTTTCTATCACTAAGCCAGTTACTAACCCATTTACACACATTTTCCCCCAGACCAAGCATTCTCATTTTGTGTACCAACCTCTTGTGCGGCACGGTATCAAACGCTTTGGAAAAATCGAGATATACCACGTCCAATGACTCACCGTGGTCCAGTCTATAGCTTACCTCTTCATAAAAACTGATTAGATTGGTTTGACAGGAGCGATTTCTCATAAACCCATGCTGATATGGAGTTAAACAGTTATTCTCATTGAGATAATCCAGAATAACATCCCTCAGAAACCCTTCAAATATTTTACCAACAATAGAGGTTAGACTTACTGGCCTATAATTTCCAGGTTCACTTTTAGAGCCCTTTTTGAATATTGGCACCACATTTGCTATGCGCCAGTCCTGCGGAACAGACCCTGTCGCTATAGAGTCACTAAAAATAAGAAATAATGGTTTATCTATTACATTACTTAGTTCTCTTAGTACTCGTGGGTGTATGCCATCCGGACCCAGAGATTTATCTATTTTAATCTTATTTAGCCGGTTTCGCACCTCTTCTTGGGTTAGATTGGTGACTCTTAATATAGGGTTTTCATTGTATCTTGGGATTTCACCTAGCATTTCATTTTCCACCGTGAATACCGTGGAGAAGAAGGTGTTTAATATGTTAGCTTTTTCCTCGTCATCTACAACCATTCTTTCCTCACTATTTTTTAAGGGGCCTACATTTTCAGTTTTTATTCTTTTACTATTGATATAGTTGAAGAACAGTTTGGGATTAGTTTTACTCTCCTTAGCAATGTGCTTCTCTGTTTCCTTTTTGGCAGCTTTAATTAGTTTTTTAGATAAAGTATTTTTCTCCCTATAGTTTTTTAGAGCTTCAATGGTGCCATCCTGCTTTAGTAGTGCAAATGCTTTCTTTTTACTGTTAATTGCCTGTCTTACTTCTTTGTTTAGCCACATTGGGTTTTTCCTATTTCTAGTCCTTTTATTCCCATAAGGTATAAACCGCTTACAGTGCCTATTTAGGATGTTCTTAAACATTTCCCATTTATTATCTGTATTCTCATTTCTGAGGATATTGTCCCAGTCTACCAGATTAAGGGCATCTCTAAGCTGTTCAAACTTTGCCTTCCTAAAGTTCAATGTTTTTGTGACTCCCTGACAAGTCCCCCTAGTGAAAGACAGGTGAAACTGCACAATATTGTGGTCGCTATTTCCTAAATGCCCAACCACCTGCAGATTTGTTATTCTGTCAGGTCTATTAGATAGTATTAGGTCTAAAAGTGCTGCTCCTCTGGTTGGATTCTGCACCAATTGTGAAAGATAATTTTTCTTGGTTATTAGCAGAAACCTGTTTGCCTGGTGTTATTAGTCTGGGAAGGGGCCAATATCCATGGCCCCTTCCCAGCTTATTAATTTCAGCCCATGGCTGTCTGCATAGTCTTGCTAGTTATTAAAAAGGGGGGGACCCCAAAAAAATAAATAAAGTGGGATCCCTCCTATTTTCAATAGCCAGCAAAGGCCTAGTGTGTGTGTGTGTGTGTGTGTGTGTGTGTGTGTGTGTGTGTGTGTGTGTGTGTGTGTGTGTGTGTGTGTGTGTGTGTTTTTCTTTTGATTACGGGATCAGTAATAGTGGTGTCTTGACAGATGTTTCTCCATTACTAACCCCTGGGCTTGATGTCAGTGGACATTACACAGCTGACATCAACCCCAAAACAATTACCCCAATTGCCACTGCACCAGGGCAATCGGGAAAAGCCAAGGCTAAGCGCCAGAATTGGCACATCTAATGGATGCGGCAATTCTGGGGCGGCTAACGGCTGGTTTGAATGGATATTGGACCCTTCCCAGAATAATAATACCAGATCACCGGTGTCTGCTTTCCCTCAGCAGGTTAATAAGAAAGGGGGATCTCACAACATTTTTCTAATTAAATTATTCATTTAATAGGTTATATTAGGCTAAACACCATGTAGTGCCACATGCAAGGCACAAAAGGGCGCTAGGTTATTATATGTAGCAGGCTTGTGACATTAAATAGAATAAATAGTATAGTTGTCTTGTAGCCATCTATATCTGTATTTACGATTGCTTTATTAGTTTGTAAACTAGCTTTAAATGACAAATACAGTATGTAAAAGATAATGTTAAAAATACTATGTCATACGGATGCCAGGGAAGAAAAATCGCATTGTACTCTTATGATACTCATCTGACTTTTCTGGATCAACATCGGTGCAATTTTTTTTATACACTAAGGTGTTTCGAGCCTTAATCTCAGAAAAACCCAGTGTGACTACACTGCAGCTAGCATCCACATGGGTGGCATTAATGTAAGGAAGAGCCCACTTAATGTCTGAGCAGCGTGTCCTCAGAAGCACAATGTAGGTACAAAAATGCCATATCTGCAATTTGGAAAATGGGATCATTTGAGGGTGGTGGTGGGGAAGGGGGGGCTCTGCACATGCAGTCTGTAAACTATTCCAGGAAAATCTGTGCTTCAAAAGTAAAATTGCGCTCCTTCACTTCCGGGCTGTGCCGTGTTACCAAACAATTTCCGAATGCATTTGGGGTTTTGCTACGTTCAGAAGAAACGGAATTACAAATTGCGGGGTCCATTTTCTCCTCTTATCCTTGTGAAAAATGAAAAATTTGAAGCTAAAATATTTTAGTGGTAAAAATATCTTTTTTTTTAATTTTTCTAATCTGCAGGCTTGTGATGAAAGTCTGCAGTCATCCTATGTGACTGCAGACTTCTGAATGCTGACAGCAAGCACACCACATACTTTCAGGATTCTCAGCGGGTAGTCACATGACCACAGGAATCCGATTTTCATACGTATGCTCACTCAACTCACTTGTACTGAACAAGGCAACGCCCGCCTAGTTGGGATTCTAACAAAAGCATGCCAATCACATACTTGCCACATGACAGGCTGCTATGTCCACCGGCACATGAAAATCCTTACAATGACAGCATGCTGTGAGGATTCAGAATTCTGCAGCCACAGAGTAACTGTAAACTTTCATCACAAGCCTGGACAACCTGTTTAGTCGCATTGCAAAAGGTCTCAAGCCGGCGTCCTGAAAGCACAGCTCACAGGAGAAAATGTAACTCTTCTTCCAAGGAGCCATCGGCTTTCAGTCATAGATTCTCTCTGACATGCTACAGTCATCCATCATAGAATAAGTGGCAGCTGTAAGCTGTCAAAGCGCCAGGGCCTCCTTACAGCCAGGACCAGTGTCACCACCTGTCACACCAGGGCAATTTATTATGTATGGAGCATTATATGGGGCCCAGCATTCTGTATAGAACATTATATTGGGCACATTATTCTGTATGGAGCACTATATGGTGCCCATTACTCTGTATTGAGCAATATTTGGGGCTCACTATACTGTATGGAGCACTATGTGGTGCCCATAATATGGAGGACTATGTAGTGCCCATAATCCTGTATGGAGGAATATATGGGGCTCATTATTCTGTACTAGATGGCAGCCCGATTCTAAAGAATCGGGAGTCTAGAATCCATATATACTTTATTTATTCAAATGTAAGAATAATACAATTAATAAATAATAGTAAGAAAGAACAAAAATAATAGGCAGTATATGGAGAAAACACCAAACAAAAGTTCAAAATTGGTGTGAAAATGTCACTGAACCACTTCACAACTAAATATATATAGTTTTGGTAAATGGTATTATCATTTTTTTGATGAAATTCGGCAGGAGCTTGAAGAGCAACGTCACTGGGCCCGCCTCCACGCAGTAGAAACTTGCTGTGAGGTAAAAATTCAAAAATCACACCAAAATGGCGGGCGGAGTGTGTCACAGTACGGCACGTTTCTGATTGGTCGCTTGCAGCAGGCAGCAACCAATCAGACACTGGACACTGTTGACGTCACTTATCTCCGGACATTAGCTCCGGACATTAGCTCCGCACATTAGCTCCGGACAAAGCCACGGAAGTTGGCACAAATTGCAGGAAGTAGTATTCTAGGCAATTATATATTAGATGGAGCTCTATGTGGTGCCCATAATCCTGTATGGAGCAATATATGGGGATCATTATTCTGTATGGAGCTCTATGTGGTGCCCATAATACTGTATGGAGATATATATGGGGCTCATTATTCTGTATGGAGCTCTATGTGGTGCCCATAATCCTGTATGGAGGAATATATGGGGCTCATTATTCTGTATGGAGCTCTATGTGGTGCCCATAATCCTGTATGGAGGAATATATGGGGCTCATTATTCTGTATGGAGCTCTATGTGGTGCCCATAATCCTGTATGGAGGAATATATGGGGCTCATTATTCTGTATGGAGCTCTATGTGGTGCCCATAATCCTGTATGGAGGAATATATGGGGCTCATTATTCTGTATGGAGCTCTATGTGGTGCCCATAATCCTGTATGGAGGAATATATGGGACTCATTATTCTGTATGGAGCTCTATGTGGTGCCCATAATCCTGTATGGAGAAATATATGGGGCTCATTATTCTGTATGGAGCTCTATGTGGTGCCCATAATACTGTATGGAGGAATATATGGGGCTCATTATTCTGTATGGAGCTCTATGTGGTGCCCATAATCCTGTATGGAGGAATATATGGGACTCATTATTCTGTATGGAGCTCTATGTGGTGCCCATAATCCTGTATGGAGAAATATATGGGGCTCATTATTCTGTATGGAGCTCTATGTGGTGCCCATAATCCTGTATGGAGAAATATATGGGGCTCATTATTCTGTATGGAGCTCTATGTGGTGCCCATAATACTGTATGGAGGACTATTTTGTCCGATTTCGTGGCTGTTGTAGAATTTACAATAGATATCACTCATGTAATCTGAGAAGTCAAATTTTTGGCAATGTACTATACCTATATTTCTCTGCCGTATTTGTACATCACGGTCCCGTCACGGCCATTGCTCACAGTATAGTGAGTGGGGACTACAGCTGAACCAGTACACCAGAGGGGACGCAGGGCCCACTCCTGTAGTGCTACACCGAGAGGGGAGGCAAAGCCTGGTCCCTAAGCGTTACACCCAGAGGGGAGGCAGATGTGCCTTTTCTGGGGTGGCTGGGGGCAGGTGTTTTTTAGCCGGGGGGGGGGGGGCAATAACCATGGACCCTCTCCAGGCTATTAATATCTGCCCTCAGTCACTGGCTTTACCATTCTGGCGGAGAGAATTGCGCGGGAGCCCACGTCAATTTTTTCCGCCATTTAACCCTTTAATTTAATAGCAAATAATATGGAATATGCAAAAAAATGGTGATATGAGATGGTTTACTGTATGTAAACCATGTCTCATATCATGTCGGGTTTAGGAAGGAGAAAGCAAAAGCTGGTAATTGAATTACCGGCTTTAAAGCTATCTAGCGCTGTATGAAGTAATAATATATATACATATATGTGTCTACTGACATATATATATATATATATATATATATATATACCTATTCTATGTGTACACATTTATTCTACCTACTCTATTGTAAGCTGTCAGTGTGATTTTACTGTACACCGCACTGAATTACCGGCTTTTCTCGCTAACAGCGCTGCGTATTTCTCGCAAGTCACACTGCTGGTCCGTGTGTAATCCGTATTTTTGGGGCTTCCATAGACTTTCATTGGCGTTTTTTTGCGCAATACGGTGACAAACGCAGCATGCTGCGATTTTCTATGGCCGTAGAAAGCCGTATAATACGGATCAGTAAAATACGGCAGATAGGAGCAGGGGCATAGAGAAGCATTGTACCGTGTGCAATCCGTATTTTCAGCATCTCTCTTACGTTCGTAAAACACGGTAGTGTGACCCCGGCCTAAGCGTTACACCCAGAGAGGAGGCATAACCGGCTCCTGTAGTCTTACATAAAGAGGGATGCCGGCCTGCTCCCTAGGATGGCTAATTATTACAGGTAGAATTACACCCCGGCACAGCCGGCTCCTGCAGTGTACATTAGAGGGAAGCCGGTCGGCTCTGTACCATTAAACACACAAAAGGAAGCCGGCCTGCCCCCGTAGCATTACTGAGGGAAGCCGGCCTGCCCCCGTAGCATTACTGAGGGAAGCCGGCCTGCCCCCGTAGCATTACTGAGGGAAGCCGGTGGGTCCTCCGGTGTGGCAGCCTCTACAAGGCTGCAGTGTGCCTCCACCTACACATTTATATTAGTAAGACCGGTCACAAATACAAGGCCGACATAACTCACCAGAGCTGTGCACACCGGAGATCGGTGATGACGGAGGATCCCCGTCACCCGGAAACCACACAGCTTCTTCCTGTTCGTGGCGCTGCTGCAGAATGGCAGCTGTATCTGTCAGGCACGGAGCGTCTCCTCAGCAGCATCAGTTGGCCTGGAAAGGAGGCGGGAGGTGAAGACACAGGATGGGGGTGAAGACACAGGATGGGAGGTGAAGACACAGGATGGGGTTTCAGTCAGTCCGCGTGTGCCCGTGTATTTGGCTCGCGGTGTGAGGACGCAGGGAGCAGGCCGTAGCGTCACATTACACCGTCACACACCGGGCTCCTGGCGGTAGGATGCGGACCCCCCACCCTGGCGGCCGTCACAGGTGCAGTAGGCGACACTCCGCACCCATTGCTTCACTGGCTGCTACCGGGGGCAGTGATGGCAGCTATGTGTTTGTGCAGGTTTCCTGGTAGTCGGTGTTTCATCATACAGAAACTGCAGGCTGCACAAATCGCAGCCAGGTCTATTCCTGGAAACGTTTCAGCTGGAACTTTAGGCTATGTGCACACATTGCAGATTTGCCTGTGGTATTTTCTGCGCAGATGCTGAATCTCTTGGCAGAAAACGCAGGTAAAAATCCGCTCGGTTTTGATGCGTTTTCTGTGCAGATTTTCATGCAGATTTGTCTGCATTTTTGTAAAGGTACCGTCACACTAAGCGACGCTGCAGCGATCCAGACAACGATCCGGATCGCTGCAGCGTCGCTGTTTGGTCGCTGGAGAGCTGTCACACAGACCGCTCTCCAGCGACCAACGATGCCGGTAACCAGGGTAAACATCAGGTTACTAAGCGCAGGGCCGCGCTTAGTAACCCGATGTTTACCCTGGTTACCAGCGTAAAAGTAAAACAAATAAACGCTTCATACTTACCTTCCGCTGTCTTTCCCCGGCGCTCTGCTTCTCTGTACTGTCTGTGAGCACAGCGGCCGGAAAGCAGAGCGGTGACGTCACCGCTCTGCTTTCCGGCCGCTGTGCTCACAGTGAGTGCAGGAAAGCAGAGCACCGGAGGACAGACAACGGAAGGTAAGTATGAAGCGTTTATTTGTTTTACTTTTACGATGGTAACCAGGGTAAACATCGGGTTACTAAGCGCGGCCCTGCGCTTAGTAACCTGATGTTTACCCTGGTTACCAGTGAAGACATCGCTGAATCGGTGTCACACACGCCGATCCAGCGATGTCAGCAGGAGATCCAGCGACGAAATAAAGTTCCAGACTTTCAGCTCCGACCAACGACATCACAGCAGGATTCTGATCACTGCTGCCTGTCACACTGAACGATATCGCTAGCGAGGACGCTGCAACATCACGGATCGCTAGCAATATCGTTTAGTGTGAAGGTACCTTAACCTAAATAAGGCTATATACACACGTTGCGGATTTGACTGTGGAATTTTCTGTGCAGATTCTGAATTTCTTGGCAGAAAACGTAGGTCAGAATCTGCACCTTTTTTTGGTCTGTGCACACGTTACAGATTTTTGTGCAGATTTCTTCCTTTTTTTTTTACCCCTGCAGATTTCTATTATGGAATGGGTGCAGAAACGCAGCAGATCTGCACAAAGAATTGACATGCTCCTTTTTTGAATCTGCTGCATTTTCCGTGCAGATTTTTCTGCACCATTAGCACAGCATTTTCTTTTTGCTATTGATTTTACATTGTTCTGTAAATTACTTGTAGATCTGCAGCGTTTCTGCGCGGAAAACAACAGCTGCAGATCTGCAGGAAATCTACGTGTGCACATACCCTAAGGCTTCTTTCACACTAGCGTCGGAATCTCCCCGTCGCAATGCGTCGGGGAGAGATTCCGACGCTAGCGTTTGCTGCATTGCACAATGGAGGCAGCGGATGCATTTTTCCGGCGCATCTGCTGCCCCATTGTAAGGTGCGGGGAGGTGGGGGCGGAGTTCTAGCCGCGCATGCGCGGTCGGAAAAAGCGGTCCGTCGGGAGAAAAAAACGTTACATGTAGGGTTTTTTTTTCCCCGACGGTCCGCCAAAGCACGACGCATTCATCGCAAGACGGATGCGAAGTGTGCAAATGCGTCGTCAATAGAAGTGTATGGGGAAAAAACGCATCCTGCAAGCACTTTTGCAGGATGCGTTTTTTCTGCAAAACGACGCATTGTGACGGATTTAAAAAAACGCTAGTGTGAAAGTACCCTAAGGCTATGTGCACACGTTGCGGATAAGGCTTAGGAATTTCTGGTGCGGATTCTGCCTCTCCTAGCAGAAAACACACCTGCGGATTTGTCGCGTTTTTTGTGCGGTTCCGCAGAGTTTTTTGTGCGTTTTTGCTGCGGTTTTCTTGCGGATTTGCTGCGTTTTTTACCCCTGCGGTTTTCTATAATGGAATGGGTACAAAAACGCTGCAGATTCACAAAAAAGAAGTGACATGCTACTTCTTTTAAACCGTAGCGTTTCCACAGCGGATTTTCCGCAAAGTGTGCACAGCATTTTTTTTTCTCATTGATTTACATTGTACTGTAAATCAATTGCGGATCTGCAGCTTTTCTGCACTGCAAACACGCTGCGGATCTACAGAGAATCCGCAACGTGTGCACATACCCTAAGATCTATTTAACAAAAAAGAATTGTGATGTCATTTCTTTGTCCAACCTCTTATTTTACATACTCCATTGAGGAATAATGTTTACACAGACAGATAGGAAATAGATAGGAGATAGATAATAGATAGATCATAGATAGTTGATAGATCTATAGATAGATAATACCAAGGCTGATGTTTAGTAATGAACCTAATTAAATGGTACATAAATAAAGACACACACAAAATCTGCACGCAATACCTTTAATTTTTTTTTTTTTTAAAAAGGGGAAAAAAGTGGCGTGGGCTCCCGTACAATCTTCTGCGCCAGAGAGGGAAAGCTGACAGCTGGGGGCCGATGTTTCTAGCCTGGGAAGGGGTTAATACCCTTGAAGCTTCCCAGGCTAGGACGTGGGATCCACCTATAATTAATAGAAAAAGCTATGCAGACAGCGGCGGCCTGATATTCATAGCCTAAAGAGGGGCCATGGTTATTGGCCCTCCCCCTGGATACAAATACCAGCCCCCAGCCAACCTAGAAATGGCACATCTGTAAGATGTGCCAATTCCGGCACTTAGCCTCTCTCTTCCCATTGCCCTGTAGCGGTGGCATATGGGGTAATAAGGGGTTAATGTCACCTTTCATTGTAAGGTGACATTAAGCCCAGTTAGTAATGGGGAGGCGTCAGTAAGACACGTATCCGTTACTAATCCTATAGTAGTGAAAGAGTTAAAGACACGGCCAAAAAAAGGTTTTCAATATTCTTAATTTCACTATACTTACAACCACGCCTTATTCCCCGAAGCCATTGATCACCTGCAAAAAATAGAAAATAAACCAACGTACATTCCCTGTTCCGATGCAGTCCAATTAATAACGAGTGTCCCACAACGATCTTCCCTATAGAACAGTGACATCGGGTGATGTCACTGCTCTAAAGGGCCTCCCACGATGCACTGACAGGAGATAATGGCTCCTGCAGTGCATCGCTGAAGAGGTTACCTGAGTTTTTTCTCTCACTTTACGGCAATGCTGCACAGGACTTTTCTCACACAGCACTGCTGGTGAGAGAATAAACTTGGGTGACCTCTCTCCCGTCAGCGGAGGAGGGATATATCGCGCAGGCATACTTTGTTTGCCCTGTTGAAGGCAGAGCAAAGTACTGCAGTGCGCAGGTGCCGGGAAAGGTCAGAGAGGGCAGACAAAGTACGCCTGCGCCAGAGCCGCAGCGTAAAGACAAGAAGAGGACGTCATCCTATGAAGATGGGAGGCCCCGGACCGCAAAGCCCATCGGATCGGACCACCCGCCCAGGTGAGTATAATCTAACCTCTTTTTCTCATCTTTCAGGATACATCGGGGGCTTATCTACTGTATTACAGAATGCTGTTGATAAGCCCCTGATGCCGGTGGAAGTCCCCGACGATCTCTCATGGAGAGCAGTCACATCGGGAGATGCGACCGCTCTCCAGGGGCTCCGGTCCAGTGATACGATGAGGGAAGGTATCCTTTTGCACTGTATCCCTCCACCGCTGTGAGTGCAGAGTTCATACTATCACTTGCAGCACCGCTGCATGGGAAAATTCTCACGCAGCAGTGCCATAAAGTGAGAGTCTATTGAACCCTCAGTGATAACACTGCAGGAGCCATTGTCTCCTGTCATTGTGTCACTGGAGGCCTATAGAGCTGTCATATCTCCTCATGTGAGATCGTCATAGGACACTTGTTATTAAATGGACTGCGTTGGACCAGGTAGTATTTGTGTTGGTTTATTATTTTTTCTTTTTTTTTCCAGGAGATCGAGGGCGTCACATGGATTGGCAGAACTGTGTGGTGTTTTATTTCATTAAAATACCTTATTCTGCATGTGTGTGTTTATTTAACCCGTTAACAACTCTAGGATTAGTAATGGATAGGTGTCTTATTGACGCCTCTCCATTAGTAAGCCGGCTTGATGGCACCTTACAATTCAAAGGTGACATCAACCCCCTATTACCCCATATGCCACCGCTACAGGGCAGTGGAAAGAGAGGCTGAGTGCCAGAATCTTACAGATGCGCCATTTCTGGGGGGGAGGGGGGGGGCTGGGAGCTGGTGTTTACAGTTGGGGGGGGGGCAATATCCATGGCCCCTTCCTGGGCTATGAATATCAGCCCGCAGCTGACGGTCAGGAAACCTTCAGGATTTGCTGCGGATTGGATGATGCGTACAGCCGCAGAGTGTAATCCACAGCGTCCAGATGTTACAGCATAGTGGAGGGGATTTTATGAAGTCCCATCTCCACTATGCTTTCGGAGACGCAGGTGGCATCCCTGCATATACGCACATGTGGCGCATCTTTTTAGAGCGCAGCATGTCTATTTACGATGCGGAGATGCTCCGTCCCCGCAGCGTAAATTTCCCATAGACTATCACTAGATGTGGTAAAAGCGCATCTAATTATTAGTCACATGCATCGTAACTGCGTAAACACAGCTTACTACGCATGCAAACTAATTTAAATAATCTGTTACCTTGTGACCGGCGGAAGTTTGCACCCACTGCAGTTCTTGTGATGACTGAGCTCACCGCGAGAATCGCCGTGCACGTGACCGCCGGGGTTACCTCCGGTCACTAGACAAGTTCTCACGGTCAGCTGAGTGTGAGAACAAACAGGTGACCGCAGGATAGTTATCTCCGGTGGTCATCTACAAGCTCTGCTACATCTGGATGTTAGGCATCCAGATTTAGCAGAGCTGGACTCGTCGTGGGACACTCATTAACCCATTTCTGTCCTCGGACGGGATAATCGGTCTGAGGTCAGAACCCCCGCTTTGATGCGGGCTCCAGCGGTGAGCCCACATCAAAGCCGGGACATGTCAGCTGTTTTGAACAGCTGACATGTGCCCGCAATAGGGGCAGGTGGAATCGCGATGCAACCACCGCTATTAACTAATAATCCAAAAAGTCCAAATCTATACCTATTAATGGTACTTCCCAAATAACTATAGACAACCACAAGATGGCAGTAAATAAACCGTCATCCCCAAGAAGCCAACCATTCATTAAAAGTTTAAATCAATTTTATTATACAAACAAAAACATAAAGACAATACATATACATATTAAAAAGCTACATATATCTTCCGGGTAAATACCCCATGGGAACGCCAAGAGTGACACACTATGTTAACGTTAGACCAAAAAATTACTTATCTAAAGTTCACAAGCAAGCCTCCTCATGAAACATATAGAGTTAAATATAGGGTGCAGTATGCATCCACTTAATAGTAACTATGTCCATGTGAATACCGCCATCTTATTAACCACTACATTCTATATATACCTCCACCTTATAAAGATCCCCTAATATCAAATAGCCACAGGCTAATCAAAAGAATGCAAAAAAGGTAGATAGTAAGAATATTGATATTACCTCCAGCAGGTCCTAGATACTGTGCGTCCACCCTGGCTGATTCCCAGCGCCCCAACGCGCGTTTCGCCCTTGCTTCTTCCGGGGGCGTCACTTCCATACGACATCAAGATGGTTTAGAGGCAGTCCGATTTTTTTCTTAAATCTGGCCCTTTTGAGGCGGAAATGGTGGAACTAATTATGGTTCTACTTGAATTTTTATTGACTCACAACGTTTTTACTTTCAATAACCGGATTTATTTACAGTTGCAAGGTACTGCGATGGGGGCCTCTTGTGCCCCCTCGTATGCCAATTTATTTTTGGGGGCTTGGGAAAGGGAGGTTTTTCAGGGTGATCTCATCCAGGACATGTCACATTCACAACTGGATGAGATACATCGATGATGTTCTGTTTATATGGGAAGGCCCTTTGGAAGGTTTGGAACGCGTAATGCAACATTTGAATAACAATTCCAAGAATATCAGGCTTACGTTCAAATATGGAAGAGAAATTGAGTTTTTGGATATCCAGATTTCAGTGAATCCTGATGGTGTGGTCAATACTGACATCTTTAGAAAGTCCACCGCAACTAATTCTTTTCTATATGCAGATTCCTCCCATCCCATCTCCACGATTCGGGGAATTCCGGTTAGACAGTTTCTCCGGGCTCGGAGAATCTGTTCGGATGAAAGTAGCTTCGAAAAACAAGCCATGGATTTGACAAGAAGATTTACAGAAAGGGGGTACAGCAAAAGGATGATAAGAAGGGGATACCTCAGGGCCTCCAAGACACCGCGGAACCAACTGTTGTATAAGGATTCGTCTGGAGCCAGAAAACAGGACCACCCGGAACAAGTACGTTTCATTTCTACTTATAACAATAAATGGAATGAACTTAGAGAGATTATATCTAAACATTGGAAGGTTCTGCAAGTGGACCCTATTTTGAGGCGAATTTTGCCGGATCGTCCTTCTTTTGTTGCTAGAAGGTCTGCAAATCTAAAGGATACGTTGGTACACAGCCATTATGAGAAAAAGAAAAAGGAAAGAAACATGGGAAGACTTGGTTTCTTCCCATGCGGTTTATGTAAAGGCTGTTATAACCACATAAAAGCAACGAATTTTTGCAATTTCGATGGGTCTAAAAAATATGCGATCCGGAAACATTTGAACTGCAGTTCACAAGGAGTGGTGTACCATTCGCAATGTCCCTGCGGAAAAGTGTATATTGGCCTCACAACAAGGGAACTGAAATTAAGAACGAGAGAACATGTCCGGGACATCCTAAAGGCAAAAGATGCGGATAATGATGTAGCCTTGAAGCCCTTTGCTAGACATTTCAAGGCACATCATGGATGTAATGCTAGTGGTCTTGTTGTGAAGGCTATAGATCAGATTACGCTGGGCATCCGTGGAGGGGACCTGGCAAAAATATTAGCCCAAACGGAGAGTAAATGGATATACCGCCTGGGAACCCTAAGTCCTAATGGGCTTAATGAGAGTTTGGGTTTCTCAGCCTTTCTATAGAGTGGGTTATTTGCCTTGTCTTATTTGAATTGGTTTCTCAGTGCTTGGTAGGTGGTAGGAATATTATACTGTTATGAGAGGTATTTTTTAGGGTATGGGTGATTTTACATGTATTTTTGATTATGTATGTTAATTATGTGTTTTTATTCGTTTTAGTATATCTGTATGGGCCTATCTTGATCGGTGCTATGTGAAATGTGAAATGATGCCCACGTTATATCTTATTAAAGGAAGTTCATCAAGAAAGAAGAATGGACGCTGCTGCTGTTGCTGCTATTGTTTCAATATGTTGTTTTGTGTTATTTATGTGTTATGCTGGACGCCCCCGGAAGAAGCAAGGGCGAAACGCGCGTTGGGGCGCTGGGAATCAGCCAGGGTGGACGCACAGTATCTAGGACCTGCTGGAGGTAATATCAATATTCTTACTATCTACCTTTTTCGCATTCTTTTGATTAGCCTGTGGCTATTTGATATTAGGGGATCTTTATAAGGTGGAGGTATATATAGAATGTAGTGGTTAATAAGATGGCGGTATTCACATGGACATAGTTACTATTAAGTGGATGCATACTGCACCCTATATTTAACTCTATATGTTTCATGAGGAGGCTTGCTTGTGAACTTTAGATAAGTAATTTTTTGGTCTAACGTTAACATAGTGTGTCACTCTTGGCGTTCCCATGGGGTATTTACCCGGAAGATATATGTAGCTTTTTAATATGTATATGTATTGTCTTTATGTTTTTGTTTGTATAATAAAATTGATTTAAACTTTTAATGAATGGTTGGCTTCTTGGGGATGACGGTTTATTTACTGCCATCTTGTGGTTGTCCACCGCTATTAACTAGTTAAATGCCGCTGTCAAACACTGACAGCGGCATTTAACTAGCGCTTCCGGCCATCGGGCTGGAAATGAGCGCATCGCTGACCCCGTCACGTGATCGGGGGTCAGCGATCATCGGCATGACATCCAGAGGTCTATTGCTCTATGGTCGGCGCTCATAGCAAAGAAGTAATTCAGTTACATAGGAGCGATCTGAACATCGCTCCTATGTAGCAGAGCCCATCGAGTTGTGCCAGCTTCTGGCATGGAGGCTATTGAAGCATGGCAAAAGTAAAAAAAAAAATGTTTTAAAAAATGAAAAATATATAAAAGTTTAACCCCTTCATGACCCAGCCTATTTTGACCTTAAAGACCTTGCCGTTTTTTGCAATTCTGACCAGTGTCCCTTTATGAGGTAATAACTCAGGAACGCTTCAACGGATCCTAGCGGTTCTGAGATTGTTTTTTCGTGACATATTGGGCTTCATGTTAGTGGTAAATTTAGGTCAATAAATTATGCGTTTATTTGTGATAAAAATGGAAATTTGGCGAAAATTTTGAAAATTTCGCAATTTTCACAATTTGAATTTTTATTCTGTTAAACCAGAGAGTTATGTGACACAAAATAGTTAATAAATAACATTTCCCACATGTATACTTTACATCAGCACAATTTTGGAAAGAAAATTTTTTTTTGCTAGGAAGTTATAAGGGTTATAATTTGACCAGCGATTTCTCATTTTTACAACGAAATTTACAAAACCATTTTTTTTAGGGACCACCTCACATTTGAAGTCAGTTTACGGGGTCTATATGGCTGAAAATACCCAAAAGTGACACCATTCTAAAAACTGCACCCCTCAAGGTGCTCAAAACCACATTCAATAAGTTTATTAACCCTTCAGGTGCTTCACAGCAGCAGAAGCAACATGGAAGGAAAAAATGAACATTTAACTTTTTAGTCACAAAAATTATCTTTTAGCAACAATTTTTTTGATTTCACAATGGTAAAAGGAGAAACTGAACCACGGAAGTTGTTGTCCAATTTGTCCTGAGTACGCTGATACCTCATATGTGGGGGTAAACCACTGTTTGGGCGCACGGCAGGGCTTGGAAAGGAAGGAGCGCCATTTGACTTTTTGAATGAAAAATTGGCTCCATTCTTTAGCGGACACCATGTCACGTTTGGAGAGCCCCCGTGTGCCTAAAAATTGGAGCTCCCCCACAAGTGACCCCATTTTGGAAACTAGACACCCCAAGGAACTTATCTAGAAGCATAGTGAGCACTTTGAACCCACAGGTGCTTCACAAATTGATCCGTAAAAATGAAAAAGTACTTTTTTTTCACAAACAAATTCTTTTCGCCTCAATTTTTTCATTTTCACATGGGCAATAGGATAAAATGGATCCTAAAATTTGTTGGGCAATTTCCCCTGAGTACACCGATACCTCACATGTGGGGGTAAACCACTGTTTGGGCACATGGTAAGGCTCGGAAGGGAAGGAGCGCCATTTGACTTTTTGAATGAAAAATTATCTCCATCGTTAGCTGACACCATGTCGCGTTTTGGAGAGCCCCTGTGTGCCTAAACATTGGAGCTCCCCCACAAGTGACCCCATTTTGGAAACTAGACCCCCCAAGGAACTTATCTAGATGCATATTGAGCACTTTAAACCCCCAGCTGCTTCACAGAAGTTTATAACGCAGAGCCAAGAAAATAAAAAATAACTTTTCTTTCCTCAAAAATGATTTTTTAGCCTGTAATTTCCTATTTTGCCAAGGGTATTAGGAGAAGTTGGACCCCAAATGTTATTGTCCAGTTTCTCCTGAGTACGCTGATACCCCATATGTGGGGGTAGACCACTGTTTGGGCACACGGCAGGGCTCGGAAGGGAAGGCACGCCATTTGGCTTTTTAAATGGAAAATTAGCTCCAATCATTAGCGGACACCATGTCATGTTTGGAGAGCCCTTGTGTGCCTAAACATTGGAGATCCCCCACAAATGACAACATTTTGGAAACTAGACCCCCAAAGGAACTAATCTAGATGTGTGGTGAGGACTTTGAACCCCCAAGTGCTTCACAGAAGTTTATAACGCAGAGCCATGAAAATAAAATAAAAAATTATTTTCTCAAAAATGATCTTTTAGCCTGCAATTTTTTATTTTCCCAAGGGTAACAGGAGAAATTAGACCCCAAAAGTTGTGGTCCAGTTTCTCCTGAGTACGGTGATACCCCATATGTGGGGGTAAACTTCTGTTTGGGCACATGCCGGGGCTCGGAAGTGAAGTAGTGACGTTTTGAAATGCAGACTTTAATGGAATGCTCTGTGGGCGTCACGTTGCGTTTGCAGAGCCCTTGATGTGGCTAAACAGTAGAAACCCCCCACAAGTGACCCCATTTTGGAAACTAGACCCCGAAAGGAACTTATCTAGATGTGTGGTGAGCACTTTGAACCCCCAAGTGCTTCACAGAAGTTTATAATGCAGAGCCGTGAAAATAATAAATGTTTTCTTTCCTCAAAAATAATTATTTAGCCCAGAATTTTTTAATTTTCCCAAGGGTAACAGGAGAAATTTGACCCCAATATTTGTTGTCCAGTTACTCCTGAGTACGGTGATACCCCATATGTGGGGATAAACTACTGTTTGGGCACATGCCGGGGCTCGGAAGTGAAGTAGTGACGTTTTGAAATGCAGACTTTGATGGAATGCTCTGCGGGCGTCACGTTGCGTTTGCAGAGCCCCTGGTGTGCCTAAACAGTAGAAACCCCCCACAAGTGACCCATTTTAGAAACTAGACCCCCCAAGGAACTTATCTAGATATGTGGTGAGCACTTTGAACCCCCAAGTGCTTCACAGACGTTTACAACGCAGAGCCATGACAATAAAAAATCATTTTTCTTTCCTCAAAAATGATATTTTAGCAAGCATTTTTTTATTTTCACAAGGGTAACAGGAGAAATTGGACCCCAGTAATTGTTGCACAGTTTGTCCTGAGTATGCTGGTACCCCATATGTGGGGGTAAACCACTGTTTGGGCACACGTCGGGGCTCGGAAGTGAGGGAGCACCATTTGACTTTTTGAATACAAGATTGGCTGGAATCAATGGTGGCGCCATGTTGCGTTTGGAGACCCCTGATGTGCCTAAACAGTGGTAACCCCTCAATTCTACCTCCAACACTAACCCCAACACGCCCCTAACCCTAATCCCAACTGTAGCCATAACCCTAATCACAACCCTAACCGCAACACACCCCTAACCACAACCCTAACCCCAACACACCCCTAACCCTAACCACAACCCTAATTCCAACCCTAACCCTAAGGCTATGTGCCCACATTGCGGATTCGTGTGAGATTTTTCAGCATCATTTTTGAAAAATCCGCGGGTAAAAGGCACTGCGTTTTACCTGCGGATTTACCGTGGATTTCCAGTGTTTTTTGTGCGGATTTCACCTGCGGATTCCTATTGAGGAACAGGTGTAAAACGCCGCGGAATCCGCACAAAGAATTGACATGCTGCGGAAAATACAACGCAGCGTTTCCGCGTGGTATTTTCCGCACCATGGGCACAGCGGATTTGGTTTTCCATAGGTTTACATGGTACTGTAAACCTGATGGAACACTGCTGCAGATCCGCAGCCAAATCCGCACCGTGTGCACATGGCCTAATTCTAAAGGTATGTGCACACGCTGCGGAAAACGCTGCGGATCCGCAGCAGTTTCCCATGAGTTTACAGTTCAATGTAAACCTATGGAAAACAAAAATTGCTGTACACATGCTGCAGAAAAACTGCACGGAAACGCAGCGGTTTACATTCCGCAGCATGTCGCTTCTTTCTGCGGATTCCACAGCGGTTTTACAACTGCTACAATAGAAAATCGCAGTTGTAAAACCGCAGTGAAATGCGCAGAAAAACCGCGGTAAATCTGCCATAAATCCGCAGTGGTTTAGCACTGCGGATTTATCAAATCCGCAGCGGAAAAATCCGCAGAGGACCAGAATACGTGTGCACATACCGAAACCCTAACCCTACCCCTAACCCTACCCCTAACCCTACCCCTAACCCTTACCCCAACCTTAGTGGAAGAAAAAAAAAATCTTTATTTTATTATTGTCCCTACCTATGGGGGTGACAAAGGGGGGAGTCATTCAGTATTTTTTTTATTTTGATCTCTGCGATAGGTTTTATCGCAGTGATCAAAATGCACTTGAAACGAATCTGCCGGCCGGCAGATTCGGCGGGCGCACTGCGCATGCGCCCGCCATTTTGGAAGATGGCGGCGCCCAGGAAAGGAGACCACGGACCACGGGAGGCTCGGTAAGTATGATGGGGTGGGGGGGAGCACGGGGAAGGGGTGGATCGGAGCATGGGGGGGTAAATCGGAGCACAGGGGGGTGGATCGGAGCACGGGGGGGTGCATTGGAGCATCGGGGGGTGGATCGGACTGCAGGGGGGGTGGATCGGACTGCGGGGGGGTGGATCGGACTGCAGGGGGGGTGATTGGAGCACGGAGGTGAGCGGACAAGAGCACGGGGGGGAGCTGACAGGAGGACGGAGGGGAGCGGAGCAGTGTAAAGGACAGATCGGAGGGCTGGGGGGGCGATGGGTGGGGTGGGGGCACATCAATGTTTCCAGCCATGGCCGATGATATTGCAGCATCGGCCATGGCTGGATTGTAATATTTCACCAGTTATAATAGGTGAAATATTACAAATCGCTCTGATTGGCAGTTTCACTTTCAACAGCCAATCAGAGCGATCGTAGCCACGGGGGGGGGGGGGGGTGAAGCCACCCCCCCCTGGGCTAAACTACCACTCCCCCTGTCCCTGCAGGTCGGGTGAAATGGGAGTTAACCCTTTCACCCGATCTGCAGGGACGCGATCATTCTGTGACACAGCATATGCGTCACAGGTCGGATTGGCACCGACTTTCGCTGTGTCACAGGTCGGGAAGGGGTTAAATCACCCCCCTTTCGCCCCATTCAAAATAAGACAATAAAAAAAAAAATCAAATATACACATATTTGGTATTGTGCATTCAGAATCGCCTGATCTATCAATAGAAAAAGGATTAAAGTGATCGCTAAATGGCGTAGTGAGAAAAAAATTTGAAACGCCAGAATTATGCTTTTTTGGTCACCGCGACATTGCATTAAAATGCAATAACAGGCGATCAAAAGAAGGTATCTGCACCAAAATGGTATCATTAAAAATGTCAGCTCGGTACGCAAAAAATAAGCCCTCACCGAACCCCAGATCATGAAAACTGGAGACGCTACGGGTATCGGAATATTGCGCAATTTTTTTTTTTTTAAGCAAAGTGTGGAATTTTTTTTAAGATAAAAAATAACCTAGACATGTTTGGTGTCTATGAACTCGTAATGACCTGGAGAATCATAATGGCAGGTCAGTTTTAGCATTTAGTAAACCTAGCAAAAAGCCAAACAAAAAAACAAGTGTGGGATTGCACTTTTTTTGCAATTTCACCACACTGAATTTTTTCTCCAATTTCTAGCATATTGATGGAAAAATAAAAAAAGTTATGGCTCTGGGAAGAAGGGGAGAAGAAAACTTAAATGCAAAACCGAAAAAAGATGGGGTCATGAAGGGGTTAAGGACTACGTCGGAGAGGAAGTATTTGTGTTGGTTTATTATTTTTTTTTTTTTGCAGGAGATCGAGGGATTCCGGGAATTAGCAGAACAATAAAAGATAGGAAAACTGTGTTGTGTTTTATGTCATTAAAATACTTTATTCTGGCTGTGTCTTTATTTAACCCCTTAACAACTATAGCATTAGTAATAGATAGAGGTCTTATTGACGCCTCTCCATTACTAATGGGCTTGATGTCACCTTACATTACAAAGGTGACATTAACCCCCAAACTATTACCCCACTTGCCACCGCTACAGGGCAAGTGGGAAGAGCAAGGCTAAGTGCCGGAATTGATGCATCTTAGAGATGCGCCATTTCTGGGGCCGCTGAGAGCTGGTGTTTTTAGCAGGGGGGGCAATATCCCTGGTCCCTTCCTAGGCTATTAATATCAGGCCACAGCTGTCTGCCTAGCCTTAGCTGGTTATTAATTATAGGGGACCCCAACTCATTTTTTGGGGGGTCCCCCTATTTTAATAGCCAGTAAAGGCTAAGTATACAGCTGTGAGGTGATATTAATAGCCTGGGAAGCTCCATGGGTATTAGCCCCCCAGTCACTGGTTTTTCATCTGCTGGTTTTGAAAATTGCACAGGAGCCCACACCATTTTTAAAAAATATATATTTATTCAGTAAAAAAAAAAGGAAAGGACATTACATATTCCTGTGTGGCTGCTGTCACACTTGCGAGTGTGATGTGAAAAACTTGCGCAAGTCTCTCACATCAACACCCGGCACTCGGTCTGAGTGCCGGCGGTAGTGCCTGTTGTTGATGTGAGAGACTTGCGCGAGTCTCTCGCATCACACTCGCAGGTGTGACACCGACCCGTCACATACTACCAGATGTGACACCAGATTCAACACATGTAAATTAGTACGCATGCGTAGTAAGCTGCGTTTCCGCATTTATTATGCATATGACTAATAATTATTAGATGTGGTTTTGCCGGATCCAATGATAGCCTATGGGAAATTTACGCTGCGGGGAATGAGTGTCTCCGTATCGTAAATAGACATGCTGCGGTCTGGAAAGACGCGCCACATGTCCGTTAACGCAGGTCTACCGTTTGCGTCTTTGAAAGCATAGTGGAGATGGGATTTCTTGAAATGCCCTCCATTATGCTTTAACATCTGGATGCTGCAGATGTACGCAGCGTCCAACCTGCAGCGTTTACTGAATGCAGGTCCAACCTGCAGATTTACTGACTACCCTATCTGCAAACAGGATATCATTCTTTTTTCCTTCCCAGAAGCCAACTTTCAAAAAGCTTTATTTCAAGTGACAAAAAATGCATGTAAAGAAAAAAAGCATAAAAAAACGCATGTAAAAATTGCATCAAACACGCAGGTGACCTGCCAGTGACCTCAGATGCAGATTTCACCTGCGTCAAATCCTGAGCAAATACAGAGCCATTCCTCACTGTGCAAACATACACAAAGATCTTGCAGGAGACCCATGATCAGTACCCTCCGCCACCCACCGACTCTCTCCAGCGCTGCCAGAGTTAATGGACAGGGAGCTGTCAGTCATGTACAGAAAAGCTGGCCTGGTTTGCCATGTGTCCTGGAAGCATCTTCACCGCATATTCTAGCTGAGGCCAGAGCATTCCAGACACTATACCTGGCTGGGACTCCTGCTGCAATTTGGGCAGCACAAATCATAGGACAGCTTCCCTTCATGGATTCAGAAGGGCAGTGTGATGGTGGTGGGTCTGGACCAGGCTTACCCTGGAAGGCCATGACTAAGTGGTTTTCACTTGAGCCTCTGATGGTGAGGATAGGCTTGACCGTTGGGCAGGGGAGTTTCTAGCCTCAAAGATCCAGGGCTCTAGCCCCGAACGATTTGCGCAGAGCCCCTTATCTCCTGCGACTGCCGCATTGAACTGTGTTGGCTTCAACTTGACAACAATACAGTTCAATCCCATAATACAGCAGCAAGACACAAGCTCCCTACCCTATCACTGTCCATAGCGTAAACCGCAGCTGCTGATGGCCTGTGAATTGTGAGATATCAGCATATTGACACAGGTCAAGTGATCATGTCATTGAAGCACTCCACCCTGCAGGCCCACTATAGAAAAGGAGGGGGAGGCTATGGTGCCAGGAATCAAGATTAGGTATGATCTTTATTTTTTTTTTTATATTATTTGGTTGTGGGGGCCATCCTATTATAATAAGGGGCTGTGGGGGCCATCATACTACAGATAAGGGGCTGTGGCGTCACTATACTATAGGTAAGGCGCTGTTGGGCCATAATATTATAAAGGGCTGTAGGGCCATCATACTATAGATAAGGGGCTGTGGGCCATTATATTATAGATAAGGGGTTGTAGGACCATCATACTATAGATAAGGTTCTGTAGGACCATCATACTATAGATAAGGGGCTGTGGGGGCCATCATACTATAGATAAGGGGCTGTAGGGCCAGTCGGCATGATCATTACCTACGGTCAGCCAGCCTCGCAGGACCAGGCTGAGGTATGTAGCTTCCACACACTATAAAGCAGTCTCATGTTAGTGCAGGAACCTTCCCCCAGTCCAGCTAGTGAGAAGGACTTTTTCCCGGTGTGCCGGATGATGTGTTAGATGAAACAATTGTCCTCTGTTCTGTCCAGTAGCTCCTGCCTCTGATCTGCTGCTCCCATCTTGCTACATATGATCTTTGGTGTGTGAGCCATGGTGCATGACATTGCTGTCATGTTCCCCCAGTTAGGGTCATGCCGATGTCAGCTGCCAACCTCTTATAGGCCAGTGGCATATGTGGCAATGTAAGGAGTCGGCAGGTTCTCTGCGTCGCCATACATCTCAGCTGGAAGTGCGCCGTCGTTGCGGGACCCCTCCAACTCTGGGCCCCGATGCAGCCGCGGTGACTGATAATTGTGGCACGCCAATGTTAACTGACTCAATCTCAGTGTGTTCCATTAATAACCATCCTTTGTTTCCTATCAGCAACATTTTCAGGCCCCCTTGAGACCCTGTCCAGGCTCCACCCCAGATGCGTCTCTACCCCTCAAACCTTGCACAGTCCCACCACCCAGCCTTGGAAAAAATCCACTTCTGTACTCTGTCCTCATCAATCACACATTAACAGTTCCCATTGAACACCATATCACATACATAGCCATCAGCTTTTGTTTTGGCCAAAAGATTTTTTAAGTTGCCGCTACGACAAGGTAGACTCTACTCTACTCTAACCTATTAAACATTTGTAGTGATGAGCGAATATACTCGTTACTCGAGATTTCCCGAGCATGCGCGGGTGACCTCCGAGTATTTTTTAGTGCTCAGAGATTTAGTTTTCATCGCCGCAGCTGAATGATTTACATCTGTTAGCCAGCTTGATTACATGTGGGGATTCCCTAGCAACCAGGCAACCCCCATGTGTACTTATGCTGGCTAACAGATGTAAGTCATTCAGCTGAAGAGATGAAAACTAAATCTCCGACAACTAAAAAATACTCGGAGAACACCCGAGCGTGCTCAGGAAATCTCGAGTAACGAGTATATTTGCTCATCAATAAACATTTGTTAAAATATCCAATACTCTTTTTTGGTATAATTTTATTTATTTCTCTTTAATGGAATGTGTCACATTCATTTTTTTAAAATGATCAATAATACCACATACAAGGAACAAATACCGCCACTCTGTGACCAGACCACATATCACCACCACATAGTGACCAAATTACAAAACATACAAGGAATAAATACAGTCAAACCATGACCAGATGACCTCACATTACCATCACATAGTGACCGAATACTACAATACTGCTAATTAATTAAAAAAAACCATTATACTAATATTACCATGAACAACTTACTCAAAAGGTGAATATACCAAAAAAATGGGGGTCCAAAATATGGAAAATTTTAAAATTATTTTATTAATCACAATATTAGAGAAAACTGACAACAATGACATCAATATACCATTGTACAAGGAGATAATATAATATAATCATAATTGGGAAAGCTGACCAAAAAACATAATTATAAATGATCCCTTATACATAATCTTTATAAAGTGCAAAAGTTAATAGACAGAAAAAAAAAATCTAAGTCTAAAAATAAAGTGCATAGAAAATATAAAGAATCATGGATAAATACCAATGGTAAGGGATCAGTGGCTCCTATAGCTCCAGCTCCAACGTACGTTTTGCCACCGTGGCTTTCTCAAGGAAAATACTTTAATTATAACCCCCACCAAAAGGCCCCAAATCCATAGGGACTATATAACCACCAGCAGCTAGGCCATGTTTGGTCTCCACACTTTGATAAAATCCTGATACAAAAGAAGACATCAGTCTCGACATTCTGTGATCACTCTATGAGGAGTTATAAATTGGGATTTCCTAAAATTCTGAAGGGCTGAACCAGCCCACAACCGGGACCTTGTGAGGTCATCACAGAGAGGTGTGTGCGTGGGACTCGGGGCCTCATAAAAAATTATAGTCAGCATTCGTGCAGAGAGCTACATATCGTGCATGTATGTATGCAGGGGCCCTGTTTATCGACAACCAAATCGAAGCGCTCTCCTTAGGCTAAACTGACTCATCTCTGCGATCGGTGTAGTAAGTTCTCCTGTTACTCCCTTTTATTTTATGTAACTGTTTATGGTGTATTGTTTTGTCCCCCTTCTAAAATCTTTTTTATATTTTTCACAAACACTGTCTCCCTTTGGATTAAATATAAAATGTAATAGTTCTGTTCTGTAAACTACGCCTTGAAGTCATAAGCAACCATAAGCGGAGTCTCATCAACCGAAACAGATTAGTGGTGGTGGCGAGTAGTCTGGGAGCATTGGAGAGTTAGCTGTTTGTTAGCGGTTGTACCAGGGTGTGCACACATATTCCATGTGTTAGAATCCGGAGGTGTATATGCCGTGCGCTAACTATTAATTTTCCGATAGGTAGCCTAGTGGTGCAAACAGGTTGCGGCCTTCTCCGATGATCGTCAGCCAATCGTGTAATTGTCCGGACGATGGGGGTAGCAGAGAGCGGTTTGCTCCAAAGATCACAGCAGGTGGTACTCGTGACCTTCCCGGCCTGTGATATCATGGATTTGTCCTAACATATATTGTATCCCTGACACCTACCTTCTCGCACCTCTCCAGTCCCTCCTTAACTCTGCTGCCCGACTAATTAATCTCTCTCCTCACTACACTTCTGCTTCCCTCCTTTGCAAATTCCTTCACTGGCTCCCAATTTCCCAGCGTATCCAGTTCAAACTGCTAATACTGACCTACAAAGCCATCCATAACCTTTCTCCTCCGTATATCTCCAATCTCTCGATATCTTCTTTCCAGTAATCTCCGGTCTTCCCAAGACCTCCTTCTCTCCTCCACACTTATCTGCTCCTCACCCAACCGCCTCCAAGACTTATCCCGAATATCCCCCATCCTCTGGAATTCTGTGCCCCAACACATCTGATTATACACCACATTCGGATCCTTCAGACGGAACCTGAAAACCCACCTCTTCAGGAAAGCTTACAACCTGCAATGATCACAGTGCCACCTCATCACCATTGGAGCTACTGCAACTCCCAACCTACTGTCTCCTTCCCCATAATCCTGTAAAATGTAAGCCCGCAAGGGCAGGGGCCTCTCCCCTCTGTACCAGTCTACCGTTGTTATTTTGTAAATCCCATAATCCAAATTTAAATTGGCAGATAGCACTTCAGATAAACGTACTTACATAGGTTACCTAATTAGGTATGAAGTGACACAAAATAGAATATATAAAAGCATTGTCCTTTATTAACAAAATATTTAAAATAGAATATATATGTTTTGAAAAACACAGAGATGATGGAAAAGGTGGAACCTCCAAAAAAGACAGGAGGTGACACACAAAAATGGCACTTTTTGTATATATCAGCACACGGAAGGTGTATTCCTAAATTAATATTATGGAGTACTTTAAAGCAGGTGGACATGGATAACGTCTCGCTGTTCAACTTTACAGTCCTTTAATGAGAGAAGAACACACAAACCGGAAAAAACACACCCTTAGTCTCGCCACAAACAGGTCATCGTGCATACAGAGCAGTTCAGAGATTGCAAAATGACAGGTAGCCAGCAGCAGAATAAATGGTTATATTCCAAGATTACCACTAAATGGCAGTCAAGTAAAAGATTGAAAAAAGTGTTGATAAACGTAGCAAACATAGAGCTATCTATATATCTAACGAAGTTAGTTTGCAAAAAAAAAAAATGTTGCCCAAAGTGTTGGAAAAGGAGGGAGTATTTATCTATACAGGGGCTGTGTCATTTCCAATGGGTAAAAAGAAGGACTAATTTAAGACAGAGGGGCGCAAAAAAAAAAAAAAAAGGCGTCTCAATGTGTTACTAGTAGTCCATTAGATTAGGAAGACACAGACCGGGGAAATACTATAGAGCTCAAATAGGGCAAGTAAACGTGTCCATGCGACTTCAAGGATATAATATGGCAGATAAACATCAATGGCGGCCAAATGAAGGAAAAAAGGAATAAATGTACCAAATGCAGCACTATCTGTGTGTAGAGATGGTTTAAAGCAAGCCGATATTACCTGAATGTGGGGAGTGGAAGGGGTGAGGCAGCCTGAAAGGAAGTGGTGTCACCTCCTGCGCCCGACGAGCGCCGTTTCGCGTTACCACTTCTTCATACAGGGGGGCGTGGTGGAAACTAGGTGGATGGGGAGGGTTAATATGTCCCAAGTGTGTGTTTAGCATAAATTGAGAGGCGGAGTTTGCGTGCTGGGTATAGGAGTACAGGCGAGAGATCTGGCATAGATTATGGCGCATGAAGCCAGTCAGATACTCCCATAAGCAAAAAGGACTTCCGATCATGCACCCTGTGACACGCAGTGGAACGCACTGTGCGTCACAGAGGGGGCGCCGACCGCAAGTCAGATGGAAACCGAAGGACGGCGCATGTGCACCATCCAGAAAGGGAGGAATGGGTGTAGGTTTGACGTGTGTCGCGTGCAGCATCATCTGCCCCGACCCCGAACCCCTGAAAAAACAGAACAGGCAAGGGGAGGGGGGAGGAAGCGGCGCCACACGCGGCATAGTAGAAAATAATACAGGGACCACTATAAAAGATGTTTTGCCGAAACTGCTGAAAACCAAACCCACAGATGGCATACGGAGTCACTAAGTTAACCAATATATATATATCTATGCAAGCGACGGAAAGTGGCACCAAGGAGGGATTAAATAAAAATGATGAAGGTGAGAGGCATAAGTTGCCTATAAGCAAGTGATAATAAATGGTTAAGTGAGGGAAAGCATATGTAAGGCCGGTTTCACACGTCAGTGGCTCCGGTACGTGTGGTGACAGTTTCCTCGCGTACCAGAGACATTGACTCACGTAGACACATTAAAATCAATGTGTCTCTGCACATGTCAGCGTGTTTTCACGGACCGTGTGTCCGTTTGCAAAACACGGAGAAATGTCAGTGTTCGTGGGAGCGCAAGGATCACACGGACCCATTATAGTCAATGGGTCCGTGTAAACACGTACCGCACACGGATGCTGTCAGTGTGGAGTCCGTGTGCGTTTTTCCCTGTCATAGGGTTAAAATTGTAAAAATTGTTGCAATACACAGACACGGACACACGTACAGCACACAGACAGCACACGGACCCTAAAAACGTACTCACGGACATCACACAGATCCCACACGGATGGCCTACGTGAGCACACGGCCACGGATAACTCCGGTACTGTTTTCTCCGGTATCTGGCCTAAAGGGAAGTGAAGGGAAAAATAATAGATGAAGAAAGATGCATACTCATGTACCAATAATAAAAGTAATAATGTTTGCATAAGCAAGATAAATAAAAAAATGAATAAACAAGACAATATTAGTATACGGTAATAAAGTGCAGTGATATAAGGTGACGAAGTGCAATAGTGCCAAAACAAGGACATATCAATAATGAGAAAATCTTCCATAATATATAAAGAAAGGGGGGTATTTAACTCCCGTGGTTCAAAAATTCATATTGCCCATAAAAAGTCATAAGAGGTCCCATATACACGAAAATTGTCTTTTTGACATCTCAAGATGACCAGGCAGGGGCGGATTATCAGAGGGTCAATATGGGCGGTAGCCCAGGGCCCAGTGGTCTGGGGGGGCCCTGGGCTACCGCACTGTTGACCCTCTGATCATCTGTTATTCGAATGCCGCTGCCGGCGGCCGCCGCCGGCATTTATGTGCCCGCCCCCGGCCCCCTGCCGTAGCCGGTGGGCAGAGAGAGGGGGCCCGCATGGGGCCCCTTCTCATCTGCTCACCGGGCCCCTTCCGGCGCTGCCTGCGGCGGTTTCCTATTGACGTGCGGGCACGCGCCCGCACGTCAATAGTTAACACCAGCCGCCAGCCAATTGGAGGCTGGCGGCTGATGTCGGCCGCAGGCGCACACGTCGCCGGCGTCTGACGTCATTGTCAGTCGCCGGCGAGTGTGCTCTGTTGGAGGGAGCTCACCGCGGCGCTGGAGCGAGGACAGGTGAGGAGACTTTGTTTTTTTTTTTGTTTTTTTTTACAACGGTGGACTGGACACACTGAGGGCAATGCTGGAGGACACTGGGGCAGATGGCTGGAGGACACTGGGGCAGATGGCAGGAGGACACTGGGGCAATGCTGGAGGACACTGGGGCAGATGGCTGGAGGACACTGGGGCAATGCTGGAGGACACTGGGGCAATGCTGGAGGACACTGGGGCAGATGGCTGGAGGACACTGGGGCAATGCTGGAGGACACTGGGGCAGATTGCTGGAGGACACTGGGACAATGCTGGAGGACACTGGGGCAGATGGCTGGAGGACACTGGGGCAGATGGCTGGAGGACACTGGGGCAGATGGCAGGAGGACACTGGGGCAGATGGCAGGAGGACACTGGGGCAGATGGCTGGAGGACACTGGGGCAGATGGCTGGAGGACACTGGGGCAGATGGCTGGAGGACACTGGGGCAGATGGCTGGAGGACACTGGGGCAGATGGCTGGAGGACACTGGGGCAGATGGCTGGAGGACACTGGGGCAGATGGCTGGAGGACACTGGGGCAGATGGCTGGAGGACACTGGGGCAGATGGCTGGAGGACACTGGGGCAATGCTGGAGGACACTGGGGCAGATGGCTGGAGGACACTGGGGCAATGCTGGAGGACACTGGGGCAATGCTGGAGGACACTGGGGCAGATGGCTGGAGGACACTGGGGCAATGCTGGAGGACACTGGGGCAATGCTGGAGGACACTGGGGCAGATTGCTGGAGGACACTGGGGCAATGCTGGAGGACACTGGGGCAGATGGCTGGAGGACACTGGGGCAGATGGCTGGAGGACACTGGGGCAGATGGCTGGAGGACACTGGGGCAGATGGCAGGAGGACACTGGGGCAGATGGCTGGAGGACACTGGGGCAGATGGCTGGAGGACACTGGGGCAGATGGCAGGAGGACACTGGGGCAATGCTGGAGGACACTGGGGCAGATGGCTGGAGGACACTGGGGCAATGCTGGAGGACACTGGGGCAGATGGCTGGAGGACACTGGGGCAGATGGCTGGAGGACACTGGGGCAGATGGCTGGAGGACACTGGGGCAGATGGCTGGAGGACACTGGGGCAGATGGCTGGAAGACACTGGGGCAGATTGTTGGAGGACACTGGGACAATGCTGGAAGACACTGGGGCAATGCTGGAGGACACGGGCAGATGGCTGGATGACACTGGGGCAATGCTGGATGACACTGGGGCAGATTGCTGGATGACACTGGGGCAGATTGCTGGATGACACTGGGGCAGATTGCTGGATGACACTGGGGCAGATTGCTGGAGGACACTGGGGCAATGCTGGAGGACACTGGGGCAATGCTGGAGGACATTGGGGCAGATTGCTGGAGCTGGAGGACACTGGGGCAATGCTGCAGACACTGGGGGAAATGCTGGACTTACTGGGGCAGATTTCTGGACACACTGGTGGTAATATTCTGGACACACTGTCTGGGGGCAATGCTGGACGCACTGGGGCAGATTGCTGGACACACTGTCTGGGGGCAATGCTGGACACACTGGGGGCAATATGCTGGAGACACTGGGGCAGATTGCTGGACACTGGGGCAATATGCTGGACATACTGGGGCAGATTGCTGGACACAATGGGGGCAGGACTGGAGGCATGGGCAGAATGTAGACACGGGGCATGATTGGAGACACGGGGCAGAATTAAAGACATGGGGCAGGATTGGATCATGTGGCAGGATGGATACGATGGAGACATATGGGGCAGGATGTGGAGATCATATGGGGTAGAATGGATACTCATGAGGGCAGGATGCGAGAACATATGGCTGGAGCCAGGAATGAGACACACGGGGCCAGGATGTGGAATATTATTACCATAGGGGCTAATTTAGGGATATTATTACTGCAGTGATGTATTTATTTTATTTTTTGAGTATACTGTTTTAAATGGGGGGCGGTCATGTTACTGTGCAGAGTGACACTATATCACCTTTTTTTCTTCATGTGGTGTAATGTAGAAGTTGTGAAAATTAAGTAATGTGTTCTGCAAGCGGAGCTCGAGATAACTGTGTTATTTCCTGCAGAAACGAGTCCTGGCTGGGAGAAATGATGGCGGTCTGTGCTGGCTGAAAGATGAAGGACTTCACCTAGAGACGTCACTGGTGAGTCAGTGTTACCTATACACTGACACTATACAATGTATACTATATTGAGCTCCTGTGTATAATACCACCAGTGATCTCTGTATTACCTCTACACAGACACTGCATACTAAGTACAGATCTCCTGTGAATACTGGCACTTATGGTGATAGTATTGTGTTGTTGTTTTTTACTGATCAGTATTGTAGTATTCAGTCACTATGTGGTGGTAATATGTGGTCTGGAAATGGTGTTGTGGTATTTGTCCCTTGTATGTGATATTATTCGATCACTGTGGTTGTAATTTGTGGTCTGGTCATGGCGCGGTGGTATTTGATCCTTGTATGTAATATTATTCGATCACTGTGGTTGTAATTTGTGGTCTGGTCACGGTGCGGTGGTATTTGTTCCTTGTATGTGATATTATTGGTCAAAATATACCTAAATTGTATTGCAGATTCTAACAAATATTTAATAGGTTACAGTAGAGTAGGGCCCGGCCATTTTTCTGGAATAATCTGGTTCGGGTATATCATGACCCCCGTCACATGACCCCCGTCACATGACCCCCGTCACATGACCCCCGTCACATGACCCCGTCACATGACCCCCGTCACATGACCCCCGTCACATGACCCCCGTCACATGACCCCCGTCACATGACCCCCGTCACATGACCGGGGGGGGCCCACAGTGTCTGAACAGCCCGGGGCCCTGGCTACCCTTAATCCACCCCTGTGACCAGGTAAGGTTCATCTCCATGTATTACAATCGGTGGAAGGACCTAAAGGCAATTCTCAAAAACACTGGCACATCCTGATGACAGATCCTATATTAAAATAGTGTCTTCCTTCATATCCCTCTATGGTGGCAAAAAGAAGCCGTAATCTTCGAGCATATTAGTTCACAGTCACTACGACCCCTCACTCACTTCATCATCTTTACGCTCACTACAAGGCTTTTTTCCATGCGGCTTATGCAAAGCCTGCATTAATTTAAGGAAGTCCAAAAAAATTGTCAATTTTGACGGATCAAAATCATTTACCATCAGAAAACACCTTACGTGTGCTTCCCAGGGTGTAATATACCATGCAACTTGCCCCTGTAATTTGATATATATTGGCCTGACAACACGTGAACTTAAGATTAGGGTAAGGGAACACATTAGGGATATAGAAAAATCAAAGACTATTGAGTAGTGTTGAGCATTCCGATACCGCAAGTATCGGGTATCGGCCGATATTTGCGGTATCGGAATTCCGATACTGAATTCCGATACTTTCCGCGTATCGGATACCGGAATCGGAAGTTCGCAGAATTCAAACTGAACGCAGCAGCCAATGAGGAATGAATAGAAGTGTGGGCACATCCTGTTTAGCATGGTGGGCATGTAAGTACTGGCAAGGCTGTGATTGGCTGCTGAAATGATGTCACTCTGCACTATAAAAAAACGCTGCCGCCATTTTGCGCTCACTCTGCTGTGATTTCAGTTAGGGACAGGACGCTGTGTTCTAACTGAGGGCCAGTTGAGATAGCTAATTGCTTTATTTTCCTTTCCCAAGGCTAATTTAGCAAAACGCTGTGTGTTCTTCACTGTTCACCTTGCTCTTGCCTTGCAGCGCTGTTTTAACAGCGTTCTGCAAGGTCTCTGTGTGTGTGTGTGTGTGCAGCTCACTCTGTAGTCTGTGTGCAGCCATATACCCGGTTGTATTCAGCTCAGGGGGGGTTCACACTGCCTCACACAGTTGTCCTTTTTTGCTCATAGTGCAGCCTGCTGCACATTTTTTCTCAAATTTCCTATTAGTGTTTTTCCACCCGTCTCCAGCTAAATTGTGGAAAAACACTACATAGGATAACCTAGAGGGGGGTTTTTGGGCCTTGCAGCGCCGTTTACGGCTGTCTGCACGGTCTCCGTGTGAGCCCAGCTCGCCCTGTAGTCTGTGTGCAGCCATAGCCGGTTGGATTCAGCTCAGGGTTCGTTACTGCCTCATACCTTGAAAAAAATTTCCCTTTTTTTCAAATAGTGCAGCCTGTTTAAAATTTAAAAAAAAAATTCCTATTAGTGTTTTTCCACCCGTCTCCAGCTAAATTGTGGAAAAACACTACATAGGATAACCTAGAGGGGTTTTTTTGGGCCTTGCAGCGCCGTTTACGGCTGTCTGCACGGTCTCTGTGTGAGCGCAGCTCGCCCTGTAGTCTGTGTGCAGCCATAGCCGGTTGGATTCAGCTCAGGGTGCGTTACTGCCTCATACCTTGAAAAAATTTTTCCTTTTTTTCAAATAGTGCAGCCTGTTTAAAATTTAAAAAAAAAAATTTCCTATTAGTGTCTTTCCACCCGTCTCAAGCTAAATAGTGGAAAAACACTACATAGGATAACCTAGAGGAGGGTTTTTGGGCCTTGCAGCGCCGTTTACGGCTGTCTGCACGGTCCCCGTGTGAGTTAAACTTGCTCTGTAGTCCGATCTGCAGAAAAAAAAAAAAGGAAAGTTCACCAAACACAACTTAACACTTGTGTAGGCCACATTTGAAAAATAATAAAGTTTAGTCCACACTTTACAACATTAGTGTTTCTTACACCTGTTAGGAGGAGCATTTCAGGAATAAGCACACTAAGGCCTTAGTACTTTTCTGCTTATCTTTATCTGTCAACCAAGATGAAGAGGGCAGGGAGTAAGGCACGTGGGCGTGGGCGCGGAGCAGGGAGAGGACGTGGTGATTCTGTGCCTGCTGCGGGCACCGGTGACTCGTCGTCACTCAGTTTCAGCAGGGAACAGTCCTTCATGCGCAGCTTTGTCGGAGAGCGCCGTGCACCGCTGCTGCGTGAAGACCAAATTGAAGCCGTTGTCAGGTGGATGGCAGCTAACGCCTCGGCATCGACTTCAGTTAGTGCCACATCCTCTCAGGCACAGAGCACTGGAGAGCAGCCATCTGTCTCTTCACCACCTGCCAAATTGGCCAGGCAGTCAGAGAGCCCAGGACAGGAGCCGTCTCTACTTCTGTTCTCTGAATCTCTTGGCTTGGAAACAGGGGGCCAGCCAAGCAGCATTGGAGAAATGGAAGAAGAGGCAGTGTGCAGTGATGCCCAACAGCTTTGTCTCTCTGACTCTGAAGAGGCGGGTGGGCCAGTGCCTCCGGTGACCACAGCGCAGTACGCATCTGATGATGAAACTCAGGTGCCGCTTTCTGGTGCATACTGTGCTGCCGAGACTACCCAGGAGGAGCAGTTGGTGGCAGAGGGTAGTGGAGATGATGAGGTCGTTGACCCATCGTGGCGTGAGGAACAGGAAGGTGGTGGGAGCAGCTCTGAGGAAGAGATTCCCCTTACGGGCCAAAGAGGGAGAGGGAGGGGGAAGACTGCGGAGCCTGTAGCCTCCACTTTGGCACCCGTTAGGAGCCTGTCTCTTTCCAAAGCCAAAAAAGGCGCTCCCAAGACTTGCAGTGCCTGGTCCTTTTTTGACACAGTTGCAGATGACATTTGTTTTGTCAAATGCAAGCTGTGTCATCAGAAAGTAAAAAGAGGAAAAAATGTCAGCAACCTCAATACCACAAATATGTGGAAACATGTGCGGACCAGGCACACGGTGGAGTTACAGAAACACACTGAAGATGTAGGCCAACCAACAGCGGCAGCTACCACCTCTTCAGCTCGTGTTGCCTCTTCCTCCAGCTCACGCACAGCTGGTTTGGCTTCCTCCCAGGATCGCCATGGAAGAACCTCTGGCACTGTTGTCCAGAGACCTTGTTTAATTCCACCCACAGCACCACCTTCCCAGTCATCCTCACACTCCCAGTCTACTCTACAGCCATCGGTAGTACAGGCATGGGAGAAAAGGCGGGCATTCTCGGCCAACCACCCCCGAGCATAGGCTCTGAATGCAGGCATTGCCAAACTGTTGTCCCTGGAAATGCTCTCATTCAGGCTGGTGGAGACTGACAGCTTCCGTGACTTGATGGCATTGGCAGTCCCACAGTACAAGGTGCCCAGCCGCTTTTACTTCAGCAGGCAAGCTGTCCCTGCCCTGCACATGCATGTTGAGGGAAACATAAAACATGCGCTACTGAACGCCGTCAGTAGCAAGGTCCACCTCACCACCGATGCGTGGACCAGTCAGCATGGACAGGGGCGATACGTTTCCCTCACTGCCCATTGGGTTAATGTTGTTGAGCCAGGTACAGATCGTGCGAGTGGCGCAGGACGTGTCCTGCCCACTCCAAGGATTGCAGGAATCCAGTCTGTACGCATTGACTCCTCCTCTTACACAAGTTCCTCAGAATCATCTCTGCAGGAGCCGTCACAGTCCACCTCCACATGGACCCGTGAACGTTTACCTATGACCGACATGAGCACAGCCGTGGCCAAACGTCAGCAGGCCGTCTTGAAACTAGTTTCATTGGGGAATCGAAGCCACACAGCGCAGGAGCTCTGGAATGCCATCAAGCAGGAGAGCGATGTGTGGTTACTGCCAGCGAATCTCCAGCCAGGCATGGTAGTGTGTGACAATGGCCGAAATCTGGTAGCAGCTTTGGCCCTTGGCAACCTCACTCACATCCCATGTCTGGCACATGTGCTCAATTTGGTTGTGCAGAGTTTTCTGAGGGACTATCCGGATCTTGATGCCCTGCTGCACAAGGTCCGCCTAGAGTGTGCTCACTTGCGGCGTTCCAGCTTGGCAAGATCCCGCATTGCTGCTCTGCAGCGCCGATTCCGCCTTCCGGAACACCCTACCCGGTGGAATTCCACGTTACATATGTTGGAGCGGTTGTGTGAGCAGCAGCAAGCAGTTATGGAGTACCAGCTGCATCAGGCGCAAAGAAGTCGCAGTCAGCGCCGATCAGACTTCACAACCACAGAGTGGGCCACTATGAAGGATGTCTGCCAGGTTTTGCGTCCTTTTGATTATTCCACGCGGATGGCAAGTGCAGATGATGCACTAGTCAGCATGACTGTCCCCCTTATCTGCCTGCTTCAGCAAACTTTGCAAGGGTTAAGGGATGATGTTGTGGAAGAGGTGGAGGATGAGGAGTCACCTTTTCCATCAGCTTCTGGAGAGTCAGCGCCACGTGGTTCCTCACAAAGGGGTACGCAGGGGCCACTTTGTGAGGAGGATGAGGAAGAGTCAATGGAGGAGGAAGAGCTCCGTCCAGAGGAGGGAGCGACACAATTGTCCAGTGGTCAGTGTGTACAGCGAGGGTGGGGTGATGACGAGCGGGCAGAGATCATGTCTCAAGCAGGAGACAGCGTTTCTGGGCCAATTGGCAGTCTGCAGCACATGATGGATTTCATGCTGCAGTGCCTGAGAAACGACCGCCGCATCGACCACATTCTCAACATGCCTGATTATTGGGTGTTCACCCTCCTCGATCCTCGCTACCGGGACAACGTCCAAAACCTCATCCCAGCGTTGATCCGGGAGCGTAAATTGCGGGAGTACCACGACACACTGGTGAATTCCATCATCTTCTCCAGTCCAACTGAGAGGAGTGCTGCTAGTGCTTTACAAAGCAGCTCAGTGCGTCGAGGCAGTGGGGGAGGCTCTGCCCAAAGAGGGAGCAGAAGCAGTGCCTCTGCCCAAGGCAAGCCCAGTATGGCACAACTCTGGCACACTTTTGTGTGCCCGCCCCAAATGTGTACACCATCACTGGCGGCTCCAGTCAGCAGGAGGCAACGGTTCCGTCAGATGGTGACAGACTACATGGCTTGCCCTCTTACTGTACTCCCAGACGGCTCTTCCCCGTTCAAGTTTTGGGTCTCTAAGCTGGATACATGGCCAGAGCTAAGCCAGTATGCATTGGAGGTGCTGGCTTGCCCTGCGGCTAGTGTCTTATCGGAACGTGTCTTTAGTGCCGCAGGTGGTGTACTAACAGACCGTCGCATGCGACTATCCTCCGATAACGTTGACCGGCTTACTTTCCTGAAAATGAACCAGGCCTGGATCTCGCAGGAATTTGCCACTCCTCTGCCTGATTAAGTAATTGGGTGTCATCCAGGTCTCCTGCTGTGTTCATCTTTCTACCACCTGAACTGCTATTCCTGGGCTCCAACACCGCCAGTTGCGGCTCAGAAGTGCAGGCTGCACAGTAAAAACATACGACCCAGTGTTATTGGGTTTCAGTAACGTCAGCTGATCCCCAGCTGTGTAGCCGGCAATGTGTCCTGCGACCGCCACGCTGGCACAACAACCTAAATGTAAGGGAACCTGTCCCCCCCCCCCCGTCATTTGTTACTGAAAGAGCTATCTTGTGCAGCAGTAATGCTGCACAAGGAAAAGGTAGCTCTTTTATTTTAGATCCTTGCACACGCAGAACTTAACACTTATAAAATGTGTTCACTGATACCGTTATACCGTCCCGGAGCTGGGACTTTCCTTCGTAATGTGACGCAGCACAGCCGTCATTCCTACCCCCTTGGTGCCATGCGCTGCCTCCTCAGCGTTGTTTTAAGCTGTCACGGAGCCTGCGCTGTTCTGTTATCGCTTGGCCATGCCCTATTTGCGCTGCCTGTCTTCTGACATAATTTGGTGTCAGGCTGGCTGCGCCTGTGCGGCCGCGCTGCCCGAGATCCCGCCTCGCAGTGTCTTCTGATTGAATCACACTGCGGGCCTGGGATCCATGGGCATGCGCAGTGCATATCTTCCCCTTGGGCTCTCGCTCATCTCCCTCCGCCTTCTTTACACTGTGCGCCGTCAGCTGATCCCTAATAGCATGCCACGGCCGTGACACCGCACAGTCTGAAGAAGAGGGAAGGAGGGGAGTGAGAGTCGAAGATATGCACTGTGCATGTCCATGGATCCAAGGCCCGCAGTGGGATTACGTTAGACGACACTGCGAGGTGGGATCTGGAGCAGCGTGGACGCACAGGCACTGACAGCCTGACACCAAATTATGTCAGAAGACAGGCAGCGCTAATTGGGCATGGCCAAGGGATAACAGAACAGCGCAGGCTCCGTGACAGCTTAAAACAACGCTGAGGAGGCAGCGCACGGCACCAAGGGGATAGGAATGACAGCTGTGCTGTGTCCCATTACGAAGGAAATTCGCACCTCTGGGACGGTTTTACGGTATAAGGGGACACATTTTTAGTGTTTACTTCTGTGTTTGCAAGGAGCATAATTAAAAGAGCAACCTTTTCCTTTTGCATGCTTAGTGCTGCACAAGATGGCTCTTTCAGCTACAAACGTCTTGGGGGGGGGGGTTAAAGGTTCCCTTTCAACTTGCTCCAATCAGGCTTCGGCCTACACTCTGTTCCTCTGCTCCTCCTGCTGTCCCTGGGCTCTAACACCGCCAGTTGGTGCCTGGAAGTGCTGTCTGCACAGTCAACAGTCGCTCCTCTGTTATTGGGGTTCAGTAACGTCAGCTGATCCCCAGCTGTGTGTGCGGCAATACCTCCAATCTGCTCCTCCTGCTGTCCCTGGGCTCTAACACCGCCAGTTGGTGCCTGGAAGTGCTGTCTGCACAGTCAACAGTCGCTCCTCTGTTATTGGGGTTCAGTAACGTCAGCTGATCCCCAGCTGTGTGTGCGGCAATACCTCCAATCTGCTCCTCCTGCTGTCCCTGGGCTCTAACACCGCCAGTTGGTGCCTGGAAGTGCTGTCTGCACAGTCAACAGTCGCTCCTCTGTTATTGGGGTTCAGTAACGTCAGCTGATCCCCAGCTGTGTATCCGGCAACGTGTCATGCGACTGCCATGCTGGCACAACTAAAATGTAAGGGGACCTGTCCCCCCCCCCCCTAGGCGTTTGTTACTGAAAGAGCCACCTTGTGCAGCACTAATACTGCACAAGGAAAAGGTCGCTCTTGAAATTATGCTCCTTGCAAACGCTGAACTACACACTCATGTAATGTGTCCCCTCACACCGTCCAACCGTCCCGGAGGTGGGACTTTCCTTTGTAATGTGACGCAGCACAGCCGTCATTGCTACCCCCTTGGCACCGTGCGCTGCCTCCTTAGCGCTGTTTGATTCCGTCATGGACCCTGCGCTGTTATGTTATCCCTTGGCCATGCACAGTTTGCGCTGCCCGTCCTCTGACATCATTTGTTGTCGTCCTGGCTGCGCCTGTTCGTCCACGCTGCCCGAAATCCCAACTCGCAGTGTCGTCTAATGTGATCCCACAGTGGGCCTGGTATCCATGGCCATGCGCAGTGCATATACTAGCCTCTCACTCCCCTTCTTCACGCTTCTTCAGACTAGGCGGCGTCAGCTGATCCCTAATAGCATGCCACGGCCGTGACGCCGCACAGTCTGAAGAAGCAGGAAGGAGGGGAGTGAGAGGCGATGATATGCACTGCGCATGCCCATGGATCCCTGGCCCGCAGTGGGATTACTTTAGATGACACTGCGAGGTTGGATCTCGGGCAGCTTGGACGCACAGGCACTGCCAGCCTGACACCTAAATGATGTCAGAAGACGGGCACCGCTAACTGTGCATGGCCAAGGGATAACATTACAGCGCGGGCTCCGTGACAGAACCAAACAACGTTGAGGAGGTGGCGCACGGCACCAAGGGGGTTGGAATGACGGCTGTGCTGTGTCACATTACAAAGGAAAGTCCCACTTCCGGGACGGTTTGACGGTGTGAGGAGATACATTATATGAGTGTGTACTTCAGCGTTTGCAAGGAGCATAATTTTAGGAGCCACCATTTTCCATGTGCAGTATTACTGCTGTACAAGATGGCTCTTTCAGCAACAAATGCCTGGGGGGGGGGGGTTAAAGGTTCCCTTTCAACTTGCTCCACTGCAGGCTTCGGCCTACACTCTGCTCCTCTTTGATTCCCTGGGTTTCAACACTGTCAGTTGCCACCTGGAAGTGTTGTCTACACAGAAAAAACACTAGCTGATGTGTCAGTGGGGTTCAGCACCGCCAGCTGTTCCCCTGCTGTGTAGTCGGCAACGTGTCCAGCACAAGCCACGCTGGGACAACAGAACAAAAGCTGCCACCAGTGCAGGCTTCGGCCTACACTCTGCTCCTCTCCTCCTGCTGCGGCCCCTCGGCTCAAACACCGCTAGTTTTCGCCCGGAAGTGCTAGCTGCACAGAGAAAAACAACAGCCAATGTGTTAGTGGGGTTCAGCACCGCCAGCTGTTCCCCTGCTGTGTAGCCGGCAACGTAACCTGCAAACGCCACGCAGGCACATGAACTGAAATTAAAGGGACCCTGCCACCCACCCCAAGGTGTTTCTATGTATAACAGCTACCTTGTACAGCAGTAATGCTGCATTTGTACAAGGTGGCTGACTTTTTATCCTTGCCAACGTGGAACTCAACACGTACAAAATGTGTCTCATTGAGACCATTCCACTGTCCCTGAGGTGTGACTTTCCTTTCTAATGACACGCACCACCCCCCTTGGTAGCGCTGCCCGTCTTCTGACATCATTGTTTGGCTGCCTGTGCCTGGGCGTCCGCCCTGCCCGACACAACCCCCCTCGTTGTCTCATATATTTTGGCTGCGAGGGTGTGATTGATGGGCATGTGCAGTGCATATGTTCGCCTGTCTTAACTCATCTCCTTCCGCCTTCTTCAGACTATGCGGCCTCATGGCCGTGGCAGGCGATAAGGGATCAGCTGAGGCCGCCCAGTCTGAAGCAGGTGTAAGGACATGTGTGAGCGGCAAACATATTTACTGCACAAGGCCACGAATCCCAGCCACGCAGTGTGATTTTTTGAAAACCCACTGCGGGCCTGGGATTCATGGCCATTGCTAACCGCACCGGCCAACATGAAATGAGGTCAGAAGACAGGCAGCGCTCACAGCGCATGGCCAAGGGATCACAATAGCGCAGACTCCTGTACAGCAAATAACAACGCTCAGGAGGCTGCGCCCAGCACCAAGGCGTTATTTATGTGCACCTGTGCTGCGTCTCCTTAAAAAGACAAGTCACGCCTCCAATACAGAACTGAACTACTGTTCAATGGGCTAAATTGTGTACGTCTTTCATTCTGCGTGTGCAATGAGCAAAACTTAAAGAGCAACCTTTAACTTGTGGAGCTTTACTGCTGCACAAGGTGTGGCTCTTCAACATTGTAACACCTGAGGGTGGGTTAAAGGTTACCTTTGAAATTGGTTCAAGTAGGCTTCCGCCTACACTCTGCTCCTCCTGCAGACCCTGGGCTCTAACTACGCCAGTTGGGGCCCGGAAGTGCTGGCTGCACAGAGAAAAACACCCACCATTGTGTCAGTGGGGTTCAGCACCGCCAGCTGTTCCCCTGCTGTGTAGCCGGCATCGTGTCCAGCACAAGCCACGCTGGCACAACCGACCAAAAGCTGCCACCAGTGCAGGCTTCGGCCTACACTCTGCTCCTCTCCTCCTCCTGCTGACCCTGGGCTATAACACCGCCAGTTGTAGCCTGGAAGTGCTAGCTGCACAGAGAAAAACACCCGCCATTGTGTTAGTGGGGTTCAGCAACGCCAGCTGTTCCCCTGCTGTGTAGCCGGCATCGTGTCCAGCACAAGCCACACTGGCACAACCGACCAAAAGCTGTCACCAGTGCAGGCTTCGGCCTACACTCTGCTACTCTCCTCCTCCTGCTGACCCTGGGCTATAACACCGCCAGTTGTAGCCTGGAAGTGCTAGCTGCACAGAGAAAAACACCCGCCAATGTGTTAGTGGGGTTCAGCAACGCCAGCTGTTCCCCTGCTGTGTAGCCGGCAACGTGTCCTGCAAACGCCATGCAGGCACCTGAACTGAAATTAAAGGGAACCAGGCCCCACCCCCCCAGGTCTTTCTATGTATACCAGCCACCTAGTACAGCAGTACTGCTGCATTTGTACAAGGTGGCTGATTTTTTCTCATTGCCCACGTTGAATTAAACACGTAAAATATGTGTCTCATTACAGACCATTACAATGTCCCTGAGGTGTGACTTTCCTTTTTAATGACACTCACCAAACCCCCTTGGTTGCGCTGCCCGTCTTCTGACATCATTGGTTGGCTACCTGTGCCTGTGCGTCCGCCATGCCCGACACAACCCCCCTCGTTGTCTCATATATTTTGGCTGCGAGGGTGTGATTGATGGGCATGTGCAGTGCATATGTTCGCCTGTCTTAACTCATCTCCTTCCGCCTTCTTCAGACTGTGCGGCCTCATGGCCGTGGCAGGCGATAAGGGATCAGCTGAGGCCGCCCAGTCTGAAGCAGGTGTAAGGACATGTGTGAGCGGCAAACATATTTACTGCACAAGGCCACGAATCCCAGCCACGCAGTGTGATTTTTTGAAAACCCACTGCGGGCCTGGGATTCATGGCCATTGCTAACCGCACCGGCCAACATGAAATGAGGTCAGAAGACAGGCAGCGCTCACAGCGCATGGCCAAGGGATCACAATAGCGCAGACTCCTGTACAGCAAATAACAACACTCAGGAGGCTGCGCCCAGCACCTAGGTGTAGATTTTGACACCTGTGCTGCGTCTCCTTAAAAAGACAAGTCACGCCTCCACTACTGTTTGACAGTATAATGGGCTAAATAGTGTACGTGTTTTATTCCGCGTGTGCAAGGAGCAAAATTAAGAGAGCAACCTTTGACTTGTGCAGCATTAATGCTGCACAAGGTGTGGCTCTTGTACCTTGCAACACCTGAGGGGGGGTTAAAGGTAGCTTTTGAAATTGGTTCAACTAGGCTTCGGCCTACACTCTGCTCCTCTCCTCCTCCTGCTGACCCTGGGCTCTAACACCGCTAGTTTTTGCCCTGAAGTGCTAGCTGCACAGAGAAAAACACCCGCCATTGTGTTAGTGGGGTTCAGCACCGCCAGCTGTTCCCCTGCTGAGTAGCCGGCATCGTGTCTAGCACAAGCCACGTTGGCACAATTGAACAAAAGCTGCCACCAGTGCAGGCTTCGGCCTACACTCTGCTCCTCTCCTCCTCCTGCTGACCCTGGGCTATAACACCGCCAGTTGTAGCCTGGAAGTGCTAGCTGCACAGAGAAAAACACCCGCCATTGTGTTAGTGGGGTTCAGCAACGCCAGCTGTTCCCCTGCTGTGTAGCCGGCATCGTGTCCAGCACAAGCCACGCTGGCACAACCGACCAAAAGCTGCCACCAGTGCAGGCTTCGGCCTACACTCTGCTACTCTCCTCCTCCTGCTGATCCTGGGCTATAACACTGCCAGTTGTAGCCTTGAAGTGCTAGCTGCACAGAGAAAAACACCAGTCAATGTGTCAGTGGGGTTCAGCAACGCCAGCTGTTCCCCTGCTGTGTAGCTGGCAACGTGTCCTGCAAACGCCATGCAGGCACCTGAACTGAAATTAAAGGGAACCAGGCCCCACCCCCCCAGGTGTTTCTATGTATAACAGCCACCTTGTACAGCAGTACTGCTGCATTTGTACAAGGTGGCTGACTTTTTCTCCTTGCCCACGTTTAATTAAACACGTACTAAATGTGTCTCATTGAGACCATTCCACTGTCCCTGAGGTGTGACTTTCCTTTCTAATGATACGCAGCACCACCCTTGGTAGCGCTTCCCGTCTTTTGACATCATTGGTTAGCTGGCTGCGCCTGTGCGTCTGCCCTGCTCGAAACAACGCCCCTCGGTGTCTTATTTTTTGGGACAGCGAGGGTGTGATTGATGGGCATGTGCATTGCATATGTTTGCCTGTGTTCACACATCTCCTTCCGCCTTCTTCAGACTGGGTGGCCTCATGGCCGTGGCATGCGATAAGGGATCAGATGAGGCCACCCAGTCTGAAGCAGGTGTAAGGACATGTGTGAGCGGCAAACATATTTACTGCACAAGGCCACGAATCCCAGCCACGCAGTGTGATTTTTTGAAAACACACTGTGGGTCTGGGATTCATGTCCATCGCTAACCGCAACGGCCGACATGAAATGAGGTCAGAAGACAGGAAGCGCTCACAGCGCATGGCCAAGGGATAACAATAGCGCAGTCTCCTGTACAGCAAATAACAACGCTCAGGAAGCTGCGCCCATGCACCAAGGTGTTATTTTGGACACCTGTGCTGCGTCTCCTTAAAAAGACAAGTCACGCCTCCACTACTGTTTGACAGTATAATGGGCTAAATAGTGTACGTGTTTTATTCAGCGTGTGCAAGGAGCAAAATTAATAGAGCAACCTTTTACTTGTGCAGCATTAATGCTGCACAAGGTGTGGCTCTTGTACCTTGCTACACCTGAGGGGGGGTTAAAGGTTACCTTTAAAATTGGTTCAACTAGGCTTCGGCCTACACTCTGCTCCTCTCCTCCTCCTGCTGACCCTGGGCTCTAACACCGCTAGTTTTTGCCCGGAAGTGCTAGCTGCACAGAGAAAAACACCCGCCATTGTGTTAGTGGGGTTCAGCACCGCCAGCTGTTCCCCTGCTGTGTAGCCGGCATCGTGTCCAGCACAAGCCACGCTGGCACAACCGACCAAAAGCTGCCACCAGTGCAGGCTTCAGCCTACACTCTGCTACTCTCCTCCTCCTGCTGACCCTGGGCTCAAACACAGCCAGTTTTTGCCCAGACATGCTAGCTGCACAGAGAAGAACACCAGGCAATGTGTTACTGGGGTTCAGCACCGCCAGCTGTTCCCCTGCTGTGTAGCCGGCAACGTGACCTGCAAACGCCACGCAGGCACATGAACTGAAATTGAAGGGAGCCTGCCCCCCACCCCCAGGTGTTTCTATGTATAACAGCCACCTTGTACAGCAGTACTGCTGCATTTGTACAAGGTGGCTGACTTTTTCTCCTTGCCCACGTTTAATTAAACACGTACAAAATGTGTCTCATTGAGACCATTCCACTGTCCCTGAGGTGTGACTTTCCTTTCTAATGATATGCAGCACCACCCTTGGTAGCGCTTCCCGTCTTCTGACATCATTGATTGGCTGGCTGCGCCTGTGCGTCCGCCCTGCCTTAAACAATGCTCCTCGTTGTCTTACTTATTTTGACTGCGAGGGTGTGATTGATGGGTACGAGCAGTGCATATCTTCGCCTGTCTTAACTCATCTCCTTCCGCCTTCTTCAGACTGTGCGGCCTCATGGCCGCAGCATGCAAGAAGGGATCAGCTGTGGCCGCCCAATCTGATGCAGGTGTAAGGACATGAGTGACAGGCAAAAAAATTTACTGCGCAAGGTCACGAATCCCAGCCCCGTAGTGTGACTTAAACAAAAGACACTGCGGGTCTGGGTTTCATGGCCATCGCTAACCGCACCGGCCAACATGAAATGAGGTCAGAAGACAGGCAGCGCTCACAGCGCATGGCCAAGGGATAACAAGAGCGCAGACTCCTGTACAGCAAATAACAATGCTCAGGAATCTGCGCCCAGCACCTAGGTGTAAATTTTGACACCTGTGCTGCGTCTCCTTACAAAGACAAGTCATGCCTCCACTACTGTTTGACAGTATAATGGGCTAAATAGTGTACGTGTTTTATTCAGCGTGTGCAAGGAGCAAAATTAATAGAGCAACCTTTGACTTTTTCAGCATTAATGCTGTTCAAGGTGTGGCTCTTGTACCTTGCAACACCTGAAGGGGGGTTAAAGGTAACTTTTGAAATTGGTTCAACTAGGCTTCGGCCTACACTCTGCTCCTCTCCTCCTCCTGCTGACCCTGGGCTCAAACACCGCTAGTTTTTGCCCGGAAGTGCTAGCTGCACAGAGAAAAACACCAGCCAATGTGTTAGTGGGGTTCAGCACCGCCAGCTGTTCCCCTGCTGTGTAGCCGGCATCGTGTCCAGCACAAGCCACGCTGGCACAACCGACCAAAAGCTGCCACCAGTGCAGGCCTCGGCCTACACTCTGCTCCTCTCCTCCTCCTGCTGCCCCTGGGCTCAAACACCGCTAGTTTTTGCCCGGAAGTGCTAGCTGCACAGAGAACAACACCAGTCAATGTGTCAGTGGGGTTCAGCAACGCCAGCTGTTCCCCTGCTGTGTAGCTGGCAACGTGTCCTGCAAACACCATGCAGGCACCTGAACTGAAATTAAAGGGAACCAGGCCCCACCCCCCCAGGTGTTTCTATGTATAACAGCCACCTTGTACAGCAGTACTGCTGCATTTGTACAAGGTGGCTGACTTTTTCTCCTTGCCCACGTTTAATTAAACACATACTAAATGTGTCTCATTGAGACCATTCCACTGTCCCTGAGGTGTGACTTTCCTTTTTAATGACACGCATCACCCCCATTGTTAGCGCTGCCCGTCTTCTGACATCATTGGTTGGCTGGCTGTGCCTGTGCGTCCGCCCTGCCCGACACAACGCCCCTCGTCTCATATATTATGACTGCGAGGGTGTGATTGATGGGCACGAGCAGTGCATATCTTCGCCTGTCTTCACTCCCCTCCTTCCGCCTTCTTCAGACTGTGCGGCCTCATGGCCGTGGCAGGCGATAAGGGATCAGCTGAGGCCGCCCAGTCTGAAGCAGGTGTAAGGACATGTGTGAGCGGCAAACATATTTACTGCACAAGGCCACGAATCCCAGCACCGCAGTGTAACTTTATGAAAAGGCACTGTGGGTGTGGGATTTATGGCCATCGTTAACCGCACCGGCCAACATGAAATGAGGTCATAAGACGGCCTGCACTAACAGGGTATTGCCAAGGGATAACACAAGAGCGCAGTCTCCTGTACTGCAAATAAGAACGCTAAGGAATCTGCGCCCAGCACCTAGCCGTAAATTTTGACACCTGTGCTGCGTCTTCTTAAAAAGAAAAGTCACGCCTCCACTACTGTTTGACAGTATAATGGGCTAAATAGTAAACGTGTTTTATTCAGCGTGTGCAAGGAGCAAAATTAATAGAGCAACCTTTGACTTGTGCAGCATTAATGCTGTTCAAGGTGTGGCTCTTGTACCTTGCAACACCTGAGGGGGGGTTAAAGGTTACCTTTGAAATTGGTTCAACTAGGCTTCGGCCTACACTCTGCTCCTCTCCTCCTCCTGCTGACCCTGGGCTCAAACACCGCTAGTTTTTGCCCGGAAGTGCTAGCTGCACAGAGAAAAACACCAGCCAATGTGTTAGTGGGGTTCAGCACCGCCAGCTGTTCCCCTGCTGTGTAGCCGGCATCGTGTCCAGCACAAGCCACGCTGGCACAACCGACCAAAAGCTGCCACCAGTGCAGGCTTCGGCCTACACTCTGCTCCTCTCCTCCTGCTGCTGCCCCTGGGCTCAAACACCGCTAGTTTTTGCCCGGAAGTGCTAGCTGCACAGAGAAAAACACCAGCCAATGTGTTAGTGGGGTTCAGCAACGCCAGCTGTTCCCCTGCTGTGTAGCCGGCAACGTGACCTGCAAACGCCACGCAGGCACATGAACTGAAATTGACGGAAGCCTGCCCACCCCCCTCAGGTGTTTCAATGTATAACAGCCACCTTGTACAGCAGTACTGCTGCATTTGTACAAGGTGGCTGACTTTTTCTACTTGCCCACGTGGAACTCAACACGTACAAAATGTGTCTCATTGAGACCATTCCACTGTCCCTGAGGTGTGACTTTCCTTTCTAATGATACGCAGCACCAGCCTTGGTAGCGCTTCCCGTCTTTTGACATCATTGGTTAGCTGGCTGCGCCTGTGCGTCCGCCCTGCTCCAAACAACGCCCCTCGGTTTCTTATTTATTTTGTCAGCGAGGGTGTGGTTTATGGGCACGAGCAGTGCATATGTTCGCCTGTCGTCACTCATCTCCTTCCGCCTTCTTCAGACTGTGCAGCCTCATGGCCGCGGCATGCGAAAAGGGATCAGCAGAGGCCGCCCAGTCTGAAGCAGGTGTAAGGACGTGTGTGAGCGGTTAAAATATTTACTGCTCAAGGCCACGAATCCCAGCACCGCAGTGTGACTTTATGAAAAGGCACTGTGGGTCTGGGATTAATGGCCATCGTTAACCGCACCGGCCAACATGAAATGAGGTCATAAGACGGGCAGCGCTAACAGGGCATTGCCAAGGGATAACACAAGAGCGCAGACTCCTGTACAGCAAAAAACAACGCTCAGGAAGCTGCGCCAAGCACTAAGGCGTTATTTGGGACACCTGTGCTGCGTCTCCTTAAAAAGCCAAGTCACGCATCCACTACAGTTTGACTGTACAATGGGCTAAATTGTGTACGTCTTTCATTCAGCGTGTGCAAGTAGACTAATTAATAGAGCAACCTTTCACTTGTGCAGCATTAATACTGCACAAGGTGTGTCTCTTGTACTTTGTAACACCTGAGGGGGGGTTAAAGGTTTCCTTTGAAATTGGTTCAACTAGGCTTTGGCCTACACTCTGCTCCTCTCCTCCTCCTCCTGCTTCACCACGGGCTCTAACATCGCTAGTTTTTGCCCGCAAGTGATAGCTGCACAGAGAAAAACACCCGCCATTGTGTTAGTGGGGTTCAGCAACGCCAGCTCTTCCCCCACTGTGTAGCCGGCAAAGTGTCCTGCAAACGCAACGCAGACACAAAGCTGCCTCCAGTGCAGGCTTCGGCCTACACTCTGCTCCCCCTGCTTACCCTTTGCTCCAACCCCGCTAGTTGGGGCTCTAGGAAGCCAATCTTTAATAGGCAACGCATCCGGGTTCCAGCACCGCCAGCTGGATCTCGCCAGTGTTTTTGTCACGGGTACTCCCTCGTGCCCAGCCTGGTTCCAGCACCGTCAGCTGTTTCCGGGGACTGTCAAACTCACTGAGATGCCTATGCTTGCCCCGTCGTGTTGTGGTCGGGTTAGCCAACTCCAGGGTGCCTCCAGTTTAGGAGCTTCCTATGTGGGCTGCATGAATTGGTAGTCAAGGCTGGTTCTGTAGTGCCAGTAGGCCCAGCTCCCCCTGTAGGAATGTTGGGGTTCGGTAACTGCGGCTGCCTCGCGGCCTAGCTGTTCTCTCCTCTCCTGTGGGCCTTGGGGTGCACCACCTGGTTCCAGCACCGTCAGCTGGTTCCGGGCCGAGCCTTTGGCTTAGGTGCCTCCTCCTGGGTATCCGAGTTCCGCCAACGCCAGGCGGTCCTTGGTAGTGCTTTTAAGCGCGGGCACCTACAGCTTAGTAACCGGGTTCCAGCACCGTCAGCTGGTCCTCGGTCGTGCCATTGGCTCTTGCACACTGGGGCAACGCATCTGGGTTCCAGCACCGCCAGCTGGTTCTCGGCAGTGTTTTTGTCACGGGTACTCCCTCGTGCCCAGCCTGGTTCCAGCACCGTCAGCTGTTTCCGGGTACTGTCAAACTCACTGAGACACCTATGCATTGCCCCGTCGTGTTGCGGTCGAGTTAGCCAACTCAAGGGTGCCTCCAGTTCAGGAGCTTCCTATGTGGGCTGCATGAATTGGTAGTCAAGGCTGGTTCTGTAGTGCCAGTAGGCCCAGCTCCCCCTGTAGGACTGTTGGGGTTCGGTAACTGCGGCTGCCTCGCGGCCTAGCTGTTCTCTCCTCTCCTGTGGGCCTTGGGGTCCACCACCTGGTTCCAGCACCGTCAGCTGGTTCCGGGCCGAGCCTTTGGCTTAGGTGCCTCCTCCTGGGTATCCGAGTTCTGCCAACGCCAGGCGGTCCTTGGTAGTGCTTTTAAGCGCGGGCACCTACAGCTTAGTAACCGGGTTCCAGCACCGTCAGCTGGTCCTCGGTCGTGCCATTGGCTCTTGCACACTGGGGCAACGCATCCGGGTTCCAGCACCGCCAGCTGGATCTCGCCAGTGTTTTTGTCACGGGTACTCCCTCGTGCCCAGCCTGGTTCCAGCACCGTCAGCTGTTTCCGGGGACTGTCAAACTCACTGAGATGCCTATGCTTGCCCCGTCGTGTTGTGGTCGGGTTAGCCAACTCCAGGGTGCATCCAGTTTAGGAGCTTCCTATGTGGGCTGCATGAATTGGTAGTCAAGGCTGGTTCTGTAGTGCCAGTAGGCCCAGCTCCCCCTGTAGGAATGTTGGGGTTCGGTAACTGCGGCTGCCTCGCGGCCTAGCTGTTCTCTCCTCTCCTGTGGGCCTTGGGGTGCACCACCTGGTTCCAGCACCGTCAGCTGGTTCCGGGCCGAGCCTTTGGCTTAGGTGCCTCCTCCTGGGTATCCGAGTTCCGCCAACGCCAGGCGGTCCTTGGTAGTGCTTTTAAGCGCGGGCACCTACAGCTTAGTAACCGGGTTCCAGCACCGTCAGCTGGTCCTCGGTCGTGCCATTGGCTCTTGCACACTGGGGCAACGCATCTGGGTTCCAGCACCGCCAGCTGGTTCTCGGCAGTGTTTTTGTCACGGGTACTCCCTCGTGCCCAGCCTGGTTCCAGCACCATCAGCTGTTTCCGGGTACTGTCAAACTCACTGAGACACCTATGCATTGCCCCGTCGTGTTGCGGTCGAGTTAGCCAACTCAAGGGTGCCTCCAGTTCAGGAGCTTCCTATGTGGGCTGCATGAATTGGTAGTCAAGGCTGGTTCTGTAGTGCCAGTAGGCCCAGCTCCCCCTGTAGGACTGTTGGGGTTCGGTAACTGCGGCTGCCTCGCGGCCTAGCTGTTCTCTCCTCTCCTGTGGGCCTTGGGGTCCACCACCTGGTTCCAGCACCGTCAGCTGGTTCCGGGCCGAGCCTTTGGCTTAGGTGCCTCCTCCTGGGTATCCGAGTTCTGCCAACGCCAGGCGGTCCTTGGTAGTGCTTTTAAGCGCGGGCACCTACAGCTTAGTAACCGGGTTCCAGCACCGTCAGCTGGTCCTCGGTCGTGCCATTGGCTCTTGCACACTGGGGCAACGCATCCGGGTTCCAGCACCGCCAGCTGGTTCTCGGCAGTGTTTTTGTCACAGGTACTCCCTCGTGCCAAACCTGGTTTCAGCACCGTCAGCTGTTTCCGGGTTGTGTCAAGCTCGCTGAGAAGCCTATGCTTGCCCCGTCGTGTTGCGGTCGGGTTAGCCAACTCCAGGGTGCCTCCAGTTTAGGAGCTTCCTGTGTGGGCTGCATGAATTGGTAGTCAAGGCTGGTTCTGAAGTGCCAGTAGGCCCAGCTCCCCCTGTAGGACTGTTGGGGTTCGGTAACTGCGGCTGCCTCGCGGCCTAGCTGTTCTCTCCTCTCCTGTGGGCCTTGGGGTCCACCACCTGGTTCCAGCACCGTCAGCTGGTTCCGGGCCGAGCCTTTGGCTTAGGTGCCTCCTCCTGGGTATCCGAGTTCCGCCAACGCCAGGCGGTCCTTGGTAGTGCTTTTAAGCGCGGGCACCTACAGCTTAGTAACCGGGTTCCAGCACCGTCAGCTGGTCCTCGGTCGTGCCATTGGCTCTTGCACACTGGGGCAACGCATCCGGGTTCCAGCACCGCCAGCTGGTTCTCGGCAGTGTTTTTGTCACAGGTACTCCCTCGTGCCAAACCTGGTTCCAGCACCGTCAGCTGTTTCCGGGTTCTGTCAAACTCACTGAGACGCCTATGCTTGCCCCGTCGTGTTGCGGTCGGGTTAGCCAACTCCAGGGTGTCTCCAGTTTAGGAGCTTCCTATGTGGGCTGCATGAATTGGTAGTCAAGGCTGGTTCTGTAGTGCCAGTAGGCCCAGCTCCCCCTGTAGGACTGTTGGGGTTCGGTAACTGCGGCTGCCTCGCGGCCTAGCTGTTCTCTCCTCTCCTGTGGGCCTTCGGGTCCACCACCTGGTTCCAGCACCGTCAGCTGGTTCCGGGCCGAGCCTTTGGCTTAGGTGCCTCCTCCTGGGTATCCGAGTTCCGCCAACGCCAGGCGGTCCTTGGTAGTGCTTTTAAGCGCGGGCACCTACAGCTTAGTAACCGGGTTCCGGCACCGTCAGCTGGTCCTCGGTCGTGCCATTGGCTCTTGCACACTGGGGCAACGCATCTGGGTTCCAGTACCGCCAGCTGGTTCTCGGCAGTGTTTTTGTCACGGGTACTCCCTCGTGCCCAGCCTGGTTCCAGCACCATCAGCTGTTTCCGGGTACTGTCAAACTCACTGAGACACCTGTTGTGATAGGCAATTCAGTATCACAATGGACATAGCGGTCAGAGCACATACAGTAAGGCACGAACAAGATCGGGAGCATGGACATCAGAGGCAAAAACCCAGGAATTATCTTCCTGAGCATAACCCTTCCATTTAACCAGATACTGGAGTTTCCGTCTTGAAACACAAGAATCCAAAATCTTCTCCACAATATACTCCAATTCCCCCCTCCACCAAAACCGGGGCAGGAGGGTCAACAGATGGAACCATAGGTGCCACGTATCTCCGCAACAATGACCTATGGAATACGTTATGTATGGAAAAAGAATCTGGGAGGGTCAGACGAAAAGACACAGGATTAAGAACCTCAGAAATCCTATACGGACCAATGAAACGAGGTTTAAACTTAGGAGAGGAAACCTTCATAGGAATATGACGAGAAGATAACCAAACCAGATCCCCAACACGAAGTCGGGGACCCACACGGTGTCTGCGATTAGCGAAACGTTGAGCCTTCACCTGGGACAAGGTCAAATTGTCCACTACATGAGTCCAAATCTGCTGCAACCTGTCCACCACAGTATCCACACCAGGACAGTCCGAAGACTCAACCTGTCCTGAAGAGAAACGAGGATGGAACCCAGAATTGCAGAAAAATGGCGAAACCAAGGTAGCCGAGCTGGCCCGATTATTAAGGGCGAACTCAGCCAAAGGCAAAAAGGACACCCAGTCATCCTGATCGGCAGAAACAAAGCATCTCAGATAGGTTTCCAAGGTCTGATTGGTTCGTTCGGTCTGGCCATTAGTCTGAGGATGGAAAGCCGAGGAAAAAGACAAGTCAATGCCCATCCTACCACAAAAGGCTCGCCAAAACCTCGAAACAAACTGGGAACCTCTGTCAGAAACGATATTCTCTGGAATGCCATGCAAACGAACCACATGCTGGAAGAACAATGGCACCAAATCAGAGGAGGAAGGCAATTTAGACAAGGGTACCAGATGGACCATCTTAGAAAAGCGATCACAGACCACCCAAATGACTGACATCTTTTGAGAAACGGGAAGATCTGAAATAAAATCCATAGAGATATGTGTCCAAGGCCTCTTCGGGACCGGCAAAGGCAAAAGCAACCCACTGGCACGAGAACAGCAGGGCTTAGCCCGAGCACAAATCCCACAGGACTGCACAAAAGTACGCACATCCCGCGACAGAGATGGCCACCAAAAGGATCTAGCCACTAACTCTCTGGTACCAAAGATTCCAGGATGACCAGCCAACACCGAACAATGAACCTCAGAGATAACTTTATTCGTCCACCTATCAGGGACAAACAGTTTCTCCGCTGGACAACGATCAGGTTTATTAGCCTGAAATTTTTGCAGCACCCGCCGCAAATCAGGGGAGATGGCAGACACAATTACTCCTTCCTTGAGGATACCCGCCGGCTCAGATAAACCCGGAGAGTCGGGCACAAAACTCCTAGACAGAGCATCCGCCTTCACATTTTTAGAGCCCAGAAGGTACGAAATCACAAAGTCAAAACGGGCAAAAAACAGCGACCAACGAGCCTGTCTAGGATTCAAACGCTTAGCATAAGTCAAGTTCTTATGATCAGTCAATACCACCACGCGATGCTTAGCTCCTTCAAGCCAATGACACCACTCCTTGAATGCCCACTTCATGGCCAGCAACTCTCGGTTGCCCACATCATAATTTCGCTCAGCAGGCGAAAACTTCCTGGAAAAAAAAGCGCATGGTTTCATCACTGAGCAATCAGAACCTCTCTGCAACAAAACAGCCCCTGCTCCAATCTCAGAAGCATCAACCTCGACCTGGAACGGAAGAGAAACATTCGGTTGACACAACACAGGGGCAGAAGAAAAACGACGCTTCAACTCTTGAAAAGCTTCCACAGCAGCAGAAGACCAATTGACCAAATCAGCAGATGAAGCGACGATAAAAATTAGCAAAGCCCAGGAACTTTTGCAGACTTTTCAGAGATGTCGGCTGAGTCCAATCATGGATGGCTTGGACCTTAACAGGATCCATCTCGATAGTAGAAGGGGAAAAGATGAACCCCAAAAATGAAACCTTCTGCACACCAAAGAGACACTTTGATCCCTTCACAAACAAAGAATTAGCACGCAGGACCTGAAAAACGGTTCTGACCTGCTTCACATGAGACTCCCAATCATCCGAGAAGATCAAAATGTCATCCAAGTACACAATCAGGAATTTATCCAGGTACTCTCGGAAGATGTCATGCATAAAGGACTGAAACACTGATGGAGCATTGGCAAGTCCGAATGGCATCACTAGATACTCAAAATGACCCTCGGGCGTATTAAATGCAGTTTTCCATTCATCGCCTCGCCTGATTCGCACCAGATTATACGCACCACGAAGATCTATCTTGGTGAACCAACTAGCCCCCTAAGGGTATGTGCACATGTTCAGGATTGCATCAGGATTTGGTCAGGATTTTTCATCAGTATTTGTAGCCAAAACCAGGAGTGGAACAATTAGAGGAAAAGTATAATAGAAACATATGCACCACTTCTGTATTTATCACCCACTCCTGGTTTTGGCTACAAATACTGATGAAAAATCCTGACCAAATCCTGATGCAATCCTGAACGTGTGCACATACCCTTAATCCGAGCAAACAAATCAGATAACAATGGCAAGGGGTACTGAAATTTAACAGTGATCTTATTAAGAAGGCGGTAATCTATACAAGGTCTCAGCGAACCATCCTTCTTGGCTACAAAAACGTACCCTGCTCCTAATGGCGACGATGACGGGCGAATATGCCCCTTCTCCAGGGATTCCTTCACATAACTGCGCATAGCGGTGTGCTCAGGCACGGATAAATTAAACAGTCGACCTTTTGGGAATTTACTACCAGGAATCAAATTGATAGCACAATCACAATCCCTATGCTGAGGTAGGGCATCGGACTTGGGCTCATCAAATACATCCCGGTAATCAGACAAGAACTCTGGAACCTCAGAAGGGGTGGATGACGAAATTGACAGAAATGGAACATCACCATGTACCCCCTGACAACCCCAGCTGGACACCGACATGGATTTCCAATCCAATACTGGATTATGGGCTTGTAGCCATGGCAACCCCAACACGACCACATCATGCAGATTATGCAACACCAGAAAGTGAATAACCTCCTGATGTGCAGGAGCCATGCACATGGTCAGCTGGGTCCAGTATTGAGGCTTATTCTTGGCCAAAGACGTAGCATCAATTCCTCTCAATGGAATAGGACACTGCAAGGGCTCCAAGAAAAACCCACAACGCTTAGCATATTCCAAGTCCATCAAATTCAGGGCAGCGCCTGAATCCACAAACGCCATGACAGAATACGATGACAAAGAGCAGATCAAGGTAACGGACAGAATAAATTTTGACTGTACTGTACCAATGGTGGCAGACCTAGTGAACCGCTTAGTGCGCTTAGGACAATCAGAAATAGCATGAGTGGAATCACCACAGTAGAAACACAGCCCATTCAGTCGTCTGTGTTCTTGCCGTTCAACTCTGGTCATAGTCCTATCGCACTGCATAGACTCAGGTTTAATCTCAGGTAATACCGCCAAATGGTGCACAGATTTACGCTCACGCAAGCGTTGACCGATCTGAATGGCCAAAGACATAGACTCATTCAAACCAGCAGGTATAGGAGATCCCACCATGACATCCTTAAGGGCTTCAGAGAGACCCTTTCTGAATATAGCTGCCAGCGCAGATTCATTCCATTGAGTGAGCACGGACCACTTTCTAAATTTCTGACAATATACCTCTATCTCATCCTGAGCCTGACAAAGAGCCAGCAAATTTTTTTCTGCCTGATCCACTGAATTAGGCTCATCGTACAGCAATCCAAGCGCCAGGAAAAACGCATCGATATTACTTAATGCAGGATCTCCTGACGCAAGAGAAAATGCCCAGTCCTGAGGGTCGCCACGCAAAAAAGAAATGACGATCCTAACCTGTTGAACTGGGTCACCAGAGGAGCGAGGTTTCAAAGCCAGAAATAGTTTACAATTATTTTTGAAACTCAGAAATTTAGTTCTATCTCCAAAAAACAAATCTGGAATAGGAATTCTCGGTTCTAACAAAGAATTCTGAATCACAAAATCTTGAATATTTTGAACTCTTGCCGTGAGCTGATCCACACATGAAGACAGACCTTTAATGTCCATTGCTACACCTGTGTCCTGAACCACCCAAATGTCTAGGGGAAAAAAAAGGCAAAACACAGTGCAAAGAAAAAAAAATGGTCTCAGAACTTCTTTTTTCCCTCTATTGAGAATCATTAGCACTTTTGGCTTCCTGTACTGTTGTGATAGGCAATTCAGTATCACAATGGACATAGCGGTCAGAGCACATACAGTGATCTGACAATAACCCAAAATAATAGAACGAGCTCTGAGACGTGGGAACTCTGCAGACCGCAATCCCTAATCCTCTCCAAACAACACTAGAGGCAGCCGTGGATTGCGCCTAACTCTGCCTATGCAACTCGGCACAGCCTGAGAAACTAACTAGCCTGAAGATAGAAAATAAGCCTACCTTGCCTCAGAGAAATACCCCAAAGGAAAAGGCAGCCCCCCACATATAATGACTGTGAGTTAAGATGAAAAGACAAACGTAGGGATGAAATAGATTCAGCAAAGTGAGGCCCGACTTTCTTAACAGAGCGAGGATAGGAAAGATAACTTTGCGGTCTACACAAAACCCTAAAGAAAACCACGCAAAGGGGGCAAAAAGACCCTCCGTACCGAACTAACGGCACGGAGGTACACCCTTTGCGTCCCAGAGCTTCCAGCAAAACAAATTAGACAAGCTGGACAGAAAAAATAGCAAACAAATAGCAAAGAAGAACTTAGCTATGCAGAGCAGCAGGCCACAGGAATGATCCAGGGAAAAACAAGTCCAACACTGGAACATTGACAGGAAGCATGGAACAAAGCATTAGGTGGAGTTAAGTAGAGAAGCACCTAACGACCTCACCAGATCACCTGAGGGAGGAAACTCAGAAGCCGCAGTACCACTTTCCTCCACAAACGGAAGCTCCCAGATAGAATCAGCCGAAGTACCACTTGTGACCACAGGAGGGAGCTCTGCCACAGAATTCACAACAGTACCCCCCCTTGAGGAGGGGTCACCGAACCCTCACCAGAGCCCCCAGGCCGACCAGGATGAGCCACATGAAAGGCACGAACAAGATCGGGAGCATGGACATCAGAGGCAAAAACCCAGGAATTATCTTCCTGAGCATAACCCTTCCATTTAACCAGATACTGGAGTTTCCGTCTTGAAACACGAGAATCCAAAATCTTCTCCACAATATACTCCAATTCCCCTCTCCACCAAAACCGGGGCAGGAGGGTCAACAGATGGAACCATAGGTGCCACGTATCTCCGCAACAATGACCTATGGAATACGTTATGTATGGAAAAAGAATCTGGGAGGGTCCAACGAAAAGACACAGGATTAAGAACCTCAGAAATCCTATACGGACCAATGAAACGAGGTTTAAACTTAGGAGAGGAAACCTTCATAGGAATATGACGAGAAGATAACCAAACCAGATCCCCAACACGAAGTCGGGGACCCACACGGCGTCTGCGATTAGCGAAACGTTGAGCCTTCACCTGGGACAAGGTCAAATTGTCCACTACATGAGTCCAAATCTGCTGCAACCTGTCCACCACAGTATCCACACCAGGACAGTCCGAAGACTCAACCTGTCCTGAAGAGAAACGAGGATGGAACCCAGAATTGCAGAAAAATGGCGAAACCAAGGTAGCCGAGCTGGCCCGATTATTAAGGGCGAACTCAGCCAAAGGCAAAAAGGACACCCAGTCATCCTGATCGGCAGAAACAAAGCATCTCAGATAGGTTGCCCCCTTGTGACAAAAAGGAAACAGAGAAGCACATTGCTAAGGAGAGTAAAACTAATCCCAAACTGTTCTTCAACTATATCAATAGTAAAAGAATAAAAACTGAAAATGTAGGCCCCTTAAAAAATAGTGAGGAAAGAATGGTTGTAGATGACGAGGAAAAAGCTAACATATTAAACACCTTCTTCTCCACGGTATTCACGGTGGAAAATGAAATGCTAGGTGAAATCCCAAGAAACAATGAAAACCCTATATTAAGGGTCACCAATCTAACCCAAGAAGAGGTGCGAAACCGGCTAAATAAGATTAAAATAGATAAATCTCCGGGTCCGGATGGCATACACCCACGAGTACTAAGAGAACTAAGTAATGTAATAGATAAACCATTATTTCTTATTTTTAGTGACTCTATAGCGACAGGGTCTGTTCCGCAGGACTGGCGCATAGCAAATGTGGTGCCAATATTCAAAAAGGGCTCTAAAAGTGAACCTGGAAATTATAGGCCAGTAAGTCTAACCTCTATTGTTGGTAAAATATTTGAAGGGTTTCTGAGGGATGTTATTCTGGATTATCTCAATGAGAATAACTGTTTAACTCCATATCAGCATGGGTTTATGAGAAATCGCTCCTGTCAAACCAATCTAATCAGTTTTTATGAAGAGGTAAGCTATAGACTGGACCACGGTGAGTCATTGGACGTGGTATATCTCGATTTTTCCAAAGCGTTTGATACCGTGCCGCACAAGAGGTTGGTACACAAAATGAGAATGCTTGGTCTGGGGGAAAATGTGTGTAAATGGGTTAGTAACTGGCTTAGTGATAGAAAGCAGAGGGTGGTTATAAATGGTATAGTCTCTAACTGGGTCGCTGTGACCAGTGGGGTACCGCAGGGGTCAGTATTGGGACCTGTTCTCTTCAACATATTCATTAATGATCTGGTAGAAGGTTTACACAGTAAAATATCGATATTTGCAGATGATACAAAACTATGTAAAGCAGTTAATACAAGAGAAGATAGTATTCTGCTACAGATGGATCTGGATAAGTTGGAAACTTGGGCTGAAAGGTGGCAGATGAGGTTTAACAATGATAAATGTAAGGTTATACACATGGGAAGAGGGAATCAATATCACCATTACACACTGAACGGGAAACCACTGGGTAAATCTGACAGGGAGAAGGACTTGGGGATCCTAGTTAATGATAAACTTACCTGGAGCAGCCAGTGCCAGGCAGCAGCTGCCAAGGCAAACAGGATCATGAGGTGCATTAAAAGAGGTCTGGATACACATGATGAGAGCATTATACTGCCTCTGTACAAATCCCTAGTTAGACCGCACATGGAGTACTGTGTCCAGTTTTGGGCACCGGTGCTCAGGAAGGATATAATGGAACTAGAGAGAGTACAAAGGAGGGCAACAAAATTAATAAAGGGGATGGGAGAACTACAATACCCAGATAGATTAGCGAAATTAGGATTATTTAGTCTAGAAAAAAGACGACTGAGGGGCGATCTAATAACCATGTATAAGTATATAAGGGGACAATACAAATATCTCGCTGAGGATCTGTTTATACCAAGGAAGGTGACGGGCACAAGGGGGCATTCTTTGCGTCTGGAGGAGAGAAGGTTTTTCCACCAACATAGAAGAGGATTCTTTACTGTTAGGGCAGTGAGAATCTGGAATTGCTTGCCTGAGGAGGTGGTGATGGCGAACTCAGTCGAGGGGTTCAAGAGAGGCCTGGATGTCTTCCTGGAGCAGAACAATATTGTATCATACAATTATTAGGTTCTGTAGAAGGACGTAGATCTGGGTATTTATTATGATGGAATATAGGCTGAACTGGATGGACAAATGTCTTTTTTCGGCCTTACTAACTATGTTACTATGTTACTATGTTTCCAAGGTCTGATTGGTTCGTTCGGTCTGGCCATTAGTCTGAGGATGGAAAGCCGAGGAAAAAGACAAGTCAATGCCCATCCTACCACAAAAGGCTCGCCAAAACCTCGAAACAAACTGGGAACCTCTGTCAGAAATGATATTCTCTGGAATGCCATGCAAACGAACCACATGCTGGAAGAACAATGGCACCAAATCAGAGGAGGAAGGCAATTTAGACAAGGGTACCAGATGGACCATCTTAGAAAAGCGATCACAGACCACCCAAATGACTGACATCTTTTGAGAAACGGGAAGATCTGAAATAAAATCCATAGAGATATGTGTCCAAGGCCTCTTCGGGACCGGCAAAGGCAAAAGCAACCCACTGGCACGAGAACAGCAGGGCTTAGCCCGAGCACAAATCCCACAGGACTGCACAAAAGTACGCACATCCCGCGACAGAGATGGCCACCAAAAGGATCTAGCCACTAACTCTCTGGTACCAAAGATTCCAGGATGACCAGCCAACACCGAACAATGAACCTCAGAGATAACTTTATTCGTCCACCTATCAGGGACAAACAGTTTCTCCGCTGGACAACGATCAGGTTTATTAGCCTGAAATTTTTGCAGCACCCGCTGCAAATCAGGGGAGATGGCAGACACAATTACTCCTTCCTTGAGGATACCCGCCGGCTCAGATAAACCCGGAGAGTCGGGCACAAAACTCCTAGACAGAGCATCCGCCTTCACATTTTTAGAGCCCAGAAGGTACGAAATCACAAAGTCAAAACGGGCAAAAAACAGCGACCAACGAGCCTGTCTAGGATTCAAACGCTTAGCAGACTCGAGATAAGTCAAGTTCTTATGATCAGTCAATACCACCACGCGATGCTTAGCTCCTTCAAGTCAATGACGCCACTCCTTGAATGCCCACTTCATGGCCAGCAACTCTCGGTTGCCCACATCATAATTTCGCTCAGCAGGCGAAAACTTCCTGGAAAAAAAAGCGCATGGTTTCATCACTGAGCAATCAGAACCTCTCTGCGACAAAACAGCCCCTGCTCCAATCTCAGAAGCATCAACCTCGACCTGGAACGGAAGAGAAACATTCGGTTGACACAACACAGGAGCAGAAGAAAAACGACGCTTCAACTCTTGAAAAGCTTCCACAGCAGCAGAAGACCAATTGACCAAATCAGCACCCTTCTTGGTCAAATCGGTCAATGGTTTGGCAATACTAGAAAAATTGCAGATGAAGCGACGATAAAAATTAGCAAAGCCCAGGAACTTTTGCAGACTTTTCAGAGATGTCGGCTGAGTCCAATCATGGATGGCTTGGACCTTAACAGGATCCATCTCGATAGTAGAAGGGGAAAAGATGAACCCCAAAAATGAAACCTTCTGCACACCAAAGAGACACTTTGATCCCTTCACAAACAAAGAATTAGCACGCAGGACCTGAAAAACGGTTCTGACCTGCTTCACATGAGACTCCCAATCATCCGAGAAGATCAAAATGTCATCCAAGTACACAATCAGGAATTTATCCAGGTACTCTCGGAAGATGTCATGCATAAAGGACTGAAACACTGATGGAGCATTGGCAAGTCCGAATGGCATCACTAGATACTCAAAATGACCCTCGGGCGTATTAAATGCAGTTTTCCATTCATCGCCTCGCCTGATTCGCACCAGATTATACGCACCACGAAGATCTATCTTGGTGAACCAACTAGCCCCCTAAGGGTATGTGCACATGTTCAGGATTGCATCAGGATTTGGTCAGGATTTTTCATCAGTATTTGTAGCCAAAACCAGGAGTGGAACAATTAGAGGAAAAGTATAATAGAAACATATGCACCACTTCTGTATTTATCACCCACTCCTGGTTTTGGCTACAAATACTGATGAAAAATCCTGACCAAATCCTGATGCAATCCTGAACGTGTGCACATACCCTTAATCCGAGCAAACAAATCAGATAACAATGGCAAGGGGTACTGAAATTTAACAGTGATCTTATTAAGAAGGCGGTAATCTATACAAGGTCTCAGCGAACCATCCTTCTTGGCTACAAAAAAGTACCCTGCTCCTAATGGCGACGATGACGGGCGAATATGCCCCTTCTCCAGGGATTCCTTCACATAACTGCGCATAGCGGTGTGCTCAGGCACGGATAAGTTAAACAGTCGACCTTTTGGGAATTTACTACCAGGAATCAAATTGATAGCACAATCACAATCCCTATGCTGAGGTAGGGCATCGGACTTGGGCTCATCAAATACATCCCGGTAATCAGACAAGAACTCTGGAACCTCAGAAGGGGTGGATGACGAAATTGACAGAAATGGAACATCACCATGTACCCCCTGACAACCCCAGCTGGACACCGACATGGATTTCCAATCCAATACTGGATTATGGGCTTGTAGCCATGGCAACCCCAACACGACCACATCATGCAGATTATGCAACACCAGAAAGTGAATAACCTCCTAATGTGCAGGAGCCATGCACATGGTCAGCTGGGTCCAGTATTGAGGCTTATTCTTGGCCAAAGACGTAGCATCAATTCCTCTCAATGGAATAGGACACTGCAAGGGCTCCAAGAAAAACCCACAACGCTTAGCATATTCCAAGTCCATCAAATTCAGGGCAGCGCCTGAATCCACAAACGCCATGACAGAATACGATGACAAAGAGCAGATCAAGGTAACGGACAGAAGAAATTTTGACTGTACTGTACCAATGGTGGCAGACCTAGTGAACCGCTTAGTGCGCTTAGGACAATCAGAAATAGCATGAGTGGAATCACCACAGTAGAAACACAGCCCATTCAGTCGTCTGTGTTCTTGCCGTTCAACTCTGGTCATAGTCCTATCGCACTGCATAGACTCAGGTTTAATCTCAGGTAATACCGCCAAATGGTGCACAGATTTACGCTCACGCAAGCGTTGACCGATCTGAATGGCCAAAGACATAGACTCATTCAAACCAGCAGGTATAGGAGATCCCACCATGACATCCTTAAGGGCTTCAGAGAGACCCTTTCTGAATATAGCTGCCAGCGCAGATTCATTCCATTGAGTGAGCACGGACCACTTTCTAAATTTCTGACAATATACCTCTATCTCATCCTGAGCCTGACAAAGAGCCAGCAAATTTTTTTCTGCCTGATCCACTGAATTAGGCTCATCGTACAGCAATCCAAGCGCCAGGAAAAACGCATCGATATTACTTAATGCAGGATCTCCTGACGCAAGAGAAAATGCCCAGTCCTGAGGGTCGCCACGCAAAAAAGAAATGACGATCCTAACCTGTTGAACTGGGTCACCAGAGGAGCGAGGTTTCAAAGCCAGAAATAGTTTACAATTATTTTTGAAACTCAGAAATTTAGTTCTATCTCCAAAAAACAAATCTGGAATAGGAATTCTCGGTTCTAACAAAGAATTCTGAACTACAAAATCTTGAATATTTTGAACTCTTGCCGTGAGCTGATCCACACATGAAGACAGACCTTTAATGTCCATTGCTACACCTGTGTCCTGAACCACCCAAATGTCTAGGGGAAAAAAAAGGCAAAACACAGTGCAAAGAAAAAAAAAATGGTCTCAGAACTTCTTTTTTCACTCTATTGAGAATCATTAGCACTTTTGGCTTCCTGTACTGTTGTGATAGGCAATTCAGTATCACAATGGACATAGCGGTCAGAGCACATACAGTGATCTGACAATAACCCAAAATAATAGAACGAGCTCTGAGACGTGGGAACTCTGCAGACCGCAATTCCTAATCCTCTCCAAACAACACTAGAGGCAGCCGTGGATTGCGCCTAACTCTGCCTATGCAACTCGGCACAGCCTGAGAAACTAACTAGCCTGAAGATAGAAAATAAGCCTACCTTGCCTCAGAGAAATACCCCAAAGGAAAAGGCAGCCCCCCACATATAATGACTGTGAGTTAAGATGAAAAGACAAACGTAGGGATGAAATAGATTCAGCAAAGTGAGGCCCGACTTTCTTAACAGAGCGAGGATAGGAAAGATAACTTTGCGGTCTACACAAAACCCTAAAGAAAACCACGCAAAGGGGGCAAAAAGACCCTCCGTACCGAACTAACGGCACGGAGGTACACCCTTTGCGTCCCAGAGCTTCCAGCAAAACAAATTAGACAAGCTGGACAGAAAAAATAGCAAACAAATAGCAAATTAGAACTTAGCTATGCAGAGCAGCAGGCCACAGGAATGATCCAGGGAAAAACAAGTCCAACACTGGAACATTGACAGGAAGCATGGAACAAAGCATTAGGTGGAGTTAAGTAGAGAAGCACCTAACGACCTCACCAGATCACCTGAGGGAGGAAACTCAGAAGCCGCAGTACCACTTTCCTCCACAAACGGAAACTCCCAGAGAGAATCAGCCGAAGTACCACTTGTGACCACAGGAGGGAGCTCTGCCACAGAATTCACAACAGACACCTATGCGTTGCCCCGTCGTGTTGCGGTCGAGTTAGCCAACTCCAGGGTGCCTCCAGTTTAGGAGCTTCCTATGTGGGCTGCATGAATTGGTAGTCAAGGCTGGTTCTGTAGTGCCAGTAGGCCCAGCTCCCCCTGTAGGACTGTTGGGGTTCGGTAACTGCGGCTGCCTCGCGGCCTAGCTGTTCTCTCCTCTCCTGTGGGCCTTGGGGTCCACCACCTGGTTCCAGCACCGTCAGCTGGTTCCGGGCCGAGCCTTTGGCTTAGGTGCCTCCTCCTGGGTATCCGAGTTCCGCCAACGCCAGGCGGTCCTTGGTAGTGCTTTTAAGCGCGGGCACCTACAGCTTAGTAACCGGGTTCCAGCACCGTCAGCTGGTCCTCGGTCGTGCCATTGGCTCTTGCACACTGGGGCAACGCATCAGGGTTCCAGCACTGCCAGCTGGTTCTCGGCAGTGTTTTTGTCACAGGTACTCCCTCGTGCCAAACCTGGTTCCAGCACCGTCAGCTGTTTCCGGGTACTGTCAAACTCACTGAGACGCCTATGCTTGCCCCGTCGTGTTGCGGTCGGGTTAGCCAACTCCAGGGTGCCTCCAGTTTAGGAGCTTCCTATGTGGGCTGCATGAATTGGTAGTCAAGGCTGGTTCTGTAGTGCCAGTAGGCCCAGCTCCCCCTGTAGGAATGTTGGGGTTCGGTAACTGCGGCTGCCTCGCGGCCTAGCTGTTCTCTCCTCTCCTGTGGGCCTTGGGGTCCACCACCTGGTTCCAGCACCGTCAGCTGGTTCCGGGCCGAGCCTTTGGCTTAGGTGCCTCCTCCTGGGTATCCAAGTCCCGCCAACGCCAGGCGGTCCTTGGTAGTGCTTTTAAGCGCGGGCACCTACAGCTTAGTAACCGGGTTCCAGCACCGTCAGCTGGTCTTCGGTCGTGCCATTGGCTCTTGCACACTGGGGCAACGCATCTGGGTTCCAGCACCGCCAGCTGGTTCTCGGCAGTGTTTTTGTCACGGGTACTCCCTCGTGCCCAGCCTGGTTCCAGCACCGTCAGCTGTTTCCGGGTACTGTCAAACTCACTGAGACACCTATGCGTTGCCCCGTCGTGTTGCGGTCGAGTTAGCCAACTCCAGGGTGCCTCCAGTTCAGGAGCTTCCTATGTGGGCTGCATGAATTGGTAGTCAAGGCTGGTTCTGTAGTGCCAGTAGGCCCAGCTCCCCCTGTAGGACTGTTGGGGTTCGGTAACTGCGGCTGCCTCGCGGCCTAGCTGTTCTCTCCTCTCCTGTGGACCTTCGGGTCCACCACCTGGTTCCAGCACCGTCAGCTGGTTCTCGGCAGTGTCTTTTGCTCTTGTACCTTCTGCTCCCCATCCTGGTTCCAGTACCGTCAGCTGGTTCCGGGCAGAGCCTTTGGCTTAGGTGCCTCCTTCTGGGTATCCAAGTTCCACCAACGTCAGGTGGTCCTTGGTAGTGCTTTCAGGCACGGGTACCTGCTGCTTAGTAACCGGGTTCCAGTAACGTCAACTGGTCCTCGGTAGTTCCATTGGCTCTTGGACCTTCGGCTACCCATCCGGGTTCCAGTACCGTCAGCTGGTTCTCGGCAGTGTCTTTTGCTCTTGTACCTTCTGCTCCCCATCCTGGTTCCAGTACCGTCAGCTGGTTCCGGGCAGAGCCTTTGGCTTAGGTGCCTCCTTCTGGGTATCCGAGTTCCGCCAACGTCAGGCGGTCCTTGGTAGTGCTTTTTAGCACGGGTACCTCCTGCTTAGTTTCCGGGTTCCAGTAACGTCAGCTGGTCCTCGGTAGTTCCATAGGCTCTTGAACCTTCGGGTAGCCATCCGAGTTCCAGTTCCATCAGCTGGTTCTTGGCATTTTCTCAGCCTTCTTGTACCTTCTGCTACATTTCCAAGTTGAAGACCCTAACATCGATGACCAGAAAGACCACCCCGATGACGACGACGGCGGAGACGACGACACTGGAGACGACGACCCTGGAGACGACGACATGGAAGACCGAGAAGCAGAAGAACAAGAGGCTGCAGAACAAAGAGCAGAAGAACATTAAGCATAACACTTAATATCAGAGCAAAAGATATTATCTAAATTATATGCAGAAGAAGACTAAGCAGTGTATGGGGGTGAGTCCGTTCCTCCTCGTGGTGCCCCTGGATAAAGCCTGATGCTGCAGGCCAAACTGAACGCGGACAAATGTAACTTTTGTGACTGGCAGAACGGAAGGTGTAATCTTCCAACTTTTATAGATAACAACTACGGGAATGCCTGTCACAAATGAGAATATGATGAAGAAGTAGAATAGGAAGAATAATAACAGTTGAATAAAATGAATATGTAGAATAGGAAGAATAATAATAGTTGAATAAAATGAATATGAAGAATGTAATCAAAAAACAAAAAGGTAAAGGATGAAGAAGAAGATGAATAAGGTGAAGAAGAAGTTGATGTCAAAGATGCTGATGATGATGAAGATGAAAGTGTGGGAAAAGTAAAAAAAAAAAAAAGGGGAAGGGCGTGGAATAGTGAAACATCAATATCTAACAAAATAAAAAAAATTTTTACATAGTCAATATCTTTGTCACTCCGAACGTCTTTAAAAAAAAAACAAAAAACATGCTATTCTATTTGATTGGGCTAAACCTCTATGACTTTAATGTCTCCGCCACCTCCCTGAATACATCCTGCATTATTCTTAGTTGTTTTCCTTCATGTAGAATGAACCTACAAGGAAAGAAAGGGTTTATTTTAATTCCGATATTTTGGTCCCATTGACTTGCATTGGGATCGGGTATCGGTATCAGCGATATCCGATATTTTTTGAATATCGGCCGATCCTATCCGATACCGATACTTTCCGATATCGGAAGGTATCGCTCAACACTACTATTGAGGATATCTCATTGCTTAAAACCTTGCCTCGCCATTTTAAAAGATATCACAATTCCCAATCAAACGGCCTTATTTTCAAAGCTATAGACCAAATTGACCTGGGCATAAGCGTTGGTGACCTAGGCAAACTACTAGCGCAACAGGAGAGTAGATGGATTTATCGCCTAAACACCATCACACCCTTTGGTCTAAACGAAAGTCACGGGTTTGCTTCCTTCTTATAATAGTCATCACTCCTTAGTAATAATTCCTTAACCCACTAATGATAATCTCCGAGGTTTTATCGGTTTCTAGGTTATAACCTTTGTATTTTTGGCTTTTTATTCCTTTCTTCAGTCTCATATTTTTAATTTTAACTTCATGCTCTTATTTACCTCAGGTATCCTAAGTGTTGTTCTAACGCACTTGCGGTCTTCCACCCAAGATATATACATCTTTCTCGTGTTTCTGGGCAACAGCGCAGTGGCTCTGGTCTGGTTCGGATGGTCCCTTATTACGAAGATTCCAGGAGTAATGGTGAACTTGAAGAATGAAAATCAAAAAGACAATTTTCGTGTATATGGGACCTCTTATGACCTTTTATGGGCAATATGAATTTTTGAACCACGGGAGTTAACCCCTTCATGACCTTGGGATTTTTCGTTTTTCCGTGTTCTTTTTCACTCCCCTCCTTCCCAGAGCGATAACTTTTTTATTTTTCCGTCAATTTGGCCATGTGAGGGCTTATTTTTTGCGGGACGAGTTGTCCTTTTCAACGACATCATTGGTTTTAGCATGTCGTGTACTAGAAAACGGGAAAAAAATTCCAAGTGCGGTGAAATTGAAAAAAAAGTGCAATCCCACACTTGTTTTTTGTTTGGCTTTTTTGCTAGGTTCACTAAATGCTAAAACTGACCTGCCATTATGATTCTCCAGGTCAGTACGAGTTTATAGACACCTAACATGACTAGGTTATTTTTTATCTAAGTGGTGAAAAAAAATTCCAAACTTTGCTAAAAAAAAAAAAAAAAAATTGCGCCATTTTCCGATACCCGTAGCGTCTCCATTTTTCGTGATCTGGGGTCGGTTGAGGGCTTATTTTTTGCGTGCCGAGATGATGTTTTTAATGATAGCATTTCGGTGCAGATACGTTCTTTTGATCGCCCGTTATTGCATTTTAATGCAATGTTGCGGCGACAAAAAAAACGTAATTCTGGCGTTTTGAATTTTTTTCCCGCTACGCTGTTTAGCGATCAGGTTAATGCTTTTTTTAGTTGATAGATCGGGCGATTCTGAGCACGGCGATACCAAATATGCGTAGATTTTATATTTTTTTATTGATTTATTTTGATTGGGGCGAAAGGGGGGTGATTTAAACTTTTATATTTTTTTTATTTTTTTAACATTTTTTTCAACTTTTTTTTTTTACTTTTGCAATGCTTCAATAGCCTCCATGGGAGGCTAGAAGCAGGCACAACGCGATCGGCTCTGCTACATAGCAGCGATCTGCTGATCGCTGCTATGTAGCAGAAATGGAGGTGTGCTGTGAGCGCCGACCACAGGGTGGCGCTCACAGCCACCGGTCATCAGTAACCATAGAGGTCTCAAGGACCTCTATGGTTACAATGGAGACGCATCGCCGACCCCCGATCATGTGACGGGGGTCGTCGATGATGTCATTTCCGGCCGCCCGGCCGGATGCGGTAGTTAAATGCCGCTGTCTGCGTTTGACAGCGGCATTTAACTAGTTAATAGGTGCGGGCAGATCGCGATTCTGCCCGCGCCTATTACGGGCACATGTCAGCTGTTCAAAACAGCTGACATGTCCCGGCTTTGGTGCGGGCTCACCGCGGAGCCCTGCATCAAAGCAGGGGATCTGACCTCGGACGTACTATCCCGTCCGAGGTCAGATAGGGGTTAAATACCCCCCTTTCTTTATATAGTATGGAAGATTTTCTCATTGATATGTCCTTGTTTTGGCACTATTGCACTTTGTCACCTTATATCATTTTACCGTATACTAATATTGTCTTGTTCATTCATTTTTTGATTTATCTTGCTTATGCAAACATTATTACTTTTATTATTGGTGCATGAGTATGCATCCTTCTTCATCTAATACTTTTCCCTTCACTTCCCTTTACATATGCTTTCCCTCAATTATCCATTTATTATCACTTGCTTATAGGCAACTTATGCCTCTCACCTTCATCATTTTTATTTAATCCCTCCTTGGTGTCACTTTTGGTTGCTTGCATAGATATATATATTGGTTACCTTAGTGACTCCCTTTGCCATCTTTGGGTTTGGTTTTCAGCGGTTTCGAAAAACATCTTTTATAGTGGTCCCTGTATTATTCTCTATTATGCCGCGTGTGGCACCGCTTCCTCCCCCTTCCTGTTGTTCCATTTTTTTCGGGGTCGGGGTGGACGATGCTGCACGCGACACACGTCACACCTACACCCATTCCTCCCCTGTTGGATGGTGCACATGCGCCGGTCTTTGGTTTCCATCTGACTTGCGGTCGGCGCCCCTTCTGTGACGCGCAGTGCGTTCCACTGCGTGTCACAGGGCGCATGATCGGAAGTCTCTACACACAGATAGTGCGGCATTTGGTACCTTAATTTATTCCTTTTTTCCTTCATTTGGCCGCCATTGTTGTTTATCTGCCATATTATATCCTTGAAGTCGCATGAACACGTTTACTTGCCCTATTTGAGCTCTATAGTATTTCTCCCGGTCTGTGTCTTCCTAATCTAATGGACTACTAGTAAAACATTAAGACGCCTTTTTTTTTTTTTTTGCGCCCCTCTGCCTTAAATTAGTCCTTCTTTTTACCTATTGGAAATGACACAGCCCGTGTATAGATAAATACTCCCTCCTTTTCCAACACTTTGGGCAACATGTGTTTTTTTTTTTTTTGCAAACTAACTTCGTTAGATATATAGATGGCTCTATGTTTGCTACGTTTATCAACACTTTTTTCAATCTTTTACTTAACTGCCATCTAGTGGTAATCTTGGAATATAACCATTTATTCTGCTGCTTGCTACCTGTCATTTTGCAATCTCTGAACTGCTCTGTATGCACGATGACCTGTTTGTGGTGAGACTAAACTTTATTTTTAAGGGAAAAAAAAAAAGATTATTCATTCCATCTTTCCAGCGAACGCTGCTGGGAAGAAGGGATGAATACCGGCTTCAGCACCGCACGCAGAGGACAGTGCTTAACTATAGCGCTGTCTCCTGCATGGTCCGTGTGGTCCTCAGTCGGCACACGGGCGGCACACGGCTGCCGCCCGTGTGCCACACTGATGTACTACGTAAGCACACGGACACGGATAATTCCGGTACCGATTTTTCCGGTACCGGAATTATCTGGATGTGTGGGACAGGCCTAAAGTAGTCCATAATATTAATTTAGGTATACACCTTCCATGTGCTGATATATACAAAAAGTGTCATTTTTGTGTGTCACCTCCTGTCTTTTTTGGAGATCCCACCTTTTCCATCATCTCTGTCTTTTTAAAAACATATATATTCTATTTTAAATATTTTGTTAATAAAGGAAAATGCTTTTATATATTCTGTCTTGTGTCACTTCATACCTAATTAGGTAACCTATGTAAGTACTTTGTTATTTTGTGTAGTGTGATATTTTGTTTTTTTATGTAACCCCTTCTCATGTACATCACCATGGAATTAATAGTGTTATATATGTAGATAATAATAATAATAATAATAAATAGGAAATACAGTGATCACCAGTGACATTATACATAGAAGCTCTGTATATAGTGTCGGTGTACAGGTAATACAGTGATCACCAGTATATACAGGAACTCTGTATATAGTATACAGTGTATAAGTAACACACTTACTCACTGGTGACATCTCTAGTTGAAGTCCTTCATCTTTGCTTTTCTTCTTCATTCAGCACACACCGCCATCACTACATTAGCAACTGTACTCATTCACGCAATTCAAAACCAGTCACAGTCCTGCATCCTACTCTGTACCTCCTGCTCCCCTCAATTCATTATATTTACTGTTGTGAATTCCACTCTTGGGCTCCCTCCGGTGGTTGTAAGTGGCACTTTTGTGAGTTCTGCTCTTGGGCTCCCTCTTGTGGTTTCTAGTGGTATGGCTGCTCCTTGGAGTTAGCTGTCATCAGCTGCCTCCACTTATCGTCTCTTCTGCTCGGCTATTTAAGTCTGGCTCTATCTTCAGCCAGTGCCACTTGTAAATGGTTCCTGGTTGGATTCACATCTCTTTGGAGTTCCCTGTTATCATGACCAGTTCAGCTAAGCTAAGTTTTTGCTTGCCCTTTTTTGTCCATAGATTGTGGACTTATCCATTCTGCGCTTTCTATGTTTGTCCAGCTTATCTGTGTGAATTAATTCTGTCTTGCTGGAAGCTCTGGGAGGCAGATTTGCCCTCCACACCTTTAGTCAGGTGTGGAGATTTTTTGTAAACTCTGCGTGGATTTTTGTAGTGTTTTATACTGACCGCACAGTATTCCATCCTGTCCTATCTATTTAGTTAAACTGGCCTCCTGTGCTCATCCTGGTTTCATTCTGTGTATGTCTTTTCCCTCTCCACTCACAGTCATTATTTGTGGGGGGCTAATCTATCCTTTGGGGATTTTCTCTGAGGCAAGATAGTTTTCCTGTTTCTATCTTTAGGGGTAGTTAGCTCTTAGGCTGTGACGAGATGCCTAGGGAGAGTTAGGAGCATTCCACAGCTACTTCTAGTGTTGTGTTGAGCTTAGGGACTGCGGTCAGTACAGTTACCACTTCCTTCGGAGCTCGTTCTATGTTGCTCCTAGACCACCGTATCATAACAGTACAAGTGGCCAAAAATGAATTAAATGCATCTCAAAAGAAGGAAAAGAAAGTTCTGAACCATTTTTTTTCTGTGCTCTAGTTTGTCTTTTTTTTTTTCCCTCTTGATATCTGGGTGGTTCAGGATATATGCTTTGGCATGGATGTTCAGGGTTTGTTTTCTCGTGTGGATCAACTTGCTGCAAGAGTACAGAGTATCCAGGACTATGTTGTCCAGACTCCGGCTTTAGAGCCCAGAATTCCTACTCCTGATTTGTTTTTTGGGGACAGATCCAAGTTTTTGAACTTTAAAAATAACTGCAAATTGTTTTTTGCTTTGAAACCCCGTTCTTCTGGTGATCCCATTCAGCAAGTAAAAATCATCATATCCTTGCTGCGTGGTGACCCTCAAGACTGGGCTTTTTCTCTTGAAACAGGGGATCCGGCATTATTGAATGTAGACGCATTTTTTCAAGCGCTCGGATTATTGTATGACGAACCTAATTCTGTGGATCATGCGGAAAAAACTCTGTTGGCCTTGTGTCAACGTCAGGAAGCGGCAGAGTTATACTGCCAGAAATGTAGAAAATGGTCTGTGCTCACTAAATGGAATGAAGAGGCTCTGGCTGCTATTTTCAGAAAAGGCCTTTCTTAAACCCTTAAAGATGTTATGGTGGGCTTTCCTACGCCTGCCGGTTTGAGCGAATCTATGTCTCTAGCCATTCAGATTGATCGGCGTCTGCGCGAGCGCAAAGCTGTGCACCATATGGCAGTATCCTCTGAGCAAAGTCCTGAACCTATGCAATGTGATAGGATTTTGACTAGAATAGAACGGCAGGAATTCAGACGTCAGAATAGGCTGTGTTTTTACTGTGGTGATTCGGCTCATGTTATCTCTGATTGCCCTAAGCGTACTAAGAGAGTCGCTAGGTCTGTTACCATTAGTACTATACAGCCTAAATTTCTCTTATCTGTGGCCCTGATTTGCTCATTGTCATCCTTTTCTGTCATGGCATTTGTGGATTCAGGCGCTGCCCTGAACTTAATGGACTTAGAATTCGCCAGGCGCTGTGGTTTTTCCTTGCAGCCTTTGCAGAGCCCTATTCCTTTGAGGGGCATTGATGCTACACCCTTGGCCAAGGATAAACCTCAGTACATAGTGACGTTCCTTTGATGTCAATTTCCTCTTCCCCCTCTTCTGAGGTCCCTGAGTTTTTGTCGGATTTCCAGGATGTATTTGATGAGCCCAAGTCCAGTTCCCTTCCTCCGCACAGGGACTGTGATTGTGCTATTAACTTGATTCCTGGTTGTAAGTTCCCTAAGGGCCGACTTTTCAATCTGTCTGTGCCAGAGCATGCCGCCATGCGGAGCTATGTTAAGGAATCTTTGGAGAAATGGCATATTCAGCCCTCTTCGTCACCATTGGGAGCGGGTTTCTTTTTTGTTACTAAGAAGGATGGCTCCTTGAGACCCTGTATTGATTATCGTCTTCTTAATAAGATCACGGTCAAATTCCAATACCCCTTGCCTTTGCTTACTGATTTGTTTGCTCAGATTAAGGGGGCTAGTTGGTTTACTAAGATTGACCTCCGAGGGGCATATAATCTTGTTCGTATTAAACAGGGTGACGAATGGAAAACTGCATTTAATACGCCCGAAGGCCATTTTGAATACCTTGTGATGCCATTTGGTCTCTCTAATGCTCCATCTGTGTTTCAGTCTTTCATGCATGATATTTTCCGCAATTATCTTGATAAATTCATGGTCGCATATTTGGATGATATTTTGATTTTTTCCGATGATTGGGAGTTTCATGTGAAGCAGGTCAGGATGGTGTTCCAGATCCTTCGTGATAATGCTTTATTTGTGAAGGGGTCTAAGTGCCTATTCGGAGTTCAGAAGGTCTCTTTTTTGGGTTTTATTTTTTCTCCCTCGTCTATAGAAATGGATCCTGTTAAGGTCCAAGCTATTCATGACTGGATCCAACCCACATCTGTGAAGGGTCTTCAAAAATTTTTGGGTTTTGCTAATTTCTATCGTCGTTTCATTGCCAACTTTTCCAGTGTGGTTAAGCCCCTTACTGATTTGACGAAGAAAGGCGCTGATGTGACGAATTGGTCCTCTGAGGCTGTTGAGGCCTTTCAGGAGCTTAAACGCCGATTTACTTCTGCCCCTGTGTTGCGTCAACCGGATGTTTCTCTTCCTTGTCAGGTTGAGGTCGACGCTTCTGAGATTGGGGCAGGGGCCGTTTTGTCTCAGAGGGAGTCTGATGGTTCTTTGATGAAACCGTGTGCTTTTTTTTCCAGAAAGTTTTCGCCTGCGGAACGCAATTATAATGTCGGCAATCGGGAGTTGTTGGCTATGAAGTGGGCGTTTGAGGAGTGGCGACATTGGCTTGAGGGAGCTAAACACCGTGTTGTGGTCCTGACCGATCATAAGAATCTGATTTACCTCGAGTCGGCCAAGCGGCTGAATCCTAGACAGGCTGGATGGTCCCTGTTTTTCTCTTGTTTTGATTTTGAGGTCTCGTATCTTCCGGGATCTAAGAATGTTAAGGCTGATGCCCTCTCTAGGAGTTTTTCACCTGATTCTCCTGGAGTCCTTGAGCCGGTTGGCATTCTTAAGGAGGGGGTGATTCTTTCTGCTATCTCCCCTGATTTGCGTGGGTGCTTCAGGAATTTCAGGCTGATAGGCCTGACCGCTGTCCAGTGGGGAAGCTGTTTGTTCCTCATAGATGGACAAGTAAGGTAATTTCTGAGGTTCATTGTTCAGTGTTGGCTGGTCATCCTGGTATTTTTGGTACCAGAGATTTGGTTGCTAGGTCCTTTTGGTGGCCTTCCTTGTCGCGCGATGTGCGTGCTTTTGTGCAGTCCTGTGGGACTTGCGCCCGGGCCAAGCCTTGCTGTTCCCGCGCTAGTGGGTTGCTTTTGCCTTTGCTGGTCCCTGAGAGGCCCTGGACGCATATTTCCATGGATTTTATTTCGGATCTTCCTGTTTCCCAGAAGATGTCTGTTATCTGGGTTGTTTGTGACCGGTTCTCTAAAATGGTCCATCTGGTACCTTTGCCTAAGTTGCCTTCCTCCTCAGATCTGGTTCCATTATTTTTTCAGCATGTGGTTCGTTTGCATGGCATTCCGGAGAATATTGTGTCTGACAGAGGTTCTCAGTTTGTCTCTAGATTTTGGCGGGCCTTTTGTGCGAAGATGGGCATTGATTTGTCTTTTTCTTCGGCGTTTCATCCTCAGACTAATGGCCAAACTGAGTGAACTAATCAGACCTTGGAGACCTATTTGAGATGCTTTGTGTCTGCTGATCAGGATGATTGGGTGTCTTTCTTGCCGTTGGCTGAGTTTGCCCTTAATAATCGAGCTAGTTCGGCTACTTTGGTTTCACCTTTCTTTTGTAATTTTGGTTTTCATCCTCGTTTTTCTTCTGGACAGGTTGAGCCTTCTGATTGTCCTGGTGTTGATTCTGTGGTGGACAGGCTGCAGCAGATTTGGACTCATGTGGTGGACAATTTGACGTTGTCTCAGGAAAGGGCTCAACGTTTTGCCAACCGCCGTCGGTGTGTTGGTCCCCGGCTTCGTGTGGGGGATTTGGTTTGGTTGTCTTCTCGTCATGTTCCTATGAAGGTTTCTTCTCCTAAGTTTAAGCCTCGGTTTATTGGTCCTTATAAAATTTCTGAAATTATTAATCCGGTGTCTTTTCGTTTGGCTCTTCCTGCCTCTTTTGCCATTCATAATGTTTTCCATAGATCTTTGTTGCGGAGATATGTGGTGCCCGTTGTTCCCTCAGTTGACCCTCCTGCCCCGGTGTTGGTTGAGGGAGAGTTGGAATATGAGGTTGAGAAGATTTTGGATTCTCGTTTTTCGAGTCGGAGGCTTCAGTATCTTGTCAAGTGGAGGGGTTATGGTCAGGAGGATAATTCTTGGGTTGTTGCCTCCGATGTCCATGCCGCCGATTTGGTTCGTGCTTTTCACTTGGCTCGTCCTGATCGGCCTGGGGGCTCTGGTGAGGGTTCAGTGACCCCTCCTCAAGGGGGGAGTACTGTTGTGAATTCCGCTCTTGGGCTCCCTCTGGTGGTTGTAAGTGGTATTTTTGTGAGTTCTGCTCTTGGGCTCCCTCTTGTGGTTTCTAGTGGTATGGCTGCTCCTTGGAGTTAGCTGTCATCAGCTGCCTCCACTTATCGTCTCTTCTGCTCGGCTATTTAAGTCTGGCTCTATCTTCAGCCAGTGCCACTTGTAAATGGTTCCTGGTTGGATTCACATCTCTTTGGAGTTCCCTGTTATCATGACCAGTTCAGCTAAGCTAAGTTTTTGCTTGCCCTTTTTTGTCCATAGATTGTGGACTTATCCATTCTGCGCTTTCTATGTTTGTCCAGCTTATCAGTGTGAATTAATTCTGTCTTGCTGGAAGCTCTGGGAGGCAGATTTGCCCTCCACACCTTTAGTCAGGTGTGGAGATTTTTTGTAAACTCTGCGTGGATTTTTGTAGTGTTTTATACTGACCGCACAGTATTCCATCCTGTCCTATCTATTTAGTTACACTGGCCTCCTGTGCTCATCCTGGTTTCATTCTGTGTATGTCTTTTCCCTCTCCACTCACAGTCATTATTTGTGGGGGGCTAGTCTATCCTTTGGGGATTTTCTCTGAGGCAAGATAGTTTTTCTGTTTCTATCTTTAGGGGTAGTTAGCTCTTAGGCTGTGACGAGATGCCTAGGGAGAGTTAGGAGCATTCCACGGCTACTTCTAGTGTTGTGTTGAGCTTAGGGACTGCGGTCAGTACAGTTACCACTTCCTTCGGAGCTCGTTCTATGTTGCTCCTAGACCACCGTATCATAACAGTACAAGTGGCCAAAAATGAATTAAATGCATCTCAAAAGAAGGAAAAGAAAGTTCTGAACCATTTTTTTTCTGTGCTCTAGTTTGTCTTTTTTTTTTTTCCCTCTTGATATCTGGGTGGTTCAGGATATATGCTTTGGCATGGATGTTCAGGGTTTGTTTTCTCGTGTGGATCAACTTGCTGCAAGAGTACAGAGTATCCAAGACTATGTTGTCCAGACTCCGGCTTTAGAGCCCAGAATTCCTACTCCTGATTTGTTTTTTGGGGACAGATCCAAGTTTTTGAACTTTAAAAATAACTGCAAATTGTTTTTTGCTTTGAAACCCCGTTCTTCTGGTGATCCCATTCAGCAAGTAAAAATCATCATATCCTTGCTGCGTGGTGACCCTCAAGACTGGGCTTTTTCTCTTGAAACAGGGGATCCGGCATTATTGAATGTAGACGCATTTTTTCAAGCGCTCGGATTATTGTATGACGAACCTAATTCTGTGGATCATGCGGAAAAAACTCTGTTGGCCTTGTGTCAACGTCAGGAAGCGGCAGAGTTATACTGCCAGAAATGTAGAAAATGGTCTGTGCTCACTAAATGGAATGAAGAGGCTCTGGCTGCTATTTTCAGAAAAGGCCTTTCTTAAACCCTTAAAGATGTTATGGTGGGCTTTCCTACGCCTGCCGGTTTGAGCAAAGTCCTGAACCTATGCAATGTGAAAGGATTTTGACTAGAATAGAACGGCAGGAATTCAGACGTCAGAATAGACTGTGTTTTTACTATGGTGATTCGGCTCATGTTATCTCTGATTGCCCTAAGCGTACTAAGAGAGTCGCTAGGTCTGTTACCATTAGTACTATACAGCCTAAATTTCTCTTATCTGTGACCCTGATTTGCTCATTGTCGTCCTTTTCTGTCATGGCATTTGTGGATTCAGGCTCTGCCTGAACTTAATGGACTTAGAATTCGCCAGGCGCTGTGGTTTTTCCTTGCAGCCTTTGCAGAGCCCTATTCCTTTGAGGGGCATTGATGCTACACCCTTGGCCAAGGATAAACCTCAGTACTGGACACAAATGACTATGTACATGGCTCCTGCACATCAGGAAGATTGCCGTTTTCTGGTGTTGCATAACCTGCATGATGTTGTTGTACTGGGATTTCCATGGTTACAGGAACATAATCCGGTGCTGGATTGGAAAACTATGTCGGTGACTAGTTGGGGTTGTCGAGGAGTACATAGTGACGTTCCTTTGATGTCAATTTCCTCTTCCCCCTCTTCTGAGGTCCCTGAGTTTTTGTCGGATTTCCAGGATGTATTTGATGAGCCCAAGTCCAGTTCCCTTCCTCCGCACAGGGACTGTGATTGTGCTATTAACTTGATTCCTGGTTGTAAGTTCCCTAAGGGCCGACTTTTCAATCTGTCTGTGCCAGAGCATGCCGCCATGCGGAGCTATGTTAAGGAATCTTTGGAGAAAGGGCATATTCGGCCCTCTTCGTCACCATTGGGAGCGGGTTTCTTTTTTGTTGCTAAGAAGGATGGCTCCTTGAGACCCTGTATTGATTATCGTCTTCTTAATAAGATCACGGTCAAATTCCAATACCCCTTGCCTTTACTTACTGATTTGTTTGCTCAGATTAAGGGGGCTAGTTGGTTTACTAAGATTGACCTCCGAGGGGCATATATTCTTGTTCGTATTAAACAGGGTGACGAATGGAAAACTGCATTTAATACGCCCGAAGGCCATTTTGAATACCTTGTGATGCCATTTGGGCTCTCTAATGCTCCATCTGTGTTTCAGTCTTTCATGCATGATATTTTCCGCAATTATCTTGATAAATTCATGGACGTATATTTGGATGATATTTTGATTTTTTCCGATGATTGGGAGTCTCATGTGAAGCAGGTTAGGATGGTATTCCAGATCCTTCGTGATAATGCTTTATTTGTGAAGGGGTCTAAGTGCCTATTCGGAGTTCAGAAGGTCTCTTTTTTGGGTTTTATTTTTTCTCCCTCGTCTATAGAAATGGATCCTGTTAAGGTCCAAGCTATTCATGACTGGATCCAACCCACATCTGTGAAGGGTCTTCAAAAATTTTTGGGTTTTGCTAATTTCTATCGCCGTTTCATTGCCAACTTTTCCAGTGTGGTTAAGCCCCTTACTGATTTAAGGAAGAAAGGCGCTGATGTGACAAATTGGTCCTCTGAGGCTGTTGAGGCCTTTCAGGAGCTTAAACGCCGATTTACTTCTGCCCCTGTGTTTTGCGTCAACCGGATGTTTCTCTTCCTTTTCAGGTTGAGGTCGACGCTTCTGAGATTGGAGCAGGGGCCATTTTGTCTCAGAGGGAGTCTGATGGTTCTTTGATGAAACGATGTGCTTTTTTTTCCAGAAAGTTTTCGCCTGCGGAACGCAATTATGATGTCGGCAATCGGGAGTTGTTGGCTGTGAAGTGGGCGTTTGAGGAGTGGCGACATTGGCTTGAGGGAGCTAAACACCGTGTTGTGGTCCTGACCGATCATAAGAATCTGATTTACCTCGAGTCGGCCAAGCGGCTGAATCCTAGACAGGCTCGATGGTCCCTGTTTTTCTCTTGTTTTGATTTTGTGGTCTCGTATCTTCCGGGATCTAAGAATGTTAAGGCTGATGCCCTCTCTAGGAGTTTTTCGCCTGATTCTTCTGGAGTCCTTGAGCCGGTTGGCATTCTTAAGGAGGGGGTGATTCTTTCTGCTATCTCCCCTGATTTGCGGCGGGTGCTTCAGGAATTTCAGGCTGATAGGCCTGACCGCTGTCCAGTGGGGAAGCTGTTTGTTCCTGATAGATGGACAAGTAAGGTAATTTCTGAGGTTCATTGTTCAGTGTTGGCTGGTCATCCTGGTATTTTTGGTACCAGAGATTTGGTTGCTAGGTCCTTTTGGTGGCCTTCCTTGTCGCGCGATGTGCGTGCTTTTGTGCAGTCCTGTGGGACTTGCGCCCGGGCCAAGCTTTGCTGTTCCCGCGCTAGTGGGTTGCTTTTGCCTTTGCCGGTCCCTGAGAGGCCCTGGATGCATATTTCCATGGATTTTATTTCGGATCTTCCTGTTTCCCAGAAGATGTCTGTTATCTGGGTTGTTTGTGACCGGTTCTCTAAAATGGTCCATCTGGTACCTTTGCCTTTCTTTTGTAATTTTGGTTTTCATCCTCGTTTTTCTTCTGGGCAGGTTGAGCCTTCTGATTGTCCTGGTGTTGATTCTGTGGTGGACAGGCTGCAGCAGATTTGGACTCATGTGGTGGACAATTTGACGTTGTCTCAGGAAAGGGCTCAACGTTTTGCCAACCGCCGTCGGTGTGTTGGTCCCCGGCTTCGTGTGGGGGATTTGGTTTGGTTGTCTTCTCATCATGTTCCTATGAAGGCTTCCTTTCCTAAGTTTAAGCCTCGGTTTATTGGTCCTTATAAAATTTCTGAAATTATTAATCCGGTGTCTTTTCGTTTGGCTCTTCCTGCCTCTTTTACCATTCATAATGTTTTCCATAGATCTTTGTTGCGGAGATATGTGGTGCCCGTTGTTCCCTCGGTTGACCCTCCTGCCCCGGTGTTGGTTGAGGGAGAGTTGGAATATGAGGTTGAGAAGATTTTGGATTCTCGTTTTTCGAGTCGGAGGCTTCAGTATCTTGTCAAGTGGAGGGGTTATGGCCAGGAGGATAATTCTTGGGTTGTTGCCTCCGATGTACATGCCGCCGATTTGGTTCGTGCTTTTCACTTGGCTCGTCCTGATCGGCCTGGGGGCTCTGGTGAGGGTTCGGTGACCCCTCCTCAAGGGGGGTATGTGTTGTGAATTCCGCTCTTGGGCTCCCTCCGGTGGTTGTAAGTGGCACTTTTGTGAGTTCTGCTCTTGGGCCCCCTCTTGTGGTTTCTAGTGGTATGGCTGCTCCTTGGAGTTAGCTGTCATCAGCTGCCTTCACTTATCGTCTCTTCTGCTCGGCTATTTAGGTCTGGCTCTTTCTTCAGCCAGTGCCACTTGTAAATGGTTCCTGGTTGGATTCACATCTCTTTGGAGTTCCCTGTTATCCTGACCAGTTCAGCTAAGCTAAGTTTTTGCTTGCCCTTTTCTGTCCATAGATTGTGGACTTATCCATTCTGTGCTTTCTATGTTTGTCCAGCTTATCAGTGTGAATTAATTCTGTCTTGCTGGAAGCTCTGGGAGGCAGATTTGCCCTCCACACCTTTAGTCAGGTGTGGAGATTTTTTGTAAACTCTGCGTGGATTTTTGTAGTGTTTTATACTGACCGCACAGTATTCCATCCTGTCCTATCTATTTAGTTAGACTGGCCTCCTGTGCTCATCCTGGTTTCATTCTGTGTATGTCTTTTCCCTCTCCACTCACAGTCATTATTTGTGCGGGGCTAATCTATCCTTTGGGGATTTTCTCTGAGGCAAGATAGTTTTCCTGTTTCTATCTTTAGGGGTAGTTAGCTCTTAGGCTGTGACGAGATGCCTAGGGAGAGTTAGGAGCATTCCACGGCTACTTCTAGTGTTGTGTTGAGCTTAGGGACTGCGGTCAGTACAGTTACCACTTCCTTCGGAGCTCGTTCCATGTTGCTCCTAGACCACCGTATCATAACAGACAGAGTTCTGTGCGGTCAGTATAAAAAACCCTTCAAAACATCCACAGCAGAATATACAAAAACTTCCTACATCTTTACTAAAAGATGTAGGAGCGTAAATCTGCAACTCCAGTGAATCCTACAATCAGAGCAGGAATAAAACTGAAACAAGCACACTGGCAGTGTGCCACAGAAACAAAAACCAAACACTTATCTTTGCTGAAATAGGCAGCGAGCAGGAGAAGCCAGAAAGTGATCGAACACTTCACAAGGAACATTGACTACTGGCAAGGGCTAAAGGATCCTGCCCACTTAAATATCCCAGTCAGAATTGTAATCATCCGATACACCTGGCCAGGTCTGTGACTCAGAGACAACTGCATTCCCACCTACAACCACTGGAGGGAACCCAAGAGCAGAATTCACAACACACAGTATACAGCACAGCCAACTTAGTATATAGCACATCCCGCATAGTATATAGCACAGCCTGCATAGTATATAGCACAGCCCGCATAGTATACAACACAACCCTTGTAGTATACAGCACAGCCCGCATAGTATACAGCACAGCCCACGTAGTATACAGCACAGCCTGAGTAGTATATAGCACAGCCCGCATAGTATATAGCACAGCCCGCATAGTATACAACACAGCCCTCGTAGTATACAGCACAGCCCTCGTAGTATACAGCACAGCCCATGTAGTATACAGCACAGTCCGTGTAGTATACAGCACAGCTTGCATAGTATACCGCGCAGCCCGCGTAGTATATAGCACAGCCTGCATAGTATACAGCACAGCCCACGTAGTATACAGCACAACCCACGTAGTATATAGCACAACCCGTGTAGTATACAGCACAGCCCACGTAGTATACAGCACAGCCCGCGTAGTATATAACACAGCACGCGTAGTATATAACACAGCCCACATAATATATAGCACAGCCTCACAGTATATAGCACAACCCGCATTGTATATAATACAGCCCGCATAGTATATAACACAGCCCACATAGTATATAGCACGACCCGCATAATATATAGCACAGCCTGCATAGTATACAGCACAGCCCGCATAGTACACAGCACAGCCAGCGTAGTATACAGCACAGCCCACTTAGTATATAGCACATCCCACATAGTATAGAGCACAGCCTGCATAGTATATAGCACAGCCCGCGTAGTATACAACACAGCCCGCATAGTATACAGCACAGCCCGCGTAGCATACAGCACAGCCCGCGTAGTATACAGCACAGCCCACAAAGTATACAGCACAGCCTGCATAGTATACAGCGCAGCCCGCGTAGTATATAACACAGCCTGCATAGTATACAGCACAACCCACGTAGTATATAGCACAACCCGTGTAGTATACAGCACAGCCCGCGTAGTATACAGCACAGCCCGCGTAGTATACAGTACAGCCCGCATAGTATATAGCACAGCCCACGTAGTATATAACACAGCACGCATAGTATATAACACAGCATGCATACTATATAACACAGCCCGCATAGTATATAGTAGCACAGCCTGCATCTCCCCCCCGAGAATGGCCCAACAGTCCAGTACTCACTGTTATAGTAAAAAAAACAAAAAACACACTCCTCACCTCTCCTTGTGCCCGCGCTGCTCTCTGCTCTTGTCTCAGTGGCTGCATGGCCTGCTGGCACACAGTGAGTGTGCGATAACGTCATCGCGCACCCACAGTGTCCAAGGCAGAGCGGGAAATGATGGGAGACGGAGCGTCAGCTGACGCTCTCTCCATCATTGCTTTGAACTGTACCGTCAGACGCTCGGCGTTTTTGGGGGTCTGGGGTAAATCATGATGTACAGGAATATGTCGCTGCCTGCAGTGTGCGTGCACGTTCCAAGACCCCTCGTACTCGCCCGTCTGGGTCTCTCCAACCTCTTGAGATTCCCAATAGACCTTGGACTCATTTGTCAATAGACTTCATCACCGACTTACCGGTTTCTGAGGGTAATACAGTTATTTTAACCGTAGTTGACAGATTTAGCAAGATGTCACATTTTATTTCTCTTCCCGCGTTACCTAATGCCAAGATTCTGGCACAGATCTTTATCAAGGAGGTTGTGAGATTGCATGGTGTTCCTTCAGATATTGTGTCAGACCGTGGGGTGCAGTTTATTTCTAAGTTTTGGAGGGCTTTTTGCAGCCGGCTGGGGATTCATTTGTCATTTTCTTCCGCTTTTCATCCTCAATCCAATGGTCAGACAGAACGTGTAAATCAAAATCTTGAAACTTATCTCAGGTGTTTCATTTCAGAAAATCAGGAGGACTGGGTTAAGTACTTACCGTTGGCAGAATTTGCAATAAACAACCGTACTCATGAGTCTACTGGTAAGTCCCCATTTTTCGGGGCATATGGTTTTCATCCTCAATTCAGTTAGTTTAATAGGAAGGATTCCTCGGGCGGTGCCTGAAGATGAGAGGTTTTCTTCGTCCATCACGTCCGTATGGCAAGGGGTTCTTGATAAATTAAAGAAGATGAGTTTCAGATATAACAATGCGGCTGATCGGAGACGTATGAAAGGTCTGGACTTATGTGTGGGTGATTGGGTTTGGTTGTTCTTAAAGAATATTAAACTGAGAGTTCCCTCGTGGAAATTGGGCCCTAGGTTCATTGGCCCTTATAGGATTGTGGTCGTCGTCAATCCTATTGCATTTCGGCTGGTTTTACCTCAGTCGTTTAGGATCCATAATGTTTTTCAACGCTCCTTACTCAAGAGGCTTGTGGCGTCACCTAATCCATCACCTTTACCTCCCTCTCCGGTCCTGGTTGATTGAAATCTCGAGTTCCAGATAGTCAGGGTCATGGATTCTCGATTTGTTCGCCGGTCTCTACAGTATCTAGTACATTGGAAAGGGTACAGTCTTGAGGAGAGGATGTGGGTACCTGCAGTCGATGTCCATGCGGTTAGGTTAGTCCGGGCATTTCATACAGCTCATCCTGAGAAAACTGGTCCTGAGGTTCCGAAGGTCCCTCATAGAAGGGGGGTACTGTCATGGGGCTACCGCAACAGAGAGGTTCCAGAGAACCGCAGCGCTCTGGGCCTCATTCACACACGATGACCAGAAGCTCTTCTCCTGAATTCTGACCTGGCTGTCTTGTGCCAGCAGGGCAGGAGTTAAACCTTGTTTCTGAAGTTGCTGAGAGCTTGGTCTCTCAGCTGAATTGGTTTTTGAAACCTCCTCAACCTGCCTCAACAACTAGGTCAGCATGCAGGAGTGTCTCTTATTGCCGAACAAGGAATTATTGGTGCTGCACAACCACTTTTATTTTTCCAGAAGTGAGAATTGTCCAAAGCAGGGAACCCCTGCCACCCCCTACTACTGGTCCTCAACGATTCTTAAACTAAAAAAAAAGAAAACCTTTATGTTACTCAGTTTGGAGTGCCTGATTCAATTACATTTCTAAAATTCATGGGCACTCTTGGAATTTGAAGACAATTAGGATTTATCCTGCAGGCCTGGCTGGTCTAAATTAAAGACCATACTGTCTGGGTCTAAGGTTAATGAGTAAAATGCAAAATCTTAGTATTGGAGAACATCAGTGATTACATGTTTGTAAAATGCAGGTTGGAAGTTTAAGACTATTGCTTACTCAGTGTTGAACAGAATGACAGCATGGAAGAGATCTTAGTAGAACCAGATGTCAGCTCAGGGAAGTTGACCTCAAGGATCCAAAAATGGTCCAGTGCCTCAGCTCACGAAGAACAGCTTGTCCTCTATAAATTACATTACAGCACACTTTCTGGTTAATTGCAGATTTCCACACTCATTTGTTCTTATTTAAAGCACTGCTTGAAATGTGTCTTCTTTCACCTGCATGCTAATGTATTCTGCAGGTATATCAGTAGATCAGGTTGTCGGACCACATGACTTACTGTTTTGGATTATCCCCAACTACATGTACCTAGAAGTACCAGGAACTACTTAGTACAGTGCAATGAACTTACCATTCATTGTGCAGAGGTCTACTTTGTTTCATTTAACAAGAAGAGATAAAATGAAATTAAAAAACCCCAAAAAGATAAGTTATGTGCTGTGTGACTGTACATCACGTGACATCTCACCATCTTACATTATGAAACTAATTGTCAGGATTATATGGTTCTGTAAAAACCTTTTTATAGCTTACTTATCCATAGAACAGATCATCAATATCAGATGGTTTGGGGTTAGACATGCCACATACCCACTAATCAGCTGTTAGCAGTTCCCCATTGGGCTGTATAGAGCAGTATAACACAACTCTGTACTTTGTACAGAGAGTGATCTTGGGTGCTCCAGCTTAGCTCCTGTTGAAGTAAATGCCCACAATGTTGCTACCAAAGGCCAAGTTTAGTAGCTTTAGAATTGGAAAACAAAACACCAGAACTTATTATGTAGTTTATCCTCTTTGTATTCTGCAATTCCGTCTACACTTGAGAGGCCTTACCATATTGGTTAGTATCAACAACCTTAGATTCTTGTGTTCTACTCATCCATCCTTTGAAGTCTTCACTTCACCATATTTTAGCTGATGTCAGTGACTGTGCCCCGTAGTGTAAACGGAGGAGTCTTTGATCATAACTGATAGCCTAAACTATGGCTGACATCATGTTCAGATGAGTTCAACAAGAAATCCTTTGCCATGTCCCACCATTGGCATGATACGCTAGATAAAAATGTTACTCACCTGTGCCAGCTTCCTTTAATCCTGGTAATCAGATGCACACCTGTAAAGGAAGGGGTGATGGAACCACCGTGTCATGGTCTGAGGAGAGCCTGGAGGGGCATAACTAAGTGAACACTTGACTCTTCGCTAGAGCCCCTGATGGTCGAGTTAGACTTGGCTCCAGATGGACACCAGGTGCTACTCTAGGACAGACGTCAGATGGCAGCTGACCCCCAAAGGCATAGAGCTGGAGTGTGTTACGTCGCTGCCACTGCGGCTCCCTGCGCCCTGCCATACTCATGTGTCTTCGGCATCCCGGCACGTCTCCACTGCTGCAGCGTCTTCCCCCTCAGCGCACGCTCCTGGTTTCTGCCGCTCGTTGGGTGCACGTGCACGCTAGGTTCAGCTCTGCGCGCGCACATTTCTGAACTCCATTCTGGTACCGCCTTCCTGTCCTCTCTATTACCCTGGAGGACTCCTAAACCGGAAGTGCTATGCAGCGCCGCTTTATTATCCTGCCTCTTCTTTTCCCATGTGCCTGATGCTCATTTGTTATTACAAGTGGTCTTGGCCGCACGCCTTTCTGTGTACCTTGTTTCCTGACTTGGTTCTTCCTTTGCTCTCCTTAGATCCAGTCCTTGGTGCCCGTCCTGTTTGCCCTGTGTTTCTGTCGTACCTGCCAGCCCTGAGACTTTGCCTTGTCTGTCAGCCCTGTGTCTCAGCCGTACCTGCCAGCCCTGTGTTTTCACCTTCCAGCTCTTGTCTTTACCAAGTTCGTGCTCCTGTCTCCCACCTGTCACTTCCCCTCCTCCATCCAGTCCATGACTCGCTCTCTAGTCTATCCTTGTTTCCCAGCTGCCGTGGTGATAGTCTCCAGCGGGTCTGCCCCTAATGCTCCCTGTATAGGGGGTGGTCCATCTGGTCAGCTTGCCCGAGGGAGGATCGTTGTCACGGTCCAGTGGGTCCACTCCTTGGTTTTCTCACTTGAGTCCTCATAGTGTGGCCTAGAAAGGGAAAGGTCAGCTGGTACATGACAGAAATACAGGAACAGCAGGTGGTGGTGGGAATGACTGGTATATAGGTGGGCAAGAAAGGTGCAGATTGGTATGGCAGGTATTCTGGCAGGTTCAGGCTGGTATGGCTGGTATACAATCAGGTGCTGGCAGGTGCACGTAGGTATGGCTGGTATACAGGATGGCACTGGCAGATGCAGCTGGCATCCAGGCAGGTACTGACAGGTGCAGGCAAGTGCAGCTGGTATCCAGATAGGAAAAGAAGGTGCAGGCAGGTACAGCTGGTATACAGGCAGATACAAGCAGGTACAGATAGGCACAGGCAGGTATTCAGGCAGTTACAGGCATATAATGGAAGACAAACTAGAGCAGGGACCTGAGAACTAACAAGCATGAAACAAGCAGAGTATGCATGTTGCTCAGGCACCTCCTAAACTTTAGGACGTGCACTCTTTCCTTTTAAGAGACCAGGAGAGCGCGTGTCCTAAGCACAGTGCCCTGGGGATCTGCGAGCTGTGCACAGACCCCAGGCAACAGCATGAGGAGGAGAAAGTGCAGGACCGGGCTGCAGGGATGAGTAAATCGGAGCAGAGAAGGATGGGAAGCGTGTGTTGCTAAAGTACCTCCCATTTATTCCCCCCACTTCATCAAGCTTGCACAAAATCTCTACAGGAGGAGAGGGGTATGGATGTTCTCTTTGAGCACCCACGACCTCTCTTCAGCACTGAACCCATTCCAATCTACTAGAAAAAATGTTTTTCCTCTTATCCTATTAGTAGACAGAATATGCTCAACCTCAAAGATATATTCAAAGCTCACTGGAGCAGGAGTGCTACCTGGGTCCTTGAAGAAGGAGTTTAAGATAGCAGGCTTGAGGAGAGACACATGGAATGAATTGGGAATACGTAAAGAGGCTGGGATTTTGAGGTTGTAGGATACAGCATTTATCTGTTTGAGAATCTTGAAAGGACCAATAAAACAAGGACTCAACTAGTTCGAAGGTAGCTTGAGCCGGACAAACTTCCAACAAATCCAAACCTTGTCCACAGGATGAAACTGAGGCAGGTTCAGACGCCTCTTGTCTGCGTGTCTCTTCATTCATTCAGAAGACTTCACTAATATGGTCTTTGTGTCCTCCCAAAATCTGGAGAAGTCCTAAGTGAGAGCACCGGTCGCAGGGATGTTGGTGGTCATAGCCACAGGGAATGAAACAGTTGGGGTGTTGACCAAACACAACTAAAAATGGAGATTTAGCAGAGGACTTATTCACATGGTTATTGTAGGAGAATTCGGCCCAATGCAGGAGTTTGGGCCAAACATTGTGGTAGGCATTGAAGAAGTGCATCAGGAAGTTGGTCAGGATTTGGTTGGCCAGCTCTACCTGGCCATTGGATTGTGGATGTTAGGCTGAAAAGAAGTGCAAAGTGACATGTAGTACTTTGCAGGTAGTCCTTCATAAGTGAGATGTAAACTGGATGACTCTGTCAGAGATTAGATGGAGAGGTAACCAATGGAGCTGGAAAACATGTTGGATGAACTCCTTGGCACTCACAGAAGTAGACAAGAGACCAGACAGTGGAGTAAAATGGGCCACCTTAAAGAAGTGATCCACAACTGCTCAGATGATGGCAAATCTGGCAGATACTGGAAGGTCGATAATGAAGTCCATCAAGATGGACTGCCGGGGTGCTGAGGGTCCGGCAAGAGAAGTAACTGACTGGTCGAAAGCTGTTTAGGAGTCTTATTGTGGGGACATGCCAAGATTATATCCGCAATATCTTTGCACAGGTATGGCCACCAATAACGCAGTGAAATGAGAAGAGCCGTCTTCTTCTGTCTGGCATGACCAGCCAATTTAGACAAGTGATCCGTTGAAGACCCCACTCACCGTCTGGTTCAGGTCTTTCTGGATGGGACCCTAGACAACTCCAACGACAGTAAGCATCTTGGAGAACTCAATGATGCGATGAGGCTCCTCCTCCTGGTCAGAAGACAGAAAGGATCTGAAAAGCACATCCTCCTTGACGTTCTTGTCTGCCGACCAGAAATGGAGAATAAAATCAAAGCGAGTGAGAAACAAAGACCACCTGGCCTGACACCACAGTTCCTGATCCCCTGTCGAGTAGTTGGGTTCTGGAGCCGAGAAGACTTTGGAAAAATGGCCGCAGGTCACCATACGCCCCGCAGGAGATTTTTGAGTAACAATGGCATCGGCCCCAGAGGAGGAAGCATCCACCTCCAAGAAGAATTATTTATTATTGTCAGGTTGATAAAGCACTGAAGATGAAGAGAAGGCATGCTTTAAGGAAGAAAAGGCGATTTCAGTCTCCAGAATCCATTAATTAGATTTAGCACCCTTACGGTTCAGGACAGAAATTGGAGCAGTCTGAGAGGAGAAATGTGGAATGGACTGGCGTTAGTAATTCGTGAATCCCAGAAACCACTGGATAGCTTTCAGGCCATCAGGACGAGGCCACTTCAGAATGAGGCCACTTCAGGACGGCAGACACTTTCTCGGCATCCATCCTCAGTCCAGTCTCAGAGATGATGTATCCTAAGAAGGGAAGAGAGGATTGCTCAAAGACACACTTCTCAAACTTGGCTCAAACTAATCTCCCGATATCTTCCCTCACAAAATCTCCTTCTCTCCTCCACACTTATTCCCTCCTCACCCAACCGCCTCCAAGACTTCTCCCGAATATCCCCCATCCTCTTGAATTCTTTGTCCCAACACGTCTGACTATCAATCACATTCAGATACTTCAGACAAAACCTGAAAACCCACCTCTTCAGGAAAGCTTACAGCCTGCAATGACCCCTCTGCCACCTCACCACTACTGGAGCTACCGCCTCAGCAACACTGGAGCTGCTGCAACCCCCCAACCTACCGTCTCCCTCCCCACCATTCTGTAGAATGTAAGCCCGCAAAGGCAGGGTCATCTCCCTTCTGTATCAGTCTGTGATTGCTAGTTTGTTTACTGTAAGTGATATCTGTGATTTGTATGCAACCCTTTCTCATGTACAGCACCATGGAATCAATGGTGCTATATAAATAAATAATAATAATAACTTGACGTACAAATGGTTTTCCTCAATCTCAGCAAGATGTGACGGACATCCCTCTTATGTCTGGGAAGATCAGGGAAGAGCACCAGTATGTCGTCCAGGTAAACCACCATACAAGAGTAGAGAAGATCCCGGAAGATATTGTTTACCAGTTCTTGGAATACTGCTGGGGTATTGCAGAGCTCAAACGGCATTACGCGATACTAATAATGACCATCTTGATGAAGGCGGTCTTCCATTTGTCATCCTGGGATATTTGGAATAGGCTATATGCTCCCAGCAGATCAACTTTAATAAAGACTCTGGCAACACTGAGACGATCAAACATCTCTGAGATGAGGGGCAGAGGATACTTATTCTTGATCTTTATCTGATTAATACCCCTATAGTCAATACAGGGTGAGAGTGAGCTGTCCTCCTTTTTACCAAAGAAGAATCCTGCTCCAGCTAGGGATGATGACTTCCGAATAAATCCCCTGGCAAGGTTTTCTTTAATATATTCGGACATGGCTCAAGTCTCTGCCCAAGACAGGGGATAGATACGGCCTTGAGGAGGAGGAGAACCAGTAATAAAATGTATATCACAAGTCATAAAACCTGGGTGATGGTAGCATCTCCACCTCTTTCTTATTAAAAACATCCGCAAAGACCCAATAAGTGGGAGACAAGCCAGGTAAATTTGATGGGGTAATCAGAGGTTGAGCAAGACGAATGGGAAGCAGGCATTTCTCATGAAAGTACTGACCCCAATGCACTATTTCTCCAGATCTCCAATCCAGGAAAGGCTCGTGAGCACATAACCAAGGCAGGCCCAGGAGCAGAAGAAAGGACAGACCTGGTAGCACATAAAAGGAGATTTTCTCCATGTACAATATTCCTACAAAAAGTTCCACAGACTCAGAGATGAAGAGAAGGCGCTTACCACCACCTCATTATTCCAGGCGAGCTTAGAGGACAAGGTAAGAAAATGGACGGCATCCTGCCCACAATAAGATTCCCTTGGCGTAAATGGAGAAGGGAGGATTCTGCAGAGAAAACACGAACTGGCACATCAAAAATCCTTGCAGAAGGCTTCTATGAAAGTCTGCAGGTTGGAGATTAGAGGATCTCTTTTCTCCCTAACAGGATTGGTGAGACATCATGAATGCCACTTTGGTACAGTGTGAGGAGAACTGATGTGCCAAGAGCTCAAAGTGTAATTTTGCATTTATTGATGAATCCTCAGCATAGAGTAGGAAGACGGTCATAACGTGATGGAGCAGACAGACGGGGTCCAGAACCAGGAACAGAGCTGGTAGACTGGAGAGTCACTGCTGAGGTTGCTGCAGCTTGAGCAGGGACGGATGCAGCCGCAGATATAAAGTTATCCGTATGGGTGGCCACAGTCCGTAGATAGAACATGATTTTGTCTTACTGGTCCCTATGGCGAGAGACCGCCTGGTAAATGCCAGAGACTGGAGATTGTGGAGCTAGAGGGTTTCCTGGGCCTGAGCAATCTGTAACAGAAGTAGTGGTGGAACCACTGTGCCGTGGTTAGGGGAGAGCCTGGAGGGACGTAACTAGGTGACTCTTCATTAGAGCCCCTGATGGTGGGGTTAGACTTGGCTCCAGATGGACATCAAGTGCTGATTCCCAAGAGCACAGAGCTGGAACAGCCTAAAAAGGCAAAGCTTGACTGGTACAGGCAGGTACGGCAGGAATACAGTAACAGTAGGTGCTGGAGAGTACGGCTGATATAAATACAGGCACGGACAGGTTCTGGAAAGGTTTGGCTGGTATACAGGTGGGTACTGGTACGTGCAGACTGTTATGGCTGGTATGCAGGTGGGCACGGAAGGTGAAAGCAGGTACGGCTGATATACAAGCAGGTATACAAGCAGGTACTGGCAGGTGCAGGCAGGTATGGGTGGTATACAGGTGGGCATGGCAGGTGCAGGCAGGCACGGCTGGTATGCAGGTGGGCACTGGCAAGTGCAGCAAGCTACGGCTGGTATACAGGCAGGTACAGCTGGCATACAGGCAGGTACTAGCAGGTGTAGGCAAGTACAGCTGGTATATAGACGGGCACAGCAGGTGCAGGCAGGTACAATTGGTATACAGGCAGGCACAGGTAGATACAGGCAGACACTGGCAGGTACAGGCAGGTACTGGAAGATTAACTAAAACAGGGACCTGAGAATTAGCAAGCATGCAAACAGGCAGAGTATACACGTTGCTCAGGCACCTCCCAACAGGCAGAGGTGCATTAAATAGTAAGTATCTCTCAGCCATTGATTGGGGACACTTTAGGATGGCGTGAACTGTCCTTTTAAGAGACTGAGAGCACATATGTGCTTGACCTAAGCACAGTACCCGGGGGGCAGCAGCAGGAAAAGGAAGAGGAAGTGTGGGACAGGGGCCGTGGTAGTAAGTCGGCATCACTGCCGGAGAAGAGGAGGATTGGAAGTGTGAGTGGCCACCAGCACTACACTCATGCTTTTCATGTTAGGTTATAGGTTGAACATGATGAACTTGTGTTGTCTTTCAACCTTAAAACTATGTAAGTTCTCTGCCTGGTTCAACTGCATTAGTCTTCTTGAGAATCTATTTCTTGTCTAGTTGGTCACCATGAAAAATCCAGCTTTGTAATGCAACTGTAATTCTCTTCCCTCTCCTCTCCAGCTGCACAATTCCCACTCCACAATCCTGCACATCCTCGCAGAAATCTCAAACACCTCAACCTATACTCAATCTTTGAATCCCTTCACCCTCTTAGGCTGCCATCACACTAGCAGTATTTGGTCAGTATTTTACATCAGTATTTGTAAGCCAAATTGCGTTCCGCAAACAACTGTACTAGTACGGCGCACTGATCACGTGGCCTCACACTGAATGCTGCAGCAATCGGGTGCGGGTGTCAGCTGTATGTGCCAACTGACACCCCACAGCAATGCCCATGATCAGTGCTAGGACAGATCACAGGCATTTAAACCCTCTGATGCCGCTGTCAGTAGTAACAGCGGCACAGAGAGGCATCGCACAGGGAGTGGGCTCCCTGCACGCCTCCATCAGGCCAAGTCGATGTGATCGCGTTGGCCTGATGGTCTGCATGGAGACCCCTGACACCAAGATGGCCGTGGGGTCCTTCCAGGTCCTGCAGGGTGGTGGTTTGTAAACGCCACCATCATGCCTCCTTCCCTGCCTGTCAAATCGCTGATCTGATATCTGACATATAGTGATGTCCCATATTGGGACATTTTAAAAAAGTTAAAAAAAAATATATTACTAGCTGAAGAGCCCGGCGTTGCCTGGGCATAGTAAATATCTGTGGTTAGTTATAGCACGTCACTTCTCTTATTTTCCCATCCCGCCTCTCATTTTCCCAATCACATCTCTCATTTTCTCCCTCACATCTCTCATTTTCTCCCTCACTCCTCTCATTCCCCCCTAACACTTGTCATTTCAACCTCACATCTGTCATTTTCTGATCACTCCATTATTTTTCCTCACTCCTCTCATTTTGCAATCACACCTTTTCATTTTCACCTCACACCTCTCATTTTCACCTCATCACCTCAGTATATACATGTTTGTCATCTCCCTTATATATAGTATACATCTGTATGTCATCTCCTGTATATAGTATATACCTGTATGTCATCTCCCCTGTATATATTATATACCTGCTGTGTGTCATCTCCCCTATATATAGTATATACCTGAATGTCATCTCCTTCTATATATAGTATATACCTGTATGTCATCTCCTCCTGTATATAGTATATACCTGTGTGTCATCTCCCCTGTATATAGTATATATCTGTGTGTCATCTCCTCCTGTATATAGTATATACCTGCATGTCATCTTCTATATATAGCATATACCTGTATGTCATCTCCTCCTGTATATAGTATATACCTGTAGGTCATCTGCTCCTGTATATAGTATATACCTGTGTGTCATCTCCTCCTGTATATAGTATATACCTGTATGTCATCTCCTCCTGTATATATATGTACCTGTATGTCATCTCCTCCTCTATATAGTATATACCTGTGTGTCATCTCTCCTGTATATAGTATATACCTGTGTGTCATCTCCTCCTGTATTAGACCTCGTTCACACGTTATTTGCTCAGTATTTTTACCTCAGTATTTGTAAGCTAAATTGGCAGCCTGATAAATCCCCAGCCAGCAGGAAGCCCTCCCCCTGGCAGTATATATTAGCTCACACATACACATAATAGACAGGTCATGTGACTGACAGCTGCCGTATTTCCTTTATGGTACATTTGTTGTAGTTTGTCTGCTTATTAATCAGATTTTTATTTTTGAAGGATAAGACCAGACTTGTGTGTGTTTTAGGGCGAGTTTCGTTTGTCAAGTTTGTGTGTTGAGTTGCGTGTGGCGACATGTATGTAGCGACTTTTGTGAGATGAGTTGTGTGTGGCAACATGCGTGTAGCAACTTTTTGTGTGTCGAGTTGCATGTGACAGGTTAGTGTAGCAACTTGTGTGCAGCAAGTTTTGCGCATGGCGAGTTTTGCACGTGGCGAGTTTTGTGTGGTGCCTTTTGAGTATGTGCAAGTTTTGTGTGAAGAAATTTTGCATGTGTTGCAACTTTTGTGCATGTGGCAATTTTTCCGCATGTGCAAGTTTTGCGTGTGGCGAGTTTTCCATGAGGTGAGTTTTGCACTTGTGGCGAGTTTTGCAAGAGCCTAGTTTTTGCATGTGGCGAGTTCTGCGCGTGGCGAGTTTTGAGCGGCGACTTTTGTGTTTCGACTTTTATGTGGCGAGGTTGGAGAATGTGTGGTGAAATGTGTGCTGAGGGTGATATGTGTTCAAGCACGTGGAAGTGTGTGGCGCATTTTGTGTGTGTGTTCATATCCCCGTGTGTGGTGAATATCCCATGTCGGGGCCCCACCTTAGCAACTGTACGGTATATACTCTTTGGTGCCATCGCTCTCACTCTTTACGTCCCCCTTGTTCACATCTGGCAGCTGTCAATTTGCCTCCAACACTTTTCCTTTCACTTTTTTCCCCATTATGTAGATAGGGGCAAAATTGTTTGGTGAATTGGAACGCGCGGGGTTAAAATTTCACCTCACAATATAGCCTATGACGCTCTCGGGGTCCAGACGTGTGACTGTGCAAAATTTTGTGGCTGTAGCTGCGACGGTGCAGATGCCAATCCCGGACATACATACACACATACACACATACACACATACACACATTCAGCATTATATAGTAGATAATGTGCAAAAATATATTTTTTTACATTCCTAAATAAAGAAAAAAATACATATTTTTCCAATAAATACTTTAATTTATGTAATTAAAAAAAAACAATAAAAGTATACATATTTGGTATCGCCGCGTCCGTAACAACCCGCTATATAAAACTATCCCACTAGTCAACCCCTTCAGTGAACACCATAAAAATAAAAATAAAAAACGAGGCAAAAAAATGCTTTATTATCATACTCCCGAACAAAAAGTGCAATAAAACGCGATAAAAAAGACAGATGTAAATCGAAATCATACCACTGTAAACGTCATCATGTCCAGCTGAAAACAAGGCACATACAGCTCCATCAGCAGAAAAATTAAAAAAGTTATAGGTCTCAGAATAAAGCTATGCAAAAATATTTTTTCTATAAAATAGTTTTTATTGTGTAAAAACGCCAAAACATAAAAAAATATTAATGAGGTATCGCTGTAATCGTACTGATCCAAAGAATAAAGCTGTCTTACCAATTTTACTACACGTGGAATGGTATAGAAAACAAAAAGCAATTCCTGAATTGCTGGTTTTTGTTCATTCTGTTCCCCGAAAATCAGAATAGAAAGCGATCAAAAAAATGTCATGTCCCCGAAAATGGTACCAATAAAAATGTCAGCCTGTCCCGCAAAAACCAATAACATGACTCTGTCGACCGAATTATGAAAAAATGATAGTTCTCAAAATACAAAATATGGTGATGCAAAAACTAGTTTTCGCAATAAAAAGCGTCTTTTACTGTGTGACAGCTGTCAAACATAAAAACCCAATATAAATTTGTATCGCTGTAATCGCACCGACCCGAAGAATAAAGTTGCCTTATCACTTATACCACACAAGGAACAGTGAAGAAAATAAATAAAACCAATTCTTAACCCTCTGTTGATTTTTTTCATTCTGCCTCCCAAAGATCGCAGTAAGGCTCGGCACTAGTGATGAGCGAATATACTCGTTAGGCTACGTTCACATTAGCGTTGCGCGCCGGTGCGTCGGCGACGCAACGGCGACGCAACGCACAACGCACCAAAAACGCGCGCAAAAACGCTGCGTTTTGCGACGCGTGCGTCGTTTTTTGACAAAAATCGGACGCACGAAAAATGCAACTTGTTGCATTTTCTTGCGTCCGACGCTAGCGTCGGAAACGACGCACGTGTCGAAAAACGCTAACAAAAAAACGCATGCGTCCCCTATGTTAAACATAGGGGTGCGTCGCCGCTGCGTCGCCGCTGCGTCGCCGACGCAACAGCGACGCACATTAGCGTAACGCTAATGTGAACGTAGCCTTACTCAAGATTTCGCGAGCATGCTCTTGGGTCCTCTGAGTATTTTTTAGTACTTGGAGTTTTAGTTTTTCTTGCTGCAGCTGAATGATTTACATCTGTTAGCCAGCATAAGTACATGTGGGGATTCCCTAGCAACCAGGCAACCCCCACATGTACTTACGCTGGCAAACAGATGTAAATCATTCAGCTGCGGCAAGAAAAACTAAGGCTATGTTCACACCTTGCGGCGTCCCTCTGCGGGTTTTCCCGCAGCGGATTTGATAAATCTGCAGGGCAAAACAACTGCGGTTCTCCCTGCAGATTTATCGCGGTTTGTTCCGCGTTTTCCGCTGCGGGTTTCCGCCTATACTATTGATGCTGCATATGCAGCAATATGCAGCATCAATAGTAATGTTAAAAATAATAAAAATTGGTTATACTCACCCTCTGACGTCCCGATCCCTCGGCGCTACACCCGGCGGTCCGGTTCCAGAGATGCTGTGCGAGAAGGACCCTTCGTGACGTCACGGTCATGTGACCGCGACGTCACCGCAGGTCCTGGTCGCACAGCAACTCTGACCGGACGGCCGCGTGCAGCGCCCAGGAGCTCCGGACATCAGAGGGTGAGTATAACCAGATTTTTTATTTTTTAACCCCAAATATGGTTCCCAGGGCCTGGAGGAGAGTCTCCTCTCCTCCACCCCGGGTACCACCCGCACATTATCCGCTTACTTCCCGCAACGTGGGCACAGCCCCATGCGGGAAGTAAGCGGTTCAATGTATTCCTATGGGTGCAGAATCGCAGCGATTCTGCACAAAGAAGTGACATGCTGCGGGTTGTAAACCGCTGCGTTCCCGCGCGGTTTTTCCCGCAGCATGTGCACAGCGGTTTGCGGTTTCCATAGGGTTTACATGTTACTGTAAACGCTATGGAAACTGCTGCGGACCCGCAGCATCAAAATCGCGGCGGTTCCGCGGTAAAAACCGCTAAGTGTGAATATAGCCTAAAACTCCGAGCACTAAAAAATACTCGGAGGACCCCCGAGAATGCTCGAGAAATCTTGAGTAACGAGTATATTCGCTCATCACTACTTGGCACACATTTCTCCTGCGCTCTGCACTGAATATGTAAGTGAGACACACGTATAAGTAAGTGAGACACACACATATATATATTTATATTTAATACAGAGCTAGATAGCAGAAAAGCTGATATTTCAATTGCCGGCTTTTGCTATCTCCTTATCAAACCCGACAGGATATGAGACATGGTTTACATACAGTAAACCATTTCATATCAATTATTTTTACATATTCCTCACTAATAATGTTAGTAGTGTGTGTGTGTGCAAAATTTGGGAGCGCTAGATGTTAAAATAAAGGGTTAAATCTTGGAAAAAACTGGCATGGGCTCCCGCGCAATTTTCTCCGCCAGAGTGAGAAAGCTAGTGACTGAGGGCAGACATTAATAGCCTATAGAGGGACCATGGTTATTGCCCCCCCTCTGGCTAAAAACATCTGCCCCCAGCCACCCCAGAAAAGGGTGGGAATTTTTCAGAATATTTTCCCACACTAGAGTTCATATGAAGTTATGCCAGCATATCGCATCCTCGCGTTGAATACGAATCACTGTTCAGGAACTTTTCTGTATATCTCGGCCGTAAAAAACGGACCGTATTTTCCTACACTAGGTGTGACGCCAGCCTCATGAAGATGCAAAATATGGAGCTAAAAAATATTTATTTTGGAAAAATGTGATTTTTTTTATTTCCAGGGCTCTACGTTATAAACTTCTGTGAAGCACCTATGGGTTCAAGGTGCTCAATACACATCTAGATAAGTTCCCTAAGGGGGTTTAGCTTTCAAAATGGTGTCACTTGTGGGGGTTTCCACTGTTTAGGCACATCAGGGGCTCTCCAAATGCGACAAGGCGACTGCTAATTATGCCAGCAAATTTTACATTCAAAAAGTGAAATGGCGCTCCTTCACTTCCGAACCCTAACGTGTGCCCAAACAGTAGATTACCCCAGATATGAGTTATTAGCATTCTAAGGAGAAATTGCACAGCAAAATGTATGGTCCATTTTCTCCTGTTACCCTTGTGAAAGTAAAAAAATTAGGTCTAAAGGAAAATTTTTGTGAAAAGTAAATGTTTATTTTTTTCTTCCACATTCCAAAAATTCCTGTGAAGCACCTGAAGGGTTAATAAATTTCTTGAATGTGGTTTTGAGTACCTTGATGGGTGCAGTTTTTATAATGGTGTAATTTTGGGGTATTTTCTGTCATATAGGCCCCTGTTGTGAATTCTGTGGCTGAATTCACTCCTGTGGTCACAAGTGGTACTGCAGCTTCTGAGCTTCCTCCCTCAGGTGTTCTGGTGAGCTCGTTAACTGCTTCATTACTTAACTTCGTCTGATGCTGCTATCCTTGCTCCTTGTCAATGTTTCAGTGTTGGATCTGAGCTTCTCCTGATTGTTCCTGTGACCTGCTGCTCTGTATAGCTAAGTGCTTTTTGCTTTTTTGTTGCTTTTTTTCTGTCCAGCTTGTCTTTTGTTTTGCTGGAAGCTCTGAGACGCAAAGGGTGTACCGCCGTGCCGTTAGTTCGGCACGGTGGTTTTTTTTTTGCCCCCTTTGCGTGGTTTTGCTTTAGGGTTTTTTGTAGACTGCAAAGTTCGCTTTACTGTCCTCGCTCTGTCCTAGAATATCGGGCCCCACTTTGCTGAATCTATTTCATCCCTACGTTTTGTCTTTTCATCTTACTCACAGTCATTATATGTGGGGGGCTGCCTTTTCCTTTGGGGAATTTCTCTGGGGCAAGTCAGGCCTATTTTTCTATCTTCAGGCTAGCTAGTTTCTTAGGCTGTGCCGAGTTGCCTAGGTAGTTGTTAGGCGCAATCCACAGCCGCTTTTAGTTGTGTTTAGGATAGGATCAGGTGTGCAGTCTACAGAGTTTCCACGTCTCAGAGCTCGTTCTTGTATTTTTGGGTATTTGTCAGATCACTGTGTGTGCTCTGATCGCTAAGCACACTGTGTTTCTGGATTGCCTTCATAACACCTGTCATTAGCAAACATAACAGTACAAGGAGCCAAACTAATGATTCTCAATAGAGGGAAAGAAAAAGTTCTGACATCATTTTTTTTTTTTTTTTTTTCTGCTCTGTGTTCACTTTTTTTTTTTTTCCCCTAGACATTTGGGTGATTCTGGACACAGGTGTGGACATGGATATTCAGGGTCTGTGCTCTTCAATGGATAATCTCGTTATAAATGTACAAAAAATTCAAGATACTATTGATCAGAAATCTATGTTAGAACCAAGAATTCCTATTCCTGATTTGTTTTTTAGATAGAACTAAGTTTCTAAGTTTCAAAAATAATTGTAAGCTATTTCTGGCCTTGAAACCTCATTCTTCTGGTAATCCTATTCAACAGGTTTTGATTATTATTTCTTTTTTGCGCGGCGACCCTCAAGACTGGGCATTTTCTCTTGCGCCAGGAGACCCTGCATTGAGTAGTGTCGATGCGTTTTTCCTGGCGCTCGGATTGCTGTATGATGAGCCTAATTCAGTGGATCAGGCTGAGAAAAATTTGCTGGCTTTGTGCCAGGGTCAGGATGATATAGAAGTATATTGTCAGAAATTTAGGAAATGGTCAGTACTCACTCAGTGGAATGAATCTGCGCTGGCAGCTTTGTTCAGAAAGGGTCTCTCTGAGGCTCTTAAGGATGTCATGGTGGGATTTCCTATGCCTGCTGGTTTGAATGAGTCTTTGTCTTTGGCCATTCAGATCGGTCGACGCTTGCGCGAGCGTAAATCTGTGCACCATTTGGCGGTACTGCCTGAGGTTAAACCTGAGCCTATGCAGTGCGATAGGACTATGACTAGAGTTGAACGGCAGGAATACAGACGTCTGAATGGTCTGTGTTTCTACTGTGGTGATTCCACTCATGCTATTTCTGATTGTCCTAAGCGCACTAAGCGGTCCGCTAGGTCTGCCGTCATTGGTACTGTACAGTCCAAATTCCTTCTGTCCATTACCTTGATATGCTCTTTGTCGTCGTTTTCTGTCATGGCGTTTGTGGATTCGGGCGCTGCCCTGAATCTGATGGATTTGGATTATGCTAAACGTTGTGGGTTTTTCTTGGAGCCTTTGCGGTGTCCTATTCCATTGAGAGGAATTGATGCTACACCTTTGGCCAAGAATAAACCTCAATACTGGGCCCAGCTGACCATGTGCATGGCTCCTGCACATCAGGAAGTTATTCGCTTTCTGGTGTTGCATAATCTGCATGATGTGGTCGTGTTGGGGTTGCCATGGCTACAAACCCATAATCCAGTATTGGATTGGAATTCCATGTCGGTATCCAGCTGGGGTTGTCAGGGGGTACATGGTGATGTTCCATTTTTGTCGATTTCGTCATCCACCCCTTCTGAGGTCCCAGAGTTCTTGTCTGATTATCAGGATGTATTTGAAGAGCCCAAGTCCGATGCTCTACCTCCGCATAGGGATTGTGATTGTGCTATCAATTTGATTCCTGGTAGTAAATTCCCTAAAGGTCGATTATTTAATTTATCCGTGCCCGAACACGCCGCTATGCGCAGTTATGTGAAGGAATCCCTGGAGAAGGGACATATTCGCCCATCGTCATCACCACTGGGAGCAGGGTTCTTCTTTGTAGCCAAGAAGGATGGTTCGCTGAGACCGTGTATTGATTACCGCCTTCTTAATAAGATCACTGTTAAATTTCAGTATCCCTTGCCATTGTTATCTGACTTGTTTGCTCGGATTAAGGGGGCTAGTTGGTTCACTAAGATAGATCTTCGTGGTGCGTATAATCTGGTGAGAATCAGGCAAGGAGATGAATGGAAAACTGCATTCAATACGCCCGAGGGTCATTTTGAGTATCTAGTGATGCCATTCGGACTTTCTAATGCTCCATCAGTGTTTCAGTCCTTTATGCATGACATCTTCCGAGAGTACCTGGATAAATTCCTGATTGTGTACTTGGATGACATTTTGATCTTCTCGGATGATTGGGAGTCTCATGTGAAGCAGGTCAGAATGGTTTTTCAGGTCCTGCGTGCTAACTCTTTGTTTGTGAAGGGATCAAAGTGTCTCTTCGGTGTGCAGAAAGTTTCATTTTTGGGGTTCATCTTTACCCCTTCTACTATCGAGATGGATCCAGTTAAGGTCCAAGCCATCCATGATTGGATTCAGCCGACATCTCTGAAAAGTCTGCAAAAGTTCCTGGGCTTTGCTAATTTTTATCGTCGCTTCATCTGTAATTTTTCTAGCATTGCCAAACCATTGACCGATTTGACCAAGAAGGGTGCTGATTTGGTTAATTGGTCTTCTGCTGCTGTGGAAGCTTTTCAGGAGTTGAAGCATCGTTTTTGTTCTGCCCCTGTGTTGTGTCAGCCAGATGTTTCTCTACCGTTCCAGGTCGAGGTTGATGCTTCTGAGATTGGAGCAGGGGCGGTTTTGTCACAGAGAGGTTCTGATTGCTCAGTGATGAAACCATGTGCTTTCTTTTCCAGGAAGTTTTCGCCCGCTGAGCGTAATTATGATGTGGGCAATCGAGAGTTGCTGGCCATGAAGTGGGCATTCGAGGAGTGGCGTCATTGGCTTGAAGGAGCTAAGCATCGCGTGGTGGTATTGACTGATCATAAGAACTTGACTTATCTCGAGTCTGCCAAGCGCTTGAATCCTAGACAGGCCCGTTGGTCGTTATTTTTTGCCCGCTTCGACTTTGTGATTTCGTACCTTCCGGGCTCTAAAAATGTGAAGGCGGATGCTCTGTCTAGGAGTTTTGTGGCCGACTCTCTGGGTTTATCTGAGCCAGCGGGTATCCTCAAGGAAGGAGTCATTGTGTCTGCCATCTCCCCTGATTTGCGGCGGGTGCTGCAAAAATTTCAGGCGAATAAACCTGATCGTTGTCCAGCAGAGAAACTGTTCGTCCCTGATAGGTGGACTAATAAACTTATCTCTGAACTTCATTGTTCGGTGTTGGCTGGTCATCCTGGAATCTTTGGTACCAGAGAGTTAGTGGCTAGATCCTTCTGGTGGCCATCTCTGTCACGGGATGTACGTACTTTTGTGCAGTCCTGTGGGATTTGTGCTAGGGCTAAGCCCTGCTGTTCTCGTGCCAGTGGGTTGCTTTTGCCCTTGCCGGTCCCAAAGAGGCCTTGGACACATATTTCGATGGATTTCATTTCTGACCTTCCCGTTTCTCAAAAGATGTCAGTCATTTGGGTGGTCTGTGATCGCTTTTCTAAAATGGTCCATCTGGTGCCCTTGGCTAAATTGCCTTCCTCCTCTGATTTGGTACCTTTGTTCTTTCAGCATGTGGTTCGGTTGCATGGCATTCCTAAGAATATTGTTTCTGACAGAGGTTCCCAGTTTGTTTCAAGGTTTTGGCGAGCCTTTTGTGGTAGGATGGGCATTGACCTATCCTTTTCCTCGGCTTTCCATCCTCAGACTAATGGCCAGACCGAACGAACCAATCAGACCTTGGAAACATATCTGAGATGTTTTGTTTCTGCAGACCAGGATGATTGGGTGTCCTTTTTGCCGTTGGCTGAGTTCGCCCTTAATAATCGGGCCAGCTCGGCTACCTTGGTTTCTCCATTTTTTTGCAATTCTGGGTTCCATCCTCGTTTCTCTTCAGGACAGGTTGAGTCTTCGGACTGTCCTGGTGTGGATTCTGTGGTGGATAGGTTGCAGCAGATCTGGACTCAGGTAGTGGACAATTTGATCTTGTCCCAGGAGAAAGCTCAACTTTTCGCTAATCGCAGACGCCGTGTGGGTCCCCGACTTCGTGTTGGGGATCTGGTTTGGTTATCTTCTCGTCATATTCCTATGAAGGTTTCCTCTCCTAAATTTAAACCTCGTTTTATTGGTCCGTATAGGATTTCTGAGGTTCTCAATCCTGTGTCTTTTCGTTTGACCCTCCCAGACTCCTTTTCCATACATAATGTATTCCATAGGTCGTTGTTGCGGAGATACGTGGCACCTATGGTTCCATCTGTTGAGCCTCCTGCCCCAGTTTTGGTGGAGGGGGAATTGGAGTATATTGTGGAGAAGATTTTGGATTCTCGTGTTTCTAGACGGAAACTCCAGTATCTGGTTAAATGGAAGGGTTATGCTCAGGAAGATAATTCCTGGGTTTTTGCCTCTGATGTTCATGCTTCCGATCTTGTTCGTGCATTTCATGTGGCTCATCCTGGTCGGCCTGGGGGCTCTGGTGAGGGTTCGGTGACCCCTCCTCAAGGGGGGGGTACTGTTGTGAATTCTGTGGCTGAATTCACTCCTGTGGTCACAAGTGGTACTGCAGCTTCTGAGCTTCCTCCCTCAGGTGTTCTGGTGAGCTCGTTAACTGCTTCATTACTTAACTCCGCCTGATGCTGCTATCCTTGCTCCTTGTCAATGTTTCAGTGTTGGATCTGAGCTTCTCCTGATTGTTCCTGTGACCTGCTGCTCTGTATAGCTAAGTGCTTTTTGCTTTTTTGTTGCTTTTTTTCTGTCCAGCTTGTCTTTTGTTTTGCTGGAAGCTCTGAGACGCAAAGGGTGTACCGCCGTGCCGTTAGTTCGGCACGGTGGGTTTTTTTTGCCCCCTTTGCGTGGTTTTGCTTTAGGGTTTTTTGTAGACTGCAAAGTTCGCTTTACTGTCCTCGCTCTGTCCTAGAATATCGGGCCCCACTTTGCTGAATCTATTTCATCCCTACGTTTTGTCTTTTCATCTTACTCACAGTCATTATATGTGGGGGGCTGCCTTTTCCTTTGGGGAATTTCTCTGGGGCAAGTCAGGCCTATTTTTCTATCTTCAGGCTAGCTAGTTTCTTAGGCTGTGCCGAGTTGCCTAGGTAGTTGTTAGGCGCAATCCACAGCCGCTTTTAGTTGTGTTTAGGATAGGATCAGGTGTGCAGTCTACAGAGTTTCCACGTCTCAGAGCTCGTTCTTGTATTTTTGGGTATTTGTCAGATCACTGTGTGCGCTCTTATCGCTAAGCACACTGTGTTTCTGGATTGCCTTCATAACACCTGTCATTAGCAAACATAACAGGCCCCTCAAAGTCACTTCAAATGTGAGGTGTTCCCTAAAAAAATGGTTTTGCAAATTTTGTTGAAATGAGAAATCGTTGGTCAACCACTGACCCTTATAACTTCCTTAAAAAAAATATGTTACCAAAATTGTGCTGTGGTAAAGTAGACATGTGGGAAATGTTATTTATTAACTATTTTGTGTGATATGACTCTCAGATTTAAGGGCATAAAAATTAAAAGTTTGAAAATTGCGAAATTTTCAAAATTTTTGCCAAATGTCCTTTTTTTTAGCAAATAAATGCAAGTCATATCAAAGAAATATTACCACTATCCTAAAGTATAATATGTCTCGAGAAAATAATCCCAGAATTAACAGTGGTCAGAATTGTAAAATTTGGCCTGTCAGGATGGAGAAAACAGGCCTCGGGGTGAAGGGTTTAAACAAAGCCGAAGCTACTGCGCATTTATATAATATCACAATGGCTGCAGCTCTTAAATCGGGAGCCCCCTTACACATACCAAAGGTCGTACACTCAACAGGCAACCCTGGCATACCAGTCTGACTAAAGAATTGAGGTGGGCTTAAAGGATTGCTGAGCAGAGATAGAAAAGATCCCACTCAAATGAGCACTTTATTGCATAGAAACACTCTCTCATTACTTTCAAGTCCACGCTCACTGCAGCAAATTAAAAATACTTCTCATCTCTAATATCCTCCCTGTCTCACAACCCTAAACAGCTGTTCAACGCTCTAAGTTTTCTCCTCCGTCCCCTAATGCCTCCTCCCTCTTCTCTCATCTCAGCTGAAGACCTTGCCTCATTCTTCAAGTAGAAGACCAATGACATCAGAGAAAGCTTTTGTCTACATCCCCTCCTTATAACTACTCAGGCCTCCTCCTCCAAAACGGTTCAGCTATGCACAAAACAAGGCTTAAATAGTGGCACTTCCCACAACAATACACAAACCAATCCGAAAAAGACAGAAGCAAATGCCAGTATAAAATATTAAACACTTTATTAGAAACTATTTAATAAAAAAATACAGATGAGTTTAAAAAAAAAATATATATATATATATATATACATTCAATAGATTGGAGCTTACATCTCCAGTGTAATGATAATAACCACAGCCACACATAAAGTGCACAGTGCTCAGCGGGGCAAATGCCAAAATATAATCTCAATGTGGCAGACCCAGATAAAGATATTACAAACCTTTAGTAAATTGGGGCATACGCCTCCAGTGTAAGAATATTAGCAACAACCACAAATGGACACAGAAGATCAATCTAAATCACCATAAGTGTAAAGGGGTATAAGGGTATACGACCTAGTTTGGCAGCGTGGGTACCCGACGCGCGTTTCGTGTTCCGCTTCTTCCTGGGGGGTTTTCATCCAATCTATTGAATGTATATATAATACACCTTGCAGCAATTAAATACTCATGTTAAACTGACTTTTTAGATTTATCTGCGTTTGCCACATATTGAGGTGTGTTGCCCTGTCAAATAATATATACAATATGACTTGTGATAGACCCTAAATTAGCACTATGCACTTTACCTTATGGAATTAGTTTACATTTCCTTTCTTTTGATAAACAACCACCTATATACATTATAGGGATCACATATAGTTTTCTGATAGTTTTTCATAGCTGAATTAATTCATATCCTCTTGGGAACTTGCCCATGGGAGGGTTGTAGGCCTAGATAAGCCACCTTGAACCAAAGGAATTTATGCAGTGGGGCCTTATATGTATTTATAGGAGCCCTTAATATATATGTGATGTTCAACCTGATGGGTGGTAACTTATGGTGATACTGTCAGGATATACAGGCATGTACTACCCGGTTGGGCAGCTATATTGTGCACTAGTATCTTCATTTTTTTAACTCATCTGTATTGTTTTATTAAATTGTTTCTAATAAAGTTTTTAATATTTTATACTGACATTTGCTTCCATCTTTTTCAGATTGGTTTGTGTACTCCTCCTCCAAAACCTTGTCCACCATTACAGAAGATCATTTTTCCTATTTACTCTGCAAATCACATCTTACCACCTGTGAACTTGACTGGATCCCATCCCACCTCATCCCAAACCTCACCACAGTCTTCTTCCCAACCCTTACCCATCTCTTCAATCTATCACTAACAACTGGTGTCTTTCCTGTTGTGAATTCTGTGGCAGAGCTCCCTCCTGTGGTACAAGTGGTACTTCGGCTGATTCTCTCTGGGAGCTTCCGTTTGTGGAGGAAAGTGGTACTGCGGCTTCTGAGTTTCCTCCCTCAGGTGATCTGGTGAGGTCGTTAGGTGCTTCTCTACTTAACTCCACCTAATGCTTTGATCCATGCTTCCTGTCAATGTTCCAGTGTTGGACTTGTTTTTCCCTGGATCATTCCTGTGGCCTGCTGCTCTGCATAGCTAAGTTCTTCTTTGCTATTTGTTTGCTATTTTTTCTGTCCAGCTTGTCTAATTGTTTTGCTGGAAGCTCTGGGACGCAAAGGGGGTACCTCCGTGCCGTTAGTTCGGTACGGAGGGTCTTTTTGCCCCCTTTGCGTGGTTTTCTTTAGGGTTTTGTGTAGACCGCAAAGTTATCTTTCCTATCCTTGCTCTGTTAAGAAAGTCGGGCCTCACTTTGCTGAATCTATTTCATCCCTACGTTTGTCTTTTCATCTTAACTCACAGTCATTATATGTGGGGGGCTGCCTTTTCCTTTGGGGTATTTCTCTGAGGCAAGGTAGGCTTATTTTCTATCTTCAGGCTAGTTAGTTTCTCAGGCTGTGCCGAGATGCATAGGCAGAGTTAGGCGCAATCCACGGCTGCCTCTAGTGTTGTTTGGAGAGGATTAGGGATTGCGGTCTGCAGAGTTCCCACGTCTCAGAGCTCGTTCTATTATTTTGGGTTATTGTCAGATCACTGTATGTGCTCTGACCGCTATGTCCATTGTGATACTGAATTGCCTATCACAACAGCACAGGAAGCCAAAAGTGCTAATGATTCTCAATAGAGGGAAAAAAGAAGTTCTGAGACCATTTTTTTTTCTTTGCACTGTGTTTTGCCTTTTTTTCCCCCTAGACATTTGGGTGGTTCAGGACACAGGTGTAGCAATGGACATTAAAGGTCTGTCTTCATGTGTGGATCAGCTCACGGCAAGAGTTCAAAATATTCAAGATTTTGTGGTTCAGAATTCTTTGTTAGAACCGAGAATTCCTGTTCCAGATTTGTTTTTTGGAGATAGAACTAAATTTCTGAGTTTCAAAAATAATTGTAAACTATTTCTGGCTTTGAAACCTCGCTCCTCTGGTGACCCAGTTCAACAGGTTAGGATCGTCATTTCTTTTTTGCGTGGCGATCCTCAGGACTGGGCATTCTCTCTTGCGTCAGGAGATCCTGCATTAAGTAATATCGATGCGTTTTTCCTGGCGCTTGGATTGCTGTACGATGAGCCTAATTCAGTGGATCAGGCAGAAAAAAATTTGCTGGCTCTTTGTCAGGCTCAGGATGAGATAGAGGTATATTGCCAGAAATTTAGAAAGTGGTCCGTGCTCACTCAATGGAATTAATCTGCGCTGGCAGCTATATTCAGAAAGGGTCTCTCTGAAGCCCTTAAGGATGTCATGGTGGGATTTCCTATGCCTGCTGGTTTGAATGAGTCTATGTCTTTGGCCATTCAGAACGGTCGACGCTTGCGTGAGCGTAAATCTGTGCACCATTTGGCGGTATTACCTGAGATTAAACCTGAGTCTATGCAGTGCGATAGGACTATGACCAGAGTTGAACGGCAAGAACACAGACGACTGAATGGGCTGTGTTTCTACTGTGGTGATTCCACTCATGCTATCTCTGATTGTCCTAAGCGCACTAAGCGGTTCGCTAGGTCTGCCACCATTGGTACAGTACAGTCAAAATTTCTTCTGTCCGTTACCTTGATCTGCTCTTTGTCATCGTATTCTGTCATGGCGTTTGTGGATTCAGGCGCTGCCCTGAATTTGATGGACTTGGAATATGCTAAGCGTTGTGGGTTTTTCTTGGAGCCCTTGCAGTGTCCTATTCCATTGAGAGGAATTGATGCTACGCCTTTGGCCAAGAATAAGCCTCAATACTGGACCCAGCTGACCATGTGCATGGCTCCTGCACATCAGGAGGTTATTCGCTTTCTGGTGTTGCATAATCTGCATGATGTGGTCGTGTTGGGGTTGCCATGGCTACAAGCCCATAATCCAGTATTGGATTGGAAATCCATGTCGGTGTCCAGCTGGGGTTGTCAGGGGGTACATGGTGATGTTCCATTTCTGTCAATTTCGTCATCCACCCCTTCTGAGGTTCCAGAGTTCTTGTCTGATTACCGGGATGTATTTGATGAACCCAAGTCCGATGCCCTACCTCCGCATAGGGATTGTGATTGTGCTATCAATTTGATTCCTGGTAGTAAATTCCCAAAAGGTCGACTGTTTAATTTATCCGTGCCTGAGCACACCGCTATGCGCAGTTATGTGAAGGAATCCCTGGAGAAGGGGCATATTCGCCCGTCATCGTCGCCATTAGGTGCAGGGTTCTTTTTTGTAGCCAAGAAGGATGGTTCGCTGAGACCTTGTATAGATTACCGCCTTCTTAATAAGATCACTGTTAAATTTCAGTACCCCTTGCCATTGTTATCTGATTTGTTTGCTCGGATTAAGGGGGCTAGTTGGTTCACCAAGATAGATCTTCGTGGTGCGTATAATCTGGTGCGAATCAGGCGAGGCGATGAATGGAAAACTGCATTTAATACGCCCGAGGGTCATTTTGAGTATCTAGTGATGCCATTCGGACTTGCCAATGCTCCATCAGTGTTTCAGTCCTTTATGCATGACATCTTCCGAGAGTACCTGGATAAATTCCTGATTGTGTACTTGGATGACATTTTGATCTTCTCGGATGATTGGGAGTCTCATGTGAAGCAGGTCAGAACGGTTTTTCAGGTCCTGCGTGCTAATTCTTTGTTTGTGAAGGGATCAAAGTGTCTCTTTGGTGTGCAGAAGGTTTCATTTTTGGAGTTCATCTTTTCCCCTTCTACTATCGAGATGGATCCTGTTAAGGTCCAAGCCATCCATGATTGGACTCAGCCGACATCTCTGAAAAGTCTGCAAAAGTTCCTGGGCTTTGCTAATTTTTATCGTCGCTTCATCTGCAATTTTTCTAGTATTGCCAAACCATTGACCGATTTGACCAAGAAGGGTGCTGATTTGGTCAATTGGTCTTCTGCTGCTGTGGAAGCTTTTCAAGAGTTGAAGCGTCGTTTTTCTTCTGCCCCTGTGTTGTGTCAACCAGATGTTTCTCTTCCGTTCCAGGTTGAGGTTGATGCTTCTGAGATTGGAGCAGGGGCTGTTTTGTCGCAGAGAGGTTCTGATTGCTCAGTGATGAAACCATGCGCTTTTTTTTCCAGGAAGTTTTCGCCTGCTGAGCGAAATTATGATGTGGGCAACCGAGAGTTGCTGGCCATGAAGTGGGCATTCGAGGAGTGGCGTCATTGGCTTGAAGGAGCTAAGCATCGCGTGGTGGTATTGACTGATCATAAGAACTTGACTTATCTCGTCTGCTAAGCGTTTGAATCCTAGACAAGCTCGTTGGTCGCTGTTTTTTGCCCGTTTTGACTTTGTGATTTCGTACCTTCCAGGCTCTAAAAATGTGAAGGCGGATGCTCTGTCTAGGAGTTTTGTGCCCGACTCTCTGGGTTTATCTGAGCCGGCGGGTATCCTCAAGGAAGGAGTAATTGTGTCTGCCATCTCCCCTGATTTGCGGCGGGTGCTGCAAAAATTTCAGGCTAATAAACCTGATCGTTGTCCAGCGGAGAAACTGTTTGTCCCTGATAGGTGGACGAATAAAGTTATCTCTGAGGTTCATTGTTCGGTGTTGGCTGGTCATCCTGGAATCTTTGGTACCAGAGAGTTAGTGGCTAGATCCTTTTGGTGGCCATCTCTGTCGCGGGATGTGCGTACTTTTGTGCAGTCCTGTGGGATTTGTGCTCGGGCTAAGCCCTGCTGTTCTCGTGCCAGTGGGTTGCTTTTGCCCTTGCCGGTCCCGAAGAGGCCTTGGACGCATATCTCTATGGATTTTATTTCAGATCTTCCCGTTTCTCAAAAGATGTCAGTCATTTGGGTGGTCTGTGATCGCTTTTCTAAGATGGTCCATCTGGTACCCTTGTCTAAATTGCCTTCCTCCTCTGATTTGGTGCCATTGTTCTTCCAGCATGTGGTTCGTTTGCATGGCATTCCAGAGAATATCGTTTCTGACAGAGGTTCCCAGTTTGTTTCGAGGTTTTGGCGAGCCTTTTGTGGTAGGATGGGCATTGACTTGTCTTTTTCCTCGGCTTTCCATCCTCAGACTAATGGCCAGACCGAACGAACCAATCAGACCTTGGAAAATTATCTGAGATGCTTTGTTTCTGCCGATCAGGATGACTGGGTGTCCTTTTTGCCGTTGGCTGAGTTCGCCCTTAATAATCGGGCCAGCTCGGCTACCTTGGTTTCGCCATTTTTCTGCAATTCTGGGTTCCATCCTCGTTTCTCTTCAGGACAGGTTGAGTCTTCGGACTGTCCTGGTGTGGATACTGTGGTGGACAGGTTGCAGCAGATTTGGACTCATGTAGTGGACAATTTGACCTTGTCCCAGGAGAAGGCTCAACGTTTCGCTAATCGCAGACGCCGTGTGGGTCCCCGACTTCGTGTTGGGGATCTGGTTTGGTTATCTTCTCGTCATATTCCTATGAAGGTTTCCTCTCCTAAGTTTAAACCTTGTTTCATTGGTCCGTATAGGATTTCTGAGGTTCTTAATCCTGTGTCTTTTCGTCTGACCCTCCCAGATTCTTTTTCCATACATAACGTATTCCATAGGTCATTGTTGCGGAGATACATGGCACCTATGGTTCCATCTGTTGACCCTCCTGCCCCGGTTTTGGTGGAGGGGGAATTAGAGTATATTGTGGAGAAGATTTTGGATTCTCGTGTTTCAAGACGGAAACTCCAGTATCTGGTTAAATGGAAGGGTTATGCTCAGGAAGATAATTCCTGGGTTTTTGCCTCTGATGTCCATGCTCCCGATCTTGTTCGTGCCTTTCATGTGGCTCATCCTGATCGGCCTGGGGGCTCTGGTGAGGGTTCGGTGACCCCTCCTCAAGGGGGGGGTACTGTTGTGAATTCTGTGGCAGAGCTCCCTCCTGTGGTCACAAGTGGTACTTCGGCTGATTCTCTCTGGGAGCTTCCGTTTGTGGAGGAAAGTGGTACTGCGGCTTCTGAGTTTCCTCCCTCAGGTGATCTGGGGAGGTCGTTAGGTGCTTCTCTACTTAACTCCACCTAATGCTTTGATCCATGCTTCCTGTCAATGTTCCAGTGTTGGACTTGTTTTTCCCTGGATCATTCCTGTGGCCTGCTGCTCTGCATAGCTAAGTTCTTCTTTGCTATTTGTTTGCTATTTTTTCTGTCCAGCTTGTCTAATTGTTTTGCTGGAAGCTCTGGGACGCAAAGGGTGTACCTCTGTGCCGTTAGTTCGGTACGGAGGGTCTTTTTGCCCCCTTTGCGTGGTTTTCTTTAGGGTTTTGTGTAGACCGCAAAGTTATCTTTCCTATCCTCGCTCTGTTAAGAAAGTCGGGCCTCACTTTGCTGAATCTATTTCATCCCTACGTTTGTCTTTTCATCTTAACTCACAGTCATTATATGTGGGGGCTGCCTTTTCCTTTGGGGTATTTCTCTGAGGCAAGGTAGGCTTATTTTCTATCTTCAGGCTAGTTAGTTTCTCAGGCTGTGCCGAGTTGCATAGGCAGAGTTAGGCGCAATCCACGGCTGCCTCTAGTGTTGTTTGGAGAGGATTAGGGATTGCGGTCTGCAGAGTTCCCACGTCTCAGAGCTCGTTCTATTATTTTGGGTTATTGTCAGATCACTGTATGTGCTCTGACCGCTATGTCCATTGTGATACTGAATTGCCTATCACAACACTTTCCCTCATGCTTCAAACATGTCTAAATCACACCCATCCTCAAAAAGACCTCCCTTGACCCATTCTCTGACCCTATTCAAAAAGGAGACAAAAACTGAACTCGGAAATTATAGGCCAGTAAGCTTAACCTCTACTGTGGGTAAAATCCTGGAGGGTATTCTAAGAGATGCTATGCTGGAGTATCTGAAGAGGAATAACCTCATGACCCAATATCAACATGGGTTTACTAGGGACTGTTCCTGTCAGACTAATCTGATCAATTTCTATGAAGAGGTAAGTTTCGGACTGGACCAAGGGAACCCAGTGGACGTAGTGTATAAGGACTTTTCAAAAGCTTTTGATACAGTGCCACACAAAGGGTTGATACATAAAATGAGAATAATGGGGATGGGGGAAAATATGAGTAACTGGGTTAAGAGCTGGCTCAGGGATATGAAACAAAGGGTGGTTATTAATGGAGCACACTCGGACTGGGTAGCGGTTAGCAGTGGGGTACCACAGGAGTCAGTATTGGGCCCTCTTCTTTTTAACATATTTATTAATGACCTTGTAGAGGGCATACAGAGCAGAATTTCAATATTTGCTGATGACACTAAACTCTGCAGGGTAATCAATACAGAGGAGGATAATTTAATATTACAGCATGATCTATGTAAACTAGAAGCTTGGGCTGATGAATGGCAAATGAGCTTTAATAGGGATAAATGTAAGGTCATGCACTTGGGTAGAAGTAATAAGATGTATAACCATGTGCTTAATTCTAAAACTCTGAGCAAAACCGTCAATGAAAAAGACCTGGGAGTATGGGTGGATGACAAACTCACATTTAGTGGCCAGTGTCAGGCAGCTGCTACAAAGGCAAATAAAATAATGGGATGCATTAAAAGAGGCATAGATGCTTATTATTATTATTATTATTTATTTATATAGCACCATAGATTCCATGGTACTGTACATGAGAAGGTTGCTTATGCTTATGAGGAAAACATAATTTTACCTTTATACAAGTCACTAGTTCGACCACACTTAAAATACTGTGTACAGTTCTGGTCTCTGGTGTATAAGAAAGACATAGCTGAACTAGAGCGGGTGCAGAGAAGAGCGACCAAGGTTATTAGAGGACTGAAGGGTCTGCAATACCACGATAGATTATTACACTTGGGGCTATTTAGTTTGGAAAAACGAAGGCTATGGGGTGATCTTATTTTAATGCATAAATATACGAGGGACAGTACAAAGACCTTTCTGATGATCTTTTTAATCATTGACCTGAGACAGGGACAAGGGGGCATCCTCTACGTCTGGAGGAAAGAAGGTTTAAGCATAATAACAGATGCGGATTCTTTACTGTAAGAGCAGTGAGACTATGGAACTCTCTACCGAATGATGTTGTAATGACTGATTCATTACTTAAATTTAAGAGGGGACTTGGATACCTTTCTTGAAAAGTATAATTTAACAGGTTATATACACTAGTTACCTTGATAGGGCATTGATCCAGGGAACTCGTCTGATTGCCGTATGTGGAGTCGGGGAGGAATTTTTTTCCCCAATGTGGAGTTTACTCTTTGCCACATGGTTTTTTTTTGCCTTCCTCAGGATCAACATGTTAGGGCATGTTAGGTTAGGCTATGGGTTGAACTAGATGGACTTAAAGTCTTCCTTCAACCTTAATAACTATGTTACTATGTTACTTTTTTGCCTTTCTCTGGATCAACATGCTAGGGCATGTTAGGTTAGGCTATGGGTTGAACTAGATGGACTTAAAGTCTTCCTTCAACCTTGAAAAACTATGTTACTATGTAAAAAAAAAATGTTATTTCTACCCTATGCCTCAAAACTACTGGAACAACATGTCCATTTTGAACTGTCCTCCCACCTCTCCTCCTGCTCCTTCTTTGACTGCTTACAATCTGACTGCACCATTCTACTGAAACTGCCCTGACTAATGTAACACCTGCACTGGGAACTGTCAGGGCAGCTACTGGTATACTGGGACTTACAGACACTAAGAAGAGCTTTGCTGCTGCTGTTAGACAGGGACCTACAGACATTAGCAGATTTTCCCCTGAGCTGCAGTGGACTACAATTCCCAGGGACCCTTGTTTCAGTCAGATGACACAGCCTGGAATGGATAAGGAGGGACTTGGAGGGAGGAGCTGGGCAGAAAGTGAAAGCAAAAGTTCAGAGAAAGAAGTGCGAGTGGCAACTTGCTGTGAGAGACTGAGCACGGCGGATTTGCATCCCTCTACGCTGCAGAGTTGCTGTCCCCTCGGATATACCCGCGCTGCTGGAGAGAGTGCGGCCTTTTTTTACCCTCTGAAGCAAGTTACATCAAGAACTTGGAGAGTTCTGCCGGCACTCCCACCGTATAAAGGACTGAATCCGGCCACCCCAGCTAGTGTCCAGAGACCCATCCGACCGTTGGAGACGCGCAATGAGTGCCCTTCTGACACATGTGGATCTACGCGCAGTGAGTGCCCTTCTGAGACTTGTGGTTCTACCAGCGCTATTTACAGTGAGTACACTACAGCCCAAACTATTTCCATTAGCATTCATCTAACACGCGCGCCAACATCCGTGGCAACTGGGCCCCAACGTTTGGACTGAGTTAAACCAGAAGAGACAAAAAACCCTGCTACGTTATGCTTGCAGGGTTGAAGTAAAATTAGAGTGTGATGTGTTAGGTTGAACAATTAATAAAATGTTCACTTCAGTTGCCTACTCCTGGCCTAATGGATATTGATCAGGTGTACACTAAAGAAATAACATATGACACACACAGTCAGATGTAAATTCTCCTAGATCAATCTATGGCTCAGCTCCAAGGGACTTTATTCAGTCAGGACACAAGGTTATATATCCCCTGTAAGGGGGGCTCGGTTAGCTTTAAAATGGGAGTGATTGGATGCATTCCATTGGTTAGTGGGTTGGGCTATGAGGAAGTCCATGGGAGGATCCATGAGGTCATCAGGGTGGGTTGGTCCATGAGGTCATCAATGTGGGCGTCACTATGGGTTGGTCCATGAGGTCATCAGGGTGGGCGTTATCTTGGATATCAGCACATGGTCTGCTGATACAGGAAATGGCAGCTGTTGTGAATTCTGTGGCTGAGTTCACTTCTGTGGTCACAAGTGGTATTGCAGTCTCTGGGCTTCCTCCCTCAGGTGTTTTGGTGAGCTCGTTGGCTGCCTTGCTATTTAGCTCCACCTGAGTCTGTCTTCCTTGCTCCTTGTCAATGTTCCAGTGTTGGATCTGAGCTACTGCATCTTTCCTTGGGCCTGCTGCTCTGCTAGATAAGTGCTTCTAGTTTGTTTTCTGTTTTTTCTGTCCAGCTTGCTATTAACTTTTGCTGGAAGCTCTGAGAAGCAAAGGGGTGCACCGCCGTGCTGTTAGTTCGGCACGGTGGGTCTTTTTGCCCCTTTGCGTGGTTTTCGTTTTAGGGTTTTTTGTAGACTGCATAGTTCTCTTTGCTATCCTCGCTCTGTCTAGAATATCGGGCCTCACTTTGCTGAATCTATTTCATTCCTACGTTTGTCTTTTCATCTTGCTAACAGTCATTATATGTGGGGGGCTGCCTATTCCTTTGGGGTATTTCTCTGAGGTAAGTCAGGCTTGTATTTCTATCTTCAGGCTAGTCAGCTCCTCAGGCAGTGCCGAGTTGCATAGGTAGTTGATAGGCGCAATCCACTGCTGCTTATAGTTGTGTGAGGATAGATCAGGTACTGCAGTCTACAGAGATTCCACGTCTCAGAGCTCGTTCTATTGTTTTTGGTTATTGCCAGATCTCTGTATGTGCGCTGATTACTGCACGCTGTGTTGCCTGATTGCCAGCCATAACAGTACAAGGAGCCCTCCAATGATTTCCAATAGAGGGAAAAAAGAAATCCTGACATCATTTTTTTTTCTTAGCTCTGTCTTCAGTCTTTTTTTTCCCCTAGACATTAGAGTGCTTCAGGACACAGCTGTGGACATGGATATTCAGGCTCTGTGCTCCTCAATGGATAATCTCGTTGTAAATGTACAAAAGATTCAAGATACTATTGATCAGAAATCGATGCTAGAACCAAGAATTCCGATTCCTGATTTGTTTTTTGGTGACAGAACTAAGTTCCTGAGCTTCAGAAATAATTGTAAGCTATTTTTGGCCTTGAAACCTCATTCTTCTGGTAATCCTATTCAACAGGTTTTGATTATTATTTCTTTTTTGCGCGGCGACCCACAGGACTGGGCGTTTTCTCTTGCACCAGGAGATTCTGCATTGAGTAATGTTGATGCATTTTTCCAGGCGCTGGGATTGCTTTACGATGAGCCTAATTCAGTGGATCAAGCTGAGAAAAATCTGCTGGCTTTATGCCAGGGTCAGGATGATGTAGAAGTATATTGTCAGAAATTTAGGAAATGGTCAGTACTCACTCTGTGGAATGAATCTGCACTAGCGGCTTTGTTCAGAAAGGGTCTCTCTGAAGCTCTTAAGGATGTAATGGTGGGATTTCCTATGCCTGCTGGTTTGAATGAGTCTATGTCCTTGGCCATTCAGATCGGTCGTCGCTTGCGCGAGCGTAAATCTGTGCACCATCTGGCGGTATTGTCTGAGAGTAAGCCTGAGCCTATGCAGTGCGACAGGACTATGACTAAAGTAGAACGGCACGAACACAGACGTCTGAACAGACTGTGTTTCTATTGTGGTGATTCTACTCATGCTATTTCTAATTGTCCTAAACGCACTAGGCGGTTCGATAGCTCTGCCGTTATTGGTACTGTACAGTCCAAATTCCTTTTGTCCATTACCTTAATGTGCTCTTTGTCATCATATTCTGTCATGGCGTTTGTGGATTCAGGCGCTGCCCTGAATCTGATGGATTTGGATTATGCTAAACGTTGTGGATTTTTCTTGGAGCCTTTGCGGTGTCCTATTCCGTTGAGAGGAATTGATGCTACACCTTTGGCCAAGAATAAGCCTCAGTACTGGGCCCAGCTGACCATGTGCATGGCTCCTGCACATCAGGAAGTTATTCGCTTTTTGGTTAATTGGTCTTCTGCTGCCGTGGAAGCTTTTCAGGAGTTGAAGCGTCGTTTTTGCTGTGCCCCTGTGTTGTGTCAACCTGATGTTTCTCTTCCGTTCCAGGTCGAGGTTGATGCTTCTGAGATTGGTGCAGGGGCGGTTTTGTCACAGAGAGGTTCTGGTTGCTCAGTGTTCAAACCATGTGCTTTCTTTTCCAGGAAATTTTCTGCTGCTGAGCGTAATTATGATGTGGGCAACCGAGAGTTGCTGGCCATGAAGTGGGCATTCGAGGAGTGGCGTCATTGGCTTGAGGGTGCTAAGCATCGCGTGGTGGTTTTGACTGATCATAAGAACCTTACTTATCTTGAGTCTGCCAAGCGCTTGAATCCTAGACAGGCCCGTTGGTCGTTATTTTTTGCTCGTTTTGATTTTGTGATTTCATACCTTCCGGGCTCTAAAAATGTGAAGGCGGATGCTCTGTCTAGGAGTTTTGTGCCCGACTCTCCGGGGTTATCTGAGCCGGCGAGTATCCTCAAGGAAGGAGTCATTGTGTCTGCCATCTCCCCTGATTTGCGGAGAGTGTTGCAGAAATTTCAGGCTAATAAACCTGATCGTTGTCCGGCCGAGAAACTGTTCGTCCCTGATAGGTGGACTAGTAAAGTTATCTCTGAACTTCATTGTTCGGTGCTGGCCGGTCATCCAGGAATCTTTGGTACCAGGGAGTTGGTTGCTAGATCCTTCTGGTGGCCATCTCTGTCACGGGATGTGCGTGCTTTTGTGCAGTCCTGTGGAATTTGTGCTAGGGCTAAGCCCTGCTGTTCACGTGCCAGTGGGTTGCTTTTGCCCTTGCCGGTCCCGAAGAGGCCTTGGACACATATTTCGATGGATTTCATTTCTGACCTTCCCGTTTCTCAAGAAATGTCGGTCATTTGGGTGGTCTGTGATCGCTTTTCTAAAATGGTCCATCTGGTGCCCTTGGTTAAATTGCCTTCCTCCTCTGATTTGGTGCCTTTGTTCTTCCAGCATGTGGTTCGTTTACATGGCATTCCTGAGAATATTGTTTCTGACAGAGGTTCCCAGTTTGTCTCGAGGTTCTGGCGAGCCTTTTGTGGTAGGATGGGCATTGACCTATCTTTTTCCTCGGCCTTCCATCCTCAGACTAATGGCCAGACCGAACGAACCAATCAGACCTTGGAAACATATCTGAGATGTTTTGTTTCCGCTGACCAGGATGATTGGGTGTCATTTTTGCCGTTGGCTGAGTTCGCCCTTAATAATCGGGCCAGCTCGGCTACCTTGGTCTCTCCATTTTTCTGCAATTCTGGGTTCCATCCTCGTTTCTCTTCAGGACAGGTTGAGTCTTCGGACTGTCCTGGTGTGGATTATGTGGTGGACAGCTTGCAGCAGATCTGGACTCAGGTAGTGGACAATTTGACCTTGTCCCAGGAGAAGGCTCAGCTTTTCGCTAATCGCAGACGCCGTGTGGGACCCCGACTTCGTGTTGGGGATCTGGTTTGGTTATCTTCTCGTCATATACCTATGAAGGTTTCCTCTCCTAAATTTAAACCTCGTTTTATTGGTCCGTATAGGATTTCTGAGATTCTCAATCCGGTGTCTTTTCGTCTGACCCTCCCAGACTCCTTTTCCATACATAATGTATTCCATAGGTCGTTGTTGAGGAGATACGTGGCACCTATGGTTCCATCTGTGGAGCCTCCTGCCCCTGTTTTGGTGGAGGGGGAATTGGAGTATATTGTGGAGAAGATTTTGGATTCTCGTGTCTCTAGACGGAAACTCCAGTATCTGGTCAAATGGAAGGGTTATGCTCAGGAAGATAATTCCTGGGTTTTTGCCTCTGATGTCCATGCCCCAGATCTTGTTCGTGCCTTTCATGTGGCTCATCCTGGTCGGCCTGGGGGTTCTGGTGAGGGTTCGGTGACCCCTCCTCAAGGGGGGGGGTACTGTTGTGAATTCTGTGGCTGAGTTCACTTCTGTGGTCACAAGTGGTATTGCAGTCTCTGGGCTTCCTCCCTCAGGTGTTTTGGTGAGCTCGTTGGCTGCCTTGCTATTTAGCTCCACCTGAGTCTGTCTTCCTTGCTCCTTGTCAATGTTCCAGTGTTGGATCTGAGCTACTGCATCTTTCCTTGGGCCTGCTGCTCTGCTAGATAAGTGCTTCTAGTTTGTTTTCTGTTTTTTCTGTCCAGCTTGCTATTAACTTTTGCTGGAAGCTCTGAGAAGCAAAGGGGTGCACCGCCGTGCTGTTAGTTCGGCACGGTGGGTCTTTTTGCCCCTTTGCGTGGTTTTCGTTTTAGGGTTTTTTGTAGACTGCATAGTTCTCTTTGCTATCCTCGCTCTGTCTAGAATATCGGGCCTCACTTTGCTGAATCTATTTCATTCCTACGTTTGTCTTTTCATCTTGCTAACAGTCATTATATGTGGGGGGCTGCCTATTCCTTTGGGGTATTTCTCTGAGGTAAGTCAGGCTTGTATTTCTATCTTCAGGCTAGTCAGCTCCTCAGGCAGTGCCGAGTTGCATAGGTAGTTGATAGGCGCAATCCACTGCTGCTTATAGTTGTGTGAGGATAGATCAGGTACTGCAGTCTACAGAGATTCCACGTCTCAGAGCTCGTTCTATTGTTTTTGGTTATTGCCAGATCTCTGTATGTGCGCTGATTACTGCACGCTGTGTTGCCTGATTGCCAGCCATAACAGGCAGCCATCTTTAGTGTCTTACTTTCATCTGAAAAAGCTTATGTAAGGTTAAACAATACATGTTATGGGTTGCTTCTCTCAGCCTCTTATGCCTTGAGGTTAATTAAGTATTTGATCTTATGGCTCTCCTCAACAGTCCCCCCTAAATACTTCATTAACCCCCTTTTTTATCTTGATCCCACCGTGGTTCCCTAACCCACCAGTGTTAAGTGTCATTATGACATCAGAGGCTTCATGACAATAAGGATGCTATAGATACCAGAGAATGTGTGACCAATTATGGATATATCAGGAGGTATATCGGAGCGCGCTACCCGTGTCCTCTTGTGAATTCTGTTTTCGAAGTCCCTCCTGTGATCATGAATGATACTTCGGCGAGTTCTGTCCATGGACTCCCTCTGGTGGCTGTGAGTGGAGCTGCTGCTTCTGAGGTTCCTTCCACAGGTGACGTAGTTTATTCTTTGGCTGGCTGTTCTATTTAACTCCACTCAGATCGTTACTCCATGCCAGCTGTCAATGTTCTTGTACTGGTTCAGTTCGCGATTGGATCTTTCTGGTGACCTGTCTACTCCAGCAGAAGCTAAGTCCCTGCTAGTTATTATTTGTTCATTGTTTCCTTGTCCAGTTGGCTATCATGATTTTGCCTTGCTAGCTGGAAGCTCTGGGATGCAGAGTGGCACCTCCGCACCGTGAGTCGGTGCGGAGGTCTTTTTGCACACTCTGCGTGGTCTTTTGTAGTTTTTTGTGCTGACCGCAAAGATACCTTTCCTATCCTCAGTCTGTTTAGTAAGTCTGGCCTCCCTTTGCTGAAACCTGTTTCATTTCTGTGTTTGTGACTTTCATCTTAACTCACAGTCAATATATGTGGGGGGCTGCCTTTTCCTTTGGGGAATTTCTCTGAGGCAAGGTAGGCTTTATTTTCTATCTTTAGGGCTAGTTAGCTCTTAGGCTGTGAAGAGGCGTCTAGGTCGTGTTAGGTACACTCCACGGCTATTTATAGTTGTGTGATAGGATTAGGGGTTGCGGTCGGCAGAGCTCCCACTTCCCAGAGCTTGTCCTGTGTGAGTTTAACCATCAGGTCGTTCTGGGTGCTCCTAACCACCAGGTTCATAACAGTACAGCTGGCCCAAAGTATTAATGCATCTCAATAGAGGGATAAGAGAAGTTCTGAGACCATTTTTTTTTCTCTGCAGTGTTTTTTATCTTTCTTTTCCCCTTAACATCTGGGTTGTTCAGGACTCAGGTGTAGATATGGACATTCAAGGTCTGTCCTCTTGTGTGGATCATCTCACTGCAAGGGTACAAAACATTCAAGATTTTGTGGTTCAGAATCCGATGTTAGAGCCTAGAATTCCAATTCCTGATTTGTTTTCTGGGGATAGATCTAAATTCCTGAATTTCAAAAATAATTGTAAACTGTTTCTAGCTTTGAAACCCCGTTCCTCTGGTGACCCCGTTCAACAAGTAAAAATCATTATTTCTTTGTTGCGTGGTGACCCTCAAGAATGGGCATTTTCCCTTGCGCCAGGAGATCCTGCATTGCGTGATGTAGATGCGTTTTTTCTGGCGCTTGGATTGCTTTATGATGAACCAAATTCAGTGGATCAGGCAGAGAAAATCTTGCTGGCTTTGTGTCAGGGTCAGGATGAAGCGGAGGTGTACTGTCAGAAGTTTAGAAAGTGGTCTGTGCTTACTCAGTGGAATGAGTGTGCCCTGGCGGCAATTTTCAGAAAGGGTCTTTCTGAAGCCCTTAAGGATGACATGGTGGGATTTCCCACGCCTGCTGGTCTGAATGAGTCTATGTCCTTGGCCATTGAGATCGATCGGCGCTTGCGTGAGCGCAAAGCTGTGCACCATTTGGCGGTATTCTCTGAGCATAGGCCTGAGCCTATGCAATGTGATAGGACTTTGACCAGAGCTGAACGGCAAGAACACAGACGTCGGAATGGGCTGTGTTTTTACTGTGGTGATTCCACTCATGTTATCTCCGATTGTCCTAAGCGCACTAAGCGGTTCGCTAGGTCTGCCATCATTGGTACGGTACAGTCTAAATTTCTTTTGTCCGTTACTCTGATTTGCTCTCTGTCGTCCTATTCTGTAATGGCATTTGTGGATTCAGGCGCTGCCCTGAATTTGATGGACTTGGAGTTTGCCAGGCGCTGTGGTTTTTTCTTGGAGCCCTTGCAGTATCCTATTCCATTGAGAGGAATTGATGCTACGCCTTTGGCCAAGAATAAGCCTCAGTACTGGACTCAATTGACCATGTGCATGGCTCCTGCACATCAGGAGGATATTCGCTTTTTGGTGTTGCATAATCTGCATGATGTGGTCGTTTTGGGGTTGCCATGGCTACAGGTCCCTAATCCAGTATTGGATTGGAAATCTATGTGTCCGGCTGGGGTTGTCAGGGGGTACATGGTGATGTTCCATTGCTGTCAATTTCGCCTTCTACTCCTTCTGAAGTCCCTGAGTTTTTGTCAGATTACCGGGATGTATTTGAAGAGCCCAAATCCTGTGCCTTACCTCCTTATAGGGATTGCGATTGTGCTATTAATTTGATTCCTGGTAGTAAGTTTCCTAAGGGCCGACTGTTTAATTTATCTGTGCCAGAGCATGCCGCTATGCGGAGTTATATAAAGGAATCCTTGGAGAAAGGTCATATTCGCCCGTCGTCATCACCGTTGGGAGCAGGGTTCTTTTTTGTTGCCAAGAAGGATGGCTCTTTGAGACCTTGTATTGATTACCGCCTTCTTAATAAGATCACAGTCAAATTTCAGTACCCTTTGCCGCTGCTGTCTGATTTGTTTGCTCGGATTAAGGGGGCTAGTTGGTTCACCAAGATAGATCTTCGAGTGGCGTATAATCTTGTGTGAATTAAACAGGGCGATGAATGGAAAACAGCATTTAATACGCCTGAGGGCCATTTTGAGTACCTGGTTATGCCATTCGGGCTTTCTAATGCTCCATCTGTGTTTCAGTCCTTTATGCATGACATCTTCCGAGAGTACCTGGATAGATTCATGATTGTATATTTGGATGATATTTTGGTCTTTTCGGATGATTGGGAGTCTCATGTGAAGCAGGTCAGAATGGTGTTCCAGGTCCTTCGTGCGAATTCCTTGTTTGTGAAGGGGTCGAAATGTCTCTTTGGGGTTCAGAAGGTTTCATTTTTGGGTTTCATTTTTTCCCCTTCTACTATCGAGATGGACCCTGTTAAAGTTCAGGCCATTTATGATTGGACTCAGCCGACATCTGTGAAGAGCCTGCAGAAGTTCCTGGGCTTTGCTAATTTTTACCGTCGCTTCATCGCTAATTTTTCTAGTGTTGCTAAACCGTTGACTGATTTGACCAAGAAAGGTGCTGATGTGGTCAATTGGTCCTCGGCGGCTGTAGAGGCTTTTCAGGAGTTGAAGCGTCGTTTTTCTTCTGCCCCTGTGTTGTGCCAACCAGATGTTTCGCTCCCGTTTCAGGTTGAGGTTGATGCTTCTGAGATTGGAGCAGGGGCTGTTTTGTCGCAAAGAAGTTCTGATGGCTCGGTGATGAAACCATGTGCCTTCTTTTCTAGAAAATTCTCGCCTGCTGAGCGCAATTATGATGTTGGCAATCGAGAGTTGTTGGCCATGAAGTGGGCATTCGAGGAGTGGCGACATTGGCTTGAAGGAGCCAAGCATCGTGTGGTGGTCTTGACGGATCACAAGAATTTGACTTATCTCGAGTCTGCCAAACGGGTGAATCCTAGACAGGCTCGATGGTCGCTGTTTTTCTCACGTTTTGATTTTGTGGTTTCGTACCTTCCGGGCTCTAAGAATGTGAAGTCTGATGCCCTGTCAAGGAGTTTTGTGCCTGACTCTCCGGGTGTTCCTGAGCCGGCGGGTATTCTCAAAGAGGGGATAATTTTGTCTGCCATCTCCCCTGATTTGCGACGTGTGCTGCAAAAGTTTCAGGCTGATAGACCTGACCGTTGTCCAGCGGAGAAACTGTTTGTCCCTGATAGATGGACTAATAGAGTTATCTCTGAGGTTCATTGTTCAGTGTTGGCGGGTCATCCTGGAATCTTTGGTACCAGAGATTTGGTGGCTAGATCCTTTTGGTGGCCTTCTTTGTCACGGGATGTGCGTTCTTTTGTGCAGTCCTGTGGGACTTGTGCCAGTGGGTTTCTTTTGCCCTTGCTGGTCCCGAAGAGGCCCTGGACGCATATTTCCATGGATTTTATTTCAGATCTCCCTGTCTCTCAAAGGATGTCGGTCATTTGGGTGGTTTGTGATCGCTTCTCTAAGATGGTTCATTTGGTACCCTTGTCTAAATTGCCTTCCTTCTCTGATTTGGTGCCATTGTTTTTCCAGCATGTGGTTCATTTGCATGGCATTCCGGAGAACATCGTCTCGGACAGAGGTTCCCAGTTTGTTTCGAGGTTTTGGCGGTCCTTTTGTGCTAAGATGGGCATTGATTTGTCTTTTTCTTCGGCTTTCCATCCTCAGACAAATGGCCAAACCGAACGAACTAATCAGACTTTGGAGACATACCTGAGATGCTTTGTTTCTGCTGATCAGGATGATTGGGTGTCCTTCTTGCCTTTGGCTGAGTTCGCCCTTAATAATCGGGCCAGCTCGGCTACTTTGGTTTCGCCTTTTTTCTGTAATTCTGGTTTCCATCCTCGTTTCTCTTCAGGGCAGGTTGAGCCTTCGGACTGTCCTGGTGTGGATACGGTGGTGGACAGGTTGCAGCAGATTTGGACTCATGTGGTGGACAATTTGACATTGTTCCAGGAGAAGGCTCAACGTTTCGCTAACCGCTGGCGCTGTATTGGTCCCCAACTTCGTGTTGGGGATTTGGTTTGGTTGTCATCTCGTTATGTTCCTATGAAGGTTTCCTCTCCTAAGTTTAAGCCTCGTTTCATTGGTCCGTATAAGATTTCTGAGGTTCTCAATCCTGTGTCATTTCGTTTGGTCCTTCCAGCTTCTTTTGCCATCCATAATGTGTTCCATAGGTCGTTATTGCGGAGATACGTGGCGCCTATGGTTCCCTCCGTTGATCCTCCTGCCCCGGTGTTGGTCGAGGGGGAGTTGGAGTATGTGGTGGAGAAGATTTTGGATTCTCGTATTTCGAGACGGAAACTCCAGTACCTGGTCAAGTGGAAGGGTTATGGTCAGGGAGATAATTCCTGGGTTTTTGCCTCTGATGTTCATGCTGCCGATCTAGTTCGTGCCTTTCATTTGGCTCATCCTGATCGGCCTGGGGGCTCTGGTGAGGGTTCGGTGACCCCTCCTCAAAGGGGGGGTACTGTTGTGAATTCTGTTTTCGAACTCCCTCCTGTGGTCATGAATGGTACTTCGGCGAGTTCTGTCCATGGACTCCCTCTGGTGGCTGTGAGTGGAGCTGCTGCTTCTGAGGTTCCTTCCACAGGTGACGTAGTTTATTCTTTAGCTGGCTGTTCTATTTAACTCCACTCAGATCGTTACTCCATGCCAGCTGTCAATGTTCTTGTACTGGTTCAGTTCGCGATTGGATCTTTCTGGTGACCTGTCTACTCCAGCAGAAGCTAAGTCCCTGCTAGTTATTATTTGTTCATTGTTTCCTTGTCCAGTTGGCTATCATGATTTTGCCTTGCTAGCTGGAAGCTCTGGGATGCAGAGTGGCACCTCCGCACCGTGAGTCGGTGCGGAGGTCTTTTTGCACACTCTGCGTGGTCTTTTGTAGTTTTTTGTGCTGACCGCAAAGATACCTTTCCTATCCTCAGTCTGTTTAGTAAGTCTGGCCTCCCTTTGCTGAAACCTGTTTCATTTCTGTGTTTGTGACTTTCATCTTAACTCACAGTCAATATACAGTGGGGCAAAAAAGTATTTAGTCAGTCAGCAATAGTGCAAGTTCCACCACTTAAAAAGATGAGAGGCGTCTGTAATTTACATCATAGGTAGACCTCAACTATGGGAGACAAACTGAGAAAAAAAAATCCAGAAAATCACATTGTCTGTTTTTTTAACATTTTATTTGCATATTATGGTGGAAAATAAGTATTTGGTCAGAAACAAAATTTAATCTCAATACTTTGTAATATATCCTTTGTTGGCAATGACAGAGGTCAAACGTTTTCTGTAAGTCTTCACAAGGTTGCCACACACTGTTGTTGGTATGTTGGCCCATTCCTCCATGCAGATCTCCTCTAGAGCAGTGATGTTTTTGGCTTTTCGCTTGGCAGCACAGACTTTCAACTCCCTCCAAAGGTTTTCTATAGGGTTGAGATCTGGAGACTGGCTAGGCCACTCCAGGACCTTGAAATGCTTCTTACGAAGCCACTCCTTCGTTACCCTGGCGGTGTGCTTTGGATCATTGTCATGTTGAAAGACCCAGCCATGTTTCATCTTCAATGCCCTGGCTGATGGAAGGAGGGTTGCACTCAAAATCTCGCGATACATGGCCCCATTCATTCTTTCATGTACCCGGATCAGTCGTCCTGGCCCCTTTGCAGAGAAACAGCCCCAAAGCATGATATTTCCACCACCATGCTTTACAGTAGGTATGGTGTTTGATGGATGCAACTCAGTATTCTTTTTCCTCCAAACACGACAAGTTGTGTTTCTACCAAACAGTTCCAGTTTGGTTTCATCAGACCATAGGACATTCTCCCAAAACTCCTCTGGATCATCCAAATGCTCTCTAGCAAACTTCAGACGGGCCCGGACATGTACTGGCTTAAGCAGTGGGACACGTCTGGCACTGCAGGATCTGAGTCCATGGTGGCGTAGTGTGTTACTTATGGTAGGCCTTGTTACATTGGTCCCAGCTCTCTGCAGTTCATTCACTAGGTCCCCCCGCGTGGTTCTGGGATTTTTGTTCACCGTTCTTGTGATCATTCTGACCCCACGGGGTGGGATTTTGCGTGGAGCCCCAGATTGAGGGAGATTATCAGTGGTCTTGTATGTCTTCCATTTTCTAATTATTGCTCCCACTGTTGATTTCTTCACTCCAAGCTGGTTGGCTATTGCAGATTCAGTCTTCCCAGCCTGGTGCAGGGCTACAATTTTGTTTCTGGTGTCCTTTGACAGCTCTTTGGTCTTCACCATAGTGGAGTTTGGAGTCAGACTGTTTGAGGGTGTGCACAGGTGTCTTTTTATACTGATAACAAGTTTAAACAGGTGCCATTACTACAGGTAATGAGTGGAGGAAAGAGGAGACTCTTAAAGAAGAAGTTACAGGTCTGTGAGAGCCAGAAATCTTGATTGTTTGTTTCTGACCAAATACTTATTTTCCACCATAATATGCAAAAAAAATGTTAAAAAAACAGACAATGTGATTTTCTGGATTTTTTTTCTCAGTTTGTCTCCCATAGTTGAGGTCTACCTATGATGTAAATTACAGACGCCTCTCATCTTTTTAAGTGGTGGAACTTGCACTATTGCTGACTGACTAAATACTTTTTTGCCCCACTGTATGTGGGGGGCTGCCTTTTCCTTTGGGGAATTTCTCTGAGGCAAGGTAGGCTTTATTTTCTATCTTTAGGGCTAGTTAGCTCTTAGGCTGTGAAGAGGCATCTAGGTTGTGTTAGGTACGCTCCACGGCTATTTCTAGTTGTGTGATAGGATTAGGGGTTGCGGTCGGCAGAGCTCCCACTTCCCAGAGCTTGTCCTGTGTGAGTTTAACCATCAGGTCGTTCCAGGTGCTCCTATCCACCAGGTCCATAACAGTCCTCAGGACTTTCCTACCTGCTGGATCTATTAGTCTCCAATCTCCCATCTCCATGGTTACATAAAATACACATGTGACTCACCCTGATGTAACACATCCTAGATCTGACCGTCTTGCCCGGGAGGGGGGAATTGGAGTTTTCACCAGTTTGAGTCCAGGGATGTCTTTCTGCGCTGAACTTCTTTACCAGCACGTAATCACCAGGTTGGAAAGCATAGGTACCTTCACTGGAATCTGGACCCGGAATGGATGATAAAACTTGTACATGTGTTACTGACAGTTCTTTTAGTAAGGACAATTATATAATTTACAAGAGTATCACTTCCTAAGGCTAGCTGTTGTGGAAAATATTGACCCAACCTTGGAGGCCCACCAAAAAAAGAATCTTGTATGGTGTGAGTTTAGTGGGACCCCTTGAGGTGTTTCTGACTGAGTATAAGACAATGGGCAAACTGTCTGTCCAAGTCTGACCTCCTGACTGGCTTTCAGTATTTTATTTTTCAAGGTGCCATTCAGTGTTTCTACTTTTTCACTGCTCTGTGGGTGATATGGAGTATGTAAACCCAAATCAGCTCTCACCAATGTCATAGTTCCTTAGTCAGTGCTGCAATCAATGCGGGTACTTAGTCACTCTCAATTACCTCTGGGACCCCATATCTGCATGCTACTTCAGGCATCAGTCTCGTAACAGTCACTCTGGCAGTCATGTTGGTTACTGGATAGAACATGAGAACATGTCAGTCGCTACCAGTACATACTCACACTTCCCTACTTTTGTCATTTGAATGTGATCTATCTGAATTCTCTGAAAGGGATAGAGTGGTTTAGCCAAATGTTTTTGAGTAACTTTCTGAGACAGTGCTGGATTGCATGTTGCCCACACAAGGCAGGACTTGAAATATTTTTGGGTGACAGTAGAGATCTCAGGTGCCATATAAGTCTTCCAAATCAGGTCATTCATCTGATTCTTGCCTCTGTGGGTGATGTACCCATTTTGTGACCGAGGGGTACAGATTACGGGGTAGACAGAGCTTTTTGTTCACCCTCCAGACTCCATCTTCATCTTTTTTTTAGCTCCTCCTTCTTGCCATGACTTATTTTCATCATCTGATGTCTTGTCTTGATGTAGATGGATAATCCTCAGAAGAGAGCCTTTAGTCCCTTCTTCAGTGTCTTGTGACACGTACACGGCTGCTTTCTCTTTCCCAAATGGATCCGCAGCATAGATTTTTGCTGTTTTGTCCCCAAAGAAGTTCCCCCTTGCTTCTGGAGAATCCAATCTCCCATGAGCTTTGATCTCGATCACTGCAACCTCTGAAGGTAGATTTAGAGGGACCACAAATTCTTGTATGGTAGCAGCATGTTTTACAGGAGTTCCACTGGACGTTAGGTATCCTCTGGCTGCCCAGATACTGACGAAGTCATGAGCCACCCCGAAAGCATATCTTGAATCCATGTAGATGTTGACCACCTTCTCCGTCACTTGCTGACAAGCCAGTGTCAAAGCCTTAAGTTCTGCTTCTTGTGCAGACATGTGCGGTAGTAGGGATCCGGCTGAGATTACCTGGTCATGTGTAACCACAGCATATCCCATATGGAACCTTCCTGTTTCATCTGCAAATCTGAAACCATCAGTGAAGAACGTCAGATCAGCGTGTGGGAATGGGTCTTCAGACACGTTTTTCTTGGAGGCTGCTTCTTCCTTCATTTGTTCGAGACAGTCATGATCCTCCGAGTGTGTAGAGGCATCTTCTCCAAGAGCATCAGCATCATCATCCACATCCCCCCTGGAAAGAGGAAGCAGCATGGACGGGTTGAAGATGGTGCAGTGGACAAGAGTTCCAAGAGGGAACATTGGAGTCTCATATGACGCTGCAGCGACAGACGTTTAGGTTTCAAAAATAGCTTTTATCCTGTGTGGAGCCATTAAGAGAACCGGATGTCTGAAGATGATATCAGAATTTGGGATTCCAAGAGCTGGTGCAGACTGTATGGCCTGTTTAAGAGCGTAGAAAGCTTCCACGGATTTGGTACATAGAGGAAACGCTGACGTCTTGAGGTCATCCTACAATGGCTGCATCAGCTTGGAGGCATCTGGAATCCATTGGCGACAATAAGTGATAGGTCAGCCAACTCATCCAAGGCCCATGTCTTAAGTTGTTGGCAGACCTCAACACCAGAGTCCCATGTAGTGACACTGGCAAGTGAGGCCTCATTGAACGCGATTTCCATAACAGGCCAATATACATCGCCTGCTTTAAGATTTGCCAGGGAAATGAGATCTTGCCACGTGGCTGAGTAATTCCTTTGGATTTGAAGCATGCTTCTGTAGAAAGGCATTGGCTGTTTTTCTGCATCTGGAAGTTGGTTCAACAGAGTAGCGTCTTGCTGGGGTGTAAACTTGACGTAGAGGGTGGGCTCCTCAGACATGAGCATTGGCCACTGTTGGTGGTGGCACCTAAGCTGGGAGTAGAGATGGCACTGGGAGAACAGATGTAATCCCTTGTGTATGAGGAGCAGGAGGAGATAACAGTCCTGGAATGAGGGGCTCTATTTGGGCAGCTCCAGTATTATGGTGTGGGGTCCAGGTGACGCAGGCAGTCTTAAAAGCTTTAACAGACCTGTTCTCGTAACTAATTAACCTGATTTCAGAGAGGCAGCAAATGCTTGGGGGGCTACACTTGTTTATTATAATTCCAACGATTTCCCTTGTACATGCATGAACAGGGAAACCGAAAATGCTAACAGCAATGGCGGGAATTGTCAAGGTCTCAATCTGATCACTAAGGTTTGCATACTCTAAAATGCGAGTTATTGCTGCACGAAGTTGTTGAGCACTAAAGTCTGGATGAATAGGGTCAAAAGTAGGGGTCACAGTGTGTATGATCATTCTACACGGAAGATTGCCAGCTTTAGTCACCGCTATGTCCCCAACAGCTATCTGACCACGTGACTCAACAATGATTTGACTGTCAGCTTGAATAGTCGCCCCTCCTGCTTACACTATAGCTCTAGCTACACCTCCATTATGCTCTAACTGAAAATTGGCAGCATTAACAATAGCATCTGTCTCCATTGTTGTTATGTCACCCTTTCCCACCACTAACAAGGGTCCTTCAGGAAGTTCTTGTTCAAAAATAGTTTGCCAACATTCTCTCTCCTTTGTGCTTCCTGTGCTATTGGTACCCCCCTCCCAGATTGAGCCCCCCTTGATACAGTTGCCACCGTCCCATACAGGTGTACGCTTGGCTGCGAGAGTGCCTTTGAGGTACTGGGTATAGGGTTAGGTAGACTGCGTGAGAGTGCTGCTGTAGTGGAAGCATTGGGAGGAGAGGCCGTTGCTTGGAGCATCTCATGTGGGTGTGCTGCTAAATTGGCAGTGGAAGTGACAGTAGAAAGGGTCGGTGCCGGGGACGATCCAGGTGGGAGGATTGCTGGATTCATGACATGAGTGATAGGGGAAAGAGTTGGTGCCCTATTGGAAACCACTGAGACAGGAAACATTGGTAAAGCCTGTTCACTTCCCGAAGGAATATAGTATTGGCCGTTAGTGGTCATTACTGGGTAACAGGGATTTGGTGATGTGGTGTGTAGCCTTAGACTAAGATGTTCACCACCAGGAGCAGCACACTTGCCATCCACAAAATGGCTTCTATTAGAATTAGCACTTTTGTCATCCACAAAATGGCTGCCGCCAGCATTAACACATTTGCCATCCACAAAATGGCTGCCACCAGCATTAACACATTACCATCCACAAAATGGCTGCCACCAGAATTAGCACTTTTGCCATCCACAAAATGGCTGCCGCCAGAATTACATTTGCCATCCACAAAATGGCTGCTGCCAGCATGAACACATTTGCCATCCACAAAATGGCTGCTTAGAATTAGCACTTTTGCCATCCACAAAATGGCTGCTATTAGAATTAGCACTTTTGCCATCCACAAAATAGCTGCCGCCAGCATTAACACATTTGCCATTCACAAAATGGATGCCGTCAGCATTAACACATTTGCCATCCACAAAATGGCTGCTGCTAGAATTAGCACTTTTGCCATCCACAAAATGGCTGCCGCCAGAATTACATTTGCCATCCACAAAATGGCTGCTGCCAGCATTAGCACATGGCTCTGGGCCACCATTATACGTGATGGCCGCTCACAGGATATATTTTTGTAATACTCATAACTCAAAACTATGCCCTTTTTATTCCTTTCTTCTTCTACCCAATTTTCTTTATACAGACTTTCAGAGACTCTTTCCCCTGCCCTAGCAGTAGACAACAATCCATTATCTTCTAGGATACCTTTTCTTTCTTTAAAGACAATCTTCCACTCCAGGGGCTGTAACCTCCCCCCCCCTGGCATTCCACACAACTTCATAATCTTTTTACATTGTTTAACATGACTCTTCCCTTCACGAGTCACCACTAATGTACACGGGTCTAACTTGCCATGTGAATTTGGCTTAGTGCCAATACGGCAGATGTGCATTAATTTCTCCATCTTTCTATAGATATCTATATCTCTATCAAGATAACAAACACCAAACAAACAATAAGACGGGGGAGATTACTCAAACCTGAGATTCTAAAGAGAACTGAGTCTGCAGCACTCAGTTCCTATTCCTTCTTGTCACGTGGTCCCTGTCTGACTTCCGTATTCTGTACTTTACAAACCAATTATTCCCTACTTAATCAAATTATTCCTAAATTACCAGTCCCCGTGCAGAGTCAATTCACTCGATGTCACAGGGCAAAACTAAATTTAATTGGCTCGAACGGAGTCATCTCACTCCAAGTTAACGGGCCGCTACACAATTTATTAGGCGCCGAACTGAGTCATCTCACTCCAAGTTTACCGGGCCCCTCCTAGGCTGAGTCAATTCACTCGAGGTCCTAGGCTCTCCTATACAGAACTGAAAATCGTATCACAGGCGACAACCGTGGACTGTACCACAGACAAAAAATTTTTTTTTTTTTTTAAATTTGCTTTCCTTTAAAAAAAAAAAAAAAAAAAACGCTGAAGAATCCACTTGCTCTCTTAACTACCGGTCATCTCCCCTCTTCACAACATGTAACAGGCAGTAGGCAACTAAAACATGTGACGGTTCTTGCAATTAAATGACCAGCAGCGGAGAAACCCTTCTGCCGTCTTACAGATACTGCGAAAACCAGACATGGTCAGGCAATCTGCACAGGATACCCCGAAGGACACAGGTAAAGACTACAGATTATAAAAATCAGCAGACTTACCGTGTTCTGATAAGGAGGTGATCAGTCTCCAGGTTCGGGGTATTCAGCGCGTCCTGCTGTTCCACTCGCCAGTCCTCAGGGTTCAGGGCTCCACGTTGGGCGCCAAATATGTTAGGTTGAACAATTAATAAAATGTTCACTTCAGTTGCCTACTCCTGGCCTAATGGATATTGATCAGGAGTACACTAAAGAAATAACATATGACACACACAGTCAGATGTAAATTCTCCTCAATCTATGGCTCAGCTCCAAGGGGCTTTATTCAGTCAGGACACAAGATTATATATCCCCTGTAAGGGATGCTCGGTTAGCTTTAAAATGGGAGTGATTGGATGCATTCCATTGGTTAGTGGGTTGGGCAATGAGCAAGTCCATGGGAGGATCCATGAGGTCATCAGGGTGGGTTGGTCCATTAGGTCATCAAGGTGGGCGTCACTGTGGTTTGGTCCATGAGGTCATCAGGGTGGGTGTTATCTTGGATATCAGCACATGGTGTGCTGATACAGGAAATGGCAGCCATCTTTAGTGTCTTACTTTCATCTGAAAAAGCTTATGTAAGGTTAAACAATACATGTTATGGGTTGCTTCTCAACCTCTTATGTCTTGAGGTTAATTAAGTATTTGATCTTATGGCTCTCCTCAACAGTTGTATATATGACTTTGACAGAGCACAGTTACTTGTATTGCATGTTATTCTTTTAAATCCATCTCATTTATGCTGCATAGCAATAAACCTGTTAAACTGTTTTACTCCTGATCCATGTGAGTGTGTACTGAGTGTTGCAGAGGCTTCCTGAGTCAGCTCCTGGCAGAAGATAATAGTCCTTTGGCAGTCCCAGAGAAAGAGCTCCAATCAAGATTCGGGTGGAGGCACTGCACCCTGGAGAGGTGAGACCCCCCATAACACCCAGTGTATCGTGGTAGCCCTAAAGGGGTGTTACACTAAAGTCACCAATGAACAACTAACTGCCAAATCCAAGCAACTCTACTCTGTTCTCTTCCTCCTGGACTTGTCATCTGCCTTCAACACAGTGGACCAATACCTCTTACTACAGATTCCCTAATCTCTTGGCATCACAGACTTGACCCTATTTTGGATCTCCTCATACCTAACAGACAGGACATTTAGCATTTCCCACTCACACACCACCTCCTTACCTTGTCCCCTATCTGTCAGTGTCTCCCAAGGTTCAGTTCTAGAACCCCTTCTCTTCTTCATCTACACTTTCGGCCTGGGACAGCTCATTGAGTCCCACGGCTTTCAGTAATGACACGTAAATCTACCTCTCTGGACCCGATATCATCTAACTAACCAGAATCCCACATTGTCTATCCGCTATTTCATCTTCATTCTCTACTAGATTTCTTAAATGTAACATGGATAAAACAGAATTCATTATCTTTCCCCTGTCTCACTCAACCGCCCAACAGACCTATCCATCAAAGCCAATGGCTGCCCACTCTCCCCAGTCCTGCAAGCCTGCTGTCTCGGGGTAACCCTTAACTTTGATCTCTCCTTCAAACCACATATCCAAGCCCTTTTCACTTCCTGTCGACTCCAACTCAAAAATATCTCCATGACATTCTTCAACCAAGAATCTGCAAAAGCACTAGTGCATGCCCTCATCATCTCCCGCCTCGAATACTGCAACCTCTTGCATTGTGGCCTTTCCTCTAACACTCTTATACCCTTCCAATATATCCTAAACTCCTTTGCCCGACTAATCCATCTGTCTCCTATCTATTCCCTGGCCTCTCCACACTGTCAATTGATTCACTGGCTTCCCAATGCCCAGAGACTCAAGTTCAAAACTCAAACATTGGCATACAAAGCCATCCACACCATGTCTGCTCCATACATGTGTTACCTAGTCTGCCTAGTGTTTGTGCATGCCATGTCACATTGGAAGAGACCCTGAGATTCCAGAATAGAAGAAACCCCCCATATATGACATAATTTTGCAAACTACACTCCCCAATTAATACAGGGGTGCAGTGATCATATTGACACCACCTGTGCCTCACAGATTTTTATACTATTGGGCTCTGAAGAAAGAATAATTACGTTTTTACCACTAAAATGTTGTTTTAGCCCAAGTTTTTAATTTTCTAAGGGCTAATAGGAAAAAATGGACCTTTGTTGGAAACTGGTATTTTCCCACGCTCCAGAGTTCAGCGCAGTTCAGGCTGTGAGGGAGCACAATTTCAGTGATGGCACTGAAAATCACTGAAGCTGCCAATTGCACCAGTGAAGAACTGAGATGACCTCTGGAGCGTGGGAAAGTGCACTGGCATTTTCCCACACTCCAGAGTTCAGCGCACATCAGGCTGTGAGGCAGCGCAACATCAGTGACGGCAACGCTAGTCACTGAAGCTGCACTGTCAGCATCTCTTCATTCACCAGTGGTTTTCAACCGGAGCAGTCACAACCCCTGACCTACTGTCTCCCTCCCCATAATCCTGTAGAATGTAAACCCGCAAGGGCAGGGTCCTCTTCCCTCTGTATCAGTCTGTCATTGTTAGTTTGTTTACTGTAAGCGATATTTGTATTTTGATGTAACCGGTAGTGAGACCGCATCAAAGCCAGGACATGTCAGCTGTTTTGGACAGCTGACATCTGCCGACAATAGCGGCGGGTGGAATCGTGATTCACCCGCCGCTATTAACTATTTAAATGCCGCTGTAAAACGCTGACAGCGGCATTTAACTAGCGCTTCCGGCCATCAGGCCGGAAATGCGTGCATCGCTGACCCCGTCATGTGATCTGGGGTCAACGATGCATCGGCATGACAACCAGAGGTCTATTGAAGTTATGGCTCTGGGAAGGAGGGGAGCGAAAAACGAAAATGAAAAAACAAAAATACCCAGGGTCATGAAGGCATTAATGGTGCTATATAAATAAATAAATAAATAAATAATAATAATAATAAACTGTATATACCCCAGATATGGATTATGGCATGGGACAAAACGACTGACAGGTATGGTATATTGTTGGTATATTATTTTATTTTTATTACAGGAGATCATGGGTGTTGCATGGATTAGCTGGATAGTAAAGATGGCAAACTGTGTTTAGTGTTTTTTTTTCATTAAAATACTTTATTCTGGCTGTGTTTTTATTTAACCTATAACAACTATAGGATTAGTAATCCGGGCTTGATGTCATCTTACAATATAAAGGTGACATCAATCCCACAACTATTACCTAACTTGCCACCGCTACAGGGCAAGTGGGAAGAGCGACTCTAAGTGCCAGAATTGGCTCATCTTAGAGATGTGCCTTTTCTGGGGCGGCTGAGTGCTGATGTTTTTAACCATGGAGGGTGTGAGGCAGTGACCCCTGTTACAGCTAGGGGGTGCTGTTTGTGCTCTCCGAAATGTGCATGGAAGCGTAGTGAGGCCATGAGGGTGTACTGCAGACACAGGTGTGGCTGTAATTAGAATAGTGAAGCAGTGACTGATTAAAGGGCCACTGTCACCCCCCTCCAGCCGTTATAAACTAAAAGTGCCACCTTGTGCAGCAGTAATGCTGCATTCTAACAAGGTGGCTCTTTTAGTTTTGTGTTCATGTATTACTAAAATAAAGCGCTTTGAAACTTTTCAAAAATACCTATCTTTGTCCACGGAGGCGGGTCCTCACTCCCCAGCTTGAACGGTACTCTGCCATCACTCACATCTTCAGGGGCTTTCGGCGCCGCCTCCTCCGCGCTGTTTTCTCTTCAAAACCGGCGCCTGCGCTGTGTAAAACTTTGTGGGGCAGGGGGACCTGGGTGACAGTCTGACACATGCAGTGCGCATGCCCAGGAATCCTAGCCCCGCACTGTGCATAATGCATAACACAGTGCGGGGCAGGGATTCCCGAGGTGGGTGGCCGCACTGCCAGCACAGGCGCAGTATGCAAGCCTGGCTGGGACGTCAGACTGCCAGAGCTTACTGCGCCTGCCCCACAAAGTTTTACACAGCGCAGGCGCCGGTTTTGAAGAGAAAACAGCGCGGAGGGGGCGGCGCCGAAAGCCCCTGAAGATGTGAGTGACGGCAGAGTACCGTTCAAGCTGGGGAGTGAGGACCTGCCTCCGTGGACAAAGCTAGGTATTTTTGAAAAGTTTCAAAGCGCTTTATTTTAGTAATACATGAACACAAAACTAAAAGAGCCACCTTGTTAGAATGCAGCATTACTGCTGCACAAGGTGGCTCTTTTAGTTTATAACTGCTGGAGGGGGGTGACAGTGGCACTTTAAAAGCCCTGTAGTAGAGGGGGAGGTGTGTGAGTGTTGGTTTGGAAGCAGACAGAGAAGTTGTCTGCACAGCTATTTGTGGGTGGAGCAACACAGGGGCAAAAGGAACTGACACCTTGCGTCCCGGGCTGTCTTGTGTTGCCAGGCTTCAATCCAGAGGATAGCATGATGTGCACGGAGTGAGTAGAGACTTGGCATCAGCAGGAGGTCGCCCCAGGAAACCTGGACAAAGGGAAGTCTGGCCTGTGTAGGGACTGCAAAGGTAAAGCCGGTTACTATGTTACTATAGGATTATTTAGTCTAGAAAAAAGACGACTGAGGGGCGATCTAATAACCATGTATAAGTATATAAGGGGACAATAAAAATATCTCGCTGAGGATCTGTTTATACCAAGGAAGGTGATGGGCACAAGGGGGCATTCTTTGCGTCTGGAGGATAGAAGGTTTTTCCACCAACATAGAAGAGGATTCTTTACTGTTAGGGCGGTGAGAATCTGGAATTGCTTGCCTGAGGAGGTGGTGATGGCGAACTCAGTCGAGGGGTTCAAGAGAGGCCTGGATGTCTTCCTGGAGCAGAACAATATTGTATCATACAATTATTAGGTTCTGTAGAAGGACGTAGATCTGGGGATTTATTATGATGGAATATAGGCTGAACTGGATGGACAAATGTCTTTTTTCGGCCTTACTAACTATGTTACTATGTATTTCTTTTGGACTATGTGAACAAGCAGTGTACTGTATATGTTCATTTGGCTTGGATGAAGAAGTTATTTTACTATGTATTGCTAAGAGACTGTGTGAAGTAATGCAATAAACGTTTTGTTTGAACTTGCTTGGGTCACTGCTATTTCACTGCGTATGGTCCTACCGCTGTATCACAGGGGGGACAATATCCATGGCCCCTTCCTATGCTATTAATATCAGCCCACAGCTGTCTGCACAGCCTTTGCTGGTTATTTATTATGGGGGAACCCCACGTAATTTTTTGGGGGTTCCCCCATTTTAATACTATAGACTGAGTATACAGCTGTGAGCTGATATTAATAGTCTGGGAAGTTCCATATGTATTACCCCCTTCCCAGACTAAAAACATCTGCCCCTAGTCGCTGGCTTTCCCTCTGCTGGTTGCAAAAATTGCACGGGAGCCGATGCCATTTTTTTCCGTAAAATAATCTTTTATTAATTAGATAGGTCTAGTAATTTGCACACACACTGTACTAATTGTATTTGTCACTGACATCTATATCTATCTATTCTATATATACTGTATGTAATCCATCTGGTCTATCCTGTCGGCTCCTGCATTGATTTTACAGATGCCGTCAGATGAATTACCGGCTTTTCTTCTATCTTTCTGTTCAATATAAATATATAAATGTGTGTTACTGACATGTATATAAGTCCGCAAGGACAGGGTTCTCACCCCTCTGTACCAGTCTGTCATTGTAAATTTGTTTACTGTAAACGATATCTATAACTCTGTACGTAACCCCTTTCTCATGTACAGCACCATGGAATTAATGGTGATAAATAAATAAATAATAATATATATGTATTATATGTAATCTATCTTTTCTATTCTAACCTGTCAGTGTGATTTTACAGTACCCGCATATGAATTGCCTGCTTTTCAAAGGACACATGGTGCGAGTGCTGTGCGATTGCGGGATACGATCCAATTTCTGATTACAATTGCAGCATGCTGTGATTTTTTTTCCCAGTACGATCGTGATAAATTACACGCTGGAAAAAAAATGCAGATGAAGACACAATCATAGAATAACATTGGTCCGAATTCAATCCGATTTTTTAAAAAAAATCTGATTGCATTCGACCGATTTCATCGCAAGTGAGCATGAGCCCTTTCAGTGAAGAAATCAATAGCCTGTTTTTCATAAAATCATCATCAGAGGTTTTAGTCTCTGTGCATTGGGGTGGGACTGTGGGTAGGGTCTTTGGCTCTGTCATGGCTCCTCTGGTGTTTTTCTGCTTTCTTATTTTAATTATGCGCCAGCTCCTTCAGAGCCGCTGGTGGCATTGCACAGATTGATTTCTCGATGGGCTTTAAGAAAATGGTGCAAGCAAGTGATCTTCTTCTATGAGTCTTCGGGAAAATGATGGCAGTGGCAGCGCATGCACAGACTGAGATCTCGCCTCGTAAAAAAACTGTAAAAGCTGCCTAAAATCTGCATCCAACATGCATCAAATAAAGGGAAGAGGCATAAAAAATAGGGCAAAAATGCAATAATCAGAGAAGATTGTTACTGTGTCATGTGGTGCGGACATCTACGGAAAAGAAAAAACAGCAGAAAAATTGCAGCATTGATGCTGTTTGTGAACACAAAGTCAGAGTTACATTTTTAATAAGATAAGAGGGTATCCTATTCATATACAGTAGGTGGTCTTTTGGATATGTTTCCTAAACCTCTTTAATCAAAACCTATACCTTTTTAATTATAATTGTAAAATTATTATTTTATTTTACCAGTCCTTTATTATTATTATTATTATTATTATATGCCTGACAATAAACTTAAGTTTCTGACCTTTACTGATCTTTGCTGTATACAGTCTTCCCAAGCTATGTCATGGTGTATGAGTGTTGAGAATGCACTGTGTGTTTCACAAGCCTTTAAATAACACGTTATGCAATGTGTAAAAACAAATCCTCCATACAACACTTTTTTACAAGATGCAGGTGCTACACAACAAGAAGCTCATAGATCATTTCCCAGAAGCAATTTCATTTGTTTCCTTGTTCTGAAAACAATTAGGATAGTAACAATTAGGCCGGGGTCACACTCAGCGTAGGGAAATACGGTCCGTATTTTACAGGCGTAATACGCAGAAATGTTCCCAAAATAGTGATCTGTATGTCATCCGTAGGCAGCATGTGGCAGCGTATTTTGCGCGTGTAAACCTCCGTATGGCATCCGTACAGCGAGATTTTCTCACCGGCTTGCAAAACAGACATAAAATGGATCCATGGGCTCAAATATTCATGAAAACATATATACATTATATATATATATATATAATATAATATATAATCTCACTGACATACAATATATATATATATATATATATATATATATATATATATATATATATTGTATGTCAGTGAGACACATATATATCTAATATATAAAGCTGAATGTGTGTGTGTATGTATGTGTGTATGTCCGGGATTGGCATCTGCACCGTCGCAGCTACAGCCACAAAATTTTGCACAGTCACACATCTGGACCTCGAGAGCGTCATAGGCTATGTTGTGAGGCGAAATTTTAACCCCGCGCTTTCCAATTCACCAAACAATTTTGCCCCTATTTACATAATGGGGAAAAAGTTAAAGGAAAAGTGTTGGAGGCAAATTGACAGCTGCCAGATGTGAACAAGGGGGACTTAAAGAGTGAGAGCGATGGCGCCAAAGAGTATATACCGTACAGTTGCTAAGGTGGGGCCCCGACATGGGATACTCACCACACACGGGGATATGAACACACACACAAAATGTGCCACACACTACAACGTGCTTGAACACATATACCACCCTCAGCACACATTTCACCACACATACACCAACCTTGCCACATAAAAGTTGAAACACAAAAGTCACTCGCGCAAAATTCGCCACATGCAAAACTAGCCACATGCAAAACTAGACTCACGCAAAACTCGCCACACGTGCAAAACTCACCTCATGGAAAACTCGCCGCATGTAAAACTTGCACACACGGAAAAATTGCCACATGCACAAAAATTGCAACACATGCAAAAGTTGCCTCACACAAAACTTGCACCTACTCAAAAGGCACCACACATAAAACTCGCCACGCGCAAAACTCGCCATGCGCAAAACTTGCTTCACACAACTTGCTGCACTAACCTGTCACATGTAACTCGACACACAAAAAGTTGCTACACGCTTGTCGCCACACAAAACTCATCTCACAAAAGTCGCTACATGCATGTCGCCACATGCAACTCAACGCACACAGTTTGACACATGAAACTCGCCCTAAAACACATACAAGTCTGGTATTTTCCTTCAAAAATAAAAATCTGATTAATAAGCAGACAAACTACAAGAGCAACAAATGTACCATATAGGAAATACGGCAGCTGTCAGTCACATGACCTGTCTATTATGTGTATGTATGAGCTAATATATACTGCCAGGGGGGAGGGCTTCCTGTTGGCTGGGGATTTATCAGGCTGCCAATTTAGCTTACAAATATATACTATACACAGGAGGAGATGACACACAGGTATGTTATACTATATACAGGAGGAGATGACATACAGGTATATCCTATATACAGGAGGAGATGACATACAGGTATATACTATATAAAGGAGCAGATGACACACAAGTATATGCTATATACAGGAGCAGATGACATACAGGTATATACTATATACAGGAGGAAATGACACAGATATATACTATATACAGGAGGAGATGACACACAGATATACTATTTACAGGGGAGATGAAACACAGTTATATACTACATACAGGAGCAGATGATACACAAGTATATACTATATACAGGAGCAGATGACATACAGGTATATACTATATACAGGATCAGATGACATACAGGTATATACTATATAAAGGAGCAGGTGACACAGGTATATACTATATACAGGAGCAGATGACACACAAGTATATATTATATACAGGAGCAGATGACATATAGGTATATACTATTTACAGGAGGAGATGACACACAGATATATACTATATACAGGAGGAGATGACACACAGATATATACTATATACAGGAGCAGATGACATACAGGTATATACTATATACTGGAGATGACATACAGATACATACTATATACAGGAGCAGATGACATACAGGTATATACTATGTACAGGAGGAGATTACATACAGGTATATACTATATACAGGAGGAGATAACATACAGGTATATACTATATACAGGAGCAGATGACACACATATATACTATATACAGGAGCAGATGACACACAGGTATATACTATATACAGGAGGAGATGACTTACAGGTATATACTATATAAAGGAGGAGATGACATACAGGTATATACTATATAAAAAAGGAGATGAAACATAGGTATATAGAGGAGGAGATGACATACATCAGGTATATACTATATACAGGGGAGATGACATACAGGTATTTACTATATACAGGAGATGACATACAGATATATACTATATATAGGAGGAGATGACATACAGGTATATACTATATACAGGAGGAGATGACACATAGGTATATACAATATACAGGAGGAGATGACCTACAGGTATATACTATATACAGGAGATGACATACAGGTGTATACTATATATGAGGGAGATGACAAACATGTATGTACTGAGGGGAAAATGAGAGGTGTGAGGTGAAAATGAGGGGTGTGAGGTGAAATTGAAAAGGTGTGAGTGCAAAATGAGAGGAGTGAGGGAAAATAGTGGAGTGATCGGAAAATGACAGATGTGAGGTCGAAATGACAAGTGTTAGGCTAGGTTCTCATTGCGTTAGGGCAATCCGTTTAGCGGATCTGCGAGAGCGGGGAACGGACCTCGGGTGCGCCGCGGATGCTGCAAGCAGCGTCCGAGGCGCACCACAAAAGAACGGCACATCGCTAGCGCGTGCCGAAAATGGCACGTGCTAGCAATGTGCTTTAACATTGCTGGCAATGGGAGCACTAACGGACACGTTGCACGGCGTTAATTTCGCCGTACAACGCTGTCCATTAGCGCTCACACTAAAACGAAATGAGAACCTAGCCTTAGGGGGGAATGAGAGGAGTGAGGGGGGAATGAGAGGAGTGAGGGGGAAAATAAGAGGAGTGAGGGGGAAAATGAGAGGTGTAAGGGAGAAAATGAGAGATGTGAGGGGGAAAATGAGACGCGTGATGGGAAAATAAGAGAAGTGAGGTGCTCTAACTAACCACAGATATTTACTATGCCCAGGCAGCGCCGGGCTCTTCAGCTAGTATATATATATATATATATATATATATATGTATATTTATATTTAATATAGCTTAAAAGCTGGTAATTCAATTGCTGGCTGTTGCTATCTCCTTCTCAAACTCGACAGGATATGAGACATGGTTTACATACAGTAAACCATTTTATATCCCTTATTTTTGTACATATTCCTTATTAGTAATGTTACAAGTGTATGTGTGTAAAATTTGGGGGATCTAGCTGTTAAAATAAAGGGTTAAATCACAGAAAAAACTGGTGTGGGCTCCCACGCAATTTTCTCCGCCAGAGTGGTAAATCCAGTGACTGAGGGCAGATATTGATAGCCTAGAGAGGGACCATGGTTATAGGACCCCCCCCCCCCCCGACTAAAAACATCTGCCCCCAGCCACCCCAGAAAAGGCACATCTGGAAGATGCACCTATTCTGGCACTTAGCCTCTGTCTTCCCACTCCCCTGTAGGGGTGGGATATGGGTTAATAAAGGGTTAATGTCACCTTGCTATTGTAAGGTGACATTAAGCCAGGTTAATAATGGAGAGGCGTCAATAAGACACCTATCCATTATTAATCCAATAGTAGTAAATGGTTAATAAAACACACACACATTAAGAAAAAAATATTTTAATGAAATAAAGACACAGGGTGTTGTAATACTTTATTATACTCTCAATCCAATTGAGGACCCTTGTCACCTGAAACAAAGTTAAAATAAAAAAACAACAATATCCCATACCTTCCATCTTTCAGTCATGTCCCACGATGTAAATCTATCTGAAGGGGTTAAATAATTTTTCAAGCAGGTGTGCTCCTGACTGTAAAATCTGGGGAATGAATTGAAAGCAGGGGAACGTAGCTACCTAGACTTGCGGTGCTGCGCCCACTGCTGGCGTAACCTCATATGAACTCCAGCGTAGGAATTTTTCTGAATATTTTCTCACGCGCGTGTTCATATGAGTTTATGCCAGCAGGGGGCGCAGCACTGCAAGTCTAAGTAGCTACGTTCCCCTGCTTTCAATTCATTCCCCAGATTTTACAGTCAGGAGCACAGCTGCATTAGCAGGCTCCTGCTTGTAAAATTATTTAACCTCTTCAGATGGATTTACATAGTGGGACATGACTGTAATGACGGAAAGGTATGGGATATTGTTGCTTTTTTATTTTTCCTTTTTCACAGAACGAGGGTCGTCATTTGGATTAAGAGTATAATAAACTATTACAACACCCTGTGTCTTTATTTCATTAATATATCATTTCTTGACACTAGGGTTCTGAAGGATGCGTCTGGTAATCTTAGTACTGACATATACACTAAACCAACCAACTGCAACAGTCTACTGCTATACAATAGCTGCCATCCAAAATCCACCAAAGATAGTCTCCCCAGATCACAGTTCAAGAGGGTCACTAGAATTGTCTCCAACCCTGTGACAAGGGAACCCAGAGTACAGGAAATGGCCAATAAATTCAGGGCACGTAACTATCCAACTAAGCTTCTTGAATTGGAATCCACCAAAGTCCTTAATGAGACGAACGACACGGCCATAACCACATACCAAAATTCCAGACTTCCATTTGTCCACAATCATCACCCCACAATGCGCAGAATCCATAACCTCATCCGGGGACATTGGCCTCTCCTTACAAAAGCCTACCCACATATCCAAATTTTCAAAGACCCACCCCTGATGTGCACGAGACAACCACAGAATGTGAGAGACAGAGTAGTTAGGGCTGACTTGGGCACATTAAAACCACTTCCTCCCAGGACACTGACAGGACAAAGGAGGACAGGCACATTCCCTTGCCTAAACTGCATGAGCTGCTCTAACGTAATTAATGGTAGTGAAATATTACACCCCCGCACTGGGAAAAATTTTCCCATAAAAGAGTACTACACTTGTGAGTCCAATTTTGTAGTGTACGTTATCAAATGCACATCTGGATCTATACATTGGATACACTCCACCCTAGAGGTCTAAACAGGGAACTTGATTGGCTAATCTAAACAGGCTTTTGTTTTTTCTAGGCAAATTGATCCATCGCCCTTGTTGACTTGACACCTTATATATTCAGGATGGTAAGACTGTTTACCCTTAGGATTCAGACAAGTTTCATTTAACCCCCCCCCCTTTTTCCCATATTTATTTAATCCCAGTTCTTAAAAAAAATTGGCTTTCTTTCTCTTTTTCTTTTTTTCATTTTTTCACCTCTTTTTTTCCTTTTTTTTTTCTTCTTCTCTTTTTTCTTTGTACAGTAGTATATGTTTTTTCTCTATTCCCCCCCCCCCCCGTTTTTCATTTTCATTTTATTCATTTTATTTTTATTTTTTATCTTTTTGTATCCTCAACTTAAGGCTGTATCTGGGAATAATCATTTGGTTTGGACTCCTACATCTCATTTATTTTATCCCATGTTACGCGTATTATTTTTTACCTGTCATGTTTTCTATCTGCCATAGTATTATCTAATACATTACTGTAGATATTATGTGTTCCACACCCTACTATGTAGACACTGCCAGATTAACAGCAGTAACCATCATTGCACCTACTTGGGGTTACACATGCGCCACAGTTGGTCATATTTCACAAGGGCTAGGGTTCACACCACCACCACTGGCCATGGCACAATGCACCATGTGTATAGGGTGAAAGTCACGCCTCCTTGAGACATACTATCACACTGAGAACTACAATCACCGAGCGCTGCGCTTGCATCCGAATCCGCCCTACTGCGCATGCGCCAACAATCTCTAGGGGAACGAACTCCGCTTCATTCTGCGCTTGCGCTGGGGTTTTCCTTTGGACAAATGCTGACGGACTGAGAGCAGCAATCTCTGCGTCCCCCCATGCGCAGCGCATGCCCCAGAATCGGCTCTACTGCGCAGGCGCCAGCTATCCCTATGTGTACTACATTCTGCGCAGGCGCCGCTGTCTTTCACCACATCCAGTCACGTGACCGGCCTAAGCATTTATACAGCAATGCTGCGCGGTAACGACACTGCCGCCTTCACTGCCAGGACACGTACTGTGTCAGCACCTCCCACTTTGCCACCAACGCTGGCATCCAGGACTAGGATCGCATACCCCACTGCGCTGCCAATGGATGTGAGACAACATTACAGATAAGTTCCACGTTAGTCACATGTAGATGCTCTAAGTGATGTACTGTACCTATTTACAGATTTAAGCGGCTACATCCGTCCTGCGCCAGTGTGTACACACAACGCGGTTATTTGGCTTTTCTCCTGTCCCTGCTGGCTAAACACTACACGGGCAAGAATAGTATAGCCTTTTTTGTTATATGTGAACCCTGGTAGTAAAAACCCGGTGAAAATATCTGTTGATGCATTTGTGTTACAGCTAATCCTCTCTGTGGTAGATGGTACGCATGTACACGCACCATCCCGGATAATCTCTTTTTGGAGCACAGGCCTCGCATTCCTGATTGGGGTAAATACCTACCTTTATATTTCTAACCCCATAACGCAAACGAGTACTTAATCCCTTCAGACTTTATAAGTCTGTTTACAAAATTTAACCTGAGGCTAGTTAGTCACTTGGAGCCTACTAACATACTAACACTCTTCCAGCGACATATGCATCCGTTTCTCATTATCTCCCATCACTTCTGAACAAGTTATGACTAGGCTGTCTTCACATTTGATTATCTTGATACGACGTAGCATCCATTGATAAGAAACGAACCGTCACAAAGGGTATGTGTATCTGTCTTTTCCATTTGTACGATACAATTTATAGTCTCGCTTAAAGTATATCTAACCCTTGCTAAACCAGTTTCTATTTAGTGCCCTTTGCAACATAGGTCTTAGTAGTAGAATAGTTTTGTTCTATTCTCTTGTTATCCATGGATCTCTAATATGCCTTCTATGTTATCTATGTTCTAGGCTTGTATATAGAACTCTTTCTTGTGATTGTAGATTTTGTATATAATAAGGTAGCACTGTACATAATCGTGTATTGATACACTGTATTTTTTTCTATCTGTTACAGCATTTTGTTGTGATCAAGGCCCCAGAGTGGCCGAAACGTTAAATTTTGCCTATCACCTGTTGTTTCGTCTGCATCACTGTATCTTAAATAAAATGTTCACCTCAGCAAATCTCTTTTGAACTGGATGAGTGCAGTGATTTTGTTTCATTTCATGTATGTAAGCCCTGTCTCATATCCTGTCGGGTATGGGAAGGAGATAGCAAAAGCCGGCTGTATGAAATACATATATATATATATATATATATATATATATATATATATACAGTACAGAACAGAAGTTTGGACACACTTTCTCATTTAAAGATTTTTCTGTATTTTCATGACTATGAAAATTGTACATTCACACTGAAGGCATCAAAACTATGAATAAACACATGTGGAATTATATACTTAACAAAAAAGTTTGAGATAACTGAAATTATGTCTTATATTCTAGGTTCTGCTTTCCACCTTTTGCTTTGATGACTGCTTGGCACACTCTTGGCATTCTCTTGATAAGCTTCAAGAGGTAGTCACCGGAAATGGTCTTCCAACAATCTTGAAGGATTTCCCAGAGATGCTTAGCAATTGTTGGCCCTTTTGCCTTCACTCTGCGGTCCAGCTCACCCCAAACCATCTAGATTGGGTTCAGGTCTGGTGACTGTGGAGGCCAGGTCATCTGGCGTAGCACCCCATCACTCTCCTTCTTGGTCAAATAGCCCTTACACAGCCTGGAGGTGTGTTTGGGGTCATTGTCCTGTTGAAAAATAAATGATGGTCCAACTAAACGCAAACCGGATGGAATAGCATGCCGCTGCAAGATGCTGTGGTAGCCATGCTGGTTCAGTATGCCTTCAATCTTGAATAAATCCCCAACAGTGTCACCAGCAAAGCACCCCCACACCATCACACCTCCTCCTCCATGCTTCACGGTGGGAACGAGGCATGTAGAGTCCATCCGTTCACCTTTTCTGCATCGCACAAAGACACGGTGGTTGGAACCAAAGATCTCAAATTTGGACTCATCAGACCAAAGCACAGATTTCCGCTGGTCTGATGTCCATTCCTTGTGTTCTTTAGCCCAAAACAAGTCTCTTCTGCTTGTTGCCTGTCCTTAGCAGTGGTTTCCTAGCAGCCAGGGCCGGACTGGGACTAAAATTCAGCCCTGGCATTTGAAGTTACACAGGCCCACTTGTCGCATGGTGACTGTATAATATCTTTGTACACTTGTAGGTTACAAGAAGTGAGGGTAGTTTAACACGACTATCTAATATATAAAGCTGAATGTGTGTGTATATGTGTGTGTGTGTGTATGTATGTGTGTATGTCCGGGATTGGCATCTGCACCGTCGCAGCTACAGCCACAAAATTTTGCACAGTCACACGTCTGGACCCCGAGAGCGTCATAGGCTATGATGTGAGGCGAAATTTTAACCCCGCGCGTTCCAATTCACCAAACAATGTTGCCCCTATCTACATAATGGGGAAAAAAGTGAAATGAAAAGTGTTGGAGGCAAATTGACAGCTGCCAGATGTGAACAAGGGGGACTTAAAGAGTGAGAGCGATGGCGCCAAAGAGTATATACCGTACAGTTGCTATGTTGGGGCCCCGACATGGGATACTCACCACACGGGTATATGAACACACACAAAATGCGCCACACACTACCACGTGCTTGAACACATATTACCCTCAGCACACATTTCACCACAAATACACCAACCTCGCCACATAAAAGTCGAAACACAAAAGTCGCCACTCAAAACTCGCCACGCGCAGAACTCGCCACATGCAAAAACTAGGCTCTTGCAAAACTCGCCACAAGTGCAAAACTCACCTCATGGAAAACTCGCCACACGCAAAACTTGCACACGCGGAAAAATTGCCACAGGCACAAAAGTTGCAACACAAGCAAAAGTTGCTTCACATAAAAACTTGCACATATTCAAAAGGCACCACACATAAAACTCGCCACGCGCAAAACTCGCCATGCGCAAAACTTGCTGCACACAACTTGCTACACTTACCTGTCACATGCAACTCGACACACAAAAAGTTGCTACACGCATGTCGCCACACGCAACTCAACACACACAACTTGACAAACGAAACTCGCCCTAAAACACACACAAGTCTGGTATTATCCTTCAAAAATAAAAATCTGATTAATAAGCAGACAAACTACAACAAATGTACCATATAGGAAATACGGCAGCTGTCAGTCACATGACCTGTCTATTATGTGTATGTGTGAGCTAATATATACTGCCAGGGGGAGGGCTTCCTGTTGGCTGGGGATTTATCAGGCTGCCAATTTAGCTTACAAATACTGAGGTAAAAATACTGAGCAAATAACGTGTGAACGAGGTCTAATACAGGAGGAGATGACACACAGGTATATACTATATACAGGGGAGATGACACACAGATATATACTATATAGAGGAGGAGATGACATACAGGTACATATATATACAGGAGGAGATGACATACAGGTATATACTATATACAGGAGGAGATGACATACAGGTATATGCTATATATAGAAGATGACATGCAGGTATATACTATATACAGGAGGAGATGACACACAGATATATACTATATACAGGGGAGATGACACAGGTATATACTATATACAGGAGGAGATGACATACAGGTATATGCTATATATAGAAGATGACATGCAGGTATATACTATATACAGGAGGAGATGACACACAGATATATACTATATACAGGAGAGATGACACACAGGTATATACTATATAGAGGAGGAGATGACATACAGGTACATATATATACAGGAGGAGATGACATACAGGTATATACTATATACAGGAGGAGATGACATACAGGTATATGCTATATATAGAAGATGACATGCAGGTATATACTATATACAGGAGGAGATGACACACAGATATATACTATATACAGGGGAGATGACACACAGGTATATACTATATACAGGAGGAGATGACATACAGGTATATGCTATATATAGAAGATGACATGCAGGTATATACTATATACAGGAGGAGATGACACACAGATATATACTATATACAGGGGAGATGACACACAGGTATATACTATATACAGGAGGAGATGACATACAGGCATATACTATATATAGAAGGAGATGACATTCAGTTATATATTATATATAGGGGAGATGACTGTTATGGCTGGCAATCAGGCAACACAGCGTGCAGTAATCAGCGCACATACAGAGATCTGGCAATAACCAAAAACAATAGGACGAGCTCTGAGACGTGGAATCTCTGTAGACTGCAGTACCTGATCTATCCTCACACAACTATAAGCAGCAGTGGATTGCGCCTAACAACTACCTATGCAACTCAGCACTGCCTGAGGAGCTGACTAGCCTGAAGATAGAAATACAAGCCTGACTTACCTCAGAGAAATACCCCAAAGGAATAGGCAGCCCCCCACATATAATGACTGTTAGCAAGATGAAAAGACAAACGTAGGAATGAAATAGATTCAGCAAAGTGAGGCCCGATATTCTACACAGAGCGAGGATAGCAAAGAGAACTATGCAGTCTACAAAAAACCCTAAAACGAAAACCACGCAAAGGGGCAAAAAGACCCACCGTGCCGAACTAACAGCACGGCGGTGCACCCCTCTGCTTCTCAGAGCTTCCAGCAAAAGACAATAGCAAGCTGGACAGAAAAAAACAGAAAACAAACTAGAAGCACTTATCTAGCAGAGCAGCAGGCCCAAGGAAAGATGCAGTAGCTCAGATCCAACACTGGAACATTGACAAGGAGGAAGGAAGACAGACTCAGGTGGAGCTAAATAGCAAGGCAGCCAACGAGCTCACCAAAACACCTGAGGGAGGAAGCCCAGAGACTGCAATACCACTTGTGACCACAGAAGTGAACTCAGCCACAGAATTCACAACAGTACCCCCCCCTTGAGGAGGGGTCACCGAACCCTCACCAGAACCCCCAGGCCGACCAGGATGAGCCACATGAAAGGCACGAACAAGATCTGGGGCATGGACATCAGAGGCAAAAACCCAGGAATTATCTTCCTGAGCATAACCCTTCCATTTGACCAGATACTGGAGTTTCCGTCTAGAGACACGAGAATCCAAAATCTTCTCCACAATATACTCCAATTCCCCCTCCACCAAAACAGGGGCAGGAGGCTCCACAGATGGAACCATAGGTGCCACGTAGCTCCTCAACAACGACCTATGGAATACATTATGTATGGAAAAGGAGTCTGGGAGGGTCAGACGAAAAGACACCGGATTGAGAATCTCAGAAATCCTATACGGACCAATAAAACGAGGTTTAAATTTAGGAGAGGAAACCTTCATAGGAATATGACGAGACGATAACCAAACCAAATCCCCAACACGAAGTCGGGGTCCCACACGGCGTCTGCGATTAGCGAAAAGCTGAGCCTTCTCCTGGGACAAGGTCAAATTGTCCACTACCTGAGTCCAGATCTGCTGCAACCTGTCCACCACAGAATCCACACCAGGACAGTCCGAAGACTCAACCTGTCCTGAAGAGAAACGAGGATGGAACCCAGAATTGCAGAAAAATGGAGAGACCAAGGTAGCCGAGCTGGCCCGATTATTAAGGGCGAACTCAGCCAACGGCAAAAATGACACCCAATCATCCTGGTCAGCGGAAACAAAACATCTCAGATATGTTTCCAAGGTCTGATTGGTTCGTTCGGTCTGGCCATTAGTCTGAGGATGGAAGGCCGAGGAGAAAGATAGGTCAATGCCCATCCTACCACAAAAGGCTCGCCAGAACCTCGAGACAAACTGGGAACCTCTGTCAGAAACAATATTCTCAGGAATGCCATGTAAACGAACCACATGCTGGAAGAACAAAGGCACCAAATCAGAGGAGGAAGGCAATTTAACCAAGGGCACCAGATGGACCATTTTAGAAAAGCGATCACAGACCACCCAAATGACCGACATTTTTTGAGAAACGGGAAGGTCAGAAATGAAATCCATCGAAATATGTGTCCAAGGCCTCTTCGGGACCGGCAAGGGCAAAAGCAACCCACTGGCACGTGAACAGCAGGGCTTAGCCCTAGCACAAATTCCACAGGACTGCACAAAAGCACGCACATCCCGTGACAGAGATGGCCACCAGAAGGATCTAGCAACCAACTCCCTGGTACCAAAGATTCCTGGATGACCGGCCAGCACCGAACAATGAAGTTCAGAGATAACTTTACTAGTCCACCTATCAGGGACGAACAGTTTCTCGGCCGGACAACGATCAGGTTTATTAGCCTGAAATTTCTGCAACACTCTCCGCAAATCAGGGGAGATGGCAGACACAATGACTCCTTCCTTGAGGATACTCGCCGGCTCAGATAACCCCGGAGAGTCGGGCACAAAACTCCTAGACAGAGCATCCGCCTTCACATTTTTAGAGCCCGGAAGGTATGAAATCACAAAATCAAAACGAGCAAAAAATAACGACCAACGGGCCTGTCTAGGATTCAAGCGCTTGGCAGACTCGAGATAAGTCAAGTTCTTATGATCAGTCAATACCACCACGCGATGCTTAGCACCCTCAAGCCAATGACGCCACTCCTCGAATGCCCACTTCATGGCCAGCAACTCTCGGTTGCCCACATCATAATTACGCTCAGCAGCAGAAAATTTCCTGGAAAAGAAAGCACATGGTTTGAACACTGAGCAACCAGAACCTCTCTGTGACAAAACCGCCCCTGCACCAATCTCAGAAGCATCAACCTCGACCTGGAACGGAAGAGAAACATCAGGTTGACACAACACAGGGGCACAGCAAAAACGACGCTTCAACTCCTGAAAAGCTTCCACGGCAGCAGAAGACCAATTAACCAAATCAGCACCCTTCTTGGTCAAATCGGTCAATGGTCTGGCAATGCTAGAAAAATTACAGATGAAGCGACGATAAAAATTAGCAAAGCCCAGGAATTTCTGCAGACTTTTTAGAGATGTCGGCTGAGTCCAATCCTGGATGGCCTGAACCTTAACCGGATCCATCTCGATAGTAGAAGGGGAAAAGATGAACCCCAAAAATGAAACTTTCTGTACACCGAAGAGACACTTTGATCCCTTCACGAACAAGGAATTAGCACGCAGTACCTGGAAAACCATTCTGACTTGCTTCACATGAGACTCCCAATCATCTGAGAAGATCAAAATGTCATCCAAGTAAACAATCAAGAATTTATCCAGATACTCACGGAAAATGTCATGCATAAAAGACTGAAAAACAGATGGAGCATTGGCAAGTCCGAACGGCATCACCAGATACTCAAAATGACCCTCGGGCGTATTAAATGCCGTTTTCCATTCATCTCCCTGCCTGATTCTCACCAGATTATACGCACCACGAAGATCAATCTTAGTAAACCAACTAGCCCCCTTAATCCGAGCAAACAAGTCAGAAATCAATGGCAAGGGATACTGAAACTTAACAGTGATCTTATTAAGAAGGCGGTAATCAATACACGGTCTTAGCGAACCATCCTTCTTGGCTACAAAAAAGAACCCTGCTCCCAATGGTGACGACGATGGGCGAATATGTCCCTTCTCCAGGGACTCCTTCACATAACTGCGCATAGCGGTGTGTTCAGGTACGGACAAATTAAATAAACGACCCTTAGGGAATTTACTACCAGGAATCAAATCGATAGCACAATCACAATTCCTATGCGGAGGTAGGGCATCAGACTTGGACTCTTCAAATACATCCTGAAAGTCCGACAAGAACTCTGGGATGTCAGAAGGAATGGATGACGAAATAGACAAAAATGGAACATCACCATGTACTCCCTGACAACCCCAGCTGGTTACCGACATAGAGTTCCAATCCAATACTGGATTATGGGTTTGTAGCCATGGCAACCCCAACACGACCACATCATGCAAATTATGCAGTACCAGAAAGCGAATAACTTCCTGATGTGCAGGAGCCATGCACATGGTCAGCTGGGCCCAGTACTGAGGCTTATTCTTGGCCAAAGGTGTAGCATCAATTCCTCTCAACGGAATAGGACACCGCAAAGGCTCCAAGAAAAATCCACAACGTTTAGCATAATCCAAATCCATCAGATTCAGGGCAGCGCCTGAATCCACAAACGCCATGACAGAATACGATGACAAAGAGCACATTAAGGTAATGGACAAAAGGAATTTGGACTGTACAGTACCAATAACGGCAGAGCTATCGAACCGCCTAGTGCGTTTAGGACAATTAGAAATAGCATGAGTAGAATCACCACAATAGAAACACAGTCTGTTCAGACGTCTGTGTTCTTGCCGTTCTACTTTAGTCATAGTCCTGTCGCACTGCATAGGCTCAGGTTTACTCTCAGGCAGTACCGCCAGATGGTGCACAGATTTACGCTCGCGCAAGCGACGACCGATCTGAATGGCCAAGGACATAGACTCATTCAAACCAGCAGGCATAGGAAATCCCACCATTACATCCTTAAGAGCTTCAGAGAGACCCTTTCTGAACAAAGCCGCTAGTGCAGATTCATTCCACAGAGTGAGTACTGACCATTTCCTAAATTTCTGACAATATACTTCTACATCATCCTGACCCTGGCATAAAGCCAGCAGATTTTTCTCAGCCTGATCCACTGAATTAGGCTCATCGTAAAGCAATCCGAGCGCCAGGAAAAATGCATCAACATTACTCAATGCAGAATCTCCTGGTGCAAGAGAAAACGCCCAGTCCTGTGGGTCGCCGCGCAAAAAAGAAATAATAATCAAAACCTGTTGAATAGGATTACCAGAAGAATGAGGTTTCAAGGCCAAAAATAGCTTACAATTATTTCTGAAGCTCAGGAACTTAGTTCTGTCACCAAAAAACAAATCAGGAATCGGAATTCTTGGTTCTAGCATCGATTTCTGATCAATAGTATCTTGAATCTTTTGTACATTTACAACGAGATTATCCATTGAGGAGCACAGAGCCTGAATATCCATGTCCACAGCTGTGTCCTGAAGCACTCTAATGTCTAGGGGAAAAAAAAGACTGAAGACAGAGCTAAGAAAAAAAAATGATGTCAGGATTTCTTTTTTCCCTCTATTGGGAATCATTAGTGTGGCTCCTTGTACTGTTATGGCTGGCAATCAGGCAACACAGCGTGCAGTAATCAGCGCACATACAGAGATCTGGCAATAACCAAAAACAATAGGACGAGCTCTGAGACGTGGAATCTCTGTAGACTGCAGTACCTGATCTATCCTCACACACCTATAAGCAGCAGTGGATTGCGCCTAACAACTACCTATGCAACTCGGCACTGCCTGAGGAGCTGACTAGCCTGAAGATAGAAATACAAGCCTGACTTACCTCAGAGAAATACCCCAAAGGAATAGGCAGCCCCCCACATATAATGACTGTTAGCAAGATGAAAAGACAAACGTAGGAATGAAATAGATTCAGCAAAGTGAGGCCCGATATTCTAGACAGAGCGAGGATAGCAAAGAGAACTATGCAGTCTACAAAAAACCCTAAAACGAAAACCACGCAAAGGGGCAAAAAGACCCACCGTGCCGAACTAACAGCACGGCGGTGCACCCCTCTGCTTCTCAGAGCTTCCAGCAAAAGACAATAGCAAGCTGGACAGAAAAAAACAGAAAACAAACTAGAAGCACTTATCTAGCAGAGCAGCAGGCCCAAGGAAAGATGCAGTAGCTCAGATCCAACACTGGAACATTGACAAGGAGCAAGGAAGACAGACTCAGGTGGAGCTAAATAGCAAGGCAGCCAACGAGCTCACCAAAACACCTGAGGGAGGAAGCCCAGAGACTGCAATACCACTTGTGACCACAGAAGTGAACTCAGCCACAGAATTCACAACAGATGACACACAGCAGGTATATACTATATACAGGGGAGATGACATACAGGTATATACTATATACAGGAGAAGACATACAGATGTATACTATATATAAGGGAGATGACAAACATGTATATACTGAGGTGATGAGGTGAAAATGAGAGGTGTGAGGTGAACATGAAAAGGTGTGAGTGCAAAATGAGAGGAGTGAGGAAAAATAGTGGAGTGATCAGAAAATGACAGATGTGAGGTTGAAATGACAAGTGTTAGGGGGGAATGAGAGGAGTGAGCGAGAAAATGAGAGATGTGATTGGGAAAATGAGAGGCGTGATGGGAAAATAAGAAAAGTGAGGTGCTATAACTAACCACAGATATTTACTATGCCCAGGCAACGCCGGGCTCTTCAGCTAGTATAACATATAATCACAGCTGTATCCAGCATTACAGCTCAGTCCTCATAGAATGTAATACAGCACAGCCCGCATAGAATGTAATACAGCACAGCCCCCATAGAATGTAATACAGCACAGCCCCCATAGAATGTAATACAGCACAGCCCCCATAGAATGTAATGCAGTACAGCCCCATAGAAAGTAATGCAGCACAGCCCCATAGAATGTAATGCAGCCAGCCCCCATAGAATGTAATACAGCCAGCCCCCATAGAATGTAATACAGCACAGCCCCCATAGAATGTAATACAGCACAGCTCCCATAGAATGTAATACAGCACAGCCCCCATATAATGTAATGCAGTACAGCCCCCATAGAATGTAATGCAGCACTGCCCCATAGAATGTAATACAGTACAGCCCCCATAGAATGTAATGCAGCCAGCCCCCATAGAATGTAATGCAGCACAGCCCCATAAAATGTAATGCAGCCAGCCCCCATAGAATGTAATGCAGCACAGCCCCATAGAATGTAATGCAGCACAGCCCCATAGAATGTAATGCAGCCAGCCCCATAGAATGTAATGCAGCACAGCCCCCATAGAATGTAATGCAGCACAACTCCATAGAATGTAATGCAGCCAGCCCCCATAGAATGTAATACAGCACAGCCCCCATAGAATGTAATGCAGCACAGCCCCCATAGAATGTAATGCAGCACAGCCCCCATAGAATGTAATACAGCACAGCCCCCATAGAATGTAATGCAGCACAGCCCTATAGAATGTAATGCAGCACAGCCCCCATAGAATGTAATACAGCACAGCCCCATAGAATGAAATGCAGCACAGCCCCCATAGAATGTAATGCAGCCAGCCCCATAGAATGTAATGCAGCCAGCCCCCATAGAATGTAATGCAGCACAGCCCCTTAGAATGTAATGCAGCCAGCCCCCATAGAATGTAATGCAGCACAGCCCCCATAGAATGTAATGCAGCACAGCCCCATAGAATGTAATGCAGCACAGCCCCCATAGAATGTAATACAGCCAGCCCCCATAGAATGTAATGCAGCACAGCCCCCATAGAATGTAATACAGCCAGCCCCCATAGAATGTAATGCAGCACAGCCCCATAGAATGTAATGCAGCACAGCCCCATAGAATGTAATGCAGCACAGCCCCATAGAATGTAATGCAGCACAGCCCCCATAGAATGTAATAGAGCCAGCCCCCATAAAATGTAATGCAGTACAGCCCCCATAGAATGTAATACAGCACAGCCCCCATAGAATGTAATGCAGCACAGCCCCCATAGAATGTAATACAGCACAGCCCCCATAGAATGTAATGCAGCACAGCCCTATAGAATGTAATGCAGCACAGCCCCCATAGAATGTAATACAGCACAGCCCCATAGAATGAAATGCAGCACAGCCCCCATAGAATGTAATGCAGCCAGCCCCATAGAATGTAATGCAGCCAGCCCCCATAGAATGTAATGCAGCACAGCCCATTAGAATGTAATGCAGCCAGCCCCCATAGAATGTAATGCAGAACAGCCCCATAGAAAGTAATGCAGCACAGCCCCATAGAATGTAATGCAGCACAGCCCCCATAGAATGTAATACAGCCAGCCCCCATAGAATGTAATACAGCACAGCCCCCATAGAATGTAATACAGCACAGCTCCCATAGAATGTAATACAGCACAGCCCCCATATAATGTAATACAGTACAGCCCCCATAGAATGTAATGCAGCACTGCCCCATAGAATGTAATACAGTACAGCCCCCATAGAATGTAATGCAGCCAGCCCCCATAGAATGTAATGCAGCACAGCCCCATAAAATGTAATGCAGCCAGCCCCCATAGAATGTAATGCAGCACAGCCCCATAGAATGTAATGCAGCACAGCCCCATAGAATGTAATGCAGCCAGCCCCATAGAATGTAATGCAGCACAGCCCCCATAGAATGTAATGCAGCACAACTCCATAGAATGTAATGCAGCCAGCCCCCATAGAATGTAATACAGCACAGCCCCCATAGAATGTAATGCAGCACAGCCCCCATAGAATGTAATGCAGCACAGCCCCCATAGAATGTAATACAGCACAGCCCCCATAGAATGTAATGCAGCACAGCCCTATAGAATGTAATGCAGCACAGCCCCCATAGAATGTAATACAGCACAGCCCCATAGAATGAAATGCAGCACAGCCCCCATAGAATGTAATGCAGCCAGCCCCATAGAATGTAATGCAGCCAGCCCCCATAGAATGTAATGCAGCACAGCCCCTTAGAATGTAATGCAGCCAGCCCCCATAGAATGTAATGCAGCACAGCCCTCATAGAATGTAATGCAGCCCTCCCATAGCCCCACAATCCAGTTATCACTTATTGATGTGTATATAAGAAAAAAACACTCTACTCCCCTTTTCTCTTGCCCCGCGCTGCTCCAAGCTCCGGTCTCAGCAGCTGCAGTCTGCCCGCCCGATACACAGCAGGTGCGCGATGATATGACGTCATCGCGCACGCGCAGTGTCAGAGGCAGAGTGGGGAATGATGGGATATAGACGCCGGTATAGCTGAATGCGGGGCGCCGGGGAGTGTGCCGACAGCGGGGGGAATGTGCCGAGAGCGGGGGGAGGGTGCCGACGGCGAGGGGAGTGTGCTGAGAGCGGGGGGGAGTGTGCCAACAGCGGGGGGAGTGTGCCGAGAGCGGGGGGAGTGTGCCGACCGCGGGGGGAGTGTGCCGAGAGCTGGGGGAGTGTGCCGAGAGCGGGGGGAGTGTGCCGAGAGCGGGGGGAGTGTGTCCACAGCGGCACACTCGAGCGGCCCACTACTGCCGATGGCCAGTCCGGCCCTGCTAGCAGCTATTTTACCATGAAGGCCTGCTGCACAAAGTCTCCTCTTAACAGTTGTTGTAGAGATGTGTCTGCTGCTAGAACTCTGTGTGGCATTGACCTGGTCTCTAATCTGAGCTGCTGTTAACCTGCGATTTCTGAGGCTGGTAACTCAGATAAACTTATCCTCAGAAGCAGAGGTGACTCTTGGTCTTTCTTTCCTGGGGGGGTCCTCATGTGAGCCAGTTCTTTGCAGCGCTTGATGGTTTTTGCCACTGCACTTGGGACACTTTCAAAGTTTTCCCAATTTTTCAGACTGACTGACCTTCATTTCTTAAAGTAATGATGGCCACTCGTTTTTCTTTACTTAGCTGCTTTTTTCTTGCCATAATACAAATTCTAACAGTCTATTCAGTAGGACTATCAGCTGTGTATCCACCAGACTTCTGCACAACACAACTGATGGTCCCAACCCCATTTATAAGGCAAGAAATCCCACTTATTAAACTTGACAAGGCACACCTGTGAAGTGAAAACCATTCCCGGTGACTATCTCTTGAAGCTCATCAAGAGAATGCCAAGAGTGTGCAAAGCAGTCATCAAAGCAAAAGGTGGCTACTTTGAAGAACCTAGAATATAAGACATATTTTGTGTGTGTGTGTGTGTGTGTGTGTGTGTGTGTCTCACTTTCTATGCCCGTAAAATACAGCTGAGAAATATACTGTGACCTAATGTTTTATTTAAGTGTTCCCTTAATGTTTTGGGGCAGTCCAATAGAAAAAAAACAACTCATTCTAACAGAATTAAATACTTCTGAACAACATCCTTCTTTAACCCTTTAGCGACCGCTGATATGCATTTTAACAGCGGTAGTTAAGGGTACTTAAACCACAGCGCTGTTAATTAACGGCGCTGCGGAAAAAGTGTATAGCGCCCCCAGAGACGGATTTTCTCCAGGGTCTCAGCTGCCTGGGGTAGCCGAGACCTCAGAGAACATGATTAGGGTTGGTTTTTCCGACCCCCGAGTTGCAATTGCCGTTATTAACCTTATAACAGCGGCCGCAAAAAAAGTGCGATTCGCCATTTAATTTCTCCATCCTCCAATGTAATCGCACATCAGAGGACAGAGAAATAGGATCTCCAATCGCCCCCCCGACACTTACCAGTGTCTCCCGGTGTCCCTGGATCCTCCGGCTTCAGCGCATGGCTGCTGGCGTCTTCTTCCGGTAAGAAAATGGCACCCGGCAACAATATGGAGATTTTTCCTATTGGTTCATTTTGGTCACTGTTATATACCCTATCACAGTGATCAAAATAACATAATATACCATGTTCCAAATTATTATGCAGATTGGATTTAAGTGTCATAAAGATTTAATTGTTTTGTTTTTCAAATAAACTTGTGGATGGTATTGTGTCTCAGGGCTCAATGGATCACTGAAGTCAAGCTTAACCACATGTGATAATTAGTTTTCCAAGTGTTTCTAATTAAAGGAAAACTACTTAAAAATTATGGTCCACGTGATTAAGCAGGCCACAGGTTTCAAGCGATATGGGAAATAAAAAGGATCTCTCTGCTGCTGAAAAGTGTTAAATAGTGCAATGCCTTGGACAAGGTATGAAAACATTAGATATTTCATGAAAACTTAACAGTGATCATCATACTGTGAAGAGATTTGTGACTGAAACAGAGCACAGACTGAGTTCATGCAGATAAAGGCATAATTAGGACGGTTTCTGTCAGACAAATTCATTGAATTAAGAGAGCAGCTGCCAAAATACCATTACAAAGCAGCAAACAGATATTTGAAGCTGCTGGTGCCTCTGGAGTCCCTCAAACCTCAAGGTGTAGGATCCTTCAAAGGCTTGCTGTGGTGAATAAACCTACTATTCGGCCACAAGCAGAAACGGTTACAGTAGGCCCAGACATACATGAAGACTAATTTTCAAACAGTCTTGTTTACTGATGAGTGTCGAGCAACCCTGGATGGTCCAGTTGGATGGAGTAGTGGATGGCCATCATGTCCCAATATGGCTGCGACGTCAGCAAGGAGGTGGAGGAGTCATATTTTGGGCCGGAATCATGAAGAAACGGCTGGTAGGGCCCTTTAAGGTTCCTGAAGGTGTGAAAATGACCTCTGCAAAGTATATAGAGTTTCTGACTGACAACTTTCTTCCATGGTACAAAAAGCAGAAACGTGCCTTCAGGAGCAAAATCATCTTCATGCATAACAATGCACCATCTCATGCTGCAAAGAATACCTCTGAGTCATTGGCTGCTATGGGCATAAAAAGAGATAAATTCATGGTGTGGCCACCATCTTCCCCTGACCTCAACCCTATAGAGAACCTTTGGAGTATCATCAAGCAAAAGATCTATGAGGGTGGGAGGCAGTTCACATCAAAACAGCAGCTCTGGGGAGCTATTCTGACTTCATGCAAAGAAATACAAGCAGAAACGCTCCAAAAACTCATAAATTCAATGGATGCAAGAATTGTGAAGGTGATATCAAAGAACAGGTCCTATGTTAATGAGTCGCCCGCCAGGGACGTGGGGTACTCGGAACCGGGTCCGGTGGTTCACAGGAGGATGTCATGGTGGCGTCCCGGTCCGTGGCCCTGGGCGCCCATGTAAAAGGGGGAAAGATCTTTAAAGGGATAAAGTCCATTATTCGTGACACCACCTGTGGTATTCGGTCAGGGTGACCAACGCTGCTTTAAGGGGTCCTCTGGGGTGATGTTATGGCAGCTAGATGGTATACCTTCCCACAGGTGAAGTATATCCCCAGGGCTTCCCAGTGTGTAGATGGTAGAGTGGTGAGAGGTGCAGTAAGGAATGAGGGCACAGGTTTGCAGTCTCTTTACCTTGTTTACTGAAGACTTCAACAGCCACAGTCCAGGGCACTGGATCACAGGGCAGGTAGGGTCCGGCCGGTTTGGAGGCAAGTCCAGAGTCCCTTTATCCATGTGGAAAATAGAAACCTTCCTTTGCACTGTAGTGGTGTAGTCCCTTACTGCTAGAAGCTTGACATAAGGTCCTCACAGATGTTATCTCTCTCTCTGTCCCCCGCATAGGAGAGGACATGACCCGTATGACTGGTGACTTGAGCTTGTTTATAGGGTCTCTTAGATGACCCGACTCTAAAGGGTGTCACCGTGCCTCCTGGGTGTTGGGTCGGACAGGGAACTTGAAGTTCAATTGTCCTGCCGGTCTCTGATGTAAGGCGTGGAGGTCCTTACAACCACGGTGTTCCAGCTAACGGATTTCTGCGCCTCAGACGGAGGCAGCCTGCTCAGGGCTGGTCTCCCCCTGGTATCCTCTCCTGTGCTTCCTTTCCTGGAGGCTCACTGCAATCAATTCTGCTTTCTAAACAGCTCTTTCCAGAGCTGTAGCACTGTGGCCTATACAGCTCCGTAAACCCTCTGTCCTCCTCAGACTGCTGTCTGGAACTCACTAACTTTCCCTACAGACTACCAGTTATATATATATAGGGAGTCACCTAGTAAATAGGATCAAAAGCTCCCCCTGGCGGCCTGGAGTGTGAATGTGTTGCATATTTGTGGTACCTGGTTACAGTTATCCTTTCTTGCCTCCAAACGTAGCATCACTATCCCCGTGAGGAATGCAACATTACTGTGACGACCAGGACCCTGGGGCACCACATTAACATGTAACTTGGCCTGTTAGGATGTTTTGGAGTTACATAGCTTTTTTGTTCAGTGATTGTGACCTCCTAATGCTGCAAATTCCACAAATTAGCATTTTCAGTTCTTTAAAACATATCAAATGTTTAGAAATTCTACTGTGCCTAATAATTTGGAACAGTACATTTGAAGTTTTTATTCATTTTGGAGATTATACTGCTATCATTGGGAGGTTTCTTCAATAAAATTCGATGTATACTCTAACGGGTGATGACTTTTATTAGACTGACTGTCATTAGCACCAACCATTTAGGAAAATCTGAGAAAAATATAATTTGCATAATAATTTGGAACATGGTGTAGTACATGAACCCCTTCCTTTATCACACCCTTAGTTAGGAAAAAATAACAAAATAAAGAAAATGTATTTATTTCCATTTTCCCATTAGGGTTACAGTTTTGCTAAAGTGAGTTGGGCTAAAGTTAGGGTTGGCCCTAAAATTGGGGTTAGGATAAGTTTCCATGTTAAGCATTCATTTAGGATTTGCTACGGATTAGACGCTACGTACAGCCGCAGCGTCCAATCCACAGCGTCCAGATGTTTCTACATAGTGGAGGGGATTTTATGAAATCCCATTTCCACTATGCGTGCAGGGCCGCATCTGGTGTAACCGGACATTTCCAGACTGCAGCATGTCTATTTATCTTGCGGAGATGCAGCATGTCTATTTATCTTGCGGAGATGGAGCGTCTCCACAAGACACAGTCTATGAATACGATGCGGTGATTCCGCATGTGTTCAACGAACACATACGGAATCACCACGCGTACAACAGGGGGCGGCACTTTGGGCAGAGCGGGATATCCGCTGCATCCAAAGTGCAGAGATTACACCCCGTGGAAACATACCCTTAGGGTTGGGCTAAAGTTAGGGTTAGAGTTGGGATTAGGGTTAGGGTTGGAGATAGGGTTAGGGTTGGGATTATGGTTATGGTTAGGGTTGGGATTTGGGATGTGTTGGGGTTAGGATTGGAGTTAGAATTGGGGGGTTTCAACTGTTTAGGTACATCGGGGGTCTCCAAACGCAAAATGGTGCCACCATTGATTCCAGACAATTTTGCGTTCAAAAAGTCAGATGGTGCTCCCTCACTTCTGAGCTCTGCTGTGGGCCCAAACAGTGCTTTACACATATGAGGTGTTGGTGTACTCAGGACAAATTGCACAACAACTTTGGAGGGCTAATTTCTCCTGTTACCCTTGTGAAAATAAAAATTTCGGTATAAAAAGATAATTTTTGTGGAAAAAAATATGATTTTTTATTTTCACAGCTCTATGTTACAAACTTCTTTGAAGCACTTGGGGGTTCAAAGTGATCACCACACATATAGATAAGTTCCTTAATGAGTCTAGTTTCCAAAATGGTGTCACTTGTGGGGAGTTTCCATTGTTTAGGCACATTATTATTATTATTATTATTATTATTTATATAGCACCATTGATTCCATGGTGCTGTACATGAGAAGGGGTTACATACAAATTACAGATACCGTGTCGCACTAGCACAAGCCGGCACCGGTCTCTTGATAACTAACTGTGAACACTATAATCCGGACTTCATTACCTCGAGCAGCTCATACTGCACTAGTGCCGTACATCCCACATCACGTCCAAGGGACGCTTCTATATCTTTTTTATGGAAATTGTTTCTGAAGAAGGCCAAGCATTGAGGCCGAAACGTTTATTTTGCTGACTACAATAAATTACAAAAAACTCCATTTAAGTTGAGTTCCTAAGTTTATCTTTCTCAGTATTAGTAATTTGAACTGGATATGCTGAGGGAATGGGAGCCATTGAAGAGATTTGCAGAGAGGGGAAGCGGAGGAGTAGCGAAGGAAAGAGATGAATTAGTCAGGCAGCAGAGTTAAGGATGGACTGGAGAGGTGCAAGGGTGTTAGCAGGGAGGCCACAGAGGAGGGTGTTTGTTATGATCTGGTGGCCTTGGAGCAGCATGAGACGTACTCTGGAGAAGGTGGCACCTGTACTGACCGCAAACCCTGAACTTAGCAGCGCAACTAGAAGTAGCCATGGGGGGTACCTAACGCTCCCTAGACCCCTCGACACAGCCTAACAAATAAGTACCCCTAAAGACAGAAACAGGAAACCTATCTTGCCTCAGAGAAAATCCCCAAAGGATAGACAGCCCCCCACAAATATTGACTGTGAGAGGAGAGGGAAATAACATACGCAGATATGAAATCAGGATTTAGCATAGGAGGCCATACTAGCTAAAAAGAAAGGATAGAACAGAGTACTATGCGGTCAGTATTAAAACACTAGAAAATATCCACCACAGAAAATACAACACACCACATCTGACTAAAGACATGGAGGGTATATCTGCATCTCCAGAGACACAGCTAGGCTGCAAAAAATCCTTCACAACAAAGCTGGACAAGACAAAAACATGAAAATGCACAGAACTATAAGGTCCACAGCAGGTGGACAGCAAAAACAAAGCCAGGACTTAACTTTGAAGAAAAGCACAGCGAACAGGAGAGACCAGAAGGGATGTGAATCCTCCAAAAACAATGGGCAACTGGCACTGACTAAAGGAACAAGCAAGGCTATATAGCCCAGCCCAAATTGCAAAAAATAGATGCACCTGATAAATGCTGCGATCCAACTACCGCAGCACTACCACTCATAACCACCGGAGGGAGCCCAAGAGCAGAATTCACAACAGGTGTTGCAGTCGTCAAGGCGGAGATGATTAGGGCATGCGCAAGCATTTTAGTAGATTGACGGTTGAGGCAAGGATGGATTCTAGAGATATTTTTGAGCTGGAGGTGACAAGAGGTGGAAAGAGCTTGGATGTGCGATTTGAAAGACAGGGCAGAGTCAAGGGTTACTCCGAGGCAGCGGAGTTCCGGTACGGTGGAAAGTGTGATGTCGATAATTGTGATAGATAGGTCAGGTAAAGAAGATCTGTGAGATGGAGGAAAGATGATGAGTTCAGATTTGTCCACATTAAGTTTGAGTAAATTTATAGGACTGAGTAAAGGATCAGGTGAAAGGGATTGTGGAACCTGATTGGGGATAAATTAGCAATTGGCCAACACCCCGGGGGAGGTTACATGATCAAAGGCACTGAGCCTGGCTAAAACCATATGCTCTAACACCTCCTTGCACAAGATAGCATCTATTGTGACCCCAGCATGGATGTGCAGCAGTAAGTATTTAATACAATACAACAAATGAATTTAGCAACCATTCAGCAGGCACATTAAAGGGAATGTTGCAGGATGATAGGCAGCAGTTGACAGGAAGCATAGATTGTACCATTAAAGGGAATGAGCACATCAGGGGCTCTCCAAACGTGACAATGCATCCGATCTCAATTCCAGCAAATTCTGCATTGAAAAAGTCAAATGGCGCTCCTTCTCTTCCGAGCTATGCCGTGGGCCCAAACTGTGCTTTGCCCCCACATATGGGGTATCGACATACTCAGGACAAATTGTACAACAACATTGGGGGTCTTATTTTTCCTGTTACCCTTGTGAAAATAAAAATGTGGGGGAGAAAACATCATTTTTGTGGGAAAAATACAATTTTTTATTTTTATGGCTCTACGTTGTTAACTTCTGAGAAGTACTTGAAGGTACAAAGTGCTCATTGAACATCTAGATAAGTTACTTAATTGGTCTAGTTTCCAAAATGGTTTCACTTGGGAAGGGGGGGGGTTCCACTGTTTAGGCACATCATGGGGCTCTCCAAACGCGACATGGCATCCGATCTCAATTCCAGCCAATTCTGCATTGAAAACGTCAAACGGCGCTTCTTCTCTTCCAAGCTCCAAAGTTAAATGTTTGTAAAAAAAGTTAAATGTTAATTTTTTCCTTCCACATTGCTTCAATTCCTGTGAAGCACGTAAAGGGTTAATAAACTTCTTGAATGTGGTTTTGAGCACCTTGAGGGGTGCAGTTTTTAGAATGGTCACACTTTTGGGTATTTTCTGTCATGTACACACCTCAAAGCGACTTTAAATGTGAGATGGTCCCTAAAAAAATGGTTTTGTGAATCTTGTTGTAAAAATAAGAAATCGCTGGTCAACTTTTAACCCTCATAACTTCCTAAGAAAAAAAAATTTTGTTTCCAAAATTGTGCTGATGTAAAGTACACATGACACATGTGGGAAATGTTATTTATTGACTATTGTGTGTGACATATCGCTCTGATTTAAGGGCATAAAAATTCAAAGTTTGAAAATTGCAAAATTTTAAAGATTTTCAATGTATTTCCTTTTTTTCATAAATAAATGCAAGTTACATAGTTACATAGTTATTAAGGTTGAAGGAAGACTATAAGTCCATCTAGTTCAACCCATAGCCTAACCTAACATGCCCTAACATGTTGATCCAGAGGAAGGCAAAAAAAAACCATGTGGCAAAGAGTAAGCTCCACACTGGGGAAAAAAATTCCTTCCCGACTCCACATACGTGTTGTGAATTCTGCTCTTGGGCTCCCTCCGGTGGTTATGAGTGGTAGTGCTGCGGTAGTTGAATCGCAGCATTTATCAGGTGTATCTATTTTTTGCAATTTGGGCTGGGCTATATAGCCTTGCTTGATCCTTTAGTCAGTGCCAGTGGTCCATTGTTTTTGAAGGATTCACATCCCTTCTGGTCTCTCCTGTTTGCCGTGCTTTTCTTCAAAGATGAGTCCTGGCTTTGTTTTTGCTGTCCACCTGCTGTGGACCTTATAGTTCTGTGCATTTTCATGTTTTTGTCTTGTCCAGCTTAGTCTGTGAAGGATTTTTTGCAGCCTAGCTATTTCTCTGGAGATGCAGATATACCCTCCATGTCTTTAGTCAGATGTGGTGTTTTGTATTTTCTGTGGTGGATATTTTCTAGTGTTTTAATACTGACCGCATAGTACTCTGTTCTATTCTTTCTTTTTAGCTAGTATGGCCTCCTATGCTAAATCCTGATTTCATTCCTGCGTATGTTATTTCCCTCTCCTCTCACAGTCAATATTTGTGGGGGGCTGTCTATTCTTTGAGGATTTTCTCTGAGGCAAGATAGGTTTCCTGTTTCTGTCTTTAAGGGTAGCTAGATCTTAGGCTGTGTCGAGGGGTCTAGGGAGTGTTAGGTACCCCCCACGGCTACTTCTAGTTGCGCTGCTAAGTTCAGGGTTTGCGGTCAGTACAGGGACCACCTTCTCCAGAGTACGTCTCATGCTGCTCCAAGGCCACCAGATCATAACAGTACAACTGGCCAACAATGAGTTAATTGCATCTCAGAAGAAGGGAGGTAAGATTTTGAGCCATTTTTTTTCCTTAGCCTGTTTGGTCTGTTCCTCCCTCTTAATCTCTGGGTGGCTGCGGAACCTAGTAATAACATGAGTGTTCAGGAGTTAGTTTCTCCTGTGGATCAGCTTGCTGCTAGGGTACAGGGTATTTCAGATTATATTGTTCAGACTCCTGCCTTAGAACCTAGGATTCCCACTCCTGATTTATTCTCTGGTGACAGATCCAAATTTTTGAGTTTCAAAAATAACTGTAAACTGTTTTTTGCATTGAGACCCCTGTTATGACCTGGTGGTTAGGAGCACCCGGAATGACCTGATAATTAAACCTCATACAGGACGAGCTCTGGGATGTGGGAGCTCTGCTGACCGCAAGCCCTAATCCTATCACACACACTAGAAATAGCCGTGGAGCGCTCCTGACCAGACCTAGGCGCCTCGTCACAGCCTAAGAACTATCTAGCCCTAGAGATAGAAAATAAAGCCTACCTTGCCTCAGAGAAATTCCCCAAAGGTAAAGGAAGCCCCCCACATATATTGGCTGTGAGTAAGATGAAAGTCACAAACGCAGAGATGAAACAGGTTTCAGCAAAGGGAGGCCAGACTTACTAAATAGACAGAGGATAGGAAAGGTAACTTTGCGATCAGCACAAAAACCTACAAAAGACCACGCAGAGTGTGCAAAAAAGACCTCCGCACCGACTCACGGTGCGGAGGGGCCACTCTGCATCCCAGAGCTACCAGCTAGCAAGACAAAATCATGAAAACCAGCTGGACAAGAAAACAGAGAACAAAATAAGACTATAAGGAACTTAGCTTCTGCAGGAGAAGGCATGTTACCATAGAGATCCAGGAGCGAACTGAACGAATGCAAAAACATTGACAGCTGGCATGGAGTAACGATCTGAGAGGAGTTAAATAGAGCAGCCAACCAAAGGATAACCCACGTCACCTGTGTAAGGAACCTCAGAAGCAGCAGCTTCACTCAAAGCCACCAGAGGGAGCCCATAGACAGAACTCGCCGAAGTACCATTCACGACCACAGGAGGGAGTTCGACAACAGAATTCACAACAGTACCCCCCCCTTGAGGAGGGGTCACCGAACCCTCACCAGAGCCCCCAGGCCGATCAGGATGAGCCAAATGAAAGGCACGAACCAGATCGGCAGCATGAACATCAGAGGCAAAAACCCAGGAATTATCTTCCTGACCATAACCCTTCCACTTGACCAGGTACTGGAGTTTCCGTCTCGAAACACGAGAATCCAAAATCTTCTCCACCACATACTCCAACTCCCCCTCGACCAACACCGGGGCAGAAGGATCAACGGAGGGAACCATAGGTGCCACGTATCTCCGCAACAACTACCTATGGAACACATTATGGATGGCAAAAGAAGCTGGAAGGTCCAAACGAAATGACACAGGACTAAGAACTTCAGAAATCTTGTATGGCCCAATGAAACGAGGCTTAAACTTAGGAGAGGAAACCTTCATAGGAACGTGACGAGATGACAACCAAACCAAATCCCCAACACGAAGTCGGTGACCAACACAACGCCGGCGGTTAGCGAAACGTTGAGCCTTCTCCTGGGACAATGTCAAATTGTCCACCACATGAGTCCAAATCTGCTGCAACCTGTCCACCACCGCATCCACACCAGGACAGTCCGAAGGCTGAACCTGCCCTGAAGAGAAACGAGGATGGAAACCAGAATTACAGAAAAAAGGAGACACTAAAGTAGCCGAGCTGGCCCGATTATTAAGGGCGAACTCAGCCAAAGGTAAGAAGGACACCCAATCATCCTGATCAGCAGAAACAAAGCATCTCAGATATGTCTCCAAAGTCTGATTAGTTCGTTCGGTTTGGCCATTAGTCTGAGGATGGAAAGCCGAAGAAAAAGACAAATCAATGCCCATCTTAGCGCAAAAGGCCCGACAAAACCTCGAAACAAACTGGGAACCTCTGTCCGAGACGATGTTCTCTGGAATGCCATGCAAACAAACCACATGCTGGAAAAACAATGGCACCAAATCAGAGGAGGAAGGCAATTTAGACAAGGGTACCAAATGGACCATCTTAGAGAAGCGATCACAAACCACCCAAATGACCGACATCTTTTGAGAAACAGGGAGATCAGAAATAAAATCCATGGAAATATGCGTCCAGGGCCTCTTCGGGATCGGCAAGGGCAAAAGCAACCCTCTGGCACGAGAACAGCAGGGCTTAGCCCGAGCACAAGTCCCACAGGACTGCACAAAAGAATGCACATCCCGTGACAAAGAAGGCCACCAAAAGGATTTAGCCACCAAATCTCTGGTACCAAAGATTCCTGGATGACCAGCCAACACTGAACAATGAATCTCAGAGATAACTCTACTAGTCCATCTATCAGGGACAAACAGTTTCTCCGTAGGACAACGGTCAGGTCTATCAGCCTGAAACTTTTGCAGCACACGCCGCAAATCAGGGGAAATAGCAGACAAAATTACCCCTTCTTTAAGAATACCCGCCGGCTCCGGAACACCCGGAGAGTCAGGCACAAAACTCCTTGACAGGGCGTCAGCCTTCACATTCTTAGATCCCGGAAGGTATGAAACCACAAAATCAAAACGGGAGAAAAAGAGCGACCATCGAGCCTGTCTAGGATTCAACCGTTTGGCAGACTCGAGATAAGTCAAATTCTTGTGATCCGTCAAGACCACCACACGATGTTTAGCTCCTTCAAGCCAATGTCCCCACTCCTCGAATGCCCACTTCATGGCCAACAACTCCCGATTGCCCACATCATAATTGCGCTCAGCAGGCGAGAATTTTCTAGAAAAGAAGGCACAGGGTTTCATCACCGAGCCATCAGAACTTCTTTGCGACAAAACAGCCCCTGCTCCAATCTCAGAAGCATCAACCTCGACCTGAAACGGGAGCGAAACATCTGGCTGGCACAACACAGGGGCAGAAGAAAAACGACGCTTCAACTCCTGAAAAGCCTCTACAGCCGCAGAGGACCAATTGACCACATCAGCACCTTTCTTGGTCAAATCAGTCAACGGTTTAGCAATACTGGAAAAATTAGCGATGAAGCGAAGATAAAAATTAGCAAAGCCCAGGAACTTCTGTAAGCTCTTCACAGATGTCGGCTGAGTCCAATCGTAAATGGCCTGAACTTTAACAGGGTCCATCTCGATAGTAGAAGGGAAAAAAATGAAACGCAAAAATGAAACCTTCTGAACGCCAAAAAGACACTTTGACCCCTTCACAAACAAGGAATTCGCATGAAGGACCTGGAACACCATTCTGACCTGCTTCACATGAGACTCCCAATCATCCGAAAAGACCAAAATGTCATCCAAATATACAATCATGAATCTATCCAGGTACTCTCGGAAGATGTCATGCATAAAGGACTGAAACACAGATGGAGCATTAGAAAGCCCGAATGGCATAACCAGGTACTCAAAATGGCCCTCGGGCGTATTAAATGCCGTTTTCCATTCATCACCCTGTTTAATTCGCACAAGATTATACACACCACGAAGATCTATCTTGGTGAACCAACTAGCCCCCTTAATCCGAGCAAATAAATCAAACAGCAGCGGCAAAGGATACTGAAATTTGACTGTGATCTTATTAAGAAGGCGGTAATCAATACAATGTCTCAAAGAACCATCCTTCTTGGCCACAAAAAAGAACCCTGCTCCCAATGGTGACGACGACGGACGAATATGACCCTTCTCCATGGATTCCTTTATATAACTCCGCATAGCGGCGTGCTCTGGCACAGATAAATTAAACAGACGGCCCTTAGGAAACTTACTACCAGGAATCAAATTAATAGCACAGTCGCAATCCCTATGAGGAGGTAGGGCACCAGATTTGGGCTCTTCAAATACATCCCGGTAATCTGATAAAAACTCAGGGACTTCAGAAGGAGTGGATGGCGAAATTGACAGCAATGGAACATCACCATGTACCCCCTGACAACCCCAGCTGGACACAGACATAGATTTCCAATCCAACACTGGATTATGGACCTGTAGCCATAGCAACCCCAAAACGACAACATCATGCAGATTATGCAACACCAAAAAGCGAATATCCTCCTGATGTGCAGGAGCCATGCACATGGTCAATTGAGTCCAGTACTGAGGCTTATTCTTGGCCAAAGGCGTAGCATCAATTCCTCTCAAAGGAATAGGATACTGCAAGGGCTCCAAGAAAAAACCACAGTGCCTGGCAAACTCCAAGTCCATCAAATTCAGGGCAGCGCCTGAATCCACAAATGCCATTACAGAATAGGACGACAGAGAGCAAATCAGAGTAACGGACAAAAGAAATTTAGACTGTACCGTACCAATGATGGCAGACCTAGCGAACCGCTTAGTGCGCTTAGGACAATCGGAGATAGCATGAGTGGATTCACCACAGTAAAAACACAGCCCATTCCGACGTCTGTGTTCTTGCCGTTCAGCTCTGGTCAAAGTCCTATCACACTGCATAGGCTCAGGCCTATGCTCAGAGAATACCGCCATATGGTGCACAGCTTTGCGCTCACGCATGCGCCGATCGATCTGAATGGCCAAAGACATAGACTCATTCAGACCAGCAGGCGTGGGAAATCCCACCATGACATCCTTAAGGGCTTCAGAAAGACCATTTCTGAAAATTGCCGCCAGGGCACATTCATTCCACTGAGTAAGCACAGACCACTTTCTAAACTTCTGACAGTACACCTCCGCTTCATCCTGTCCCTGACACAAAGCCAGCAAGATTTTCTCTGCCTGATCCACTGAATTTGGTTCATCATAAAGCAATCCAAGCGCCAGAAAAAACGCATCAACATCACGCAATGCAGGATCTCCTGGCGCAAGGGAAAATGCCCAGTCTTGAGGGTCACCACGTAACAAGGAAATAATGATTTTTTTCCTGTTGAACGGGGTCACCAGAGGAGCGGGGTTTCAAAACTAGAAACAGTTTACAATTATTTTTGAAATTCAAGAACCTAGATCTATCCCCAGAAAATAAGTCAGGAATAGGAATTCTAGGCTCTAACATAGGATTCTGAACCACAAAATCTTGAATGTTTTGTACCCTTGCAGTGAGATGATCCACACAAGAGGACAGACCTTGAATGTCCATATCTACACCTGTGTCCTGAACCACCCAAAGGTCTAGGGGACAAGAAAGACAAAACACATTGCAAAGAAAAAAAATGGTCTCAGAAGTTCTCTTATCCCTCTATTGAGATGCATTAATACTTTGGGCCAGCTGTACTGTTATGACCTGGTGGTTAGGAGCACCCGGAATGACCTGATAATTAAACCTCATACAGGACGAGCTCTGGGATGTGGGAGCTCTGCTGACCGCAAGCCCTAATCCTATCACACACACTAGAAATAGCCGTGGAGCGCTCCTGACCAGACCTAGGCGCCTCGTCACAGCCTAAGAACTATCTAGCCCTAGAGATAGAAAATAAAGCCTACCTTGCCTCAGAGAAATTCCCCAAAGGTATAGGAAGCCCCCCACATATATTGGCTGTGAGTAAGATGAAAGTCACAAACACAGAGATGAAACAGGTTTCGGCAAAGGGAGGCCAGACTTACTAAATAGACAGAGGATAGGAAAAGTAACTTTGCGATCAGCACAAAAACCTACAAAAGACCACGCAGAGTGTGCAAAAAAGACCTCCGCACCGACTCACGGTGCGGAGGGGCCACTCTGCATCCCAGAGCTACCAGCTAGCAAGACAAAATCATGAAAACCAGCTGGACAACAAAACAGAGAACAAAATAAGACTATAAGGAACTTAGCTTCTGCAGGAGAAGGCAGGTCACCAGAGAGATCCAGGAGCGAACTGAACGAATGCAAAAACATTGACAGCTGGCATGGAGTAACGATCTGAGAGGAGTTAAATAGAGCAGCCAACCAAAGGATAACCCACGTCACCTGTGTAAGGAACCTCAGAAGCAGCAGCTTCACTCAAAACCACCAGAGGGAGCCCATAGACAGAACTCGTCGAAGTACCATTCACGACCACAGGAGGGAATTCGACAACAGAATTCACAACAGACCCCGTTCTTCTGGTGATCTGTTATGATCAGGTAATTCAGAATCACAATGGACATTGAAGTTCAGAGCACACAAAGTGACCTGACAATTACCAAAAACAAAGGACGAGCTCTGAGACGTGGGAACTCTGCTGACCGCAATCCCTAATCCTAACACACCACACTAGAGGTAGCCGTGGATTGCGCCTAACGCTCCCTATGCAACTCGGCACAGCCTGGGAAACTAACTAGCCCTGAAGATAGAAAAATAAGCCTTCCTTGCCTCAGAGAAATTCCCCAAAGGAAAAGGCAGCCCCCCACATATAATGACTGTGAGTAAGATGAAAATACAAACACAGAGATGAAATAGATTTAGCAAAGTGAGGCCCGACTTACTGAATAGACCGAGGATAGGAAAGATAGCTTTGCGGTCAACACAAAAACCTACAAACAACCACGCAGAGGGGCAAAAAGACCCTCCGCACCGACTAACGGTACGGAGGTGCTCCCTCTGCGTCTCAGAGCTTCCAGCAAGCAAGAAAAACCAATAAAGCAAGCTGGACAGAAAAAATAGCAAGCAAAAATAACACAAGCAAAACTTAGCTTATGCAGGACAGACAGGCCACAGGAACGATCCAGGAGGAAGCAAGACCAATACTAGAACATTGACTGGAGGCCAGGATCAAAGCACCAGGTGGAGTTAAATAGAGCAGCACCTAACAACTTAACCTCATCACCTGAGGAAGGAAACTCAGAAGCCGCAGTACCACTCTCATCCACCAAAGGAAGCTCATAGACAGAACCAGCCGAAGTACCACTCTCGACCACAGGAGGGAGCTTGGCCACAGAATTCACAACAGTACCCCCCCCTTGAGGAGGGGTCACCGAACCCTCACCAGAGCCCCCAGGCCGACCAGGATGAACCACATGAAAGGCACGAACCAGATCGGCAGCATGGACATCAGAGGCAAAGACCCAGGAATTATCTTCCTGACCATAACCTTTCCACTTAACCAGATACTGGAGTTTCCGTCTCGAAACACGAGAATCCAAAATCTTCTCCACTATATACTCCAATTCCCCTTCAACCAAAACCGGAGCAGGAGGATCAATAGATGGAACCACAGGTGCCACGTATCTCCGCAACAATGACCTATGGAACACGTTATGGATGGAAAAAGAAGCTGGAAGAGTCAAACGAAAAGACACAGGATTAAGAACCTCAGAAATCCTATATGGACCAATGAAACGAGGCTTAAATTTAGGAGAGGAAACCTTCATAGGAATATAACGAGATGACAACCAAACCAAATCCCCAACACGAAGTCGGGGACCCACACAGCGCCTGCGGTTAGCGAAACGTTGAGCCTTCTCCTGGGACAAAGTCAGATTGTCCACCACATGAGTCCAGATCTGCTGCAACCTATCCACCACAGTATCCACACCAGGACAGTCCGAAGACTCAACCTGCCCTGAAGAGAAACGAGGGTGGAACCCAGAATTGCAGAAAAACGGCAAAACCAAAGTAGCCGAGCTGGCCCGATTATTAAGGGCGAACTCAGCCAAAGGCAAAAAGGACACCCAATAATCCTGATCAGCAGAAACAAAACATCTCAGATATGTTTCCAAGGTCTGATTGGTTCGTTCATTCTGGCCATTTTGTCTGAGGATGGAAAGCCGAGGAAAAAGACAAATCAATGCCCATCCTAGCACAAAAGGCTCGCCAAAACCTCGAAACAAACTGGGAACCTCTGTCAGAAACGATGTTCTCTGGAATGCCATGTAAACGAACCACATGCTGGAAAAACAACGGCACCAAATCAGAGGAGGAAGGCAATTTAGACAAGGGCACCAAATGGACCATCTTAGAGAAGCGATCACAAACCACCCAAATGACCGACATTCTTTGAGAGACGGGGAGATCCGAAATAAAATCCATAGAGATATGTGTCCAAGGCCTCTTCGGGACCGGCAAGTTCAAAAGCAACCCACTGGCACAAGAACAGCAGGGCTTAGCCCGAGCACAAATCCCACAGGACTGCACAAAAGAACGCACATCCCGCGACAGGGACGGCCACCAAAAGGATCTAGCCACCAAATCTCTAGTACCAAAGATTCCAGGATGACCAGCCAACACCGAACAATGAACCTCATAACTTTATTCGTCCACCTATCAGGGACAAACAGTTTCTCCGCTGGGCAACGGTCAGGTCTATTAGCCTGAAATTTTTGCAGCACCCGCCGCAAATCAGGGGAGATGGCAGACAAAATTACCCCCTCTTTGAGAATACCCGCCGGCTCAGACAAACCCGGAGAATCGGGCACAAAACTCCTAGACAGGGCATCCGCCTTCACATTTTTAGAGCCCGGAAGGTACGAAACCACAAAGTCAAAACGGGAGAAAAACAGCGACCAACGAGCCTGTCTAGGATTCAACCGTTTGGCAGACTCGAGATAAGTCAAGTTTTTGTGATCAGTCAAGACCACCACGCGATGCTTAGCTCCTTCAAGCCAATGACGCCACTCCTCGAATGCCCACTTCATGGCTAGCAACTCTCGATTGCCAACATCATAATTTCGCTCGGCAGGCGAAAATTTCCTGGAAAAGAAGGCGCATGGTTTCATCATCGAGCAATCAGAACTTCTCTGCGACAAAACAGCCCCTGCTCCAATTTCGGAAGCATCAACCTCGACCTGGAACGGAAGCGAAACATCTGGTTGGCACAACACAGGGGCAGAAGAAAAACGACGCTTCAACTCCTGAAAAGCTTCCACAGCAGCAGAAGACCAATTTACCACATCAGCACCCTTCTTGGTTAAATCAGTCAACGGTTTAGCAATGCTAGAAAAATTAGCGATGAAGCGACGATAAAAATTAGCAAAGCCCAGGAACTTCTGCAGACTCTTCAGAGATGTTGGCTGAGTCCAATCAAAAATGGCCTGAACTTTAACAGGGTCCATCTCGATAGTAGAAGGAGAAAAAATGAACCCCAAAAATGAAATCTTCTGAACACCAAAGAGACACTTTGACCCCTTCACAAACAAAGAATTAGCATGCAGGACCTGGAACACCATTCTGACCTGCTTCACATGAGACTCCCAATCATCCGAGAAGACCAAAATATCATCCAAGTATACAATCAGGAATTTATCCAGGTACTCTCGGAAGATGTCATGCATAAAGGACTGAAACACTGATGGAGCATTAGAAAGTCCGAATGGCATAACCAGGTACTCAAAATGGCCTTCGGGCGTATTAAATGCTGTTTTCCATTCATCGCCCCGTTTAATACGCACAAGATTATACGCACCACGAAGATCTATCTTGGTGAACCAACTAGCCCCCTTAATCCGAGCAAACAAATCAGACAGCAGCAGCAAGGGGTACTGAAATTTGACCGTAATTTTATTTAGAAGGCGGTAATCAATACAAGGTCTCAGCGAACCATCCTTCTTGGCCACAAAAAAGAACCCTGCTCCCAATGGCGACGATGACTGGCGAATATGACCCTTCTCCAAAGACTCCTTCACGTAACTCTGCATAGCGGCGTGCTCAGGTACAGATAAATTAAACAGTCGACCCTTAGGAAACTTACTACCAGGAATCAAATCGATAGCACAATCACAATCCCTATGCGGAGGTAGGGCATTGGACTTGGACTCATCGAATACATCCCGGTAATCAGACAAGAACTCTGGGACCTCAGAAGGGGAGGATGATGAGATAGACAGAGATGGAACATCACCATGTACCCCCTGACAACCCCAGCTGGACACAGACATTGATTTCCAATCTAATACTGTGTTATGGACTTGTAGCCATGGCAACCCCAACACGACCACATCATGCAAATTAGGCAACACCAGAAAGCGAATATCCTCCTGGTGCGCAGGAGCCATGCACATGGTCAGCTGGGTCCAATACTGAGGCTTATTCTTGGCCAAAGGCGTAGCATCAATTCCTCTCAATGGAATAGGACACTGCAAGGGCTCCAAGACAAACCCACAGCGCCTAGCAAACTCCAAGTCCATCAAATTCAGGGCAGCGCCTGAATCCACAAATGCCATGACAGAATAGGAAGACAAAGAGCAGATCAAAGTAACGGACAAAAGAGATTTTGACTGTACCGTACCAATGGTGGCAGACCTAGCGAACCGCTTAGTGCGCTTAGGACAATCGGAGATAGCATGAGTGGAATCACCACAGTAGAAACACAGCCCATTCTGACGTCTGTGTTCTTGCCTTTCAGCTCTGGTCAAAGTCCTATCGCACTGCATAGGCTCAGGTTCATGCTCAGATAATACCGCCAAATGGTGCACAGATTTAAGCTCGCGCAAGCGTCGACCGATCTGAATGGCCAAAGACATAGACTCATTCAGACCAGCAGGCATAGGAAATCCCACCATGACATCCTTAAGGGCTTCAGAGAGACCCTTTCTGAAAATAGCTGCCAGCGCACATTCATTCCATTGAGTGAGCACGGACCACTTTCTAAACTTCTGACAATAAATCTCTATCTCATCCTGACCCTGACACAGAGCCAGCAAATTTTTCTCTGCCTGATCCACTGAATTAGGTTCGTCGTACAGCAATCCGAGCGCCAGAAAAAACGCATCAATATTACATAATGCAGGATCTCCTGCAAGGGAAAATGCCCAGTCTTGAGGGTCGCCACGTAATAAAGAAATAATGATCTTAACTTGTTGTACTGGGTCACCAGAGGAGTGGGGTTTCAAAGCCAGAAATAGTTTACAATTATTTTTAAAATTCAAAAACTTTGCTCTATCTCCAGAAAATAACTCAGGAATAGGAATCTTAGGTTCTAACATAGGATTCTGAACCACTAAATCTTGAATATTCTGTACATTCATAGCTAGATTATCCATCAAAGAGAACAGACCTTGAATGTCCATGTCCACACCTGTGTTCTGAACCACCCTGATGTAAAGGGGAAAAGAAAGACAGAACACAATGCAAAGAAAAAAAAATGGTCTCAGAACTTCTCTTTTCTCTCTATTGAGAAGCATTAGTACTTTGGGCCTCCAGTACTGTTATGATCAGGTAATTCAGAATCACAACGGACATTGAAGTTCAGAGCACACAAAGTGACCTGACAATTACCAAAAACAAAGGACGAGCTCTGAGATGTGGGAACTCTGCTGACCGCAATCCCTAATCCTAACACACCACACTAGAGGTAGCCGTGGATTGCGCCTAACGCTCCCTATGCAACTCGGCACAGCCTGAGAAACTAACTAGCCCTGAAGATAGAAAAATAAGCCTTCCTTGCCTCAGAGAAATTCCCCAAAGGAAAAGGCAGCCCCCCACATATAATGACTGTGAGTAAGATGAAAATACAATCACAGAGATGAAATAGATTTAGCAAAGTGAGGCCCGACTTACTGAATAGACCGAGGATAGGAAAGATAGCTTTGCGGTCAACACAAAAACCTACAAACAACCACGCAGAAGGGCAAAAAGACCCTCCGCACCGACTAACGGTACGGAGGTGCTCCCACTGCGTCTCAGAGCTTCCAGCAAGCAAGAAAAACCAATAAAGCAAGCTGGACAGAAAAAATAGCAAGCAAAAATAACACAAGCAAAACTTAGCTTATGCAGGATAGACAGGCCACAGGAACGATCCAGGAGGAAGCAAGACCAATACTAGAACATTGACTGGAGGCCAGGATCAAAGCACCAGGTGGAGTTAAATAGAGCAGCACCTAACAACTTAACCTCATCACCTGAGGAAGGAAACTCAGAAGCCGCAGTACCACTCTCATCCACCAAAGGAAGCTCATAGACAGAACCAGCTGAAGTACCACTCTCGACCACAGGAGGGAGCTTGGCCACAGAATTCACAACAGTGATCCCATTCAGCAGGTTAAAATCATCATATCCCTGCTGCGTGGTGACCCACAGGATTGGGCATTTTCCCTGGAAACTGGCAATCCTGCTTTGCTTAATGTTGATTCTTTCTTTCAAGCATTGGGGTTATTGTATGATGAGCCTAATTCTGTGGATCAAGCTGAGAAAATCTTGCTGGACGTGTGTCAAGGTCAAGAAGCGGCAGAATCGTATTGCCAGAAATTTAGAAAATGGTCTGTACTGACTAAATGGAATGAGGATGCCTTGGTGGCAATTTTCAGAAAGGGTCTTTCTGAATCCGTTAAAGATGTTATGGTGGGGTTCCCCACGCCTGCTGGTCTGAGTGATTCTATGTCTCTGGCCATTCAGATTGATCGGCGCTTGCGCAAGCGCAGAGTTGTGCACACTGTGGTGTTGTCCACTGAGCGGAGCCCTGAGCCTATGCAGTGTGATAGGATTTTGTCTATAGCTGAACGTCAAAGATTCAGGCGTCAGAATAGGTTGTGTTTTTACTGCGGCGATTCTGCTCATATTATTTCTGATTGCCCTAAGCGTACAAAGAAAATCGCTAGTTCTGTTACCATCAGTACTGTACAACCTAAATTTCTGTTATCGGTGACCTTGATCTGCTCATTATCATCATTTTCTGTTATGGCATTTGTGGATTCAGGCGCCGCTCTGAACTTAATGGACTTAGAATTTGCCAGACGTTGTGGTTTCCCCTTGCAGCCTTTGCAGAACCCTATTCCTTTAAGGGGCATTGATGCTACACCTTTGGCTAAAAATAAACCTCAGTTTTGGACACAGCTGACCATGCGCATGGTGCCAGCCCATCAGGAAGATTGTCGTTTTCAGGTGTTGCATAATTTGCATGATGATATTGTGCTGGGTTTTCCATGGTTACAGCTACATAATCCGGTGTTAGATTGGAAATCTATGTCTGTGACTAGTTGGGGTTGTCAGGGGGTTCATGGGCACGTTCCTTTGATGTCAATTTCCTCTTCCCCCTCTTCTGAAATTCCTGAGATTTTGTCAGATTTCCAGGATGTATTCGATGAGCCCAAATCCAGTTCCCTTCCACCACATAGGGACTGTGATTGTGCTATTGACTTGATTCCAGGTTGTAAGTTCCTTAAGGGTCGACTTTTCAACCTGTCTGTGCCAGAACATGCCGCCATGCGGAGCTATATTAAGGAGTCTTTGGAGAAGGGGCATATTCGGCCATCTTCTTCACCATTGGGAGCAGGTTTTTTTGTGTTGCCAAGAAGGATGGCTCCTTGAGACCCTGTATTGATTATCGCCTCTTGAATAAGATCACGGTCAAATTTCAATACCCGTTGCCTTTGCTTACTGATTTGTTTGCTAGGATTAAGGGGGCTAGCTGGTTTACTAAGATTGACCTTCGAGGGGCATATAATCTTATTCGTATTAAGCAGGGTGACGAATGGAAAACTGCATTTAATACGCCCGAAGGCCATTTTGAATACCTTGTGATGCCATTCGGACTCTCTAATGCTCCATCTGTGTTCCAATCCTTCATGCATGATATCTTTCGTAGTTATCGTGATAAATTCATGGTTGTATATTTTGATGATATTTTGATTTTTTCTGATGATTGGGAGTCTCATGTGAAACAGGTCAGGAGGGTATTTCAGATCCTCCGTAATGATGCTTTATTTGAGAAGGGGTCAAAGTGCCTCTTTGGAGTGCAGAAGGTTTCTTTTTTGGGCTTCCTTTTTTCTCCCTCATCTATAGAAATGGATCCGGTTAAGGTTCAGGCCATTCATGATTGGATTCAGCCCACATCTGTGAAGAGCCTTCAGAAATTCTTGGGCTTTGCTAATTTTTATCGTCGTTTCATTGCCAACTTCTCCAGTGTGGTTAAACCTCTGACCGATTTGACGAAGAAAGGCGCTGATGTGACGAATTGGTCCTCTGCGGCTGTTTCTGCCTTTCAGGAGCTTAAACGCCGATTTACTTCTGCCCCTGTGTTGCGTCAGCCAGATGTTTCTCTTCCATTTCAGGTTGAGGTTGACGCGTCTGAGATTGGGGCAGGGGCCGTTTTGTCTCAGAGGAATTCTGATGGTACCTTGATGAAACCGTGTGCCTTCTTTTCTCGGAAGTTTTTGCCTGCGGAACGCAATTATGATGTTGGCAATCGGGAGTTGTTGGCTATGAAGTGGGCATTTGAGGAGTGGCGACATTGGCTTGAGGGGGCCAAGCACCGTATTGTGGTCCTGAACGATCATAAGAATCTGATTTACCTCGAGTCTGCCAAACGGCTGAATCCTAGACAGGCTCGATGGTCCCTGTTTTTCTCCCGTTTTGATTTTGTGGTCTCGTACATTCCTGGTACTAAGAATGTTAAGGCAGATGCCCTCTCTTGGAGTTTTTTCCTGATTCCCCTGGGGTTCTTGAGCCGGTCGGCATTCTGAAGGAAGGGGTGATTCTTTCTGCCATCTCCCCTGATTTACAAAGGGTTCTTCAGGAGTTTCAGGCTGATAAACCTGACCGCTGTCCAGTGGGGAAACTGTTTGTTCCTGATAGATGGACTAGTAAAGTGATTTCTGAGGTTCATTGTTCTGTGCTGGCTGGCCATCCTGGGGATTTTTGGTACCAGAGATTTGGTTGGTAGGTCCTTTTGGTGGCCTTCTTTGTCGCCGGATGTGCGTTCTTTTGTGCAGTCCTGTGGGATTTGTGCGTGGGCTAAGCCTTGCTGTTCCCGCGCTAGTGGGTTGCTTTTGCCTTTGCCAGTCCCTGAGAGACCTTGGACGCATATTTCTATGGATTTTATTTCAGATCTTCCGGTTTCCCAGAGGATGTCGGTTATCTGGGTGGTTTGTGACCGGTTTTCTAAGATGGTTCATTTGGTACCTTTGCCTAAATTGCCTTCCTCTTCTGATTTGGCTCCGTTGTTTTTTCAGCATGTGGTTCGTTTGCATGGCATTCCGGAGAATATTGTGTCCGATAGAGGTTCCCAGTTTGTTTCTATGTTTTGGCGGGCCTTTTGTGCTAAGCTGGGCATTGATTTGTCTTTTTCTTCCGCATTTCATCCTCAGACAAATGGCCAGACTGAGCGAACTAATCAGACTTTGGAAACTTATTTGAGATGCTTTGTGTCTGCTGATCAGGATGATTGGGTGGCTTTCTTGCCATTGGCCGAGTTTGCCCTTAATAATCGGGCTAGTTCTGCTACCTTGGTTTCGCCTTTTTTTTGTAATTTTGGTTTTCATCCTCGTTTTTCTTCAGGGCAGGTTGAGTCTTCTGATTGTCCTGGTGTGGATTCTGTGGTTGACAGGCTGCAGCAGATTTGGGCTCATGTGGTGGACAATTTGGTGTTGTCTCAGGAGGAGGCTCAACGTTTTGCTAACCGTCGTCTGTGTGTTGGTTCCCAACTTCGGGTTGGGGATTTGGTCTGGTTGTCTTCCCGTCATGTTCCTATGAAGGTTTCTTCCCCTAAGTTCAAGCCTCGGTTTATTGGTCCTTATAGGATTTCTGAGATTATCAATCCAGTGTCTTTTCGTTTGGCCCTTCCAGCCTCTTTTTCCATCCATAATGTGTTCCATAGATCTTTGTTGTGGAAGTATGTGGTGCCTGTTGTTCCCTCTGTTGATCCTCCGGCCCCGGTGTTGATTGATGGGGAGTTGGAGTATGTGGTTGAGAAGATTTTGGATTCTCGTTTTTCGAGGCGGAGGCTTCAGTATCTGGTCAAATGGAAGGGTTATGGCCAGGAGGATAATTCTTGGGTTGTTGCTTCCGATGTTCATGCTGACGATTTGGTTCGTGCCTTTCATTTGGCTCGTCCTGATCGGCCTGGGGGCTCTGGTGAGGGTTCGGTGACCCCTCTTCAAGGGGGGAGTACTGTTGTGAATTCTGCTCTTGGGCTCCCTCCGGTGGTTATGAGTGGTAGTGCTGCGGTAGTTGGATCGCAGCATTTATCAGGTGTATCTATTTTTTGCAATTTGGGCTGGGCTATATAGCCTTGCTTGTTCCTTTAGTCTGTGCCAGTTGTCCATTGCTTTTGGAGGATTCACATCCCTTCTGGTCTCTCCAGTTTGCTGTGCTTTTCTTCAAAGATAAGTCCTGGCTTTGTTTTTGCTGTCCACCTGCTGTGGACCTTATAGTTCTGTGCATTTTCATGTTTTTGTCTTCTCCAGCTTAGTCTGTGAAGGATTTTTTGCAGCCTAGCTATTAGTAGTTGTAATTAGCCATTTGTGCCAAAATAACTCTAAATAAGTTTTAAATCGGCTCTGATTTGCACAGATCACCCCCTAAAGGACACCACTTTGCAGTATATAGCCTCTTGTTGCCATTGCAACAATCCAAAGCTTCTAGTTCTAAGGCTATGTGCACACGTATATTGGTCCACTGCGGATTTTTCCGCCGCGGATTTGACAAATCTGCAGGGCAAAAATGCTGCGTTTTGCTGCAGATTTATCGTGGATTTACCGCGGTTTTTCTGCGGATTTACAACTGCGGTTTTCTATTGGAGCAGCTGTAAAACCGCTGCGGAATCCGCAGAAAGAAGTGACATGCTGCGGAATGTAAACCGCTGCGTTTCCGCGCGTTTTTTTCCGCAGCACGTGCACAGCGTTTTTTGTTTCCCATAGGTTTACATTGTACTGTAAACTCATGGGAAACTGCTGCGGATCCGCAGCAAAATCCACATCGTGTGCACATACCCTAATGCTTCTGGTCGATAATGTAAAGTGCACATACATTGCCATCCTGTCATCAAAATTCTGCTCTTGGACATGTCTGGAACTGAACTATTTCTGTGATGTATGATGTCATAGGAAGTGGCAGAGTCTCTTTCATTAAATTGCAGAGTTCAAAGCTCATACCAGGAAGCAGCATAGTGTTGTGCATGTGTGCTGGTGACTAAGAAGATCGATGTACTACAGGATGCATCTGTGTATTGAGGGGCTAAGAGGAGTGATATACTGTTGGATGGGGTTATTTATAGAGGTTGGAAGGTGTGATATAGTGCAGGATGGGGCTGTGTATAGAGGCCTGAAAGAAGTAATACTGTATATTGCAAGATGAGGCTGTATGTACATGTTTGTATAGAGGGGCTAAGGGGAGTGATATTCTGTAGGATGGGGCTATTTATAGAGGGGGTGAGAGGAGTAATATATTGCAGGATGGGGTTATGCAGAAGCAAACCAAAGGGCAGCAGACAATCCAGCACTTCATTAAGGCTGGTTTCACACTTGCGTAAGTCATAGCTGCGGAAGGATGCGTACTTCCTCCGTTAAGCCCCGCCCACTGCCGCACCTTTTCCATTCAGCTCCCCCTATGTTGGCATGCGTCCTGCTGTACCTATCTTTAACATTGGGTACGCAGGCCATGCGAATGTATGCGGATGCCTCCGCATGTGTCGTTATGACGCTGCGCTGACTGCAACAAAATGCAACATGTTGTGTTCGGCACAGCATCATAGCGACGCATGCGGAGGCATCCGCATACATTCGCATGGCCTGCGTACCCAATGTTAAAGATAGGTACGCAGGATGCATGCTGACGTAGGCGGAGCTGAATGGATTAGGTGAGGCAGTGGGCGGGGCTTAACGGAAGAAGTACAGGGAACTACACAGCCCTCCGCAGCTCTGCCCAACGCAAATGTGAAACCAGCCTAGGTTTTTATTTGAACCCAATAAAAACACGATGGCAAGATCAAAGACAGAGGAAAAAACATCCCGCAGGAGAACTTTTATGGTTGACGAAACACATCAACTATAACAGTTTTCTTGCGGGACATTTTTTCCTCTGTTTGATCTTGCCATCGTGTTTTTAATGGATTCAAATAAAAACTTTTTTAATGAAGTGCTCTATTACCAGCTGTCCTTTTGGATTGGTTCTGGATTGCATTTGCAGTGGAGCCTGGATCCATGCACACAAGTGGATAAGTAAGCTGGTTGTATTATTTTATTGGCTGTATATAAAGGGCTGAAATGAGTGATAAACTGAAAGATGAGTCTATATATAGAGGGGCTGAGAGGTGTGATATACAGGATAATGGAGTTATGTACTGGGGCTTAACAAAGTGATATACTGTATGATGGGTCTACATATAGAAACTGAAAGCAATGACGTTATGCTGCAAGATGTGATAGGGGATGATAGTTGTGGCATTCTGCAGGATATGGCTGAAAGGAGTGATATGCTGCAGGACAAGGCTGTATGTAGAGATGCTGAGAGGCGTTGTACACTATATAATGGGGCTGTATATTGAGGGGATGAGAGGAATGATTTACTGCAGGATGGGGCAATATATAGGGGGATGAGAGGAGAGATATACTGCAGAATGGAGATGTGTATAGAAGGCTGAGAGGTGTGATATACTGCAGGATGGGTTTCTGTATTGCAGCTGAAAGAAATTATATACTGCAGAATGAGGCTGCATATAGAGGGGCTGAGAGGAGTGATATACTTGCAGGATTGGGTGTTTATTGAGGGGCTGAGAAGAGTGATAAGCTGCAGGATGGAGCTGTGTATATTAGACTGAAAGCAATGATATGCTGCTGGATGGGACACTATAAAAGGGGCTGAGAGGAGTGATATACTGCAGAATGAGCTGCTTATAAGGGGACTCACATAAGTGATATACTGCTGGTTGAGGCTGTATATAGGGGGCTGAAAAGATTGGTGTAATGCAAGATGGGTCTATCTATAGAGGGGCTGAGAGGAATTGAGCAGTTTGTTGCCTGCTGCTGAGAGATAAGTGGTGTGAAACTCCAAATGCTATCATGATACATATGACAGAAGTTAATCCACTGGAGTAGCATTTGCACTTTCGCATCACTGTCAGAAGTAAGCAAACTCAGCACTGCTCAGCAATGAATATTATTACAATCTCCATTGTGGAGGAATGCAGGAGAGTTGAGTTCTGAAAGAAACCAGCTAACAATGATGCAAAACCCCACAGGCCGCTATACTGATGTAGATGGCAGAAGATAAAATTGGTCAGGCGGGGTTCTGAACAGGAGCAGAGAGTGCACAGAAGCATAAAGTGAATTCTAGACTTTCTGTAGATTAGCTTTATGATAACTCATAGAGATGGGGCTTGTCAGGAGCACACAGGAGAGAGCGAAAGGGGTCAGCAATGAGGAGAGGTGCTACTGTGAAATGTAGTTTTAGCCTAGAAGAATAGATAGAAACACCCTTTCACTTTGAGACAAAGGTACAAGAATCACTATCAAAAAAGAGACCTGGGAGGTAACAACCAATTATCCCATAGCCATATTGCTGCTTAGTTCTAATGCGTAACAAAATAACAAAAATTGAGACTTTGTTTATAGAAACCATCAAACTTTATTAATGGAAAAAAAAAATCAAAGGCTTGTGAGGTATACATGAATATGCTTCACATGGCTAGACCATACATGATTGATACATGTTGATGTTTTTTGCTTTTGTTTTGCATTAATAAGGTTTGATAGTTTTTATAAACAAAGTTTCCATTTTTGTTAGCTTGTTCTGTTGATGATTTAGGGGATCTTTGTGTTTAGTTCTAATGTGGTTATTCATTTTGAGGAATAGCAAATCCAAATTGTGCTAATTACTGTAGAACCATGGTTGCTTGGAAACACAAGCTGTGAAAAGCCAAGTGTCTTGGCAATCAGGAAGTCCGATAAGTAAAACCCCAATCAGAGGAAAAGAGGGGCTGATTAATAACGTATGGGCAGATTTCATTGCATTAAGTATTGAGAGGCTATCTTGTAAGGTGCTCAGTAGTGATGAGTGAGTATACTCGTTGCTCGGGTTTTCCGGAGCTCGCTCAGGTGGTCTCTGAGTATTTGTGAGTGCTCGGAGATTTAGGTTTTGTCAACAGCTGCATGATTTACAGCTGCTAGCCTGCCTGAGTACATGTGGGGATTGCTTGGTTGCTAGGGAATCCCCACATGTATTCAAGCTGTCTAGCAGCCGCAAATTATACAGCTGCGCCAACAAAAACTAAATCTCCGAGCACTCACAAATACTCAGAGACTACCCGAGCGTGCTCGGGAAAACCCGAGCAACGAGTATACTCGCTCATCACTAGTGCTCAGCAGAAATGAGTAAATCCACTTTGAATAATAAGATTTTAATCTCACTGAAGAAATGGACAATTTCCAAAATGTTAACAAGTTTGAATTTCACAGAACATTTTTAAACCCATAACATGAAAGTAAGGTTTATACTATAACTTTCATTCATTCTAGGAATAAATTGGCAAAGCTAGCGACATAATGCAACATCTATCTTTTTCTATTCTTCAAGAATTACCTCTTTTAGAGCCTGGATGCTTGTTGGAGAGTGATGTAGGCATATCTCTTCAGAATTCCCCAGAGGTGTTCGATTGGGTTCAGATCAGGAGATATACTTGGCCTCTGAATCACTTTCACCCTGTTGTTTTTCGTAAATGCAACAGATCTGTTTTTTTAGATAATTGTCATTTTGGAAAAGTGTATGGAGTGACGGTAGCATCTTTTATCTTTCAATATAGAACAGTAGATCTGTGAATTCATTATACCATCAATGAAATGAAGTATCCCAACACCATGAGCACTCATGCCGCCCCACAAAAGGACACTGTCACCACCATGTTTCACTGTAGGCACCATGCATTTTTCTAAATTCATGGTGCTTACAATGAAGCATGGTGGTGACAGTGTTCTTATGCTCCGTGAATTTCCTAATGAGTTAAATTAAATAAAGCCTCTTTGTTAGCAACACTGGTTATGACATCCAGTTCTTCTTTCATACTTGTAAACCTGCTGTTATTGTTGCTATCTACAGGTCATACGGTGGTGCAAATCACAACTATTAACATTTATGTATAATTTTCACTTTTTTTATACATAACCTGCTAATACTACAGGTGTTTTCACCATGAACACCGTGCTTGAGCTGTAATGGTCAAATACAGTATGCATCTTTAATACTGTCTCTTGACTCTATCTGGATCAATATGTTACTATACAGATTACCCCTAACACTTGGAGGTTTACTACTTCTTATTGCTGTATCAAACCTCTTTGAAAAATCCAGATACAAAACATCCATGGCCTTGACCTAGACCTGTCTGGAACTTACCTCTTTGTAGAAGCTGTTCAGATTAATTTGACATTACCGATCTCATGTAAATCCATGTCGATGCTGGGTTATGAGTTTTTTTCACACTGAGATACTACAGAATGCCATTTCTTAGAAAATATTCCCATATTTTACTCCCTGGTTAAACCTACATGTTTATACTTTATGTGCTTGTTTTGCACCACATTTGCTATGCAAAGATTCTGTGATTATGGAATCATTAAATATTAGAAATAATGGTCTGTGGTCACTGGAAATATGACATTGTGTCCACAACTTATTCCAGCCAAAATTGTGCTACAAAGGTCAAATAGCGCTCCTTCCCTTCCAAATCATGCCATATGCCCAAACAGTAAATTCCAACCACATTTGGTTATCAGTATACTTGAGAATTTACTTTACAATTTGTTGGGTTCATTTTCTTCTGTTACCCTAGTGAAAAGGAAAAATGTGGGGTTAAAACAACATTTTAGTGGAAAAAAATAAATTTTAGTTTTCATGTCACAATTGTATAAACTTTAGTGAAGCATCTGTGGGTCCCAAAAGATCATCATAGCCTGAATTTCATGTGAGGTATACTTTTCAAAATGTAGTTAATAGTGGTGGGATTCCTGCCGTTGGGGCGATGGAAATGCAATATGGCATTCACAATCTATTCCAGCCAAAATTGCACTCCAAAAGTTAAGTAGTGCTACCGTACTTTACTTCCGAGACATATGGCATATCAACATACTCTGGAATGTTTGCTTTACAAATTGTGTCCATTGTAGGCTTTCTTTCCTAAGTCATGCCCCAAAGCTCTGATAAAGGGTTGATATTGTCTTTTAGGATTGCTACCTTCAATAGTGGCACATGAATTCCAGTTGTCTTCCTCTGTGAAGAGGCTATTTACATATTTAAATTCCAATTCGAGAATTGCATAGCCTATAAGTCTCCCTACACCAATATGGTGCTGTCCACAAGGAGAATCACTACACTTTAAACTCCATACCTCCATTTTGTGTTTTGAATACCTTTTAGAATGTGATACACTGCCCCTATAATGTTTATGAATTGTAATGTTATTGCAAAGCATGTGGATCACTAACTACAGTTGCATTCATGTATTCAAATAAGCCATAATAATAATAATCTTTATTTTTATATAGCGCTAACATATTCCGCAGCGCTTTACACTTTTGCACACATTATCATCACTGTCCCGTTGGGGCTCACAATCTAAATTCCCTATCAGTATGTCTTTGGAATGTGGGAGGAAACCGGAGTACCCGGAGGAAACCCACGCAAACACGGAGAGAACATACAAACTCTTTGCAGATGCCATGTATACCATGTATACATGGTATACATGGTAAGCCATGTATACATACATTTTTCTATGTTCTCACTTTCTTGCCCTAATACTCATGCATACCTATCACAAATTGAGTAAGTGGCTGGGAACTTGTTTAAAGGTTGCCTGTCATTAGAATCATGCTGCCTGAACTACAAGCATCATTATTCAGACACTAGTCAGTTATGTTTTACTCTGAAAAACTGTAGTGTTTGAGAGAAAAAAAATAGTTGGCTGGGGACTATAGCCAGAGACCTGACTAGTACAATACGATCCTTGGCTGACTTCGTCCAGTCCTGCTCCAGTTGATTGGCAGGTCTCTCACTATTTACACACTAGGGAGACAGATGTCAGTCACCTAGTGCGAAGCTGGAAAAATCAGCCAGGGAACACACAGGACTAATCAGGTCTCTCCACAGAGTCCCGGATGGTTTTTCAAAATCTGTTTTCTCTGAAATATTGCAGTGTTTCAGAATGAAACAACCCAGTCTACAATTGCGTAGCCAGGCTCTGATCCAAATAAAGTTTATGATGAATGAATTGTTTGATTTTGCTCACACTTATTTTTCAACAAGATGGTGTGTAGAATATTGGATATTGTCAATCATTTGTATCCTATTTGGCATGGGATTATAACCCCCCTTTCTTTGTGCAGCAGGGACAGGAAACCTGGCTCAGCATTTCATCCAGCATTCTCAAAGCCTCAAGGAGAAAGCTGGCACCTAGCTCAGCTGAGCTCAGCTGGTGGTCAAGGCTCAAAAGGATGTAAGTGATAGATCTCACACCTTTTGCCAGCTAAGCTCAGGATAAAGGCTTGCTTGCAATATAGAGTCATGCTGAATCAAAGCTACCAAACAAAGCTTCTAGAAAATACTAGAAACATACTTCCATAATGAGTTATGGAGATGGTATACGTTCTAGCCGTACATCGTGTATATGTCCAAGATCCTCGAAATATGGCTAACGTCTTCCAGGGTGTCATCCCATTCTTGCACCCCAGGGTGGTGAGATACATAGAACGGCTAGTAGCAAGATCTCCGAAATATCGCTAATGCCTTCCAGGGTGTCATCCCATTCTTGCACCCCAGGGGTGCAAGATGCAAGGTGAGGGGATTTAGGTACAGCCCAGAGGGGCAGGATGTGAGAGACCCCAAGGGATTAAATTCTAGTGTGGCCTATTGCTTTTCTCTGGGGAGGTCACAATGACATATTATGTGGGAGAAATCAAGAAACAGAGGGGACAATCAGCCTCCCATGTAGCAGCCCTTCCCCCACAAGCCAGGTCTTTTATCTAACTGGCAACTTACTCTTCTGCATACTTTGTTCTACCACTATTTGTATTTGCATATCTGACCATTGTAATGTATAACCATTGTGTAGATAGTGTTTTGTCTAGTGTATCCTTAAGGTGATTAAATACATAATTTAACCATGGGCTGCTCTTTTATCTTGATCCACAAAGCCACATGTACGTGTTCTCAGCTTAACTATCCATGCTGCCGGGGCTGGTTGCTGGCCCGTTATAATCGATATTAATGGACCTGGCTTATATCTAATGAGGAACTGGTGGCATTGCTTTTCAGCTGACCAGGTACTGTTTCACTGTTGCTAGTGAAAGGGGTCTCTTGGCCTGTTAGGGTTGTGAGCGAGTGTGAAGCCATGTCAGTGACTGTGTGAGCCACATCCTCTCACTCCCCATGCCTCCCTGGGCCCATGTGGACAGGGGGTTCCTGTGTAAAACTGTGCCAAGCTGACTTTACATGTCCCCATGGAGTGCGGGACTTCACATTGGCAGAAGTAAGGAGAGCGCACTGCGTGAACCCTCAGAAGTAATAGGGACATCACATATAGTGGCAACGGTGTAATTCTGCGTGATCTCTCTGGTGTCATCCTTTACAGATGGATAATTCATGTGTAATGAAATCAAGATTTGCCAAGGATTCTGATGATTCTAAAGCTGAGTAAATCACTAAAAGTGTGCATGGGCAGCTGTAGGGGCAAACTGGTTCACATTTATCCTATTTCCATCTAAAGTGTTTTCAGCATGTGTAGACAACACATACAGTGCCTTGACTACAGTCTCTATGGTACGGTTTACAGAACCACCCTGATTGCTGCTTTGTCATTGCAGCTCCAGGCTGTTGTCGTAACAGGTCAATCACCAAACATCAAGGTTGCTGTTCTATCAATTACATCATGGGCTTGATTTCGTCTGTTTTAAGAGAATTTGGCTGGATTAAAGAAACCTGACACTGGGTGGAGATTCCGTTAAGGAATGAGAAGGGCATGATTTCCTTTTCTGCTTCAGATATTTGCACGGTTTAATCCACACAGGTGTATAAATTACAAAACAGAAAAAAATACCGCCAGTCTTACACAAGCACAAAGGTGAAGAATAATCAGTTTATTAAACACTCAGCCTGAGACACATGGCGTGCCTGCATTCATATCACTAGTACTGGTGTGTTGAGTACATTATTTATACATTTGGAAACATATGTATAACTCTAGGACTTACCTCTATAATGTATGGCATGTTCTCATGTGACACAAACTTTTGGATACCAATATAGCAGATGATGAGAATGTGCCATTTTAGATATATATATACAGTCCGACCTTCCTATAGGCATATGGGGGTGCTGAAAAGGTGCCATCATTATGTGCACCCCCTTTACATATGTACCAAAGGCAAAGTCATTAAGGAGCAGTCTTTGTATACCTGTAAGTATAGTATCACTTTGGATACCTCAATAAATACGAGAAAATAAATAACATTTCAAATGTAATAAATAAATATGTACACACATATATATAAGAAAAAAAAGGCTCGTACACAACATTGATATACAATAACCAAGTGGCATATAGATAGAAAATCCGATGTCTCCGACTACACATGCTCTGAATCTGCGGAGCCGAACACACAATGATTCTTTGGGGTAGCTACACAAATAAGTGACCAAAATCTCACTCTCATGTAACAGATTAGGCTTTACTTTACCCTCTTTTTATTTTACTCTCTACTTTTTACAATATGATTGATAGTATTCCTCCCTGCTTGATGAATGTCATTACAAAACATAGATATATTAGGATCTATAAATGAAAGGTCATGGGTCACCTTGAAGCTGGTAACTGTATTTAATAGTCAATTAGGCTCTATTCACGCCTGCATTTTTGAGTTTTGTTTTTCTGTTCCGTGAAAAGGGAAATAAAATCCATGTTAAAAAAGAAATAGTTACAAAATTGACTAATTGGGTCCGTCTGGTTTCTGTTTGTGTTTTTTTTTTTTATCAGAAGATCAAAACCTTTTTGCTCAGAATGGAGCTTAAAATGCAGGTGTGAACAGAGACTAACAGTTGAACACTTGAATTGGATTCAAGATTGAATCTAGCCTAATGCACTAGTTGGAAAAGACAACATATAACTAATCATCTTTGTATAATGTAGAATTATCTGCAATTGTTCATTTTAAACCTTCAAACCAATCATTTTTTGCAATGGTTTCAATGAGATTTTTGGATTAACCTTATTATGGTTTGGTGTTAATACATAAAAATAAAAAAAATCTATTAAAAATGAGATTCCAGTAGAAAGGTGGGCCAATAGATGAGATGAGCAAGTGCTGAGCATTGCTGATCGTGCCGCAGTGGTGAATATTGTAATCTTGTCCCACAACATCTTCAGTGAAAACAGAAGAGATGACACAGGTCCAAGTGCATTGCAGGCGGAATGTATCCAGCCTGGTGGTTTACACATATGGCCTAAATGTTCAGCTCTCAAAGTTCAAAAATGTGGCAAATGACCATACTAGACCCGGATAAGGTCATGAAAATGAACAATGTGCAGATAATCTCACAAACAAGAATATTTGAAATACATACAACTATGTACACGCATACTGTATATCATACATATGATGCTTGAAGATGGCTGCAAACTTTCAGCGACAGCTAAGACAGTATAGGCAGTACTGCTTTCAGCAGCCTGGGCAAGTAATAGATTTAATGCACCTGTTGGTGTGGCCAACCTGCTACCCACTAGTCGCTGGCTGTGAGCTTTGCGTTGTTACGTAACATTGGTCAGTCCAGGAGCCCAACATGCTGCTCTTCTTTTCATGCAAAATTAAGTGTATAGGGACGAATTAGAATCCTAATGATGGAATTCATAGGAAGTCTCGAGGCCCTGACCATTTGGCACGGATATTTTATATAAATGCCATTGTATCAACAGGTAAGTAGTTTGATTTGCCCCAAAAATGAGTTATTGGGTCTAATTTTATGTGTGCTACCCTGTATTAAATAATCACGAAATAGCTAGTAACCAGAAAGTATGAGATGATAAGGACTACTTTCTACTAACGTAACTGTCCCATCACACGTAGTGGACCATGTTTGGCATTGTGTTGTTGGGACCTAGTTTGCCAGATCAGTGTGGGGCGCATGGATTCCGGATGGTTTATCACTGAGGGCATGATATCCTTTGTACTGTGCTGTTTGCTACCAGAATTACCTGGTTAGAAAATCTCTTTCAATGAAGTGTGATGAGATATTTAAAAGGAGAGAATTCATGTTCAAACAAGGATTACACTTCTTGCAGAGAAGATCACGGTCTGCTCAGTAATTACTACGGCAATCAGGGAAGATCACATAGCAACAAAAACAATAAATTAACAATTTACAGGTAAGAAAAAAATTGGATAAATTAAAAGTACAAACTTAATTTACTGAAGAAAATAAAAATGACTTAGCTTTGCGTACATATTGTCTACCAATTATTAGTCTGATAGATCATAATCCTCCTCTTCTGTCATCATGTGTTTGAATGTAATCTGACAGCAGCATGAGACGGAGACCCTGAATCCAGCAAGGTATCACTTAATTTACTGGGTGCAGCAGTTTTAATAGAGTCACAGAGCTAGCGTAGTTGAGATGTTGAGTTGTGCATAAACCTTTCCACACTACATCTTTTTGCGCATAGTAACAGAAAGCTACTAATTAGTGCTGAGAGCATGGTTGGACTAGGTCAGTTGTCCGGTAGTGATAATCTCCTGCTGATATAACACTGATTGTAGTATTAAAACAGCAAAACATAGCCAAGTAAGTGACACATAGCTGGAATTACAATCTCTGCTCCTACATTATGGTGCTCTCAGATTACAGTGAAAAAAATGGGACAGATTCCCTTTAAAATAGTATTGGTGATACATATGTAATGTTTCAACTATTTTATTATTTTATATTCTTTTTTTGTTAATAATATGTTTTGAAAACTACAGTTGTACTCAAAAGTTTACATACCCCACAGAATTTTCGCTTTCTTGGCATTTTTTCAGAGAATATGAATGATAACACCAAAACTTTTTCTCCACTCATGGCTAGTGGTTGGGTGAAGCCATTTATTGTCATACTACTTTTTAATTCACAATGACAACCCAAAACATCCAAATGACCGTGATCAAAAGTTCACATACTCCTTTCTTAATACGATGTATTTCCCCCTCTAACATCAATGACAGCTTGAAGTTTTTTGTGGTCGTTGTGGATTAGGTTCTTTATTTTCTCAGATTGTAGAGCTGTCCACTCTTCTTGGAAAAAAGCCTCCAGTTCCTGTAAATTCCTGGGCTGTCTAGCATGAACTGTATGCTTGAGATTTCCCCAGAGTGGCTCAATGATATGGAGGTCAGGAGACTGAGATGGCCATAAAAGATTCTGCCGGAGTCTGTAAACTTTTGAGCACAACTGTAGTTAAACCGATGCATTAGTTGTTGTAAATATTTTGCACGGAGACCATCTGTATAGGAATCTGAATAGTAACACATGCACAGATGTGTACTACATACATAGGAGATAGAATAGTATGGTGCGGCCGCCTATGATAAGATGAGAAGATTGTGGGGGGTCCATGCTGCATCCTGAACAAACACTTTTACTTTCCTACTGGGTAGCCGCAAGAATATGGGAAATTGCATATCAACTAAAAAGGCCAGGCCAAACTTACAGGGACCGTTTGACAAGTTTCTTGGCCACTTTTTCAGCCAATCCTGGGAAATATGGAAAATTAATAATTTTTCCTTATTCCTTACTAATGGAGAAAATGCATTCCCCAAAAATATTTTACCATTTTAATTCATTATAAAATAAATGACGCTTTTCTGATGAGAAAATTTTGAGCGTTTCGAGCCGCTATTACTATTAGGCTGGAGTCACACTAGCATATGGCATCAGATGGGATATGCTAATAACACTCTGCTCCAGCTCTGCTGCGAGTGTGAGCCGAGTGCCAGTTCACTGTGCTTCGATCCTCTAGCTTCAGAGAATTGGAGCACAGATGCGGAGGAGACGGAGAAAGTAATTTCTCCATCTCCTCCATTGCCGGCGCTCGCGTTAAACGCACTGCACTGGGGTGACATGTTAGTGCAGTCCAATGTTTCCCACGCTTCCATAGACTGGTATGGCTGCGTGCGATCTGGTTCTCGCAGCATGCCGAAATCGCCATGAGGAAATAATCGCAGATGCTATCCCATTTTATCAGATTGCACTTGTCCAATTTATTCACTCGTGTGAGAGAGCCCTTAGTGTTACTTTGTGTCTTTAGCTCTCCTGCTAAAAAATCAGTTTGTAAGGTTGAGTCTAGACATATTACACCAGGGCCAAACTGGCCATCTGGTAATTCTGGCAAATGCCAGAAGGGCCTTCTTGCACTACCAAGAACATGGCTGCTTATTAATGATCGATTCCAGATTTACAGATCATTCAGTGCGTAGATGAAGAGGCCGGGCTGTGTAAAAAGGCTATAAAACAACCGCTGACAAGCGACCACATTGCCTGTCATTGGTCGGTTATCGCTGTGCATGCAGTGTAAATGTACCCTTATTCTACAATAAAAAATACCGCAATGGTATGGGTTCACCTGCTCAGTCAAGAGATGATGAGAAGACAGGAATCCAAAGATGAATTATTGCGGTTTATTGGCCAACATGTTTAGAATTTTCAAACTTCTTCATCAGCACAAAACCAAGAAGGAGGCAATTCTGCCAAAAGAGGAAACGTAGACCCAAGACAACCAACACCCATCAAACTGGAGGGTGCTGATTAGCATACGGATTATACGACATATGATTTATAAAAGGTATTTTTGGGGATGTACAGGGGAAGTGGGGGGCTTATATATAGAATGATGTACTCCTGTAATTGACCAGTTAAAGGTGGTGGCTTTAGTTTATATTGGGAAAAACATGTCTTCTTACCTAAGAGTGGAGGGCTTTTCTGGTTTTCGCCCACCATTTCTATCTCTGGCATGCATATGGAGCAAATAGACATCCAACCATATTTAGTCGGTGCTATGTTATGTTTATTTTAGAATACTCATAGCACCTATTGTAACAGGCAACACTTAGTGTTCACTTTAAAATCAGTACTTGTTTGAAGTATCACCTTCAATTTATCACAAATTGTCACCCAGATTGAACCCTTAATAATGAACTGTTCAGTGTAGGGAATTATGGCATTATGAATTAAATTATACTGCAGTGCCATCACAAGCAAAATTAGGTGTTACACAATACGCATTCAAATCAGTGGTTTCCGTAAAGCAGAAAAAGACTGGTCTTCCGAGGTGAGAGAGATGCTCTTTGTAACCAATCTCCATTCTCAACAAGAAATGAGGGTTAAAACAGAGGACCCATTTAACTCAGAATCCAATGCTAAAGAAGCCCTCCCATGAATAGTTTTTCCATGAAATGTGTATTTGTGCAATGTAGTGTGAGTGTATTAATATAGTCATCTACTGCTGCTCTGTCCTGTTTCAAGCGCCATTTTACTCAATTTCTCAGTGATATCACTGCTCTGCAGACTCTTTGGTCACACTGTGCTCTCCATGACCTGGAAGTGGCTTTTACAATGGAGCATCAGTACGAGGCTTCGTAGAGTTACATTGTAAAAGAGACTTCCAGCTCCATATAGAACATAGAGGAAGCCGGCTAGTCTTCAGTGCGGTGACGTCACTGGTCAGAACAGCGCTGAATCCCAGAGAAATTGGTGGTACATGAGTATATTAATACACACACTACATTACATGCATGTACACCCATTTAATGAAGAAAAATATTCATGGGAGGGCTTCTTTAAAGTAAAACGGACAACCCAATTAAGAAGGCACTTCATAACATAGTGAAATAGGAGGTGCCATATAATATGTGACATGTGTCTAAATCCGTAATTTAGCACATGAGGGTTCAGTGCAGGTGCCATGACATCACAATTAGCACCATAACCTTGCGTGTCCATGCGTAGAACTGCCCCAGGCCTCATCAGAGCCAGAAGTCTCGGCTCAGCGTGAGAGGCTCAAGGATTTTAGCATAAGCGGCGGGGAACACAAGATAAGATGAGGACTGGACAGGTAACAGTGAGGAGCAGAGGGGCTGGAGAGTTGAGCAAAAAAGTGAGCATAAAGATTTTTTTATTTTTTAAACTTTTGATGTCCCTTCATGGTCCAAAAAAAGGCTGCTAGTGGCCGTCATATTGCTGAATCTGTGCGGAAGCAAATGTCTAAAAATCCTCATTTTGGTGAATGCAGATTTTTTTGTAAAATTTGAGTAGAATTCAATTTGACTCAAATTTATTTGCTCATTTCTACTGTCAATGCTTCTTCTTATGTGTGAGAAACAGAAGGTGCATTATTTTGCTTTGTCTGAAATAGCCTGTAATGGAGAAGCTTCTTATGTTATGGAAGGCCATGTTTGCTTACTGATTGAGTCGTGTTTTTCTTATAAAACCTTGCCTTACACATTTTCAAAAATATACTAAGGATACTAATCCCAACATCTGTCAAAATCATAAAGCTATCTCATAAAAGAGTGTTTGTTAAAGCTCTTTAACCATAAATAATCTAAAAATGTGCACAGGTGCATGACTCCACCATCTATCTTCAGTGCCTTTGTTTCTCTAAGTTGGGTCTTGGATAAGGCTTCCATCGTTTTGATGAACATCTTTTCCCTTCTGCCTGTTTTATCCATTTTTAATTGTTGAAAAAAAATGTAGGCTCTTAAGAGTTGAAGCTTCCATCTTTGCATAGTTATCACTTCATTTTCTGCCACTTGATGTGTTTGGTGGATTTTAAAACCTTTTGTCTTTTTGACAAGGAAGCTAACTATCCAAAGACTATATTACTGAAATTATCAGAAAGTACATGATTGTGGATTACACCTCCTTTGTGTCATAGAATAAAACCATAAATTCATTCTATGATTATTTTCACCAGTCCCATATCTTCAAAAGCCACGGGAATCCATTCGGAAGGCCACAACTGCTGGTACTTTCCTTTTTAATCTATTAAAGTCTTTTGCTGATCTCCAAAGCCAAATCTGCAGCTCTTTGAGTAGCCAAAAGTCCTCCATCTTGCGTAGAAAGTCATTACCCTTCCCAAAGCCTAAACCTGGAGGTGGAGAAGAAGTGGCAAATTCAGGTGGGGGATTGTAGCCAAGTGAAGACATTACCCCAGCAATGCTAACAACTAGGCCCTGTAAACTGGTACAGAAGCGGCCCAAGCTCCTTCGTAGCTCAGTTCGCGCCACTTCACTATCGATGGATCGCAAATAGCAAAGTAAAACACTGTATGCTCGGTGGTTTTCTGCCAATCGCAGACTGTCATTCAGATTCCGCCACATGTGAAGGTCTACTGAAGCACTAGGAATCGTTTCTGGTCCTATAGCACGTGGAGGGTTAAAATCAGGATCGTTGAAAGGCGGGCCCAGGTAATTTAGCTGAAGAAAGAAGAAAAAAACAGTATAAAATATATAAAACCAACATCACATGCTGAATTATAATTGTGTTCTTTTGAAAATTCGTAAAATATATCTTAAATCAGTTTTGATTTTTCTTTTTTTTCACTTACCTTGCCAACTAAAGTGGATATAAAAATTCTACACACCCATGTTAACATGCCAAGTCCTGAATCAAGAAGAATCATTTCAGAACTTTTTTTTAACCTGTAATGTCACCCATATTCTGCACAAATCCAAATAACAGCAAACTGAAACTAAAACAATGTGGTTACATTTGTGTAAACACCCTCTTATAATTGGGGATGTGGTTGTGTTCAAAATTAACCAATCACTTTTAAACTCATATTACATAGTAGTCAGTAAACAGCTGCCATCAGTTACAGTGATTTTTCATTAACGTCATATAAAGTTTAACTGTTCCAGTAGGATTTTCCTGACATTTTTGTTGTTGCGTTTTATAGCAAAAGCTGTACACATCTTACAACACAGCAAAGGGATCTCATTGTTAAAATGTATGTCAGGAGAAGGGTACAAAAAAAATTCCAAGGCATTAGAAGTGCCTTAAATTTGGCACAACAACAACATTAAATAATAATAATGGATGTTCCTCAAAAATGCATGAAAGCTGAAAAGACAAGAATTTTTCAGGGTGCTGCAAAGAAGCATAGAGAAACATTACAGGAGCTGCAGAAATTTCTGACAAGTACTGGTTGTGCAATGAATGTGACAACAATCTCCCTTATTCTTCACATCTTTGACCAGTTAGGTAGGAAAGTAGAACAGTAGACTTTTTTTGTAAAAAAAAAAAACATCCAAGTATATCTACATTTTGCCAAAATCTACAAGTCTTCCAATAAATGTGGAAAAAAGTGTTATGATCTGATCAGACCAAGATTGCAATTTTTGGCTATAAAAAGGTATGTTTGACAGAAAGCCAACAATGTGCATCAACAAAAGAACACCATGCCCACGCTAAAACATGGTGTAGGCAGCATTATGCTTTGGGGATGTTTTTCAGCAGGGAATTATAAACAGTTCCAAATATCAGTCAATATTGCAACAAAACCTTCAGGCCTCGGCTAAAAAGATGAAGATGAATTTCACCTTTCAGCACAACAATGAAAACCCTAGGTATACCTCCAGATCAACTAAAGAATGGCTTTGCCTGAAGATCAAAGATGAATCCATTTGAACCTCTGTTCTAGGGACCAGTGGGGGTTACAAAACTGAAGGCTGCAGTAATTGTTCATGTATCACCTATACTGTGCATCGTTAATACATTTGTCATAGGATAACACCTTTAAAATGGAACCTGACAGCATATTTGACACCCATACCCCACCACCTCCACTACATAAGGGCTAATTTGAGCTTTCTTAACAAATCCAACTTTGCCAACAGTAAAACCTTGTTAGAAAAAGCATTATGAACACCTCCTATGCCACATTAGGTCCACCATTCTTACATAGCTGACGCCAGGGGTATCAGATATTCAATCCTAGATAGGAGGGTTTGCCACTAAAATGGCAGGGCATTTGCCCATCAAAGGAAGATCCAATGGCACTTGGAGATTATTTTCCATTTGGTGAGGTAGTTGCCCAAGGTAATTTTTCTGCAGTGTGCGGCATAACTCATGGCAAACATGGAGATGTTTAGAAGGATCTCCGTATTCCAGGCGGATCAAAACTGTTGATAGGTTCTTATTGCTAGGTACCATGTTTTGCTAAGCTGGTGTTAGATCTGATACCATCTTCGAGAGAATGGCAGCCACGTTCCACTTATATACATTACTATTAATTTGGAAGGTGAAACATGTCTTGTTCTGTCTGCTTATGTAACATACTGCTGTTGGCTTGTTTATTTGCATGTTATATAAGTAGTTGGCAATGTATATATCACTCTGAGCCACTAATTCCCCAAGCAGGCCTCAGGGGAGTCATGGTCTGATGCAAAGGAGGAGAGGAAAATGAGTAGGAGCACAGGAGGGGAAGCGACCTTGAAGATATAATTATTTGTGAATGTGTGTGTATATACAGAAGTAAGTGTTTATATCAGCATGTGAATAGATACATGGATCCAATGACACCTTGTGCCTACCTTGTATATACATAACGGCTGATTGTTGCCTCGGGGGAGTGGGTAGCTGTGTAAGGGTATCTATGTGTACACACAAAGTATATGTAGATCTACACAATTAGCATTCATGTTTATGCACTCACATTCCTGAAACATATAAACTTCAGGATCAGTCTCATCACGCAGACCGCACTGGTACACCGGGAGTACAAATAGGAGTCTTGTGCTGGCAAACTCACTTGTGGTTTCAGGAGAAAATCAAGGCTTTTCTAGGCCTCAGGCATGGCACCATTTATGGGCCCCAACATTTGCTTTCCATTCTAAGACTAACTTGTGAGCAACATCTGACAACAGGTCTTAAAATAGGTCCATGAACCAAAACAAAACTACATTTATGTCAAAGCTCCAGTGTATTTTTAAGAGTTTTAGTTTTACTCAGGTTTTGGCAAACCCCTGTAGATTTCAGATAACGGGGGATTATGACAAAAGAAGTCATGTGTTATTGTAATGGGTATTAGGAGGAATAGAAGTATCAGATTAAAATTTGAAGTAGAACTTCAAAAACTATTTCTCCTTTTATGATGGAGCATAATTTCAATGGAAGAGCTCTTTTGAGTATGCATTATGTGTTTGGACAATTTTTACTCCCTTAAGCCTCTGGTAGCATAGTCCTGGGACGGGGACTCAATGTCCTTCCAAGGTGAGAGGCATGACTAAAGGTAGTTACTGTCTGTAATGCAACCATTATTGCATCATAAAACTGTCTACCTTCTACCATTAATCACCACGCAATGTCCAAAAAATATCAAGTTCAATGGCACTTCACATCATTAACTAATATTTCTAACTCTCCCTACTATTACTAAAAAAAAGTCATAACTACCTAATAAAATTGTTGTTGCTTCAGTCCATTACTGCAAATTTAGAGTTCTCCATTAAGTTTTTATTGTGGAAATTACATGGATGGATGTAGTATTATGGTCAATAGCTCCAGCAATGCTTTATGACAATGTTATAGGTTAAATTGATCCCAAATCAGGATCTACAACAGTGGTGCCCAAACTGTTTAACCTTGAGAACAACATTGAACTCTGAAAAAAGTTTGTGAACCACATCTAGATTTGCATACTTGCCGTCATGTGCTGTCTAAATTTCTGTGCTTCTCTCAGAATTATTTTATTGAGAGAAGTAGGGTAACACTACAGGGGAGTCATGACAATGTGCACACCTTAGACCAGTGTTCCCCAACTCCGGTCCTCAAGAGCCACCAACAGGTCATGTTTTAAGGATTTCCTTAGTATTGCACAGGTGATGGAATTATCACCTGTGCAATACTAAGGAAATCCTGAAAACATGACCTGTTGGTGGCTCTTGAGGACCGGAGTTGGAGAACACTGCCACATACAATGACAGCAAACTTTTCTTCTAAGACCAGACAACCCTTTTAAGGCCTCATTCAGATGTCCAGTTTTCTCACGTATGAGAAAAATGGACCATTTGTTTTGATCAGACTTTGATCAGCGTTTGATCGGAGTGTGGTCCGAGTGTTACCAGATTTTCTCGTAAATGGAGAACGAAAGAAAAAAGGTTTCCCCACCTCTTCTATTTCCTGACAGTCTGTAAAAATCCAAGTGTGGGATGATTGTAAATACTGAACGGAGCTGCACTGTCTATCTCCATTCAATGTTTAATGGCCACCGTTGGGTACTACAGGTCAACTCCTGTTTTCTGTACAAGGCCCTTATTAATGAGAAGAGTTGTAATTGTAAGGTTATGTTCCCACAAAGAGTTTTTGGTGAGTTTTGTTAAGCTGCATATTTTTTAAAAAAATGCAAGTGACCTAAGTAAACTTAATGGGTGCATAAATAGTGCAGAAAATCTGCAACTTCAAAAACTCACCAAAAGCTCATCATTGGAAAATAGCCTTGGTGTCACCACTTTGAGATAAATATAACATGCTTATAAATGTTTAGGAACTCTTTAAATGGAATAGAAAACATAGTATAGAAAATATAGCAATTCTGTCACTGAGTATCTACATTTTTTTAACAGGTTGGCACAAATAGTGTTTTAACTGTATTCTGTTTGTCAGTACTATTGTGTTGATACGAAATTTATGTAGTCTTATTTACGGTATTATTTTTATACATTAAATAATTTAAAAAATCTGTAAAATCAAATATTTTTTTAGTTTTCCATCAAAGGAGGTATTTGAGGGCCACTTTTTTGCAGGACGAGCTGTAGGTTTTATTACTACCACCTTGTGGTACATACAGCGTTTTAATAAGTTATTTTCAATTTTGGGGGATATGGAAACCATGCGCTATCATTCACATAAAGTGTTGGTATTTTTTATTTGTTATCAATTTTTTGTTTGCCATATCCTGAGGCCCATAAGATTTTTTTCTTCCACAGGCAAAGCTGTGTGAGGAGTTGTAGTTATACTGATGCCAGTTTGGATTCGACTTGACTTCATTTTTTTATAATTTTTCCTAGCAGGATAACTAAATAATGTTGATGATTATGGCTTACAGTCAATGAAAATCCAAAAGTCATTATCTCAGTAAATTGAAACACTTTATAACACCAGTTTGAAAAAATGATTTTAAAATCCAAAATGTTGCCTACTGAAATATACCGTATTTTTTGCTTTATAAGACGCACCTGATTATACGGCCTCTTTCACACTTCAGTCTTTTTGTTTCCGTCAAAATCCATCGTTTTGTGAAAAAAATGGATCCAGCAAATGTTGCTGCTGGATCTGTTTTTTTCTCATAGACTTGTATTAGAAACGGATGACCTTCCGTTTCATCCAGAGACAACGGACATAGTAACGTTTTTTGTGTACATCGAAAAATCAGACAGCGAGGGATCCTGCGCTGTCTGTCGTTGGCTATAATGGAAGCCTATGGACGCAGGATCCGTCGCTGTCCATCAAAAGACGGAATCCAGCAACGGATTCCGTTTTTTGAAACTGAGCATGCCTGGAACCCATTTTTCCATTCAGGGGAAAAAATCTCTCTCTCTCTCCTCTCTCCTCTCTAGAATTTTGTTCCTTTAAATTCCGGCAGCAGCTGCTTCAACGGATCCGTCAAAAAAATGGATCCAGTGTATCAGTTTTTTACAATTTGCACAGGATCCGTCTTTTCAACACTTTGATGGATTGTGACTGATTCTAAAAAAATGATATGTGAAATAGGCCTAAGATGCACCTAGATTTTAGAGGAGGAAAAAAAATATTTTGAACCAAATACTATGAGACAAACTTGCAGATGACGCACTGTTATGGGGGAATCTGTGGTGACGCACTGTTATGGGGGATCTGCAGGGTACACACTTAGGGGAGGATCTTCGGATGACACGCTGTTATGGGGGATCTGTGGTGACGCACTGTTATAGGGGATCTGCGGATGACACTATTAAGGGGGATCTGTGGTGATGCACTGTTATGGGGGATCTGTGGATGACACACTATACATTGTGCCGGGACAGATATCTGATTGGTGGAGGCAGCTCAGCAACAGTTCCCTCCACCAATCAATATCTATCCCTGCAGAGGAGAAGAAGGAGAATCATGCTTCTCTCCCTCCTCTGCTTTAGGGCTCCGTGTGAAGTGGAGCCCAGAATTTATGCGCAGATCAAGAGCTCAGTGACCAAGAGCTCCATCTGCGCATGCGCTGGTTCGGCGGCCATTTTCTTGACGTTCTGTAGGCACAGGCGCTTATTCCGGAAACCAGAAACTCCAGGCCCGCTGTCCTGCCCCACCGGTAAGAGATTCCTTCATTTTTTCCCTATTTTTTTTACTATTCCTATTGTAAGACGCACCCCCATATCCCCCCCAATTTGGGGGAAATAAAAGTGCGTCTTACAAAGCGGAAAATACAGTATATTCAGTAAATGCACTCAATACTTGGTCAGGGATCCTATGGCATCAATTGCTGCATCAATGCGGCGTGGCATGGAGGCGATCAGCCTGTGGCACTGATGAGGTGTTACGGAAGCCCAGGTTACTTTGATAGCAGCCTTCAGCTCGTCTGCATTGTTGGGTCTGGTGTCTCATCTTCTTGACAATACTGGATAGATTCTGTTGTGAAAGGCAATTCAGAATCACAATGGACATGGAGGTCAGAGCACATACAGTGAACTGACAATAACCCAATATAATAGAATGAGCTCTGAGACGTGGGAACTCTGCAGACCGCAATCCCTAAGCCTATCAAACCACACTAAAGGTAGCCGTGGAGCGCTCCTGACCAGAACCTAGGCGCCTCGTCACAGCCTGAGAAACTAGCTAATCCTGAAGATAGAAAAATAAGCCTACCTTGCCTCAGAGAAATTCCCCAAAGGAAAAGGCAGCCCCGCACATATAATGACTGTGAGTAAGATGAAAACACAAACATAGAGATGAAACAGATTTAGCAAAGTGAGGCCCGACTAGCTGAACAGAACGAGGATAGGGAAGATAACTTTGCGATCAGCACAAAAACCTATAAAAAACCACGCAGAGGGGACAAAAAGACCCTCTGCACCGACTAACGGTACGGAGGTGGTCCCTCTGCGTCTCAGAGCTTCCAGCAGGCGAGAAAAACCAATAAAGCAAGCTGGACAGAAAAATAGCAACAAAATAACATAAGCAAAACTTAGCTTTGCAGAGCAGCAGGCCACAGGAATGATCCAGGGAAAAAACAAGTCCCACACTGAAACATTGACAGGAAGCATAGATCAAAGCATCAGGTGGAGTTAAGTAGAGAAGAAGCTAACGAGCTCACCAGATCACCTGAGGGAGGAAACTCAGAAGCTGCAGTACCACTTTCCTCCACAAACGGAAGATCCCAGAGAGAATCAGCCGAAGTACCACTTGTGACCACAGGAGTGAACTCTGCCACAGAATTCACAACAGTACCCCCCCCTTGAGGAGGGGTCACCGAACCCTCACCAGAGCCGCCAGGCCGACCAGGATGAGCCACATGAAAGGCACGAACAAGATCGGGAGCATGGACATCAGAGGCAAAAACCCAGGAATTATCCTCCTGAGCATAACCCTTCCATTTAACCAGATACTGGAGTTTCCGTCTTGAAACACGAGAATCCAAAATCTTCTCCACAATATACTCCAATTCCCCCTCCACCAAAACCGGGGCAGGAGGCTCAACAGATGGAACCATAGGTGCCACGTATCTCCGCAACAATGACCTATGGAATACGTTATGTATGGAAAAAGAATCTGGAAGGGTCAGACGAAAAGACACAGGATTAAGAACCTCAGAAATCCTATACGGACCAATAAAACGAGGTTTAAACTTAGGAGAGGAAACCTTCATAGGAATATGACGAGAAGATAACCAAACCAGATCCCCAACACGAAGTCGGGGACCCACACGGCGTCTGCGATTAGTGAAAAGTTGAGCTTTCTCCTGGGACAAGGTCAAATTGTCCACTACCTGAGTCCAAATCTGCTGCAACCTGTCCACCACAGTATCCACACCAGGACAGTCCGAAGACTCAACCTGTCCAGAAGAGAAACGAGGATGGAACCCAGAATTGCAGAAAAACGGTGAAACCAAGGTAGCCGAGCTGGCCCGATTATTAAGGGCGAACTCAGCCAAAGGTAAAAAGGACACCCAGTCATCCTGATCAGCAGAAACAAAGCACCTCAGATATGTTTCCAAGGTCTGATTGGTTCGCTCGGTCTGGCCATTAGTCTGAGGATGGAAAGCCGAGGAAAAAGACAAATCAATGCCCATCCTACCACAAAAGGCTCGCCAAAACCTTGAAACAAACTGGGAACCTCTGTCAGAAACAATATTCTCTGGAATGCCATGCAAACGAACCACATGCTGGAAGAACAAAGGCACCAAATCAGAGGAGGAAGGCAATTTAGACAAGGGTACCAGATGGACCATCTTAGAAAAGCGATCACAGACCACCCAAATGACTGACATCTTTTGAGAAACGGGAAGATCAGAAATAAAATCCATAGAGATATGTGTCCAAGGCCTCTTCGGGACCGGCAAGGGCAAAAGCAACCCACTGGCACGAGAACAGCAGGGCTTAGCCCGAGCACAAATCCCACAGGACTGCACAAAAGCACGCACATCCCGCGACAGAGAGGGCCACCAAAAGGATCTAGCCACTAACTCTCTGGTACCAAAGATTCCAGGATGACCAGCCAACACCGAACAATGAAGTTCAGAGATAACTCTATTCGTCCACCTATCAGGGACAAACAGTTTCTCCGCTGGGCAACGATCAGGTTTATTAGCCTGAAATTTTTGCAGCACCCGCCGCAAATCAGGGGAGATGGCAGACACAATTACTCCTTCCTTGAGGATACCCGCCGGCTCAGATAAACCCGGAGAGTCGGGTACAAAACTCCTAGACAGAGCATCCGCCTTCACATTTTTAGAGCCCGGAAGGTACGAAATCACAAAGTCAAAACGGGCAAAAAACAACGACCAACGAGCTTGTCTAGGATTCAAGCGCTTGGCAGACTCGAGATAAGTCAAGTTCTTATGATCAGTCAATACCACCACGCGATGCTTAGCTCCTTCAAGCCAATGACGCCACTCCTCGAATGCCCACTTCATGGCCAGCAACTCTCGGTTGCCCACATCATAATTACGCTCAGCAGGCGAAAACTTCCTGGAAAAGAAAGCGCATGGTTTCATCACTGAGCAACCAGAACCTCTCTGCGACAAAACAGCCCCTGCTCCAATCTCAGAAGCATCAACCTCGACCTGGAACGGAAGAGAAACATCTGGTTGACACAACACAGGGGCAGAAGAAAAACGACGCTTCAACTCTTGAAAAGCTTCCACAGCAGCAGAAGACCAATTGACCACATCAGCACCCTTCTTGGTCAAATCGGTCAATGGTTTAGCAATACTAGAAAAATTGCAGATGAAGCGACGATAAAAATTAGCAAAGCCCAGGAACTTTTGCAGACTTTTCAGAGATGTCGGCTGAGTCCAATCATGGATGGCTTGGACCTTAACAGGATCCATCTCGATAGTAGAAGGGGAAAAGATGAACCCCAAAAATGAAACCTTCTGCACACCAAAGAGACACTTTGATCCCTTCACAAACAAAGAATTAGCACGCAGGACCTGAAAAACCGTTCTGACCTGCTTCACATGAGACTCCCAATCATCCGAGAAGATCAAAATGTCATCCAAGTACACAATCAGGAATTTATCCAGGTACTCTCGGAAGATGTCATGCATAAAGGACTGAAACACTGATGGAGCATTGGCAAGTCCGAACGGCATCACGAGATACTCAAAATGACCCTCGGGCGTATTAAATGCAGTTTTCCATTCATCACCTTGCTTAATTCGCACCAGATTATACGCACCACGAAGATCTATCTTTGTGAACCAACTAGCCCCCTTAATCCGAGCAAACAGATCAGATAACAATGGCAAGGGGTACTGAAATTTAACCGTGATCTTATTAAGAAGGCGGTAATCTATACAAGGTCTCAGCGAACCATCCTTCTTGGCTACAAAAAAGAACCCTGCTCCTAATGGCGACGATGACGGGCGAATATGCCCCTTCTCCAGGGATTCCTTCACATAACTGCGCATAGCGGTGTGCTCAGGCACGGACAAATTAAACAATCGACCTTTTGGGAATTTACTACCAGGAATCAAATTGATAGCACAATCACAATCCCTATGCGGAGGTAGGGTATTGGACTTGGGCTCATCAAATACATCCCGGTAATCAGACAAGAACTCTGGGACCTCAGAAGGAGTGGATGACGAAATTGACAGAAATGGAACATCACCATGTACCCCCTGACAACCCCAGCTGGACACCGACATGGATTTCCAATCTAATACTGGATTATGGGCTTGTAGCCATGGCAACCCCAACACGACCACATCATGCAGATTGTGCAACACCAGAAAGCGAATAACCTCCTGATGTGCAGGAGCCATGCATATGGTCAGCTGGGTCCAGTATTGAGGCTTATTCTTGGCCAAAGGCGTAGCATCAATTCCTCTCAATGGAATAGGACACTGCAAGGGCTCCAAGAAAAACCCACAACGCTTAGCATATTCCAAGTCCATCAAATTCAGGGCAGCGCCTGAATCCACAAATGCCATGACAGAATATGATGACAAAGAGCAGATCAAGGTAACGGACAGAAGAAATTTTGACTGTACAGTACCAATGGTGGCAGACCTAGCGAACCGCTTAGTGCGCTTAGGACAATCAGAGATAGCATGAGTGGAATCACCACAGTAGAAACACAGACCATTCAGACGTCTATGTTCTTGCCGTTCAACTCTGGTCAAAGTCCTATCACACTGCATAGGCTCAGGTTTAAGCTCAGGTAATACCGCCAAATGGTGCACAGGTTTACGCTCACGCAAGCGTCGACCGATCTGAATGGCCAAAGACATAGACTCATTCAAACCAGCAGGCATAGGAAATCCCACCATGACATCCTTAAGGGCTTCAGAGAGACCCTTTCTGAATATTGCTGCCAGCGCAGATTCATTCCATTGAGTGAGCACTGACCACTTTCTAAATTTCTGACAATATACCTCTATCTCATCCTGAGCCTGACAAAGAGCCAGCAAATTTTTTTCTGCCTGATCCACTGAATTAGGCTCGTCGTACAGCAACCCAAGCGCCAGGAAAAACGCATCGATATTACTCAATGCAGGATCTCCTGACGCAAGAGAAAATGCCCAGTCCTGAGGGTCGCCGCGCAAAAAAGAAATGACGATCCTAACCTGTTGAATTGGGTCACCAGAAGAGCGAGGTTTCAAAGCCAGAAATAGTTTACAATTATTTTTGAAACTCAGAAATTTAGTTCTATCTCCAAAAAAACAAATCTGGAATAGGAATTCTCGGTTCAAGCAAAGAATTCTGGACCACAAAATCTTGAATATTTTGAACTCTTGCCGTGAGCTGATCCACACATGAAGACAGACCTTTAATGTCCATTGCTACACCTGTGTCCTGAACCACCCAAATGTCTAGGGGAAAAAAAAGACAAAACACAGTGCAAAGAAAAAAAAATGGTCTCAGAACTTCTTTTTTCCCTCTATTGAGAATCATTAGCACTTTTGGCTTCCTGTACTGTTGTGAAAGGCAATTCAGAATCACAACGGACATGGAGGTCAGAGCACATACAGTGAACTGACAATAACCCAAAATAATAGAACGAGCTCTGAGACGTGGGAACTCTGCAGACCGCAATCCCTAAGCCTATCAAACCACACTAAAGGAAGCCGTGGAGCGCTCCTGACCAGAACCTAGGCGCCTCGTCACAGCCTGAGAAACTAGCTAATCCTGAAGATAGAAAAATAAGCCTACCTTGCCTCAGAGAAATTCCCCAAAGGAAAAGGCAGCCCCCCACATATAATGACTGTGAGTAAGATGAAAACACAAACATAGAGATGAAACAGATTTAGCAAAGTGAGGCCCGACTAGCTGAACAGAACGAGGATAGGGAAGATAACTTTGCGGTCAGCACAAAAACCTATAAAAAACCACGCAGAGGGGACAAAAAGACCCTCCGCACCGACTAACGGTACGGAGGTGGTCCCTCTGCGTCTCAGAGCTTCCAGCAGGTGAGAAAAACCAATAAAGCAAGCTGGACAGAAAAATAGCAACAAAATAACATAAGCAAAACTTAGCTTTGCAGAGCAGCAGGCCACAGGAATGATCCAGGGAAAAAACAAGTCCCACACTGAAACATTGACAGGAAGCATAGATCAAAGCATCAGGTGGAGTTAAGTAGAGAAGAAGCTAACGAGCTCACCAGATCACCTGAGGGAGGAAACTCAGAAGCTGCAGTACCACTTTCCTCCACAAACGGAAGATCCCAGAGAGAATCAGCCGAAGTACCACTTGTGACCACAGGAGTGTACTCTGCCACAGAATTCACAACAAGATTCTCTTTGGGGTTGAGGTCAGGTGAGTTTGCTGGCCAATCAAGCACAGTGATACTGTTGTTTTATAACCAGATATTGGTACTTTTTGCAGTGTGGACAGGTGCCAAGTCCTGCTGGAGAATAAAATTTCCATCTCCAAAAAGCTTGTCAGCAGAGGGAAGCATGAAGTGCTCTAAAATTTCCTGGTAGACGGCTCCGCCGACTTTGGTCTTGATAAAACACAGTGGATCTACACAGCAGATGACATGGCTCCCCAAACCATCATTGATTGTGGATACTTCACACTAGAACTTGGAAATCAAGGTCTCAGAGTTTGGAGGAAGAATGGAGAGACAGACAATCCAAGCTGCTTAAGGTCTAATGTGAAGTTTCCACAATCAGTGATGCCATTTTGGATTGCTTTCTATTCCAATTTTTGGGAAACAAAATGAACAAAAACCAGCAATTCAGGATTTTTTTTATGCCTTTCCGAATGTGGTAAATTTGATAAGGCAGCTTTATTCTTCGGGTCAGCACGATTGCAGCGATACCACATTTTTTTTTATGTTTTGGCACAATAAAAAATATTTTTTATAGAAAATACAATTATTTTTGCATCACTTTATTCTGACAGCTATAACTTTTCTAATTTTCAGCTGATGGAGCTTATGGCAGCTTGTTTTTTTGCGGGAGAAGATGACGTTTTCAGTGTTTATATTCGTCTTTTTTTATTTTGTTTTAGTCCAGCAGTATGATAATAAAGCATCACGTTTTGCCATTTTTTTTAATATGGTGTTTTCTGAAGGGGTTAACTAGTGGGACAGTTTTATAGGTCGGGTCGTTCCGGACACGGTGATACCAAACATGTGTACCTTTATTTTTTTCCATAAAAATATTTATTTATGGGTAATATATATGTGCAATTTTGTGAATTAAAAAAATATATTTTTACAACTTTTTTAAAAAAAAAGAAACCAACCCCAGGTAGCGTATTATTATTATTTAGTATGTAAAACACACTGCAGATTACCTGCGGATTTACCACGGATTTCCTGCGGTTTTTGTGCGGATTCCACCTGCGTTTTACACCTGCGGATTCCTATTGAGGAGCAGGTGTAAACCGCGGCAGAATCTGCACAAAGAATTGACATGCTGCGGAAAACACAATGCAGCGTTACGACGCCGTATTTTCCGCACCATGGTCACTGCAGATTTCTTTTTCCATACGTTTACATGGTACTGTACAATGCATGGAAAACTGCTGCGAATCTGCAGCGGCCCATCCGCTGCGGATCTGCAGCAAAATCCGCAACATGTGCACATAGCCGTAAGGATCAGTATCTCAATAGATAAATATTACCTGTGGCCATAGTGAAGAGGTAGGAGAAAAGAACTACTGTGCTGCAACATCAGTAAGGAGGCGTCTGAGTAATTGTTTGGACCAGAATCATTGGGAGAGAACTTGTAGGCCCTATTAGGGTTCCTGGACGTGTGAAAATGACCTTGGCAATATACAGTATATAGATTTTCTGAGTTCCCACTTTCTTCCATGGTACAAAAAGAAGAACCATGCCACCCATAGCATAATAATCTTCATGCATGACAATGAAGTCATTGGCTGCAATGGGCGTAAAACAAGAGAAACTCCTCATGGTATGGCCACCATCTTCTCCTGACCTTAAACTTATTGAGAACATTTGGCGTATCCTCAAGCAAACGAACTATGAGGGTGGGAGGCAGTTCACATCAAAACGCCAGCTCTGGGAGGCTATTCTGACATCACTGACCCGGAGAACACAGCATCCAGCTGGCGTTTGTGGACTTTGAGAAAAGTGGAAACTGCACCTTGCCATGTCCTTGCGGTATTCCTAAAACACCTGTCCAGCATAACCACCACCATCATCTTGTCATACAACACTACATCTGCCCTGGGGATAGCTCTACCTGTGGAGGGCTGCACCAACTCTGCTGCATCACCATCTGCCCCAGAGGATCTGAACTGCAGCGACGGCCACCATCTCATTGACGAACACCAAGGGTGGTGTCATGAACAATTCGCCTTTTCCCATAAACTTTATTATTCCCCTTTTAATTACCATTTCACTTCTATTGGATGCCCAGGGCCACGGACCGGGTCACTGTTGCCGTGACACATCCCCTTTAAAGAACTGTCAGATTCGGCCCGAGTACCCCACGGTCCTAGCTGGTGCTCCAAATGTATGCCACCAAAACAAAATAATAATGCTAAAATAATATGCTTAAGAATACACCAGTGTGAAAATGTCCTATAGCCTGCCTTTGGCTTTGGAAGTGGCTGATTTTGTAGTGTTCTTAAAGTGCATGTGTATACCCTGTATACCCTGTGTAGATCTGACTGCATTTTCAGGCAAATGGAAAAAACAAGCAAGGAAAGAGCCAGAGACAAATGATACATATAACACAGGTACTCTGATGTGGTTTACCATTTACAAGAAAGTTTCTGCAGACACACATAACATTACTAAACATTCATAATAGACCAGATGTATGTATACGCCTTCTGTGGGTAACACTCGTTGAGTCTCACCAGTGGTGCTAAAACTTTCCATTAATTTCCATGTAACATTCCAGCGACTAGGATCGTAAGTAAGGATAAAATATGCATTACTGATATGGAATAATTTCAGAAATAATTTTAGAATTACTTAAAAAAAACTGGAGATGATCAGTAGTGGAATTTCAAGTCTCTCCAGATCTATAGTTTATTGATTGATGGAACCCTTTCACCGTTAGCGTGCCTTATGTTTTAGGAAAATAGGAATAAAAGTAAAAATACCTATTAAAGGGGTTGTCCCATCAGACTAACTCCTGTCTGTATCTTCATTAGACTTTACCAGCCATAGCCATTTTTATGTGATCACCACTGTTATCAGTAGTCACCTTGCAATACTACATTAACATCATGTACAAACTAGTAGATTTCCATAACTTCCCATCAAAACACAGGGAAAAATGTTTAGATAAGGAGAGCTCTCCTAATGACAGCCTCTGAGGGATGAGGGAGACTCCATTTTGGATTTATAAATTCAGGCCTGATAGATTATCCAGAGATGTCCCTTCCCACTCCTGAAGTGGCCCCCACCCTTGGGATAAGTATACAATTCCCCAAAAGAACAGAACTTTTGCCAAATGGCCAGAGAATTAGAGTCCACATGTTAATGAAGGCAAGGAGGAGCATAGCTGGGACCCCCTGCTGTCTTTTGTGCAAGGGGGCCCACATCAAGGGAAAGCTCTAGTCACTTGGGCACTGACACCTAGAGATGAATTAAGAGAGTTCCGTGAATCTCAGGGTTAGGTAGAACATACCACCAGAACCTTGGGAGCCCTCCGCACACACCCCTGAGTCTTATATTTCTCTAGATGCCCCGAATACCAAGCTATCAAGACTGGCTCTCCAGAACCTCTTAACCGACCCTAGATATTGGGAATTATTTCAGCTAGGAAGTCAAGGGAGGAGAATTCAGTCCAACCCAGAGGGGTAGTGGAGAATATGGGAGGGGGCGAGCTAGGGGTTAAAAGCTATCTACACACCTTTAGCCTTTGTCATTGTTCTGCCAAGGAAGCCACATCATATTGTTTGTGGGGATGGACCAGAAACTAAGAAGGTGCCTATGGATACGAGAGCTTTCCTTCATCAGCACGTGCTAAGAAATGGTAATGTGACACATACAGCTAACTGCTATCCCCAACCTGTACCCTACCTATATCTGTACTTCTGGCTGTAATCTCTGTATATTCTTCTGTATATATTTGTAATATCTAGTGCGACTTTTGGCAATTAAAATATCAATTAATTTTGAGCTGTTCTTTTATCTTGAAACCTGATTTCCCATGTCTGTGAGTTCGGCTAGTACTTATACGCTCCGACTATCGTCCGACTATCAACCACATTCGGATCCTTCAGAAGGAACCTGAAAACCCATCTCTTCAGGAAAGTCTACAGCCTGCACTGACCCCGCTGCCTCCTCATCACTACCGAAGCTACCGCCTCACCAACACCGGAGCTCCTGCAACCCTCAACCTACTGTCTCCTCCCCCATAATCCTGTAGAATGTAAGTCCGCAAGGGCAGGGTATCAATCCGTCATTGTTAGTTTGTTTACTGTAAGTGATATCTGTAACTTGTATGTAACCCCTTCTCATGTACAGCACCATGGAATCAATGGTGCTATATAAATAAATAATAATAATAATACGCTACCTGGGGTTGGTTTCTGACCCAATATAAGCTTGTTAACGGACAGGGCTTATATCTAATGAGGAACTGGTAACAGCATATGATGGTTCTGGTGTAATTGGGGAATCCTGGCAGCGACGGACCAGAGGTTTATATATATATATATATATATATATATATATATTCCCGGCCTGGGACTGGGGATATATATACCGCCCTCACTGCAGAGTGCCCCGATAACCAGTATGTGACAGGGCAGGCTCTCCGGCGACTACTTATCATAGGTACAGTTCTCTGACTGACCTGAGGGTAAGGGGGCACCAGAGAGCTGCAACTGTGTAAGCTCCATCATAGATTGATGACGGCGGGGGTGATATCCGTATTCCCCGACTTGCGTTTTCCTTACACAACCCATTTGACTGAATTTTGTATTGATGAACCATCTGTCAGATAGGTCATCAATATCAGATTGGTGGAGATGCAACTGCTGCGCCCCAGAGACCTGGTCGTTGCAGTATGGCACTCTGCCGCTAAGGAGAGTGGCGGTACGTCTGATGGCACTAAGGAGTTTTCCTGACCAGGTATCACCAGAACACATTACACTTCACACTCCGGCCACTAGGGGGAGAAAAAGGCTTTATTTATTGGGCCACTCCTCACATTGGTAAAACTAGGGGCTGGGGAGGAAGTTAGTCAGAAGCTGACTGGGTTGGATTCAGGCAACATCCCGTGGCAGGGGGTGTTGCAGGGAGAAGGCACAGGGGGGTCCCTGTCCGGCGTGGGAACCTGGCAGGTGCCTAGCGAACAGAACAGAACGTAATGGAACCGCGCCTGCACACCCTGCGGTGGTATCCAGGAGAGAGACACGAAGGGAAGGATATTGTGGAACAGTGTAAATGAGATCAAGCACAAAGGAGAGCAAGTAGGAGTCGTGCCAAGAGTGAGAGGCAACATCTTACTGAGGCGCGTAGTCGGTGGCCGGAACACCGCAGGAGTAACTGACTTCAGGCTTTAAGGTACCGTCACACTAAGCGACGCTGCAGCTGGAGAGCTGTCACACAGACCGCTCTCCAGCGACCAACGATGCCGGTAACCAGGGTAAACATCGGGTAACTAAGCGCAAGGCCGCGCTTAGTAACCCGATGTTTACCCTGGTTACCATCCTAAAAGTAAAAAAAACAAACACTACATACTTACCTACAGCCGTCTGTCCTCCAGCGCTGTGCTCTGCACTCCTCCTGTACTGTCTGTGTGAGCACACCGGCCGGAAAGCAGAGCGGTGACGTCACCGCTCTGCTTTCCGGCTGACCGACGCTCACAGGCAGTGTAGGAGGAGAGCAGAGCACAGCGCTGGAGGACAGACGGCTGTAGGTAAGTATGTAGTGTTTGTTTTTTTTACTTTTAGGATGGTAACCAGGGTAAACATCGGGTTACTAAGCGCGGCCCTGCGCTTAGTTACCCGATGTTTACCCTGGTTACCAGTGAAGACATCGCTGAATCGGTGTCACACACGCCGATTCAGCGATGTCTGCGGGGAGTCCACTGACCAAATAAAGTTCTGGACTTTCTTCCCCGACCAGCGACAGCACAGCAGGGGCCTGATCGCTGCTGCCTGTCACACTGGACGATATCGCTAGCGAGGACGCTGCAACGTCACGGAACCCTAGCGATATCGTCTAGTGTGACGGTACCTTTACTTCAAACTCCGCCGGACAGTTAATTATAGGTTGGCTGTCTACCTTAAATTTCCTAAGAAGACATAGGGGGTAACATTGGGAGAGGGGCGTCTCTAGGGTCCCGGAAGACCTCCAAGCCTTCCCGTCATACGGGTGCGTCCTAGCCAAAACATACTGGGGACGAGAAACTAGTAACATCTGGAACTGAAGAGAGAGAGTGAGCTGTAGAGAACGAACGAACGATAACAGCAGTTGTGAGGACTATTCCGAATGCTCAGCAGGGTAGGACTACAACACACAGGCGCTAGTGGTAGGCAACGATTTCCATCTGCGAAGGAAACTCTGGATGTGCCCATTGGACCGGCCGGTCTCTGATAGCCCTGTTAAATGTGCTCTGGATTGTGGATCCTGAAGTCTTCAGTAAAGAGGTAAAGAGACTGCAACCCTGTGTCCTCGTTATTGCCTGCACCTCACACCATCACCATCTACCTTACTGGGAAGCCCTGGGGACACACTCCACCTGTGGGAAGTTATACCATCCAGCTGCCATTCCATCACCCCAGCGGACCCCACAGCAGCGTCGGTCACCCTGACCGAACACCACAGGTGGCGTCACGAACCCCTGACAGACTGTACCACCACCTTCATTGGACGCCCCTTAGCAGGGTCGCGGACCGGGTCTAGCCACCGTGACAGCCTCAGAACCGAACCAGAGAGGCCCGGTACCGAGAACCCGTGGCCCTGTGTCTTGGGGCGATCCACAACACCCGACACTTACACTGATCAGCTGTTCCCAATGCCAGCTGGATGTGATCAAGATGTGCTCAGATGTGGAACAGTACAGCTCTGTCATCTGTATAGAAGCCATGGTCGGATACTGTATATCTGCCGATATTTCAATTAATTGGAGTAGAACTGTTAATTTCTGTAACTAACCAAATCTTGCCGCCGCCGGCACCAGGAACAGCTTATTGGCAGGGATGTCGGCTGTCACACCCTCGCCAATCTGTTATTGATGACCTATCCTAAGAATGCAGTAGGTCATCAATATATTTACTGGACAGCCCCTTTCATGATTAATATGTATTTATATTGTGCCATCAGCTTTCTTAGTGTAGTGTAAAATACCACAGTATTGTGGATAACATACTATATCAATTATAAGATAATGTAGAAACAGAGAAATTATAGCATTGTTCACAAAATAGAACATTTATGAATTCTGCCCATTCTGTTATTTAGAAAGGAAAGGTAAACTACATAGAGGATGGAAACAAATGACCAACAAACTACTAATCAGCTGTAGATATGTCAAGCGCAGGGGAGATAGTGTTAAAAGAATTGCTCAGAAAATGGGACATGTAGTAATTACAAGGTCAGTCGTACCTATCGGTACTCACCTAGATCCAGCACAGGCTGCTCCGTGATGTGTGGAGACATAGGAAGCTTTGATGTCAAGATTCCAGCAGCTACAATCTGTAATTGGTGACTCTGAGCAGCATGTCATCATAAAAAATCTGATGATTGACTGCTGAAGCCACCTGACCACTGCTGACAATCATAGGCTGCAGTTGCCGGTGGCTGGTGTGAGGGTAACAGCCCTGCTTCCTATATCTATGCAGACCAACAAGCAGTCTGTGCTTGATCCAAGTGGCTGCCGGTATGCGAGTATGTTATGTTTTACATATCCCATTCCCTGGCAAAAATTATATTTTACGTGAACAATCCATTTAAAGAGCCCATACACCTTAGAAAAATTTGAGAGAAATGGAAGAGAAAGTGGTAGGCACAGAAGTAATAAGCGGCAGAAGTGTAGAAATAGCAGAATTCTTATAGGGAGTACATACTGTTAGGGTTCCGTATACTGGAGACCATCTCAAATCATACAGATGTCTCAGAAAACCCTTTTAAGAATTGATTTTAATGATAACTAGTATAGTCTCATTGGCATAAGTAAAAAAAAAGTGTATTTATTTTCCAGGCAGTTTGGATAAGATTAGCAGTAGTGATATAAGATAGTAGCTGAAGAAGCCTTATGAAACCTGTTTAGCTATTTGAGGTGTGAAATTGTATAGGAAGAAAGAAAAAACAGTAGAAATACACTGAGAGCTTGTAAAACATTTATTACTCCATATACTCAGAAACTGAAGAAATAATAATCTGAGCTTTTTCTCACCCTCCTCCCGGGTCCCGATATGTCACTACACTGCTCTGGTCTATGTTGATGTGTTGCAGCAGTGACATCAGATTGACAGCGCTGTGACCAATCACTGCGCTAAGTGATTTGTGCCATCTTCAATGTGACCTCTGCAGCTGATCAAGAAAGACTAGTGCAGCAATGGTGTGGCATCTCTGGTTCTGGTGAGGATTAGAAAAAGCTCAGTTTGTTATTTTATCAAAACCCAAAGAAATAATGGACACTAGAGCTGAGTAAAAAGTACTATAGATTTTTATTATAAATTATTAAAAAGCAAGTTGAACAAAAATGACTAAAGATAGGCACAATAAAAATGACAGACGACATCCTAATACCATGTACAGGGAAGAGGTATTGCAGGGATAATAAGAATGGCCGCTTAATAATGAAGGTCAAATACACAACAAATCTGATATTAAATTATCTCCTCAAATCTCTCAATACTACTTGTCTATTGAACCTCTTAAAAGTAGAATATATATGTATAAATAAATTTAACGCATCCAGGATGCCACGGAAAGGCCTTGGACTATGTTCACACCATGTTTAAGTCCTCTGTTTAATGCATATGCCAGGAAAAGCTTTCAATATGTTAAACTAAGGCTCTGATAGTTCCTTAATAATGGCATCTGTCAACCACAAGTTTTCATGTTATATAATGTATCTGCATAACAGATAAAGTACGTTCCAAAAGACTCCATAAAACAATCTGTGTGCACATACCCTAAGGGTATGTTTCTATGGTCAGGAACCGGTAGCGCTTTGGACGCAGCACATGTCCGCTCCGTCCAAAGCGCTGCTGGCTTTTGAACACAGGTGATTCTGCATGTGTTCATTGAACCGTGTGGAATCACCGTGTCCAATACATTGTAGAGGAAATTTATCTTGCAAGGTAAATTGATATGCTGCGGTCTGGAAAGACACGCTACATGTCCATCTCCGCAGGTAAGCCGGAGGTGTCTCTGTGTAAGGGGTTACAAGGACTGATGCGCGCCCCTATCCCTTTAATTGTGTTCCAGCTAAATGTGATGTATTTATAATTTATGTCTCTTTATCTACTACTGTGTATATTATAGTATATGTGATAAGTGTATATAATTCTAGCTGCTTTTGCACATTGTAGGATTGTTTCATTATAGGGAAAGCGCAGTGCCCATTTCTGGCCACTAGATGGTGGCATTATAGTGTACATACTATGGGATGGGAGTTCTATGTAGTAAATAGTGAATATAGGAGGGGCCACTGTGGGATAAGATAGAGAGCTTCCTGTTTTTAGTTCAGTGAAGCCTGGGAGCTGAACAGCTCAGGAGGGCCTGAGTGCCCAGACAGTCCCGACGGGCTTAATGCCCGGGACCCCACAGTGACCACATAACTTTCCCAATGGAGAAGCCCAGCCATCCAGGGCCAGCAGGCCAGATCAGCAGCAGAACAGTAGCAGTGACAGCGTTAGTAGGAATTGAAGATGCAGGAGAAGTCACAGCAGTAACGAAGGGCACATCACTCACCATGTGGCAGATTATCCCATGGGCTGATGCCCTCAGATCCGGTGTGAAAGGACTGAGGGAACCCCCAAGTGCAGAGAGTCTGAACAGGGGGGACCCTGAGGAACCGTATGATACGGTCCGTCCCGGACACGTGCTGTGTGACAAGGAGAGGAGTACAAGGGAAAGAGGAAGAAAAGTGTAATGTGGAATCTGTTGTTGATGAGAGTAAAGTTTTGCCTTTGAAGTTTGAAACAGACTCTGTGTCTTTAAATGGAACAACGGCAGCAGTGGAACTTCAGCCAGCCCGATGGGACTCTGAAGGTGCAGAAGGTGAAGCGGAAGGTATGCTGCAGTGGGGACACTATATTTATGTGATGGAGACCAGGGCACGCTAACGTATATGCTTTTGGCCATGACTATGGCCCTGGCCCTCCCATACACCTGCACTCATAATGGAGATGGGATTTCATGAAATCCCCTCTGCTATGCTGTAACATCTGGCAGCTGCGGCTTTGACGCTGCGGATGAACACAGCATCAAACCCGCAGCATTTACTGACCGTGGAAACATACCCTAAAAAGTTGGACTAGTGTTAGCAAGGCAATTATTGAATACGAGTGGAGGACAGTGTAGATTAGATATGAACTGAAACTTAAATACTCACACTGGAGCTGGACCAGATGGATGGGTTATAGTACGAGATTTATAGAAAAACACAGAAAGTACTAATGTCAGAAGCCTAAAGATAACTGCCTTATTGCCTGCTGGTCTTTCTGTATTTTTTAGGGGAAGCATGGGTAGATGTAATGTGATTTGATTGGACAGCAGTATGGGGCCTAAGACTCCTAGCGAACATATGGGCACCCAAACTGCTCACCATCTTAAAGGGAGTCTGTCAGCCCAAACTGAAATTATCAACTAAAGTATGAAAACATAATGCTTGGTAAGAAATGTAGGCATTATAAAAATTGCACATTCAGGCTAGTTTCACACTTCTGTGAAACAGAGACCATTTTCTCCTAAGTCAGAATCCGACCTGGGCTAGCTGCTTTATAGACATACATAAATCTGTTAGCGCAGGTTGTGGTCTTCTGAGGCAAGGACAGTCCGTGTTGTCTAGAAGAGAATAGCACCCAACCATCCTGGATTCAGCAGGACTGTCCGGATTTGAGAAGGCAGTCCCACTGTCCTGGCAGATCAGGGCTTTGTCTTGACTTCCAGTACTCACTTCTCTCTGCCTGCAAACTCAGAATCTCCATTGCTCTGTAGCTCCTCCTCCTAGGGAGAGGGGCCAGCATCTCTGCCCTGCAAACATATTAATTAAATAAACAATTCTCTCCTTTCCTTGTGATTTGGTCTCATAGGGAGTCAAACTCTCGCTTTGTATCATTGCAGGCACCAGCTAAAGCAATAAGCCATAGCCACCACTGACATCACTGGGAGCATTTTGTGCACTTGAATCTACATTTCAGGCTCTTAGCCCACAGGCAGATTGTACGGATACATAGAGATACATTGTACATAGTAGTGTATTTCTATGTACCTGTATTCTGGAGGGAAAATAATAGCACATTTTTTTCCTTCCTATAAAACAATGATGTTGAATCTTATAGAGATCGAGTGCCCAAACTGCAACCCAAAGCCTACTTATTTAGACTAAATAACAGCATATAATGTCAACCAGCAGCTTTTAAGGCCAGCAGGATATTGTCATGTTTTTAAAAAACATGGACTCGCGGAACAAAGCATTAGTGTGATCCCATCTGGAATACTCAGTTCAGGTCTGGGCACCAGTGCATAGAAAAAATGCCCTGGAGTTAAAAAAATATATAAAGAAGAGCCAAAAAGCTGATAAGGAAAATGGAGGACTTTAGTTATGAGGAAAGACTAAAGTAATTAATTTTGAGAAGAGACATCTAAGGCTATGTTCGCACGTTGCTTTTTTGCTGCTTTTTTTCCTGGAGCCAAATCTTTGCAGTAAAAAAAAAATGTGGACACAGAATACAGGTTTTGCTGGCTTTTTTTCTGTTTTTTTTTTTTTGGGCTGCATTTTTTGCTGCTTTTTTTCAGTATCTCAAACCTTAAGGTACCGTTACACTAAACGATTTACCAACGAGCACAACCAGCAATACAACCTGGCCGTGATCGTTGGTAAGTCGTTGTGTGGTCGCTGGGGAGCTGTCACACAGACAGCTCTCTCCAGCGACCAACGATCAGGGGAAGGACTTCGGCATCGTTGAAACTGTCTTCGGGCAGTCTCACACGCCCAGATAATTCTGGTACCGGAAAAATCGGTACCGGAATTATCCGTGTCCGTGTACCTGTGCGTTTCTGTGGCACATCAGTGTGGCGCACGTGCGGCACACGTGTGCTGCCCGTGTGCCCACTGGGTACCACACGCACCGTGCGGGAGACAGCGCTAAAGTTTAGCGCTGTCCCCTGCATCTGGTGCTGAAGCCGCAATTCATATCTTCCCTGCAGCAGCGTTTGCTGTAGAGAAGATATGAATAATCGTGTTTAAAATAAAGCTCCATGTTCCCACCCCCTGTGCGCCCCCCCACTTATTAAAATACTCACCCGGCTCCCTCGCTGGCTGGCGCTGCTTCCTGTACTGGCCGCACCTTCTACTGTATGAGCGGTCACGTAAAGCAGAGCACAGCGGTGACGTCACCGCTGTTACTGCCGGCGCTGACAGTCAGTGCAGGGAAGCTCTCGGCCGGAGCGCGTGCATTAGCAGCGCTCCTGCTGAAAGCAGTTTTAACCCTGTGGACGCCGGGGGACGTGACAGACATCAGAATGTGAGTATGTACTGTTTTTATTTTTTTTACTTTTACAATGGTAACCAGGGTAAATATCGGGTTACTAAGTGCGGCCCTGCGCTTAGTAACCCGATATTTACCCTGGTTACCAGTGAACACATCGCTGGATCGGCGTCACACCCGCCGATCCAGCGATGACAGCGGGTGATCAGCGACCAAAAAAAGGTCCTGATCATTCCCCAGCGACCAACGATCTCCCAGCAGGGGCCTGATCGTTGGTTGCTGTCACACATAATGAGATCATTAGCGGGATCGTTGCTACGTCACAAAAAGCGTGACGTTGCAACGATATCCTTAACGATATCGTTATGTGTGAAGGTACCTTTAGTTTTGCTTTCACCTTGCAAGCATGAACAGTACAAGGTTTTAGACCTCCAATGCAAAACGTATGTGAAACCACAAAACATTTATAGAAAAAAGGGCAATTTGATAAAAATATTTAGTAGATAAAGTCTGAAAAAAATTGTGACTATTCTAAACAAAAAAAGTTTATAAGAGTTCATGAAAAAATACACAATTGCACATGTAAAACAGCAGAGGGGAGTTGAATTGGTAGAGAATAGAATCCTTTCCCACATAATCAAACGGTAGGGCAGCACAGTGTCTCAGGCTACTTTCACACTTGCGTTGTGTGACGTACGTCGCAATGCGTCATTTTGGGAAAAAAACGCATCTTTTTTTCCATAGACTTGCATTAGCGACACATTGCGACATATGGCCACACGTCGCATCCGTCGTGCGACGGATGCGTCGTGTTTTGGCGGCCAGTCGGCACAAAAAAAGTTACATGTAACGTTTTTTTGTGTGTCGCATCTGCCATTTTCGACCGCACATGTGCGGCCGAAACTCCTCCCCCTCCTCCCCGGACATTACAATGGGGCAGCGAATGCGTTGAAAAACTGCATCCGCTGCCCCCGTTGTGCATTTCTTTCACAATGTGCGTTGGTACGTCGGCATGGATTTCCTGACACTCCAAAGACATACTGATAGGGCAGTGGGTGTAAAGTGCTGTGGAATATGATGGTGCTATATAAGCAAAGCTTAAATAAATAATTTGTACAAATACTATCATCCATGCTCATGTGAGGACACCAAGATATTTTAGTTTAAACTTGGGAAAAATCACTAAAATAAATGGGTTTTACATCCTGCTGTACCTTTGTTTTTTTGTTCAGCAAAAACTGATAGCCGTGTTTTTACAGCTCTTTTGAGTAAGTACTCATTGTCTTTGATGGGTGAAAAAATGCTGTAAAAACACTGAAAGAATTGACATGTTGCAAAGGCTCTGGACTGAGGTCCAAGGGCTAACATTTCTTGTTTTGGAGAGGAACATACCGGTTCTGGCATGCCAAGGTAAGGAGACTTATTTACCATGTAATGCTCCTCTGGGAAAAATAATAATTTAAATTGTTATGTACGTCACTTTCCACAAGGAGAAACGTTAGCCCCTAGACCTCATTTCAGAGCCTCTCACTTAGCCAAATCAGTTATCATTCTTTGCACTGATGAGGTGCAATACCCTGAAACATGGTGTCTGTGCAGCGCCCCAGAGACCTGGTCGTTGCAGTATGGCACTCTGCCGCTAAGGGGAGTGGCGGTACGTCTGATGGCACTAAGGAGTTCTCCTGACCAGGTATCACCAGAACACATTACACTTCACACTCCGGCCACTAGGGGGAGAAAAAGGCTTTATTTATTGGGCCACTCCTCACACTGGTAAAACTAGGCGCTGGGGAGGAAGTTAGTCAGAAGCTGACTGGGTTGGAACCAGGCAACATCCCGTGGCAGGGGGTGTTGCAGGGAGAAGGCACAGGGGGGTCCCTGTCAGGAGTGGGAACCTGGCAGGTGCCTAGCGAACAGAACAGAACGTAACGGAACCGCACCTGCACACCCTGCGGCGGTATCCAGGAGAGAGACATGAAGGGAAGGATATTGTGGAACAGTGTAAACGAGATCAAGCACAAAGGAGACCCAGTAAGAGTCGTGCTGAGAGAGAGAGGCAACATCTTACTGAGGCGCATAGTTGGTGGCCGGAACACCGTAGGAGTAACTGACTTCAGGCCTTACTTCAAACTCCGCTGGACAGTTAATTATAGGTTGACTGTCTACCTTAAATTTCCTAAGAAGACATAGGGGGAAACATTGGGAGAGGGGCATCTCTAGGGTCCCGGAAGACCTCCAAGCCTTCCCGTCATATGGGTGCGTCCTAGCCAAAACATACTGGGGGACGAGAAACTAGTAACATCTGGAACTGAAGAGAGAGAGAGAGAGAGCTGTAGAGAACGAACGAACGAGAACAGCAGTTGTGAGGACTATTCCGAATGCTCAGCAGGGTAGGACTACAACACACAGGCGCTAGTGGTAGGCAACGATTTCCATCTGCGAAGGAAACTCTGGATGTGCCCATCGGACCGGCCGGTCTCTGATAGCCCTGTTAAACGTGCTCTGGATTGAGGATCTTGAAGTCTTCGGTAAAGTGGTAAAGAGACTGCAACCCTGTGTCCTCGTTATTGACTGCACCTCACACCATCACCATCCACCTTACTGGGAAGCCCTGGGGACATACTTCACCTGTGGGAAGGTATACCATCCAGCTGCCATTCCATCACCCCAGCGGACCCCACAGCAGCATCGGTCACCCTGACCGAACACAACAGGTGGCGTCACGAACCCTTGACAGACTGTACCACCACCTCCATTGGACGCCCCTTAGCAGGGTCACGGACCGGGCCTAGCCACCGTGACAGCCTCAGCATCGAACCAGAGAGGCCCGGTACCGAGAACCCGTGGCCCTGTGTCTGGGGGTGATCCAACTTGGCGTCACGAACAGGATCGTACTTAAGCCTGAAGAATTGGGTCATGTGTGCCTTGGAACTGTGATTGAAATGTGTTGGATTGTGATTTACTGCAAAGACTGTGTATTGCTATCTGCCACAAGATTCCCGCCAAAACAGCGCCACGAGGAGCGCAAGAGAAGAAGAAGGGCGTGGAAGTGGGCGTGAGTGAGCTGGAGAGCGTGAGAGATAATGGCCGCCGAGTCTAAGTATTGCTGTATCCTGAGGGCATGTCCGTCAGCGGCTGAGATCCGCCTTCTCATTCTCCATGGAGGGTGGAGACAATGGAGACGGGACCGCCCTCGGAAAAGAGCCCGGGAAGAAGACCCAGAGGAGGAGACAAAGATGGCGACGTCCAGGCCACCGCATGGCGACAACCCGGCCAGGCAGAGACCTGCACCCCCTGCAGCAACCTCGGAGTCATCATCGCTGCAGAGACTTCCCATCGCGGAGCAGCCGGGGGGAAAACCCAGCGGATGGATGCCCACGGCCGAAGCTCGGCATCTGGGATGCTGCCTGAAAGCCCAGGCTCGTGTGAGTTCCCGATTGGGCCACCCGACAGAGATTCGCCTGTCGTCCATGTCTCCTTCTTTACCCGTTCCGGCTGCGGCAGACCCCCGAACCCGGCCAGGGGATTGTGTAACGCAGGGGTCGGATCTGAAGATCTTGACGGTAACGGAGCATCAGCGACGCCTGGTGGCGGCCCGGAGGAAGCAGCCTCGACCCACAATCATGGTCGACCTCACGGAGGAAGTGGAGGTCTTGCCGTCGCACTGGGGAGTGGTGGTCTTTTACAACCCCAAGAAGGAGAGAGGGGTCATCCAGGAGATTGGAGAGTCCCTGCAGGTCTCTGTTGATCGGAGCGAGGTGGAGCCGTGCTGGGGGACGGTTGAAGATCGCGACTTAAGACCTGGAGACGCGATAACTTATACCCGATGGTCGAGGGGGGCCAGCTGGACGGCCAGGGGCGTTCAGCGGTGCGCAGTCCTCCAGGTCGCAGCTGGGATCCCAGAAGATGAGGTCCCCGCTGCGGATCGCCGGGCTGACCAGGCCCCGCATGCGACTGTGGATCCCACCCGTGCTCAACGGAGAGGAGTGGTCTGCGAGGTAAGACCACAACCTTCACAGAACTAAACCTCGAAACCCCGATATATGTACATAGTTAACTGTTTCCTGCTGTTGCTGCTACTTTAAACCCGACCAGGGTTAACTCCTAGGGATCCCTTTGTTTACCCGGGATCCCTCTTCTTGTTGTTTGTTCATCATTGTTTTAAAGACTGCCGGATCATGGACGGTGAATGATTCAGAACTGTTTTGTATATAGTTTGCACCTTCTTAAAGGTGCTCCCTACTGGTTTTACAAGCGAGAGAAGACTTTGCGAAGATGATGCTTCCAGGGTTAGAGAGAGAGTCCTCCTGAGAGATGAAGAAAGATGGTCGGCACAATGACAGTAGGCCCAGCCAAGGGGCTAGGCGGTCCTGCATTGGTGAAGTTAAAATGGAAAGAAAAGTTGAGTTATTTATATAGTATTCATAGTAGGCCTTTAGTGGGTTCAGCTTATATGCCCTTAAAGGAAAAGTTAAATCAGAGTTTGCACTTAGTAGAATACCCGGCTGGGTACTGAGAGTTATTTATAGTCAAAATGTTATTTAAAAATATTTAATCCGGTTTTTGTTTGTAACGTTCAAGTGTCCTCACCTCCCATAAAGGGAAGCACCTTTTCAATTTACCTATTTCTAAGCATTTCAAAAATTTTTGTGTGTCTTTTGCTGTATTATATTGTTGTTCTTCTTCCCAGTCCAGGAGTACTGGATTTAACCGGGGGGGAGTGCAGCGCCCCAGAGACCTGGTCGTTGCAGTATGGCACTCTGCCGCTAAGGGAAGTGGCGGTATGTCTGATGGCACTAAAGAGTTCTCCTGACCAGGTATCACCAGAACACATTACACTTCACACTCCGGCCACTAGGGGGAGAAAAAGGCTTTATTTATTGGGCCACTCCTCACACTGGTAAAACTAGGGGCTGGGGAGGAAGTTAGTCAGAAGCTGACTGGGTTGGAACCAGGCAACATCCCGTGGCAGGGGGTGTTGCAGGGAGAAGGCACAGGGGGGTCCCTGTCAGGCGTGGGAACCTGGCAGGTGCCTAGCGAACAGAACCCGTCATACGGGTGCGTCCTAGCCAGATAAAATTGGGGGACGGAGAAGAGAAAGAACTGATGCGAGAGTTGTGAGGACTATCCCGTGGTGCTCAGCAGGGAAGGACTACAACACGCAGGCGCTAGTTGGTAGGTATTTCTACCTGCAAAGGGAACTCTGGATGTGTCTTCAGACCGGCCGGTCTCAGCCAGCCCTGTTAACAGTGCTCTGGATTGCGGATCTCGGAGCCTTCAGTAAAAGGTAAAGAGACTGCAACTCTGTGTCCCTTGACAGACTTTCATCACCTTTTATTGGATGCCCTTTAGCAGGGTCACACATTAAACTTCACACTCCGGCCATCAGGGTGGGCAAAAGGCACTATGTATTAGGCCACTCCTCACACTCTGGTAAAACTGGGGGTTGGATAGGAAGTCAGAGAGAACGTAGCCTGGGAGAGCTCCAGGGAGGACCTGTCAGGGGTGGGTTCCTGGCAGGTACCTAGCAGAAAGGACAGATCTTGACGGAGCCGTGCCTGCACTACCTTGCGGCGGCATCCTAAGAAAGGAGGTTGGATAGGAAGAAAGGGGTTGGATAGGAAGTCAGAGAGAACGCAGCCTGGGAGAGCTCCAGGGAGGACCTGTCAGGGGTGGGTTCCTGGCAGGTACCTAGCAGAAAGGACAGATTGTGATGGAGCCGTGCCTGCACTACCTTGCGGCGGCATCCTAAGAAAGGACACGAAGTGAAGTATATTGTGGAGAAGTGAGAAACGAGATCACAGCACAAGGAGATAGAACCAATAGGAGTTGTGCCCCGAGAACAGCAACATCCTACTGAGGTGTGTAGTCAGTGGCAGGAACGCCGAGGAAGTAACTGACTCCAAGCATTACTTCAGACAGCGGCAGGACAGTTGATTACAGGTTGGCTGTCTACCTTAAATCACCTAAGCAGACATAGGGGGCAAACATGGAGAGGGGTGTCTCTAGGGTCCCAGAATAGCTCCGAGCCTACCCGTCATACGGGTGCGTCCTAGCCAGATAAACTTGGGGGACGGAGAAGAGAAAGAACTGATACGAGAGTTGTGAGGACTATCCCGTGGTGCTCAGCAGGGAAGGACTACAACACACAGGCACTAGTTGGTAGGCAACAATTTCCACCTGCAAAGGGAACTCTGGATGTGCCTTCGGACCGGCCGGTCTCAGCCAGCCCTGTTAACAGTGCTCTGGATTGCGGATCCCGAAGCATTCAGTAAAAGGTAAAGAGACTGCAACCCTGTGTCCTCGTTATTAACTGCGCCTCACATCATCGCCACCTACACTACTGGGAAGCCCTGGGGAAGCACTTCACCTGTGGGAAGGTATACCATCTGGCTGCCATAACACCACCCCAGTGGGCCCCAAGCAGCGTCGGTCACCCTGACCGAATACCACAGGTGGCGTCACGAACCCTTGACAGACTTTCATCACCTTTTATTGGATGCCCTTTAGCAGGGTCACGGACCGGGTCCAGCCACCGTGACAACCCCAGGACCGAGACAGAGAGGACCGGTACCGAGTACCCCACGGCCCTGTGTCTGGGGGCGCTCCATTATTTTGTTTAAAAACAGCTTCTGGGTCTCTTTGAAGAAAGGGCTGTACTGCTGGCTCTACAATCAAATCAATGGAACGCCAGCCTGTTAGTACACAAGGAATAAAAAATAGAGGGGTCAGGCTACCATACAGTATGCCACCCCACACCATAACAATCCATTGCCTTGATGTTCCCAGTTTTTGTGCAGATCTTAAAGAGGTTGTCCACCCCTAAAGAAATTTTCAGCAAGTCCTACAGTTTGATGAATCACTGTGCACCTCAATGACCACACTCTGTAACATCACATGGTCTACATGGCTGAGTCGCTGTTGTTCCTGAACTTCTCAATAATGCCACCAATACCTCACTTAAGCTCAGTTAACTCTTTATAACTACCTATTCTTTCACAAATTAAGGTTCATTCAGATGTCCGTGAGCAGGCCGGGGGGCCCAGTGCCAGTAGTGGGAACCCACCTGTCACCGCACTGATGAGGGAAGGAGCGCTGCGCTCCTTCTCCCATCATCTCCCTGTCAGCGTCTGGGGTCACTGACGCCAACGCTGACAGTGGGCGCGATGACATCACCACCCGGCACCCGCTGTCAGAAGATGAGTGGGAGGGCGGAGCACCGCTGGAACAAGGAGGAAGAGAGGTGAGTATTTATTTATTGTTTTTTTTTAATGGGGGTTGCCTTATACTTCAGGATCTGCCTATAAGGGTGCTGCCTTATACTTCAGGATCTGCCTATAGGTGGGCTGCCTTATACTTCATCATCTGCTTATAGTCTGGATGCCTTATACTTCAGGATCTACCTATTGGGGTGCTGCCTTATACTTCAGGATCTGCCTATAGGGGGGCTGCCTTATACTTCAGGATCTGCCTATGGGGGGGCTGGCTTATACTACAGGGTCTGTCTATGGAGTGCTGTCTAATACTACAGGGTCTACCTATAGGGTGCTGTCTTGTGCTATAGAGTCTGCCTATGGGTACTGCCTTGTGCTATAGAGTAGGCTTATGGGGAGTGCATTATACTATATGGAGACATATGGGGAGTCCATTATACTATATTTAGGATGATCTGGTGCATTATACTATATAGAGGCCATCTTGTGGGCCATCATACAGTGTGTAGATTACAGTGAAGGGACCATCATACAGTCCTGGAGCCATCAAACAGTTTGGGGGCTACTAAGGGGTCAGTATACTGTGTGGATGGTACTATACAGTGAGGGGGCATTATACTGTATAGGGGAGCTGTACAGGGGGGCAGACTCGGGACATTACTAAATGTAAAGTGGGCACTTCTTTTTATAGGGGATCTCAGGATACTGTGACTATCAAAGGGGCACACATGGCAATATTACTTTCTAGGGAGCAAAATGTGGGTACTGTTTTCTATGGCACTTGCACCCGGCATTACTATATTCTAGAGAGTTGCTTTAGAATTTAGAAGGCACAGAGAACCGCACAGCAGGAGCAGTAATATGGTCACATATGGCAGCAGCGGCTCAGTATTGGGGTGTCAGGTGTAGTAATAGGGACACATACGGCAGCAGCGGCTCAGTATTGGGGTATCAGGTGTAGTAATAGGGAGACATACGGCAGCAGCGGCTCAGTATTGGGGCATCAGGTGCAGTAATAGGGACACATATGGCAGCAGCGGCACAGTATTGGGGTATCAGGTGCAGTAATAGGGACACATACGGCAGCAGCAGCTCAGTATTGGGGTATCATGGCAGTAATAGGGTCACATACGGCAGCAGCGGCTCAGTATTGGGTATCAGGTGCAGTAATAGGGACACATATGGCAGCAGAGGCTCAGTATTGGGGTATCAGGTGCAGTAATAGGGTCACATATGGCAGCAGCGGCTCAGTATTGGGGTGTCAGGTGTAGTAATAGGGACACATGGCAGCAGCGGCTCAGTATTGGGTATCAGGTGCAGTAATAGGGACACATACGGCAGCAGCGGCTCAGTATTGGGGTATCAGGTGTAGTAATAGGGAGACATACGGCAGCAGCGGCTCAGTATTGGGGCATCAGGTGCAGTAATAGGGACACATATGGCAGCAGCGGCACAGTATTGGGGTATCAGGTGCAGTAATAGGGACACATACGGCAGCAGCAGCTCAGTATTGGGGTATCATGGCAGTAATAGGGTCACATACGGCAGCAGCGGCTCAGTATTGGGTATCAGGTGCAGTAATAGGGACACATATGGCAGCAGAGGCTCAGTATTGGGGTATCAGGTGCAGTAATAGGGTCACATATGGCAGCAGCGGCTCAGTATTGGGGTGTCAGGTGTAGTAATAGGGACACATATGGCAGCAGCGGCTCAGTATTGGGTATCAGGTGCAGTAATAGGGTCACATACAGCAGCAGCGGCTCAGTATTGGGGTGTCAAGTGTAGTAATAGGGACACATATGTCAGCAGCGGCTCAGTATTGGGTATCAGGTGCAGTAATAGGGACACATACGGTAGCAGAGGCTCAGTATTGGGGTATCAGGTGCAGTAATAGGGTCACATATGGCAGCAGCAGCTCAGTATTGGGGTGTCAGGTGTAGTAATAGGGACACATACGGCAGCAGCGGCTCAGTATTGGGTATCAGGTGCAGTAATAGGGACACATACGGCAGCAGAGGCTCAGTATTGGGGTATCAGATGCAGTAATAGGGTCACATATGGCAGCAGCGGCTCAGTATTGGGGTGTCAGGTGTAGTAATAAAGGCACAGATGATTGGCCTCGGGGAGACCAAAACATCCAACACCGCGGAGACACCATCACGTGTTTCTCAACGCAGTGATTCCAGAACACTGCCCCCATCCCTTATGGGAAATATGCAGATGCATGTAAAGAAGCTGCGGAGACACCATCACGTGTTTCTCCACACTGATGAGGGGCGAAAACCCCGAAACAGCTGTCTGTGGATGGATACCATGCTTGGCATAGGTGGCTTTCCTTCATAGGATGCTGCCCTTCCAGTGGTTGTTCCTTCCCGGGGAAAGGCCTGGCTATTCACTGCTTGCGTCGAGAAACACGTGATGATGTCTCCGCAGCTTCTTTACATGCAGGTGTAGTAATAGGGACACATACGTCAGCAGTGGCTCAGTATTGGGGTATCAGGTGTAGTAATAGGGACACATACGGCAGCAGCGGCTCAGCATTGGGGCATCAGGTGCAGTAATAGGGACACATATGGCAGCAGCGGCTCAGTATTGGGGTATCAGGTGCAGTAATAGGGACACATACGACAGCAGCGGCTCAGTATTGGGGTATCAGGTGCAGTAATAGGGACACATACAGCAGCAGCCGCTCAGTATTGAGGTATCAGGAGCAGTAATAGGGACACATACAGCAGCAGCGGCTCAGTATTGGGGTATCAGGTGCAGTAATAGGGACACATACGACAGCAGCGGCTCAGTATTGAGGTATCAGGAGCAGTAATAGGGACACATACGGCAGCAGCGGCTCAGTATTGGGGTATCAGGTGTAGTAATAGGGACACATACAGCAGCAGCGGCTCAGTATTGGGGTATCAGGTGCAGTAATAGGGACACATATGGCGGCAGCAGCAGCAGCTCAGTATTGGGATATCAGCAGGATAAGTGGTTTGTGCAGGTTGGGAATAGATGGTGATGGGCTGGAATATGAGAAGTGAAATGTGTCTTCATTGTATTCTCTGCAGACAAGTCCTGGCTGGAAGAAGTTGTCATGTCGGTCTGTGCCAGATAGAAAAGACAGGAAAAGTGAACGATTCCATCAGAGAACATCAGCGGTAAGACATGTCCCCATAAAACCCATTCCCAAATAAATACACACAGACACGTTATTGATGGAATAAAAATGGCTGTGAGGTTTTATTTTGGGTTACATAAATAATTAATAAATAACCAATAAATAATGTTCCATATATTAAAATTCCAATAAATTCCAAACTTCCAGTAAAACCAAATCCACCCATAACTGATTGATTTTACCCCACGAATAAAACCATACGACAACTCATAACAAATAAATAAAGGGAGGGAGGGTGGGCTCTTCTTTCTTCGTGCGCCCGCAGACTGAGGTGAAAACAGCTTGGGTTACCGTTAACAGCCAATCAAAATTTGACAAAAAAAAGGGCGCACAAAACTGGTAAGAACCGGCTAGTCTATTTTTAGCTCACCAGTTACCATTACCTCAAAATCTTCCCCCAATAACATAAGAAGCATAAAGTGAGGGTTAGGCCGGCGTCACACATGGCGTAAGACAATATGGTCCGTATATTACGGCCGTAATACGCTGAAAAGTCCCCAAAAAAGTGGTCCGTAGCTCCTCCGTAGGCAGGGTGTGTCAGCGTATTTTGCGCATCCGTATCTGTAATCCGTATGGCATCCGTACTGCGTGTTTTTCTCGCAGGCTTGCAAAACGAACACACTGCTATACAAGGGATCCATGTGTTAAAAAAAAAAAATTATATATATATATATATACTGTCTATATATATATATATATATATATATATATATATATATATATATATATATATATATATATATATATATGTGTCATTAGACACATATCTACTATATAAAGCTGAATGTGTGTATGTGTGTGTGTGTGTATGTGTGTATGTATGTCCGGGATTGGCATCTGCTACAGCCACAAAATTTTGCACAGTCACACGTCTGGACCCCGAGAGCGTCATAGGCTATATTGTGAGGCAAAATTTTAACCCCGCGCGTTCCAATTCACCAAACAATTTTGCCCCTATCTACATAATGGGGAAAAAAGTGAAAGGAAAAGTGTTGGAGGCGTTGCAGCTACAGCAACAAAATTTTGCACAGTCACACGTCTGGACCCCGAGAGCGTCATAGGCTACGTTGTGAGGTGAAATTTTAACCCCGCGCTTTCCAATTCACCAAACAATTTTGCCCCTATCTACATAATGGGGAAAAAGTGAAATGAAAAGTGTTGGAGGCGTCGCAGCTACAGCCACAAAATTTTGCACAGTCACACGTCTGGACCCTGAGAGCGTCATAGGCTATGTTGTGAGGTGAAATTTTAACTCCGTGCTTTCCAATTCATCAAACTATTTTTCCCCTATCTACATAATGGGGAAAAGTGAAAGGAAAAGTGTTGGAGGCAAATTGACAGCTGCCAGATGTGAACAAGGGGGACTTAAAGAATGAGGGCGATGGCGCAAAAGAGTATATACCGTACAGTTGCTAAGGTGGGGCCCCGACATGAGATACTCACCACACATGGGGATATGAACACACACACAAAATGCGCCACACACTACCACGTGCTTGAACACATATACCACCCTCAGCACACATTTCACCACAAATACACCAACCTCGCCACATAAAAGTCGAAACACAAAAGTCGCCGCTCAAAACTCACCACGCGCAAAACTCGCCACATGCAAAAACTAGGCTCACGCAAAACTCGCCACAAGTGCAAAACTCACCTCATGGAAAACTCGCCACACGCAAAACTTGCACATGCGGAAAAATTGCCACATGCACAAAATTTGCAACACATGCAAAAGTTGCCTCACACAAAACTTGCACATACTCAAAATGCACCAGACATAAAACTCACCACGCGCAAAACTCGCCATGCGCAAAACTTGCTGCACACAACTTGCTACACTAACCTGTCACATGCAACTCGACACACAAAAAGTTGCTACACGCATGTTGCCACACAAAACTCATCTCACAAAAGTCGCTACATGCATGTCGCCACACACAACTCAACACACACAACTTGACAAACGAAACTCGCCCTAAAACACACACAAGTCTGGTATTAGCCTTCAAAAATAAAAATCTGATTAATAAGCAGACAAACTACAAGAGCAACAAATGTACCATATAGGAAATACGGCAGCTGTCAGTCACATGACCTGTCTATTATGTGTATGTGTGAGCTAATATATACTGCCAGGGGGAGGGCTTCCTGTTGGCTGGGGATTTATCAGGCTGCCAATTTATCTTACAAATACTGAGGTAAAAATACTAAGCAAATAACGTGTTAACGAGGTCTAATACAGGAGATCACACAGATATATACTATATGCAGGGGAGATGACACACAGATACAGTGGGGCAAAAAAGTATTTAGTCAGTCAGCAATAGTGCAAGTTCCACCACTTAAAAAGATGAGAGGCGTCTGTAATTAACATCATAGGTAGACAAACTGAGAAAAAAAAATCCAGAAAATCACATTGTCTGTTTTTTTAACATTTTATTTGCATATTATGGTGGAAAATAAGTATTTGGTCAGAAACAAAATTTCATCTCAATACTTTGTAATATATCCTTTGTTGGCAATGACAGAGGTCAAACGTTTTCTGTAAGTCTTCACAAGGTTGCCACACACTGTTGTTGGTATGTTGGCCCATTCCTCCATGCAGATCTCCTCTAGAGCAGTGATGTTTTTGGCTTTTCGCTTGGCAACACGGACATTCAACTCCCTACAAAGGTTTTCTATAGGGTTGAGATCTGGAGACTGGCTAGGCCACTCCAGGACCTTGAAATGCTTCTTACGAAGCCACTCCTTCGTTGCCCTGGCTGTGTGCTTTGGATCATTGTCATGTTGAAAGACCCAGCCACGTTTCATCTTCAATGCCCTTGCTGATGGAAGGAGGTTTGCACTCAAAATCTCACGATACATGGCCCCATTCATTCTTTCATGTACCCGGATCAGTCGTCCTGGCCCCTTTGCAGAGAAACAGCCCCAAAGCATGATGTTTGCACCACCATGCTTTACAGTAGGTATGGTCTTTGATGGATGCAACTCAGTATTCTTTTTCCTCCAAACACGACAAGTTGTGTTTCTACCAAACAGTTCCAGTTTGGTTTAATCAGACCATAGGACATTCTCCCAAAACTCCTCTGGATCATCCAAATGCTCTCTAGCAAACTTCAGACGGGCCCGGACATGTACTGGCTTAAGCAGTGGGACACGTCTGGCACTGCAGGATCTGAGTCCATGGTGGCGTAGTGTGTTACTTATGGTAGGCCTTGTTACATTGGTCCCAGCTCTCTGCAGTTCATTCACTAGGTCCCCCCACGTGGTTCTGGGATTTTTGCTCACCGTTCTTGTGATCATTCTGACCCCACGGGGTGGAATTTTGCATGGAGCCCCAGATCGAGGGAGATTATCAGTGGTCTTGTATGTCTTCCATTTTATAATTATTGCTCCCACTGTTGATTTCTTCACTCCAAGCTGGTTGGCTATTGCAGATTCAGTCTTTCCAGCCTGGTGCAGGGCTACAATTTTGTTTCTGGTGTCCTTTGACAGCTCTTTGGTCTTCACCATAGTAGAGTTTGGAGTCAGACTGTTTGAGGGTGTGCACAGGTGTCTTTTTATACTGATAACAAGTTTAAACAGGTGCCATTACTACAGGTAATGAGTGGAGGAAAGAGGAGACTCTTAAAGAAGTTACAGGTCTGTGAGAGCCAGAAATCTTGATTGTTTGTTTCTGACCAAATACTTATTTTCCACCATAATATGCAAAAAAAATGTTAAAAAAACAGACAATGTGATTTTCTGGATTTTTTTTTCTCAGTTTGTCTCCCATAGTTGAGGTCTACCTATGATGTAAATTACAGACGACTCTCATCTTTTTAAGTGGTGGAACTTGCACTATTGCTGACTGACTAAATACTTTTTTGCCCCACTGTATATACTATATACAGGAGAGATGACACACAGGTATATACTATATACAGGAGCAGATTACCTACAGGTATATACTATATACAGGAGGAGATGACATACAGGTATATGCTATATATAGAAGATGACATACAGGTATATACTATATACAGGAGGAGATGACACACAGATATATACTATATACAGGGGAGATGACACACAGGTATATACTATATACAGGAGGAGATGACATACAGGTATATACTATATATAGAAGGAGATGACATACAGGTATATACTATATATAGAAGATGACATACAGGTATATACTATATATAGGAGGAGATGACATACAGGTACATACTATATACAGGAGGAGATGACACACAGGTATATACTATATACAGGAGCAGATTACCTACAGGTATATACTATATACAGGAGGAGATGACATACAGGTATATGCTATATATAGAAGATGACATACAGGTATATACTATATACAGGAGGAGATGACACACAGATATATACTATATACAGGGGAGATGACACACAGGTATATGCTATATACAGGAGGAGATGACATACAGGTATATACTATATATAGAAGGAGATGACATACAGGTATATACTATATATAGAAGATGACATACAGGTATATACTATATATAGGAGGAGATGACATACAGGTATATACTATATATAGGAGGAGATGACTTACAGGTATATACTATATATAGGAGGAGATGACATACAGGTATATACTATATACAGGGGAGATGACACACAGCAGGTATATACTATATACAGGGGAGATGACATACAGGTATATACTATATACAGGAGATGACATACAGGTGTATACTATATATAAGGGAGATGACAAACATGTATATACTGAGGTGAAAATGAGAGGTGTGAGGTGAAAATGAAAAGTGTGAGTGAAAATGAGAGGAGTGAGGGAAAATAGTGTAGTGATCGGAAAATGACAGATGTGAGGTCGAAATGACAAGTGTTAGGCGGGAATGAGAGGAGTGAGGGAGAAAATGAGAGGTGTGCAGCACGGCGGGCAGCACGGTGGCTCAGTGGATAGCACTGCAGCCTTGCAGCGCTGGGGTCCTGGGTTCGAATCCCACCAAGGACAACATCTGCAAAGAGTTTGTATGTTCTCTCCGTGTTTGCGTGGGTTTCCTCCGGGTACTCCGGTTTCCTCCCACATTCCAAAGACATACTGATAGGGAATCTAGATTGTGAGCCCCATCGGGGACAGTGATGATAATGTGTGCAAAACTGTAAAGCGCTGCGGAATATGTTAGCGCTATATAAAAAAAAATAAAGAAAAAAGAAAGAAAAAGGTGTGAGGGAGAAAATGAGAGATGTGAGGGGGAAAATTAAAGATGTAATTGGGAAAATGAGAGGCGTGATGGGAAAATAAGAGAAGTGACGTGCTATAACTAACCACAGATATTTACTATGCCCAGGCAACGCCGGGCTCTTCAGCTAGTCTAATATATAAAGCTGAATGTGTGTGTGTGTGTGTGTGTATGTGTGTGTGTGTGTGTGTGTATGTCCGGGATTGGCATCTGCACCGTCGCAGCTACAGCCACAAAATTTTGCACAGTCACACGTCTGGACCCCGAGAGCGTCATAGGCTATGTTGTGAGGCGAAATTTTAACCCCGCGCGTTCCAATTCACCAAACAATTTTGCCCCTATCTACATAATGGGGAAAAAAGTGAAAGGAAAAGTGTTGGAGGCGTTGCAGCTACAGCCACAAAATTTTGCACAGTCACACGTCTGGACCCTGAGAGCATCATAGGCTATGTTGTGAGGTGAAATTTTAACCCCGCGCTTTCCAATTCACCAAACCATTTTACCCCTATCTACATAATGGGGAAAAGTGAAAGGAAAAGTGTTGGAGGCAAATTGACAGCTGCCAGATGTGAACAAGAGCGATGGCGCCAAAGAGTATATACCGTTCAGTTGCTAAGGTGGGGCCCCGACATGGGATACTCACCACACACGGGGATATGAACACACACACAAAATGGGCCACACACTACCATGTGCTTGAACACATATACCACCCTCAGCACACATTTCACCACACATACACCAACCTCGCCACATAAAAGTCGAAACACAAAAGTCGCCACTCAAAACTCGCCACGCGCAAAACTCACCACATGCAAAAACTAAGCTCACGCAAAACTCGCCACAAGTGCAAAACTCACCTCATGGAAAACTCGCCACACGCAAAACTTGCACACATGGAAAAATTGCCACATGCACAAAAGTTGCAACACATGCAAAAGTTGCCTCACACAAAACTTGCACATACTCAAAAGGCACCACACATAAAACTCGCCATGCGCAAAACTTGCTGCACACAACTTGCTACACTAACCTGTCACATGCAACTCGACACACAAAAAGTTGCTACACGCATGTTGCCACACAAAACTCATCTCACAAAAGTCGCTACATGCATGTCGCCACACACAACTCAACATACACAACTTGACAAACGAAACTCGCCCTAAAACACACACAAGTCTGGTATTAGCCTTCAAAAATAAAAATCTGATTAATAAGCAGACAAACTACAAGAGCAACAAATGTACCATATAGGAAATACGGCAGCTGTCAGTTACATGACCTGTCTATTATGTGTATGTGTGAGCTAATATATGCTGCCAGGGGGAGGGCTTCCTGTTGGCTGGGGATTTATCAGGCTGCCAATTTAGCTTACAAATACTGAGGTAAAAATAGTGAGCAAATAACGTGTGAACGAGGTCTAATACAGGAGGAGATGACACACAGGTATATACTATATATAGGAGGAGATGATACACAGATATATACTATATACAGGAGAGATGACACAGGTATATACTATATAGAGGAGGAGATGACATACAGGTATAAACTATATACAGGAGGAGATGACACACAGGTATATACTATATACAGGAGCAGATGACCTACAAGTATGTACTATATACAGGAGGAGATGACATACAGGTATATGCTAAATATAGAAGATGACATAAAGGTATATACTATATACAGGAGGAGATGACACAGATATATACTATATACAGGAGGAGATGACATACAGGTATATACTATACAGGTCCTTCTCAAAAAATTAGCATATAGTGTTAAATTTCATTATTTACCATAATGTAATGATTACAATTAAACTTTCATATATTATAGATTCATTATCCACCAACTGAAATTTGTCAGGTCTTTTATTGTTTTAATACTGATGATTTTGGCATACAACTCCTGATAACCCAAAAAACCTGTCTCAATAAATTAGCATATCAAGAAAAGGTTCTCTAAACGACCTATTACCCTAATCTTCTGAATCAACTAATTAACTCTAAACACATGCAAAAGATACCTGAGGCATTTATAAACTCCCTGCCTGGTTCATTACTCAAAACCCCCATCATAGGTAAGACTAGCGACCTGACAGATGTCAAGAAGGCCATCATTGACACCCTCAAGCAAGAGGGTAAGACCCAGAAAGAAATTTCTCAACAAATAGGCTGTTCCCAGAGTGCTGTATCAAGGCACCTCAATGGTAAGTCTGTTGGAAGGAAACAATGTGGCAGAAAACGCTGTACAACGAGAAGAGGAGACCGGACCCTGAGGAAGATTGTGGAGAAGGACCGATTCCAGACCTTGGGGAACCTGAGGAAGCAGTGGACTGAGTCTGGTGTGGAAACATCCAGAGCCACCGTGCACAGGCGTGTGCAGGAAATGGGCTACAGGTGCCGCATTCCCCAGGTAAAGCCACTTTTGAACCATAAACAGCGGCAGAGGCGCCTGACCTGGGCTACAGAGAAGCAGCACTGGACTGTTGCTAAGTGGTCCCAAGTACTTTTTTCTGATGAAAGCAAATTTTGCATGTCATTCGGAAATCAAGGTGCCAGAGTCTGGAGGAAGACTGGGGAGAAGGAAATGCCAAAATGCCTGAAGTCCAGTGTCAAGTACCCACAGTCAGTGATGGTGTGGGGTGCCATGTCAGCTGCTGGTGTGGTCCACTGTGTTTCATCAAGGGCAGGGTCAATGCAGCTAGCTATCAGGAGATTTTGGAGCACTTCATGCTTTCATCGGCTGAAATGCTTTATGGAGATGAAGATTTCATTTTTCAGCACGACCTGGCACCTGCTCACAGTGCCAAAACCACTGGTAAATGGTTTACTGACCATGGTATTACTGTGCTCAATTGGCCTGCCAACTCTCCTGACCTGAACCCCATAGAGAATCTGTGGGATATTGTGAAGAGAAAGTTGAGAGACGCAAGACCCAACACTCTGGATGAGCTTAAGGCCGCTATTGAAGCATCCTGGGCCTCCATAACATCTCAGCAGTGTCACAGGCTGATTGCCTCCATGCCACGCCGCATTGAAGCAGTCATTTCTGCCAAAGGATTCCCGACCAAGTATTGAGTGCATAACTGAACATTATTATTTGATGGTTTTTTTGTTTGTTATTAAAAAACACTTTTATTTGATTGGATGGGTGAAATATGCTAATTTATTGAGACAGGTTTTTTGGGTTATCAGGAGTTGTATGCCAAAATCATCAGTATTAAAACAATAAAAGACCTGACAAATTTCAGTTGGTGGATAATGAATCTATAATATATGAAAGTTTAATTGTAATCATTACATTATGGTAAATAATGAAATTTAACACTATATGCTAATTTTTTGAGAAGGACCTGTATATAGAAGATGACATACAGGTATATACTATATATAGAAGATGACATACAGGTATATACTATATACAGGGGAGATGACACACAGCAGGTATATACTATATACAGGGGAGATGACATACAGGTGTATACTATATATAAGGGAGATGCAAACATGTATATACTGAGGTGAAAATGAGGGGTGTGAGGTGAAAATGAAAAGGTGTGAGTGCAAAATGAGAGGAGTGAGGGAAAATAGTGTAGTGATCGGAAAATGACAGATGTGAGGTCGAAATGACAAGTGTTAGGGGGGAATGAGAGGAGTGAGGTAGAAAATGAGAGATGTGAGGGAGAAAATGAGAGATGTGATTGGGAAAATGAGAGGTGTGATGGGAAAATAAGAGAAGTGAGGTGCTATAACTAACCACAGATATTTACTATGCCCAGGCAACGCCGGGCTCTTCAGCTAGTATGTGTATATATTATTACTTCATACAACGCTAGATAGCTTTAAAGCCGGTAATTCAATTACCGGCTTTTGCTATCTCCTTCCTAAACCCGACATGATTTGTGACATGGTTTACATACAGTAAACCATGTCATATCACCTTTTTTTTGCATATTCCACACTACTAATGTTAGTAGCGTGTATATGCAAAATTTGGCCGTTCTATCTACTAAATTAAAGGGTTAAATGGTGGAAAAATTGGCGTGGGCTCCCGCGCAATATTCTCCGCCAGAGTAGTAAAGCCAGTGACTGAGGGCAGATATTAATAGCCTGGAGAGGGTCCATGGTTATTGGCCCCCCACTGGCTAAAAACATCTGCCCCCAGCCACCCCAGAAAAGGCACATCTGGAAGATGCGCCTATTCTGGCACTTGGCCACTCCCTTCCCATTCCCGTGTAGCGGTGGGATATGGGGTAATGAAGGGTTAATGCCACCTTGCTATTGTAAGGTGACATTAAGCCAAATTAATAATGGAGAGGCGTCAATTATGACACCTATCCATTATTAATCCAATAGTAGTAAAGGGTTAAAAAAAACACAAACACATTATTAAAAATTATTTTAATGAAATAAACACAAAGGTTGTTGTAATATTTTATTCAACGCCCAATCCAGTCACTGAAGACCCTCGTTCTGTAACCAAAAAAAAATAATAAACAAACAATATCCTTACCTTCCAAAGATCTGTAATGTCCAACGATGTAAATCCATCTGAAGGGGTTAAAATAATTTGCAGCCACGAGCTTTGTTAATGCAACGTTGTTCGTGGCTGCAAAACCCCGGGGAATGAAGGTAAAGTAGGTCAATGACCTATATTTACCTTAATTTCCGGTGAGGCGCCCTCTGCTGGTTGTTCCTAGATCGTGGGAACTTTCCTAGAAAGCTCCCAGGCTCGAGTTCATAAGAGGCTGCTGGTTGTCCTCATATGAACTCGAGCCTGGGAGCTTTCTAGGAAAGTTCCCACGATCTAGGAACAACCAGCAGAGGGCGCCTCACCGCAAATGAAGGTAAATATAGGTCATTGACCTACTTTACCTTCATTCCCCGGGGTTTTGCAACAAGGAGCAGCGCTGCATTAGCAGAGCTCCTTGCTGCAAAATATTTTAACCCCTTCAGATGGATTTACATCGTGGGACCTTACAGATCTTCAGAAGGTATGGATATTGTTGTTTTTTGTTTTTTTTTTGTTACAGATCGAGGGTCTTCAGTGATTGGATTGAGCGTAGAATAAATTACTACAACAACCTTTGTTTTTATTTCATTAAAATAATTTTTAATAAAGTGTTTGTGTATTTTTTAACCCTTTACTAGTATTGGATTAATAATGGATAGGTGTCATAATTGATGCCTCTCCATTATTAATTTGGCTTAATGTCACCTTACAATAGCAAGGTGGCATTAACCCTTCATTACCCCATATCCCACCGCTACATGGGAATGGGAAGAGAGTGGCCAAGTGCCAGAATAGGCGCATCTTCCAGATGTGCCTTTTCTGGGGTGGCTGGGGCCAGGTGTTTTTAGCCAGGGGGGGGGCAATAACCGTGGACCCTCTCCAGGCTATTAATATCTGCCCTCAGTCACTGGCTTTACTACTCTGGCGGAGCAAATTGCGCGGGAGCCCATGCCAATTTTTTCCGCCATTTAACCCTTTAATTTAATAGCTAGAACGGCCAAATTTTGCATATACACACTACTAACATTAGTAGTGTGGAATATGCAAAAAAAAAAGGTGATATGAGATGGTTTACTGCATGTAAACCATGTCTCAAATCATGTCGGGTTTTAGGAAGGAGATGGCAAAAGCCGGCAATTGAATTACCGGCTTTAAAGCTATCTAGCGCTGTATGAAGTAATAATATATATACATATATGTGTCTCACTGACATATATATATATATATATATATATATATATATATATATATACCTATTCTATGTGTCCACATTTATTCTACCTATTCTAATGTAAGCTGTCAGTGTGATTTTACTGTACACCGCACTGAATTGCCGGCTTTTCTATAGAACACCGCTGCGTATTTCTCGCAAGTCACACTGCTGGTCCGTGTGTAATCCATATTTTTCTGGCTTCCACAATAATAATAATAATTTTTATTTATATAGCGCCAACATATTCCGCAGCGCTTTACAAATTATAGAGGGGACAAGTACAGACAATAGACATTACAGCATAACAGAAATACAGTTCAAAACAGATACCAGGAGGAATGAGGGCCCTGCTCGCAAGCTTACAAACTATGAGGAAAAGGGGAGACACGAGAGGTCCATAGACTTTCATTGGCGTTTTTTTTGCGCAATACGGTGACAAACGCAGCATGCTGCGATTTTCTACGGCCGTAGAAAGCCGTATAATACTGATCAGTAAAATACGGCAGATAGGAGCAGGGGCATAGAGAATAATTGTGCCGTTTGTTTTGCGAGTTTTACGGACGTATTTTCTGCGCTCTTACGTCCGTAAAACTCGCAAGTGTGACGGCGGCCTTAGGGTATATGTGGACATGAGACCCCCGCCATATTTCTGTATGTTTCAGCGGGGGGGGGGGGGCTTACATTAACTGTAACTGTGTCGTGATCTCTTATATGTTCTGTAGGGCTGGTATTTACCACTGACCATATGGCGGTAATATCCATGTTGGTCGTTATATAGAGACTAGCTGAAGAGCCCGGCGTTGCCTGGGCATAGTAAATATCTGTGGTTAGTTATAGCACGTCACTTCTCTTATTTTCCCATCACGCCTCTCATTTTCCCAATCACATCTTTCATTTTCCCTCACATCTCTCATTTTCTCCCTCACTCCTCTCATTCCCGCCTAACACTTGTCATTTCGACCTCACATCTGTCATTTTCCGATCACTACACTATTTTCCCTCACTCCTCTCATTTTGCACTCATACCTTTTCATTTTCACCTCACACCTCTCATTTTCACCTCAGTATATACATGTTTGTCATCTCCCTTATATATAGTATACACCTGTATGTCATCTCCTGTATATAGTATATACCTGTATGTCATCTCCCCTGTATATAGTATATACCTGCTGTGTGTCATCTCCCCTGTATATAGTATATACCTGTATGTCATCTCCTCCTATATATAGTATATACCTGTATGTCATCTCCTCCTATATATAGTATATACCTGTATGTCATCTCCTGCTATATATAGTATATACCTGTATGTCATCTCCTTCTATATATAGTATATACCTGTAGGTCATCTCCTCCTGTATATAGTATATACCTGTGTGTCATCTCCCCTGTATATAGTATATATCTGTGTGTCATCTCCTCCTGTATATAGTATATACCTGTATGTCATCTTCTATATATAGCATATACCTGTATGTCATCTCCTCCTGTATATAGTATATACCTGTAGGTAATCTGCTCCTGTATTTAGTATATACCTGTGTGTCATCTCCTCCTGTATATAGTATATACCTGTATGTCATCTCCTCCTTTATATAGTATATAGCTGTGTGTCATCTCTCCTGTATATAGTATATATCTGTGTGTCATCTCCCCTGTATATAGTATATACCTGTGTGATCTCCTGTATTAGACCTCGTTAACACGTTATTTGCTCAGTATTTTTACCTCAGTATTTGTAAGATAAATTGGCAGCCTGATAAATCCCCAGCCAACAGGAAGCCCTCCCCCTGGCAGTATATATTAGCTCACACATACACATAATAGACAGGTCATGTGACTGACAGCTGCCGTATTTCCTATATGGTACATTTGTTGCTCTTGTAGTTTGTCTGCTTATTAATCAGATTTTTATTTTTGAAGGCTAATACCAGACTTGTGTGTGTTTTAGGGTGAGTTTCGTTTGTCAAGTTGTGTGTGTTGAGTTGTGTGTGGCGACATGCATGTAGCGACTTTTGTGAGATGAGTTTTGTGTGGCAACATGCGTGTAGCAACTTTTTGTGTGTCGAGTTGCATGTGACAGGTTAGTGTAGCAAGTTGTGTGCAGCAAGTTTTGCGCATTGCGAGTTTTGCGCGTCGTGAGTTTTGCGCGTCGTGAGTTTTATGTCTGGTGCCTTTTGAGTATGTGCAAGTTTTGTGTGAGGCAACTTTTGCATGTGTTGCAAATTTTGTGCATGTGGCAATTTTTCCGCATGTGCAAGTTTTGCGTGTGGCGAGTTTTCCATGAGGTGAGTTTTGCACTTGTGGCGAGTTTTGCGTGAGCCTAGTTTTTGCATGTGGCGAGTTTTGCGCGTGGTGAGTTTTGAGCGGCGACTTTTGTGTTTGGACTTTTATGTGGCGAGGTTGGTGTATGTGTGGTGAAATGTGTGCGGAGGGTGGTATATGTGTTCAAGCACATGGTAGTGTGTGGCGCATTTTGTGTGTGTGTTCATATCCCCATGTGTGGTGAGTATCCCATGTCGGGGTCCCACCTTAGCAAGTGTACGGTATATACTCTTTTGCGCCATCGCCCTCATTCTTTAAGTCCCCCTTGTTCACATCTGGCAGCTGTCAATTTGCCTCCAACACTTTTCCTTTCACTTTTCCCCATTATGTAGATAGGGGAAAAATAGTTTGGTGAATTGAAAAGCGCGGGGTTAAAATTTCACCTCACAACGTAGCCTATGACGCTCTCAGGGTCCAGACGTGTGACTGTGCAAAATTTTGTTGCTGTAGCTGCGACGCTTCCAACACTTTTCCTTTCACTTTTTTCCCCATTATGTAGATAGGGGCAAAATTGTTTGGTGAATTGGAACGCGCGGGGTTAAAATTTCGCCTCACAATATAGCCTATGACACTCTCGGGGTCCAGACGTGTGACTGTGCAAAATTTTGTGGCTGTAGCTGCGACGGTGCAGATGCCAATCCCGGACATACACACACACATACACACACACACACACAGGCGCGGGCTGGGCCGGGTGGCAGAAATGCATATGCCCCCCGGGCCGGTGTCTAAGCAGCTGCACAGGGCCGCTGGAGGACTGGCAGTGACTAATACATAGCGCACCTGTAGTGCGCGGTGGTGTCATCCCGCCAGCAGCCCTGACATGTAGGCTGCAGGGGTATGTGATGAGCAAGCTCCTATGCGCCACTGCCACTCTGAGGGAGAGAGCCAGCAGCCAAGATGAAAGGTCAGCATACCGGCATACGCATACCGGCCTGTGTGTGCACGGAGCTCCGGATTCTCCTGCTCTTATCTGCTATCCTGGCAGAGAAGGAGAGACGGGGGAGGTGCCCGGACAGTGCAGAGCTGTCAGCAGGAGAAACTGAAGAGCTGCACATGGACATCAGCCTCCCCTGCACCACAGAGGAGAGTGTGTGATGTGTGTATGAGGAGAGTGTGTGATGTGTGTATGAGGAGAGTGTGTGATGTGTGTATGAGAGTGTGTTTGTGTGTATGAGGAGAGTGTGTTTGTGTGTATGAGGAGAGTGTTCGTGCGTGTGAGCTGCGTGCGTGTGAGCTGCGTGCGTGTGAGCTGCATGTGCCTGTCATTATACAGTGGGGTTGTGCGTGTGCGTGTCATTATACAGTGGGGTTGTGCGTGTGTGCATGTCATTATACAGTGGGGCTGTGCGTGTGTGCGTGTCATTATACAGTGGGGCTGTGTGTGTGTGCGTGTCATTATACAGTGGGGCTGTGCGTGTGTGCATGTCATTATACAGTGGGGCTGTGTGTGTCATTATACAGTGGGGCTGTGCATGTGTGCGTGTCATTATACAGTGGGGCTGTGCGTGTGTGCATGTCATTATACAGTGGGGCTGTGCGTGTGTGCGTGTCATTATACAGTGGGGCTGTGTGTGTGTGCGTGTCATTATACAGTGGGGCTGTGCGTGTGTGCATGTCATTATACAGTGGGGCTGTGTGTGTCATTATACAGTGGGGCTGTGCATGTGTGCGTGTCATTATACAGTGGGGCTGTGCGTGTGTGCATGTCATTATACAGTGGGGCTGTGCGTGTCATTATACAGTGGGGCTGTGCGTGTCATTATACAGTGGGGCTGTGCGTGTGTGCGTGTCATTATACAGTGGGGCTGTGTGTGTCATTATACAGTGGGGCTGTTGCACATGTGCGTCATACAGTGGGGCTGTGTGGGTATGTCATTATACAGTGGCGCTGTGCGTGTGTGTGTGAGCTGTGTGTGTGAGCTGCGTGTGCGTGTGAGCTGCGTGTGCGTGTGAGCTGCGTGTGCGTGTGAGCTGCGTGTGCCTGTCATTATACAGTGGGGCTGTGCGTGTCATTATACAGTGGGGCTGTGTGTGTGTGTCATTATACAGTGGGGCTGTACATGTGCGTCATACAGTGGGGCTGTGTGGGTATGTCATTATACAGTGGGGCTGTGCGCGTGTGTGTGAGCTGCATGTGTGTGTGAGCTGTGTGTGTGAGCTGTGTGCATGTGAGCTGCGTGCGTGTGTGAGCTGCGTGCATGTGTGAGCTGCGTGCGTGTGTGAGCTGCGTGCGTGTGTCATTATACAGTGGGGCCATGCGTGTGTCTGTCATTATACAGTGGGGCTGTGCGTGTGCCTGTCATTATACAGTGGGGCTGTGCGTGTGCCTGTCATTATACAGTGGGGCTGTGTATGTGTGTGTGTGTGTGGCATTATACAGTGGGGCTGTGCGTGTGTGTCATTATACAGTGGGGCTGTGCATGTGTGTCATTATACAGTGGGGCTATGCGTGTGTGTCATTATACAGTGGGGCTGTGCGTGTGTGTCATTATACAGTGGGGCTGTGCGTGTGTGGATCATTATACAGTGGGGCTGTGCGTGTGTGGGTCATTATACAGTGGGGCTGTGTGTGTGTGTCATTATACAGTGGGGCTGTGTGTGTGTGTCATTATACAGTGGGGCTGTGTGTGTGGGTCATTATACACTGGGGCTGTGCGTGTGCCTGTCATTATATAGTGGGGCTGTGCGTGTGCCTGTCATTATACAGTGGGGCTGTGCGTGTGCCTGTCATTATATAGTGGGGCTGTGCGTGTGCCTGTCATTATACAATGGGGCTGTGCGTGTGCCTGTCATTATACAGTGGGGCTGTGCGTGTGCCTGTCATTATACAGTGGGGCTGTGCTTGTGCCTGTCATTATACAGTGGGGCTGTGCATGTGCCTGTCATTATACAGAGGGGCTGTGTGTGTCATTATACAGAGGGGCTGTGTGTGTCATTATACAGTGGGGCTGTGTGTGTGTCATACAGTGGGGCTGTGTGGGTGTCATTATACAGTGGGGCTGTGTGTGTCATTATACAGTGGGGCTGTATGTCATTATACAGTGTGGCTGTGTGTGTGTGTCATTATACAGTGTGGCTGTGTGTGTGTGTCATTATACAGTGTGGCTGTGTGTGTGTGTCATTATACAGTGGGGCTGTGCATGTGTGTCATTATACAGTGGAGCTGTGCGTGTGTGTGTCATTGGTGCATTCACTCTGTCATTCTTTAGACTGCAGACTTGTGCTTCTCACATTGCTGGCAGTGCTGTGGTCATTTGGCGGGTGTGTGGCTGTAAGTTTGTGATTTGCATACATGCGGTCACATGCCGACTAGACTTGCTTGGCCTTATGCAACTGTATTGAACAAGGCCAAAACAGTCTAGTCAAAATGTGGCTGGGAATATATATATCGCATGCTTGCAGTCACAAGACCACATGTTGCCGGCACCAGAGAATCTTCATAGCGCATGATATGAGGATTCACACATTGTGTCTGTAGACATGTAGCATAAGATCCGACAACCCCTTTAAGGATGAGCCGCTACTCATGGGCCACTGCTGTGTGCTTGCCCCCCAGGGCAAAATTTGCCAGTCAGCCCCTGCACACACACACACACACACACACACACACACACACACACACACACACACACACACACACACACACACACACACACACACACACACACACACACACACACACACACACACATTCAGCTTTATATAGTAGATTATCTTCAGTATTAGCGTGGTCATCTGCTGAGGTTCTCCTTCACTATTAGGGCACGTCACCGAATTGTAATGAAGGTTACATGGTTAAGGGCCCACTCAGAAGCTTCGCCCCCCTGAACCAAATCCCTAGCTACGCCCCTGACCTGTGGCATTGGAAATGAATTAAAAGCCTCAATTCGAGTGTATTGGGACACTTCAGTGTGCCTCAATACTTTTGTTCTTATCATGCAAGTGGAGCATACAAAGGTCTATGAGTAAAACTTACAATGCATGGTAATAAGAGGTGTTAGGGAATATCAGATGTCAGAGAAAAGAAGGATTGAGTTTATGTGTTGCAATATGCCTAATCCCTTGTTCTCACAGTAGGCATCTGACTGATGCTTACTCTCCCTGTTGAGAACGCATATGTGCTTGGTAAAGCTGAGCTTTTCTATGAATGAGGGGCTCCATAGGAGTAACTGGGGAGGTCAATCTATTTAAAAATCTACTATATTATTGTCTAAGGGTCACTTCCGTCTGTTCTCCTGTCTGTCTATCTGTCACGGTTATTCATTCGCTGATTGGTCTCGCCAGCTACCTGTCATGGCTGCCGCGACCAATCAGCGACGGGCACAGTCCAGAAGAAAATGGCCACTCCTTACTCCCCGCAGTCAGTGCCTGTCGCCCGCATACTCCCCTCTGGTCACCGCTAACACAGGGTTAATGCCGGCGGTAACGGACCGCGTTATGCCGCGGGTAATGCACTCCGTTACCGCCGCTATTAACCCTGTGTGTCCCCAACTTTTTACTATTGATGCTGCCTATGCGGCATCAATAGTAAAAAATGTAATGTTAAAAATAATAATAAAAAAAACCTGCTATACTCACCATCCGCAGTCGCTCGCACCTGCCGCCATCTTCCGTTGCAGGTTCCGGTGGCAAAGATGGTATGGGAGAAGGACCTGCCATGACGTCACAGTCATGTGACCGCGACGTCATCACAGGCCCTGCGCGCCTGCGCTAGAAAGACCTGCCATGACGTCACGGTCATGTGACCGCGACGTCATCACAGGTCCTGCGCTCATACCAACCCTGGGACCGGAAGCTGCCGTGGACTACAAGGGGCCCTCGGAAAGGTGAGTATATGTTTATTTTTTAAACTGTGACAAACCTGGCTGGGCAATATACTACGTAGCTGGGCAATATACTACGTGACTGGGCAATATACTACGTGGCTCTGTGCTGTATACTACTTCGCTGTGCAATATACTACGTGGCTCTGCTGTATACTACGTCACTGGGCAATATACTACATGGCTCTGTGCTGTATACTATGTCACTGGGCAATATACTACGTAACTGGACAATATACTACGTGACTGGACAATATACTACGTGGCTCTGTGCTGTATACTATGTCACTGGGCAATATACTACGTGGCTCTGTGCTGTATACTACGTCACTGGACAATATACTACGTAACTGGGCAATATACTACGTGACTGGGCAATATACTACAGTATGTGGCTCTGTGCTGTATACCACGTCACTGGGCAATATACTACGTGACAGGCCAATATACTACGTGGCTCTGTTCTGTATACTATGTCGCTGTGCAATATACTACGTAACTGGGCAATATACTACGTGGCTCTGTGCTGTATACTACGTCACTGGACAATATACTACATGGCTGCGCAATATACTACGTCACTAGGCAATATACTACGTAACTGGGCAATATACTAGGTGGCTGGGCAATATACTATGTCACTGGGCAATATACTACGTTGCTGGGCAATATACTACGTGGCTGGGCAATATACTACGTGGCAGGGCAATATACTACGTTGCTGGGCAATATGCTACGTCGCTGGGCAATATACTACGTGACTGTGCAATATACTACGTGACTGTGCAATATACTATGTGACTGGGCAATATACTACGTTGCTGGGCAATATACTACGTGGTTGGGCAGTATACTACGTGGTTGGGCAATATATTATGTGACTGTGCAATATACTACGTGGCTGGGCAATATATTACATGGCTGGGCAATATACTATGTGGCTGGGCAATATACTACGTGGGCTGTGCAATATACTACGTGGCTGGGCAATATACTACGTGGCTGGCAATATACTACGTGGCTGGGCAATATACTACGTGGCTGGGCAATATACTACATGGATATGCATATTCTAGAATACCCGATGCATTAGAATCGGGCCACCATCTAGTGACTACATAAATAAGAAACCAGGTGGGATTTGCCTATATGTGAAATTGCATTCAAAGCCTATCCTGTATGATGATATTTGATAGGAAAAAGCAGGGCCGGACTGGCCATTTGGCAATTCAGGTAAATATCAGATGGAATGCATCGGATCTCAATACTTGTAACACTTTTAACAGTATCGCAATTCTCAGGATGCCAATACTGTTTAAATTCTTTCTAAAAAATAAAGCTGCATATATATTATTTTTTAGAAAAAGTTTGATATGAACTTTAAAAGTGTAAAATTAAGCTATTTAACATACTACCACAGCATGGAACTAGTATTCTGCAGCAGCATTGTCAACTAAAAACGTCCATCTGCCTTTACTTCTCAATGCGAGTTACATTCGGCAATGATGAGTAATGGATGGAAGAAGAGGTCATAGTGGTCTGGGCCGGATCAAAAAGGTAAAGTGAATGATTACAATCAGAAAGAACCTCATCAGTGAGTCACTGATATTTATCACATAGTATAGTTGTAATATCAGTCTTAGTACAGTAATTCTGGTTAATGATCGGTATGCTGTTATTATCATTATAGTGTATGCTGGCAATACCTTATTTATGGTAATATTTGTCTTGGTAGTCATATTTGGTAATCATCAGCATGGTGGCATTGTAGTAAAATTATTTACCCTTATATAGCGGTATTATTGGCCCTATTAGTCATGCAGTAAATCTTGATTTCATTCAGTCAGAGTCATAGTTCTAATAGAGACCCTCATCTGGTGTGACTTGTATGTGGAGGATCTGAATGGGCCTGTGAGGTTTGAAATACCAGGGTTGAAGTTTAGTCCCAGTCTGACCCTGGGAAAAAGAACAAGTGGAGTCCCTTATAAGGAAAACCCTTCAAGTTATTAGTTTCCAAATATAATTGAATCAGCGGAAAATCTACTATTAATGAAACGGCAAGTCATAAGAAAATATATATGGATTAATTCAAAAACTACCAAATAATTCAGAAACCTGCAGGTCTGAATAAAGAAACTTAGTTTTTTGTAGTAATAAAACACAAATATAAACAGTAAAGATTGAAACTGAGAGAATCATTGCATAAGAAAGTACATTTTTACACTACATTAAGAATAAGAAACTTAAAAAAGCAAAGCAGTGCCACTCTTAGAAACAATCTGAATTAAAGAGAGGAGGAAGATGAAAATCCTTTCCATCAAATGGCTTCTTTTCTACTGTATATATGAGAACATGTTTCGGGATGCTGTAATGGACAGGAGGAAGAGCAAGGGTTAAAGTTAATTTTGGTAAGCCAGGGATATACTCCATGCAGGGAGGGGAAAGTAGAGGCAGGGATATGGCAGGTGATATGAGCACAGTTGGTGTGCTGAGGGAAGTAATGAGGGCAAAAGTATAACAACTGCTCATTAAGGGTAAGTGTGGCGCCCCAGGCTCCTGGTCATCACAGTGACATTGCTTTCCTCACGGGGAGTGTGATGTTACGCTTGGAAGCGATGAAGGATATCTCTTTATCAGGTAATCACAATGCACACAACATGTTCACACTCCAGACCAGAAGGGGGAGCCCACACCTTGTTTGTGGGTGGCTTCCCTGTATAAATTCTGATTTGGAGGGAAAAGGGTCAGAAAATGAGTTACAGAGAAGAGTGCAGACCGACATAGAGTGTCAGAAGGTCTGAAGGGGCCCTGTAGTCTGAAATACTACAACCCCTGGAGAAAGAGACATACAGAAGGAAAGAACATCGTTCAGTGAGCGTGCAGGAGAGCGAAGCACAGGAGAGTGAATCAGGGGAGGACAGCTGCAAATGAACTATCTCCCTCTGAAGTGTAGATCATCGGTAGCCGGAACACCGAGGTTATAAGGGACTCTAAGACTTACAGCAGAGGCCAGCAGGACAGCTGAATTGCAAGTTACCTGTCTGCCCTAATACCCAGCAGACACAGTGACACATAGAGCCCGTGTCATGATAGAGATCCTGGAAAAAGGCTCGAGTCACCTGTCATTTGTTGTGCAATTTCTCCTGAGTAAGTTGATACCCCATATGTGGGGGAAATCTACTCTTCAGGCGCACAGCAGGGCTCGTAAGGGAAGGAGCGCCATTTGACTTTTTGAATGTAAAATTTGCTGGCATAATTAATGCACACTACGTCATGTTTGGAAAGTTCCTGATGGGCCTAAACATTGGAAATCCCTGACAAATGACACCATTTTGGAAACTAAACCACGTATGACAGGGTCACACTTATGACTGCAATGCAACAAACTTGCACATCAATACCAGGCACTGCCGCCAGCACTCGGGACCGGAGAGTGCGGCTGCATGTGTTTCTATGCAACTGAACGCTCTGGTCCAAACTGCTGGCAGCAGCCGGGTATTGATGTACAAGTTTCTCACATTGCAGTCACAAGTGTGACCCCTTAGGGAACTAACCTAGATGTGTATTGAGCACTTTGAACCCACAGGTGCTTCTCAGATGTTTATAACGTAGAGTCATGAAAAAAGAAAAATCACATTCTTCCCAGATAAATCTTTTTTAGCTCCACATTTTGTATTTTCACAAGGGTAACAGGAGAAAATGGACGCTAAAATTTGTTGTGTAATTTCTCCTGTGTTCACCAATACCCCAGATGTCGTCGAAAACTACTTTTGAGGCACAGTGCAAAGCTCAGAAGGGAAGAAACGCCATATTACAGTGCAGATTTTGCTGTACTAGTTTGAGGGTGCCATGTTACATTGGCAGAGCCCCTGAGGTGCCAAAAAAGAAGAACCCCACATAAGTGGCCCCATTTTACAAACTTAACCTCTCAATGAATTCATCTAGGGGTGCAGTGATTATACTGACACCAAAGGTGTGTCAGACTTTTATACCATTGAGCAGTGAAGTTAAAATAATTTACCTCCAAGATTGTGTGTTAGCTCCAAGTTTTACATTTTCATACTGGGAAATGGGTAAAAATGGCACCAAAATTTGTCCCACAGTTTCTACTGAACGTGACAATACCCAATATGTGGCTGTACAGTACTGCTTATGTAACACCCCAGGTTCCTAGTTGTTACAGTGGCATTGCTTTCCTCATGGGGAGAGTGATGTCATGCTTGGAAGAGAGGAAGGATCCCTTTGACAGGTATTCAGCACATTCAACACTGTTCTCCAGGCCAGAAAGGGAAGCTCTACACCCGACTTCAGGGGAGCTGCTCTCTCTGGTCGGGAGGAGAAGTCAGTTGCTAGGCAGTTGGAGTTAGACAGTTGGTGAGAGGAGAGTGAAGAGAGAGAAAGGAAAGCTAGGGCCGTGGAGACAAGTGATTCTGCGGCTCCTGGGAAGGAAAGAGAAAGCAGAGAAAGCAGAGCAGTCTGTAGGAGACTGAGAGGGAAAAGAAGTGAAGGAGAGAAAAGAGCTGGAGAGAAGCTGCGACTGGGCTTCCTCCATGCTGCGCACAGATACCGGTAGCCAGAAGACCGAGGTTGTTGGGGTAACTTCATGCCCCACAGCAGAAACCAGCGGACAGCTGATTGCAAGTTACCTGTCCACCATTAACACCCGAGGATACAGTAGCAAATAGAGCCCGGGTCGTGATAGAGATCCTGTAGAAAGGCATGAATTACCTGTCGTACATGTAGTGTCCTACCTAAAGGGGGACAGAGAGAAAATGTGAGGACCTTGTGTGAGGACTAAGGCAGTAAGGGACTAGAACACCACAGTGCTAGAAGGAAGGCTTCCAACTCCACCTGGTTAGAGGGATTCCCAATTCGCTTCCAAGCCGGCTGGACCACATCAGCACCTGTGATCCGGTACCCTGGACTGTGGCTGTCTTGAACCAAGTAAAGAGGTAAAGAGACTGCAACCCTGTGTTTTCTGTTTCTTTCTACACCACCTATCACCTGTCCCTACTACAACGGGAGCCCTGTGGACCCAGCTTCACCTGTGGGAAGCCATATCATCCCTGCTGCCATAACATCACCCCAGAGATCCCCTTTAAGCAGCGTCAGTCACCCCTAACCGAATACCACAGGTGGCGTCACAAACAAACTTTATTTCACAAACCCCTTTAACCCCTTCCCAACCTGTGACACAGCGCATGTGTCATGAAAGTCTGTGCCAATCCGACCTGTGACGCATATGCTGTGTCACAGAATGATCGCGTCCCTGCAGATCGGGTGAAAGGGTTAATTCCGATTTCACCCGATCTGCAGGGACAGAGGGAGTGGTACTTTAGCCCAGGGGGGTGGCTTTGCCCCCACATGGCTACGATCGCTCTGATTGGCTGTTGCACTTTTAATAGCCAATCAGAGCAATTTGTAATATTTCACCTTTGAAAAGTGGTGAAATATTATAATCCAGCCATGGGCGATGCTGCAATACCATCGGCCATGGCTGGAAACCCTGATCTGTCCCCCGCCACCAATCTCCTCCCTAGTCCTATGTGCACACGTATTCTGGTCCTCTGCGCAGAAAGAAGTGACATGCTGCAGAATGTAAACCGCTGCGTTTCCACGCAGTTTTCTCCGCAGCATGTGCACAGCGTTTTTTGTTTCCCATAGGTTTACATTGAACTGTAAACTCGTGGGAAACTGCTGCGGACCCGCAGCTGCGGAAATGCTGCGGATCCGCAGCGTTTTCCGCAGCGTGTGCACATACCCTTAGAATTAGGCTATGGGCACACGGTGAGGATGTGGCTGCGGATCCGCAGTGGATTTGCCGCTGCTGATTCGTAGCAGTTTTCCATCAGGTTTACAGTTCCATGTAAACCTATGGAAAACCAAATCCGCTGTGCCCATGGTGCGGAAAATACCGCGCGGAAACGCTGCGTTGTATTTTCCACAGCATGTCAATTCTTTGTGCGGATTCCGCAGCGTTTTACACCTGTTCCTCAATAGGAATCTGCAGGTAAAATCCGCACAAAAAACACTGGAAATCTGCGGTAAATCTGCAGGTAAAACGCAGTGCCTTTTACCTGCGGACTTTTCAAAAATGGTGTGGAAAAATCTCACACGAATCCGCAACGTGGGCACATAGCCTTAGGCTGGGATCACACATGCGAGAAACACGTCCGTGTCTCGCATGTGAAATCCAAGCTCTGGCGCCGGCACTTGGGAGCGAAGCGTGCGGCTCCATGTGTTCCTATGCGGCTGCACGCTCCGCTCTGGAGTGCGGGCGCCAGAGCTTGGATTTCACATGCGAGACACGGACGTGTTTCTCGCATGTGTGATCCCGGCCTTAGGGTTAGGGTTTTTCCCTTGGCGAAAAAAATGCCTTCCTGACTCCATATACGGCAATCAGACTAGTTCCCTGGATCAACGCCCTATCATGGAATCTAGTGTATATACCCTGTAACATTATACTTTTCCAGAAATGTATCCAGTCCCCTCTCAAATTTAAGTAATGAATCGCTCATTACAACATCATACGGCAGAGAGTTCCATAGTCTCACTGCTCTTACAGTAAGGCCGGCGTCACACACAGCGTAAAACAATACGGTCCGTATATTACGGCCGTAATACGCTGAAAAGTCCCGAAAAAAGTGGTCCGTAGCTCCTCCGTAGGCAGGGTGTGTCAGCGTTTTTTGCGCATGGCATCCTCCGTATGTAATCCGTATGGCATCCGTACTGCGTGGTTTTCTCGCAGGCTAGCAAAACCAACATACCGCTATAGAAGTGATCCATGTGTCCCAAAAAGAAAAGAAAATATATATATACTGTCTATATATATATATATATATATATATATATATATATATATATATATATATATATATATATATATATATATATATATATATATATATATGTGTCAGCAGACACATATATTAGAGAGAAAAGCCGGTAATTCAGAGCGGTGTACAGTAAAATCACACTGACAGCTTACAGTAGAATAGGTAGAATAAATGTGTACACATAGAATAGGTATATATATATATATATGTCAGTGAAACACATATATGTATATATATTAATATTTATTCCAGCGCTAGACAGCTTGAAAGCCGGTAATTCAATTACCGGCTTTTTCCTTCTCCTTCCTAAAACCCGACATGATTTGAGACATGGTTTAGATACAGTAAACCATGTCTTCTCTCCATTTTTTTTGCAGATTCCACACTACTAATGTCAGTAGTGTGTATCTGCAAAATTTGGCCGTTCTAGCTCTTAAAATAAAGGGTTAAATGGCGGAAAAAATTGGCGTGGGCTCCCGCGCAATTTTCTCCGCCAGAGTAGTAAAGCCAGTGACTGAGGGCAGATATTAATAGCCTGGAGAGGGTCCACGGTTATTGGCCCCCCCCTGGCTAAAAATATCTGCCCCCAGCCACCCCAGAAAAGGCACATCTGGAAGATGCGCCTATTCTGGCACTTGGCCACTCTCTTCCCATTCCCGTGTAGCGGTGGGATATGGGGTAATGAAGGGTTAATGCCACCTTGCTATTGTAAGGTGACATTAAGCCTAATTAATAATGGAGAGGCGTCAATTATGACACCTATCCATTATTAATCCAATTGTAGTGAAGGGTTAAATAAAACACAAACACATTATTTAAAATTATTTTAATGAAATAAAAACAATGGTTGTTGTAGTATTTTATTCAACGCCCAATCCAGTCACTGAAGACCCTCGTTCTGTGAGTAAAGAAACATAATAAACCAACAATATACTTACCCTCCGCAGATCTGTAACGTCCAACGATGTAAATCCTTCTGAAGGGGTTAAAACATTTTGCAGCAAGGAGCTGTGCTAATGCAGGCTGCTCCTCGCTGCAAAACCCCAGGGAATAAGGCTAAAAATAGATCAATGATCTATATTTAGCTTTATTTGCGGTGAGGCGCCCTCTGCTGGCTGTTCATAGATCGTGGGAAATTACCTAGAAAGCTCCCTGGCTCCCTGGCTTTCTAGGTAATTTCCCACGATCTATGAACAGCCAGCAGAGGGCGCCTCACCGCAAATGATGCTAAATATAGATCATTGATCTATTTTTAGCCTCATTCCCTGGGGTTTTGCAGCGAGGAGCAGCCTGCATTAGCACAGCTCCTTGCTGCAAAATGTTTTAACCCCTTCAGAAGGATTTACATCGTTGGACGTTACAGATCTGCGGAGGGTAAGTATATTGTTGGTTTATTATGTTTCTTTACTCACAGAACGAGGGTCTTCAGTGACTGGATTGGGCGTTGAATAAAATACTACAACAACCATTGTTTTTATTTCATTAAAATAATTTTAAAGAATGTGTTTGTGTTTTATTTAACTCTTCACTACAATTGGATTAATAATGGATAGGTGTCATAATTGACGCCTCTCCATTATTAATTAGGCTTAATGTCACCTTACAATAGCAAGGTGGCATTAACCCTTCATTACCCCATATCCCACCGCTACACGGGAATGGGAAGAGAGTGGCCAAGTGCCAGAATAGGCGCATCTTCCAGATGTGCCTGTTCTGGGGTGGCTGGGGGCAGATATTTTTAGCCAGGGGGGGGCCAATAACCGTGGACCCTCTCCAGGCTATTAATATCTGCCCTCAGTCACTGGCTTTACTACTCTGGCGGAGAAAATTGCGCGGGAGCCCACGCCAATTTTTTCCGCCAGTTAACCCTTTATTTTAAGAGCTAGAACGGCCAAATTTTGCAGATACACACTACTGACATTAGTAGTGTGGAATCTGCAAAAAAAATGGAGAGAAGACATGGTTTACTGTATGTAAACCATGTCTCAAATCATGTCGGGTTTTATGAAGGAGAAGGAAAAAGCCGGTAATTGAATTACCGGCTTTCAAGCTGTATAGCGCTGGAATAAATATTAATATATATACATATATGTGTCTCACTGACATATATATATATATACCTATTCTATGTGTACACATTTATTATATCTATTGGACTGTAAGCTGTCAGTGTGATTTTACTGTACACCGCACTGAATTACCGGCTTTTCTCTCTAACAGCGCTGCGTATTTCTCGCAAGTCACACTGCTTGTCCGTGTGTAATCCGTATTTTTCACGCTTCCATAGACTTTCATTGGCGTATTTCTTGCGCAGTACGGTGACAAACGCAGCATGCTGCGATTTTGTACGGCCGTAGAAAGCCGTATAATACTGATCAGTAAAATACGGCAAATAGGAGCAGGGGCATAGAGAATAATTGTGCCGTATTTTTTGCGAGTTTTACGGACGTAGATTCTGCGCTCTTACGTCCGTAAAACTCGCATGTGTGACGGCGGCCTAAAGAATCCGCGTGTGTTATTATGCTTAAACATTTTTCTTCCAAACGTAGAGGATGCCCCTTGTCCCTGTTTCAGGTCTATGATTAAAAAGATCATCAGAAAGGTCTTTGTACTGTCCCCTCATATATTTATACATTAAAATAAGATCACCCCTTAGTCTTCGTTTTTCCAAACTAAATAGCCCCAAGTTTAATAACCTATCTTGGTATTGCAGACCCCCCAGCCCTCTAATAACCTTGGTCGCTCTTCTCTGCACCCGCTCCAGTTCAGCTATGTCTTTCTTATACACCGGAGACCAGAACTGTGCACAGTATTCTAAGTGTGGTCGAACTAGTGACTTGTATAGAGGTAAAATTATATTTTCCTCATGTGCATCTATGCCTCTTTTAATGCAACCCATTATTTTATTTGCCTTTGTAGCAGCTGCCTGACACTGGCCACTGAATATGAGTTTGTCATCCACCCATACACCCAGGTCTTTTTCATTGACGGTTTTGCCCAGAGTTTTAGAATTAAGCACATAATTACACATCTTATTACTTCTACCCAGGTGCATGACCTTACATTTATCCCCATTAAAGGGAACCTGTCACCCCGTTTTTTCAGATTGAGCTATAAATACTGTTAAATAGGGCCTGCACTGTGCGTTACTATAGTGTATGTAGTGTACCCTGATTCCCCATGTATGCTGAGAAATATATTACCAAAGTCGCCGTTTTCGCCTGTCAATCAGGCTGGTCAGGTCGGGTGGGCGTGTTCACAGCGCTCTTTTCTTCCCCAGCTTTCCGTTGGTGGCGTAGTGGTGTGCGCATGTCCAAGGTCCGAATTCCCTGCGCCCACGTGAAGACACAGCGCGCGATCTGCGCTGTCATCCCTTTCATCGGTGGGGGTGGCACGCGCGGCCCCAGGAAGATGGCCGCCCCCACCGATGAAAGGGATGACAGCGCAGATCGCGCGCTGTGTCTTCACGTGGGCGCAGGGAATTCGGACCTTGGACATGCGCACACCACTACGCCACCAACGGAAAGCTGGGGAAGAAAAGAGCGCTGTGAACACGCCCACCCGACATGACCAGCCTGATTGACAGGCGAAAACGGCGACTTTGGTAATGTATTTCTCAGCATACATGGGGAATCAGGGTACACTACATACACTATAGTAACGCACAGCGCAGGCCCTATTTAACAGTATTTATAGCTCAATCTGAAAAAACGGGGTGACAGGTTCCCTTTAAAGCTCATTTGCCATTTATCAGCCCAAGCTTCTAGTTTACATAAATCATCCTGTAATATAAAATTGTCCTCCCCTGTATTGATTACCCTGCAGACTTTAGTGTCATCTGCAAATATTGGAATTCTACTCTGAATGCCCCCTATAAGGTCATTAATAAATATGTTAAAAAGAAGAGGGCCCAATACTGACCCCAATACTGACTGCTAACTGCGACCCAGTCCGAGTGTGCTCCATTAATAACCACCCTTTGTTTCCTATCCCTGAGCCAGCTCTCAAAACACTTACACATATTTTCCCCTATTCCCATTATTCTCATTTTGTGTATCAACCTTTTGTGTGGCACCGTATCAAAAGCTTTTGAAAAGTCCATATACACTACATCCACTGGGTTCCCTTGGTCCAGTCCGGAACTTACCTCTTCATAGAAACTGATCAAATTAGTCTGACATGAACGGTCCCTAGTAAACCCATGCTGATACTGGGTCATGAGGTTATTCCTCTTCAGATACTCCAGTATAGCATGCCTTAGAACAGTGCAGGTTTTCAGGATTTCCTTAGTATTGGATCGGTGGTAATGTGATCATCTGCACAGGTGATGATTCCAACCCCTGTGCAATACTAAGGAAATCCTGAAAACCTGCACTGTTGGCGGCCCTCGAGGCCTGGAGTTGGGGACCACTGCCTTAGAATGCAGTGAGTGAAGGACCTTCGATGACGTCGCGGTCAGGTGACCGGTCACCTGACTGCTCATGTGACCGTAACGTCATCGAAGGTCCTTCACTCACTGCATTCTTAGGAACGGAGGGAGACGCTAGCAGTGCTGTGAGCCAGGGGCCGTCCGAGGTTGAGTATATCCATGTTTTTTATTTTTATTCTTTATTTTTTACATGAATATGGATCCCAGGGCCTGAAGGAGAGTCTCCTCTCCTCCAGACCCTGGGAACCACACGCCGACATCCAGGATCACTCCCTGGACACGCCGTACCCAGCGTATAAGACGACTCCCGACTTTTGGGACAATTTTTAGGGGTCAAAAAGTCATCTTATACGCCGGAAAATACGGTACTTCCCTTCCAAGCCCCGACGTGTGCCCAAACAGTGGTTCCCCCCCACATATGGGGTATCAGCGTATTCAGGACAAACTGGACAACAACTTTTGGGGTCCAATTTCTCCTGTTACTCTTGTGAAAATAAAAAATTGCGTGCTAAAAAATAATTTTTGAGGAAAGAAAAATGATTTTTTTTATTTTCATGGCTCTACGTTATAAACTTTTGTGAAGCACTTGGGGGTTTAAAGTGGTCACACATCTAGATTAGTTCCATGGGAGGTCTAGTTTCCAAAATGGGGTCACATGTGGGGGAGCTCCAATTTTTAGGCACACAGGGGCTCTCCAAACGCGACATGGTGTCTGCTAACGATTGGAGCTAATTTTTCATTCAAAAAGTCAAATGGCGCTCCTTCCCTTCCGAGCCCTGCCGTGTGCCCAAACAGTGGTTTACCCCCACATGTGAGGTATCAGTGTACTCAGGAGAAATTGCCCAATACATTTTAGGATCCATTTTATCCTGTTGCCCATGTGGAAATGAACAAATTGAGGCTAAAATAAATTTTTTGTGAAAAAAAGTACTTTTTCATTTTTACGGATCAATTTGTATAGCACCTGGGGGTTCAAAGTGCTCACTATGCATCTAGATAAGTTCCTTTGGGGGTCTAGTTTCCAAAATGGGGTCACATAGTGTCCGCTAACGATTGGAGCTAGTTTTTCATTCAAAAGTCAAATGGCGCTCCTTCCCTTCCGATACTTGCCGTGTGCACAAACAGTGGTTTGTGACCACATATGAGGTATCGGTGTACTCAGGAGAAATTGCCCAACACATTTTAGGATCCATTTTATCCTATTGCCCATGAACAAATTGAGGCTAAAAGAATTTTTTTGTGAAAATAAAAGTTTTTTTTCATTTTTACGGATCAATTTGTGAAGCACCTGGGGTTCAAAGTGCTCACTATGAATCTAGATAAGTTCCTTGGGGGGTCTAGTTTCCAAAATGGGGTCACTTGTGGGGGAGCTCCAATGTTTTGGCACACAGGGGCTCTCCAAACGCGACATGGTGTCCACTAAAGATTGGAACCAATTTTTCATTGAAAAAGTCAAATGGTGCTCCTTCCCTTCTGAGCCCTGTCGTGCACCCAAACAGTGGTTCCCGCACACATATGGAGTATCGGCGTACTCAGGACAAATTGTACAATAAGTTTTCGGGTCCATTTTCTCTTTTTACCCTTGGGAAAATAGAAAAATTGTTGCTAAAAGATATTTTTTGTGACTAAAAAGTTAAATGTTCATTTTTTCCTTCCATGTCGCTTCTGCTGTTGTGAAGCAGCTGAAGGGTTAATAAACTTCTTGAATGTGGTTTTGAGCACCTTGAGGGGTGCAGTTTTTAGAATGGTGTCACTTTTGGGTATTTTCAGCCATATAGACCCCTCAAACTGACTTCAAATGTGAGGTGGTCCCTAAAAAAAAATGGTTTTGTAAATCGTTGGTCAAATTTTAACCCTTATAACTTCCTAGGAAAAAGAAAATGTTGTTTCCAAAATTGTGCTTATGTAAAGTAGATATGTGGGTAATGTTATTTATTAACTATTTTGTATCACATAACTCTCTCGTTTAACAGAATAAAAATTCAAAATTTGAAAATTGCGAAATTTTCTAAATTTTAGCCAAATTTCCATTTTTTTCAGAAATAAACACAAAAATTCTCGACCTAAATTTACCACTAACGTGAAGCCCAATATGTCACGTAAAAACGGTCTCAGAACCGCTAGGATTCGTTGAAGCGTTCCTGAGTTATTACCTCAATTCAGGGACACTGGTCAGAATTGGAAAAAACGGCCAGTTCATTAAGGTCAAAATAGGCTTAGTCATGAAGAGGTTAAAGACTTTTCACTTAACATAGGCGCCCAAGGCCATGGACCGGGTCACCGCCGCCGTGACACATCCCTTTAAGTACCGAACCCGGTACCGAGTACCCCACGGCCCTGGCGGGCGTTCCACTTAGCCATACGGCGAGACTCTGGATGGACAGAGCGTTATTTGCCTCCTGGAGTGCAGATTTTCCTAGAATAATTTCTGGATTCCACATAAAGAGCCCCTAAGTGCTAGAAAAGAAGAATCCCCTTTCAAATGATCCCATTTTGGAAATTATACCCCTTTGGGAATTTATCTACAGATGTAGTGACTATTTTGACTCCATGGGTGTTTTTTCCAGAAACAAGCAGCAGTGGATGTTGCTGAGTGAAAATTGCATACTGCCGTTGTAGTTACCAGTACATTATGCCCAGCTCATTCTTCTGGAGACATGCACCTGTAAATTAGCCGGACTCTCATCACTACAGTACTGTCAAACATGTGGGCGCTAAATGTGGTGTAGGCACATGAACTCAGAAGGTAGGGGGGCATTTGGATTTGGGAGAGGAGAATTTGCTGAATTTCTTTGTGCTACTAGTAACGTGGAAGCCCCCTATATTTCCATTAACAGATAACAGATCTGAGTGGGGATTTGCTTTTTTTGGGGATTGAGTTGAAGCTTTTATTGGGAACATTTTACATAACATTTATGATCACATCCGGCGCTCTACGCTGAGCACTTACTTTGGGGTTTCCATCTACATCTCCAAGTGATGTGACAGATAAAACTCCCTACGGATCCATTCAATATAATGAGGCAGCAGAGTTACTCTGGACTCCATCTGGTCTCTGTTCAATGGTTTCCTTCTTTTCAGAAGTGCTCAAAGCTGTGGCTGACGGCACTTTTGTGCTATCCTAAAAAAATGAACACCGCCGGAACACAGCTCAGACCATGTCCACAGTGCCTCCATCTGCCTCATTATAGGGAATCTTCCACCAGAGGTTCCTTCTGAATCACGTATTTCAGAGATTTAAACGGAAACCCCAATATAAGCGCTCGGTGCAGAGCCCAGGATAATTGTGCGCTGAGCCTTACTGCGATCATTGGGAGGCAGAATGAAAACAATCAACAGCATTTGAAGAATTGGTTTCATTTTTTTACGCCGTTCCTCGTGCGGTATAAATGATTAGGAGAAGAAAAAACGCGCAATCTGCGCTATTTCCCTGGTGATCTGTGGGGGCGGCCATCTTCCTGAGGTCGCGCGTGCGCATATGGAGTCCTCTGCTGCCCGGGGCTTCAGGAAAATGGCCGCGGCATGCCGCGCGTGCGCAGATGGAGATGCGAACTCGGCTTCAGGAAAATGTCTGCCGCGATCTTCATCTGCTGCCCAGTGGATTCAGAAGATGGGCATGCGCAAACCACTACGCCACCAACGGAAAGATATGCAAGATCTGGGGGAAGAAACAGTGATGTCGCCACGCCCATATGACCTGACCAGCCTGATTGACAGGCGAAAACGGCGACTTTGGTAAGTTATTTCGGCAGCATAGGTGGGGAATCAGGGTACACAAAATACACTATAGTAACGCACAGCTCAGGCCCTATTTAACAGTATTTTTATCTCGTACTGAAAAAACGGGGTGACAGGTTCCCTTTAGGGTATGTGCACACGTCAGGATTTTTTCCTGACAAAATCCTGAGAATTCTGCCAGAAATTCGCGTTTTTTTTTCGCGCGGATTTCTCGCGGAATTTGCGCGGTTTTTGCGCGGTTTTTGCGCGGAATTTTTGCGGATTTTTTCCTTTTTTTTTTTTTCCTGAATGTCAATTTTGCTATGGAATCCGCAAAAAATCCGCAAAAAGAATGAGCATGTCCGTTCTTTTTGCGGAATGCGTTTTTTTTGCGGAAAAAAACGCTAACATATGCACAAAAAATGCGGAATGCATTCTAAAAGATAGGATGCATAATGTTAGCATTTTTTTAGCGGATTTATAGCGTTTTTATAGCGAAATTCCGCAAAAAAAAACGCTAAAAATCCGGACGTGTGCACATACCCTTAAAGTCTTCCTTCAACCTTAATAACTATGTTACTATGTGAGGTCTTGTTTTTTGCGGGACAAGCTGACATTTTTATTGGTACCATTTTCGGGCACATGCCATTTTTTGATCGCTTTCCGATTTTTGGGAGACAGAATGAACAATAACCAGCAATTCAGGAACTGCTTTTGTTTTTTTTTATATACCGTACCGTGTGTGGTAACGTTGATAAGGCAGCTTTATTTTTTGGGTCAGTACGATTACAGCAATACCCAAGTTATATTTTTTTTTAATGTTTTGGCACTTTTATACAATAAAACTATTGTAGAGAGCAGTTCTCCATTTTTAGCTGGACAAGACAAAGAGAATAAACTTGTGTTCCACTTGGTCAAATAAATATTATTGGACATTTGACAAAAGCAAATACACAGGGAGGCAGTAAATGGAGTCCTGAAAGAGACCGTATATCAATTGTAGTTGCTTCAACCAATATGGGCACCAGCAGAAAGCACTAGCACAATTTAAAAGTGACTTATCCCTCATGGAAAACCTCATAGAGTAAAAGATTACCAAAATATTTATCCATTCTCACATATACAGTATATAATTATGAATATTAATAAAATATCATTAGTAAGTTAGAGATAAAAGCTGTGGCCCTTTAAGGAACAGAGACTGAAATCAGCTCTCTTCTGGCAGCAGTGATGTGTGGCTATATTGGCAGACCTGTGATTCTTCCTGATTGTGAGCTGTGAGGAGGAAACTATAAATGTGCAGCATGTAAAAAGGAGACATTACTGCGTCTGCCCTACTTTCATGCTGGATGTCATTTTATTCACAATAATGTAAGATGGATTACTGTGTATAATGGAGCAGCAGAAAGAGGAGGCAGCAGCTACAGGAGTAAACTTTGTAGTAGCCTTCAACTCAATGTGGAGAGGATGCCAATGTCTCTGTGCATGGATTTTACAAGCAGCTGACTCTTCCTCCATGTGCAGATTAACCATTCAGAAGCAGGGTGAATTTGTTTCCCTCCTGAATCCTGCACTATGTGCACACGCTGCGGATTTTGCTGCCGATCCATAGCAGATTGGCTGCTGCAGATTCGCAGCAGTTTTCCATGCGTTAGACCTGCAGCAGTAATTGCAGCGAAAGGTGGTCCTACAAAGCATTGACTCAGGGGCTGAAAACAAATGCACTTCACAATTTTCAAATTTATATTTCTAAAATATTTAGAAAACCATGAATCACTTCCGTCACACTTCACAAATACTCGCTACTTTGTGTTAGTATATCACATAAAATACCAATAAAATACATTTAAGTTTGTTGGTGTAAAATGAAAAATACATGAACTAAGATATATATTAAACTGTGTTTATCGTGTGACCTTTAAGAATAGAAAACCAATAGTGTGAAACACGATTCAAAATTAATTAAATATTTATTAATATTACTTAGCATGAAAAAGAAAAATAACAAGGAAAAAAAGTGGGAGCCTGGAGGTAACAATATAATGCAGGGAATTCATAAATAATGGGCAGCATGATGAAAAAAGATATAAAATTGCCCACCGTAAAGGTAGGGACATACTGATTCAATGCATGATAAATAATTAAAAATTAATTGTGAAATGAAATATCATATTGAAAGATGTATGAATCCAGAGTGGACACTGACACCAGGCGAATGTATTACATAGCAAGTGTTTGTACCGTGAAAGTACAAATTCAGTGTCAGAGTCCACAATGGAAAAACACATTACACAGAATAAGGCAATGATAACAAGACACCAGGCAACATGAGGTAGTGGCTGTGAGTTAGGTCGGTTTCACAAGTGAGTGAAGACACTGACACACGTAGACCCATTCAAATGAATGGGTCTAGATGTGACGCCCCAGGGTCCTGGTCGTCACAGTGGCATTACTTTCCTCATGGGGAGAGTGATGTCACACTTGGAGGCAAGGAAGGATAACTTTCACCAGGTAAACACAAACATGCAACATGTTCACACTCCAGGCCACAAGGGGGAGCTTTTGATCCTATTACTAGGTGACCCCTACATATATTGTGGTTTGGAGGGAAAGTTAGTCAGAAAGTGCCAGAGAACAGACTAGAGCATTTTGAGGCAGGAAGAACATATGAGGAACCGTGCAGCCACGAGAAAGTGTTGCAGCTCCTGGACAGAGATAATACCGAAAGCCGAACAGATTGCAGCGAGCGTGTAGGAGAGAAAAGCACAGGCGAGGACACCAGGGGGAGGACAGCAGCGAACAGACTGTCTCCCTGGCAAAGCGCAGACATTGGTAGCCGGAAGACCGAGGCTTTCTTGGGACTCTAAGACACATAGCAGAAACCGACAGGACAGCTGGATTGTATATCACCTGCTCGCCCTAACACCCAGGAGACACAGTAACACATAGAGCCTGGGTCATGATAGAGACCCTGTAAAAAGGCTTGCGTTACTTGTCATACAGGTTTGTGTCCTAAGTAGTGTTGATCGGGAAATATCGGATCAGATTGGATTGAACCGATACCCCAAAAATATTGGGTATCGCCGATTCCGATACCGGAAACCAATGCAAGTCAATGGGACACAAATATCGGAATGAAAATAAACACTTTCTTTCCTTGCACATCCAGTTCGGGAGGGGGAAGAGTGTGGGCGGTGGGTGGGCGGAGACTGTTCGTGTCTGCGTGTGCGGGTGGGGTCTGTACGGGCCTCTCAGGGTTCTGTGCGGGCCTGCTGGGGGTCTGTACGGGCCTCTCCGGGGTCTGTACAGGCCTGCCGGGGGTCTGTACGGGCCTCTCGGGGGTCTGTGCGGGCCTCTCGGGGGTCTTTGTGTCTACAAGTCCCATCGGGCTATGCCTGCTACAATGACAGTGATTGACACATTAGCCAATGATGGGACAGTAGTAGTCCCATCATCCGGCTAATGTGTTGAATGTAAAAAAACAAACAAACACAAACATACATACTAGATACAACATACTACATACATACTACATACATACATATGTGGCACCCCTAGGGGTATTTGCCACAAAAATAGTTACTGACAGTAAATGCAAATACTAAAATAGCAAGACTGCACTACCACCTCCGGCCAGAAGGGGGAGCTCCAGAGACTCCCCTTGATCCATTCTGGTCTGAGAGAAGAACTGGCAGTTGGGCTAAGGAGCTGAAAGTGAGAGGTCATACAGTTGAATCTCTAACAGCCCTGTGACTGTTACCAGGCCTAAATCACCGGCCTGAGGAGAAGAGGGATAGAGAAAAAGGACATTGTGAGAACCGGGTAGCATTAATCACTACCCAGAACAGGTGCAAAGACGGATACCGGATCCGTGGCTGTATTCATTACATATAATACAGCAACCGGAAAAACGTGAGGTGATATCAGCTTCACTAGGGTCGGACGCAGCAACAGACACAGAGTTCAGCGGTACTCCTGGAGGGGGTAAGCCGATAAAAGGACTCGGGTTGCCCGTCGAACCAGGACCCGGAGGGGACAGATTGGGCCGGCAGCCAGTTCACATACAGCAGCAGGGCCACACAGATATTGCGTACAATAAGAGGCGAAGACCCCGGCAGGGTCAAAGTAACTCAGAGTTCCCATACAGACTCCGGTGACAGGACTGGTTGTAAATCCTTTTTTGTTAAAGTAAACTGGTTAAACGTTTCAGTGCCTCAGCCTTTCATTTGGACAATAGCCATCTATCCAGGATTGGGATCATCACCGCTGGGAGAACCTGCTGCTGATCAAGTAAGTGCCTGTTCCCTCACGATACCCTTTACACTGTGCATTGCCTGAGGCCACAGCACCGGGTCAAGCCACCCGTGACACCCCCCTCAACAGACAGACCCCATTGGTCCGGTGTTGGGTACCCCGGTCTCTTGGGCGTCACACATACATACTACATACTGTAGCATTTCGCATACTACGTATCTTGGGGGACACTCGCTTGGCACGGGATTCAAGCACTTTGGCACGGTTTTTCCACTTAAAGCAGTTTGTTTGGTTTATTCTCTCCATAAACCATAGAAACAAGAACAAACGGTAAACAGTCTTACATCAGACAGATAAATCCTCAATGTCCATAGTAGAGCTCCACTCTCTCTGGTCTGTGGGCACACAGGCTGTGCTATGTCCAGCACACAGGCTCTACAGCCTAAACACGGTCTCTCTGAGGTGTCCAGCCGGGACACATGGAAGTCTGTCCACACTGGCAGACTCCCAAACACTCACTACCATGTGCAGCTAAACACACCTCCTTTAGGTAGCCTGTAACCACACCCACAGGTGAGGTAACATCACATGCATTGATCACATGATCATGACATCACTGCAGGTCCTCAACCTCCTGCAGGGAAAAAGGGTACAGTTAGCGCCCCCACTCAGAGGTGAGGTATATGGGTAGCCAGACCCTCCCATCTCTCATAGCTACCCGCAACCCGGACCCAGGTGCACTAAACGACATCTTTAGTGCTCACATGCACTAAAGACAAAATACTTCGGGTTGCATCGCAGGGAGCAGCCATCCCTGTGACACATACCTCCCATTAACCACGCGGCCACCAGTCACACCACAATACATACAACATACATACAACATACATAATACATACATAGAACATACTACATACATACTACATACATACAACATACATACTACATACATACAACATACATACATACTACATACATACTGTAGCGTGGCTAAAGGATGTCTAATCGATGGGAGATATGTGTCTTATAGATGGCTTGTTGCTGTGATGTAACCATGGCTACCTATATGTGTTTCAGGACCTGTGGTGATGTCACAACCACATGTCTGGTCATGTGATGGGTTCTGGGTGTGGTTAGACATATAAAAGAAAGCCTAATGCTTAACACAGGGAGGTATGTGTGGAGGTGAAACCCTCCTGAGTGTGTTACGGCTTCAGGACTGAGCCGGATGAACTGGACACTTGTTTTTCTTTACCTGAACCAAAGGCTATTTGTTTTCTGTTGTTTGCCACATGGTTAATGAAGCAATAAACCCAGTGAACTTTAAAGGAACACGTCTCCTGAGTGTCAGCCGTCGCAGCTGAGTGAGTGAAATCCCTACAATTGGTGGTAGACGTGCGAGCAGCGTTCCCAGCGGAGACGTGAGTTTATTTTGAATGTCCTGGGTCAAGGCTGTTGCAAGCCATCAAGCATTGCCGGAGAAAATGGAGGACCTGCTGAAACAATTGGTCCAGATGCAGTCACAGCAGGAGAAAAGGCAGCAAGAGACCAACAGGCTGTTGATGCAGCAGATACAACAGAGCCAGCAGGAGCAACGGCAGCAGATGCAACAAAGCCAGCAGGAGCAACGGCAGCAGTTACAACAGAGCCAGCAGCAGATGCAGCAGAGCCAGCAGGAGCAACGGCAGCAGATGCAGCAGAGCCAGCAGGAGCATCAGCAGCAGATGCAGCTTCTGGCAACCGCCATCCAGGGCAAGGCGAGCGCCCCAACCCCAGGTTTGGCTGATGACACCCACGTCCGGAAAACGGTAAGACGCGCATTGCAGAAAATGACTCCCGGGGATGATGTTGAGGCCTTCCTGACGGTGTTTGAGAGGGTCGCTGAGAGGGAAAAACTTCCGCCAGAGCAGTGGGCAGAGGTATTTGCACATACCTGACGGGAGAACCCCAGAAGGCGTACTATGATTTGACCTTGCAGGATGCCAAAGAGTATCACAAATTGAAAGCCGAGATTCTCGCACGTTTGGGGGTGACACTGACTGTCAGGGCACAGCGAGTTCACTCCTGGGGCTATCACCGGGACAAACCACCTCGTTCCCAAATGTTTGATCTGTTGCACCTGGTCCAGAAATGGCTGCAGCCAGAGTCCTCTGCGCCTGCACAGATGGTAGAACGGGTGATGATGGATCGGTTTGTCCATTCCCTCCCGAGGCCTATACAGTCTTGGGTTGCCCAGGGTGATCCCCAGAATGCCGACGAGCTGATCGGACTGGTTGAGAGGTACCAAGGGTTGGAAGGCTCCTTCGGGAGGCAGCCCATGCCGTACTGGGGATCCCAGAAGGCAGCTGAGTCCCAAAAAGGGGTGGTGCGTCCAAGGTCACAAAGGGCGGGGGAGGTGGTGCCCAAGGTCCCCACGGGTGATCTTATTTGTTGGAGGTGCCACAAGCCAGGACATATAGCTGCCCGTTGTTCCCAAACCACTGAGCAGATGGACTGCAGCATGGGACGCCGTTGTTCATACTATGCGTATCCAGCTTGCAGTGTGAACTCTCCGCCCAACGAGGGACCTCAAGCATGTCCCGTGAAGGTGAACGGTCAAGCAGTAACGGCACTGTTAGACTCGGGGAGCCTAGTGACCCTGGTGAGGGCCACTTTTCCTCTCCACCTGCTCCCGGGAAAGAAGGTCGGAGTGCGGTGCATACATGGTGATGCAAAGGACTACCCTGTGGCCAGTGTGAACATTGAAACGACATGTGGCACGGAGTCCCACATAGTCGGCATCGTTCAGGACTTGTTGCACCCTATAATTATTGGCCGGGATTTCTGTTTGTTTTGGGATTTGTGGGGGAAAGGTTCTGAGCTCCCTAGCAAGAGTAGGGAACCAGTGAACCCGGGAAGGGTGGTGCCACACCCAGAGTCAGACAGATTTCCTTTTTGTGTCCTGGCTGGAGATGAGGAGGAAGTGTCCCCTGCATCTGACATTCTGGAGTTAGAGGTATCCGGTGAAAATTTTGGGACTGCCCAACATAGGGACCCCACTCTGAGGGAAGCCTTTAATAATGTCACAGTTATTGACGGGGTGGTACAGGAGCCGGGGGCAGACACAAGATTTCCCCATTTTCTAATGAGCAGGGAGTTGTTGTACCGGGTCACGAAAATAAGGGAGGAGTTGGTAGAGCAGTTGGTAGTGCCGGGTCCATATAGACGGAAGGTGTTGGACATGGCCCATTCACACATCTTGGGTGGACACCTAGGGGTGGAAAAAACGCAGGAACGGGTTGTGCAGAGGTTCTATTGGCCTGGGTGCCACCGGGAAATAGTGAACTATTGCAGGTCCTGCCCTACATGTCAGCTAACTGCTCCCACTCCTCATTTCCGGAACCCCCTTGTGCCACTGCCCATTATTGAGGTGCCATTCGAGAGAATTGCCATGGACTTGGTCGGTCCCTTAGTTAAATCAGCCCGGGGCCATCAGTATATATTAGTCATCCTGGACTACGCCACACGCTATCCTGAGGCAATTCCCTTGAGAAATTCTTCTTCAAAGAGTATAGCTCGCGAGTTGGTCCATGTCTTTTCCCGGACAGGTCTGCCGAAGGAGATCCTGACTGACCAGGGGACACCTTTCATGAGCAAGGTGATGAGGGAACTATGCAAAGCCCTGAAAATCTCCCAGTTGAGGACCTCGGTGTACCATCCCCAGTCAGATGGCCTTGTTGAGAGATTTAACAAGACACTGAAGAGCATGCTGAGAAAAGCTATAGAGAAAGACGGTAGAGACTGGGATTGTCTCTTACCCTATTTGATGTTTTCCATTCGTGAAGTTCCACAGGCCTCCACAGGTTTCTGACCGTTTGAGCTTCCGTATGGCCGACATCCACGAGGACTCCTGGATATAGCCAAGGAAACCTGGGAAGCCGAAGTCACGCCCCACAGAAGCGTCATTGAGCATGTGGCCCTGATGCAGCAGAGGATTGCAAAGGTGATGCCTATCGCGAAAGAACACCTTCTCCAAGCACAAGAAGCTCAGGCCAGGGTCTACAACCGGTCTGCAAGAGTGAGGCAATTCAATCCGGGAGACCGAGTTCTTGTGTTAGTTCCGACAGTGGAAAGCAAGTTCTTGGCCAAATGGCAAGGGCCATATGAGGTTGTCGAGAAACTTGGTGAAGTAAACTATAAAATTCACCAACCAGGAAGACGGAAACCATTCCAAGTATACCATGTCAACCTTATCAAGCCGTGGCAAGATAGAGAGCCGACAGTAACTCCATCATTGTTAAGCAACCCAGAAGATGAGGTTGGAGCGGTTACTATAGCGGAGACGCTATCGGAGTCCCAGAAACAGCAATGCCGGGAGTTACTCCAGAAAAACAGGGACCTGTTTTCCGAGTTGCCTGGGTACACGAAGGTCATAGAGCATGAGGTCCTGACAGAGCCCCATGTGCGCGTGAACGTGAAGCCCTATAGAATTCCTGAGGCCCGTCGAGAAATAGTCTCCAAGGAAGTGGAGCGTATGTTGAAGCTTGGAGTCATTGAGGAATCCAAGAGCGGTTGGTCGAGCCCAATTGTCCTGGTCCCAAAACCTGATGGGGAGTGGAGATTTTGCAACGACTATAGGAAGTTGAATGAGGTCTCCAAGTTCGACGCATATCCCATGCCCCGAGTTGATGAGCTCATCGAAAGGCTTGGGCCCGCCAGGTACATAACCACCTTGGATTTGACGAAGGGGTATTGGCAGATCCCCATGGCACAGGAAGCCAAGGAGAAGACGGCGTTTTCTACACCAGATGGATGCTTCCAGTATGTCCGGATGCCATTTGGCCTACAGGGAGCTCCGGCCACCTTCCAAAGGGCTATGGATAGAGTCCTTGCACCCCACAAGGCATACGCTGCTGCGTACCTAGATGATATCGTCATCTTTAGCCCGGACTGGGAGAGTCATCTGGAGAAAGTCCAAGCGGTGTTTGATGCTATAAGAGAGGCCGGATTTACAATAAACCCGAAGAAGTGTCCATTGGGTAAAGAAGAAGCTAAGTACCTTGGATACATAGTGGGTCATGGAGAAATAAAACCCCAAATCAGTAAAGTGGAGGCAATTCAAACATGGCCAAAACCAGTTTCCAAGAAGCAAGTTAAAGCCTTCCTGGGAATCGTGGGATATTACAGGAGGTTCATCCCAAACTTCGCCACAATGGAGGCGCCTCTGACTGACCTGCTAAAAGGGACAAAATCAGTAATGGTTAAGTGGTCCGAAGAAACAGATTCAGCCTTCCAAGAAATGAAAGAGGCTTTATGTAAGCAACCCGTTCTGATGGCCCCAAACTTCAAGAAAGAGTTTATTCTTCAGACAGATGCCTCAGATGTTGGGGTGGGAGCAGTCCTTTCCCAAGAACTACATGGAGAGGAGCATCCTGTTCTCTATCTGAGTAGGAAGCTGTCCTCGTCTGAAAAGAACTACTCAGTCGTTGAAAAGGAGTGCTTGGCCATAAAATGGGCAGTCGACACATTACAGTACTATTTGCTGGGACGTAAATTTAGACTGATATCCGACCATGCCCCACTTAGGTGGATGAGGGAAACGAAGGGTAGAAATGCTAGGGTCACCCATTGGTTCTTAGCCCTGCAGGACTTCTGTTTCTATGTGGAACATAGGGCCGGAAAGCTGCACGGTAATGCTGATGCCCTGTCAAGAATCCCTTGTCTAGTGGGAGAAAGTGCCAAGCCCCACGGCTTTAGGCAGAGGGGGGAGGTATGTGTGGAGGTGAAACCCTCCTGAGTGTGTTACGGCTTCAGGACTGAGCCGGATGAACTGGACACTTGTTTTTCTTTACCTGAACCAAAGGCTATTTGTTTTCTGTTGTTTGCCACATGGTTTATGAAGCAATAAACCCAGTGAACTTTAAAGGAACACGTCTCCTGAGTGTCAGCCGTCGCAGCTGAGTGAGTGAAATCCCTACAATACATACAACATACATGCTACATACATACGTACTACATACGGTTTTAGGAAGTTTCGCCCCCAGCAGTTCGCCCCCAGCAGTTCGCCCCCAGGTACACTTCGCCCCCGAACATTTCGCCCCCAGCATTTCGCCCCCAGGATGTTTCGCCCCCGCACATTTCGCCCCCAGCAGTTCGCCCCCGGATGTTTCGCCCCCGGATGTTTCGCCCCCGGATGTTTCGCCCCCGGATGTTTCGCCCCCAGCAGTTCGCCCCCGCACATTTCGCCCCCAGCAGTTCGCCCCCGGATGTTTCGCCCCCGGATGTTTCGCCCCCAGCAGTTCGCCCCCGCACATTTCGCCCCCAGCAGTTCGCCCCCGGATGTTTCGCCCCCGGATGTTTCGGCCCCAGCAGTTCGCCCCCGGATGTTTCGGCCCCAGCAGTTCGCCCCCGGATGTTTCGCCCCCGGATGTTTCGCCCCCAGCAGTTCGCCCCCAGATGTTTCGCGCCTAGCAGTTCGCCCACGGATGTTTTGCCCCCGGATGTTTCGCCCCTGGATGTTTCGCGCCCAGCAGTTTGCCCCCGGATGTTTCACCCCCAGCTTTTTGCCCCCCAGATGTTTGGGCCCCAAATTAGGCAGGGAATTTTGGCCTTGTGTTTTAGCCCTAAGACCTCTTTCACAGTAGCCACTTTCCCAAGTGCTAAGCACTGGAAAATCGCTAAGAAGATTGCCAATTTTGAATATACTAGATGGTGGCCCGATTCTAACGTATTGGGTATTCTAGAAGGCGCAGCCACGTGGTATGTTGCACAGGTTATGTAGTATATTGGACAGTCCACGTAGTACATTGCACAGGCCATGTAGTATATTGGACAGCCGAAGTAGTATTTTGGACAGCGCATGTAAATTGCACAGTCCACGTAGTAAATTGCACAGCACATGTAGTATATTGGCCAGCCAACATAGTATATTGCACTTGTCACGTAGTATATTGCACTGCCCACGTAGTCTAGGAATGTGGGCACTATATTCGTGTTAAAAAAAAAATAATAAAGATATACTCACCTCAGCCACGGGCCCTGAAGTCCTCGCACCTCTCTGCAGTGCTGGCAGTGGCTTCCGGTCTGAGCATAGGACCTGCGATGATGTTGCGGTCACATGACCGTGACATCATCGCAGGTCCTGGACGCATAGCATCGTTCGGACCGGAAGGCACAGCGTGCACTGGAGAGAGGCGTGGAGGACAGCGCGACATCGGAGGGGGTGAGAATAACTTTTTTAATTTTTTTTTATTTTTAACATTACATCTTTTCACTATTGATGCTGCATAGGCACGATCAATAGTGAAAAGTTGGTCACACAGGGTTAATAGCAGCATTAACGGAGTGTGGTACACCGCGATCCATTAACGCTGGCATTAACCCTGTGTGAGCGGTCAGCGGTGAGTGCAGGGCAGTGAAGCAGCGGCCATTTTTCTGGCAGCCTGTGACCGTCGCTGATTGGTCGTGGCAATGGTCGTGGGCGTTTTGCCATGACCAATCAGCGACTTGACAGACAGACAGATGCCGCGACAAATGAATATACGAATAAAACGTTACAGACAGAAAGACGAAAGTGACCATTAGACAGTTATATAGTAAATAAGTCAATGGCTGGAAAAGCGAGGTGTTGTTTCGGCCAGCTCTTTTTATTTTATTACAGGAGCTATTTTTGAGCACTTAGCATTCATCAATAGCCTGTATCTTATGGGTCATTACCGAGAGTGCTCACAAAAGCGCTCTGAAAAATGCCAGTAAAGCACGTGCTTTGGAGTTCTAAAACAGTGGCAGCATAAGGGTGCTTTTACACTTCCGCTACATATGCACTACAGGCCGCCCGTTCGCTTCTGTGATGCCGCATTCCGCTAACCTGCAGTGGAACGAAAAGAAGAAAAAGCTCTTCTTTTTATTCTGACACTGATAGCGGAATGCGGCATTATGAAAGCGAACGGGCGGCTGCAGATCGCGGAACCGAGTCGTTCACTTCTATGGGCAATGCGAGCGGAATGCCAGCATTCCGCCAGCATTGCCCTGGGGTCAGCTGGATGTCAGATCCAGAGCGGATTGACCTCTGGCGGCCACAAACACAAGTGTGAAACCACTCTAAAATTACAGTGTGCAAGAGGCCTAAAATCTAAACAATTTTGAACTTTTACCTGACCCAGCACTGACCTGCTTTGTTGCAAGTTTTGTTGCAGATGTAACAAGTAGCAGGTCACATGTCCTGCAAGTTACATTAGACTAGCTTTTATTCCACCTGTACATCAGAATATAGCAGTGTCTGAAATCTCCACAAAGAGAGAAGTGTACTGCCACAAAAAATCAGTCAGCTTCCACAGCAATTCACTTTCTACAACTATGAACTCAGTTCTGTCCAAACGTGGAAGGAGGAAGTTGGTCCATGAGAATCACATTTACTTATTTTCCAAACGATCCGCTGATGATGTCCATTCCATCTGGGTATGTGAAAAACGGTCGACTTGCAAGGGACGTGTTTGGACCAATAAAGAATCTGGCGAAGTTGTGAAAGTAGTCAATCTTCACAGTCACGCAGCACAAGCTGCAAGACCTGAAGCAATCCGACTTGTTAATGAGGCAGTCACCAGGGCAAGGACAACACAGGAGACACCACAATAGAATCTCACAGACGTCGTTTCAGGAGCCCATTCTAATGTTGCAGCACTTCTCCCAAGGAAAGCATCACTGAAGAGGACAATACGATTAGCAAGGCAACTTGGCAATATCCCAAGGTTACCTCAAACCCTTGATCAACTTGTTATCCCCCTGGAGTTCCAGATCAGTATTGATGGTGTCCAGCAGCAGTTCCTTCTGCATGACTCTGGTAAGCTACTTAACCATTTAACATTGTATTAAAACAATTCCATTATGCATAATTATTGCAAAGTTTATTTTGCACAAATGTGAAAAATGCTAGACTGTAAGGTGCTGATATAAAATACTATGTGATTTTTGCCTTCAAGGGAAACTTTGAGGGTAATATAATGTAGTGAGGCCTACTGATTCCAACTAGTGTTGGCCGATCACTGGAAAGATACGATCAGATCGGGCTGATCATACCAAAAGATTGGAATTAATTCTCCAGAGCTATATATATATATATATATATATACAGTATATATATATATATATATATATATATATATATATATATATATACACGCACACTGTTCGGGACAGTGTTTTCAGATTACGGAGGATTCCGATTTCTAATTCTGATCATCATCATGATCTGGCTACAAATCGGATCGTAATATAAAATAATGATCAGCCTGAAAATCGTAATAAATTACGATCTTCGGTGATCGGATCGGCCAGCACTAATTCCATATATGCAGCATTGTACTGGCCATACCTGTCCTGGATGCTGCCCCGGAGTTCAGCCTCGCCTGTCTGGGGCATGCACGGGCTGAACTGCCATCGCCGGCTGATTCCTCGGCTCTCGTAGTTCAGTCCTGCAGATCTGTGGACAGGTCGGGCTGAACTCCGGAGCTCAGGTGAGAGATACGCCATGATTTGCAGAGGCATTTTGCCTGCTGCTTGCAAGCACTTTTTAAGCGCTTTGGCAAAACGCTTCTGCAAATAGGGGACGTGGCCAAGCTTTGCTATGAGCGTGGCCATGCCTTGCTATTGCCTAAACCGAGCGTTTTTCCAGTGGTTTGCAGGCATTTTTCAGGAGGTTTCCCTCTTGCCCATTCCCTTGAATGGGCAAGTTAAGCACGGGATCCGCCGGAAAATATCTTTAAAGCTATTTTCCGGTGGGGCATTTTCTGGCCCCAGCCGGAATCTGCCCGTAACCCGCACCATAGACATGAAAGGGCGGGTTTCTTTCAGGAAACCCAGCACGGAATACGCCTGTAAATCCAGCTTGTCTGGATAAAGCCTGAGGCCTCGTGCCCACTGATGGAAGGGGATTGCGGAGCGGCATCTCCGCAGCGGCTGTAATTGCGGTAGCAACTGCAGATCCCACAGGAATCTATTTGTGCCTGCAATTGTGGCCACTATTGTGGTACCCCAATTCTGTATCAAAATCTTCACTTAACTCTATGGATTTAGGTGCAGGTTTTAGTGCAGGATTTCAGCCTCTTATCTAAATGGCTGGAATTTTCTTTGTATAATGGCAGCACACATTGACATGCTGCACTGCATTTTTTGTAAACAAAATTTTTTCATCAGCATGTGGATGGGATTTACACATTAATGCTGCATATGACCCCAGCCTAATGGACCATTCAGTTATGCCTTAGGCCAAAAGCACACTGGTGATTTTACTGGCGTTTTTTGCATCCTGCACAATCCTCTCAATGAGACAGCATAGTCACGAACGTCCGCCCTGCCCACCCGACGACTAGCGCGCCCATCCGCTTGAATGGAACACCTCATTCAGGCGGGCGGCCCTCCCAGTTGTTCATTCAGACGTCTAGCCGCACGCCGCGTCTGGATGCGGCTGTCAACTAGACAGCTGTTCAGCATGGCGGCGATCGGCCGTGCTGAACGGCCGTCTAGTTGAAGGGTCTAAAGGTACCCTAAAAATGTGACCTATTTCAAGTTTGGAAGTAATTTTAATTTTAAACAAAAATATATCATTTTCCACTGGGACAATATATGTTGTAAAAAACTATTGGTTGGCCCCTTCACACTAGATTTTGCTTCAGTTTTTTTATTATGAAATCCGAAAATCTGGAGCAAAATGTGAGTTTTTAATGTGAGATATGAACAGAGGCTTCTGATTAGGATTTTTTTTTGTGAATTTATCTCAAAATTCTCTGTCTGCTGCTTGTTACACTTTTTCTGTTATTTCCTCTACTAATACTTTCATTTTAAATTAGGAAATGGACACAGCCGTATGTTGATATTTGGAACAAGAGACAATTTCCATCTACTGGCACAAAGTAAAGAGTGGTTTGCTGATGGCATGTTTGTCACTACACCAGCCTTGTTTAAGCACCTTTACACAATCCATGTAGTCCACAGCGGCCTTGTTGTTCCGCTAGTGTACACCTTGCTTACAGACAAGAGCCGTTCTACATTCCAGAGGTTGCTGCAAGAGCTGAAGAACTTGCAGCCTGGACTGCAGCCAGACAACCTGATGTTGGATTTTGAACTAGCTGCAATACAGGCATTTGAAAGTGAGTTCTCCAACCTTGTGAAGACTGGTTGCTTTTTCCACTTATCACAGTCGGTTTGGCGTAAAGTTCAAAATGAAGGACTCAAGATGCAATACCAAGGTGACCATGAATTTGCCCTTTGGATACGCATGATACCTGCCCTGGCCTTTCTACCACCACAGAATGTTGTGCAATCATTTGAAGAGTTGGTGGAAGATCCTGACTTTCCACAAGAAGCAATACCTATTGCTAACTATTTTGAAGACAGCTATATCGGTCGAATGAATCGCAGAGGACGTCAAGCACCTTTGTTTCCAATTCAATTCTGGAATATGTATGAGCGAACATTGAATGATCAACAGCGAACAAATAATGATGTCGAAGGATGGCACCGTAGCTTTCGAGAAACATGTGGTACTCTTTTCCAAAATATATACCGGTTCATTAACTGTCTGAAACATCAGCAAGAGCTCCATAGTTTTGAAATTATTCAGATAATAGCAGGAAATCCCATTGCTGCAAGAAACAAAAAGTATGCTGCAATTTCAGCAAGGGTTAAACGTATCGTGCAAGATTTCAATAATAAAAGCTTGATGGATTATCTGAGAGGCATTGCCTACAGCTTTGAATTTTAGTTCATGGTCACATATTGTATGTTTTGAGAGCAGTGTTCTTAGCTGTAAAATAATTCAAGCATTATAACCTGTAATTTGTATTTTCTTTTTTTCTCTAATCCTTCCCCTCTATACCTTTTTATGTTTCTTGTTTAAACAGTTTTTATACATACAGTTAAAGCATAACTCTACAAAAAATATGTTATGTTATAGTACCTGTGCCCATGATATTCATTTCCAAAGGAGACCTTCCAGCAGCTTCACTTCTGTGTGAAAAGTCTCATCCAAGTTAAAGCTCCATGTGCTGCAGGATTTCAGTGGTTGCTAAGGAGGTTTTTTCTCCTTAGTAGCAGTACTTGTGGATGGATTCTAGAGGGTGTGGCTGCACAGGAGCATGTAACTAACAATATATTCCCTATGATGTATAAAGGGCTGCTGGTTTACAGCCCTCTGCAAAGCCCCTCTATGTGTTCCATCCTGTAATGGCTTTACACAGGCAGGGGGAGCCCTCCTCTTGTCCAGGAAAGAGCACATGAGCGGAGGGTGAAAGGGAGCTTTGCATAGGGCTGTGAACAAGCAGCCCTGAATGTATCATAGGGAGCCAGGATCCGTTCTGCTACCAAGGGGGCACGACCTCCTTAGTAACCAAAGAAATCCTACTATTTTCCTGTCTGTTTGTAAAATGACTCATCTAGAAAACAAAGTTTTAAAATAAAAAAACTAATTTGATCAGAATTATATATCTTAGACTCATATGGTGTATTATTAGTGATAAGCAAACCTGCCAATGTTCAGTTCTGGCAGGTCTTTCCCGGATGCGAAAGATCCAGGAGCAAATTGCTAGAGGCAAAACATCCAGGGATGAACTGCTGGGGGCAAAACATCTGGGGGTGAAACATCCGTGGGCGAACTGCTGGGGGCGAAACATCTGGGGGCGAACTGCTGGAGGCAAAACATCCGGGGGGCGAACTGCTGGGGGGAAACATCCAGGGGCGAACTGCTTGGGGACGAAGCATCTGGAGTTGAAACATCCAGGGGCGAACTACTGGGGGCGAAACATCCAGGGGCGAACTGCTGGAGGCGAAACATCCGGGGGCGAACTGCTGGGGGCGAAACATCCGGGGGCGAACTGCTGGGGGCGAAACATCCAGGGGCGAAACATCCGGGGGCAAAACATCCGGGGGCGAACTGCTGGGGGCGAAATGTGCGGGGTCGAAATGTGCGGGGGCGAAACATCCTGGGGGCGAAATGCTGGGGGCGAAATGTTCGGGGGCGAAGTGTACCTGGCGGCGAACTGCTGGGGGCGAACTGCTGGGGGCGAACTGCTGGGGGCGAAACTTCCAACTCCCCTACATACATACTACATACATACAACATACATACAACATACTAAATACATACAACATACTACACACATACAACATACATACAACATACTACATACATACTACATACATACAACATACATACATTCAACATACTACATACATACAACATACATACTACATACATACAACATACATACTACATACATATAGACATAGAGTACATATAACATAGAGTACATACTCACCATCACTTTGTTCCCCGAAGCCAGTGTCATCTGTAAAAAATATTAAAATAGCAAACAAACAATATACTCCCTGATCCGCAGAAATCCACGAGTGTCCCACGACGATCTCCAGTGGAGAACAGCAGCATCAGATGATGCGAACACTCTCTAGGGGCTCCAGGAATACAATGACGGGAGGGAGGTATCCATCCGCACTGTATTCCTCCAATACTGTAAAAAAAATAGTCCCTAGTCTCACTTTTGGCATTGCTGTGTGAGAAAGTTCCCACGCAGCTTTTGCCATAAAGTGAGACCAGTGAACTAAGGTAACCTTTCAGTGATGCACTGCAGGAGCCATTGTCTCCTGTCAGTGTGTCACTGAAGGTCCTATAGAGCAGTGACATCACCCGATGTCACTGTTCTATAGGGAAGATCGTTGTGGGACACTCGTCATTAGTTGGACTGCGTCGGACAGGGATTATACGGTTTATTATTTTACGTTTTTTTCAGGCGCTGAAGTATGGTAAGTATGGTTAAATTAAGAATGTTAAAATACTTTTTTCTGGATGTCTTTATTTTTTTAACTCTTTCACTACTGTAGGATTAATAATGGATAGGCGTCTTTTTAACGCCTCTCCATTATTAACCCGGCTTAATGTCACCTTACAATAGCAAGGTGACATTAACCCCTTATTACCCCATATCCCACCACTACACAGGAGTGGGAAGAGAGGGGCTAAGTGCCGGAATTGGCGCATCTTACAGATGCGCCATTTCTGGTGCGGCTGCGGACTGGTATTTGTAGCTGGGGGGGGGGGGGGGCAATATCCATGGCCCCTCTCTAGGCTATGAATATCAGCCCGCAGCTGTTTGCGTAGCCTTTCTGGCTATAAAATATTGGGAAACCCCACGTCATTTTTGGGGGGTCCCCCTATTTTAATAGCCAGTAAAGGCTACACAGACAACTGCGGCCTGATATTCATAGCCCGGGAGGGGCCATGGGTATTACACCCTTCCCAGGCTACAAATATTGGCCCCCGGCCGTCAGCTTTCCCCCTCTAGCGCAGAAAATTGCACGGGAGCCCACGCCGTTTTTTTTTATTCAGTTTTTTTTCTTTATGTTCATTTATCAACATCGGCCTATCTATGGATATATCTATGTATAGATATATCTATAGATACATAGATGTTTCTATACATATATCTATCTGGCTAATTTCACACATCAGGTTTTTGCCGTCAGGCACAATCCAGCGAGTTTTGAAAAAAAAAGATCCTTTTTTTTTGTTGCTGGATCCGTTTTTTCTCATAGAGTTGTATTAGCATCGGATTGCGCCTGATGGCCACACGTTTCATCCGTTTTTTGCCAGATCCGTCAAAAAAGCAGTTTCCGCCGGACGGAAAACATATACAGAGGAACAGTTTTTCTGTCCGGCGAAAAAACACACAGCGACAGGTCCGGAAAAAATGGATGAAACGTGTGGCCATCAGGCGCAATCTGGCGCTAATACAACTCTATGAGAAAAAACGGATCCAGCAGAAAAAAAACGGATCCTTTTTTTCAAAACTTGACAGATTGTGCCTGACGGCAAAAACCTGATGTGTGAAATTTGCCAGATATATGGATAGAAACATCTATATATCTATAGATATATCTATAGATAGATATATCCATAGATAGGCCGATGTTGATAAATGAACATAAAGAAAAAATGGGGAAAAAAACGTCTGCGCCAAAGGGGGAAAGCCAACGGCCGAGGGCCAATATTTGTAGCCTGGGAAGGTGTAATACCCATGGCCCCTCCCAGGCTATGAATATCAGCCCGCAGCTGTCTGTGTAGCCTTTACTGGCTATTAAAAAATGACGTAGGGTCCCCCTATATTTTATAGCCAGAAAGGCTACGCAGACAGCTGGGGGCTGATATTCATAGCCTAGAGAGGGGCCATGGATATTGGCCCCCTCGACTACAAATACCAGTCCGTAGCCGCCCCAGAAATGGCGCATCTGTAAGATGCACCAAATCCGGCACTTAGCCCCTCTCTTCCCATTCCCGTGTAGCAGTGGGATATGGAGTAATAAAGGGTTAATGTCACCTTGCTATTGTAAGGTGACATTAAGCCGGGTTAATAATGGAGAGGCATCAATAAGACGCCTATCTATTATTAATCCTACAGTAGTGAAAGAGTTTAAAAAAAAATAAAGACACAGCCAGAAAAAAGTATTTTAATATTCTTAATTTAACCATACTTACCATACTTCAGCGCCTGAAAAAAACGTAAAATAATAAACCGTATACTCCCTGTCTGACGCAGTCCAATTAATAACGAGTGTCCCACGACGATCTCCCCTATAGAACAGTGACATCGGGTGATGTCACTGCTCTATAGGACCTTCAGTGACACGCTGACAGGAGACAATGGCTCTTGCAGTGCATCCCTGAGAGGTTACCTTAGTTCACTGGTCTCACTTTATGGCAAAAGCTGCGTGGGAATTTTCTCACACAGCAATGCCAAAAGTGAGACTAGTGACTATTTTTTTACAGTGGCGGAGGAATACAATGCGGAAGGATGCCTTCCTCATTGTATTCCTGAAGCCCCTAGAAAGCGGTCGCATCAGCTGATGCTGCTGTTCTCCACAGGAGATCGTCGTGGGACACTCATGGATTTCAGTGGATCAGGGAGCATATTGTTTGTTTGTTATTTTAATATTTTTACAGATGACACTGGCTTCGGGGAACAAAGTGACAAGTGATGGTGAGTATGTACTCTATGTTATATGCACTGTATGTCTATATCTATGTATTGCATGTAATGTATGAATGTATTGTATGTATGTAGTATGTATGTAGTATGTATGTTGTATGTATGTAGTATGTACGTATGTTGTATGTTGTATGTATGTAGTATGTTGTATGTATGTTGTATGTGTGAAGTATGTTGTATGTATGTAGTATATAGTATGTTCTATGTAGTATGTAGTATGTATGTTGTATGTATGTAGTATGTAGTATGTATGTAGTATGTTGTATTATGTATGTAGTATGTATGTAGTATATAGTATGTTGTATGTATGTAGTATGTTTGTGGAATGTTGTATGTATGTAGTATGTATGTAGTATGTATGTTGTATGTATGTAGTATGTATGTAGTATGTTGTATGTAGTATGTGTGTGGTTTTTTTTTTTACATTCAACACATTAGCCGGATGATGGGACTACTACTGTCCCATCATTGGCTAATGTGTCAATCACTGTCATTGTAGCAGGCATAGCCCGATGGGACTTGTAGTCCCATTGGACGATGCCTGCACACAGACACAAAGACCCCCAGCAGGCCCGCACAGACCCACGAGAGGCCCGTACAGACCCCCGGCAGGCCCACACAGACCCCCGAGAGGCCCGTACAGACCCCCGGCAGGCCCGCACTGACCCCCGAGAGGCCCGTACAGACCCCCGAGAGACCCATACCGACCCCCGGCAAGCCTGCACAGACCTCCGAGAGGCCCGTACAGACTCCACCCGCACACACAGACACGCAGTCTCTGCCCACGCACCGCCCACACTCACTCCATCATGACATAATTTGAGCAGCTAATCACAGCCATGCCATTAGTTAACATGGCTAACATGCCTAACAGGATGTGCCCACACTTCTTAGGATCCTCATTGGCTGAATAGAATAAAACTGGCTCATTGCATTATGGGAACTTCCGATTCCGGTATTCAATATTGTAAAAGTTACATTACCACAGCGCTAGAAGGAAGGCTTTAATCCCCACCTGGAAAAGGGGACTCCCAATTTGCCTCCAAGCCGGCCTGACTCTGCCTGTCCTGTGATCTGGTGCCATGGGCTGCGGTTGTCTGAAGTCTTCAGTAAACAAGGTAAAGAGACTGTAAACCTGTGTCCTCGTTCCTTACTGCACCATTCATCATCATCTTCCATCTACACACCAGGAGCCCCGGGGATATACTTCACCTGTGGGAAGTTATACCATCTAGCTGCCATAACATCACCCCAGAGGACCCCTTAAAGAAGCGTCGGTCCCCACTGATCGAATACCACAGGTGGCATCACGAACATAAACTTTATTCAATTTACCTTTTACATGGGCGCCCAGGGCCACAGACCAGATTGCCACCGTGACATCTCCCTGTGAACACTGGACCCGGTACCTGGTACCACAAGGCCCTGGCGTGCGTTCCATATACACATGTCAGCATGTCTTGACGGACCATATGTCCGTGTGCAAAACACACAGACATGTCCGTTATTACCTGGACACATGGCCCACCAAATGTCCCACACATTTGCACACAAAGAACAGTGTACACTTTCCTCCATGAGCACAGACGGCCACGGGGGAAGCAGCACTACTGTAAGCCATTGTTCCTCTGCGTGTGGTGCTGAAGCCGGCTTTCATCCATTGTCCCCTGCTCTGGCGGCAGCAGCGCGAGCAGGGGACAATGAATAAAAGAAAAAAACGATGTGGGCTCCCCCCTATATTTTACAACCAACACGGCAAAACTTACAGGTATGGGCTGCTATTCTCAGGCAGGGGGACAGCTGCTTCCCAATGGCCGTCAGTGTGGTACTGATGTGGTACTGATGTGGCACATGGGCAGCACACGGCGTGTGCTAATAAGTTGTAAAAAAAGTGGGACTGTCACTTTATAACTCACAGCCACTACCTCATGTTGCCTGGTGTCTTTACACCAGAGCTTCTATTTTTAGGCTGGAGGGGCCTATATCAGTGACCCCTTACCAGCTTGAGAATACCAGTCCCCAGCTGTCAACTTTAGCAAGGCTGGTTGTCAAAAATGGGGTGGACCCTACGCTGTTTTTTAAAATTATTTTTAATTATTTATTTAAATAATTAAAAAAACAGCGTGGGGACCCCTCTCTTGATAACCAGCCTTGCTGAAGCTGACAGCTGAGGGTTGCAGATCCTAGTTGTGAGTTTTGCCTGGCTGGTTATAGAATATACAGGTGAACCCAGGCTGTTTTTTTTCCTTTATTTATTTACAGCGCAGGCGGCGGGTGAGGAATACTCTCATCAGCCACTCCTGCTGTCACTGTTATTAGCGGCAGCAGTTCTAGGCTGATGTGAGTAATAGTCCCAACAGTTGCCCACTGTCCGTTAATGTTATCTCTTTAATACAACTCTCATCATTCTCCCCTGCTCGTGCTGATTGTCGCTAAAGCAAGGGAAAATGATGAGAGCGTCTTCAGCACCCGACGCCGGGGAACAGCGCTTATTGTAGCGCTTCTTCCCTGGTGCCCGTCCTTGTGGTACTGTTGTGGGACACGAGCGGCACATGGTTCCCACACGTGTGCTGGAAGTATTACACACATGGACACTGTCATCTCCAGTACCGTTCTTTTCCGGTAACGGAAATATCAGGGCGAGGAAACCCGCCTAATTGACACAAGAGACTATACTTTCTTCTTGCATTCTGAAATCACTTTTTTTTTTTTGGGGGGGGGGAATTGATTGTTTTATAAAAAGGCAAAATACATTGTCCTGAACTCAGACATTTAATGGCAACTGTCAGTAAAAATCAAAATATAGCAATAAAACGAATTTACTCTCAAAACATCTAGTTAGTAAGAATAGGATAATATTAATAATATTAAATAATAATTGAAGAATTAATAGAAACTGGAAGGTTTTTTTGGTCCTTGCCGCACCTCGTAGCTACTACGGCCTGGCGGTGTCACGTGCCTCCTGACATCACGCAGGTCCTGCATCGGTACCAGTGCAACCGGACTTAGCAGTGTGACTTGCCCACCGCTGAAGCTTCATCGCAGACTACCAGAAGGATTTCTGCAGGAGTAGCTGTCACCAGCCGGGACAGCGCTTCCATCGATTTCCCCTACGTCTGAAACAGTTATCTCACTGAAGAACGCCACTCCACTGTAAGAATGGGAGAGCTCATTGACTCCAAGGAGGGGCTCCCCTCCTCATGATCTACAAGGTACTGTTCCCCAGGGAAAAGTGTATCTCTGTGTGACTAACTAGGGACTTTAAGGATGATATCCCACTGATGACTGGGACATGCTGCCTATTTAACTGACTGATATTTATTCAGAACTTCTATGACAAAGAACCTCACATTGATAACCACTATTATACCATTTCATTTTCATGTGGATTAATTGGGACTGACTACTAATTAGTACTTTTATCTGTTTATTCCTTATTGTATAAACACTATTTAATTAGCATTTTTTCTCTTAATCCTGTGATATAGGGATGAGTTTCTATTAATACTTTGACTATTATTAGTATTATCCCATTCTTACTAACTAGATGTTTTGAGCGCAAATTCCTTTTGTTACTATATTTTGATTTTTACTGACAGTTTGGTGGCTATTGTCTTGTATTTGCTGCTTTAACTCTTGTGCACTCTAGCGCCACTGTATTATTTATTATACTATTTAATGTCAACTGTCTACCTCACAATTTGTGCATGTCATAAAAAATTTTAATAGTCAAATTCTACATCAGTAAAGGCCTTGTTCCCACATTCAGTATTTGATGAGGTTTTTTTTACCTCAGTATTTGTAAGCCAGAATAGGAAAAAAAATAAAGAAAGGGAACACTAAAATCCCACATCCTAGATATCACTGAATGAAATATTCCAGTTGTAAATCTTTATTCATTACATAATGGAATGTGTTGAGAACAATAAAACCTAAAAATTATCAACTTAAATCACAACCACGGAGGTCTAGAGTTGCAATGATGCTCAAAATCAAAGTGGAAAATGAAGTTACAGGCTGATTCAACTTCAGTGGAAATGCCTCAAGACAAGAAAATGATGCTCAGTAGTGTATGAGGCCTCCATGTGCCTGTATGACCTCCCCACAACACCTGGGCATGCTCCTGATGAGGCGGCGGATGGTCTCCTGAGGGATCTCCTCCCAGAAATGGACTAAAGCAACTCCTGGACAGTCTGTGGTGCAAAGTGGCGTTGGTGGATGGTGCAAGACATGATGTCCCAGATGTGTTCAATCGGATTCAGGTCTTGGGAATGGGCGGGTAAGTCCATAGCTTCAATTCCTTCATCTTGCAGGAACTGCTAACACACTTCAGCCACATGAGGTCTGGCATTGTCGTGCATTAGGAGGAACCAGGGCCAACCGCACCAGCATATGGTCTCAAAAGGGGTCTGAGGATCTCATCTCAGTACCTAGTGGCAGTCAGTTTACCTTTGGCGAGCACATGGAGGGCTGTGCGGCCCTCCCAAGAAATGCCACCCTACACCATTACTGACCCACTGCCAAACCGGTCATGCTGAAGGCTGTTGCAGGCAGAAGATTGCTCTCCACAGCATCTCAAGACTCTGTCACATCTGTTACATGTGCTCAGTGTGAACCTACTTTCATCTGTGAAGAGCACAGGGCGCCAGTGATGAATTTGCCAATCCTGGTGTTCTGTGGCAAATGCCAAACGTTCTGCATGGTGTCGGGCTGTGAGCACAACCCCCATCTGCGGACGTCGGGCACTCAGACCATCCTCATGGAGTCAGTTTCTAACTGTTTTTGCAGACAAATGCACATTTGTGGCCTGCTGGAGGTCATTTTGCAGGGCTCTGGCAGTGCTCCTCCTGTTCCTCCTTGCACATAGGTAGCGGTCCTGCTGCAGGGTTGTTGCCCTCCTTCAGCCCCCTCCACATCTCCTGGTGTTTTGGCCTGTCTCCTGGTAGCGCCTCCAGCCTCTGGACACTACGCTGGCAGACACAGCAAACCTTCTTGCCACAGCTCGCATTGATGTGCCATCCTGGATGAGCTGCACTACCTGAGCCACTTGTGTGGGTTGTAGAGTCCGTCTCATGCTACCATGAGTGTGAAAGCACAACCAACATTCAAAAGTGACCAAAACATCAGCCAGAAAGCAACAGTGGTGGAGAAGAGGCCACAACAGTATGGGGGTGCAGGTGGCTCGATAATGTGGCAGCTTACTGCATGGGCAGATGCCCTCAGATCTGGGTCTAAATGGCCGAGGGAACTCCTGAGTGTAGTGAGTCTGAACAGGGAGGACGCTGCATTACCACAATAGACAGTAGGACCCGGGCATGTACTGAAGACCGTAGGAAGAGGTGCAGGGAAAGTGGAGAATGAGGACTGTATGGAACACTATGCTGTTGTATCAAATAAGGATGTGCTGCGAATAGAAACAAGTGAAGTTTTACAGTTTAAGTTACAACTGGACTGTGTCTTTGTTTGTGCGCAAACATATGAAGAAGACCTCCAGCAACCTGGAGGAGAACCTGAAGAGAGGGAGAACAGAGAGGCAGGTACACTGATTAAAGGACAGTCATTTTATGTGAAGGGGGACCAGAGGATGCAAGATCTGATATGCTCAGCCATCACTAAGGCTCTGGTGCTCCCGCATATGTGCACGTGACCTAAGACAATGCCCTGTTGAAGGTGCAATTTTTTTTTTAATGTGTACCTACATAGCATTTCAATTTACATTTTGGGGGGTTAAAAGATGGCTGAGTTTTGTAAAATCTTTTCAAATTGGTAAAAAAAAACCTCTACATATTAACATTTTGAAATGACTCAAAAACTCTTAATAAAAACCTACCAAATGAGACCACACTCAGAATTTATATCTTAACAATACAGGAAAGGTATATAAAGGTATCAACCACTGAGGATTCTCAAATCAAAATATTTTCTACCTTAACAATATTAATCAGAAACTGTTTGACTAAAAAATGACTTATTGAACATGTGACACCATCACAACTGGTGGACTGCCGTCATATTAGGTGTACCCAAACTAGCCTTTTTGGTTCATTCCGTTTCTAAAATTTGCAGAGGTGTACCAAAAGCAGGTCAGAGCTGGGGTCCTTTACCTTCAGCAAATGTATTAGTGGGAAGGAAGTGGAGGGTGTAATGGAATATATGGCACTTCATTAATCTCAGTCACCGCAGGATTATGTTACCCACAACCGCAATACTCTCCGTTTGAATCAGTGTTATGGATAGTCCACCTTCTTTGCTGCCATAACACTTAAACTTTTACATTTTAGATTTTTCAATTGCGTCAATCACAACTCTATTCACTCAGTTCCTAATTCCCATGATCCAAATAACCCTGGGGACTAAGGAAGATATTTCCACTGTTGATAAGGTGAACCATCAAAATTTGTACTTGGATAAGATGAAGCCGAAGTAGACATAATTCAAATGACTTGCAACCTTGCTGGCTGTGTCGGGCTATTGTGGTTAGTGGCCCTCCGAGTAAGGGCAAATCTAGTGGTTGTCATCAGGTTGTGGGGCAGGGAGCTAAACACATTCCCCACACTAATAGAATGGTCAGCAATAGTCATAGGTGATGATGACAATAATGATGAATGTGTAGTAGACAAGACCTGGAAACCAGATCAAGGTGCTGGGGAGTAATTCCATCAGAAATAAGATGGTGATGTTTCTAACAAAGAGCTGAGCCAACATCTGCTAAAAGATCTTCCAGAGCAAAATCTTTTTTGGTTGACTTGGGAGCAAGTAATGAATCATGTGCTGTTAGTGAAAAAGACATCTGAAAGATCTGGATGTTATAGTGGTGGTGGTGGCACTGGCAAGTCCTACGGGCGACCATCTCAAGTGTGAATGTTCTTTTCCACAATGCAACAAGACAAATTTTTGGCAGACTGCAGGAGGCCATGGACACCCAGATTTGAATAGACTAGGAACAACAGCTGTCCATCAACACAAGAAGCAAAATCACCTGATTATTTGGGAAAAAAGACATTGGGCAGCAAACTGAGCAAAGCTCAAGTTTTCCTACTACCCCATTTAATTACATTTGTCTTTATGATAGTCAGGCTGCACCCCAAGTAGTACCTTATTGGTGTCATCATCACCATCATCATCATGTTCATGCAAAATTAATGCTTGTCATACTCCAACTACTCCTAGTCCTCCATCGCACTGCAAGATATCCATCCCTCATTATATGCCACAGAAACAGGCATAGGCTTCCAGTCATGTGCTTGTGTATCAAATCAACTTCCAAATGTTCAAATTGCTGCTGCTGTAGTCGCTGCCCATCCACTCTGCTATTTGAGAAATAATGGCATGAGCTTATCTTCATTGAAAGATATCTAGCCACCATTATTTCTTGTGCTATCTTTGGACAATATTGGCCATTCTCTCAGCTCTATTTTTAACTCAAAAGTGCATTGCACCATAGACACCTAGACCAACAACCATGGACAGTTTCTCACAGCACGCTGGGTGACTGTTTTGAACAGCATGATGCACCACTGAAATCAGGAATGTTGGTGAAGCCTCCATGGCTGGAAGCTACGTCTGGTTATACTGCTAGGTGAAAGTTATCCGTCTCTTACACCTCCACCATATCCTCCTCAACAAACATACTTCCATCCTCATTCATGCAAGGTAAACCCCTGCCAAGCAGTTTTACAGCTTTAGAGCATGGGCAGGAAATGAATTGATGCTATGCATCAAGTAGCAGATTTCAACAGGATGGCTCCCCATTAACTGCAACTCGACATTGTCATGAGAGACAATGCCTTCAACATTCTGACTGTCTAACGTTTGGGCAAAGTAACACACTCATGGTGCACGTACTGAAATTAATCATACAAAATTTTGTAAAGTAATATACCGACTTCAGGAAGGTGGTGTCCAGGGAAAGAGTGGTCTGTTTTTTTCAACTGTTATTATATGGCAAAATACGCCCTCCAGTCTCTGCAAAATTCATTAGTCTGCCTCAAAACCATTTGATTTGTGACATTGTAATCCACTCCAATTCGACGCTGCATATGTTGGAGCATCTACATGAGCAATGGAAAGTGGTAATGGATAATATCATGTAGCAGGCAAAATGGAGTTTGGGTTCTTTAGAACTCTGACATTGGCGGCTGATGAGGGATGCATATCAAGCAACTGAAGCCCTTTGAAGAGGCTACTGAATGAGTGACTGTGTAAGTATGAAACAGGAGATGGGGAAGAACAGCAACTTGCGCTTGTTCATCTCTGCTCTGTGGCTGTATGGGACTTTCAAAATCAAGGTTACATGCAGCAAGATAAGGAGGAAAAGCAACAGCAGATGGATGTGGATGGGGACATTAAGTTATCACAGGCACAGGCCATGTACAAGGCTAACAGTCAGAGTGAAACTAATGATGACAATGAAAAAGCTAGGCACGGTGACCAAAGTCACAATGGGGTATAGTGAGCATTGCAACCTATATTCTAAATTGCTTGTGGTATGACATGCGTATTGTAAGCATCAAACAAACCTTGCTTTTAGAGCCTTGTCATAAAAGCAAACTGTGTGAATTATTCTGGCTTCCAAAAAGGAGTCAATATTACTAGGGGAGGCTGTGTTCCTTGCTTGTAAAATTTTCATGAAGCAGATGTTGCTAATAACAAAACTGACCAAGAGACCCCCTCTCCACTTCCTGTAGAGCCAACATTTATCTTCCTGTTTCAACTCTAGTGCTACAACAAACAAGTAGCCGAGGCAGCAGCATATACAGTTTATTTGACATGATGCACCATATATTTTATCTATTATTGTGCCAACTGATGTACTTTAGCAAAGAGAGCGACACCTCATCAATAGCCAGGTTAGTTAGTTGTAACTGGACTGAGTCGTTTCTCTAGCAGATATCCTGAGTCCCGACCCAATGGACTTCAGGGTCAGCAGATTGAACGGTAATACTATCCTGTTCAACCTCCAGTGTACTATCAGAGAGAATATTCAGTGCAGCACATGGCTTTGTCATGCCTAAGCAGGCCATATTGTCTTCTGCAATCATGGGAAACCTTACATTTGTCAAAATGAATCAAGCATGTTTAAGGGATTGTGCCAGGACTGTCTCGTACCCCTTCCCTTTTACTAGTTAATGTAATGTAAATATTGTCATTTTCCTGAGTGCTGCTAGGTGTAATGTGATGTATGTATATATACTGTACTGTATACTGTATTTGTAGGGCATCTGCTTAGGGAAAGTGTAGTGAACTAACAGGTCCACTAGAGGGAGCACCTTATAGTTTAGCAGCCAGTACCCCGTTAGTAGTTTTGCACACTGTATATAGTTAACATAGGAGGGGCCACTGTGGGATAAGAGGAAAAGTATTTCCTGTTTATAGGGAGACAAGCCTGGGAGCTGAACAGCTGAGAAGGGCCTGAGTCCCCAGTTAGTCCTAATGGGATTAATGCCTGGCATCACAAAGTGACCACGTAATGTTAAGAGGGAAGCCCAGCCATCCAGGGCCAGCTGGTCAGAACAGCAGCAGATTAAAAGCAGAACAGAAGCAGTCACAGCGTTAGCAAGAATTGGAGTTGCAGGATAAGACACAGCAATACGAAGGGCAGGTCGCTCACCTTGTGGCAGTTCATCGCTTGGGCTCATGCCCACAGAACCGGGGTAAAACAGCCGAGGGAATTCCCAGGTGCAAAGAGTCTGGACAGGGAGGACGCTGAGGAACCGTATGATACGGTCCGTCCCGGGGACATGCTGCATGGAGAGGAGAGAAGTACAGGGAAAAAGAAACTGTAGAAACTGTAACGGAAATAGATGTGCTGCGAAAGCATGAGAGTAAAGTTTTGCATTTGAAGTTTGAAATGGACTCTGTGTCTTTTTCTATGTCAATGGCAGCAGTGGATCCTCAGCTAGCCCGATGGGACTCTGGCGGTGCAGAAGGCGAAGCGAAAGGTATGCTGCAGAAGGGACACTATATTCCTGTAAGGGAAAACTAGGGCATGCTAATGCTTATGTTCTCAGCCATGACTACGGCCCTGTCTCTGCCTCTCACCCATGGATCACTGCTGATTTGTATTCACCTACCGCTGATTGTCCATACTATCTGCATATCTGTCCATTGTGTTCTACATTATTCTGCTGTCGCCAGTGCTGATGATCCATTCCCAGCTGGACAACTACTCTCTGTCCATCATGTCATTTATACTGTGTTGCTGCTGACAGTACTTATCACACAGAGCAGGATATTTCCTTGCCTACTCCATCCTATTCTACAGTTTGCACTTTGTGCCGCTAAACAACCACGCCAGCCACATATCTCATGTCTGTCCAATGTGTTTTATAGCTACAGTGGGGCAAAAAAGTATTTAGTCAGTCAGCAATAGTGCAAGTTCCACCACTTAAAAAGATGAGAGGCGTCTGTAATTTACATCATAGGTAGACCTCAACTATGGGAGACAAACTGAGAAAAAAAAATCCAGAAAATCACATTGTCTGTTTTTTTAACATTTTATTTGCATATTATGGTGGAAAAAAAGTATTTGGTCAGAAACAAAATTTCATCTCAATACTTTGTAATATATCCTTTGTTGGCAATGACAGAGGTCAAACGTTTTCTGTAAGTCTTCACAAGGTTGCCACACACTGTTGTTGGTATGTTGGCCCATTCCTCCATGCAGATCTCCTCTAGAGCAGTGATGTTTTTGGCTTTTCGCTTGGCAACACGGACTTTCAACTCCCTCCAAAGGTTTTCTATAGGGTTGAGATCTGGAGACTGGCTAGGCCACTCCAGGACCTTGAAATACTTCTTAGGAAGCCACTCCTTCGTTGCCCTGGCGGTGTGCTTTGGATCATTGTCATGTTGAAAGACCCAGCCACGTTTCATCTTCAATGCCCTTGCTGATGGAAAGAGGTTTGCACTCAAAATCTCACGATACATGGCCCCATTTATTCTTTCATGTACCCGGATCAGTCGTCCTGGCCCCTTTGCAGAGAAACAGCCCCAAAGCATGATGTTTCCACAACCATGCTTTACAGTAGGTATGGTGTTTGATGGATGCAACTCAGTATTCTTTTTCCTCCAAACACGACAAGTTGTGTTTCTACCAAACAGTTCCAGTTTGGTTTCATCAGACCATAGGACATTCTCCCAAAACGCCTCTGGATCATCCAAATGCTCTCTAGCAAACTTCAGACGGGCCCGGACATGTACTGGCTTAAGCAGTGGGACACGTCTGGCACTGCAGGATCTGAGTCCATGGTGGCGTAGTGTGTTACTTATGGTAGGCCTTGTTACATTGGTCCCAGCTCTCTGCAGTTCATTCACTAGGTCCCCCCGCGTGGTTCTGGGATTTTTGCTCACCGTTCTTGTGATCATTCTGACCCCACGGGGTGGGATTTTGCGTGGAGCCCCAGATCGAGGGAGATTATCAGTGGTCTTGTATGTCTTCCATTTTCTAATTATTGCTCCCACTGTTGATTTCTTCACTCCAAGCTGGTTGGCTATTGCAGATTCAGTCTTCCCAGCCTGGTGCAGGGCTACAATTTTGTTTCTGGTGTCCTTTGACAGCTCTTTGGTCTTCACCATAGTGGAGTTTGGCATCAGACTGTTTGAGGGTGTGCACAGGTGTCTTTTTATACTGATAACAAGTTTAAACAGGTGCCATTACTACAGGTAATGAGTGGAGGAAAGAGGAGACTCTTAAAGAAGAAGTTACAGGTCTGTGAGAGCCAGAAATCTTGATTGTTTGTTTCTGACCAAATACTTATTTTCCACCACAATATGCAAATAAATTGTTAAAAAACAGACAATGTGATTTTCTGGATTTTTTTTTCTCAGTTTGTCTCCCATAGTTGAGGTCTACCTATGATGTAAATTACAGACGTCTCTCATCTTTTTAAGTGGTGGAACTTGCACTATTGCTGACTGACTAAATACTTTTTTGCCCCACTGTATACTATACTGCTGCAGGGGCTGCCAGTCCTTCTCTGTATACTGCTAGACATTTTCATGCCTGTCTCGTCAGATTCTATACTGTGAAATTGCTGCTGTCACTTCTGCTACCACTGTCACTGGAAACCCACACATACTTCCTGCTTGAAATTGCTGCCACAAAATAAATTTTTTTTAGTTTTTGCACAATTTGTTATGAAGTCATTGCTTCTTCACTTTCAAAACATCAAACCTAATTCCTGCTCCATAAATAGAGATACCTTTTGCACAACTTGATAAAAAAAACATTGTTTCTTCATTCTGCAAACAGCAAACCCGTTGCTGATCCCAAAACAAGGATAATTTTTGAACAGAATGCAGAAAAGCTATGGCTTCTTCATTTAGCAAATAACAAACTATTCCCCAGTTTGCAATTTTCACTTGGCAACATTCATTGCTGCTTGTTTCTGCAAAATACCCATGGAGTCAAAATCAGCAATACACCTGTAGATAAATTCCTAAAGGGGTATAATTTTTAATATGGTGTCACTTGAGGGGGGATTCTGCTCTTCTAGCAATTAGGGACTCTGCGCTCCAGGAGGCAAATATCGCTCCGCTAGTCCTGAGTCTCTCCATATGGCTAAGTAGTACTGTACAGCCACATATGGGGTATTGCCACGTTCAGTAGAATATGTGGGACAAATTTGGGTGCCATTCTTACTCACTTCTTGTGTGAAAATGTAAAATCTAGGGCTAAAACTAAATTTTGATGGTAAAAATTTAGTTATTTTTTCTTCACTGCTCAATGGTCTAAAATTCTGTGACACCCATGGTATCACTATGATCACTGCACCCCTAGATGAATTTATAAGAGGTGTAATTTGTAAAATGGGGTCACTTATGGGGAGTTCTGCTGTTCTGGCACCTCATGGGCTCTCCCAGTGGGACACCTGCAAACCATAACAGTAAAATTTGGCGCTCCTTGCCTTCTGAGCTTTGCACTGTGCCTGAAAAATATTTCCCAATTACATGTAGGGTAATGGCAAACTCAGGAAAAAATGGACCTCAGTTTGTTGTAAAAAAATTTCTTATTATCCTCTAGAAAAATTAAAAACTTGGGGCTAAAACAACATTTTTGTGAGGAAAATGCGATTTTATTATTTTCACTGCTCAACGTTATAAACTTCAGTGAAGCACCTGGGGGATCAAGGCGCTCACCATGCATCTAAATATATTCCTTGAGGGGTATGTTTTCCAAAATGGGGTCACTTGTGGGGCGTTTCCACTGTTTAGGCACATCAGGGGCTCTCCAAACATGACATGGCTGCCACCAATTGTTGCAGCAAATTTTGCAGTCAAATGGCGCTCCTTCCCTTCTGAGCCCTGCTGTGCGCCCAAACAGTGTTTTTCTCCCTCTTATGGGGTATCAGCGTACTCAGAAGAAATTGCACAACAAATTTTGGGATCCATTTTTTTTCCTGATACCCTTGTCAAATTAAAAATTTTTGGATCTGAAGTATATTTTTGGGGAAAAAAATTAAATGTTCATTTTTTTCCACATTCCAAAAAGTCCTGTGAAGTACCTGAAGGGTTAATAAACTTCTTGAATGTGGTTTTGCGCACCTTGAGGGGTGCAGTTTTTAGAATGATGTCAACTTTGGGTATCTTCTATGTGGCCCCTAAAAAAAAATGGCGTTCTAAAAATGAGAAATCGCTGGTCAACTTTTAACCCTTATAAGGTCCTTAGAAAAAAAAATGTTGCTTCCAAATTTGTGCTGATGTAGACATGTGGGAAATGTTACTTATTAATTATTTTGTGTGACATAACTCTCTTATTTAAGGGCATGAAAATTCAAATTTCCATTTTTTTCACAAATAAATGCAAGTTATATCAAATAAATGTTACCACTATCATGAAGAACAATATGTCACGAGAAAACAACCTCATAATCAGTGGGATCCATGCAAGCGTTCCAGAGTTATTACCTCACAAAGGGACAGTGGTCAGAATTGTTAAAATTGGCCTGGTCATTAACGTGCAAACCAGCCTAAAGGTTGGTTTGCACGTTAATGACCAGGCCAATTTTTACAATTCTGACCACTGTCCCTTTGTGAGGTAATAAAGGGGTTAAGGGGTAAAGGGGTTAAAAGTATGAATTAAAAAAAAACAAAAAAAACACACACACAAGTTCAAATCAACCACCTTTTGCCCCATTTAAAATAAAACAATAACCCCCCTTTCCCACATACAGTTCTGGCAAAAATTAAGAGACCACTGCAAAATGTTCAGTTTGTCTGATTTTTCTCTTTAGGCCGGCGTCACACTGGCGTTTTAAACGGCCGAGTGCAATGCGATAAAAAATCGCATTGCACTCGGACCAATGTTAAGCTGTGGGGCAGCTCCCACCAGCTGACTTTTTGTCAGCCGTTTTACTCGGTCCGAGACAATCGCAACATGCTGCGATTGTCTCGGACCGAGGAAAACTCTCGGCTCACTCGCACCCATATAAGCCTATGTATGCGAGTGAGACAGCGCACACCACTCGGATATCATCCGAGTGATGTGCATTATAAGCGGACCCCAGCAATGGAGTAGATGGAGAAATTCATTTCTCCGCCTCCTCAACAGCTGTTCTCCGATCCTCCCTGTGCGAGAGAATCGGAGCACAGACGCATGACACTCGGCTCCTGCTCTGCTGCGAGCAGGAGCCAAGTGTCATTAGCATATCGCATCCGATGATCTCGCATCGGATGCAATACGCCAGTGTGACGCCGGCCTATTAGGTATATTTTTAAGTAAAATGTAAATTGTTCTTTTATTCTATAAAACTACTGACAACATGTCTCCGAAGTTTCAAACAATACATTTTGTATTTTTTTCTGATAAAGAAAAATGGTCAAAATTTTTTTTTTAATAACCCCAGTGCTTTCAGACCTCAAATAATGCAAAGATAACAAGCTCATAATCATTTAGAAACAATACTAATGTTTTAACTCAGGAAGAGTTCAGAAATCAATATTTTGTGGAATAACCATGATTTTTAATCACAGCTTTCATGCGTCTTGGCATGCTTTCTGTTATGAATAGGTAATTCAGAACCACAATGGACCTTGAAGTTCAGAGTACACAAAGTGACCTGACAATAACCAAAAAACATAGGACGAGTTCTGAGACGTGGGAACTCTGCTGACCGCAATCCCTAATCCTATCACACCACACTAGAGGTAGCCGTGGATTGCGCCTAACGCTCCCTATGCAACTCGGCACAGCCAGAGAAACTAGCTAGCCCTGAAGATAGAAAAATAAGCCTACCTTGCCTCAGAGAAATTCCCCAAAGGAAAAGGCAGTCCCCCACATATAATGACAGTGAGTTAAGAAGAAAATACAAACACAGAGATGAAATAGATTTAGCAAAGTGAGGCCCGACTTACTGAATAGACCGAGGATAGGAAAGATAGCTTTGCGGTCAACACAAAAACCTACAAACAACCATGCAGAGGGGCAAAAAGACCCTCCGCACCGACTAACGGTACGGAGGTGCTCCCTCTGCGTCTCAGAGCTTCCAGCAAGCAAGAAAAACCAATAAAGCAAGCTGGACAGAAAATATAGCAAACAAAAGTAACACCAGCAGAACTTAGCTTATGCTGGGCAAACAGGCCACAGGAACGATCCAGGAGGAAGCAAGACCAATACTAGAACATTGACTGGAGCCCAGGATCAAAGCACTAGGTGGAGTTAAATAGAGCAGCACCGAACGACTTAACCTCATCACCTGAGGAAGGAAACTCAGAAGCCGCAGTACCACTCACATCCACCAACGGAAGCCCATAGACAGAATCAGCCGAAGTACCACTTGTGACCACAGGAGGGAGCTCGACCACAGAATTCACAACAGTACCCCCCCCTTGAGGAGGGGTCACCGAACCCTCACCAGAGCCCCCAGGCCGACCAGGATGAGCCATATGAAAGGCACGAACAAGATCGGCAGCATGGACATCAGAGGCAAAGACCCAGGAATTATCTTCCTGACCATAACCCTTCCACTTAACCAGATACTGGAGTTTCCGTCTCGAAACACGAGAATCCAAAATCTTCTCCACTATATACTCCAACTCCCCCTCCACCAAAACCGGGGCAGGAGGATCAACAGATGGAACCATAGGTGCCACGTATCTCCGCAACAATGACCTATGGAATACGTTATGGATGGAAAAAGAATCTGGAAGGGTCAAACGAAAAGACACAGGATTAAGAACCTCAGAAATACTATACGGACCAATGAAATGAGGCTTAAACTTAGGAGAGGAAACCTTCATAGGAATATAACGAGATGACAACCAAACCAAATCCCCAACACGAAGTCGGGGACCCACACAGCGTCTGCGATTAGCGAAACGTTGAGCCTTCTCCTGGGACAAGGTCAAATTGTCCACTACATGAGTCCAAATCCGCTGCAACCTGTCCACCACAGTATCCACACCTCGCGACCACCACGCGATGCTTAGCTCTTTCAAGCCAATGATGCCACTCCTCGAATGCCCACTTCATGGCCAGCAACTCTCGATTGCCAACATCATAATTTCGCTCAGCAGGCGAAAACTTCCTGGAAAAGAAGGCGCATGGCTTCATCACCGAGCAATCAGAACCTCTTTGCGACAAAACAGCCCCCGCTCCAATCTCAGAAGCATCAACCTCGACCTGGAACGGAAGCGAAACATCTGGCTGACACAACACAGGGGCAGAAGAAAAACGACGCTTTAACTCTTGAAAAGCTTCCACAGCAGCAGAAGACCAATTGACCACATCAGCACCCTTCTTGGTCAAATCGGTCAATGGTTTAGCAATACTAGAAAAATTACAGATGAAGCGACGATAAAAATTAGCAAAGCCAAGGAACTTTTGCAGACTCTTCAGAGATGTCGGCTGAGTCCAATCATAAATGGCCTGGACCTTAACAGGATCCATCTCGATAGTAGAAGGGGAAAAAATGAACCCCAAAAATGAAACCTTCTGAACACCAAAGAGACACTTTGATCCCTTCACAAACAAAGAATTAGCACGCAAGACCTGGAACACCATTCTGACCTGCTTCACATGAGACTGCCAATCATCCGAGAAGACCAAAATATCATCCAAGTATACAATCAGGAATTTATCCAGGTACTCTCGGAAGATGTCATGCATAAAGGACTGAAATACTGATGGAGCATTGGCAAGTCCGAATGGCATAACTAGGTACTCAAAATGGCCCTCGGGCGTATTAAATGCAGTTTTCCATTCATCGCCCCGTTTAATACGCACAAGATTATATGCACCACGAAGATCTATCTTGGTGAACCAACTAGCCCCCATAATCCGAGCAAACAAATCAGATAGCAGCGGCAAGGGGTACTGAAATTTGACCGTGATTTTATTTAGAAGGCGGTAATCAATACAAGGTCTCAGCGAACCATCCTTCTTGGCCACAAAAAAGAACCCTGCTCCCAATGGCGATGACGACGGGCGAATATGACCCTTCTCCAAGGATTCTTTTACGTAATTCCGCATAGCTGCGTGCTCAGGTACAGATAAATTAAACAGTCGACCCTTAGGAAACTTACTACCAGGAATCAACTCGATAGCACAATCACAATCCCTATGCGGAGGTAGGGCATTGGACTTGGGCTCATCGAATACATCCCGGTAATCAGACAAGAACTCTGGGACCTCAGAAGGGGTGGATGATGAGATAGACAGAAATGGAACATCACCATGTACCCCCTGACAACCCCAGCTGGACACAGACATTGATTTCCAATCTAATACTGGGTTATGGACTTGTAGCCATGGCAACCCCAACACGACCACATCATGCAGATTATGCAACACCAGAAAGCGAATATCCTCCTGGTGCGCAGGAGCCATGCACATGGTCAGCTGGGTCCAATACTGAGGCTTATTCTTGGCCAAAGGCGTAGCATCAATTCCTCTCAATGGAATAAGACACTGCAAGGGCTCCAAGACAAACCCACAGCGCCTAGCAAACTCCAAGTCCATCAAATTCAGGGCAGCGCCTGAATCCACAAATGCCATGACAGAATAGGAAGACAAAGAGCAGATCAAAGTAACGGACAAAAGAAATTTCGACTGTACCGTACCAATGGTGGCAGACTTAGCGAACCGCTTAGTGCGCTTAGGACAATCGGAGATAGCATGAGTGGAATCACCACAGTAGAAACACAGCCCATTCTGACGTCTGTGTTCCTGCCTTTCAGCTCTGGTCAAAGTCCTATCGCACTGCATAGGCTCAGGTTTATGCTCAGATAATACCGCCAAATGGTGCACAGATTTACGCTCACGCAAGCGTCGACCGATCTGAATGGCCAAAGACATAGACTCATTCAGACCAGCAGGCATAGGAAATCCCACCATGACATCCTTAAGGGCTTCAGAGAGACCCTTTCTGAAAATAGCTGCCAGCGCACATTCATTCCATTGAGTGAGCACGGACCACTTTCTAAACTTCTGACAATAAATCTCTATCTCATCCTGACCCTGACACAGAGCCAGCAAATTTTTCTCTGCCTGATCCACTGAATTAGGTTCATCGTACAGTAATCCGAGCGCCAGAAAAAACGCATCAATATTACATAATGCAGGATCTCCTGGCGCAAGGGAAAATTCCCAGTCTTGAGGGTCGCCACGTAATAAAGAAATAATGATCTTAACTTGTTGAACTGGGTCACCAGAGGAGCGAGGTTTCAACGCCAGAAACAGTTTGCAATTATTTTTGAAACTCAGAAATTTAGCTCTATCTCCAGAAAACAAATCAGGAATAGGAATTCTTGGTTCTAACATAGAATTCTGAGCCACAAAGTCTTGAATATTTTGTACTCTTGCAGTGAGATGATCCACACATGAAGACAGACCTTTAATGTCCATCACTACACCTGTGTCCTGAACCACCCAAATGTCTAGGGGAAAAAAAAAGGCAAAACACAGTGCAAAGAAAAAAAAATGGTCTCAGAACTTCTTTTTCCCTCTATTGAGAAGCATAGTACTTTAGGCCTCCAGTACTGTTATGAATAGGTAATTCAGAACCACAATGGACCTTGAAGTTCAGAGTACACAAAGTGACCTGACAATAACCAAAAAACATAGGACGAGCTCTGAGACGTGGGAACTCTGCTGACCGCAATCCCTAATCCTATCACACCACACTAGAGGTAGCCGTGGATTGCGCCTAACGCTCCCTATGCAACTCGGCACAGCCAGAGAAACTAGCTAGCCCTGAAAATAGAAAAATAAGCCTACCTTGCCTCAGAGAAATTCCCCAAAGGAAAAGGCAGCGCCCCACATATGACAGTGAGTTAAGAAGAAAATACAAACACAGAGATGAAATAGATTTAGCAAAGTGAGGCCCGACTTACTGAATAGACCGAGGATAGGAAAGATAGCTTTGCGGTCAACACAAAAACCTACAAACAACCACGCAGAGGGGCAAAAAGACCCTCCGCACCGACTAACGGTACGGAGGTGCTCCCTCTGCGTCTCAGAGCTTCCAGCAAGCAAGAAAAACCAATAAAGCAAGCTGGACAGAAAATATAGCAAACAAAAGTAACACCAGCAGAACTTAGCTTATGCTGGGCAAACAGGCCACAGGAACGATCCAGGAGGAAGCAAGACCAATACTAGAACATTGACTGGAGCCCAGGATCAAAGCACTAGGTGGAGTTAAATAGAGCAGCACCTAACGACTTAACCTCATCACCTGAGGAAGGAAACTCAGAAGCCACAGTACCACTCACATCCACCAACGGAAGCCCATAGACAGAATCAGCCGAAGTACCACTTGTGACCACAGGAGGGAGCTCGACCACAGAATTCACAACAGCTTTCCACCAGTCTTTCACACTGCTTTTGGGTGACCTTATGCCACTCCTGGTACAAAAATGTAAGCAGTTCTTCTTTGATAGCTTGTGACTGTCCATCTTCCTCAGGTCTGGAGATTGGGCTGCCGATGAATGGGTTTTCATGTGGTGGTCTCTTAATTTTTGCCAGAGCTGTATTTGGTATTGCTTTGGTATTTCGTAAAATTCCGATCTATTAGTCCCATTAGTAATTTGTGTAACGAGAAAAAAAATTGAAACGCTGTTTTTTGGCCACTGTAACATTGCAATAAAATGCAATAAGATGCAATCAAAACATCCTATAAACTCCACAATGATGTCAGTAAATACGTCAGCTCAGGGTGCAATAAATAAGCCCTCACACAACCCAATATTCCAAAAATTCAAAGCGTTAGGGTATGTGTCTACGTTCAGGATTGCATCAGGATTTGGTCAGGATTTTATGCAGGTAAAATCCTGACCAAATCTGCAGCTGAGGTCTCTGGCAGGTCACCTGTGTTGTCCTTGCGTTGTTTCTGCAATGTAAGGACATGCTGCGTTCTTAAAAGACGCACCACATGTCCGTTTCCGCGGGTCTGCCGCATGCATCTTTTAATGCATAGTGGAGACTGGATTTCATGAAATCCCCTCCACAATGCTGTAACATCTGGATGCTGCGTTTTTGACGCTGCGGCTCAATGCAGCGTCAAAAACGCAGCGTTTCCTGAACGTGGAAACACCCTTACAGGTCTCAGAAAATGGCGACGCATTTTTTTTTAATATGGTTTTTTTTTCTGCACCTAAATAATAAAAAATCTATGTGTGTTTGATATCTGAGTAACCATAATGACCTGTAGAATCATATTGGGAGGTCAGTTTTAACATATCGTGAACATAGTAAATAAAAAATCCTAAAAACTGTTGTGAAATTGCACTTTTTTTTGCTATTTCAAAGTACTTGGATTTTTTTCCCCGATTACCAGTGTATCACATAGTAAAATGAAGGGTATCATTCAAAAGTATACCTCTGCAAAAAACAAGCCCTCATACGTTTATGTGGACGGAAAAATAAAAAAAGTTATGGCTCTTGGTAGAAGGTGGAGAAGGACTTACCTCAACTAGAGCAGATTCATAGATGAGTTACCAAGGTTATTAACCCTGGACATGTCAGATCTTTTGAACAGTTGACATGTTCCCGGAATATCTGTGGGTGGAATTGCGATACACCCATGGATATTAACCCATTAAATGCCGCTGTGAAAAGCTGACAGCGGCATTTAACAAGCGCTTCCGGATGGAAATACGCACACCGGTGACCCCCGTCACGTGATTGCGGGTCACCGATGTGTTGGCTTGACAACCCAGCACATGTTGGCTGCTTTGAACAGCTTACATGTGCCGGAACAGCCATGGGTGGAATCGCGATCCACCTGTGGCTATTAACCTGTTAAATGCCACTGTCAAACTCTGACAGCTGAATTTAACATGCGCTTCCAGCAATCGCCCTGGAAATCCGCCCATCGGTGACCCCTGTCACCTGATCGCGGGTCACCGATGGGTTAGTATGACAACTAGAGGTCTCCTGCAGACCTCTATGGTTGTCAGTGAGCGCCACCCAGTGGTCGGAACTCTTAGCAAGTGAGTAAATCCGCTATATAGAGGCGATCTGATCATTGCCTCTATGTAGCAGAGCCGATTGGGTTGTGGCAGCTTCTAGCCTCCTGTGGAGACTATTGAAGCATGCCAACAACAAATTAAAAAAAATATATAAAAAAATTAAAAAAATAAAAGTTCAATTCACCTCTCTTTTGCCCCATTCAAAATAAAACAATAAAAATAAAATGAGACATACACATATTTGGTATTGCCGCGTTCAGAATTGCCCGATCTATTACTAAAAAAAGGATTAGCCTGATCGCTAAACAGTGTAGCAAGAAAAAAAGTAAAAACGCCAGAATTATGTTTTTTTGGTCGCCGCGACATTGCATTAAAATGCAATAACGGGTGATCAAAAGATCATATCTGCACCGACATGATATCATTAAAAACATCAGCTCGACATGCAAAAAATAAGCCCTCACCCAACCCCGAGATCAAGAAAAATGGAGATGCTACGGGTATTTTTTGCTTTTTAAACAAAGTTTGGAATTTTTTTTCACCACTTATATAAGAAAGGACCCAGACATATTTGGTATCTATGAACTTGTAATGACCTGGAGAATCATAATGACAGGTCAGTTTTAACATTTAGTGAACCTAGTAAAAAAGCCAAACAAAAAACAAGTGTGGGATTGCACTTTTTTTTGCAATTTCACTGCACTTGGAATTTTTTTCCTGTTTTCTAGTACATGACATGGTAAAAGCAATGGTGTCACTCAAAAGTACAACTCGTCCTGCAAAAAACAAGCCCTCACAATGTCATATTCATGGGAAAATCAAAACGTTATGGCTATGGGAAGAAGGGGAGCGAAAAACAAAAACGCAAAACTGAAAAAAGCTCTGGAGGTTAAGGGGTTAAGGGAATGGGAGGACTGCAGAGCTGAGACAGGTTATCAGACTTGGAGTTATTCAATTTGGTAATCACAGAGGATTCATTTTGTGAGGTAAACAATTTCACTGACTGTTTTTAAAAAATATTTTACCTCACAAAAAGTCTCCTGCTGTAATGTCAGTATTGTCTTTTGCTTCCTCTCCTGCCCAGGAGCTGTGGTATGCTCGGTACACGAACAGACAGACAATTTTTAAAATGAACTTTTGTTCATAGGAAAACCCCTTTAAAAAGCAAATATCAAAGCCAACATGGCTGCTCATAAAAAGTACGTCAATAACAATGAAAGGAAAGCAGCAAAGGCACAACTTCGAAGACAACAAAGGGCAAATGAGACTCTTGAAGAGCAACAGCATTGCTGGGACAAAAACAATGCATATAAGTGTAGGCGTCAAGCACGAGTCCCCTGATGCAAAAGTCATTAGATTATCACAGGATGCCATTAGGAAACAACGGCGCCGCCTGCCTGTCCCCATCGTGACATTACCGCCCTCCTGATGCGATCTAGTGTTACATAACCAGGGAGCCAAACTTACTTTGAAGTGAAATTGATCATTTACATCGTTCAAAAAATTGTGGAGACCTTCAAGACAAGGGGAACATGAACTGCTGGATCCCAGAGAGACAGACTCTGCCATAATTATGTAATCTATGAACAACAGTCATATTTTCTCACACTAAATACACATATGTTTTAGCCATCTACTTCTATTCTTATGTCGAATGTAAAGGTCCATTTGGATGAGATGATAATCTGGAATGATTCACCGGAATGCTTGTTCACCGAATATTGGCTTGTGGACATATGCTGGCAAGCATTGTAGGCCATGGTCGGTGGGTGTAAATTCAACTTTAGTGAACTATGAAGGTAGGACATCTTGACAAACATCTCCTTGGCACATCAAAATTGGTGTCAACTGCATAGATTAGGCTTTGATCCAATCTGCACAGTAGTTTCTGTTAGTATTGCAGTGTAGGACCCATCAAATATAGAGATACCACCAGTGGCGAACAATAATTACTGACTTTTATAGGTGTTTATTGAGTTCTCTTGTATTGTCCATGTTCTTGACAGGATAAAGCACTGTTGTTCCCATCAAATTTGAGCTTTGTGAATGCTTATCCATGAATGCGTACAAGTACTAAACATCAACCAGTTTAGAAGTCAGTGATCAGAAACTCCTTTTTTAAAGAAGGGTTATTATCTAAATTGTAATATTTTTACTTTAGAATAATTTCATAACATAAAAACAATGTAAATTATTACCTGCTACAATATATAGTTTGAATTGGTCTTTGATTTTGTAACAATAATATATTTTTATTAAAGGGAATCTGTCTGCAGTTTCTAGCTATTTAATTTGTAAGCAGCAGAATGTAGAGGCAGAGATCCTGATTCCAATGATGTGACACTTATTGGGTTGTGTGTTTCAATGCAATCAGGGTTTTATCAGTAGGGGATTATTACTGCCTGACTAGGTCTCACCTGCAGGCTAGTCAGGTTAATCTGTGTAACCCCGCCCCCACCACTGATTGGCATCTTTCTGAATGCATTATACACAGCTCAGCATTCGGCCTATTGCTACATCTGCAACAGAGAAAACAAGGATTCTACCAAACCTACACCAATCAGTCCGGTAAGGGACACATTGCTGGAATAAATTCCATTTAACATGTAGCTAGGGTCATTATATAATCCGCACAGGGGTGTATAGTCCTTATTACCAGTATATAAAATGCCTCATTTTATGAAGAATAGTGTTTTTTAGGTCAACACATCCTTTTAACAGAAAAGCAGGTGTGTCCAGCGAGTGGTGAAGGTAAAAAAGAACTTTTAATGAAAATAAAGTAAAAATATATACATATATATGGTATCCAGCACTCATTACACACTGGCTATAGAAACTAATGATGATCTACACGTTACGACCTTTTACTTTAAATTAATTTCTATCATGTGGTTTTTCAGGTAGAAGTGTCTTGGATTATTCCTAAAAGCTTGTAATAATCATAGTCTAATAACTATGAGTTGTGCTTATGACTTTCAGGATGAGAAATTTCTTTTAATGTAAAGTTTATCACAAATGCACAATTAATAGGAACTCTAATGTGTTCTAGGGTCAAACAGAGGTCTGTAAACCTACATCTACAGTACCTGAAACCATTGGATTTGGTGTTTTTTTTGTCCCCGTTCACTTAGAATTTGCATTTTTTGCTCCGTTGTTTTTCCCGTACAAGATATATAAACCTCCCTTTTTCATGCCATTTTTCTACATTGACTTCATTGGCTGCAAGGAAAATGGCAAAAAAATACAAAAGTGTTATTATCCCCAAAAAAGTAGCAAAGTGTTGGTGACTGTGAAAAAAAGGCATATGAATGTGTTTTAGTTGTGATCTTGTGAGTCTAGATTTATTTGGCTCCTCCAGGCCATGCCCCCAGCAAGGAGACTGAGACCCCATAAAGCAGGATGTTACTGTAATTTGTACCAAAGCCCAAGGCAGGCCAGATATAATTACATGACAGGAAAGAGCGGAGCAGTGTGACAGGACTACGCACGGGAAAAGAAACTGTGAGAAAAGACAAGAAGAAGACAACAAAGTAGGGAACAGAAGAAGCAGGCGGTGGGGGGAGAATGGAAAGAGAGAGAGCCAAGTTAGAGAGGTCCGTGAAGAGAGACAGGCAGGGAGCGCTGCCTTTAATCACACAAAGTTTACACAGTGTGTAGAAAGCGAGACCGCTGCCATTTCTCATATTATAATCAGGCTTTCTCCAAGCCAAAACACAATCGTCTCCTCCTTCAGTCAAGTCCTCAAGACTCCGGCGAGGTTGGGTTTTCCTGACATTGTTCCTTTACCTTAGGCTTTTGCCTTTGTATCTCTGCGCACGTCCTGGATTTTGACTGCATTTTGCTATGTACATCTGTCTCTCTTTTTCGCACCCTCTTTTGGCTCAGTGTAACGGAAGCGGTCTCATTTTAGACCGCACCGAGCCAAACATCTTGAGAACTGGAGAGAGTGAAAAGCGTGGAGACGAGAGGGTCTTATAAAGCAATGTATACTGATCTGCACCTGTGTTTATGTGTACACACCACTAAGGACATGTATGCTGCAGGGTTTATGTGCCTCTAGCTCCACCCATCCCTTTATATAACCGACTCGCACATTTCCTGGTATTTTCCAATAAAACCTCTTTTACGTATATCTGTCTAATTCTCCAAATAGCTTTTCCATCTATAATCCCTGGTAGTGTTTAAAAAGATTTAACCATATCCAGCCTATCTGGATTAAAACACTGGGTTTCTTTTCCATTTATTTTTTAGTGTATTACCGCCCAAGCTACAAATCTGTTAAGTTGATCCACTGCTTTTTTGTACAAAGACTGTAAATAGGCTCCAATAGTATCTACAGGACAGAATATTATTTTTGTACCATATGTCACTTCTCCCTATTGGGAAATCATTACCCGTAAAGGTCTTTTAAGCAGCAGGAGTTGCACCCCTTTCCTATATCCCATCATAGGCCCTTTAGAATTTTCATTATATCACATAAGAGCTCACTTGTACAAGGCATATCTCAATTTATGGCCTCCAGTAACCTTTTTCTTAGATTTGAGCTGAATGCTTTATATTTATATGTTTGTTGTGAACAGAGGAGAACATTTGGCTTATTTTTAATTACATGTAAGATTAAACCCAGCAGGAAAAAAACCTAAGGGAATATAAAGTTAGTTCTTCACTTATTGGGGCTTTCCAGGCTTTAACTAAATGTTTTCAGTCATTTATTGTGTGTTACTGCAGATTGCCGAATCCTGAAGGTGTGCAACTTGCACAGTGTCAGGGTTGCACTCTGTCACCGGCTTGGCTCGGTTGTCACGTGATTGCCAGTATGCGATTTACATAGTTACGATCATGTGCTGATTAGCTTCTTTTCTGCTTCTTTAAAAACAACACTGCATAGTAGGAAACAGGAAAAATCGCTTGTTGACACATGATCACAACTATGCAAATTGTATATTTGCAGTTACATGATGAACACTCAAGCAGGCAACAGGGTGGAATCCTGACAGCGTGCATGTTGCATACCGCATAGCAATACATGCAGCCGCATACGCCGCTCCTGAGTGACGGCGGCAATGCCGGGTATTAAATGCGAGATTCGTCCATATTTCTCGCATGTGTGATCCCTGCCTAAAAGGTAATTTACCACTCCTTTATCTCTTGAAAACTAAATATATGAGATGATCAGATGTTTGGAGTCAATAAGATTACTGAGAATGTAATCATATATACAAGTCCAGATTTATAGAGAATAGGGCCAAAGCAACCGGCAAAGTAGCCCACCATGCAGCTTATGGTTTTAAGGCAAATTTTCTGTTACTTCAAAATTGTAATGCTGTAAAATTTCTAAGTGATACCACCAACAGCATCCAAATAACACTACAATGAAATGAGAGACCTTATGCATGTCTTGTTTTCTACCCCTTTAATTCAGCTATGGAAATATACCAAGCACAGTGTGCTTAATGGGAATCTGTCAGCAGGTTTTTGCTACCTCATCTGAGAGCAGCGTAATGCAGACAAAGAGAAGCTGAATCCCAATGATGTATCATTTGTATTACTGGGTGCAGCCGTTCTGACACAATCAGAGCTTTTAGATTTAAAGGAAGCAGAGCTGAGAAAACTGCCCCCGCCCACACCAGGTTCTCCATGTTCATAGAAAGTGAGCTGCTTATCACAGGAGGGGGCACGTGCTGCTGTGTCTCAGCAATGATAAGCTCCTAAAGCTGAAACACTCATAGTAAACAAAACCATCGAGCTTAATAAGAGAGGCATCACAGAAATCTGCATTTTAAATCCTACAGATTATATAGTACAAACCTGCTGAAAGATTCCCTTTAAATATTAATATGACAGTATTATATTATATATATATATTTTATAAAATTACAGATTCCTACACTGGAGTTTATCTGGCAAGAAATATTGTCTAGTTAGATTTAGAGAGTAATGGCCATTTCGATTCTTTTTTTTTTTCTATAAATCGATATTATATTTGAAAAAAAAAATCTTTGTAATAAATCTTATCAGAGAAATCTCATTTTTGTTTCCTTTTGGACTGAACATCAATTCTAAATTCATGGGTAAAGTCTGTATTCTGTGACACTTGCTGCTTATAAAAATCTATGGAGAGGGGAGGAGCTAGAGATATTCGGCTGCAAGTTCGCTTGAAATCACAGCGTCACTTTTATTTGGCTGTATTTCTCTTCAGGTTTCATTGTCCAACTTTCTACAAGCATGCTAATGCAGGAGTAAATTCTGAGCAGTCCTGAAGTCTACATATAAAGCTTAATGAAGGTTGGGACCCTTTGATCTTTAAAGTTGCTAAACAGTAAATGTGAGATCACATGAATGCCTAATAAAAATTAACTTGACAGGTAGGAAAAAAAGGTGGAGCTATTTCTATTTCACTTGCCATGACCATTTTTTTTACATGATTTGGAGGGTGTTGTTACCAAAATATTTCCTATACATTTTGTGAAATCATTCTGTAACATATGAGGCAATGTAACACCAATTTGATGTGAATCTGCAGCTTATACACAGCGGCCATTATGTAATCCTAAAAAATGTTATTATGAGTGACACTGCGGATTAGCGCACATGAAAAAGTCTTTGGATGGATATTAATATTACATGACATTGCGCAAATTATTGTAAAACCTTAAAGTCTACACTGAGGTTGAGCCCACCTTCATGAGCTCATCCTTCATAATTACTTGTGTGATTTTTCAGAAGATCCGGTTTCAAGATGGAGACGTCACTAAAATGGCTGAGAACACTCCTGTGTCATTGAGAATTGACATTTGGCTAAACACTAATAATTAATGTTATTTGATATGAGATATGGAATGTTTTTACCAACATTACGAATTTGGATACCACTACAGCACTCCTGCCGCCCACTCGTTAAGCTACAGCGCAGCACAAAAAGAAGGGAGGATGGTCAAAATCTGAGACATTTTGGCCATAGTTTCCTGTCGAGAATAAGTGGTTTTATGACAGTAAATGCTGATATATAGACTTGGAGGAAGAATAGAAATAAAAAATATAGGTTACATTGAAGATTGAAAAGCAACCCATAAGATGAGGCCTTGTCCTGGTGCCACTTCATCCCTCACGTCATGACAGCAAGGTCCAAAGTTTGAAAGCCTCTGTTTCAGGCGCATGTAATGTAGGTTGGTTCCTACCTCTCTTTTCAGGATAGGGTTCCTGACCAACCCTTTTCCATAGCTCCACCGGAGCGATAGGCGGTACAACTATGCAATATATGACCTTGATTTTTACTTATTGCACATGACATGGGAAATATCTATGGGTTCATATGTGTGGGATACTGATATAAATACTGATATTAGTTAAGTTCCGAGAAACAAACAACTAATTTACAAAGTAATATATAATGTAAAAAAAATCTCGAAGTGTGGACCCAATGTTTTCACGGCCAGTATAAATGGCTAGTGTAGCTACACTTGTGTTCTAGGCTAAAAAATAAATCCTGCGAGTGTGCAGGCATGATTGCTTATGTCCATGAAGGGTTTTCTCATCAAAGTGACAGCACTGGCAATGCTGCCAGATTGAGCTGTCGTGGTTTTATGAGAAAAAACAGTTGTTATAAACAAATCTACACTTTTAAACAAACTTGTTAAAGGGGTTGTCCAGTACTGGCTTCTTAGTAGCTTTGCAGTACAGGACAAATACCAAAAAACCCCTTGAGACTTATTTCCTAGGCCAGTAATGTTTTTGTTGTGTTGGTGCTGTGTCTTCTGGAGTTCCTCTCTGAAAACATACTGAAAAGGCTACAGTTGATCAACACCTGCTGATTGGCTGCAGCAGTCACATAAAAATGACACATGACTGACGGGAGACACAACGCCCACACGGCAGGAATGGTGCTGATCTTGAAGATGAGTATTATTTTTTTTATTTTACATTCTGTGTTATGGACAACCTCTTTAAAGTTGAAGACTATGGTGAGTTTGTGTGAACGCGATACTCTAAAGTCATAGAGCCACCCGGTTAAGCCGCAGATTTGCACCCTACCCCACTGTAAAACTCTGCACTCCCCTAAATGGATGGGCACTGTCCATCATAGCCTGTGTGGGAGAGTGTATGATTGCACACCGTAGAATAGAGGTTTGAAGACTAGTGGTTGTTCAATAGTCAACTTGATTTCAGCCAAGAACCTCTTTAACATGTAATGCCAAACCTTTCTAATATTTAAAAAATTATAACTATTTTTTTTATAAATTTTCAATAGTATAATTATTTATTTTTTTATTATTTTTTATTTGTATTTTATCTATTAGTTTTTATCAAGCTGTATTTATTAACAATGAAAAAAATCACCACTCTTCAGCTTGAAAGAAGTGTTGAATGCAGCAAGGAAGTAGAGCAAGTCTTTCCATATATTGAGATACTATTTCATTTGCTGTATACAACTATCAACAGAGTTTGAACATGAAGTCAGATTAGATGAAAACTCTTTCCATACCAGATTTCATTCACCCCTAGGTGGAAAATAACTGAGAACAAACTGGTAAGAGAAGATGGTACTCACATACGGCCCAGCCAGAGAACGTAGTTGGTGTTCCAGATATTTTGTGAGGTCGTAGCTTTTTTGAATTGAAGTTCGAGCAAGAGGATCTGTTACGTTTAGAGCATCAATTGAAATAGCATGCAAGAGGGACACAAGTATAGCACATAGGACTCTTTGGGAGCCCTCTTGAGATGCAGATGGTTACAACAAAGAATTAGTTAAAGGAGTGGCAGGTGCAGGTAGTAGAAAAAAGGAAGTGATAAGTGTGAAACACGCAGGAATGACAGTAAAGGAACAAAAAAAAAACATAAAAAAGAAAATTAATATCACTATACAAATGGCTAGTAAATGTCTAGTATGAAATGTAACATATACTAGAATACATATTAATATATATGGAAATTATATGATATGTCATAAGTACAAAACATATAAGCAATTCAAAATTAATAATTGTGCTTATTATTGTGAAAATTAGCATTTCTTAGAGCTCGACATCTTTAACAGCGACTATTAGAATCAACAAATATCAAAATTGTTTTAGGTAGAATTTTCTCCAGCATGAATTTTAATTTCCGCTTCTTAGCGAGACACATGATGAATTTTTAAAACATGTATCTCCCATTATTTCCTTTACAATTTTTATTTCCAGGGCCGGAAAGTCACATTGGAATAGAAATGTATATGACTGCCAAGTATGGGCCTATTATTTAGTAATTATCAGTTCAGTTCCATTAATACAGAATTGATGCTGAAATGTTATGTAGGTTACTCATTTATTAACCCTTAACTATTGCAGTATTTTGCATGCAACGTTTTAATATTAAAAATAGATTGTTATAATGAAAAAAATGGCTCGCTTTGAAATGCAATTTAAAGACCCTAAAATTTGTGGACATTCTTTTCATATTCTGTTCTATCCTCTTTGGAAAGAATAGCTGTTTTTGACTAATCTTCATTAGAAAAGAAAATGTCATACTGCATTTTTATCCATGAATATCAGCGCACACTGTTGTTTCTTGTACTCATGAGTCCAACCTGGAATATTTAATTGTAGATTTAAATGTCAGTTACATAGACGTAAGTTATGTTTGTGAACCAAATGGTATTTTTGCCTAATAATAGTCTAATCAGATGCAATCTTGAACTCTAGCTCAACCATGCACATCTAGTCTATGTAGCAAGGGTGCTTGACTAAAAGTGAAAAAAATCAGTGTAAAAACAACTACAGTTCAATGAAGTCACTGAGAAGGAATTTTGAAAATAATTTAAAATAAATAAATCCTGTTGACCTGTTTTCTCATTACGTATTCTTTCTTTTGACACCTCTATCTTACTATTTTGGTTCCTCATTCTCTGTTTTTACTTTTAATAGGAAGCACATGTGAGCTTTGTAGAAATGAGAGGAAACAGGCTAAAGTAGGGACAAGTAAAAAAGCAACAACATATAGAAACCCTTCAACAAATGACAATAGTGACAACCAAGGAGAAAAAAAATCCAAAAGGTCTATAGAACAGGAAAAAAGACAGCCAGAGTAAAAAGCAAGTATGCAGATGACACTGAATTATGCACAGCCAAAAATATAAAATATTTTTTCTTCAATTATTGAAAAATTAAGGAGCCTTTGCATGAATGACAAGTTAATTTTAGATGACTTCAAAGAAAATCTCATACGAGTTGAGCAAAAGGTCAAAACAAATACACAACCAAATGCATCACTGAACTATAGATGGTTTTAAAGGTACCGCGTTAAAGCCTGTTTCAATTTTAAGGGTTTCTGACAAATATTGGACTAGTATGTTTCTATTAACTTTTTATTGTTCTCACAGTTCTCCTCTGGAACATCTCCAGAATTTTTCACTCATTGAAAGACATAAGAAAACATTTAACCTAAGGTTCAAAGAAGCAAAGGAAGGATAGATGAAATGTTATGGTCCTTGTTTTAAAAAGTAAAAATCACTTAAAAAAGAGATACAAAGGAAACCAAGGATGGAAAGAAAATAGGTTAGGCGAATGCTGAAAAATGGGAAATTACAGACATATGTGACAATGGTGACAACATATAATTATAGAAAAATGTCCAAATTAATAATTAGTGCATAGAATTATCTCAAAAGAATAAAGAAGAAACTTCAAAAAGGTAAAATGACTTCATAGCAAAGTGACAGAAGAGGCGTATCAGAAAAGGCAGTTATAAACTTACAGAAGTCGGATATCCAGGTATAAAAGAAAGCAAAAAAATCAAACAGAAGGCTAAACAAGGACAAGAAGAAGAGTGCCAAAGAATAAAGGGTGACCAAAATATACAGGGAGATAGTCAGATGGGAATTACTACAGTGGAAAATAATTTAAGGTACACTAAAATAGAGTAGACTGAAAGACGCATACAATCAGGATAAGACGGGGGTGGTGAGCCCAGCAAGTCAGAGGAGCTGCGTGCTAGAGTGTTGTCTGTCAGTGCTCTGGGTGGGGAACTAAGAGATGTCTTTGATATTGACACTTTTCTACAAGTGTCTGTCTCTAGGGCTCCTCTCCTGTTTCACCCTCAAATGACACAGTTGAAGTTGTTACTCATTTCTTACACAGACCATTTCTTTTAGTCCTTTTCAGACACTTTTGAATCCTCAAGTATTTGTTTTTTGTGGGTATCATGACTTGGTTTGCATAATATTCAACCATGTGTATTATCACTACATATGATCTATACATGCCCAGTAATAGGTCACTGAAGGCGAGTGTAAAATGATTATTATGGAAGTCACCACATTTTAGCTTTGGTAACATAGTGCTTAGAAATGAGAATAATGCAAGAATAAGGAGCAGTACAATAGATGGTAAGCACAAGTGGGTAGGGATCTCTGTATAATTTCATAGCAGTACATGTTGTCAATATTGTATCCTGACCCCCTAACTGTAAAACACTGTGGGATAAAAAATGAGAGCTGATTAACAAGAATCAGCACAAACCTTATAAGTTAGGAAAACCAAAGGACGTACTCCAGATGCAATGAATAAAATAATCAACAGGTTCAAACAGCAAATGTAAGCCATGGTCGGAGATCATTGATGAAGGGGAAGAGACGGGTGTGAAAGACAGGTCTACAAGAGAGGAAGAGGCAATGAGTGAGCAAGTTGGAGGTGTAGATTGAGGCGGCCCAGCCAGATGCACAGCAAGGAAGAAAGATGTATAGAAAAGTTTCAGGAAGTTGGGTACCTGTGATAAGCAGCATGTCGAGGCCCAGGAAAGTTATTGGCTGTTGGTTGCCGGTAGCCCAGCTCTCTGTTTTCTAGCCAGGACAGAGTGCCATTTCTTGCTCCTACCTTCCTTTAAAGCCAGACTGGGTGATCTGTGGGAGGGGGGAGGGAGAGGAGGAGAGAGCGAATGGAAGAGAAAGGAGGGGGAGCAGGAATTTTTGGGAGGGAGAGAGAATTGGAGCCTCTCCCCTGACGTCATATAAGTAACCACAGAGAAAAAGAGAGTGAGAGGAAGTGAAAGGCAGAAAGGGAGGGAGAGACATAGAAAAACTTATCAGTTTATAGGAGGCTAAGAGGTGAAAGGAAGGGAGAAGGTGACACGGGCTTAGTGCCACCTAGGAACATGCTTTCTTACATTGTCTACAATTCACAAAAACTTGTTGAAACCTGATGATAGATAGGTCTTTTAAAACCTCAATGCCATGATGGGAAGACATGAAAATATGGTCTTCTCCTCCCAGTGGCTAGGCGTGGGTTGCCAGTGCTCAGGGCAAGGCAAGTATTTTGCATCTCCTAACGCATGAACCATTAGCACTCCTTGAGTCCCTTTCACAAGTCCATTATTTGAACCACTTACTGCCCAAGCACAGAAAATGCTGATGCAACTAAAGTTAGGCTAAAGGTACCTTCACACTCAGCGACGCTGCAGCGATACCGACAACGATGTCGATCGCTGCAGCGTCGCTGTTTGGTCGCTGGAGAGCTGTCACACAAACAGCTCTCCAGCGACCAACGATGCCGAGGTCCCTGGGTAACCAGGGTAAACATCGGGTTACTAAGCGCAGGGCCGCGCTTAGTAACCCGATGTTTACCCTGGTTACCAGCGTAAAAGTAAAAAAAACAAACACTACATACTTACCTACCGCTGTCTGTCCCCGGCGCTCAGCTTCTCTGCACTCCTCCTGCACTGACTGTGAGCACAGCAGCCGGAAAGCAGAGCGGTGACGTCACCGCTCTGCTTTCCGGCTGACCGAAGCTCACAGTCAGTGCAGGAGGAGTGCAGAGAAGCTGAGCGCCGGGGACAGACAGCGGTAGGTAAGTATGTAGTGTTTGTTTTTTTACTTTTACGCTGGTAACCAGGGTGAACACCGGGTTACTAAGCGCGGCCCTGCGCTTAGTAACCCGATGTTTACCCTGGTTACCAGTGAAGACATCGCTGGATCGGTGTCACACACGCCGATCCAGCGATGTCTGCAGGGAGTCCAGCGACTAAATAAAGTTCTGGACTTTCCTCAGCGACCAACGATCTCCCAGCAGGGGCCTGATCATTGGTCTCTGTCACACAGAACGATTTCCTTAACGATATCGTTGCTACGTCACAAAAAGCAACGATATCATTAACGATATCGTTATGTGTGAACGTACCTTAAGTTCACATTTCCATGCAATCTGTTTCTCTGTTCTGTTTAAACGAACAAGCAAAATTTCTGTACAAATGTATCTATTCGCATCAGTTACGTGATCATTATGAGGTCCATCTAGGTTCTTTTTTGTGCAATGCAGGACATTTTTTTCTGTTGGAAAAATGGAACGCACTGAAGCACTGTTATACTCAGTGCTTTAACGTCTTGATCGTTGCTTATGCTGAGCGCAGCAGTCCATAGCTAAGGCTGGTTTCAGACTTGCTTTGCACTGCGGATGGCAGCGTACTTCCTCCTTGCTTCCTCCGAGAAGCTCCGTCCAGGCTCCGCTTACTGTCACCTGCCTCCTGCGTTTCCCTGCATACCTATCTTTAACATTGGGTACGCAGGGACATGCCTTGTATGCGGATGTGTCTGCATGCAGCGATTTGAGGTGTGCAGCGACCGCACGGAAACGCAAAACACTGATGAAACTCAGATGGATTTTCTTGTACAAGAAAATCAATGACATGTGAATGAGATATTAGGTGTCAGAATAGAACGGATCTCTTCTAAAATACTGGCATATATTAACAGCTGTACTTTAGAACTGGACCTATGTTGCATTGTCAGGATAAACATCAGTACATTTATCATTGTCTTCTGTGAAACCTGCACATAACTTCTCATACAGCTGTTATGGATCCCAGAAAATGTTTATTTTGACAGAGAATTTAAAATTTTTATTTCAATGATAAGCAAACGTACTCATAAATGGAAACTTGTGCAAAAAAGCATGTCACATAAATTAGATGAGTTTCAGCTAATTTTTAATGTTTGTACTAGTTTTAATAAATTGTGTCAATGGCTCTCAGGAGAAATAAAGTGTGATGGTGCCTAGTGCAACTCATCGAATGTTTTCTGCTGCGTTGTGACCCGCTAATTCTATTTATGTGCCTGAAACCCACCTTCAACTTCACACTTGTTATCCGAGTATCTTCAGCGTGCTCGATTAATATGTTCAAGACCCCGCGGCTGCATGATTCAGGGCTGTTAGACAGCAGCAACACATGCAGGGATTGCCTGTTTGTTAGGCTATAAGTGGCATATGTTGTGGCATCCTAACAGCCCCGAATCCTGCACCCACGGGGGATTGAACACAGTATTCGAGCATGTCGAACATAAGCTATGTTCACATTTGAGTCTTTGGGCGCAGTGTCGTCGGCGCAACTCAAAACGCATATACACAACGCAGCGTTTTTTGACGCATGCGTTGTCCTAAAATGCTTTTACTGTCTAGACACTTCATCAATGGGTTTTTTCTCAAAAGGCGCATGCGTTGTACAACGCAGGTCAACGCAGGCACCTGTGCCCTATGCGTTTATCATAGACACTAATGTGTTTTTTTGGCGCATGTACGACGCAAGTACGTTGCATGCGTTTTTGATTGGAAATTTGGCGCAGGCAAAATGCTACATGTAGCGTCGCCCGCGCTCTGTCTGGTGCGCCCAAATGACGCATGCATCGTACAATGCTTCACAACGCATACCAGCGCATGTCCATGCGCCCCCCATGTTAAAGATAGGGGAGCATGACGCATGCGTCGGTATTCGTCGACGACGCTGCGCCCAAAGACGCAAATGTGAACGTAGCAATATTCGTATAACACCCAAGCAAAGCATGCTCAGAAAGCAAGCTATCCGAGTACGTTTGCTCATCAGGAACTCCTTCCAATACAAATATAAACCTGTTGCACTGCGTGCAGCAGAATTTTCTATATCAACTAATATACTTGAGAAGTAAAATAACATGATAATCTCATGCAAGATGAATGGTATCAAAACAAAGCATAAGTAAGTAAAATGAAAGGTTAATAAGGGCAATACCAAAACCAAGGAGTAATGAAAAAAAAGACAGGTGCAGACAAGTAACAAACATGAAGCGCACAGCTATACAAAGAAATACAAGAGTAAGGTTTCCACAGTGAGTTTTTCTTGAGTTTTTACCATTCCATCAAAGCAGATGGGATTTATAGAAATCTCATGCCCACTTCATTTTTTTATGATACAAAAACTGACCTGCGGTGTGTTTTTGACACCCACAACATGGCAAATACCAAGAAGTTCCATAAACAAAGAGGCTTTATGTAAAACATGACAAAGCAACAAGAGATACAAATTGCAGCTCCAAAAACTCTATAAAAACACAAGCAAAAAAACAATAAAAAATGCTGTGAAAAAAAATTAATTTACCTAATAGGTGCAGAAGTACTGCAGAAAATCTTCAACATCAAAAACTAACTAGAACTAGCCTCATCATGGGAACTTAACCTAAGGGCTTGCTCACACTTGCGAATAAATCAGATGAATGCAATCCAATTAAAAACTCGGATTGCATTCAGATCAATGTTATTCTATGATTTTGTGCTCATCTGCGTTTTTTTTTTTAGCTAGGATTGGATCGAGATCAGATTGAGAGAAAATGAAGCATGCTACTATTGCATGCAATATTTGGATCGCATGCACCCATACAAGTCTATGGGTGCATGTCAAACATTCCACTGCACTCGAATGTCACCCGAGTGCAGTGCGATTCCCGAGGATGCCAGCATCAAAGGAGATGGAGAAATTACTTTTTGTCCATCTCCTCTGAACTTGTGCTCCGATATTCTCATTCGAGAGGATCGGAGCACAGCCTATTGACACACGGCTCCCGCTTGATTCTCTTGCATCGGATGCCATACGCTAATGTGACTCTGGTCTAGAGTACTTCCCATGGAACATAATTGCTGTGGACTAAAGGGTGAAACTCGCACATACAATATGTCTGAAGCATAAATTGACATGATGTGGATCTGAAATCTGCAATTTGACACTGTGTATATATTTTTCAGCATGTGTGTAAGATTTCTTAAGAGCTCATGCGCTTTTCATGAATAAGTGAATATGCAGGGGAAAATTCACTATGTTTTCGCAGTGTGGTAATTTAGTCATGCCCCCGGAAGAAGCAATTTTGCGAAACGGCGCTCATCGTGCGAGGGGTTAGAACGCAGCAACTTGGCAGACTCTGTCCCATGGTAATATCCCTCTGAGCAGGGAATAACCTTACTGACACCTTTTAAATTAAATTTACCTGCCAGTGAATAGCTATGTTGGTTGGTGAGAAGAAGTTGATAATTTACAGCAGGTTATATATTTAAGAAGCTTTATATATTTTTTCCAGGCTCTAATTCTCCTGTATACATCTATCTATTTCTGCACTCGGTTTTGAACTCAACCCTCAGTGCCTATCAAGTCTTTTATCAATGTGTTCACTTTTCCCATATAGGAGATAACGAATACCTAGATTCATTATTTATATTTTTGCTCCCTATCCTCTACCTTAACTGTGCACTTTATTGTTACCAATTGCTGCTTTCTTCCCCATCATTGGAGGTTTTCTTTTTCCCTGTCTTTTTAAACTGGTTTTATACTTTTGTTACTCAATAGGTATAATTTTAGTCTGCTTTGCTCCTTAATCACTTCTTATCTTTATGGCACCGTACCATAATAGATCATGTTAATTGTGGGAATTTAGTGTAAAGAAGGAAAAAGACTTGAGAATTACCAATCTTCATCATTTAATCCTAATTTTTGCAACCATTGTCACTTTTTCTTTATTTTGTGTTCCAGATTTTTACCTTTTTTTCCGGGTTTCTTTTTCTCGTTTACTTTTTGCTATCCTTTTTCCTTTATCCATTTGTTTTTTTTTCTTTAAACCTTTTACCTTTTTTTTCCTTTTACAATTTTCCTCTATTTTCTTTCACCTCCCTCTTTTTTTGTTCCTGCTATTTTTCTACATTTTTATGTTTTCTTTCATTTATCCATTCTTACTGTCCATTCCTTGTTAATTCCGGTAATATATAACACTGGTCTATAGGTGATCTTATACAAAGAGAAGATAAAGAAATTAGTTTCATGTCAAAGGAGCAAGCAGTTAAATTCTGTAAATCAACCAAAGAAGCCGTGTGATACACAAGAGGGCAACCAGATGACAGATGATCATAGGGGAGACAATGGATGGCTAATGACTAACAAGGCAATAATTATAGTGTCCTCTATGTGTATGCTGAGAAAGATCGTGTTTCCTGGACTTGCATTCAGGCCTTGGCTGGGTAACCTGTTAGTCATTTGGCCCAGAGGGTGGCTATGGCGGCCGCGGGTGTGAGAGCCATTCATAAATATCTGGCCAGCCATCCTGACTCAGAGGAGAGCCGGGAACTGGCAGACTTTCCATGTGGTGATGCTGTTGCATTGTGTGTCACTCAAGCACTGTAATGCGTGAAATGAATTCACAGACAAGTGAGTTTCATGAACTGATTTGGGTATGTTTAGGATGAAAGTAATATAACTAAACAGTTAAAAACTGTTTAAGTGTTAAAAACTCTACACATAGTCACCGATTTTGAGTGGGACCTTAGATTAAAATATGTTCTAGGGTTCATCAGAGAAGGATATAAATATCAATTTCCTAATATTATCAGAATCTTCCTTTTACCTCTTGAGTACAATTTTCAATTCCCTGTGGCTTTAGAAGTATGCTGTCTCCTAGGTGCGAAGATCAAGGATGTGACAGATAGGATGCCAAAGCTCATAAGTTGCAAGGACGTCCACCCATTTCTTCTGATACAATGATACAGCAAGGAAGGACCTACTGACATTCTGCAAGGACTTTGAAGAGTTGGGGAAGAAATTAACCCCTTAACCTTCAAGGGTGGTTTGCACGTTAATGACCGGGCCAATTTTTACAATTCTGACCACTGTCCCTTTATGAGGTTATAACTCTGGAACGCTTCAGCGGATCCTGATGATTCTGAGACTGTTTTCTCGTGACATATTGTACTTCATGATAGTGGTAAAAGTTCTTTGATATTATCTGCGTTTATTTGTGAAAAAAACAGAAATTTGGTGAAACTTTTGAAAATGTTGCAATTTCCAAACTTTGAATTTTTATGCCCTTAAATCACAGAGATATGTCACACAAAATACTTAAAAAGTAACATTTCCCACATGTCTACTTTACATCAGCACAATTTTGGAACCAAAAATTTTTTTGTTAGGGAGTTATAAGGGTTAAATTTGACCAGAAATTTCTCATTTTTACAACACCATTTATTTTTTAGGGACCTGTTATGACCTGGTGGTCAGGACAATAATGGAACTGGTGGTTAAGAGCACACGGAATGACCTGATAGTTACTGATAATATAGGACGAGCTCTGAGACGTGGGAACTCTGCTGACCGCAATCCCTAATCCTATCACACACACTAGAAATAGCCGTGGATTGCTCCTAACGCTCCCTATGCAACTCGACACAGCCTAAGGAACTAGCTAGCCCTAAAGATAGAAAAATAAAGCCTACCTTGCCTCAGAGAAATTCCCCAAAGGAAAAGGCAGCCCCCCACATATAATGACTGTGAGTAAAGATGAAAATTACAAACACAGAGATGAAATAGATTTAGCAAAGTGATGCCCGACTTACTGAACAGACAGAGGATAGGAAAGGTAGCTTTGCGGTCAGCACAAAAAACTACAAAAAGACCACGCAGAGGGCGCAAAAAGACCCTCCGCACCGACTCGCGGTGCGGAGGCGCTCCCTCTGCGTCCCAGAGCTTCCAGCAAGCAAGACAACAATCAAAATAGCAAGCTGGACAGAAAAATAGCAAACCAGAGAAAAACAAGCAGGAACTTAGCTTCTGCTGGGAAGACAGGTCACAAGAACGATCCAGGAGTGAACTAGACCAATACTGGAACATTGACAGGTGGCATGGAGCAATGATCTAGGTGGAGTTAAATAGAGCAGCCAGCTAATGAATTAACCTCGTGACCTGTGGAAGGAACCTCAGAAGCCGCAGCCCCACTCACCACCACCAGAGGAAGCCCATGGACAGAACCAGCCGAAGTACCATATATGACCACAGGAGGGAGCTTGACAAGAGAATTCACAACAGTACCCCCCTTGAGGAGGGGTCACCGAACCCTCACCAGAGCCCCCAGGCCGACCAGGACGAGCCAAATGAAAGGCACGAACCAAATCGGCAGCATGAACATCGGAGGCAAAGACCCAGGAATTATCTTCCTGACCATAACCCTTCCATTTGACCAGGTACTGGAGTTTCCGTCTCGAAATACGAGAATCCAAAATCTTCTCCACCACATACTCCAACTCCCCCTCAACCAACACCGGGGCAGGAGGATCAACGGATGGAACCACAGGCGCCACGTATCTCCGCAACAATGACCTATGGAATACATTATGGATGGCAAAAGAAGCTGGAAGGGTCAAACGAAACGACACAGGATTGAGAACCTCAGAAATCTTATACGGACCAATGAAACGAGGCTTAAACTTAGGAGAGGAAACCTTCATAGGAACATAACGAGACGACAACCAAACCAAATCCCCAACACGAAGTCGGGGACCCACACAGCGCCGGCGGTTAGCGAAACGTTGAGCCTTCTCCTGGGACAATGTCAAATTGTCCACCACATGAGTCCAAATCTCCTGCAACCTATCCACCACAGTATCTACACCAGGACAGTCCGAAGACTCAACCTGCCCTGAAGAGAAACGAGGATGGAAACCAGAATTGCAGAAAAACGGCGAAACCAAAGTAGCCGAGCTGGCCCGATTATTAAGGGCGAACTCAGCCAAAGGCAAAAAGGACACCCAATCATCCTGATCAGCAGAAACAAAGCATCTCAGATATGTTTCCAAAGTCTGATTAGTTCGTTCGGTTTGGCCATTTGTCTGAGGATGGAAAGCCGAGGAAAAAGACAAATCAATGCCCATCCTAGCACAAAAGGCTCGCCAAAACCTCGAAACAAACTGGGAACCTCTGTCCGAAACAATCTTCTCCGGAATGCCATGTAAACGAACCACATGCTGGAAAAACAATGGCACCAAATCAGAGGAGGAAGGCAATTTAGAAAAGGGTACCAAATGGACCATCTTAGAGAAGCGATCACAAACCACCCAAATGACCGACATCTTTTGAGAGACAGGGAGATCCGAAATAAAATCCATAGAGATATGCGTCCAGGGCCTCTTCGGGACCGGCAAGGGCAAAAGCAACCCACTGGCACGAGAACAGCAGGGCTTAGCCCGAGCACAAGTCCCACAGGACTGCACAAAAGAACGCACATCCCGCGACAAAGACGGCCACCAAAAGGATTTAGCCACCAAATCTCTGGTACCAAAGATTCCCGGATGACCAGCCAACACCGAACAATGAACCTCAGAGATAACTCTGCTAGTCCATTTATCAGGGACAAACAGTTTCTCTGCTGGGCAACGGTCAGGTCTATCAGCCTGAAATTTTTGCAGCACCCGCCGCAAATCAGGGGAAATGGCAGACAAAATTACCCCCTCTTTGAGAATACCCGCCGGCTCAGGAACACCCGGAGAGTCGGGCACAAAACTCCTTGACAGGGCATCAGCCTTCACATTCTTAGAGCCTGGAAGGTACGAAACCACAAAATCAAAACGGGAGAAAAATAGCGACCAACAAGCCTGTCTAGGATTCAACCGTTTGGCAGACTCGAGATAAGTCAAATTCTTGTGATCCGTCAAGACCACCACGCGATGCTTGGCTCCTTCAAGCCAATGACGCCACTCCTCCACTTCATGGCCAACAACTCTCGATTGCCAACATCATAATTGCGCTCAGCAGGTAAAAACTTTCTAGAAAAGAAGGCACATGGTTTCATCACCGAGCCATCAGAACTTCTTTGCGACAAAACAGCCCCTGCTCCAATCTCAGAAGCATCAACCTCGACCTGAAACGGAAGCGAAACATCTGGCTGGCACAACACAGGGGAAGAAGAAAAACGATGCTTCAACTCCTGAAAAGCTTCCACAGCCGCAGAAGACCAATTGACCACATCAGCACCCTTCTTGGTCAAATCAGTCAACGGTTTAGCAACACTAGAAAAATTACTGATGAAGCGACGATAAAAATTAGCAAAGCCCAGGAACTTTTGCAGACTCTTCACAGATGTCAGCTGAGTCCAATCATAAATGGCCTGGACTTTAACAGGGTCCATCTCGATAGTAGAAGGGGAAAAAATGAAACCCAAAAATGAAACCTTCTCAACTCCAAAGAGACACTTTGACCCCTTCACAAACAAAGAATTCGCACGAAGGACCTGGAACACCATTCTGACCTGCTTCGCGTGAGACTCCCAATCATCCGAGAAGACTAAAATATCATCCAAATATACAATCAGGAATTTATCCAGGTACTCTCGGAAGATGTCATGCATAAAGGACTGAAATACTGATGGAGCATTGGAAAGCCCGAATGGCATAACCAGGTACTCAAAATGGCCCTCGGGCGTATTAAATGCTGTTTTCCATTCATCGCCCTGTTTAATACGCACAAGATTATACGCACCACGAAGATCTATCTTGGTGAACCAACTAGCCCCCTTAATCCGAGCAAATAAATCAGACAGCAGCGGCAAAGGGTACTGAAATTTGACTGTGATCTTATTAAGAAGGCGGTAATCAATACAAGGTCTCAAAGAACCATCCTTCTTGGCCACAAAAAAGAACCCTGCTCAAAATGGTGACGACGACGGGCGAATATGACCCTTTTCCAAGGATTCCTTTACATAACTCCGCATAGCGGCGTGCTCTGGCACAGATAAATTGAACAGTCGGCCCTTAGGAAACTTACTACCAGGAATCAAATTGATAGCACAATCGCAATCCCTATGAGGAGGTAGGGCACTGGATTTGGGCTCATCAAATACATCTCGGTAATCCGACGAAAACTCCGGGACTTCAGAAGGGGTGGATGACGAAATAGACAAAAATGGAACATCACCATGTACTCCGTGACAACCCCAGCTGGACACAGACATAGATTTCCAATCCAATACTGGATTATGGACGTGTAGCCATGGCAACCCCAAAACGACCACATCATGCAGATTATGCAACACCAAAAAGCGAATATCCTCCTGATGTGCAGGAGCCATGCACATGGTCAATTGGGTCCAGTACTGAGGCTTATTCTTGGCCAAAGGCATAGCATCAATTCCTCTCAATGGAATAGGATACTGCAAGGGCTCCAAGAAAAAACCACAGCGCCTAGCAAACTCCAAGTCCATCAAATTCAGGGCAGCACCTGAATCCACAAATGCCATAACAGAATAGGATGACAAAGAGCAGATCAGAGTAACGGACAAAAGAAATTTCGACTGTACCGTACCAATGGTGGCAGACCTAGCGAAATGCTTAGTGCGCTTAGGACAATCGGAGATGGCATGAGTGGAATCACCACAGTAAAAACACAGCCCATTCCGACGTCTGTGTTCTTGCCGTTCAGCTCTTGTCAAAGTCCTATCACATTGCATAGGCTCTGGTCTATGCTCAGATAATACCGCCAAATGGTGCACAGCTTTACGCTCACGTAAGCGTCGATCGATCTGAATGGCCAAAGACATAGACTCATTCAGACCAGCAGGCATGGGAAATCCCACCATGACATCCTTAAGGGCTTCAGAGAGACCCTTTCTGAAAATTGCTGCCAGGGCACATTCATTCCACTGAGTGAGTACAGACCACTTCCTAAACTTCTGACAATATATCTCTACCTCATCCTGACCCTGACACAGAGCCAGCAAGATTTTCTCTGCCTGATACACTGAATTAAGTTCATCATAATGCAATCCGAGCACCAGAAAAAACGCATCAACATCACGCAATGCCGGATCTCCTGGCGCAAGGGAAAATGCCCAGTCTTGAGGGTCACCACGCAACAAAGAAATAATGATTTTCACTTGTTGAACAGGGTCACCTGAGGAGCGAGGTTTCAAAGCAAGAAACAATTTACAATTATTTTTGAAATTCAGAAACTTAGATCTATCCCCAAAAAACAAATCAGGAATTGGAATCCTAGGCTCTAACATAGGATTCTGAACCACAAAATCTTGAATGTTTTGTACCCTTGCAGTGAGATTATCCATACAAGAGAACAGACCTTGAATGTCCATATCTTCACCTGTATCCTGAACCACCCAGAGGTAAAGGGGAAAAGAGAGACAAAACACACTGCAAAGAAAAAAAAATGGTCTCAGAACTTCTCTTATCCCTCTATTGAGATGCATTAGTACTTTGGGCCACCTGTACTGTTATAACCTGGTGGTCAGGCCAATAATGGACCTGGTGGTTAAGAGCACACAGGATGACCTGATAGTTACTGATAATATAGGACGAGCTCTGAGACGTGGGAACTCTGCTGACCGCAATCCCTAATCCTATCACACACACTAGAAATAGCCGTGGATTGCTCCTAACGCTCCCTATGCAACTCGACACAGCCTAAGGAACTAGCTAGCCCTAAAGATAGAAAAATAAAGCCTACCTTGCCTCAGAGAAATTCCCCAAAGGAAAAGGCAGCCCCCCACATATAATGACTGTGAGTAAAGATGAAAATTACAAACACAGAGATGAAATAGATTTAGCAAAGTGAGGCCCGACTTACTGAACAGACAGAGGATAGGAAAGGTAGCTTTGCGGTCAGCACAAAAAACGACAAAAAGACCACGCAGAGGGCGCAAAAAGACCCTCCGCACCGACTCACGGTGCGGAGGCGCTCCCTCTGCGTCCCAGAGCTTCCAGCAAGCAAGACAACAATCAAAATAGCAAGCTGGACAGAAAAATAGCAAACCAGAGAAAAACAAGCAGGAACTTAGCTTCTGCTGGGAAGACAGGTCACAAGAACGATCCAGGAGTGAACTAGACCAATACTGGAACATTGACAGGTGGCATGGAGCAATGATCTAGGTGGAGTTAAATAGAGCAGCCAGCTAACGAATTAACCTCGTGACCTGTGGAAGGAACCTCAGAAGCCGCAGCCCCACTCACCACCACCAGAGGAAGCCCATGGACAGAACCAGCCGAAGTACCATTCATGACCACAGGAGGGAGCTTGACAACAGAATTCACAACAGGGACCACATCACATTTGAAGTCACTTTGAGGGGTCTATATGATAGAAAATACCCAAGTGTGACACCATTCTAAAAACTGCACATCTCAAGGTACTCAAAACCACATTCAAGATGATTATTAACCCTTCAGGTGATTCACAGGAATTTTTGGAATGTTTAAAAAAAATGAACATTTAACTTTTTGTCACAAAAAATTTACTTAAGCTCCAATTTGTTTTATTTTACCAAGGGTAACAGGAGAAGTTGGACCCCAAAAGTTGTTGTCCAATTTGTCCTGAGTATGCTTATACCCCATATGTGGGGGTAAACCACTGTTTGGGCTCATGGCAGAGCTCGGAAGAGAAGGAGCGCAATTTGACTTTTCAGTGCAAAAGTGCCATCTTGCATATGGAGAGCCCCTGATGTGCTTAAACATTGAAACCCCCCACAAGTGACACCATTTTGGAAAGTAGACCCCCTAAGGAACTTATCTAGATGTGTGGTGAGCATTTTGACCCACCAAGTGCTTCACAGAAGTTTATAATGTAGAGCCATAAAATAAAAAATCATATTTTTTCGCAAAAATTATCTTTTCGCCCCCAATTTTTTATTTTCACAAGAGTAACAGAAGAAATTGGACCCCAAAAGTTGTTGTAAAATTTGCCCTGAGTATGCTGATACCCCTATGTGGGGGTAAACCACCGTTTCGGTGCATGGCAGAGCTCGGAAGGGAAGGAGCGCCGTTTGACTTTTCAATGCAAAATTGACTGGAATTGAGATAGGACACCATGTCGCGTTGGAGAGCCCCTGATGTGCCTAAACAATAGAAACCCCCCACAAGTGACACCATTTTGGAAAGAAGACCCCCTAAGGAACTTATCTAGATTTGTTGTGAAAACTTTGAACCCCCAAGTGTTTCACTACAGTTTATAACACAGAGCCGTGAAAATAAAAATTCTTTTTTTTCCACAAAAATTCTTTTTTAGCCCCCAGTCTTGTATTTTCCCAAGGGTAACAGGAGAAATTGGACCCCAAAAGTTGTTGTCCAATTTGTCCTGAGTACGCTGATACCCCATATGTGGGGGGAAACCACCATTTGGGCGCATGACAGAGCTCGGAAGGGAAGGCGCGCCGTTTGGAATGCAGACTTAGATGGATTGGTCTGCAGGCGTCATATTGCATTTGCAGAGCCCCTGATGTGCCTAAACAGTAGAAACCCCCCACAAGTGACCCCATATTGGAAACTAGACACCCCACGGAACTTATCTAGATGTGTTGTGAGAACTTTGAACCTCCAAGTGTTTCACTACAGTTTATAACGCAGAGCCGTGAAAATAAAAAATCATTTTTTTCCACACAAATTATATTTTAGCCCCCAGTTTTGTATTTTCCCAAGGGTAACAGGAGAAATTGGACTCCAAAAGTTGTTGTAAAATTTGTCCGGAGTACGCTGATACCCATATGTGGGGGGGAACCACCTTTTGGGCACATGGCAGAGCTCGGAAGGGAAGGAGCGCCATTTGGAATGCAGACTTAGATGGATTGGTCTGCAGGCGTCAAATTGCATTTGCAGAGCCCCTGATGTGCCTAAACAGTAGAAACCCCCCACAAGTGACCCCATTTTGGAAACTAGACCCCCCACGGAACTTATCTAGATGTGTTGTGAGAACTTTGAACCCCCAAGTCTTTCACTACAGTTTAAAACGCAGAACCGTGAAAATATAAAATCATTTTTGTCCCACAAGAATGATTTTTTAGCCCCCCAAATTTTTATTTTCCCAAGGGTAACCAGAGAATTGGACCCCAAAAGTTGTTGTCCAATATGTCCTGAGTATGCTGATACCCCATATGTTTGGGTAAACCCCTGGTTTGGCGCACAGGAGAGTTCGGAAAGGAAGGAGCACTGTTTTACTCTTTCAACGCAGAATTGGCTGGAATTGACATCGGACGCCATGTCGCATTTGGAGAGCCCCTGGTGTGCCTAAACAGTGGAAACCCCCCAATTCTAGCTGAACCTTAAGTCAAACCCAACCCTAACCATAACCCTAACCACACCCCTAACCCGAACATGCCCCTAACCCTAATCCCAACCATACCCCTAACCCCAAGACACCCCTAACCCTAATCCCAACCCTAACCACACCCCTAACTCCAACACACCCCTAACCCTAATCCCAAACATAACCCTAACCTCATCCCTAACCCTGACACACCCCTAACCCCATTCCCAACCATAAATGTAATGTTAGAATCTGTTTTGTTTTTTACCATCCGCCAACTTGTTGTGGTTTTCTGGCTGCTCGTCTTTTCCCCCTGGGGCTGGGTTGTCTTAGGTCAGGTGTATCAACCTATTTTAGCCAGCACCTGCCTCCCATTCCTTGGTGGATAACAGTGTTAATCCGCTAGAGTTCTGGCTAGGTGCTTTGATAGCTTTCTGTGTTTGATATTGTGCAGTTCTGGGATCTCTGGTTCTGCTATCATTAGATTCTGTTTTCAGTTGGTTTCTGCAGCCTTTTCTTTGTTTTCTATTAGGAGGTGACCTGTTTTTTATACCCAGTCCTTAGATCTTTTAGGGACCTCCTTCCCCCTATCTATAGCTCTTCGCTTAGATTAACCTAGGATCGTCGGTGGGTCTATTTGCAAGGAATGGGCCACCTACTCTATCGTAGGTTATCAGGCTAGTCTCAGTGCAGGGTTAGTTTTCCCCATCTATCCTAGTTCTGTGTTTTGTAGTTCCATAACAGTTTGTCCAGTCACACATATAAAAAAAAATTCTCTCCTGGATTCCTTCAATATGTTCAGCGTCCAAGAACTTGCTCAACGCTTGCAAGGGTTAACTTTGGAAGTAGCCAATCTGCAACAGCACGTGAGTAATTACTCTGGAGCATGCTCTGAAGAACCTAAGGTAGGATTACCTGAGTTTTTTCTGGTAAACGGCAGGAATTTTTTACATTTAAAAATGCATGTTTGATGTTCGTCCTTCGTAGTTGAAGATGACCACGACTTTAGGGTTAAAAGAGAATTAGTAGTTATGGGTCTGGAGGTGGCTGATGAGTCCAATCCGGGCCCTGATGGTTCGCCCACATACTTGACATAAGGAAGCAGATGTGGTCAGTACACCAGAATCTACTTGTGCCTTGCAGACAGCGAGCTTTCTTTTTGGTCAAAGATTTTCCTATCTTCAGCTGCACGTGCTCCTGAGGTGATCCTGCCCTGCCAACCTGGACAATCCAGGGCAAGCTTTTCCCATTCATTGGTGTTGAGTGTTGACTTCCAGGTTTTTGAGAGACACCTTAAGGCAGTCTTTCTAGCACTTCTTCTGCCCCCCAACTGCTCGCTTACCTTGGCACAGTTCTCCGTACAGCAGTTGTTTCGGTTGTCAGCTGTCAGGTATTCTAACCACGTGTCCAGCCCACCTGGCTTACACAGGAGAGTGTAAACGCTGCAGAGCCTAGTTTGTTTCAGAATTGCGGTGTCCGGGACATTGTCTTTGTCATGATCTGTACTTTTTTCCCTGTCCTGTATTTTGTATAATATGTCATGATGTGATGCGACTTCTCTTTCGTTGTATTTAGGTACATTTTGCAATGTCATGGGGTGTGTGTAACTAACCTGTCTCCTTCCCCCAATACTTGCAGCCCTGAGCTATAATGTAATTAAGCTTTGTCCACACCACTAGGGAAGGAATAGCCATTCTTCCTCACAGCAGGTGGCTAGTCAAATGCACATAATGAATAGACTAAGTGGAGCCAACCAGTCTAGAATCTTCTGCTGGACCCAACCATTGAATAGAAGGTGTGACCCCTACCCCCCCTTCATGGGCAGATCCCAGGAGCTCAGACAATCCATTCCTATTTTGAGATCAGATGTGAGTTGATCCTTGAAGGAGAAGGAGTGGGGATTCTTAGCTGAGGCAAGACCCCCACGCCCATCTAGGACTGTGGAAGCGAACGGAACGAGACTTGAGCTGAGGACATATCTCGTCATTCGTGAGATTGTTTTGGAATCCCTTGGACTAATTGTGGACTATTGCTTTGTTACCTGGCACAAGGATTATCGGGAGGTGCCCCCGAACCTGTTCCATTGGACTAATTGTGGACTCTGTAGATGTACCTGCATGTGTTGTTCCAGCGTTCTTGATAATAAATCTGTTGAATCATCCCTCGGCCTGTTGTCCCTTCTTGCTCTGCCGTACACCCCATCACAAACTGGTGGCAAGCAGTGGGATCAGAGCAGAAGGAATGGAGGACAATGGCCCAACATCGGGAACCAACACCGCAGAGTACAAGAACTGGACTTTGGGGAGCCTACAATCAAAGGCCCGTGAAGTAGGAGTCCGTTTTAAGGGACTCTCCAAGGAGCAGCTTATTGAGGCTTTGGAAGGAGTTCGCCTGCAAGATGACGCTGAGGAAGGACCCTCACAGCAAATGGAGGAAAAACTGCAGCCGGAGGTAAATACCCCAAAAAGTCATTGGGTTGTGTGGTACGAGGAGGAGTTGGCATTGCTGGGAGAAGAGGCCACCATAGACGATAAGAGGGAGGCCATTCACAGAGCTCAGGAGAGGGAGAGGGAGGCCATTCACAGAGCCGAGGACAGAGCTCAGGAGATGGCATTGCTGGAGAGGCAGATCGCTTTGGAAGCAGCTAGAAGCTCCAGACAGACTCTAACCCCAGCACCCACCATGAGGGAACTCTGTTGTGAGTTCTGTTTTTGGGCTCCCTCTGGTGGTTACTGATGGTACTGGGTGACTTGTCTTTCCTGGGTCTCTGGGTTCCACCTGTTCCATCAGGATATGGGAGTTTCCTATTTAACCTGGCTTTGCTGGCATTTCCTCGCCGGTTATCAATGTATCCAGTTTGTCTTGTTACCTCTGCTCCCTGCTCCTAGAACCTTCTGGTCAAGCTAAGTTTGGATTTTCCTGTTTTGGTGTTTTGCTTTATTTGGTTTTTAGTACAGCCTGCAGATATGTGATTCTCTGCTGCTGGTTGCTCTAATGGGCTGAAATTGCTCCTCATGTACCATGAGTTGGCACATGAGTTCAAGTAATTTCAGGATGGTTTTTTGAAGGGTTTTTCGCTGACCGCGCAGTTCACTTTTGTATCCTCTGCTATCTAGCTTTAGCGGGCCTCATTTTGCTGAAACTGTTTTCATACTGCGTATGTGCTTTCCTCTCATTTCACCGTCATTATATGTGGGGGGCTGCTATTTCTGTGGGGTATTTCTCTGGAGGCAAGAGAAGTCTGTGTTTCTTCTAATAGGGGTAGTTAGATCTTCGGCTGGAGCGAGACGTCTAGGATCATCATAGGCACGTTCCCCGGCTACTTTTATTTGTGTGTTAGGTTCAGGGTCGCGGTCAGCTCAGGTTCCATCGCCCTAGAGCTTGTTTGTATCTGTGCTTGTCCTTTAGTGATCCCCTGCCATTGGGATCATGACAGTATAACCGGCCCACAAAGTGTTAATTGTATTGGCTGAAGTAGGAGGATAAGTAGTCTGAGGAAGTTTTTTTTTTTTTTTTTCCCTCAGAGTTTGCTGCCTAGCCTTATTGCAGCCTGGCTACTTCCTCCTCCTCTTAATCTTTGAATGGCTCTGATCTCAGCTGTTTATCATGGACGTCCAGAGTTTGGCTTCCAGCCTGAATAATCTTGCCGCTAAGGTTCAAAATATACAGGATTTTGTTGTACATGCTCCTATGTCTGAACCTAGAATTCCTGTCCCAGAGTTTTTTTCTGGAGATAGATCTCGTTTTCTGAATTTTAGGAACAATTGCAAGTTGTTTCTTTCTTTGAAATCTCGCTCCTCGGGAGACCCTGCTCAGCAAGTCAAGATTATTATATCTTTCCTGCGGGGTGACCCTCAGGATTGGGCATTTGCATTGGCACCAGGGGACCCTGCGTTGCTTAATGCGGATGCGTTTTTTCTGGCATTGGGTTTGCTCTATGAGGAACCTAACCAAGAGATTCAGGCTGAAAAAGCTTTGTTGGCCCTCTCTCAGGGGCAAGATGAAGCAGAAATTTATTGTCAAAAATTTCGGAAGTGGTCGGTGCTTACTCAGTGGAATGAGTGCGCTCTGGCTGCAAAGTTCAGAGATGGCCTTTCTGAGGCCATTAAAGATGTTATGGTGGGGTTCCCTGCGCCTACTGGTCTGAATGAGTCTATGACTATGGCTATTCAGATTGATCGGCGTTTACGGGAGCGCAAACCTGTGCATCATTTGGCGGTGTCGTCTGAACCGTCACCTGAGATAATGCAATGTGATAGAATTCAGTCCAGAAGTGAACGGCAAAAGTATAGGCGGAAAAAAGGGTTGTGCTTTTATTGTGGTGATTCAGCTCATGTTATATCAGCATGCTCTAAACGCACAAAAAAGGTTGATAAGTCTGTTGCCATTAGTACTTTACAGTCTAAGTTCATTCTGTCTGTGACTCTGATTTGTTCATTATCATCCATTTCCGTCGATGCCTATGTGGATTCAGGCGCTGCCCTGAGTCTTATGAATTGGTCATTTGCCAATCGCTGTGGGTTTAGTCTGGAGCCTCTGGAAGTCCCTATTCCTTTGAAGGGAATTGACTCTACACCTTTGGCTATGAATAAACCTCAGTACTGGACACAAGTGACCATGCGTATGACTCCCGTTCATCAGGAGGTGATTCGCTTCCTGGTACTGTATAATTTGCATGATGTCCTAGTGCTTGGTCTGCCATGGTTACAAACTCATAATCCAGTCCTTGACTGGAAATCAATGTCTGTGTTAAGCTGGGGTTGTCAGGGGGTTCATGATGATGCACCTCCAATTTCTATCGCTTCATCTACTCCTTCTGAGATTCCTGTGTTTTTGTCTGATTATCGGGATGTTTTTGAGGAGCCTAAGCTCAGTTCGCTTCCTCCTCACAGGGATTGCGATTGTGCTATAAATTTAATTCCAGGCAGTACATTTCCTAAAGGTCGCTTGTTCAATCTGTCAGTGCTAGAGCATACTGCTATGCGGGATTATGTTGAGGAGTCCTTGGAAAAGGGACATATCCGTCCATCTTTGTCCCCTTTGGGAGCAGGTTTTTTTTTCGTGGCCAAAAAAGATGGTTCCTTGAGGCCTTGTATAGATTATCGTCTTTTGAATAAGATTACCGTAAAATATCAGTATCCTTTGCCATTGTTGACTGATTTGTTTGCTCGCATTAAGGGGGCTAAATGGTTCACTAAGATTGATCTTCGGGGTGCGTATAATCTTATACGAATAAAGCAAGGTGATGAGTGGAAAACCGCATTTAATACGCCTGAGGGCCATTTTGAGTATTTGGTAATGCCTTTCGGACTTTCTAATGCTCCTTCAGTCTTCCAGTCCTTTATGCACGATATTTTCCGTGAATATCTGGATAAATTTATGATTGTGTATTTGGATGATATTTTGGTTTTTTCTGATGACTGGGAGTCTCATGTTCAGCAGGTCAGGAAGGTGTTTCAGGTCCTGCGGGCCAATTCCTTGTTTGTAAAAGGCTCAAAGTGTCTCTTTGGAGTCCAGAAGATTTCTTTCTTGGGGTATATTTTTTCCCCTTCTACTATTGAGATGGATCCCGTCAAGGTTCAGGCTATTTGTGACTGGACGCAGCCTACATCTCTTAAGAGTCTACAGAAGTTCTTGGGCTTTGCTAATTTCTATCGTCGTTTTATAACTAATTTTTCTAGTGTTGTTAAGCCTTTGACGGATTTGACTAAGAAGGGTGCTGATGTTGCTGATTGGTCTCCTGCGGCTGTGGAGGCCTTTCAGGAACTTAAGCGCCGGTTTTCTTCTGCTCCTGTGTTGCGTCAGCCAGATGTTTCGCTCCCTTTTCAGGTTGAGGTTGATGTTTCCGAGATTGGAGCGGGGGCGGTTTTGTCACAGAGAAGCTCCGATTGCTCAGTGATGAAGCCATGCGCGTTTTTCTCTAGAAAGTTTTCGCCGGCTGAGCGGAATTATGATGTTGGTAATCGGGAACTTTTGGCCATGAAGTGGGCATTTGAGGAGTGGCGTCATTGGCTAGAGGGTGCTAGACATCGTGTGGTGGTCTTGACTGATCACAAAAATTTGATTTACCTTGAGTCTGCCAGGCGTCTGAATCCTAGACAGGCTCGTTGGTCACTGTTTTTCTCTCGTTTCAATTTTGTGGTTTCATACCTGCCAGGTTCAAAGAATGTGAAAGCGGATGCTCTTTCTAGGAGTTTTGTGCCTGACTCCCTTGGAAATTCTGAACCCACTGGTATCCTTAGGGATGGGGTGATTTTGTCTGCTGTCTCCCCAGACTTGCGACGTGCTTTGCAGGAGTTTCAGACGGGTAAACCTGATCGTTGTCCGCCTGAGAGACTGTTTGTTCCGGATAATTGGACCAGTAGAGTCATCTCCGAGGTCCATTCTTCTGCGTTGGCAGGTCATCCTGGAATATTTGGTACTAGAGACTTGGTGGCCAGGTCTTTTTGGTGGCCTTCCTTGTCGAGGGATGTGCGTTCTTTTGTGCAGTCTTGTGAGGTTTGTGCTCGGGCTAAGCCTTGCTGTTCTCGGGCCAGTGGATTGTTGTCACCTTTGCCTATCCCGAAGAGGCCTTGGACGCACATTTCCATGGACTTTATTTCGGATCTCCCTGTCTCTCAAAAAATGTCCGTCATCTGGGTTGTGTGTGATCGCTTTTCTAAAATGGTTCATCTGGTACCCTTGCCTAAGTTACCTTCCTCCTCTGAGTTGGTCCCTCTGTTTTTTCAGAACGTGGTTCGTTTGCATGGGATTCCTGAGAACATCGTTTCTGACAGGGGATCCCAGTTTGTGTCTAGATTTTGGCGGACGTTCTGTGCTAAGATGGGCATTGATTTGTCCTTTTCGTCTGCATTCCATCCTCAGACGAATGGCCAGACTGAACGAACTAATCAGACCTTGGAAACTTATTTAAGGTGTTTTGTTTCTGCTGATCAGGATGACTGGGTTACCTTTTTGCCGCTGGCCGAGTTTGCCCTTAATAATCGGGCTAGTTCTGCTACCTTGGTTTCTCCTTTCTTTTGTAATTCGGGGTTTCATCCTCGTTTTTCCTCTGGTCAGGTGGAACCTTCTGATTGTCCTGGAGTGGACATGGTGGTGGATAGGTTGCATCGGATTTGGAGTCATGTGGTGGACAATTTGAAGTTGTCCCAGGAGAAGGCTCAGCAGTTTGCTAATCACCGTCGCCGCGTGGGTCCTCGACTTCTTGTTGGGGACTTGGTGTGGTTGTCTTCTCGTTTTGTTCCTATGAAGGTCTCTTCTCCTAAGTTCAAGCCTCGGTTCATCGGTCCCTATAGGATCTTGGAAATTCTTAACCCTGTGTCGTTTCGTTTGGATCTCCCGGCATCGTTTGCTATTCATAATGTGTTCCATCGGTCGTTGTTGCGGAAGTATGAGGTACCTGTTGTTCCTTCGCTTGAGCCTCCTGCTCCGGTGCTGGTGGAGGGAGAATTGGAGTATGTTGTGGAGAAGATCTTGGATTCTCGTGTTTCCAGACGGAAACTCCAGTATTTGGTCAAGTGGAAGGGTTATGGTCAGGAGGATAATTCTTGGGTGGTTGCCTCTGATGTTCATGCTGATGATTTGGTTCGCGCTTTTCATAGGGCTCATCCTGGTCGCCCTGGTGGTTCTCGTGAGGGTTCGGTGACCCCTCCTCAAGGGGGGGGGTACTGTTGTGAGTTCTGTTTTTGGGCTCCCTCTGGTGGTTACTGATGGTACTGGGTGACTTGTCTTTCCTGGGTCTCTGGGTTCCACCTGTTCCATCAGGATATGGGAGTTTCCTATTTAACCTGGCTTTGCTGGCATTTCCTCGCCGGTTATCAATGTATCCAGTGTGTCTTGTTACCTCTGCTCCCTGCTCCTAGAACCTTCTGGTCAAGCTAAGTTTGGATTTTCCTGTTTTGGTGTTTTGCTTTATTTGGTTTTTAGTCCAGCCTGCAGATATGTGATTCTCTGCTGCTGGTTGCTCTAGTGGGCTGAAATTGCTCCTCATGTACCATGAGTTGGCACATGAGTTCAAGTAATTTCAGGATGGTTTTTTGAAGGGTTTTTCGCTGACCGCGCAGTTCACTTTTGTATCCTCTGCTATCTAGCTTTAGCGGGCCTCATTTTGCTGAAACTGTTTTCATACTGCGTATGTGCTTTCCTCTCATTTCACCGTCATTATATGTGGGGGGCTGCTATTTCTGTGGGGTATTTCTCTGGAGGCAAGAGAGGTCTGTGTTTCTTCTAATAGGGGTAGTTAGATCTTCGGCTGGAGCGAGACGTCTAGGATCATCGTAGGCACGTTCCCCGGCTACTTTTATTTGTGTGTTAGGTTCAGGGTCGCGGTCAGCTCAGGTTCCATCGCCCTAGAGCTTGTTTGTATCTGTGCTTGTCCTTTAGTGATCCCCTGCCATTGGGATCATGACAGAACTCCCCAGAGTGTCCCGCAAAGACTTCAAGCCCTTTAATGAGGCTGCAGGCGACATTGAGGGCTTCTTCCAGGACTTTGAGCATCAGTGTCGATTAATGAAAGTCCCGGAAAGGGACCGAGTCCGACATCTGGTGGGGCTCTTAGAGGGTGGAGCTGCCGCAGCCTATAGAGCTATGGACCCTCAGGGGAACTGTGAGTATGCGGAGATTAAACGTACTATTCTCGAACATTATGCTGTAACCCCAGACACTTACAGGACTCAGTTCCGTACTTTAGCCTGTGATGAGGAAGTGTCTTTCAAGATGTATGCCCACAGACTCAAACAAATGTGTCATCGCTGGCTGGAGGCAGAGGAGGCCTTAACCTGGGAGACCTTCCTCCAGGTTATCCTAAAAGAGCAGTTTTACTTCAAGTACCCTGCTGAGATCTGGGAATGGGTGCGTGAGAGGAGACCAGCCACTGTGGAGGAAGCTGCAGCTCTAGCTGATGAGGCTCTCACCATCAAGCCTCAGTGGAGGGTTCTGTTGGAGGATGGAGAGAGGCCTACCAGCTCCACAACACCGGTGGCCCCCTGTTCTTCTGTCCCCATTGTTCCACGTTCCTCTAAGCCACCACCTCATGCTGATATCCGTGTAAATGTGCCTCAAGTTGCTTCTACTGCGTTTTCTGGAATACGACGAGGAGAAGAAGTAGCAGAGCGCAGGTGTTATGGTTGTGGGCACACGGGGCATCTGCAGGCCTCATGCCCAGCCAGCTCATGGAGAAGTCGTCCTCAAACCCCTACAGCACCTTCAGGTGGGAGCCGGCCTCCAGGTTCCCTTACCCCTCGCCCAAGAGGACGCCTTGGATGGAGTGAGACCCAGCACAGATGCTATCGATGTGGACAGCCGGGGCATCTGCAAGCCTCCTGCCCAGCTGTTCAAATGAGGATTGATCCTGTACCCAGTCGTATTATTAATTATGTACAGCCAAGTGCCATGGAGGACGACGTGTCACCACTACGTGAGGACTGGCCTAGTGCCTCACCCACCCATGTTGCACCACTAGGAGTTTATAGTGTGCGACCCGCAGCTATGACGACTTCTGCTCATCGAGGTAAGCACTTGCAGGAGGTCGTGCTGGATGGACAGAGACTTATTGGATTTTGTGACTCAGGGGCTTTCCTCACACTGGCTGATCCCCGAGTGGTTCGGCCTGAGGCAATCCATCGAGGACCTGGGATTGTCATTGAACTGGCTGGTGGACAATGGAGGACTATTCCCACAGCCACTGTGGATCTGAACTTTGGTTTTGGGGTCAGGCGATGTGTGGTTGGGGTGATGGGTGGTCTACCTGCAGATGTTCTCCTGGGCAATGATGTGGGAGAGCTACGATGCCAATTCGTGGCTGCATGAAACCACATGTAAGTTACGCTCTGCCTGTGTGTACTTAACCAGCGACCTGTAGAGGTCCCTAGTACGTACACAAATTGGGAGGGAAAGGGATTGTCATGATCTGTACTTTTTTCCCTGTCCTGTATTTGTATAATATGTCATGATGTGATGCGACTTCTCTTTCGTTGTATTTACTGTACATTTTGCAATGTCATGGGGTGTATGTAACTAACCTGTCTCCTTCCCCCAATACTTGCAGCCCTGAGCTATAATGTAATTAAGCTTTGTCCACACCACTAGGGAAGGAATAGCCATTCTTCCTCACAGCAGGTGGCTAGTCAAATGCACATAATGAATAGACTAAGTGGAGCCAACCAGTCTAGAATCTTCTGCTGGACCCAACCATTGAATAGAAGGTGTGACCCCTACCCCCCCCTTCATGGGCGGATCCCAGGAGCTCAGACAATCCATTCCTATTTTGAGATCAGATGTGAGTTGATCCTTGAAGGAGAAGGAGTGGGGATTCTTAGCTGAGGCAAGACCCCACGCCCATCTAGGACTGTGGAAGCAAACGGGGCGAGACTTGAGCTGAGGACTAGGGTTGAGCGACCTTTACTTTTATAGGATCGGGTCGGGTTTCACGAAACCCGACTTTTTCAAAAGTCGGGTCGAGTGAAATCTGCCGATCCTATAAAAAAGTCGGGGTCGGACGAAACCCGAAACCCAATGCAGTGCATTGGGTTTCCATGGTTCCCAGGGTCTGAAGGAGCGGAAACTCTCCTTCAGGCCCTGCGATCCATATTTTAGTGTAAAATAAAGAATTAAAATAAAAAATATCGCAATACTTACCCTCTGACGCTCCCTGGTACCAACCGGGAACCTTCCTTCCTTAGAAACAGCCTTCCAGGACCTTGCGGTGACGTTCGCGGTGACGTTGCGGCTTGTGATTGGCCGCGCGGCCGCCCATGTGACCGCTCGCGCGGCCAATCACAAGCCGCGACGTCACCGCGACGTCACCGAAGGTCCTGGAAGGGCTGATTCTTAGGAAGGAAGGTTCCCGGTTGGTACCAGGGCGCGTCAGAGGGTAAGTATTGCGATATTTTTTATTTTAATTCTTTATTTTACACTTAAATCTGAATTCCGATACCAATTCCCGATATAAACATATCGGGAATCGGTATCGGAATTCCGATTCTAGATTCAAAAGATCGCCGACTTCATGGCCGACCCCACACAGGGGTCGGGTCGGGTTTCATGAAACCCGACTTTGCCAAAAGTCGGCGACTTTTGAATATTTTCGACCCGTTTCGCTCAACCCTACTGAGGACATATCTCGTCGTTCGTGAGATTGTTTTGGGATCCCTTGGACTAATTGTGAACTATTGCTTTGTTACCTGGCACAAGGATTATCGGAAGGTGCCCCCGAACCTGTTCCATTGGACTAATTGTGGACTCTGTAGATCTACCTGTATGTGTTGTTCCAGCGTTCTTGATAATAAATCTGTTCCCCTTCTTGCTCTGCCGTACACCCCGTCACAGTCTTGCCACCTGATGTGGAGGAGTCTGCGGAGGCAACTCATGTGGAAATGTTTAAGCTGTTTAGAATGCCGGCTGTAGACTGTCCAGGTCTCAGCCTGTCCAGGTCTTGCTAGCATAGAGAAGTTATACATATTAGTCCATTAACCAATTTTCAAAGAACACATTCAATACTAATGATTCCCCACAAGAGGCCCCCCAAAACATTAGGCAGGCCACAGAATGTTTATTTCAAAAGTATAAGTTTATTTATAACAAATTAATAAAACCTTAGTTCAAAAACACAATCAAAATTCAAAATATGAAGATGCCTCCAATCCAAAAACAAGTCTCATGTGGCTACATGAATATCCACATACTAACACCTATACAATGGACATCAGGATAAGCTTAAAATAGCCTGCTCCGTAGCCAGTATTGTGCCAACTTGTAGATGAATTGTCAAATAACTTGCCTAAAAGCAAAACCCGTATTAAGGAACCCGTATTAAAGTGCTTACGTGCATAAATATATAATTAGCTTGCATATTAAGACCTATATAACATGTGCTAAATAGTCCTGAAATGGCGCTTTCTGTAACTATTGGCGTTTCTATGGGTGTTGCAACTATACTTGCAATTTACACCCCGGTATAGTGACCTAGACAGAAAATCCAGCCAATGTGCTGCAGTGCATATTATAATTGCGGGTTTATTTTATAATTACTATGGCAAAATTGTTCAGATCATATTTACCTCCGTGGGATCACACGAGACCAGTATAAACCCCTACGCGCGTTTCGATAAATTCTTCTTCCCGGGGCGCATAGAGAAGTGTGGTCAGGACCACCGCGCAATAGACCTTCAGCTTGGTGGTAAGGCTGAGTCCCCTTCATTCCCAGACGTTCTTATGCAGAGGTGTCAAACTGCATTCCTCGAGGGCCGCAAACAGGTCATGTTTTCAGGATTTCCTTGTATTGCACAGGTGATCATTTAATCACCTGCACAGAATGATTCCAGCATCTTGTGCAATACAAGGAAATCCTGAAAACATGACCTGTTTGCGGCCCTCGAGGAATGCAGTTTGACACCTCTGTTCTTATGCAGTCTCCCGAAGGCGGCACTGGCTTTAGCAATTCTGTTATTAACCTCAGTGTGCTGCCTAAGTAGGTGAAGTTATCGACTGCTTTGAGGTTTTGCTCCTTCACCATGGTATGTGGCTCCTTGTATAGTTTTCCTGGAAAAGGTTGATACATGACTTTGGTTTGTCTAATGTTGATCTCGAGACCAAAACGGTCGCAATCTTGTGAAAAACAGTCCATTTCATGCTGCATCTGCTGTTCCGTGCTAGTGTTAAGTGCACAGTCATCAGCAAATAATAATTCACAGATAACAGTCTCATGCACTTTCGTAACCGCCTTCAGTCATTTGGGGTGAATAGCTTGCCATCAGTCCTGTACCTAACCTGAATTCCATCTTCACAGTTGTTAAAGGCATCACTCAACATTGCAGAGAATAGCACACTGAACAGGGTTGGAGCAAGCACACAGCCTTGTTTTACGCTGTTTGTTACTGGGAAAGCCTCAGATTCATCTCCATCGTTCAGAACCTTCACCATCATGCCATCATGGAACTGCCGGACGATTGAGATGAACTTGCTTCGGCAGCCGAATTTTGCCATGACAGGCCGACAGTGTTGCTCCTGGCACTTTTCCTAACATTGACGTGCTGAAAAAACCATATCTACTGTTCCACGTTTAGCACGGAAATCACACTGGCTTTCGGGTAATAGGCCTTGCTCAAGGTGGTGTAAAAGGCAGTTGAGCAAGAGACGATAATATATCTTGCCAATATCTTGCCTGCAGTGGATAGAAGGGAGATGCCTCGATGGTTGTCACAAGAGTGGCGATTACCTTTCCTCTTGTGTATGTGAATTATGCTGGCATCTTTCATTTGTTGCGGAAACCTGTTCCTTTTTCCACATATACTGGAATAGTTTGGTCACCGTTTGCATCAGAGCAGGGCAGCCAGCTTTATATACCTCAGCAGGTATATCATCATTTTCGGGTACTTTTCCACAAGAAAGTTGTTTTGCTGCTTTCCTGACTTCATCTCCACTTGGAAGAACATCAAGGTCCTTGTTGATTTCTACCTGGGGCAGGCGAGCAATAGCCTCATCATTGATATTGGCAGGGCGGTTAAGAATATTATTAAAGTGCTCAGCCCACTGTTCCAGAATTTTCTGTCAGCAGCTTAGTTAGCATTTTTTCAAAATTTCATTAAAGACATTCTGAGGTCATTGATCGGTAGGAGTGTTATTGTTTGTTTGGAAGATATTTTGATCTATTCACCTGATCTGGAGTCGCATTGGCAGAGAGCCCGCAAAGTTCTGCAGATTTTGAGCGAAAAATCACTTTTTGGTAAATTTGGAGAAGTGCGAGTTTGCGGTACAGAAAATGAGTTTTCTGGGGTACCTTGTCTCCAGTGATCGGTTTGAGATGGAACCGGTGAAGGTTCAGGCAATACTGGAGTGGCCTAGGCCTGAATGTTTGAAGTCAGTTGAGAGATTTTTAGGTCTGCTAATTATTGCAGAAAATTCATAAAGAATTTTTCTGTGATCACTAAACCTATAACTGATCTCACCAAGAAAGGTTCCAATACTGTCCAATAAAATACAAAAATAGGGAAAAAGGAAAAAATGGGAAAAAAATAAGTCAGCTCACCAATCCCTCAACAGTGCAATGATGTCCATGCACGGAGCCGCCTTGATCAAGGGCGTAGTCCAGAGCCAGCAATGAAAAAGAAAAAATAATCTCCAGCATGGATCTTCTAAAAAGTCAATTTATTGGAAACACTTTAAAATGCAAACATTTGCAAAAAAGAGATGGGGGTCCCAGGTGGTCAACGCCGACGCGTTTCGACCATCAGGTCTTAGTCATGGCATGAAAATGGAACCACATATTAACATTTTATACAACACAGAACACTAAAACAACAAGTGCTTAGATTAAAACTCAGGTGGGCGATCAGAACATTCATTAGATTAACCCCCTGTGAACCGCAAAAGAGAAAGACATGTCTATGGAAAAAGAACCACAACGGTGTATCAAAAAATTACATTAGCCAGAGTAATAGAACCAATTCACAGTGTGTACAATATTAACCCCTTCATGACCTTGGGATTTTTCGTTTTTCCGTGTTCGTTTTTCACTCCCCTCCTTCCCAGAGCGATAACTTTTGTATTTTTCCGTCAATTTGGCCATGTGAGGGCTTATTTTTTGCGGGACGAGTTGTACTTTTGAACGACATCATTGGTTTTAGCATGACGTGTACTAGAAAACGGGAAAAAAATTCCAAGTGCGGTGAAATTGCAAAAAAAGTGCAATCCCACACTTGTTTTTTGTTTGGCTTTTTTGCTAGGTTCACTAAATGCTAAAACTGACCTGCCATTATGATTCTCCAGGTCAGTACGAGTTCATAGACACCTAACATCACTAGGTTATTTTTTATCTAAGTGGTGAAAAAAAATTCCAAACTTTGCTAAAGCAAAAAAAAAAAAAAAATTGCGCCATTTTCCGATATCCGTAGCGTCTCCATTTTATAATAATAATAAAATGAAAAAAATTAAAAGAAAAAGGCTTAATGAGAATAAACACACAGAGTCTGCCTCTCACTCTCTGAGTACGATAAATTTTTCCACAGTTTATAGTCCGCAGTATGCAGAAATAATTCAAATTGTGAAAAAGTATGTTCCTATTTTAGGTAATGATGTGAAGCTAGCACATATTTTAGATCGTACTCACATACGATATCTTGCCAAAAAAGCACCTTCCTTACGTGACATCCTATCTCCGAGTCTTTATCTCAACAGTAAATTGACTGCAGGAAATAGTGCCTGGTTAACATATAAGGTTTTTTTTAAATGTGGTCACCACCCGTGTAAAACGTGTAATTTCGTAAGAAAAACTACTAGTTTCACTTCTAGTGTGACAGGCATTACCTATCCGATTCGAACGCACATGAATTGCAACTCAGAAGGTGTCATTTACTTGATAGAATGCGATTTATGTAAACTGCAATATGTGGGCTGCACAGTGGGCCCTCTAAAAAGAAGGTTTTGTAAGCATATCTCAGAATCTGCACTTAATAATACATCACATAACATTTCTGCAGTCTCTCACCACTGCAAAACAATCCATGCAGGTAACACCAGAGTAGTGTATAATCCAGATGATTCGTCAAACTCAATCTGACAGGTGCCCCGCCCCCTATCAAAGTGTATCAAAAGTGTGTAACCCCTCCCCTTGTCTGACAGCTGGTATCCAGCTGTCCCTCCTTGTTTGATTTCCCCCTTTTGATATAGTTTGATATACTTTAATTTGCTGCAGTTCGATATTATTCTCGTATTTTGTTTTATATTTTTATACGTAGCTCGAGCGTGATTCTGTAAGCTGTGTTTTATTCACAGTGTACACATATAGTGCAGAACTTTTGTTTTATAACACACCCAGCTGTTTATTTGTGTCTCTACTGACCATTAACTAAATGATGGTCACCTTATTTACACAAAACAGAAAAGTTATTTGTGTCTCTACTGAGCATTAACTAAATGATGGTCACCTTATTTACACAAACAGAAAAGACAGATTTTCTCTTTGTGTCCTGTAGATGTCATCTGAGGGTCATTTGTTTTTTTGTATTCGCTTTCTCAGAAAAGTTATTTGTGTCTCTACTGAGCATTAACTAAATGATGGTCACCTTGATTCTGTAAGCTGTGTTTATTCACAGTGTACCAGATTTTCTCTTTTGTGCCTGTATATATACAGGTCCTTCTCAAAAAATTAGCATATAGTGTTAAATTTCATTATTTACCAAAATGTAATGATTACAATTAAACTTTCATATATTATAGATTCAGTATCCACCAACTGAAATTTGTCAGGTCTTTTATTGTTTTAATACTGATGATTTTGGCATACAACTCCTGATAACCCAAAGAACCTGTCTCAATAAATTAGCATATTTCACCCATCCAATCAAATAAAAGTGTTTTTTAATAACAAACAAAAAAAACAACAAATAATAATGTTCAGTTATGCACTCAATACTTGGTCGGGAATCCTTTGGCAGAAATGACTGCTTCAATGCGGCGTGGCATGGAGGCAATCAGCCTGTGACACTGCTGAGATGTTATGGAGGCCCAGGATGCTTCAATAGCGGCCTTAAGCTCATCCAGAGTGTTGGGTCTTGCGTCTCTCAACTTTCTCTTCACAATATCCCATAGATTCTCTATGGGGTTCAGGTCAGGAGAGTTGGCAGGCCAATTGAGCACAGTAATACCATGGTCAGTAAACCATTTACCAGTGGTTTTGGCACTGTGAGCAGGTGCCAGGTCGTGCTGAAAAATGAAATCTTCATCTCCATAAAGCATTTCAGCCGATGGAAGCATGAAGTGCTCCAAAATCTCCTGATAGCTAGCTGCATTGACCCTGCCCTTGATGAAACACAGTGGACCAACACCAGCAGCTGACATGGAACCCCACACCATCACTGACTGTGGGTACTTGACACTGGACTTCAGGCATTTTGGCATTTCCTTCTCCCCAGTCTTCCTCCAGACTCTGGCACCTTGATTTCCGAATGACATGCAAAATTTGCTTTCATCAGAAAAAAGTACTTGGGACCACTTAGCAACAGTCCAGTGCTGCTTCTCTGTAGCCCAGGTCAGGCGCCTCTGCCGCTGTTTATGGTTCAAAAGTGGCTTTACCTGGGGAATGCGGCACCTGTAGCCCATTTCCTGCACACGCCTGTGCACGGTGGCTCTGGATGTTTCCACACCAGACTCAGTCCACTGCTTCCTCAGGTTCCCCAAGGTCTGGAATCGGTCCTTCTCCACAATCTTCCTCAGGGTCCGGTCTCCTCTTCTCATTGTACAGCGTTTTCTGCCACATTGTTTCCTTCCAACAGACTTACCATTGAGGTGCCTTGATACAGCACTCTGGGAACAGCCTATCTGTTGAGAAATTTCTTTCTGGGTCTTACCCTCTTGCTTGAGGGTGTCAATAATGGCCTTCTTGACCTCTGTCAGGTCGCTAGTCTTACCCATGATGGGTGTTTTGAGTAATGAACCAGGCAGGGAGTTTATAAAAGCCTCAGGTATCTTTTGCATGTGTTTAGAGTTAATTAGTTGATTCAGAAGATTAGGGTAATAGGTCGTTTAGAGAACCTTTTCTTGATATGCTAATTTATTGAGACAGGTTTTTTGGGTTATCAGGAGTTGTACGCCAAAATCATCAGTATTAAAACAATAAAAGACCTGACAAATTTCAGTTGGTGGATAATGAATCTATAATATATGAAAGTTTAATTGTAATCATTACATTATGGTAAATAATGAAATTTAACACTATATGCTAATTTTTTGAGAAGGACCTGTATATATAATATGCCCCCAATGTTACAACACCCGCAAGTAAGAAGTGGTGTGTTTTATACGAATATAAAACCAAAGACACGATATTGTAAAAATTTAAAAAGATTTTATTTCACAGGAAGCACATTTTAAGTTAGCTATCAGCATAATGCTGACAAATGCATCTTTGTGGAATCTGATAACGACACGATGAACAAAGGGCTGGAAAAGTTATTTGTGTCTCTACTGAGCATTAACTAAATGATGGTCACCTTATTTACACAAACAGAAAAGACAGATTTTCTCTTTGTGTCCTGTAGATGTCATCTGAGGGTCATTTGTTTTTTTGTATTTGCTTTCTCAGAAAAGTTATTTGTGTCTCTACTGAGCATTAACTAAATGATGGTCACCTTATTTACACAAACAGAAAAGTTATTTGTGTCTCTACTGCGCATTAACTAAATGATGGTCACCTTATTTACACAAACATAAAAGACAGATTTTCTCTTTGTGACCTGTAGATGTCATCTGAGGGTCATTTGTTTTTTGTATTCGCTTTCTCAGAAGTTATTTGTGTCTCTACTGACCATTAACTAAATGATGGTCACCTTGATTCTGTAAGCTGTGTTTATTCACAGTGTACCAGATTTTCTCTGGGGCTGTAGGTGTCATCTGAGGGGCAGACTAGGGATCTCAGGATCCCATGTTTAGTACTGTCATATGTTGCATAATTTTAGCACATTTCCTGTACCACAGTATATTTTATCATGTGCATCATTATTAGTCATTTAGGACTTATTTATGTTATCATGTTTTTGCACTTTATTAATATGCTGTCCACATAGGTCAGTGATTTTTGCACTTTATTAATATGCTGTCCACATATAGTATTTTTGATATCTCAAAAGGGTGTGACACATTCCCATATATTATTCCAGCTTTCCGTCACATACAACTGATCTGACAGGCGCTTCTCTTTTACTTTCATTTCTCCTTCCTCACCAGATTGTGAGGAAACCCCCTCCCTCCAGGTAGTCTCCTGTCTCTTGAAGGTCTGTGAAACCTGATATCACAGTTGGATTTCAGAGCTTCAGGGGAGAGGATATAGCTGCACAGATCTCTCAGGCTCATTGTATGTGAATACGTCACATTCAGTAAGGTTGGTATTTTATGTTTTTATTCATCACAATAGTTTATTTAGCTTGTTTTATGAATGTATAGCACAAAATGTGAGGATATTTCATAGAAATAAGGGAGATTTTATAAAAGAAAGTGTGCTGCTCAGGCATATACAGTAGTTCCCTAACATATTCCTTCTCTTGCTTCAGATTATCTGCTGAAATGGAGAGGAAAATGTACAATTTATCCAAACAACTTGATGTTGAGGAAGTAACAAACATGCTGTTAGATGATAGAGACCTCACACTGAATGAGGATTTAGGAGAGGAAAGTGAGATTGATTCTCATGATGAGGTGGAAGAATGTGTCCTGGATTCTGAAACAGAGCAAGATGGTGACAGTGGTGAGGATGAAGAAGTTGGATCATATTATATTAGAAAAAATAAAAATACTAAATAGAACAAGAAGCCATTCCAGAAAAAACGTAGGGAACCTTTAATGCAAAAACTGCAGTTGAATGCTGGAACAGTATATTTACAGATGACATTCTGGACTCTATTGTCACATATACCAACCAATATATTGACATTATAAAGGACAAGTACATCTGCAACGGAACCATCAAGCCCACAGATGAAATAGAACTGCGTGCTTTTTTTTGGATAACTGTACCTTGCAGGAGCTTATAGGGCAAATAGACAAAGTTTGGAGGAACTTTGGGGTAAAGATGGAGATGGAGTTGAAAAATTTAGCCTTGTTATGTCCATAAACAGATTCAAGATTCTAATTCGTTGCCTTCGGTTTGACGACAGAACTACCCGAACCGAACGCAAAACACATGACCGACTTGCTCCAATTCGTGATATATTTCAAAGATTTGTTGTAAACTGTAAACAAAGTTATTACCCTGGAGAGAATCTCACTATTGACGAAATGCTCCCTGGTTTTCGTGGTAGATGTGCCTTTCGTCAATATATTCCATCAAAGCCAAACAAATATGGAATAAAAATGTATGCCCTTGTTGATGCCAGTAAGACCTACACTTACAACCTGGAAGTTTATGCAGGAAAACAACCAGAAGGTCCTTACTGTGTGAGCAACAAACCCATTGATGTTGTAAAAAGACTGGCTGAACCCTTATTTGGATCGGGTCGCAATATTACAGCTGACAATTGGTTTACAAGTTGTGATCTGATTGATTATCTGAAAATTCAGAAGCTGTCATATGTGGGAACTGTAAGAAAAAACAAAAGGGAATTGCCGCCACAGTTTGTAAGTGTGAAAGAGAGACAACAGTACAGCAGTATGTTTGCATTCCATAATGGAAAGGCTTTAGTTTCCTATGTACCACATGCCAAAAAAATCGTACTTCTTCTATCAACACTTCATGATGATGCTGCCATCGATCCTGGGACTGGGGCAGAAAAAAACCCGGAGATAATTACATTTTACAATGCCACCAAAGGGGGTGTGGATACAGCAGATCAGATGTGCTCCACTTTCAACGTCAGCAGAAACATCAAACGCTGGCCAATGGTCATATTTTTTGCTATGTTGAATTTGGGTGGTATAAATTCACAAGTAATTTATCTTGAAAACAAGCTTGAACCACTCTGTAGACGATTGTATCTGAAAAAATTGGCCCATGAACTAGTACTTGGAGAGCTACGCAGGAGAAGCGTGAAAACAATCGGTATCCCCTCTCGCCTTCAAGTTCAGCTCAAAAGGTTCCGCCCAGAAGATGATGGTGAAAAGTCACCATCTGCACCACCTCACAAAAGAAGGAGATGCACCACCTGCCAAACGGAAAGCGGAACCAGAAGGCTTTCAAATTATGAATGTCTCAAATGTCATAAAGCAATTTGCCTGACACATGCAAAAATGGTGTGTAATTCTTGCTATTTGCTCTGCAAGTGTGACTTTTCTGGGGAAACCTCAGCATCTACTTCTGATTGAATATGTTTTTAATAGTACTTAAGGTACCTTAAAATTAAGTTTGTGTTCAAAAATTTTCTTTGTACATTTTTTTGAGAGAGTCGAACTGGGGACTATTTGGCGGGAGTTTTGAAAAGTTTGTATTTCATAGTTATTAGTTTTATGTTAAGTAAATGTTTTTTTTTTTGCAACTGATTATGTGTAGTCTCTTTTATTACATCCCTATGAAGGTCACTGATCACTTTTAGAGCACTGAAATTGCAAACATTAGATATTATAGGTATTTTTCCAGCAGGCGCCTGACAGGCACATTGTATGTGAACTCGTTAGTCCGAATATTGTATGTGACGGAGGGTTAATTCTACATTATTTTAGCACATATTAATTTTACAGGTGCCTGGGCTGTCTATAATTTGACTCCTTTTTATTCAAAGACATCTAACATATACAGACTTTTAAAGCTTTTTTACATTTCTATTAATGTTACATTTCTATTGGTGTTACTTTTGCACATGTATTACTGGCTTCTTTAAAAATATGAAGATTTTTTGCACTTTATTAATATGCTGTCCACATAGGTCAGTGATTTTTGCACTTTGTTAATATGCTGTCCACATATAGTATTTTTGATATCTCAAAAGGGTGTGACACATTCCCATATATTATTCCAGCTTTCTTTAATTCTACATTATTTTAGCACATATTAATTTTACAGGTGCCTGGGCTGACTATAATTTGACTCCTTTTTATTCAAAGACATCTAACATATACAGACTTTTAAAGCTTTTTTACATTTCTATTGGTGTTACATTTCTATTGGTGTTACTTTTGCACATGTATTACTGGCTTCTTTAAAAATATGAATATTATCTAGTTTACTTATGTTGCAGATTATGTTGCAGTATTTTATTTCCCTGGTGTTACTTTTGCACATGTATTACTGGCTTCTTTAAAAATATGAATATTATTTAGTTTACTTATGGTGCAGTATTTTATTTTCCTGGTGTTACTTTTCCACATGTATTACTGGCGTCTTTTAAAAATATGAATCTTATTAACCTTATGTTTTTGCACTTTGCCTGTGCTGCCTATAATTTGACTCCTTTTTATTCAAAGACATCTAACATATACAGACTTTTAAAGCTTTTTTACATTTCTATTGGTGTTACATTTCTATTGGTGTTACTTTTGCACATGTATTACTGGATTCTTTAAAAATATGAATATTATCTAGTTTACTTATGTTGCAGTATTTTATTTTCCTGAGTATTTTATTTTCCTGGTGTTACTTTTGTACATGTATTACTGTTTTTCTTGTTTTTGTGTAAAATCTCGGTCAGGCAGGCACGAACACACACACACACACACACACAACACAGAACCCACACACAACAAACACACATAACATACAAAACACACACAACACATACAACACACACGACATACATACACACACAACATACAGAACACATACAACACATGCGACACACACACAACACACACACAACAAACACACAGAACACACACACACAAGAAATAGACATTTAGGACTTATTTATGTTATTATGTTTATGCACTTTGCCTGTGCTGTCTGTAATTTGACTCCTTTTTATTCAAACACAGCTAACATATGCAGACTTTTAAAGCTTTTTTACATTTCTATTGGTGTTACATTTCTATTGGTGTTACTTTTGCACATGTATTACTGGATTCTTTAAAAATATGAATATTATCTAGTTTACTTATGTTGCAGTATTTTATTTTCCTGGTGTTACTTTTGCACATGTATTACTGGCGTCTTTAAAAAATATGAATATTATTTAGTTTACTTATGTTACAGTATTTTATTTTCCTGGTGTTATTTTTGCACATGTATTACTGTTTTTCTTGTTTTTGTGTAAAATCTCGGTCAGGCATGCACGAACACACTCACACACACAACACAGAACCCACACACAACAAACACACATAACATACAAAACACACACACAACACATACAACACACACGACAAACATACACACACAACATACAGAACACATACAACACATGCGACACACACAACACAAACACAACAAACACACAGAACACACACACAAGAAATAGACATTTAGGACTTATTTATGTTATTATGTTTATGCACTTTGCCTGTGCTGTCTATAATTTGACTCCTTTTTATTCAAAGACAGCTAACATATGCAGACTGTTAAAGCTTTTTTTTATATTTCTATTGGTGTTACAGTTCTATTGGTGTTACTTTTGCACATGTATTACTGTTTTTCTTGTTTTTGGGTAAAATCTCGGTCAGGCAGGCACGAACACACACACACACACAACACAGAACCCACACACAACAAACACACATAACACACAAAACACACACAACACATACAACACACACGACAATCATACACACACAACATACAGAACACATACAACACATGCGACACACACAACACACACACAACAAACACACAGAACACACACACGAAATAGACATTTAGGACTTATTTATGTTATTATGTTTATGCACTTTGCCTGTGCTGTCTATAATTTGACTCCTTTTTATTCAAAGACAGCTAACATATGCAGACTTTTAAAGCTTTTTTTTACTTTTCTATTGGTGTTACATTTCTATTGGTGGTACTTTTGCACATGTATTACTGGATTCTTTAAAAATATGAATATTATCTAGTTTACTTATGTTGCAGTATTTTATTTTCCTGGTGTTACTTTTGCACATGTATTACTGGCGTCTTTAAAAAATATGAATATTATTTAGTTTACTTATGTTACAGTATTTTATTTTCCTGGTGTTACTTTTGCACATGTATTACTGTTTTTCTTGTTTTTGTGTAAAATCTCGGTCAGGCAGGCACGAACACACACACACACACACAACACATAACCCACACACAACAAACACACATAACATACAAAACACACACAACACATACAACACACACGACAAACATACACACACACAACATACAGAACACATACAACACATGCGACACACACAACACACATAGAAATGTAACACCAATAGAAATGTAAAAAAGCTTTAAAAGTGTGTATATGTTAGATGTCTTTGAATAAAAAGGAGTCAAATTATAGACAGCCCAGGCACCTGTAAAATTAATATGTGCTAAAATAATGTAGAATTAAAGAAAGCTGGAATAATATATGGGAATGTGTCACACCCTTTTGAGATATCAAAAATACTATATGTGGACAGCATATTAATAAAGAGCAAAAATCACTGACCTATGTGGACAGCATATTAATAAAGTGCAAAAAATCACTGACCTATGTGGTCAGCATATTAATAAAGTGCAAAAACATGATAACATAAATAAGTCCTAAATGACTAATAATGATGCACATGATAAAATATACTGTGGTACAGGAAATGTGCTAAAATTATGCAACATATGACAGTACTAAACATGGGATCCTGAGATCCCTAGTCTGCCCCTCAGATGACACCTACAGCCCCAGAGAAAATCTGGTACACTGTGAATAAACACAGCTTACAGAATCAAGGTGACCATCATTTAGTTAATGGTCAGTAGAGACACAAATAACTTTTCTGAGAAAGCGAATACAAAAAACAAATGACCCTCAGATGACATCTACAGGGCACAAACAGAAAATCTGTATTTTCTGTTTGTGTAAATAAGGTGACCATCATTTAGTTAATGCGCAGTAGAGACACAAATAACTTTTCTGTTTGTGTAAATAAGGTGACCATCATTTAGTTAATGCTCAGTAGAGACACAAATAACTTTTCTGAGAAAGCGAATCCAAAAAAACAAATGACCCTCAGATGACATCTACAGGACACAAAGAGAAAATCTGTCTTTTCTGTTTGTGTAAATAAGGTGACCATCATTTAGTTAATGTTCAGTAGAGACACAAATAACTTTTCCAGCCCTTTGTTCATTGTGTCGTTATCAGATTCCACAAAGATGCATTTGTCAGCATTATGCTGTTAGCTAACTTAAAATGTGCTTCCTGTGAAATAAAATCTTTTTAAATTTTTACAATATCGTGTCTTTGGTTTTATATTCGTATAAAACACACCGCTTCTTACTTGCGGGTGTTGTAACATTGGGGGCATATTATATATATATATATACAGGCACAAAAGAGAAAATCTGGTACACTGTGAATAAACACAGCTTACAGAATCAAGGTGACCATCATTTAGTTAATGCTCAGTAGAGACACAAATAACTTTTCTGAGAAAGCGAATACAAAAAACAAATGACCCTCAGATTACATCTACAGGTCACAAAGAGAAAATCTGTCTTTTCTGTTTGTGTAAATAAGGTGACCATCATTTAGTTAATGTGCAGTAGAGACACAAATAACTTTTCTGTTTGTGTAAATAAGGTGACCATCATTTAGTTAATGCTCAGTAGAGACACAAATAACTTTTCTGAGAAAGCGAATACAAAAAAAACAAATGACCCTCAGATGACATCTACAGGACACAAAGAGAAAATCTGTCTTTTCTGTTTGTGTAAATAAGGTGACCATCATTTAGTTAATGGTCAGTAGAGACACAAATAAACAGCTGGGGTGTGTTATAAAACAAAATCTTTCATGTATCACATGTAAGAAAGCTAAATATATATATATATTATCTATGTTAATATATACTGTTTATGGTGTAAAACTATAGCATCTATTAACTATTGTATTACACAGATTATGTCATAATAAATATATGATTAAATTAATAAAACAAATAATAGCGGTAGCCACCAATATAATACTGAATTATTAATATATAGCGGCATAAGTCTCGCTATATTAATTTTACACCGCAAATATGTATTATACTATGTCAGTTGCTTTAATCCTCTGTATGTAAACACGAACTACGCGCAATTTCTCATACAGATACTGACACGAAGACATCGGCCGATATGGCTGAAAACTGGTGTGTTCCCGAGCCATGCGATACGCTGGGTTCAGACGTGGAGATCATAGATGTCATGAACCCTGCAATTTCATTGATACCCGATGCGCCTAAAAGACGCGGCAGCTCGTTACGCAGGTGTTTCAAGAATAGAAAAGGTATCTGTTCACTTGAAATACAGGCGATTCTCACTTTTGTGTAATGCTCATATTTACTTACAGCTGCTAACTAACTGTCAGAAAATTCATTTTGAAAAAAAAAAAAAAAAATATATATATATATATATATACAGTGGGGCAAAAAAGTATTTAGTCAGTCAGCAATAGTGCAAGTTCCACCACTTAAAAAGATGAGAGGCGTCTGTAATTTACATCATAGGTAGACCTCAACTATGGGAGACAAACTGAGAAAAAAAAAATCCAGAAAATCACATTGTCTGTTTTCTTAACAATTTATTTGCATATTATGGTGGAAAATAAGTATTTGGTCAGAAACAAAATTTAATCTCAATTCTTTGTAATATATCCTTTGTTGGCAATGACAGAGGTCAAACGTTTTCTGTAAGTCTTCACAAGGTTGCCACACACTGTTGTTGGTATGTTGGCCCATTCCTCCATGCAGATCTCCTCTAGAGCAGTGATGTTTTTGGCTTTTCGCTTGGCAACACTGACTTTCAACTCCCTCCAAAGGTTTTCTATAGGGTTGAGATCTGGAGACTGGCTAGGCCACTCCAGGACCTTGAAATGCTTCTTACGAAGCCACTCCTTCGTTGCCCTGGCGGTGTGCTTTGGATCATTGTCATGTTGAAAGACCCAGCCACGTTTCATCTTCAATGCCCTTGCTGATGGAAGGAGGTTTGCACTCAAAATCTCACGATACATGGCCCCATTCATTCTTTCATGTACCCGGATCAGTCGTCCTGGCCCCTTTGCAGAGAAACAGTCCCAAAGCATGATGTTTCCACCACCATGCTTTACAGTAGGTATGGTGTTTGATGGATGCAACTCAGTATTCTTTTTCCTCCAAACACGACAAGTTGTGTTTCTACCAAACAGTTCCAGTTTGGTTTCATCAGACCATAGGACATTCTCCCAAAACTCCTTTGGATCATCCAAATGCTCTCTAGCAAACTTCAGACGGGCCCGGATATGTACTGGCTTAAGCAGTGGGACACGTCTGGCACTGCAGGATCTGAGTCCATGGTGGCGTAGTGTGTTACTTATGGTAGGCCTTGTTACATTGGTCCCAGCTCTCTGGAGTTCATTCACTAGGTCCCCCCGCATGGTTCTGGGATTTTTGCTCACCGTTCTTGTGATCATTCTGACCCCACGGGGTGGGATTTTGCGTGGAGCCCCAGATCGAGGGAGATTATCAGTGGTCTTGTATGTCTTCCATTTTCTAATTATTGCTCCCACTGTTGATTTCTTCACTCCAAGCTGGTTGGCTATTGCAGATTCAGTCTTCCCAGCCTGGTGCAGGGCTACAATTTTGTTTCTGGTGTCCTTTGACAGCTCTTAGGTCTTCACCATAGTGGAGTTTGGAGTCAGACTGTTTGAGGGTGTGCACAGGTGTCTTTTTATACTGATAACAAGTTTAGACAGGTGCCATTACTACAGGTAATGAGTGGAGGAAAGAGGAGGCTCTTAAAGAAGAAGTTACAGGTCTGTGAGAGCCAGAAATCTTGATTGTTTGTTTCTGACCAAATACTTATTTTCCACCATATTATGCAAATAAATTGTTAAAAAAACAGACAATGTGATTTTCTGGATTTTTTTTTCTCAGTTTGTCTCCCATAGTTGAGGTCTACCTATGATGTAAATTACAGACGCCTCTCATCTTTTTAAGTGGTGGAACTTGCACTATTGCTGACTGACTAAATACTTTTTTGCCCCACTGTATATATATATCCGTCTCAACGCTGCAGTTTTGTGTAGAAAATCAATTCTGTGTTAGCTAATCGTTATATTTTTACTTACACCCGCTAATCTAGTTGCCTGGAAAATGCAGCTTGAAAAAGAGAATATTCCCATCTCGGCGAGTTTGAGCATTGCGCCACCCGTTAAACCAGGAGCTGTTGTGGGGCAATTCCTGATTCATACTTGTAAGTATATATCTGGACTGCTCTATACAGGCTTATGTAAATATTGTTATAATGATTTCATGGGTAACTGTCCCCGTTAACTTTTCAAATATTACGCAGGATCATAGCTAAGCGTCGCCGTTTAGCTCTTCCAATTTTGCTCCGTTTCGCGGCTAACCGCCACTTGTATCTTTTCTTTTAGATACGTCGGCTCTTCAGCAACGAGTTATGCACCGGCGTAATTACGGAGCTGCAGAGAATCAACCACAAAGAGCTAATACGGCTGCGAGAACAACATCTCTTTCGCTCATCTGTGTTGTGGATCGTGATGAATGCTACGCGGCACCAAAACAGCCCGGGAATCCAAGCCCCAAGATTCCCCATCAGAAATATACGAACGTTTCAAGAGAGAGACGTGCATCGCAGAACGCTAGTCCCTGCATAACTCGGGACGCCAATAGCGCAGTCGCCATACCGCAAGTTACTCCTGAAAACAGAGAAATTGAACAGCTCTCCGAGGGTATGTGGTCACCCATAGACCCCCTCAATATACCTGTGTTCCAGACACCAATAGAAATGTAAAAAAAGCTTTAAAAGTCTGCATATGTTAGCTGTCTTTGAATAAAAAGGAGTCAAATTATAGACAGCACAGGCAAAGTGCATAAACATAATAACATAAATAAGTCCTAAATGCCTATTTCTTGTGTGTGTGTGTGTGTTCTGTGTGTTTGTTGTGTGTGTGTTGTGTGTGTTGCATGTGTTGTATGTGTTCTGTATGTTGTGTGTGTGTATGTTTGTTGTGTGTGTTGTATGTGTTGTGTGTGTTTTGTATGTCATGTGTGTTTGTTGTGTGTGGGTTCTGTGTTGTGTGTGTGTGTGTTCGTGCCTGCCTGACCGAGATTTTACACAAAAACAAGAAAAACAGTAATACATGTGCAAAAGTAACACCAGGAAAATAAAATACTACAACATAATCTGCAACATAAGTAAACTAGATAATATTCATATTTTTTAAAGACGCCAGTAATACATGTGCAAAAGTAACACCAATAGAAATGTAACACCAATAGAAATGTAAAAAAGCTTTAAAAGTCTGTATATGTTAGATGTCTTTGAATAAAAAGGAGTCAAATTATAGGACAGCCCAGGCACTTGTAAAATTAATATGTGCTAAAATAATGTAGAATTAAAGAAAGCTGGAATAATATATGGGAATGTGTCACACCCTTTTGAGATATCAAAAATACTATATGTGGACAGCATATTAATAAAGTGCAAAAATCACTGACCTATGTGGACAGCATATTAATAAAGTGCAAAAACATGATAACATAAATAAGTCCTAAATGACTAATAATGATGCACATGATAAAATATACTGTGGTACAGGAAATGTGCTAAAATTATGCAACATATGACAGTACTAAACATGGGATCCTGAGATCCCTAGTCTGCCCCTCAGATGACACCTACAGCCCCAGAGAAAATCTGGTACACTGTGAATAAACACAGCTTACAGAATCAAGGTGACCATCATTTAGTTAATGGTCAGTAGAGACACAAATAACTTTTCTGAGAAAGCGAATACAAAAAACAAATGACCCTCAGATGGCATCTACAGGGCACAAACAGAAAATCTGTCTTTTCTGTTTGTGTAAATAAGGTGACCATCATTTAGTTAATGCGCAGTAGAGACACAAATAACTTTTCTGTTTGTGTAAATAAGGTGACCATCATTTAGTTAATGCTCAGTAGAGACACAAATAACTTTTCTGAGAAAGCGAATACAAAAAAACAAATGACCCTCAGATGACATCTACAGGACACAAAGAGAAAATCTGTCTTTTCTGTTTGTGTAAATAAGGTGACCATCATTTAGTTAATGCTCAGTAGAGACACAAATAACTTTTCCAGCCCTTTGTTCATCGTGTCGTTATCAGATTCCACAAAGATGCATTTGTCAGCATTATGCTGTTAGCTAACTTAAAATGTGCTTCCTGTGAAATAAAATCTTTTTAAATTTTTACAATATCGTGTCTTTGGTTTTATATTCGTATAAAACACACCGCTTCTTACTTGCGGGTGTTGTAACATTGGGGGCATATTATATATATATATATATATACAGGCACAAAAGAGAAAATCTGGTACACTCTGAATAAACACAGCTTACAGAATCAAGGTGACCATCATTTAGTTAATGCTCAGTAGAGACACAAATAACTTTTCTGAGAAAGCGAATACAAAACACAAATGACCCTCAGATGACATCTACAGGTCACAAAGAGAAAATCTGTCTTTTCTGTTTGTGTAAATAAGGTGACCATCATTTAGTTAATGGTCAGTAGAGACACAAATAACTTTTCTGTTTGTGTAAATAAGGTGACCATCATTTAGTTAATGCTCAGTAGAGACACAAATAACTTTTCTGAGAAAGCGAATACAAAAAAACAAATGACCCTCAGATGACATCTACAGGACACAAAGAGAAAATCTGTCTTTTCTGTTTGTGTAAATAAGGTGACCATCATTTAGTTAATGCTCAGTAGAGACACAAATAACTTTTCTGTTTTGTGTAAATAAGGTGACCATCATTTAGTTAATGGTCAGTAGAGACACAAATAAACAGCTGGGGTGTGTTATAAAACAAAAGTTCTGCACTATATGTGTACACTGTGAATAAAACACAGCTTACAGAATCACGCTCGAGCTACGTATAAAAATATAAAACAAAATACGAGAATAATATCGAACTGCAGCAAAATTAAAGTATATCAAACTATATCAAAAGGGGGGGAAATCAAACAAGGAGGGACAGCTGGCTACCAGCTGTCAGACACGGGGAGGGGAGGGGTTACACACTTTGATACACTTTGGTAGGGGGCGGGGCACCTGTCAGATTGAGTTTGACGAATCATCTGGATTATACACTACTCACCAGCATGATTAAAGTGACTGCTATTGAAAAAGTGCATAAACCCTCTAGAGGCGGTGATCATAGACATAAGATATTAAATCGTGAATCCTTTTGGATATTTTCTCTACAGTAAAGGGTGCCCTTAGGGCTGAACAAACGTCTTGACCTCATTTTGCAGTTAGATTAATGTAATAATTTCATATCTTTATTTAATATAATTCAATTTTTTATTTTTTTTTGTGTGTGTGTGTTTTTTTTTTTTTCCCGTGTGTTTTTTTTTTTTTCTCTCCATAAGAAGGTGATATTTAATATTGTACACACTGTGAATTGGTTCTATTACTCTGGCTAATGTAATTTTTTGATACACCGTTGTGGTTCTTTTTCCATAGACATGTCTTTCTCTTTTGCATTTCACAGGGGGTTAATCTAATGAATGTTCTGATCGCCCACCTGAGTTTTAATCTAAGCACTTGTTGTTTTAGTGTTCTGTGTTGTATAAAATGTTAATATGTGGTTCCATTTTCATGCCATGACTAAGACCTGATGGTCAAAACGTGTCGGCGTTGACCACCTGGGACCCCCATCTCTTTTTTGCAAATGTTTGCATTTTAAAGTGTTTCCAATAAATTGACTTTTTAGAAGATCCATGCTGGAGATAATTTTTTCTTTTTCAATACTGTCCAATGGTCCTCTGAGGTTGTTAAGGCTTTTGAGCATCTTAAAGAGAGGTTTAGCTCTGCTCCTGTTTTGATCCAGACAGATGAGACCATGCCATTTCTGGTAGAGGTTGATACCTCTTCAGTAGGGGTGGGGGCAGTTCTGTTCCAAGAGGGAGAGGATGGGGTGCATGCCTGTGCTTTCTTTTCTAAAAAAATTTTTGGGGGGAGAATGAGGTCAACTATGATGTTAGGAACAGAGAGTTGCTGGCTATTAAACTCGCGTTTGAGCATTGGTGACATTTTTTGGAGGGGGCTAGACATCTGATACAGGTTTTTACTGATCATAAGAATCTGATATATCTGGATGCTGCTAAATGTTTGAATGCCCGTCAAGCTAGGTGGGCGCTGCTTTTTGCCCGGTTTCATTTCTCTGTAGCATATATCCCTGTGACGAAGAATGTTAAAGCGGATGCTTTGTCTTGTAGTTTTTCTCCAGCAGTTAATACTGAGAAAGAGGAATGTGTTTTGCAGAGAGGGGTGGTGGTGGCAGCATTGGGTTCTGAGTTGGAGAGTAGCATCCTAGAGGCCCAGAATGCTGCACCAACTAACACTCCGTATGCTAAATTATTTGTGCCTAGAGCCTTGCGGAGAGCTTTGTTTTCTGAATGTCATGAGTCTTGGTTGGCGGGTCATCCAAGGATTTCGGAAACTAGAAAGTCGATCGGTTGAAGTTTCTGGTGGCCAGGGTGGCAAAGGGAAATCATCAAGTGGGTGCGTCAGTGTACTGTGTGCGCTAGGTCGAAGGCCTCACATGCCCCAGCCGCAGAGTTGCTGTGCCCTTTGGATGTTCCTAGTTCGCCATGGTCACATCTTGCTATGGATTTTATCACTGTTCTGCCGGTGTCTGAGGGTTTTTCTGTCATCTGGGTTGTTGTGGACCAGTTTATTAAGATGTGTCATCTGGTCCTGTTCAATAAATTACTCTGTGCCAAGACTCTAGCTAAGGTATTTGTGAAAGAGATTGTCGGGTTCCATGGGTTTCCCACGGACATTGTCTCCGATAGAGGACCACAGTTTGTGGCTCGCTTTTGGCATGCTTTTTGTGACAGATTAAAGGTTCATTTGTCATTTTCATCAGGTTATCATCCGGAGTCCAATGGACAGACCGAAAGAAAGAACCAGGATGTCGAGCAGTTTTTGAGATGTATTGTAGCAGACAATCAGGAGATGTGGTCGGAATATCTACCACTAGCTGAGTTTGCTCTTAATAATCATACATCTTCCTTGGCTGGGTGCTCTCCTTTATTTTGCTGTACAGGGAGGCATCCATCTTTCGGTCCATTTTCAAAGATTGGGGCAGCGGTGCCTGAGGAGGAGAGTTTTTATGGATATTTGGACAGGGTTTGGACCAATGTACACCATAATCTGAAAGAGGCAAGTAGGAGGTCAAAGAAATATTTTGACAAGAAAAGAAGGGAGTCTCTGTTTGCAGTTGGGGACATGGTCTGGTTGTCCTCTAGAAATCTGCGTTTGAAGATCCCTTTTACAAAAAATGGGGCCTAAGTTTGTAGGACCCTTCAAAGTGGTTCAGGTTGTCAACTCGGCAGCGGTGAGATTAGACATCCCCTCGTCCTGGAGAATTAATTCAGTTTTTTTTGTTTTTTTTTAAATTCAGTTTTTCATGTATCTTTACTGAAGAAAGTTTCCACACCAGATAAAGAGGCAATGCTGACTGTTCCTCCAGTTGATGAGGACAGCGAGTTTGAGATTTCACTCATTTTAGATTCCAGGTGACACAGAGGAAGGTTGCAGTGTCTCGTGTCCTGGAAGGGTTTCGGTCCCGAGGATAATTCCTGGGTGAAAGCTGAGGATGTCTCGGCCTCAAGGCTGATTAAGGCTTTTCACAGGAGATTTCCGAATAAGCCTCGGCCGAGAGTATCTGGAGGATCCTCGTAAAAGGGTAGGTACTGTTAGAATCTTTTTTGTTTTTTACCATCTGCCATCTTGTTGTGGTTTTCTGGCTGCTGGTCTTTTACCCCTGGTGCTGGGTTGTCTTAGGTCAGGTGATTGTATCACCCTTTATTACCCAGCACCTGCCTCCCATTCCTTGCTGGACAACAGTGTTAATCCGCTAGAGTTCTGGCTAGGTGCTTTGATAGCTTTCTGTTTTTGATATTGTGCAGTTCTGGGATCTCTGGTTCTGCTATCCTTAGTTTCTGTTTTCAGTTGGTTTCTGCAGCCTTCTCTTTGTTTTCCATTAGGTGGTGACCTGTTTTTTTATACCCAGTCCTTAGATCTTTTAGGGACCTCATTCCCCTTATCTATAGGTCTTCGCTTAGATTAACCTAGGATCATCGGTGGGTCTATTTGTAAGGAATAGGTCGCCCACTCCATCATAGGGTATCAGGCTAGTCTCAGTGCAGGGTCAGTTTTCCCCCTTCTATCCTAGTTCTGTGTTGCAGTTCCCGTAACATGTAATACAAAATCTAACTTTAGCTCCAACCATAACTCTAACCCCAACCCTAACCCTAACTTTAGCCCCAACCCTAACCCTAACTTTAGCCCAAACCCTAAGTATAGCCACAACTTTAACTGTAGCCCTAACCCTAACTTAAACCCTAACCCTAACTTTAGCCCCAACCCTAACCCTAACTTTAGCCCCAACCCTAACTATATGTTAAGGCTAGCGGAACACACTGAGTAAATATAGATGTTTTATTGAAATTGATGCGTTCGCAGCCCGGGGTCCACCATGCAGGAGAACCTGCTGCTAGCAAATGGCAGAACTATATGGCGGTATGAACTAACTGTTATTTCACAGAGTAGCCGTGAAAGCAAAGCACTGTGCCCTGTTAGACTTCACAGAGGCATAGGCTAACTACCCAACTGAGAGCAGTCAGTGGTCATGCATGCACACAAAACTCCTTCCCGGAGGTGCCAGCATTCTAGGGGCTTATTTCAGCCAGGTCCCTGAATACATACACACACAATCTCCTCGCCGGAGGTGCCAGCATTCTAGGGGCTTATTTCAGCCGGGTCCCTGAACACAAACTTACATGACCACACTGCCGCAAAGTACATAACATAGAAAGATACTAGCGCATGGCCGTGCGGCCATGCGAGCCTTAAATAGTTGCAGCACGTACAGGACCTTCCTAGAAGGACCAATGAGAGGCTGCCACAGAGCCTGAGCACCTACAGGACCTTCCTGAAGGACAAATGGCTTTAGCTGCAGTATCTGAACATGTGACCCTCGATCTCCACTGAGAGATCTTACTCTGGGCATGCTCAGAATGAGAAAAGCAGGACTTAGTCCCAGAAGCGTCTGCTCGCCGCTGTCCAGCACTGACTTCAATGGCAGAAGCAGGAAAAGCAGCAGTAACTCTTTGTACAGAGTCAGACTGAGCGAGACGCTAGGACTGACGTCTCCGCTGAGCTGGCTCCACTGCGGCAGGAGAAGAATGGGAGACTGCAGCGGAGATGGCCCGAGATTCCCTAACACTATAGCCACAACTTTAACTGTAGCCTTAACCCTAACTTAAGCCCCAACCCTAATTGTATCCCCAACAATATCTCTAGCTCCAACCCTAACCCTAACTGTAGCCCTAACCCTAACTTTAGCCCCAACTCTAACTTTAGCCCCAACCCTAACCCTAATGGGAAAATGGAAATAAATACTTTTTTAATTTTATTATTTTTCCCTAACTAAGAGGGTGATGAAGGGGGGTTTGATTTACTATTTATAGTGTTTTTTTGGTGGATTTTTATGATTGGCAGCTGTCACACACTAAAAGACCCTTTTTTTATTTTATATCTATAATTTTTTCATATTTTGGTCCACAGAGTCATGTAGGTCTTTATATAAAAAATAACTATTTTTGCATCACTTTATTCTGAGGACTATAACTTTTTTATTTTTTCGTGATGATGCTGTATGGTGGCTCATTTTTTGTGGGACAAGATGATATTTTCAGCAGTACCATGGTTATTTATATCCATCTTATTGATCGCGTGTTATTCCACTTTTTGTTCGACGGTATGATAATAAAACATTATTTTTTGCCTCTTTTTTTTACGGTGTTCACTGAAGGGGTTAACTAGTGGGACTGCTTGTTTTCTTTATTTAGATAAAGAAATGTATTTATTGGAACAATATATATATTTTTTTCATTATTTAGGAATTTTTTATTTATTTTTTTTACACATGTAAATATATATATTTTTTACTTTGTCTCAGTGTGGGACATCACAGTATAGTGTCAGATTGCTGATCTGACACTTTGCAAAGCGCTGTGTCTGATCAGCGATCTGACAGGCAGTGCTGCAGGCTTGCCGGCGCCTGCTCTGAGCAGGCGCTTGCAAGTCACCTTCCTGCAGGTCCTGGAAGGAGCCCTGTGGCTATTTTGGATCTGGGGCTTGCAGAGAGGAGACACTCGGAACAACGCGATCACATCGTTGTTCTGAGGGTCTCAGGGAAGCATGCAGGGAGTCCCCTCCCTGTGCGATGCTTCCCTATGCCGCCTGAACGCTGCGATCATGTTTGATTGCAGTGTTCCGGGGGTTAATGTGCTGGGAACGGTCCGTGACCACTCCTGGCACATAGTGCCGGATGTCAGCTGTAATAATCAGCTGACACCCAGCGGCGATCGGCCGTGATCCCACCATGAGCGCGGCCGATCGCCTATGACGTACTATCCCGTCCCTGTGAACTAAGTCCCAGGTTACCTTGATGGGATAGTACGTCATATGGGATTAAAAGGTTAAAGGAACTGGATGCACAAGTAGTTTTTTCTTCTATCCTTCCAGTAGATGGTCATGGCACCAGGAGATGGAGCAGGATCTTTGATACAAACTGACTAAGACGATGGTGCAGACAAGGATTCGGATTCCTAGACCACAGTGTGAATTACCTGTACGATGGACTCCTCGCCGGAGATGGACTACACCTCAACAAACCTGGGAAACACACATTCGCCAGAGGACTCACTAAACTCATCAGAAGGGCGTTAAACTAGAAGAAGAGGGGATGGGTAGAAAATCATTAGACTTGAACATGACGCCCGAAAATATACTGATGAGGGATATGAGGTGCGGCAAAGAAGACCCAAAACAACATACTCAGAAGGGAGGTAAGAAAATTTGTAAAACAATCCACAGGGAGGAGACTAACACAAAACAAAATCCTCTAAACTGCATGCTCGCAAACTCCAGAAGCCTGACAAACAAGATGGAAGAACTAGAAGCAGAAACATCTAGAGGTAACTATGACATAGTGGGTGTCACGGCGCCCGGGTATCTATACTGCAGGGGAAGCTGCACATAGCAGCTGAGCAAGACGCCAAGTTGCTAACCTGAACCCACGGGACCTTTGACATGAAACAGAGTGTACAGGTAATGAACCGGACCTTAGACCATGTGACAGAGTGGGAGGAGGAAAGGGGGTGGAGCCAGACGCAGGGGAAACAGAGAAGGGACAAGCACTAAAGAATAATCAAACAAGCAGAGGTCATAGCCAGGAGATTACGAGGTACCAAAACGGAAAGACAGGGGAATGTCAGAAGCAAAACCAGAGTTCACTAGCCAGGAACACAAACAGAGTAAAGCACAGAAAGCAAGACAACACTATGCAAGCCGGGCACACACTCCAGGAGTCACGCATACAGACAGAAACAGAATCTATAGCTGACAGAGAAACCAGGTTAGGAGCGAGTATAAATACCCCTCCCATTATGGAAAAGAGGCTAGCAAAATTAACCCTGACAGGACATTAACCATGTCCTGACCATGACAATACCCCCCCTTAATGGGGGGCCACTGGACCCCCAGGCTTCTCAGGGTATCTTGCATGAAAAGCCCGCACCAGCCGATCAGCATGCACAGAACTGGCCGGAACCTATGACCTATCCTCTGTCCATGATGCGCCCTACCTCGTACTCCAGCTGACCCGCTACCAATACTGGCGGAACATTAGATGAAGAATCTTCTCTAACCGTCCCCACAGGTTTTAATAGGGACCTGTGGAAGACATTAGAAATTTTGAAAGAGGTGGGCAACTGTAACCTGTAGGCCACTGGGTTGATCACCTCAATAATCTTGTATGGACCTATAAACCTGGGGCCCAACTTCTTGGAGGGAATCTTAAGTTTGATGTTACGGGTAGACAACCACACCTTCTCCCCCACAGTTAGTGTGAGAACTGACCCCCTCCTCCTGTCCACAAAATGTTTGTACCTCTTTTGGGCTTTGGAGATGTTCGCCTGACCCTCCCTCCAAAGGGTTCTTAAAGGGACACTGTCACCTGAATTTGGAGGGAACAATCTTCAGCCATGGAGGCGGGGTTTTCGAGTGTTTGATTCACCCTTTCCTTACCCGCTGGCTGCATGCTGGCTGCAATATTGGATTGAAGTTCATTCTCTGTCCTCCGTAGTATATGCCTGCACAAGGCAAGATTGCCTTGCCCAGGCATGTACTATGAAGGACAGAGAATGAACTTCAATCCAATATTGCAGCCAGCATGCAGCCAGCGAGTAAGGAAAGGGTGAATCAAAAACCCCAAAACCCCGCCTCCATGGCTGAAGATTGTTCCCTCCAAATTCAGGTGACAGTGTCCCTTTAACTGTTGCACCAAACCCTCGGCACCAGGCCAACCAGAATCCATGCGAGAACATTCTCCAAACTGCGGAACAAACCCATAATTGACCTAAAAGGGAGATTTGCCAGTAGACTGATTAATACGACAATTGAACGGAAATTCAGCCATGGATAAAACCTCACACCAGTCCTCCTGTCTGGAAGAGGCCAGGCACCTCAAAATTTGTTCCAACGACTGGTTGGTGCGTTCAGTCTGTCCATTGGATTCCTGGTGATAAGCAGAGGAGAATGACAACGTAACCCCCAACTTCTTACAAAAAGCCCTCCAAAACCTGGCCACAAATTACACACCCCTGTCAGATACCACATTCACAGGGACTCCATGCAACCAAACTATATGTTGAATAAACAAGCGAGCTAAGGTTTCAGCAGAAGGTAACGCAGGTAAACGGCACAAAATGGGCTTGCTTTGAAAACCTATCAACCGCAACCCAAACTACAGAGTTGCCCTTGGAAGACGGAAGATTAGTGATAAAATCCATGGACAGGTGTGTCCAGGGTTTATCCGGAATTGGCAAAGGTACCAATTCCCCGGCCGGCCGGACCAGAGAGCTCTTAGAATGAGCACACACCCCACAAGAATTCACAAACTTTTTCATATCAGAACCCATAGAAGGCCACCAAAAGTTCCTAGCTACTGCCCCCCGGGTAGCTGCAATCCCAGAGTGTGCACTCAATACAGTCATGAAATTCTTGCAGAAGTGTAAGACGGAAATGATCGGGTACAAACAGTTTACCTTGGGGTTTATTCCTGGGAGCTTGTGCTTATGCATCCAAAATCTCCCTCTGTAACTCAGACGAGACTTCAGCCACAGCCACTCCAGGTTGAAGAATGGATGAAGGAGGTTCTGGAGGGGACACACAATCAAAACTTTGGGATAAGGCATCGGCCTTTAAATTTTTAGACCCTGGTCGGAAAGTAATGGTAAAATGAAACTGAGAAAAAAAAAGTGCCCACCGAGCCTGTCTGGGGGTCATTTTCTTAGCGGACTTGTTATAGGCCAAATTTTTATGATCAGTGATGACCGTAACGGGATGAACAGCCCCCTCCACAAAATGCCTCCATTCTTCGAAGGCCAATTTAATTGCTAACAATTCTCTGTTGCTGACATCATAATTTCTCTCGGCCGAAGAGAATTTTTTAGGGAAAAAGGCACATGGTTTAAGGTTAGTAAGGGTGGTCGGGCCCTGAGACAACACTGCTCCCACCCCTACCTCCGAAGCGTCGACCTCCACGATAAAAGGTCTCGATGGATCGGGTTGTATCAACACGGGTGCTGAAGTGAAACATTTCTTCAGTGTCAGAAAGCAATTTTTTGCGGCCACGTACCAATTTTTTACATCCGCCCCTTTGAGTAGGAGGTCTGTCAAGGGTTTCACTACCTGCGAAAACCCTTTAATGAACTTCCTATAATAATTAGCGAAGCCCAGAAATTGTTGCAACCCCTTCAGGTCCTGAGGTTGCACCCAATCAGAAATGGCCTGAACCTTCCCAGGATCCATGCGGAATCACTCCCCAGATACAATTAATCCCAGAAAAGACAGTTCTTGCATAAAGAATGAGCACTTCTCCAGCTTAGCATATAAATGGTTCTCCCTGAGTCTCACAAGAACCGAATGAAGATGGTGTAAGTGTGACTGACTCTCCTCAGAGTATATCAAGATGTCATCCAGGTAAATGACAACATAACAGTTGTGAATTCTGTGGCAGAGCTCCCTCCTGTGGTCACAAGTAGTACTTCGGCTTATTCTCTCTGTGAGCTTCTGTTGGTGGAGGGAAGTGGTACTGCGGCTTCTGAGTTTCCTCCCTCAGGTGATCTGGTGAGGTCGTTAGGTGCTTCTCTACTTAACTCCACCTAATGCTTTGATCCTGGCTTCCTGTCAATGTTCCAGTGTTGGACTTGCTTTTCCCTGGATCATTCCTGTGGCCTGCTGCTCTGCATAGCTAAGTTCTTCTTTGCTATTTGTTTGCTATTTTTTCTGTCCAGCTTGTCTATTTTGTTGCTGGAAGCTCTGGGACGCAAAGGGTGTACCTCCGTGCCGTTAGTTCGGTACGGAGGGTCTTTTTGCCCCCTTTGCGTGGTTTTCTATAGGGTTTTGTGTAGACCGCAAAGTTATCTTTTCTATCCTCGCTCTGTTAAGAAAGTCGGGCCTCACTTTGCTGAATCTATTTCATCTCTACGTTTGTCTTTTCATCTTAACTCACAGTCATTATATGTGGGGGGCTGCCTTTTCCTTTGGGGTATTTCTCTGAGACAAGGTAGGCTTATTTTCTATCTTCAGGCTAGTTAGTTTCTCAGGCTGTGCCGAGTTGCATAGGCAGAGTTAGGCGCAATCCACGGCTGCCTCTAGTGTTGTTTGGAGAGGATTAGGGATTGCGGTCTGCAGAGTTCCCACGTCTCAGAGCTCGTTCTATGATTTTGGGTTATTGTCAGATCACTGTATGTGCTCTGACCGATATGTCCATTGTGGTACTGAATTGCCTTTCATAACAGTACAGGAAGCCAAAAGTACTAATGATTCTCAATAGAGGGAAAAAAGAAGTTCTGAGACCATTTTTTTTTCTTTGCACTGTGTTTTGCCTTTTTTTTCCCCTAGACATTTGGGTGGTTCAGTACACAGGTGTAGCGATGGACATTAGAAGTCTGTCTTCATTTGTGGATCAGCTCTCGGCAAGAGTACAAAAGATTCAAGACACTATTGATCAGAAATCTATGTTAGAACAAAGAATTCCTATTCCTGATTTGTTTTTTGGAGATAGAACTAAGTTTCTGAGTTTCAAAAATAATTGTAAATTATTTCTGGCCTTGAAACCTCGCTCCTCTGGTGATCCAGTTCAACAGGTTTTGATTGTTATTTCTTTTTTGCGCGGCGACCCTCAGGACTGGGCATTTTCTCTTGCGCCAGGAGATCCTGCATTGAGTAATATCGATGCGTTTTTCCTGGCGCTCGGATTGCTGTACGATGAACCTAATTCAGTGGATCAGGCAGAGAAAAATTTGCTGGCTCTTTGTCAGGGTCAGGATGAGATAGAGGTATATTGTCAGAAATTTAGAAAGTGGTCCGTGCTCACTCAATGGAATGAATCTGCGCTGGCAGCTATGTTCAGAAAGGGTCTCTCTGAAGCCCTTAAGGATGTCATGGTGGGATTTCCTATGCCTGCTGGTTTGAATGAGTCTATGTCTTTGGACATTCAGATCGGTCGACGCTTGCGTGAGCGTAAATCTGTGCACCATTTGGCGGTATTACCTGAGCTTAAACCTGAGCCTATGCAGTGCGATAGGACTTTGACCAGAGTTGAACGGCAAGAACACAGACGTCTGAATGGGCTGTGTTTCTACTGTGGTGATTCCACTCATGCTATCTCTGATTGTCCTAAGCGCACTAAGCGGTTCGCTAGGTCTGCCACCATTGGTACGGTACAGTCAAAATTTCTTCTGTCCGTTACTTTGATCTGTTCTTTGTCATCGTATTCTGTCATGGCATTTGTGGATTCAGGCGCTGCCCTGAATTTGATGGACTTGGAGTATGCTAAGCGTTGTGGGTTTCTCTTAGAGCCCTTGCAGAGTCCTATTCCATTGAGAGGTATTGATGCCACGCCTTTGGCCAAGAATAAGCCTCAGTACTGGACCCAGCTGACCATGTGCATGGCTCCTGCACATCAAGAGGTTATTCGCTTTCTGGTGTTGCATAATCTGCATGATGTGGTCGTGTTGGGGTTGCCATGGCTACAAGCCCATAATCCAGTATTAGATTGGAAATCCATGTCGGTGTCCAGCTGGGGTTGTCAGGGGGTACATGGTGATGTTCCATTTCTGTCAATTTCGTCATCCACCCCTTCTGAGGTTCCAGAGTTCTTGTCTGATTACCAGGATGTATTTGATGAGCCCAAGTCCGATGTCCTACCTCCGCATAGGGATTGTGATTGTGCTATCAATTTGATTCCTGGTAGTAAATTCCCAAAAGGTCGACTGTTTAATTTATCCGTGCCTGAGCACGCCGCTATGCGCAGTTATGTGAAGGAATCCCTGGAGAAGGGGCATATTCGCCCGTCATCGTCACCATTAGGAGCAGGGTTCTTTTTTGTAGCCAAGAAGGATGGTTCGCTGAGACCTTGTATAGATTACCGCCTTCTAAATAAGATCACGGTTAAATTTCAGTACCCCTTGCCATTGTTATCTGATTTGTTTGCTCGGATTAAGGGGGCTAGTTGGTTCACCAAAATAGATCTTCGTGGTGCGTATAATCTGGTGCGAATCAGGCGAGGAGATGAATGGAAAACTGCATTTAATACGCCCGAGGGTCATTTTGAGTATCTAGTGATGCCATTCGGACTTGCCAATGCTCCATCAGTGTTTCAGTCCTTTATGCATGACATCTTCCGAGAGTACCTGGATAAATTCCTGATTGTGTACTTGGATGACATTTTGATCTTCTCGGATGATTGGGAGTCTCATGTGAAGCAGGTCAGAACAGTTTTTCAGGTCCTGCGTGCTAATTCTTTGTTTGTGAAGGGATCGAAGTGTCTCTTTGGTGTGCAGAAGGTTTCATTTTTGGGGTTCATCTTTTCCCCTTCTACTATCGAGATGGATCCTGTTAAGGTCCAAGCCATCCATGATTGGACTCAGCCGACATCTCTGAAAAGTCTGCAAAAGTTCCTGGGCTTTGCTAATTTTTATCGTCGCTTCATCTGCAATTTTTCTAGTATTGCCAAACCATTGATCGATTTGACCAAGAAGGGTGCTGATTTGGTCAATTGGTCTTCTGCTGCTGTGGAAGCTTTTCAGGAGTTGAAGCATAGTTTTTCTTCTGCCCCTGTGTTGTGTCAACCAGATGTTTCTCTTCCGTTCCAGGTCGAGGTTGATGCTTCTGAGATTGGAGCAGGGGCTGTTTTGTCGCAGAGAGGTTCTGATTGCTCAGTGATGAAACCATGCGCTTTTTTTTTCCAGGAAGTTTTCGCCTGCTGAGCGAAAATATGATGTGGGCAACCGAGAGTTGTTGGCCATGAAGTGGGCATTCGAGGAGTGGCGTCATTGGCTTGAAGGAGCTAAGCATAGCGTGGTGGTATTGACTGATCATAAGAACTTGACTTATCTTGAGTCTGCTAAGCGGTTGAATCCTAGACAGGCTCGTTGGTCGCTGTTTTTTGCCCGTTTTGACTTTGTGATTTCGTACCTTCCGGGCTCTAAAAATGTGAAGGCGAATGCTCTGTCTAGGAGTTTTGTGCCCGACTCTCCGGGTTTGTCTGAGCCGGCGGGTATCCTCAAGGAAGGAGTAATTGTGTCTACCATCTCCCCTGATTTGCGGCGGGTGCTGCAAAAATTTCAGGCTAATAAACCTGATCGTTGTCCAGCGGAGAGACTGTTTGTCCCTGATAGGTGGACCAATAAAGTTATCTCTGAGGTTCATTGTTCGGTGTTGGCTGGTCATCCTGGAATCTTTGGTACCAGAGAGTTAGTGGCTAGATCCTTTTGGTGGCCGTCTCTGTCGCGGGATGTGCGTGCTTTTGTGCAGTCCTGTGGGATTTGTGCTCGGGCTAAGCCCTGCTGTTCTCGTGCCAGTGGGTTGCTTTTGCCCTTGCCGGTCCCGAAGAGGCCTTGGACACATATCTCTATGGATTTTATTTCTGATCTTCCCGTTTCTCAAAAGATGTCAGTCATTTGGGTGGTCTGTGATCGCTTTTCTAAGATGGTCCATCTGGTACCCTTGTCTAAATTGCCTTCCTCCTCTGATTTGGTGCCATTGTTCTTCCAGCATGTGGTTCGTTTACATGGCATTCCAGAGAATATCGTTTCTGACAGAGGTTCCCAGTTTGTTTCAAGGTTTTGGCGAGCCTTTTGTGGTAGGATGGGCATTGACTTGTCTTTTTCCTCGGCTTTCCATCCTCAGACTAATGGCCAGACCGAACGAACCAATCAGACCTTGGAAACATATCTGAGATGCTTTGTTTCTGCCGATCAGGATGACTGGGTGTCCTTTTTGCCTTTGGCTGAGTTCGCCCTTAATAATCGGGCCAGCTCGGCTACCTTGGTTTCGCCATTTTTCTGCAATTCTGGGTTCCATCCTCGTTTCTCTTCAGGACAGGTTGAGTCTTCGGACTGTCCTGGTGTGGATACTGTGGTGGACAGGTTGCAGCAGATTTGGACTCATGTAGTGGACAATTTGACCTTGTCCCAGGAGAAGGCCCAACGTTTCGCTAATCGCAGACGCCGTGTGGGTCCCCGACTTCGTGTTGGGGATCTGGTTTGGTTATCTTCTCGTCATATTCCTATGAAGGTTTCCTCTCCTAAGTTTAAACCTCGTTTCATTGGTCCGTATAGGATTTCTGAGGTTCTTAATCCTGTGTCTTTTCGTCTGACCCTTCCAGATTATTTTTCCATACATAACGTATTCCATAGGTCATTGTTGCGGAGATACGTGGTACCTATGGTTCCATCTGTTGATCCTCCTGCCCCGGTTTTGGTGGAGGGGGAATTGGAGTATATTGTGGAAAAGATTTTGGATTCTCGTGTTTCTAGACGGAAACTCCAGTATCTGGTTAAATGGAAGGGTTATGCTCAGGAAGATAATTCCTGGGGTTTTGCCTCTGATGTCCATGCTCCCGATCTTGTTCGTGCCTTTCATGTGGCTCATCCTGGTCGGCCTGGGGGCTCTGGTGAGGGTTCGGTGACCCCTCCTCAAGGGGGGGGGTACTGTTGTGAATTCTGTGGCAGAGCTCCCTCCTGTGGTCACAAGTGGTACTTCAGCTTATTCTCTCTGTGAGCTTCTGTTGGTGGAGGGAAGTGGTACTGCGGCTTCTGAGTTTCCTCCCTCAGGTGATCTGGTGAGGTCGTTAGGTGCTTCTCTACTTAACTCCACCTAATGCTTTGATCCTGGCTTCCTGTCAATGTTCCAGTGTTGGACTTGCTTTTCCCTGGATCATTCCTGTGGCCTGCTGCTCTGCATAGCTAAGTTCTTCTTTGCTATTTGTTTGCTATTTTTTCTGTCCAGCTTGTCTATTTTGTTGCTGGAAGCTCTGGGACGCAAAGGGTGTACCTCCGTGCCGTTAGTTCGGTACGGAGGGTCTTTTTGCCCCCTTTGCGTGGTTTTCTTTAGGGTTTTGTGTAGACCGCAAAGTTATCTTTTCTATCCTCGCTCTGTTAAGAAAGTCGGGCCTCACTTTGCTGAATCTATTTCATCTCTACGTTTGTCTTTTCATCTTAACTCACAGTCATTATATGTGGGGGGCTGCCTTTTCCTTTGGGGTATTTCTCTGAGGCAAGGTAGGCTTATTTTCTATCTTCAGGCTAGTTAGTTTCTCAGGCTGTGCCGAGTTGCATAGGCAGAGTTAGGCGCAATCCACGGCTGCCTCTAGTGTTGTTTGGAGAGGATTAGGGATTGCGGTCTGCAGAGTTCCCACGTCTCAGAGCTCGTTCTATGATTTTGGGTTATTGTCAGATCACTGTATGTGCTCTGACCGCTATGTCCATTGTGGTACTGAATTGCCTTTCATAACACATAACACCCAATCAGGTCAGAAAAAACATTAATGAAACTCTGGAAAACAGCAGGAGCGTTGGTGAGACTGAAGGGCGTGACCAAATTTTCAAACAAGCCCTCAGTCGTCAGAAATGCTGTTTTCCATTCATCCCCCTTTCGGATCCTTATCAGGTTATAAGCCCCTCGTAAGTCAAGCTTGGAAAACCACTTGGCCCCAGTGAGTTGATTACATAAATCAGGAATCAGATGAAGAGGATACGTGTTTTTTACAGTAATCTTATTTAGTTCTCGAAAGTCGAGGCACGGTCGCAAACCACCATCTTTTTTCTTGACAAAGAAAAACCCTACTGCAACGGGTAAGACATAGGGTACCGTCACACAGTGGCATTTTGATCGCTACGACGGCACGATTCGTGACGTTCCAGCGATATATCCGTGACGTTCCAGCGATCTCGCTGTGTCTGACACGCTCCTGCGATCAGGGACCCCGCCGAGAATCGTACGTCGTAGCAGATCGTTTGAAACTTTCTTTCGCCGTCTAGTGTCCCGCTGTGGCGGCATGATCGCATGGTGTAACAAAGGTGTGCACGATATTGTATACGATGTGCGCATAGTAACCAACGGCTTCTACATCGCACATACGTCATGAAATTTTCGCTCCAGCGTCATATATTGCAAAGTGTGACAGCAGTCTACAACGCTGGAGCGATATTGTTACGATGCTGGAGCATCACGGATCGTGCCATCGTAGCGATCAAAATGTCACTGTGTGACGGTACCCTTAGGGCCGAATATGCCCCTTGCGGAGGCTCTCTGTGATGTACTCTTTCATAGATTGGCGCTCAGGCACAGACAAATTGTACAGACGAGCCTTGGTTAATTTGGCTCCCGGGATTAAATCAATTGCACAATCACTGGGTCGATGTGGTGGAAGCGCCTCAGCTTCATTTTCGGAAAGCATGTCTTCGAAGTCTTTCAGGTACTCCAGAATATCCTCCAGACCGACAGACAACACAGATACAGACTTTATCGGGTTAACAAGTGGTCCCAGGTTACAACACGGACCATTACCCTTACATCTCCATTGAGTGATCTCCCCTGCCACCCAATCAATGACAGGATTGTGGCGTTGCAGCCAGGGCATACCCAGTACCAGTCCTGCAGGTAGATTATTCATTACAAAGCAACTTAATTTTTCCACGTGAGTGGAACCCACTTTCAGAGAAAAAGCGTCAGTCCCGAAACAAATTCCATCCCGGGTAAGAGGGGATGAATCAACAGCCACAATTTCAACAGGGTATTTCAGCCTGACTGTCCCTAAGTTATTACGAGTCACAACTTGGGCATCAATAATATTACTAGAAGAACCACAGTCAACAAAGGCGGGGGTCACCACAGGACCGCCAGCAAGTTCCAATTCCACTTGAAGCACAATTTTGGCAAGTGAGAAAACATGTACCTGGGAGTCTGGACAACCTCCTCGATTGTTGCCCAGACTCATTCGTTTCTCAGACGGTTTCACAGAAGAAGGGCAGGATGGACAGTTCCTTTTCCAATGTCCAGAGGCTCCACAGTAAAAGCACAATTGATTGTCTCTCCGGTGCCTCCCCTCTTTCTCTATAACCAAAACTGACCCAATCTCCATGGGCTCAGATACAGGTGCAGCGTCATGCAATTTGGAAAACAAGGAAGTCTCTTGCTGCATCACTCCTCTAGCACGGAGTCTCCGGTCCATTCGAACTGCCTGAGTCATGGTGTCCTCCAGGGTATTAGGAGGAGGATGAAGTGCCAGAGCGTCCTTCAGACGGTCAGACAGACCCATGCGGAACAACCCCCTCAGGGCTGCATCATTCCAAGAAATTTCAGCTGCCCAGCGTCTAAACTCTGAGCAGAACCATTCAGCGGAGTGCTTCCCTTGTGTCAAACTCATTACCATATCCTCTGCCAAATGCACTCTATCAGGTTCTTCATAAATGAGCCCCAAGAACTCAAAAAACAGGTTCACAAACATGCGTTCAGGAGCAGAGGGAAAGAGAGAGAAAGCCCATGCCTGTGGAGACCCCCTTAATAAAGACATAACTGCCCCCACTCTCTGTCTTTAATTTCCCGAGGCCCGGGGACGCAACTCAAAAAACAACCTGCATCCCTCCCTAAAGACCCTGAACAACTTTTTATCCCCAGAAAAAGTATCGGGTAACGTTACAGGTGATTCGGGGTCCATCACGGATACATCAGTGGTGCCCCCCTCCCAGGACTGCAAGGAAGCAGACATCTGTAAAGCACCTGCCACATCTCTCTGCACCTGCTGGTGCGAGTGGACCAGGGCTTGCTGTTCCACAGACAGCTTCTGCAACAACTGGGAGAGCTCATTAATCTGCCCCGTGAGAATCTGTACAGGATCCATGGCATACCAACACCCCTCCCACCAGGGGAAAAGACTGTAGGGTCAGCTATAATGTCACAGCGCACGGGTATCTATACTGCAGGGGAAGCTGCACACAGCAGCTGAGCAAGACGCCAACTTGAACCCAAGGGACCTTTGACATGAAACAGAGTGTACAGGTAATGAACAGGACCTTAGACCATGTGACAGAGTGGGAGGAGGAAAGGGGGCGGAGCCAGACACCGGGGAAACAGAGAAGGGGAAAGCACTAAAGAATAATCAAACAAGCAGAGGTCATAGCCAGGAGATTACGAGGTACCAAAATGGAGAGACAGGGGATCGTCAGAAGCAAAGCCAGAGTTCAGTAGCCAGGAACACAAACAGAGTAAAGCACGGAAAGCAAGACAACGCTATGCAAGCCGGGCACATACACACCAAGAGTCACGCATACAGACAGAAACAGAATCTATAGCTGACAGAGAAACCAGGTTAGGAGCGAGTATAAATACCCCTCCCATTATGGAAAAGAGGCTAGCAAAATTAACCCTGACAGGACATTAAGCATGTCCTGACCATGACAGTGGGAACAACCGAGACATGGGTAGATGAAAGCTGACTGGACAGTTAACTTACAGGGCTACAGTCTGTTTAGAAAGGATCGTAAAACTCGTAGAGGAGGAGGGGTTTGTCTTTATGTAAAGTCTTGTCTAAAGTCCACGTTAAATGAGGATATTAGCAAAGGATGAGGATGTCGAGTCCATATGGGTCGAAATACATGGAGGGAAAAATAGTAACAAAATTCTCATTGGGGTCTGTTACAAACCCCCAAATATAACAGAAATCATGGAAAGTCTACTACTAAGGCAGATAGATGAAGCTGCGACCCATAATGAGGTCCTTGTGATGAGGGACTTTAACTACCTGGATATTAACTGGGAAACAGAAACCTGTGAAACCCATAAAGGCAACAGGTTTCTGCTAATAACCAAGAAAAATTATCTTTCACAATTTATGCAGAATCCAACCAGGGGAGCAGCACTTCTAGACCTAATACTATCTAATAGACCTGACAGAATAACAAATCTGCAGTTCATCAGGCATCTAGGAAATAGCGACCACAATATTGTACAGTTTCACTTGTCTTTCGCTAGGTGGACTTGTCAGGGAGTCGCGAAAACAGTGAAGTTTAGGAAGGCAAAGTTTGCCCTTAATCTGGTGGACTGGGACAATGTCCTCAGAAATAAGAATACAGATAATAAATGGGAAATGTTTAACCCCTTAGCGACCGCCGATACGCCTTTTAACGGCGGCCGCTAAGGGTACTTAAACCACAGCGCCGTTAATTAACGGCGCTGTGGAAAAAGTCAATAGCGCCCCCCAGAGGCCGATTTTCTCCGGGGTCTCGGCTGCCAAGGGTAGCCGAGACCCCAGAGAACATGATTCGGGGGTTTTTTAACCCACCCCGCATTTGCGATCGCCGGTAATTAACCGTTTACCGGCGATCGCAAAAAAAAACCAAAAAAACAAAACGCGATCTCTTTTTAATTTCTCTGTCCTCCGATGTGATTGCACATCGGAGGACAGAGAAAAGGGGTCCCAGGTGGCCCCCCAATACTCACCTAGCTCCCCCGATGCTCCTCGTGTCTCCCGGTGGGCGCCGCCATCTTCAAAATGGCGGGCGCATGCGCAGTGCGCCCGCCGGCCGGCACCGGGAGAATCTTTGGGGTCTCGGCTGCCGGGGGTAGCCGAGACCCCAAAGAGCATGATCGGGCTCGGTATTACCGACCCCTGTTTTGCGATCGCCGGTAATTAACTGTTTACCGGCGACCGCAAAAAAAAAAAAAAAAGTAAAGCGTAATTCTCTGTCCTCTGATGTGATCGCACATCAGAGGACAGAGAAATAGGGGGATTCGGGGACCCTAGCATACTCACCTAGGTCCCTGGATCCTCTTGCTGCTCCTCCTGGCCGCCGGCAGAAGAACATGGCGGGCACATGCCCATTGCGCCCGCCATCTGTCTCCATCTGCCGGCCGGCAGGAGAACAGCAGTTGGGGCTAAAATTAGGGTTAGGGGTAGGGGTAGGGTTAGGGGCAGGGGCTGGCTGGCACTTTTCAGCCTGGGGGGCAATCACAAGGCAGTGGCCCTTCAGTTGCGGTGGCCCTCCTTTTTCCTGCTTACCTCTGGCCATTGCATTAAAGCAGCAGACATAACAGGCTTTAAAAACATGCTGGTACAGAGATATGGAAACAGAACTGAGCTTGCTGCATTGATATGGGAGCAGAACTGAGCTTTCTCCAGAGATAAGGGAGCAGAACAGAGCTTACTACAGAGATATGGGAGCAGAACGGAGCTTACTACAGAGATATGGGAGCAGAACGGAGCTTACTACAGACATATGGGAGCAGAACAGAGCTTACCACAGACATATGGGAGCAGAACAGAGCTTACAACAGAGATATGGGAGCAGAACGGAGCTTACTACAGAGATATGGGAGCAGAACGGAGCTTACTACAGACATATGGGAGCAGAACAGAGCTTACAACAGAGATATGGGAGCAGAACGGAGCTTACTACAGAGATATGGGAGCAGAACGGAGCTTACTATGAGATATGGGAGCATAACTGATCTTACTCCAGAGATAAGGGAGCAGAACAGAGCTTACTACAGAGATATGGGAGCAGAACGGAGCTTACTACAGAGATATGGGAGCAGAACAGAGCTTACTATGAGATATGGGAGCAGAACAGAGCTTACTATGAGATATGGGAGCAGAACAGAGCTTACTACAGAGATATGGGAGCAGAACCGAGCTTACTACAGAGATATGGGAGCAGAACCGAGCTTACTACAGACATATGGGAGCAGAACAGAGCTTACTACAGAGATATGGGAGCAGAACGGAGCTTACTACAGAGATATGGGAGCAGAACGGAGCTTACTATGAGATATGGGAGCAGAACTGATCTTACTCCAGAGATAAGTGAGCAGAACAGAGCTTACTACAGAGATATGGGAGCAGAACAGAGGTTACTACAGAGATATGGGAGCAGAACAGAGCTTACTATGAGATATGGGAGCAGAACAGAGCTTACTACAGAGATATGGGAGCAGAACAGAGCTTACTATGAGATATGGGAGCAGAACTGATCTTACTCCAGAGATAAGGGAGCAGAACAGAACTTACTACAGAGATATGGGAGCAGAACGGAGCTTACTACAGACATATGGGAGCAGAACGGAGCTTACTATGAGATATGGGAGCAGAACTGATCTTACTCCAGAGATAAGTGAGCAGAACAGAGCTTACTACAGAGATATGGGCGCAGAATGGAGCTTACTACAGACATATGGGAGCAGAACAGAGCTTACTACAGAGATATGGGAGCAGAACCGAGTTTACTCCAGAGATAAGGGAGCAGAACAGAGCTTACTACAGAGATATTGGAGCAGAACGGAGCTTACTACAGACATATGGGAGCAGAACAGAGGTTACTACAGAGCTATGGGAGCAGAACAGAGCTTACTATGAGATATGGGAGCAGAACAGAGCTTACTACAGAGATATGGGAGCAGAACAGAGCTTACTATGAGATATGGAAGCAGAACTGATCTTACTACAGACATATGGGAGCAGAACAGAGCTTACTACAGAGATATGGGAGCAGAACAGAGCTTACTATGAGATATGGGAGCAGAACTGATCTTACTCCAGAGATATGGGAGCAGAACAGAGCTTACTACAGAGATATGGGAGCAGAACTGATCTTACTCCAGAGATATGGGAGCAGAACAGAGCTTACTACAGACATACTGTATGGGAACAGAACGGAGCTTACAACAGAGCAGTGGCATAACTACAAAAGTTATGGGCCCCGCTGCGAACTGTCAAATGGGGTCCCCCCATGCCAAAATATATAGATGAATTAGAAATGGCGACACACGCAATTGTCATCTGCATTAGTAATACATGCACCATTACATAATTAGTTGTAGGCTGGGTTCACAAGAGTGAAGTTTACATTCTGTATACACACCACAACCTCCAGCCTCGCGGAGGGTATCCCTCCTGTAAACCCAGCCTGACGGGGTCAACCCCTTATAAACGGAAGTGTGCTCCTCTAAACCATGTAATCACTGCCAATCCTCCAACCGTAAGTGGTGAATTTCCAGAGCTGGGAAATGGGAGCTCAATATTAGAACACGTCAACTTTAGTTCCCATCCCGCCTCAAGGAAGTATGGCAGACAGATGTGATAAGACTATTAGAAAAACTACTGCCACACACACAGCAGTACATACTGGCAGAAGTGTGAGGGCATTAGTGCCTGTGTATGGACATGTTAGTGCCTCTTAGCTTCTGGCAATGTTTTACCTCAGCTCACATTTGGGCCATACCATTGTAAAACAGGTAGACACATTTACTCACTGACCCTACTATTCATAAGGAACTGCTGTCTACCCCTTAGTTGCCACTGTATATAGTCAGGGTGGGAATGTGGGCTACAGAACAACACAGGGCGATGACACTGCTACCTGAACCCTTCAGCTGCCCTACTATGTGCAGGGAATAAAACCAGTACAAAGTAAGGCAGCCTCCCTGCAGAGCTGTCCAGGGCCGTACTGGAACAAAAAAGGAGCAATGCCACACAAACCCCACCAGCCCACAGACTATAACACTCCCCGACACCCGATCAGTGGATTTTCCTATACTGTGTTGTGTTCTTCAACGCTCCTCTTAAAGGCGTTATTGGAAGAGCTATGTTTGAATGCCGTCGCAGTGCGCACGATTGATCGCTTCTTTAGAGCGCCGGTTCTCGAGATCATGGGGGTCCCAGCGTTCGGACCCCAGCAACTACAAAGTTCTCGGGAAAGGGAATTACTTGGTATAATCCATTTAAATGTGTTTTCCAATATATATATATATATATATATTTTATTTTCCCATAGTATTCCTGAAAATAATAAACCAATATAAACCCTCCCAAAGACCAATGTCGCCTATCCGAGAACAGGACAGGAGGAGTGGTACTGTGCATTGTATATATACAGGACAGGAGGAGTGGTACTGTGCAGTGTATATATACAGGACAGGAGGAGTGGTACTGTGCATTGTATATATACAGGAGAGGAGGAGTGGTACTGTGCATTGTATATATACAGGACAGGAGAAGTGGTACTGTGCAGTGTGTATATACAGGAGGAGTGGTACTGTGCAGTGTATATATACAGGACAGGAGGAGTGGTACTGTGCATTGTATATATACAGGACAGGAGGAGTGGTACTGTGCATTGTATATATACAGGACAGGAGGAGTGGTACTGTGCAGTGTATATATACAGGAGGAGTGGTACTGTGCAGTGTATATATACAAGACAGGAGGAGTGGTACTGTGCAGTGTATATATACAGGACAGGAGGAGCGGTACTGTGCAGTGTATATATACAGAAGTGGTACTGTGCAGTGTATATATACAGGAGGAGTGGTACTGTGCAGTGTATATATACAGGACAGGAGGAGTGGTACTGTGCAGTGTATATATACAGGAGGAGCGGTACTGTGCAGTGTATATATACAGAAGTAGTACTGTGCAGTGTATATATACAGGAGGAGTGGTACTGTGCAGTGTATATATACAGGACAGGAGGAGTGGTACTGTGCAGTGTATATATACAGGAGGAGTGGTACTGTGCAGTGTATATATACAGGACAGGAGGAGCGGTACTGTGCAGTGTATATATACAGAAGTGGTACTGTGCAGTGTATATATACAGGAGGAGTGGTACTGTGCAGTGTATATATACAGGACAGGAGGAGTGGTACTGTGCAGTGTATATATACAGGAGGAGCGGTACTGTGCAGTGTATATTGTTGTGAATTCTGTGGCAGAGTTCACTCCTGTGGTCACAAGTGGTACTTCGGCTGATTCTCTCTGGGAGCTTCCGTTTGTGGAGGAAAGTGGTACTGCAGCTTCTGAGTTTCCTCCCTCAGGTGATCTGGTGAGGTCGTTAGCTACTTCTCTACTTAACTCCACCTGATGCTTTGATCCATGCTTCCTGTCAATGTTCCAGTATTGGACTTGCTTTTCCCTGGATCATTCCTGTGGCCTGCTGCTCTTCATAGCTAAGTGTTTCTTATGCTTTTTTTTGTTGCTATATTTCTGTCCAGCTTGCTTTATTGGTTTTTCTTGCCTGCTGGAAGCTCTGAGACGCAGAGGGACCACCTCCGTACTGTTAGTCGGTGCGGAGGGTCTTTTTGTCCCCTCTGCGTGGTTATTTATAGGTTTTTGTGCTGACCGCAAAGTTATCTTCCCTATCCTCGTTCTATTCAGCTAGTCGGGCCTCTCTTTGCTAAACCTGTTTCATCTCTATGTTTGTGTTTTCATCTTACTCACAGTCATTATATGTGGGGGGCTGCCTTTTCCTTTGGGGAATTTCTCTGAGGCAAGGTAGGCTTATTTTTCTATCTTTAGGCCTAGCTAGTTTCTCAGGCTGTGACGAGGCGCCTAGGTTCTGGTCAGGAGCGCTCCACGGCTACCTTTAGTGTGGTTTGATAGGATTAGGGTTTGCGGTCTGCAGAGTTCCCACGTCTCAGAGCTCGTTCTATTATTTTGGGTGTTTGTCAGATCACTGTATGTGTTCCGATCGCTATGTCCATTGTGGTACTGAATTGCCTTCATATCAGTTTTCATAACAGTACAGGAAGCCAACAGTGCTAATGATTCTCAATAGAGGGAAAAAAAGAAGTTCTGAGACCATTTTTTTTTCTTTGCACTGTGTTTTGTCTTTTTTTTCCCCTAGACATTTGGGTGGTTCAGGACACAGGTGTAGCAATGGACATTAAAGGTCTGTCTTCATGTGTGGATCAGCTCTCGGCAAGAGTACAAAAGATTCAGGACACTATTGATCAGAAATCTATGTTAGAGCCGAGAATTCCTATTCCAGATTTGTTTTTTGGAGATAGAATTAAGTTTCTGAGTTTCAAAAATAATTGTAAACTGTTTCTGGCTTTGAAGCCTCGTTCTTCTGGTGACCCAGTTCAACAGGTTAGGATCGTCATTTCTTTTTTGCGCGGCGATCCTCAGGACTGGGCGTTTTCTCTTGCGTCAGGAGATCCTGCATTGAGTAATATTGATGCGTTTTTCCTGGCGCTTGGGTTGCTGTACGATGAGCCTAATTCAGTGGATCAGGCAGAAAAGAATTTGCTGGCTCTTTGTCAGGCTCAGGATGAGATAGAGGTATATTGTCAGAAATTTAGAAAGTGGTCAGTGCTCACTCAATGGAATGAATCTGCGCTGGCAGCTATATTCAGAAAGGGTCTCTCTGAAGCCCTTAAGGATGTTATGGTGGGATTTCCTATGCCTGCTGGTTTGAATGAGTCTATGTCTTTGGCCATTCAGATCGGTCGACGCTTGCGTGAGCGTAAATCTGTGCACCATTTGGCGGTATTACCTGAGCTTAAACCTGAGCCTATGCAATGTGATAGGACCTTGACCAGAGTTGAACGGCAAGAGCACAGACGTCTGAATGGTCTGTGTTTCTACTGTGGTGATTCCACTCATGCTATCTCTGATTGTCCTAAGCGCACTAAGCGGTTCGCTAGGTCTGCCACCATTGGTACTGTACAGTCAAAATTTCTTCTGTCTGTTACCTTGATCTGCTCTTTGTCATCGTATTCTGTCATGGCATTTGTGGATTCAGGCGCTGCCCTGAATTTGATGGACTTGGAATATGCTAAGCGTTGTGGGTTTTTCTTGGAGTCCTTGCAGTGTCCTATTCCATTGAGAGGAATTGATGCTACGCCTTTGGCCAAGAATAAGCCTCAATACTGGACCCAGCTGACCATGTGCATGGCTCCTGCACATCAGGAGGTTATTCGCTTTCTGGTGTTGCATAATCTGCATGATGTGGTTGTGTTGGGGTTGCCATGGCTACAAGCCCATAATCCAGTATTGGATTGGAAATCCATGTCGGTGTCCAGCTGGGGTTGTCAGGGGGTACATGGTGATGTTCCATTTCTGTCAATTTCGTCATCCACCCCTTCTGAGGTCCCAGAGTTCTTGTCTGATTACCGGGATGTATTTGATGAGCCCAAGTCTGATACCCTACCTCCGCATAGGGATTGTGATTGTGCTATCAATTTGATTCCTGGTAGTAAATTCCCGAAAGGTCGATTGTTTAATTTATCTGTACCTGAGCACACCGCTATGCGCAGTTATGTGAAGGAATCCCTGGAGAAGGGGCATATTCGCCCGTCATCGTCGCCATTAGGATCAGGGTTCTTTTTTGTAGCCAAGAAGGATGGTTCGCTGAGACCTTGTATAGATTACCGCCTTCTTAATAAGATCACGGTTAAATTTCAGTACCCCTTGCCATTGTTATCTGATCTGTTTGCTCGGATTAAGGGGGCTAGTTGGTTCACAAAGATAGATCTTCGTGGTGCGTATAATCTGGTGCGAATTAAGCAAGGCGATGAATGGAAAACTGCATTTAATACGCCTGAGGGTCATTTTGAGTATCTTGTGATGCCATTCGGACTTGCCAATGCTCCATCAGTGTTTCAGTCCGTTATGCATGACATCTTCCGAGAGTACCTGGATAAATTCCTGATTGTGTACTTGGATGACATTTTGATCTTCTCGGATGATTGGGAGTCTCATGTGAAGCAGGTCAGAACGGTTTTTCAGGTCCTGCATGCTAATTCTTTGTTTATGAAGGGATCAAAATGTCTCTTTGGTGTGCAGAAGGTTTCATTTTTGGGGTTCATCTTTTCCCCTTCTACTATCGAGATGGATCCTGTTAAGGTCCAAGCCATCCATGATTGGACTCAGCCGACATCTCTGAAAAGTCTGCAAAAGTTCCTGGGCTTTGCTAATTTTTATCGTCGCTTCATCTGCAATTTTTCTAGTATTGCTAAACCATTGACCGATTTGACCAAGAAGGGTGCTGATGTGGTCAATTGGTCTTCTGCTGCTGTGGAAGCCTTTCCAGAGTTGAAGCGTCGTTTTTCTTCTGCCCCTGTGTTGTGTCAACCAGATGTTTCTCTTCCGTTCCAGGTCGAGGTTGATGCTTCTGAGATTGGAGCAGGGGCTGTTTTGTCGCAGAGAGGTTCTGATTGCTCAGTGATGAAACCATGCGCTTTCTTTTCCAGGAAGTTTTCGCCTGCTGAGCGAAATTATGATGTGGGCAACCGAGAGTTGCTGGCCATGAAGTGGGCATTCGAGGAGTGGCGTCATTGGCTTGAAGGAGCTAAGCATCGCGTGGTGGTATTGACTGATCATAAGAACTTGACTTATCTCGAGTCTGCCAAGCGGTTGAATCCTAGACAGGCTCGTTGGTCGCTGTTTTTTGCCCGCTTTGACTTTGTGATTTCGTACCTCCCGGGCTCTAAAAATGTGAAGGCGGATGCTCTGTCTAGGAGTTTTGTGCCCGACCCTCCGGGTTTGTCTGAGCCGGCGGGTATCCTCAAGGAAGGAGTAATTGTGTCTGCCATCTCCCCTGATTTGCGGCGAGTGCTGCAAAAATTTCAGGCTAATAAACCTGATCGTTGTCCAGCGGAGAGACTGTTTGTCCCTGATAGGTGGACGAATAAGGTTATCTCTGAGGTTCATTGTTCGGTGTTGGCTGGTCATCCTGGAATCTTTGGTACCAGAGAGTTAGTGGCTAGATCCTTTTGGTGGCCATCTCTGTCGCGGGATGTGCGTACTTTTGTGCAGTCCTGTGGGATTTGTGCTCGGGCTAAGCCCTGCTGTTCTCGTGCCAGTGGGTTGCTTTTGCCCTTGCCGGTCCCGAAGAGGCCTTGGACACATATCTCTATGGATTTTATTTCAGATCTTCCCGTTTCTCAAAAGATGTCAGTCATTTGGGTGGTCTGTGATCGCTTTTCTAAGATGGTCCATCTGGTACCCTTGTCTAAATTGCCTTCCTCCTCTGATTTGGTGCCATTGTTCTTCCAGCATGTGGTTTGTTTACATGGCATTCCAGAGAATATCGTTTCTGACAGAGGTTCCCAGTTTGTTTCGAGGTTTTGGCAAGCCTTTTGTGGTAGGATGGGCATTGATTTGTCTTTTTCCTCGGCTTTCCATCCTCAGACTAATGGCCAGACCGAACGAACCAATCAGACCTTGGAAACATATCTGAGATGTTTTGTTTCTGCTGATCAGGATGACTGGGTGTCCTTTTTGCCTTTGGCTGAGTTCGCCCTTAATAACCGGGCCAGCTCAGCTACCTTGGTTTCGCCGTTTTTCTGCAACTCTGGGTTCCATCCTCGTTTCTCTTCAGGACAGGTTGAGTCTTCGGACTGTCCTGGTGTGGATGCTGTGGTGGACAGGTTGCAGCAGATTTGGACTCATGTGGTGGACAATTTGACCTTGTCCCAGGAGAGGGCTCAACGTTTTGCTAATCGCAGACGCTGTGCGGGTCCCCGACTTCGTGTTGGGGATCTGGTTTGGTTATCTTCTCGTCATATTGCTATGAAGATTTCCTCTCCTAAGTTTAAACCTCGTTTTATTGGTCCGTATAGGATTTCTGAGGTTCTTAATCCTGTGTCTTTTCGTCTGACCCTTCCAGATTCTTTTTCCATACATAACGTATTCCATAGGTCATTGTTGCGGAGATACGTGGCACCTATGGTCCCATCTGTTGAGCCTCCTGCCCCGGTTTTGGTGGAAGGGGAATTGGAGTATATTGTGGAGAAGATTTTGGATTCTCGTCTTTCAAGACGGAAACTCCAGTATCTGGTTAAATGGAAGGGTTATGCTCAGGAAGATAATTCCTGGGTTTTTGCCTCTGATGTCCATGCTCCCGATCTTGTTCGTGCCTTTCATGTGGCTCATCCTGGTCGGCCTGGGGGCTCTGGTGAGGGTTCGGTGACCCCTCCTCAAGGGGGGGGGGTACTGTTGTGAATTCTGTGGCAGAGTTCACTCCTGTGGTCACAAGTGGTACTTCGGCTGATTCTCTCTGGGAGCTTCCGTTTGTGGAGGAAAGTGGTACTGCAGCTTCTGAGTTTCCTCCCTCAGGTGATCTGGTGAGGTCGTTAGCTACTTCTCTACTTAACTCCACCTGATGCTTTGATCCATGCTTCCTGTCAATGTTCCAGTATTGGACTTGCTTTTCCCTGGATCATTCCTGTGGCCTGCTGCTCTTCATAGCTAAGTGTTTCTTATGTTTTTTTTGTTGCTATATTTCTGTCCAGCTTGCTTTAATAGGTTTTTCTTGCCTGCTGGAAGCTCTGAGACGCAGAGGGACCACCTCCGTACCGTTAGTCGGTGCGGAGGGTCTTTTTGTCCCCTCTGCGTGGTTATTTATAGGTTTTTGTGCTGACCGCAAAGTTATCTTCCCTATCCTCGTTCTATTCAGCTAGTCGGGCCTCTCTTTGCTAAACCTGTTTTATCTCTATGTTTGTGTTTTCATCTTACTCACAGTCATTTTATGTGGGGGGCTGCCTTTTCCTTTGGGGAATTTCTCTGAGGCAAGGTAGGCTTATTTTTCTATCTTTAGGGCTAGCTAGTTTCTCAGGCTGTGACGAGGCGCCTAGGTTCTGGTCAGGAGCGCTCCACGGCTACCTTTAGTGTGGTTTGATAGGATTAGGGTTTGCGGTCTGCAGAGTTCCCACGTCTCAGAGCTCGTTCTATTATTTTGGGTGTTTGTCAGATCACTGTATGTGTTCCGATCGCTATGTCCATTGTGGTACTGAATTGCCTTCATATCAGTTTTCATAACAGTATATATACAGGACAGGAGGAGCGGTACTGTGCAGTGTATATATACAGAAGTAGTACTGTGCAGTGTATATATACAGGAGGAGTGGTACTGTGCAGTGTATATATACAGGAGGAGCGGTACTGTGCAGTGTATATATACAGAAGTGGTACTGTGCAGTGTATATATACAGGAGGAGTGGTACTGTGCAGTGTATATATACAGGACAGGAGGAGTGGTACTGTGCAGTGTATATATACAGGACAGGAGGAGCGGTACTGTGCAGTGTATATATACAGGAGTGGTACTGTGCAGTGTATATATACAGCAGGAGTGGTACTGTGCAGTGTATATATACAGGACAGGAGGAGTGGCACTGTGTGGTGTATATATACAGGACAGGAGGAGTGGTACTGTGCAGTGTATATATACAGGACAGGAGGAGTGGTACTGTGCAGTGTATATATACAGGACAGGAGGAGTGGTACTGTGCAGTGTATATATACAGGACAGGAGGAGTGGCACTGTGCAGTGTATATATACAGGACAGGAGGAGTGGCACTGTGTGGTGTATATATACAGGACAGGAGGAGTGGTACTGTGCAGTGTATATATACAGGACAGGAGGAGTGGTACTGTGCAGTGTATATATACAGGACAGGAGGAGAGGTACTGTGCAGTGTATATATACAGGGCAGTGGTACTGTGCAGTGTATATATACAGAAGTGGTACTGTGCAGTGTATATATACAGGAGGAGTGGTACTGTGCAGTGTATATATACAGGACAGGAGGAGTGGCACTGTGCGGTGTATATATACAGGACAGGAGGAGTGGCACTGTGCGGTGTACATACACAGATACTTAGATTTACACCACGCAGGCTATATACAGTATATAAAACTGAGCAGCACCAAATATTTAAGGGCTTGTCCACTACTAGGACAACCCCTAAATGTTCGGCCCCGATAAATTAATAAAGCCTATACTCACCTCCTGTGCCAGCGCCGTTCCCACAGAGGCTGTGATGTGGTGTTGTGACACGTGATGCCCGGCACCAATCAGTGCTGGTGTCACTGTCTCAATCTTCGCACAATCTGAACATGAAGAAGACGTCCGGGATCAAGCAGCTCACCCTGCACGTCCTCTTCATGTTCAGTTTGTCTGAAGGCGAAGACAGTGACACCAGCACTGATTGGTTCCGGGCATCACGTGTCATAACACCACATCACAGCCTCTGTGGGAACGGCGCCGGCACGGCAGGTGAGTATAGGTTTTATTAATTTATCGCGGCCGAACATTTAGTTTAAGACGAGGTTGTCCTAATGGGAGACAATCCCTTTAAGCAGTGGACTCTTTATTAGCCCATATTCTCGGCCATATTCTCGGAGTCCATCGCACACACACAGGGAACCGTGGAATTACTGGGGCTCTGGCCTGTCGCAAAATGGCAGCGCCGGACACCCACGCAGCACTGCTGGGCACCGGAGACACCCGCAGCACCGGCCAGCAACCGCCAGGCATCCAGAGACACCCAGCAGCAGCACCAGACATGCACCAGCACAAGACCCCCCACACCATCACGCCGCACATCAGTGCCCCCTTCATCCTGGCCTGCAGCATCACCCCACTCCTGCCTCCTCCAGCAACGACCCTGAGACCCCCCTTCACTGCACCCAGTAAGCAATAAGACGCATGGATTATAAGAAGCACCACCATTTTATTAAAAAATATTTTTTTCTTATTTTTCTCCTCAAAATTTGGGGTGCGTTTTATAATCCGGAGCGTCTTATAATCCAACAATTACGTGTATATATATATGTATCCAAAAACGAGGCAGCACTCCATAGTTCAATATAAAAACGTGCAGGGTTTAATTTACCCACATATTCTAGCAACGTTTCAGCTCACAATGAGCTTTTCTCAAGCCTTGAGAAAAGCTCATTGTGAGCTGAAACGTTGCCAGAATATGTGGGTAAATTAAACCCTGCACGTTTTTATATTGAACTATGGAGTGCTGCCTCGTTTTTGGATACTTGCAATTGTTGATGATCGCTGGACTGATTGTCTTGGGGCCCTGCACCTGAAGATAAGTATTTCTGTGCTGTTCCCTTTTTCTACTCGATATATATATATATATATATATATATATATATATATATACACATATATATATACACACACACATACATGCACGCACACACGTAGACACACACACACACACATACACACACATACAGACACTCACACACATATCTATATATACATATACATAGACACACATACATACATGCATGCACACACACAGACACACATATACACATACATAGACACACATACATACATGCACGCACACACACACACATAGACACACACACACACATACGGTATATATATACATACATACACATACATACATGCACGCGCGCACACACACACATACATAGACACACACACTAACTCACACATACATTATATAGGTGAAACCGCGACTGCGGTATGTACATTATATAGCTGATACCACTGTGTGTAATATACTGCGACCGCTATGTATAGCCCATAAAGGCCAGACGCTGTGTGTGTACAAATGTGTGTGTGTGTGTCTGTGTATGTATATATACAGTGGGGCAAAAAAGTATTTAGTCAGTCAGCAATAGTGCAAGTTCCACCACTTAAAAAGATGAGAGGCGTCTGTAATTTACATCATAGGTAGACCTCAACTATGGGAGACAAACTGAGAAAAAAAAATCCAGAAAATCACATTGTCTGTTTTTTTAACAATTTATTTGCATATTATGGTGGAAAATAAGTATTTGGTCAGAAACAAAATTTCATCTCAATACTTTGTAATATATCCTTTGTTGGCAATGACAGAGGTCAAACGTTTTCTGTAAGTCTTCACAAGGTTGCCACACACTGTTGTTGGTATGTTGGCCCATTCCTCCATGCAGATCTCCTCTAGAGCAGTGATGTTTTTGGCTTTTCGCTTGGCAACACGGACTTTCAACTCCCTCCAAAGGTTTTCTATAGGGTTGAGATCTGGAGACTGACTAGGCCACTCCAGGACCTTGAAATGCTTCTTATGAAGCCACTCCTTCGTTGCCCTGGCAGTGTGCTTTGGATCATTGTCATGTTGAAAGACCCAGCCACGTTTCATCTTCAATGTCCTTGCTGATGGAAGGAGGTTTGCACTCAAAATCTCACGATACATGGCCCCATTCATTCTTTCATGTACCCGGATCAGTCGTCCTGGCCCCTTTGCAGAGAAACAGCCCCAAAGCATGATGTTTCCACCACCATGCTTTACAGTAGGTATGGTGTTTGATGGATGCAACTCAGTATTCTTTTTCCTCCAAACACGACAAGTTGTGTTTCTACCAAACAGTTCCAGTTTGGTTTCATCAGACCATAGGACATTCTCCCAAAACTCCTCTGGATCATCCAAATGCTCTCTAGCAAACCTCAGACGGGCCCGGACAGGTACTGGCTTAAGCAGTGGGACACGTCTGGCACTGCAGGATCTGAGTCCATGGTGGCGTAGTGTGTTACTTATGGTAGGCCTTGTTACATTGGTCCCAGCTCTCTGCAGTTCATTCACTAGGTCCCCCCGCGTGGTTCTGGGATTTTTGCTCACCGTTCTTGTGATCATTCTGACCCCACGGGGTGGGATTTTGCGTGGAGCCCCAGATCGAGGGAGATTATCAGTGGTCTTGTATGTCTTCCATTTTCTAATTATTGCTCCCACTGTTGATTTCTTCACTCCAAGCTGGTTGGCTATTGCAGATTCAGTCTTCCCAGCCTGGTGCAGGGCTACAATTTTGTTTCTGGTGTCCTTTGACAGCTCTTTGGTCTTCACCATAGTTGAGTTTGGAGTCAGACTGATTGAGGGTGTGCACAGGTGTCTTTTTATACTGATAACAAGTTTAAACAGGTGCCATTACTACAGGTAATGAGTGGAGGAAAGAGGAGACTCTTAAAGAAGAAGTCACAGGTCTGTAAGAGCCAGAAATCTTGATTGTTTGTTTCTGACCAAATACTTATTTTCCACCATAATATGCAAAAAAAAATGTTAAAAAAAACAGACAATGTGATTTTCTGGATTTTTTTTTCTCAGTTTGTCTCCCATAGTTGAGGTCTACCTATGATGTAAATTACAGACGCCTCTCATCTTTTTAAGTGGTGGAACTTGCACTATTGCTGACTGACTAAATACTTTTTTGCCCCACTGTATATATACACACACACACGCACATAAACACTGCGGCTGACCTATATGGCCTATACACAGCGGTCGCAGTATATTACACACAGTGGTATCACCTATATAATGTACGTACCGCAGTTTCACCTATATAATGTATATACAACAGTATACAATATACATTAGACAGGTCAAACTGCAAATGCTGCATATACTTACAAAAGGTTTCATCTTGGTTCTCACCTGAGATAGTGGAGGATGAGGAGGGTCCACTGTCCAGCCGGCATCGGAGGTGCTAAGGACGTGGGGCGGATGCCGGACGGGGATTGGTGAGGAGAGCACTGTTCTCTGATGCTGGTTCTGGCCAGGGTCAGACACGGTGAGGCTCAGGTGTCTCTGCGTGTGGTGGCGGCCTTTTCAAACCTTTGCACAGGCCCTGGTGCGTGCGCTCTCCTGTTTGCCTTCACTGACAAAAGCTGCAGCCGTGTACGCAAGCACAAATGAGGGCTGTGCTCATGTGGGCCGCCACGGCCTTGGTCAGCACGTTCAGCAAAAGAGCACGCACCAGGGTCTGTGCAGAGGATTTAGAGGGCCGGTGGCCCATTTTGTAGCTCTGCGTGCTTAGGGGTCCCTTAACACTCCGGGTCCTGCTGCAACCTCTGTAGTTACGCCCCTGATAGTGGTATACCATAGGCACAGATATACAATGTTATATACACTGGATGGATCAATCCTGCACCTGGCCCTGGACATACATGCACTGTATATATACAGGGCCATGTATATAGCATGTGATGTCTGGTCACCAGCATCAGGCTTGATCACTCCAGTGCTGGATTCTGTAGACAGTCTGTGCTCACTCTCGGTATAGGGAGATTTATTGCAGGAGGCTGAACTTTCCTGCAGTCTGGTGACCCTGGAGCCGATGACCTGGCACTGACAGGGTGAAAGTTCAGACTCCTGCAATAAATCTGTGAGCATCAGCAGAGCGGCCACTGATACTATAGAGACCGGCCTTGGACTTATCGGGAGGTGAGCAGCAGCGTTCACCTCCTCACCACACACAGAGCTGAAGGTACTCACTGATGTCTGGGCCATCCACATGCAGATCTCCAGCAGTTACATGCAGCAGTGTTCCTCTACCTCTGGAGCCGGCGCACACAGGGAGAAGGGGGCGTGTCTGCAGCTCCACTGTGAGGCAGCTGCCAGGACATAGAGAACACAGCACCGGCCACCAGCAGCCCGAATCAGCTGCTTGGTGACCGGCCCGGGGGGCACATGCCCCTTTTCCACCCGGCCCAGCCCGCACCTGGTTAGGGGTAGGGTTAGGGGTAGGGTTAGGGGTAGGGTTAGGGTTAGGGGTAGGGGTAGGGTTAGGGTTAGGGGTAGGGTTAGGGGTAGGGTTAGGGGTAGGGTTAGGGGTAGGGCTAGGGGTAGGGTTAGGGGTAGAGTTAGGGCTAGGGTTGGGGCTAAATTTAGGGTTAGGGTTGGGGCTAAATTTAGGGTTAGGGTTGGGGCTAAATTTAGGGTTAGGCTTCTTTCACACTTACGTCGGTACGGGGCCGTCGCAATGCGTCGGCCCGACATACCGACGCACGTTGTGAAAATTGTGCACAATGTGGGCAGCAGCTGTAGTTTTTCAACGCATCCGCTGCCCAATCTATGTCCTGGGGAGGAGGGGGCGGAGTTACGGCCACGCATGCGCGGTCAGAAACGGCGGATGCGACGTACAAAAAAAACATTTCATTGAACGTTTTTTTGTGCCGACGCTCCGCCAAAACACAACTGATCCAGTGCACGATGGACGCGACGTGTGGCCATCCGTCACGATCCGTCGGCAATACAAGTCTATGGGCAAAAAACGCATCCTGCGGGCACATTTGCAGGATCCGTTTCTTGTCCAAAACGACGGATTGCGACGGAATGCCAAACGACGCAAGTGTGAAAGTAGCCTTAGGGCTAGGGTTAGGGTTGGGGCTAAAGTTAGGGCTAGGGTTGGGGCTAAAGTTAGGGTTAGAGCTGGGATTAGGGTTAGGGTTTGGATTAGGGTTGGTATTAGGGTTAGGGTTGGCATTAGGGTTACGCTTGGGATTAGGGTTAGGGTTGTGATTAGGGGTGTATTGGGATTAGGGTTAGGTTTGAGGTTAGGGTTGAGATTAGGATTAGGGGTGTGTTGGATTTAGGGTTTTGATTAGGGTTATGGTTAGGGTTGACATTAGGGTTGTTTTGGGGTAAGGGTTGTGATTATGGTTAGGGTTAGTGATTAGGATTATGGATCAGGTTGGGATTAGGGTTAGGGGTGTGTTGGGGTTAGGGTTGGAGCTAGAATTGGGGGGTTTCCACTGTTTAGGTACATCAGGGGGTCTCCAAACACGACAGCCAATTTTGCGCTCAAAAAGTCAAATGGTGCTCCCTCCCTTCTGAGCTCTGCCATGCGCCCAAACAGTGGTTTACCCCCACATATGGGGCATCAGCGTACTCGGGATAAATTGGACAACAACTTCTGGGGTCCAATTTCTCTTGTTACCCTTGTGAAAATAAAAACTTGGGGGCTACAATATCTTTTTTGTGGAAAAAAAAATATTTTTTATTTTCACGACTCTGCATTCTAAACTTCTGTGAAGCACTTGGGCATTCAAAGTTCTCACCACACATCTAGATAAGTTCCTTGGGGGGTCTAGTTTCCAAAATGGGGTCACTTGTGGGGGGTTACTACAGTTTAGGTACATCAGGGACTCTGCAATCGCAACATAATGCCCACAGACCATTCTATCAAAGTCTGCATTCCAAAAAGGCGCTCCTTCCCTTCCGAGCTCTGCCGTGCGCCCAAACAGTGGTTTACCCCCACATATGGCGCATCAGCGTACTCGGGATAAATTGGACAACAACTATTGGAGTCCAATTTTTCCTGTTACCCTTGTGAAAATAAAAACTTGGGGACTACAATATCTTTTTTGTGGAAAAAAAAATATTTTTTATTTTCACGACTCTGCATTCTAAACTTCTGTGAAGCACTTGGGCATTCAAAGTTCTCACCACACATCTAGATAAGTTCCTTGGGGGGTCTAGTTTCCAAAATTGGGTCACTTGTGGAGGGTTTCTACTGGTTAGGTACATCAGGGGCTTTGCAAACGCAACATAATACCCGCAGGCCATTCTATCAAAGTCTGCATTCCAAAACGGCGCTCCTTCCTTCCGAGCTCTGCCGTGCGCCCAAACAGTGGTTTACCCCCACATATTGGGTATCGACGTACTCAGGAGAAATTGCACAACAACTTTTGGGGTCCAATTTCTCTTGTTACCCTTGTGAAAATAAAAACTTGGGGGCTACAATATCTTTTTTGTGGAAAAAAAATATTTTTTATTTTCACGGCTCTGCATTATAAACTTCTGTGAAGCACTTGGGCATTCAAGGTTCTCACCACACATCTAGATAAGTTCCATGGGGGGTCTAGTTTCCAAAATGGTGTCACTTGTGGGGGGTTTCCACTGTTTAGGCACATCAGGGGCTCTCCAAACGCGACATGGCGTCCAATCTCAATTCCAGCCAATTCTACATTGAAAAAGTAAAACGGCACTCCTTCTCTTCCAAGCTCTGCGGTGCGCCCTAACAGTGGTTTACCCCCACATATTGGGTATCAGCGTACTCAGGAGAAATTGCACAACAACTTTTTTGGTCTAATTTCTCCTGTTATCCTTGTGAAAATAAAAATTTGTGGGCAAAAAGATCATTTTTGTAGAAAAAATGCGATTTTTTTTTTCACGGCTCTACGTTATAAACTTCTGTGAAGCACATGGAGGTTCAAAGTGCTCGCCACACATCTAGATAAGTTCCTTAAGGGGTCTAGTTTCCAAAATGGTGTCACTTGTGGCGGGTTTCTACTGTTTTGGCACATCAGGGGCTCTCCAAACGCGACATGGCGTCCAATCTCAATTCCAGCCAATTCTACATTGAAAAAGTAAAACGGCGCTCCTTCACTTCCAAGCTCTGCGGTGCGCCCAAACAGTGGTTTACCCTCACATATGGGGTATCGACGTATTCAGGAGAAATCGCACAACAACTATTGTGGTCTAATTTCTCCTGTTACCCTTGTGAAAATAAGAATTTGTGGGCGAAAAGATCATTTTTGTGTAAACAAAAGCGATTTTTTATTTTCACGGCTCTACGTTATAAACTTCTGTGAAGCACTTGGGGGTTCAAAGTGCTCACCACACATCTAGATAAGTTCCTTAAGGGGTCTAGTTTCCAAAATGGTGTCACTTGTGGGGAGTTTCCACTGTTTAGGCACATCAGGGGCTCTCTAAACGTAACATGGCGTCCGATCTCAATTCCAGCCAATTCTGCATTGAAAAAGTCAAACGGCGCTCCTTCACTTCTAAGTTCTGCGGTGCGCCCTAACAGTGGTTTACCCCCACATATGGGGTATTGGCGTATTCAGGAGAAATTGCATAACAAAATTTATGGTTACATTTCTGTTTTTACACTTGTGAAAATAAAAAAAATGGTTCTGAATTAAGATGTTTGCAAAAAAAAGTTAAATGTTCATTTTTTCCTTTCACATTGTTTCAGTTCCTGTGAAGCACGTAAAGGGTTAATAAACTTCTTGAATGTGGTTTTGAGAACCTTGAGGGGTGTAGTTTTTAGAATGGTGTCACACTTCATTATTTTCTATCATATAGACCCCTCAAAATGACTTCAAATGTGATGTGGTCCCTAAAAAAAAATGGTGTTGTAAAAATGAGAAATTGCTGGTCAACTTTTAACCCTTATAACTCCCTAACAAAAAAACATTTTGTTTCCAAAATTGTGCTGATGTAAAGTAGACATGTGGGAAATGTTATTTATTAACTATTTTTCGTGACATATCTCTCTGATTTAAGGGCATAAAAATACAAAATTTGAAAATTGCAAAATTTTAAATTTTTAGCCATATTTCCGTTTTTTTCATAAATAATCGCAAGTAATATCGAAGAAATGTTACCACTAACATGAAGTACAATATGTCACGAAAAAACAATCTCAGAATCAGCGGGATCCGTTGAAGCGTTCCAGGGTTATAACCTCATAAAGTGACAGTGGTCAGAATTGCAAAAATTGGCCTGGTCATTAAGTACCAAATTGGCTCTGTCACTAAGGGGTTAAGAACATCCTAAATAGGCATTGTACGCGGTTTATACCTTGTGGGAATAAAAGGACAAGAAATAGGAAAAACTCAATGTGGCTAAGCAAAGAAGTATGAGGGGCAATTAACAGTAAAAAAAGCATTTAAACTACTAAAGCAGGATGGCACCGCTGAATCTCTAAAAAACTATAGGGAGAAAAATACTTTTAATCTAAAAAGCTAATTAAAGCTGGCAAAAAGGAAACAGAGAAGCACATTGCTAAGGAGATTAAAACTAATCCCAAACTGTTCTTTAACTTTATCAATATTAAAATAATCAAAAGTGAAAGTATAGGCCCCTTAAAAAATTGTGAGGAAAGAATGTTTGTAGATGTCGAGGAAAAAGCTAATATATTAAACACCTTCTTCTCCACGGTATTCATGGTGGAAAATGAAATGCTAGGTGAAATGGAGAGAGACAAAAAAAAACCCTATATTAAGGGTCACCAATCTAACCCAAGAAGAGGTGCGAAACCGGCTAAATAAGATTAAAATAGATAAATCTCCGGGTCCGGATGGCATACACCCACGAGTACTAAGAGAACTAAGTAATGTAATAGACAAACCATTACTTCTTATATTTAGGGACTCTATAGCGACGGGGTCTGTTCCACAAGACTGGTGCATAGCAAATGTGGTACCAATATTCAAAAAGGGCTCTAAAAGTGAACCTAGAAATTTTAGGCCAGTAAGTCTAACCTCTACTGTTGGTAAAATATTTGAAGGGATTCTGAGAGATGTTATTCTGGATTATCTCAATGAGAATAACTGTTTAACTCCATATCAGCATGGGTTTATGAGGAATCATTCCTGTCAAACCAATCTAATCAGTCTTTATGAAGAGGTAAGCTATAGACTGGACCAAGGTGAGTTATTGGACGTGGTATATCTTGATTTTTCCAAAGCGTTTGATACCATGCCACACAAGAGGTTGGTGCACAAAATGAGAATGCTGGGTCTGGGGGAAAATATATGTAAATGGGTTAGTAACTGGCTTAGTGATAGAAAGCAGAGGGTGGTTATAAATGGTATAGTCTCTAACTGGGTCGCTGTGACCAGTGGGGTACCGCAGGGGTCCGTGTTGGGACCTGTTCTCTTCAACATATTTATTAATGATCTGGTAGAAGGTTTATGAGTCGCCTGCCAGTGTATTTGGTACCGGGTCTAGTACTTAAAGGGGGATGTCACGGTGGCGACAACCCGGTCTGTGGCCCTGGGCGCCCATGTTAAAGGGAAAAGTCTTTAAAGGGGTTTGGTGGATAAAGTTTATGTTCATGTTCGTGACACCACCTGTGGTGTTCAGTCAGTGGGGACAAACGCTGCTTAAAGGGGTCCTCTGGGGTGATGTTATGGCAGCTAGATGGTATAAATTCCCACAGGTGAAGTAGGTCCCCAGGGCTCCCGGTGTATAGATGAGGATGGTGAGTGGTGCAGTAAAGAACGGAGGAAACAGGTTTGCAGTCTCTTTACCTGGTTTACTGAAGGCTTCAGGCAACCGCAGTCCAGGGCACCAGATCACAGGTACAGGCAGGGTCCAGCCAGCTTGGAAGCGAATTCAGAGTCTCCTTTACCAGGTGGAGTTAAAATCCTTCTTATTAGTGCGGTGGTGTTGTAGTCCCTTACTGCCTATGGCTTCTGGCAAGGTCCTCACAGTTCTCTCTGTCCTCCATAAAGGTTAGGACACTAACCCGTATGACAGGTGGCTTGAGCCATTTTACAGGGTCTCTATCATGACCCGGGCTCTATGCGCCACTGTGTCTCCTGTGTATTAGGGCGGACAGGTTATGTGTAGTTCAGCTGTCCTGTCAGTTTCTGCTGTAAGTCTTGGAGTCCCTCACAGCCTCGGTCTTCCGACTATCGGTATCTGCGCTTTTCAGGGAGGTAGCCCAATCGTTGCTGTCCTCCCCAGTTGTCACTCACCTGTGCTTCACTCTCCTGCACACTCACTACAAATCTGTTCTTTCTGTGTTATTTTGTCCAGGAGCTGCAGCTCTTTCTTGTTGCTGCATGGCCCCTTAGTCCTTTATCTCTCTTTCTGCCAGGAGCTGCAGACTCCCACATCTGCTCAGCTGTTCTCCTTTTGTACCAGCTCCGCCTGCTGATGTTCCTCGACAAGCTCCCTTCTGGCAATCTCTCTCTCTAGCCCCGTCTGACAGGGAGCTCCCACTAAGCACATCTTCCTGCTTCACTGTCCTCTCACCAACTCACTTTCCCTCCAGACCAGAATGTATCAATAGGGAAGTTCCCCCTAAACCAGGTTTAGAGCTCACCCTTCTGGCCTGGAGTGTGAACATGTTGTGTGCTTGTGTTTACCTGGTGAAAGAGATCCTCCTTCGCTTCCAAGCATGACATCACTCTCCCTGTGAGGAAAGCAATGCCACTGTGACAACCAGGACCCTGGGGTGTCACATTTACACAGTAATATATCGATCTTTGAAGATGATACAAAACTATGTAAAGCAGTCAATACAAGAGAAGATAGTATTCTGCTACAGATGGATCTGGATAAGTTGGAAACTTGGGCCGAGAGGTGGCAGATGCGGTTTAGCAATGATAAATGTAAGGTTGTACACATAGGAAGAAGAAATCGATATCACCATTACACACTGAATGGGAAACCACTGGATAAATCTGACATGGAGAAAGACTTGGGATCCGAGTTAATGATAAACTTAACTGGAGCCGTCAGTGCTAGGCAGCGGCTGCAAAGGCAAAAAGGATTATGGAGTGCATTAAAAGAGGTCTGGATAAACATGATGAGTGCATAATACTGCCTCTGTACAAATCCCTGGTTAGACCACACATGGAGTACTGTGTACAGTTTTGGGCATCGATACTCAGGAAGGATATAATGGAACTAGAGCAAGTACAAAGGAGGGCAACAAAACTAATAACGGGGATGGGGGAACAACAATACCCAGAGAGATTAGCAAAATTAGGATTATTTAGTCTAGAAAAAAGATGACAGAGGAGAGATCTATTAAGCATGTATATGTATATAAGGGGACAATACAAATATCTTTTCAAGGATCTGTTTATGCCAAGGAATGTGACAGTCACAGGGGGGGATTCTCTGCGTCTGGAGGAGAGAAGGTTTTCCCACCCACAAAGAAGAGGATTCTTTACTGTTAGGGCAGTGAGAATCTGGAATTCTTTGCCTGATAAGGTGGTGATGGCAAACTCAGTCGAGGGGTTCAAGAGAGGCCTGGATGTCTTCCTGGAGAGTAACAATATTGTATCTTACAGTTATTAGGTTCTTTAGAAGGACGGTGATCTGGGGATTTTTTCTGATGGAATATAGGCTGAACTGGATGGACAAATGTCTTTTTTTCTGCTTTGCTAACTATGTTACTATATTACACTGGAAAGTCTATTACTAACTTTAGGGATGACCAATACACCGCATGTCCCAGCGCATCCTGCACCTGTCTAAACTCAATAGACCCCTTTGAGGTACATAAATCCATATGAAGGAATGCCATGTCAATGGATAAGACAAAATTCCCCCACGTACTGTTCATGGATCTTTTCCTAATATAGTCTGTGTTAATTCACTTCTTCATTTTATTCTCTAAGACAGAGCTGGACAAAGTGACAAAGTGCCGCCTGAAAGCAACATCCAGCCCTCCAGCTGTTCCAGTCTGGCCCGGGGACCAAGATGGCCAAAGGGTTGAAAACCGTGGATATTGGGTAGCACCATGTCCTATTCCGCTGCCCCCTCTGCAGACACCCACTTCCCAATGTCACCGCTATTTGCAGACAGCCGTGAATACATTGGTGGAGGACGGCACCGCTATGTGGGGGCTCATACTGTATTTAGGAGGCCATGTAGGGGCTTACACTATTTATATAGGAGGCTATGTGGGGGCGCTTACTGTATATAAGAGGTTATATGGGGCTCATACTGTATTTAGGAGGCTATGTAGGGGCTCATACTGTATTTAGGAGGCTATGTAGGGGCTCATACTGTATATAGAGTATCCACATAGGGGCTCATATTGTTTATAGGGGTCACATGAGAGTTCAGAGTGTATATAGAGAAGTTTTGTGGGGGCTCACAGTGTATATAGAGAGTCTATGTGGAGGATTATACTTTATGTAGGAGGGTATGTGGGGCTCATACTGTATATAAGGGGTTATGTGGGGGCTTACACTATACGTAAGGGGCTCTGTGGGGGTTCATACTATATATAGGAGTCTAATTTGGATTTTATACTGCATATAGAAGGCTATGTGGGGGCTTATACTCTATATAGGGAGGCCATGTGGGGCTCATGCTGTATATAGGGAGGCTATGCGAGGCTCACACTGTATATAGGAGGCTATGTGGGGGCTTATACTGTACATAGTAGGCTATATAAGGCCCATGCTGTATATAGGGGGTTTACACTCCTAAAAAGTATGATTACAGAAGATGCACTGGTCCATGAACATATCCTAACATTTAGTGAGGGATATAAAAAGTATAAAGGACTCCCACTGAATTTATAAATGAATTATTCTGGTCTTCTTGGGGCAAAAAAAATTATTTAATGGAGTGTGGTACTTAAATCATCTACAAAACATGTTTTTAAAATTGAAATTGCAATTTACTAATGCAATTTCATGATCAAAGTTCCACCTTTGTCTTACTGTCAGTAACTTAAAGGTTCCAGTAGTCTTATTCATTTTTATTTCACTTAGCTATCCATTTAAGGGTTGAGAAAATTAAATTTCATATGATCTGGCATGTAGAGATGTTTGTAGATGTTATAATTCTTGGAAAATGTTGTCAGAAGTAGCAGAGGTCTACATAGAAGTCATGGAGTCAATTGCAAAAGTCCTCCCTCCAGCCCCCTACAAAAAAATATTTGGCAGAGTAGGTGGGATCGCGGCACAGTTTCAGAATATAAAATAAAAGTAGAAACAGCCAACTCACCGCAATATCAGGATGTACACACACTGCACTGACACTGGCTGTGCCAAAACTCAGACATACGTTCCTATTGTTGGAACATGGAGCCCACAGGTACCTGTTCCACCATTTTATTTAACTATATCTGCTACCTAAGGATACATAAGAATGCCATTGAACAAATACCTCGTACACACATCCAGCTGATGAAGTGCATTGTGACACACAGACCTATTGGGTATTTTCACCACAATACATGCTGCCAGCCTGCAGCTGACGTCGGCGTTCAGGATACGGGGCACATGGCAGTGACGTCATACGCTCATTTCGAACTCTGAAGTCAGGTGCCAGCTGTACAAGAGAACTTTCTGGATGATTATGGGAGTGCATTATACTTTATGGATGACTATGAGGTGAATTATACTTTATGGAGCACTAAGGGAGTGCATTATACTTTGTGGATCACTATACGAGTGCATCATTTTTTATGGATGACTATGAGGTGCATTATACTTTATGAAGGACTATGGGTTGTGCAGTATACTTTATTGATGACGATGGGCTGTGCATTGCACTTTATGAATGACTATGGGCTGTGCATTATACTTTATGGTGGACTATGGGCTGTGCATTATATTATATGAAGGGTATGTGCTGTGTATTATACTAATATGGATGACTTTGCTGTGCATTATATATACTACATGGATGACCATGGACTGTGCAGTATATTATATAGAAGACCATTGGATGCATTATACTATTATTTTCTATTTTACTTTATTTTATTCTATCATACTATTTTCTTCTTTATATTATAGAACAGCAGCAGCGGCATTGGCAGTAGGGGGAAATAGACCAAGATGGGAGATATATATACATCATGGATGGGCTCAGGATAAGAGACATATACCAGAATAGGTGATATATATATACCAGGATGAGGCCAGTTTGGGGGACATATATACCAGGATGAGGGACATGTATACCAGGATGGAGTGCATATATATATATATATATAAGCATATATATACACACATATATATATATATATATATATATATATATATATATATATATATATGTATATATATATATATATATACAGTATATATATATATATATATATATATATATATATATATATTGTAAGGGTTTTACTCACTTGGGTGCGACGGGAGAGAAAAACAGGAGGCTCATTCCTTTAAAAGTTCATGTGGGTTTATTCCTTCATAAACCCCAGAAGCAAAACAGGTAAACAAACAACATTTAGATCAGGCAAACAAAATACAAAATGTCCATAGCAGGGCTCTGCTCCAACAGGCATGTGGGCACACAGGCTGGGGTAGTGTCCAGTACTCAGACTTGCTCTGGAGCCACACACACAGGAGGCCTTCTCCCTCCCAACACACAGACCATGTGCCAAACAACAGCCTCCATTATATAGGCTGTTAATTACACCTAGAGGTGATGTATGTGGGTAGCCAGACCCGCCTATCTCTCATAGCTACCCGTAACCCAGTCCCAGGTGCACCAAATTAACCTCTTAGAGCTTATGTGCACTAGAGAAAATACTCTGGGTTACATCCCAAAGAGCAGCCATCTCTGTGACACATACCTCCCATTGACTATGCATCCCTTAGCCTCCTTACATACCTCCCCCTCTGCCTAAAGCCATAGGGATTGGCACTTTCTACTACCAGTCAAGGGATTCTTTAGAGTGCATCGGCATACCATGTAGCTTCCCTGCTCAATGTTCTACATGGAGGTTGCAATCTTGCGGGCTAAGAACCAGCGGGTGACCCTAGCATTTTTACCCATTGTTTCGCTCATCCATCTTAGTGCGGCATAGTCGGATATAAGTCTAAACTTATGTCCTACTGGATAGTACCTCAATGTGTCCACCGCCCACTTTATGGCTAAGCACTCCTTCTCTATGACAGAATAATTCCTCTCACATGAGGAAAGCTTCCTATTCAGGTAGAGAACAGGGTGCTCCTCCTCATGTGTCTCCTGGGAAAGGACTGCTCCTAAACAGACATCTGAGGCATCTGTTTGGAGTATAAACTCTTTGTTAAAATGGGGGCCACTAGGACCGGCTGTTTACACAGAGCCCCTTTCATTTTTTTAAGGCCGTCTCTGCCTCTTCAGACCATTTGACCAGTACAGACTTCATCCCCTTAAAAATGTCAGTCAGGGGTGTCTCCATCATGGCAAAGTTTGGGATGAACCTCCTGTAGTATCCCACAATCCCCAGGAAGGCTCTCACTTGTTTTTTTACAGTTGTCTTGGCCATGTTTGGATTGCCTCCACTTTTACTGATTTGGGGCTTGATCTCGCCTCTATCCACTACATATCCCAGGAATTTGGCCTCTTCTTTCCTCATTGCACATTTCTTTGGGTATATTGAAAACCGTGCCTTCCTTAGTGCATCAAACACTCTCTGGACCTTTTCCAGATGACAATCCCTGTCCAAGCTGAAGCTAACAATATCGTCCAAGTATGCCACTGTGTATTGCTTATGGGGTGCAAGAATTCGATCCATAGCTCTCTGGAAGATCAAAGGGGCCCCCTACAGTCCAAACGGCATTTGGACATACTGGAAGCATCCGTCCGGCATAGAAAATGCAGTCTTCTCCTTGGCTCCCTGTGCTATGGGGGATCTGCCAATGACCCTTTATCAAATAGAAGGTAGTTATGTACCTTGTGGGCCCAAGTCTCTTGATTAGCTCATCAACGCGTGACATGTGATATGCGTCGAACTTGGAGACCTCATTCAACTTCCAATAGTTGTTGCAGAACCTTCATTCACCATTGGGTTTCTGGACCTGGACAATCGGGCTCGATCAACCGCTCTTGGACTCCTCAATGACCCTGAGTTTTAACATATGCTCCACCTTCTTGGAGATCACTTCTGGACAGGCCTCCGGAATTCGATAGGGCTTTACATTTACACTCACATGTGGATACATCAGAACTTCGTGTTCTACAACCCTTGTGCTTGGATTTTCAAAGAGGCCAAATTGTTGGTGTTCGTATGGCAGGCGCTAGTGTAACAGAAAGTGCCCGAATGCTTGGTGTGTCAAGAGGTACTGTCTCCAAAGTAATGACTGCGTTTGAAAGAGAAGGAAAAACGTCCGCAGCAAAGCACAGGTCCGGCCTAAAGTCGAAGTTTACTGAGAGAGACCGTTGGACTCTAAAGCGAATTGTGAGAGAGGATCACAAGACCACGGCTCCACAAATCACTGCTGAGCTCAATGAACACCTACAGAACCCAGTTTCCACGAAAACTGCTCATGCTGCACAAATCTGGATTCCACGGAAGAGCTGCAATTAGAAAACCGCTGCTCTCAATGACAAATATTTCCAAGTGTTTAGAGTCATGTAGAAACCTCCAGAATTGGTCCCTCGAGTAGTGGAAACATGTGATATTCTCAGACGAATCATCGTTTACCCTCTTTCCGACCTCCGGCCGAGTGTACGCTTGGAGACAGCCGGAAGAAGCATTCCATCCAGACTGTCTTCTCCCAACCATATAACATGGTGGAGGTTCTGTGATGATCTGGGGTGCTATTTCGTGGAGATCCGCCGGGCCAATCATATCCCTTCATGGAAGAATTAACAGCCGAGATTATTTAGGCATTTTGAGCGACCAAGCGCATCCAATGGTTCAAGCACTGTTCCCGGAGGGGAACACCATCTTTCACGATGATAATGCACCTATTCATACAGCTAGAATCGTTAAAGCATGGCACTAGGAACATTCTAATGAAGTTGAGCATCTCATCTGGCCCCCACAATCCCCAGACCTCAACATTATTGAGCATTTATGGTCGATTTTAGAGATTCAAGTTAGACATCGATTACCGCCGCCATCGTCGCTCAAAGAACTCGAGGGTGTTTTAACTGCAGAATGGGCTAAAATTCCTTTGGAAACAATTCACACCTTGTATGAATCCATACCTCGGAGAATTGAGGCTGTAATCGCCACAAAAGGTGGACCTACACCATATTAAACTAACTTTTGTTGATGTTTCCAGGTGTTTCCATTATTTGGTCCAATCCCTGTATATACAGTACATATTGTAAGACTCATGCTGGTGTGGTAGTTGGAGGCAGATATATCTCGCCCAGGTGTTTGTCCTATGTGAATTAGGCCACTCAGTATCTTCAGGGTGCTAATGGGTTAATGGTTGCAGGAATAAAAGATGACCAGCTGGGTGTTTCCAGTGTCTGCCTGGGGCACACAGATTGCCTGCCTGTGTGAGACAAACGTGAGTGAAGAGCTCTGCTCAAGATCTGTGTGATGTTAGCTGGGTGGGAGAAGCCCCCCCAGTTGTTGAGATAGCAACGTATTTGTTTAGTTAGTGCCGGACAGGCTAGGATTTATTTTTATGTTTTGTTTTTTGTGTTGCTTTCACGTTAATAAATCTGACCTGAGGTCAGCCTGCTCAGAAACCTGCTGTACGCCTCAGATTCAATGCACAAACCACGTGTCCTTTGACCCCAGCAAAGGCGATCCCAGAGTGTTTTGTCACATTGTGGTGGAGAATGCGGGCATACCGTGGCACAGGCGACAGCATGGAAGATGTGGTGAAAGCCTTAGTACAGTCCACTGCCGTACAGCAGCAGGCCACTGCTGCACAGCACGAAGCTAATCGCTTGATGGCCGCACAGCTGAAGGAGTTAGTGGACATGACGGTTGCAGACCGCCAACTTCTCCAACAGGTGGCGCAGCGCCTGGTGAGCATGCCTGACGCTGACCCGGAAGCAGAGTCCAGAAGGATCCATGTGAGTCGATACTGGCAAAAGCTGACTGCAGAAGATGACATCGAGGCATACCTGACAACGTTTGAGCGGACGGCATTGAGAGAGAAGTGGCCGAAGGCACGATGGGCCGATTTGATTGCCCCGTTTCTCTCCGGCGAGGCCCAAAAAGCTTACCATGATTTGGACCCGGAGGTCGCTCAGGACTTTGAGAAGCTGAAAGCTGAGATCCTGGCCCGGCTGGGTGTGACGACGGCTGTCCGTGCACAGAGGGTACATCAGTGGACATACCAGCAAGATAAACCGGCGCGGTCTCAGATGTTCGACCTGATCTACTTGACAAAGAAATGGCTGCAACCCGAGGTACTGACAATACCCGAAATAATCCAGCGGGTTGTCCTGGACAAGTACCTGAGAGTATTACCCCCAGCGCTGAAAAGGTGGGTAAGCCAAGGAAATCCCACGACAGCGGATCAACTTGTGGAGTTGGTCGAGCGTTATTCCGTGGCAGAAGGACTTCCCGACGACACCGCCAGCCCCCGGTCGGTGCCTCCTCCTCGTGGAACCGGTAAGACTGTTACAGGGACCACGGGTGAAGGAAAATCGCTTAAAACTGTGGGGGAGGAGTCCGGGACTGCTCGCACTCCGAGACCAAGAGTATTGGACGGTGGTCTCAGTAGGGGACCTGTTAGGTGTTTTCGCTGCCATGAGAAGGGTCATGTTTCTGCGAACTGTCCTGTTACCGCTGAACCCATGCAGTGCGACGTTATAGACTCTAGAAAACGCATGTCTTTGGTTACACAGCTAGTGAGTGTGAATGCGGGTCAAAATGATACAGTGAAACACCTGTGTGAATTATCTGTTGATGGGAAAAATGTTGTGGCATTACTAGACTCTGGAAGTGTGGTGACTCTGGTGAAAGCTAGTCTGGTGGCACTTCCATCTGGTCCATCTGACAAGTTTTCTGTGACGTGTGTGCATGGTGACACCCGCTCGTACTTAACAGCGGTCATATGGATTTCTACTCCCTATGGGTCAGTGCAGCACAAAGTGGGACTCGTCCCCGCATTGTTACAGGATGTAATCCTGGGCAGGGATTTTCCCTATTTCTGGCAGTTGTGGGAGAATCAGTTGCTCCTTCACGGTAGCTGTACCCGTGAATCTTCTCCCATGCCATCTGGAGGTCCCGAGTCCCTAGAGGAGACCCCACAGGAAGATGTTGCTGGGGAGGTTGGTGAATCTAACCTTCAGTACCCCTTCTCCGTCATGGCGGGGGAAACAGAGGAAACTGAGGAACCTCAGCGAGAGGCGGAGGCAGACAGCCTGCCAGATTTGGGAGTCCAGGTGGATGACTTCCACAGCGAGCAAATGAAAGATCCTACCCTAACTCCGGCTAGGAAAAATGTAAAAATGATAGATGGGGTACCCGTAGAACCTGACACTAGGCTAGCGTACCCGTATATGGTTCTTGAAAATGATTTGCTCTACCAGGTAGAGAAAAAAGGGGAAGACAGTGCAACGGTTAGTGGTACCCAAACCTTATCGGCGGAAGGTACTGGATTTGGCCCACGGACATATAATGGGGGGACATCTGGGGGTACAGAAAACCACAGAAAGGATATTGCATTGTTTTGTGTGGCCTGGAATACATTGTGATGTGCGTAACTATTGTGAGTCCTGTCCAGAGTGCCAAATCGCGGCCCCTAAATCTCAGTTCCGTAGCCCTTTGGTACCCCTTCCTATCATCGGGGTCCCTTTTGAGAGAATTGGGATGGATTTGGTTGGGCCCCTTCCCCGATCCGCACGTGGGCACCAACATATCCTCGTCATCATGGACTATGCCACTCGTTACCCGGAAGCCGTCCCTTTGCGTAACACAGCTACCAAGACGATCGCCAAGGAATTGGTACAAGTGTTTAGTCGGGTGGGAATTCCAAAACAGATACTCACCGACCAGGGGACTCCCTTTATGTCGAGGGTAATGAAGGAGCTCTGCAGGTTCTTACAAATAGACCCGTTGCGTACGTCTGTCTATCACCCTCAAACAGATGGTCTGGTTGAGCGCTTCAACAAAACCTTAAAACAGAT